>NW_028258294.1:22754258-24047690 GCF_053883595.1 Heterocephalus glaber | reverse complement strand
CAATTTCCCGGTTTTTGTGGGAGTTTTGCAGTTTCTCATGTTATTGATCTCCAATTTTATTGCACCATGGTCTGATAATATACAGGGGGCAATTTCAATTCTTTTACATTGACTTAGACATGTCATATAAGCTAGCAAGTGGTCTATTTTGGAGAATGACCCATGTGCAGCTGAAAAGAATGTGTATTCTGATTTTGTGGGGTGGAACACTCTGTAAACATATATTAAGTCCATTTGTTCAATAGCTTGGTTCAGTTCTAGAATTTCATTGTTAATTTTTTATCTTGATGATCTGTCTATTTGTGATAGTGGGGTATTGAGGTCCCCCACTACAACTGTATTAGAGCTTATTTGGTTTTTCATATCCATTAATATTTGTTTTGTATAGTTGGGGGCATTTGTATTTGGTGCATTTATATTTAGGATTTTCATGTCTTCCTCTTGGATTGTTCCCTTCACAAGGATGTAGTGACCATCTTTGTATCTTGATTAGTTTTGGTTTGAAATCTACTTTGTCTGCAAATAAGATTGCTACCTCTGCTTTTTTCTGGGTACCTGTCGCATGGAGAACTGTTTTCTATCCTTTTGCTTTCAGTCTATGAATTTCTTTTGGAGTTAGGTGTGTTTCTTGTATATAGCATATTGCTAGATTTTGTTTCTTAATCCATCCTCTCAGTCTAGTTCTTTTGATTGGTGAATTGAGGCCATTAACATTGATAGTTATAATTGATAGATACTGACTCATCCTTGTCATGATATTTTGCTGTTATTGACTTTTATTTATTTTTCCCCCTTTCCCTTTAGTTTCTTACCTTGCCTGGTGGCTTCCCTCTGTTGGGCCTCATGGAGTTGTGACCTTCATTGTCTTTTTCTAGGATATTACTTACAATTGTTTGGAGTGCTGGTTTAGTGTTCATGAAATTTCTCAGGTGTTCTTTCTCATGGAAGTATCTAATTTTCCCATCGGTATTGAAAGATAATTTTGCAGGATACAACAGTCTAGGTTGGAAGTTATTTCCTTTTAGGGCTGGAAATACTTCACTCCAGGCTCTCCTTGAGTGTTTGTATTGAGAAGTCTGTCGTGATTCTGATGGGCTTTCCTTTATAGGTGATTTATTTCTTTTCTCTGCCTGTAGGATTTTGTTCTTTTGGGTTTCTGGGATCTTGACTATTATATGTCTACGTGTAGATTTTTTCTGATCATGGCTAGGTGGAGTTCTATATGCCTCACTTATTTGTATTTCCAACTCTACCTGTGTCTGGGAAGTTTTCTACGCTTCTGTGAACAGTTTTTTTTTTTTTTATGTCAATTGTACTTTCTCCTGTTTTTTTATGGACTCCTGTCAGTCTTACATTATTCTTCCTCGCGTCATCAAGCAGCTGCTGGATTGATTTCTCCTGGTCCCTTACTATTTTTAAGAAATCTGTTTTCACAGTCCACCACAATCCTGTCTTCTATATCTGATATTTTATCTTCAGATTCTCTTAATCTGCTCTGCATGCTTTCAATGGAGTTTTTAATCTCCTGAATATCTGTTTGAATGTTTCATGGTTTCCATTTCTTTCTTATGCTGGCATTCATGGCTTCCAGCATGTTTCTGAGCTCATCTATTTTTTTATGTTTCTATTCTAGAGACTCTAATCATTTCTTTCACTGTGCTCACCATCTCTGTAGTTATCTTTGAGATTATTTCTCTTTTGAATTTTTCTAGAGCCTCATTCATCTGTTTTGTTACTTCCTGTGCTATCAGTTCAGGGTGTCCAGGTGGTTTATTATCAGACTTTTCCATCTCATTTCCCCCAGAATTTGCCTTTTGTGGGGTGGAAGTCTTGAGTTTTTGACTTGCTTAAATGTCTTTTCATTTTTGATTTTGGTACTGTCCTTGGTTTAGTTTCTGGGTTGATATTTTGAAGTTGCTTATTGTAAGTATCTTTGTTGATGTATTTAGAACCCTTATGGAATGATTGCTTCTCAGAGGTGTCTTCCAGATATAGCTCATCTTTAGGTTTTGAGTCTCTAATGGCTCTGAGGCTATCTCATTTTCATTATACCAGGGAGGACAACTAATTAAATCAATCAAAATTCCTTAGCTCAAGTGATACAATCAGAAATACCATAGCATCAAGTACATCTTAGAGAATGACAATTTTTGGTAGTTATTAATCTATCACCTTTAACTGTGTGAATTAAATAAAAATCAAGGACCAACCCAACATATACTCATATTGGATAAACTCTTCTATATAGGAACTTTACCCTTCAGGATGGGGAGTTAGGAGTTGGGGAGGGAGTAATAGGTAAGTAGAAGGATAGGGGAAGGGTAGCAGTGAGGCCAGAGAGCACAGGCAAGAGAAGGAAAGAGAAGAAGAGAGACATACCATTAATTCTAACATAGCTGAAACTTAATTATGGTTTTGGTTTGAGTTTGAGTTTTGTCCTTGCTACTTTATGTGAGAAGCAGTAAAGCATAGGTTATGCTTGTGGTCCTGGTTTGATTTTTGGCTGTTTCTGACTGGGTGACCCTGGGCAAGCTGGCAGTTGTTTCCTCATCTGTAAAATAATAATACTGCTTAACTCACAGGCTGTGAGATAATAGGATGAATGAATACTTAAGTAGGTAGGTAGATATCAAACTTAGAATAGTGCTTGGCACATAATAAATACTCCATAAACACGAGCTACCATTAGCATCCACCCAATCATTTACTTCCAATTCACTGCCACCACCCTAGCCTAATGTGCTGTCATTTTTCACAGACTTCTACAATGGCCTTCAAACTGATACTCCTCCAACGTATTACCTACACAACATAATGCAAACTCTTCTACAGCAATTACAACGTAGAAGTGCTATCTTGAGGTGGTTTATAAAATTAACTCATTTGATTTTCAAAACAACCCACCAAAACAGGTTATCTGCACTTTACAGAGGAGCAGTGAAGATATTCTATGAATGCTTAAAGTCAGCTAGTCTGAGGGCCAGGATTTGAAGTGAGGCAGATTAGCTAATGTGTCATACCCTGCTGCCTCCCATAGTGTTCCATCACAGTGAACTCCTAAATTGATCATAGTGTCTGCCTCTGGCCTATCTTCCTACACTTACATTCTCCATTCTCCCCACAGTCTTAGAATGCCCTTTTACTGGCCTTGTGCCTCTTCCTCAAACTCATGCAGTTTCCACTTTGGGGGACTAATGGAGTTGGTGATCTCCTATGGAAGTTTTCCATAGCTGCGTTTACTAAATGGCAAGGAGTTGTCTGTGTGTTTGGTATAGAAATCTCAATGGGTAGCACACAGATTTTTCACTGGTAGATCAAGAATATAAAGGAATAGCAGGTACAAAAAGGAAATAATAATATAAATTACTGAGCTAAAATACTGGGAAGAAAAAATACAGGATGGTTGCTGGAAGGAACAACAGAAGTAGTGAAAATTATTTTTAGTGGAGATTTGCATAACTGAAGCCAGTGAAGAGGATGATGCGTTGAAGATATGGGCACTGAAAGTGAACGTGTGCCATTTCAAGAAGCCAGAGAAGATCAAATCCAGAGCAGATTTGGGAACTTTAGCTCTGGAGTGGGAAAAGGTATTTCTTCATGAATAAAGAACTGTTAGCAAATAGTTAATTATAAAGCACTTGCTAAGTGCCATATATATAGTATGCCAAATTCTTTATATGGACCGGGACATTTAGTTCTCACCAAAACATGAGGTAGGGTGCAATTGTGATCCCAATTTTATGGACAAAGTCACCAAAACTTAGGGAACTTAAATAACTGCCCAAAGATATAGTTATTCAATAAAACCCCAACCCATGTCCCACAGAGCCTTTTAAAAATAGAAATGGACAGTGATTTACAGTGTTGAAAGGATGAACTGAAAAACTGTCACATTTATGGTTTCAGTTAAAATAGCTAGATAATTGTTCTAAGAGTGGTAAAAAAAGAATACAGATCTTACCTGGCACCTATGGCATATTGAATGAGTCTATCTTACACATCTGGCATCTTTCTAATCCTTTGTCATGCTCTTTAGGTTTCGGTTTTGAGCAAAGAAAAATATATATGACTACCAAGATGTATCAGAGGCACAAATGGGAACACCCTATGGTATTTTATATGAAAATGTTTATAAAGAGCCAAACTCTATTAGATTAACACCCAACTCCACATATGGAATATAAACATAATGTACTTTTATTCTTTGAGCTGTGGCCCTTCAAGCCCTGCATTCATCAGTTGGAACTAAGAGACAGCTCAGGCTAACTAGAATGACTTGTGTATGTAGTCTTGTCACAGAATCTAGCCCAGTTAAATCAGGAAGATTGAAAAGAAACAAAATGTTAGCCCAAATACAGTGGTCACAGAAAATAGACAAAATATTCTTGGTATTCTGAGAAACTGTAGTATTCTAACAATCAGTTAAATAAAGATACATTTAGTGTAAAAAATATTCATATTATTTTCCTTTGTGCAGTCATGCAAGACAGAGCTACGTATCACAAATCCAAATGAGACTTGCTTTTTTCTCACCTCTCCCACCTCCCTTCATCTTTTTATTTCTCCACTGAACTTTTAAAAATATTAAGATGTAACAGTACATATTTATGGGGTACTCTGCATTTCAACACATGTATACAACATGTACTTATCACATCAGAGTAATTAGCATTCGTATCTCCTATGTCCTTTATGTGTGGAGGTTTCAAAGTTACTCTTGTAGTTTTTCAAAAAATACATAATAGGTTATTGTGAACTATACTAAATCACTGTGCTGCAGAACACTAGAACTCATTGCGTGTTTTGGATCCCATTATCCTCCAAACCTTTATTTTTTTATATCCTTTTATTGGTACATTGTAGGTGAGGTGTACAATATGACATTCATCATTGGAGATATGCACCTTTACATATGCTCTTGGTTATTTTTTTCCCCCTTCCCCTGCCCTCCCTTCAACCCCTCCATCCCTCTCTATTTACAGAGACTTTGTTTCCTTTTTTTCATTTGCTCATATTAATTCCATTCCCTTCTTTCCTTTCCCCTACCCCTCCCACTTCCCCTTTGAGCCTTTTCTTCCTATTTCACATTATCTATTATACCTTTTAGTCCTTATTTACACTTTCAGTTTCTCACATGAGAAACTATTTGATATTTACACCTGTGTCCTATTTATTTTTACTTGGTTATCACCTCAATGTGTATCCATTTAGCAATAAATGTCTCTAATTTCTCATTTTTGATGGCTTAGTACTCAATTTTATTTTTAAAAATCCCACATTTTCTTTATCCATTCTCCAGTTGATGGGCATTTGGGCTGCTTCCAAGTTTTAGCTATTACAAACTGTGCTGCTATGAACATGGGTGCACATATATCACTGTCGTATGATTCTTTTAATTCTTTCTCCTCCAAACTCTTTACCTTCACAGTTCTCAAGTCTTTGGGTTATCATTATTTTATATTCAGATTGACTTTATTTCCCCACTCACATATAAAGTATCCAGTACACGTCCTATGTCTGACATTTCATTTAATGTCCTCCAGTTTCACCCATTTTGCTACAAATAACAGGGTTTTATTACTCTTTATGGTGGAATAATATTCCATTTGTGTTCCACATTTTTCACGCATCCATTGATGGGCACCTAGGTTGACTCTGTATCTTGGCTGTTGTGAATACTGTTCCAATACACTTGAGTACTGGAACTTCTTTGGTACTGTATATTTCCTTTGGATATACATCCAGAAGTGGGACTTCTTGAGCATATGATAGATTTTTGTTGTTGTTGTTACCGGGGATCGAACTTGGGACCTTGTGCTTGCGAGGCAGGCGCCGGGAACCACTGAGCTAAATCCCTGGCCCTAGATTTAATTTCTTGAGGAACCTCCATACTGTTTGCTATTGGCTATACTAATTTACATTTCCACCAACAGTATTTATAAGAATTTTTCTCCACGTCCTTGCCATCCTTTTAAACTGTCTATCTGCATGTGTTTATTTCATTGTACTTTCAATTTGCATTTCCCTGATAATTATACTCAGTATTTTTTCAAATATTTGTGGCCATTTGTATTTTCTGAGAAACTATCTCTTCAGACCGTTTGCTCATTTTAAAATTGGATTTAGTTTGTTAAGGTTTTTAAATTCCTTAAACAGTATATTTTGGATAGTCACCTTGTATCAAATCAATTATTTGCAAGTATGTCTCCCATATTTTAAGCTGTCTCTTCATTCTGTTGTTTCCTCTGCTATGCAGGGCTTTTTATTTTAATGTAATCTCATTTGTGACATTTTTGCTTTTGTTTCCTGTGCTTATGGGTCCTGTCAAGAAAAAAACTGCTGGGCCAGGGATTTGAATCAGTAGGCACAAGGTCCTGAGTTTGATCCTTGGGGGGTGGGATGGTTGGGAGAAAGAAGAAGAAACTGCCCGTAAATGTCTTGACCACTTTTAGTGGTTTGAGTGTCAGGTTTTACATTTAGATCTCTGATCTATTTTGAGTTGACTTCTGTATAGTGATGGATAGGGGTCAAGTTAAAATCTTTTGAAATATAGTCATTCAGTTTTCTATGCACCATAAGGAGTAACAGATTGGACTTTCTCCAGCATGTTTTTGGCATCATCAAGGATGAGCTGAATGTAGCTGCATGGGTTTGTTTTTAGGATTGTACACTTCTAATTACTTTAACTCTGTGGTATGTCTTGAATTAAGTATTTTGATCCCTCTAGTTTTGTTCTTTTTGCTCAAAGTTGCCCTGGCTATGTGGAGTAGGGGCATGTATGTGTGTTTCCTTATAAATTTTGTGAGTTTCTATTTTTGTGAAAAATGTCATTGGGATTTTGATTACACTGACTTTATAAATTGCTTTAGATAGTATGGACTTATTTTCTTTTTGAGGCACAGTCTCATTATGTGGTTTGAGGTGGCCTTGAATTCTCTATGATCCTCCTGCCTCAGCCTCCTGAGTGGCTGGTTAACAGATTACTGGATTACAGATGTGTGCAACCATGCCCAGCTTCAAGTATGGATATTTTAACATTACTTACAATACCTGAAAATAGAAGGGTTTTCCATGTGTGTCTTTTTTAGTTGCTTTCATTAGTGTTTTATAATTTTCATTGTAGAGGTTTTTCCTTCTTGGTTAAATTTATTCCTAGGAACTTTTTTTTTTTTTTAAGCTACTGTGAACAGGGTTACTTTCATGATTTCTCAGCAAGTTTGTTATTGATGTATAGAAATGCTACTGATTTTGTAACCTGAAACTTACTAAATCCAATTATCAGTTCTAATAGTCTTCATGGAGTCTTTTTTCTATAGATAAATCATATCATTTGAAAATAGGAATAATTCAACTTCCTGCTTTCTGTTGGTATGACTTTTATTTCTTTTGCCTAAATGCTCTGGCTAATACATTTACCATATTGGATAGGAGCTGTGGGAATAGACAATCTTGCTGTATTCCAGATGTTAGAGAAAATGCTTTCAACTTTTCCCCAGTTAGTAGGAGGTTGACTGGATTTGTCATATTTACCCTTTGTTGTGGCATGTTCCTTCTAGGCTTTATTTATTCACTTTTTTATCATAAGTGTTGAATTTTACGAAATGTTTTTTCTTTCTCTATAGAGATGACCAATAAGGGAAATATATACTTCTTAAAGTTCAGCAACTGACAAAATTTAATGGTAAAATACTGATACTTTTACCTTTGAGTTTAGGTATAGGACTAAAATGTTCCAGTATTACTACCTCTATGGATCATTATACTAAATGGAGGTTGCAGCCAACACAGTAAGTCAAGAAAAAGCAACGGTTCCAGTGCCTACCTCGCAAGCGCAAGGTCACGAGTTTGATCCCCGGTACCCAAAAAAAGAAAAAGAAAAAGCAAAAACAAAAAATCTGGGAAGAAGCATATCTGAAATTATTCATAATTATGTGTATATAAAATCTAAGACTCTTTCAAAAGAAAGAATAAGAGTTTACCATGATTACTGGACAGAAAATTAGCAAATAATAACTAGCTTTAATTCTAAATACCAATAGTAATTAGAAAAAAACTATGAAAAATATTTTTTGCCTGTGATAAGATCTCTAAGGAAAATTATAAAACTTCACTGAGTGACATTAAAGAAGGTTTAGAAACAAAGGGGAAATTCCTTATACAAAAACTTAAGTCAGAAATGAAATGAAAAACTTAAATCAGAAATGAAAACATTGATTACAAATATTCACCAAAAATATTAAGAGAATGAAAAGATAAGCTAAAAAATTGGAAAAGACGTTAGTATTAATGTAACCAACAAAGGCAAAGAATATGCAGAGGTAATTCATCAGAGAAAACATACTGACCAGCAAACATATACAATAGTTTAATCTTCTTAGTCATTATTAAGTTACAAATTAAGACCTGATTCCACTTTATGCCCAGGAGAGTAATAAAAATTTTAGTTTGAAAATTTCAATGGGAGTGACAAAATCACCTGTGGTCGAGACTCCTTTTTAATAACATTTCATAAAAGTACATATTTTTACATACTGCTGTACATAAAACCTTGTATGCTTCAAGGGAAAGTAAGGGATTTTTCAGGGGACACTTTCCATTATATAAGATCATTGTGTTACCAATTCTGAATCTAAGCTTTGACTCCACTGTGTACAGAATGCATTCTTGGCAGAAGCTCGACAAAAGAGCCTGGAGTTTATTTTTAAAAAATGATAAATTGGTAGAACTTCATATTTAGGATATCAGGATCTTTGTATCTGTCATATTTCTAGTACAAATCTATATTTCAGAATGTCAACTACATCATTTTCTAGGCCCAAGCAACAACATTCATTCGTCTTAAGGAAATTAATTAAAACTTACAATACTTAGATGCAGCAGGCCAGACTGGTCTGGTGGACTCCTCAGTTCACAGTGAGATAGCAATTGTGTATCTTCCCCAGGCTCTGAACTCTCTTATATGGGGGCTATGCCTGTTGCACTCACTGTTGTCTCCTAAGTAACTAGCCCTATGCCTGACATATATTATTCAAATTATTTGAATAAAATGAGTAAGTTGTAGCATATACTATCTTCTAAAATTTATTCAAAAACATTTAACAGTACTAAAATCTATATAAAATATAAATTCACTAAGGTGCAACTGAAACACTTAAATGGCACATTTCTCTATTTCAACCCAGTATACCGACTATCTAGTTTTCTTTCTTTTTTTAAATTTTTTTATTTTTGAGACAGGGTCTTGCTATGTAGTTCAGGCTGGCCTCAAACTCATGGCAGTCTTCCTGCCTCAGCCTCCCAAGTGCTGGGATTACAGATGTATACCACCACATCTGGCTGGACTTTGAATTTTTGACAGTCCAGTTTATTTTAAATTTTGAGATGCCCAAAGATTTCCCTTTCTGTTTTTATTTACTTTACACCACATTTAAATTTTTATTAAATGTCTAATTTTTTTTTTTTTTTTTTTACATTTTAAATACATGCTATGATGACCTGGATTTATCTACATACTGATTAGGAAGCTACTTCGAGGAAGTATGACCAGCACAGCACATGGGAGAGGGCTATTACCTCCCTTTCCTTAATCTGGACACAACTGTTTAAACACTCTATTAGCTTTTCTAGCAGCTTCTCTATGTATTTGGTTTTCGTTAACCTTGTGAACAACTGGCTGAGGATCCCTAGATTTTCATCTGAAACGTCTTCTAGTTAAAGAATGCCCATATTACACTTTTTTTGCAACTAAAAAAAGTAAACTTTATCCTATTTATCTAAATTTTACTTTCTGCAGCCATAAATTGGGATAACATCACTAATCCTCCAAGGTTTTGTTGTAAGGATGAGAGATGTCGCTACAATGTATGTCAGGTACTCAGTATGTGGATATTCTATGTTTAATATTTAAAACTCTAACCACCCCTCATATTTATTCTGATTAATACCAAGGGAAAAACCATCATGCTGATGGCTGTCACAAATACATAAATCAGGGATTCTACTGAAAATAGGTATGATATTGAGAAGAATAAACATTTGGTCTAGATGTAGAGCATGAATAAGTATTATTTTTAACATGTAAGAGCAGAGACATTCTTCAACACTATCAAAATCTCTGGTGGTGAGTGAATCAAGTAGTAAACACTTAAAAATTACAGTTGTGTTCACTTAAATATTAACCCCTATTTAGTTTGTGGCTGAGTTAAAAATGAAGGCTGAAATATAATTTCTAAAGGCTGAATCAAGAGTGATTCATATGCAGAAGATCACACCCAAGCTTTCCATCCTGGGAAGAGTCGGCTGAGATTTTTGGGATCCATGGCCTGCTGTATGAGCAAATTCACCTGTCCACCCACACTGAGCATGGTGCCTTCCTCCACTCCTTTCAGTTTTTCTTGCAATCTCATCAAGACACGTTCAGCTACTTTGTTCAAACTCTGGTCAGTATCACTGATGACAAAAGCACAAAGGTTTCAAAGTGGTACAACAGTTTTAAGGTCTATGAGAATAAGAACATCAAAACAACTGACACAAGTCCTTCCTAATGTATTGCTCTGCTCACCTAAGATTTCGTTTGCATTGCTGGTCATCTGCACTGGGAGTGGAGTGGAGCTCATTTTCATCTTCAGGCCTCTGCTGTAAATACAAAGCTTTCAAAGGATTCATGGTCCAGTCAAAGAGTGGATCATACAAGAGGACCTAAAGAAACATTAGTAGAATGATGTGCATTTTGATCATGTACTTAGAAACAGTAGAGCCAGTATTATAAAAATAACAGAGGCCAGGGAGATGGTAGTTGATAAAGGAGATGGAGCAAGCTCATCATACATGCTTCATGTTTTCTTGTGGAGCCAACTATACCAGCATAAAGCTTGAAAGTTCTCACTCTATTCTCAGTTCATTCTTTCTCCAAGGTTGGGAATAATATCCCTTGACTCATGTTTCCTGATTGAGTGAAATTAATTAAAAGATAACACTAATCAATTTTTTCCCTTTGCTCTCTACTCTTGACCAGTGCAGTCTCGGATGAGGGAGTTTACTTTGTAGGCTGTTATTCCCCATCATATGGGCTGTCCCAAGGTTGTGGGTGGTGGGGAGTACTAAGCAGGTCTATTTTGACCTCACTCCTATGCCATATTCTCCAACGGTTTTTAAAAAATCAGTATTAAATCTGACATTTTGATCTCAAACCTACTCCTATGGCTCTTTTTCTCTCAATTATTTCCAAATAAGGGTAGAGGAGAAAAAAAGGGTGTACTGTATTGAAACCTCAAAAACCAAGGTCTGGTGCTATGGTAGGGAAATATGATATATAGGAAAAGCATATGTAAGTAGCTACAAGTGGCTTTATGTCTTAAATTTTAAACTTGATATGGTGGTGTATGCCTCTAACCTCAGAACTTTGGTGGCTGAGGCAGTAGGATTGTTAAGTTCAATTTAGTGTGAGACCTCATCTCAAAAAACAAAAACGAACGAACAAAAAAAGGGATAGGGATGTAGCTCAGTGTGAATGCCCTGGATATAATCCTCAGTACTGCCTCCCACCAAAGTCTTAAAAAAAAAAGAAACCACGGTTATAAGAGATTTTGAAGCTTGACAATTTAGACTAGCTAACAGCCCTAGTGTTTATTAGTACAGGATATTCTTTTGTCAGCTGTAGTAAATGCTTACATGTTTTAGTAATAAAGACTCAATTACATAGGCAAATGATTCTTCAGGACATGCAAGCATTATGAGATTGGAACATTTTTTGCTTCTATCTTTACTGTGCTTTCTGGCACCATATCGGGACTATAAAATGTCTTCAGCAAGTTTAATTTTAGAATATGTGCTAAATCAGCAGTACCAAAGTCTCTTCATTTTGTAATGTTGCTTTGAGCATCCTCCAGGGCCATTCAACATTGATGGAATTAGCCAGTCATGATGACACATGCCTATGATCCTTCTAAAGAGGCTGAGGCACGAGGATCACACATTTGAGGCCATCCTGTGTAACTTAGTAAGACCCAGTCTCAAAAAGATATGGGAATGTAGCTCAGTGATACAGTGCTTTCCTAGCATGTATGAAACTTGGGGTTCAATTCCTAGTAGCACAAAAAACAAAACTAAGAACTGGAGGGACTGACCTTGATTTCATGTGGTTTGTTCATAGGTTCAAGAGTATATGACTTCAAGTTTGGGCACTAAAATGGCATTAGATTTTGCAGATCTACACCAATTTCACCCACAAAAGAAAATGTATTTTATTGATTAACGAGAAGAAACAAAGGCCTCTATTATAAAGACTATATAGTCTTTTTAGATTGAAGAAGAAAAAATACAAATTATTTCAAAAGGAAGGGCTTGTGTCAGATCATATCTGCAAATACTGGGATCAAGGAGGGACTGGAGCCAGGCATGGTGGCACATGGCTATAATTCCAGCATTCTGGCAGGCTAAGGCAAGAGGACTGCAAGTTAATTACCCAGCATGAGTAATTAACAAGACTGTCTCAAACAGAAAAAAGAGAGGCTTACCTCATCTTTGACAAATGAGCCAACCACCCTCATTGGAGGAAAGATAGCCTATTTAATAAATGGTGTTGGAAAAACTGAATTTCAACCCGTCAAAGATTAAAACTAGACCCATACCTATCACCATGCACTAAACTAAGATCAAAGTGGATTAAAGATCTAAATATTAAGACAGAAACACTAAACTTTATGGAAGATAGGTAGAACTCTTGAAGACATTGGCATAGGAAAAGACTTAACCTCAGTAGCATGGGAACTAGCACAAAGAATCAACAACTGGGATCTCATCTTATTAAAAAGCTTCTGCTATGCAAGAGAAACCACCAACAGAGCTAAGAGACAACCTACAATGTAGGAAATTCTAATGTCTAGAATATATAGAGAATTGAAAACAATCAGACCCCCCAAATTCAAAGATCCAATTCAAAAATGGGCATCTGAAATGAACAGACATTTCTCAGACAAAGAAGTAAAAGCAGCAAATAAATATATGAAAACTGTTCAACATCACCGGTCATTCGAGAGATGCAGATAAAAACAACACTGAGATTCCACCTCACCTCAGAAAGAATGGCTGCTATCAAGAAACCAACCAATAACAAATGTTGGTGGGGTGTGGGGAGAAAGGAACTCTTCTCCATTGTTGGTGGGAGTGCAGACTGGTGCAACCACTGTGGAAATCAGTATGAAGATACCTCAGAGAACTAGGGCTAGAGGTCCCATTTGACCCAGCTATTCCCCTACTGGGTATCTTCCCCAAAGAATTAAAAGAATCATACCACAGCGATATATGTGCATCCATGTTTATAGCGGCACAGTTTGTAACAGCTAAAGCTTGGAAACAGCCCAAGTGCCCATCAACTAGAAACTGGATAAAGAAGATGTGGTTTTTTATAAAATGGAGTACTATTCAGCCATAAAGAACAAGAAACTAGAGAAGAGACATTTATAGCTAAATGGATGCATATTGAGGCCATACTCTTAAGTGAAATAAATAGGACACACATGTGTAAATACCGAATAGTTTCTCTAGTATGAGAAACTGAAAGTGTAAGTAAGGATGAAAATGATTAAAATGAATAATTGATAATTTGAAATAGGAAAAGGTCCAAAGGTGTAGGGGTGGTGGGAGGGGAAGGGGAAAGGAAAGAAGGGAAAGGAAAAATTATGAGAAAAGAAAAAAAATGGAAATGAAATCTATGTAAATAGGGAAGGGTGGAGGGGGTGAAGGGCACATAGGTAATGGGGAAAAAAATAAGAACCAAGATATATCTTGGTACAAGCACCCAATGACAAATGTAAACGTATATCTAAAATGTACCAATAAAAGAATAAAAAAAAAAGAAAAAAGATAAAAGAGAGTCTTGGGATGTACCTCAATGTAAAGGCCCTGGGTTCAATCCCCAGTACCAAAAATTTTTTAAAAAAGGAACTGGAATAATTAGAAAATATTTTTTAGTATTATCAAAACAGAAGTAGGGCCAGGGGTTGAGCTCAGTGGCACCACGCCTGCCTCGCAGGTGCAGGCCCTGAGTTCAATCCCTGGTACCAAAAAAATAAAACAAAACAAAAGTGTTTGCCAGAGTAGGGCTTCTTAATCTTAGCACTATTGTTGGCTGGATACCTCTGTTGTGAGAGACTGTCTTATGCATTGTGGGATGATTGGCAGTAACCTGGCCTCTACCCAGTAGATATCAATTACACCTTAATCCTCTCTGACAACTAAGTTTTTTTTGGTACCAGGGATCAAACTCAGGACCTCGCACTTGCCAGGCAGGTGCTGTGCCACTGAGCTACATCTCTCGCCCTGTGACAACTAAATGTATCTCCAGACATTGCCAACTATCCTCTATAGGACAAAACTGTCCTTGACTAAGTACTGTTGAGCTAGAGAAACAGAAATATTTCCCTAGCAGAAAAGAGAAAATCTTGGAGAATAAGGTGATCCATGGTGAAGAAAACAAGATCTTGAAGGCCAGGAAAGTCAAATATACTCAGAGGAAAAGCGAAATGCATCCAAGTCAAAGTGCTCTGAAAGACAGGTTTAGGACATAGGACATACTTAAATTATTAATAGATCAGAAACAGGGACTGTAGTTCAGAGGGAAAGAGAATCAGAGAGGAGAGGAATGACATATCAGAGGGTTGGGACCCATGATGCTACTGAGAAGCACACACCTAGAGTCAAGGACAGAAAGCCCACATAAAATCAAATGAGAAATTACTCGTAAAGCTGGGACAACCACACCAAATGATTTGTGGAGATTTACAGAGGGGAGATCAGGTAAGTCAGGAATGACACATCTATTGTAGGTGAAGGTTCAGATCACTGCTAACTCAAGAGTACAACCATGGTCTTTTACAGTTATTTACGAACCTGGAGGTAATACAACAATCACTTTAACTATATCCTGCCACTCTTAAAGAATGAAGCTCATGAGCAATTTGGCAATCAACTAATCAAACTTCTGAAGTACCAAAGGAACTACGCCCTTCTAATAAATGTGAACCAACAATATACTTACTGAGGAACTCTCAAAGCTACACAGGCATAAAAAATTCTTACTGAAACTAAGCATAAAATAATACTGGGGAATATGTTATACTGCTTTCGATCTTAATTGTAAAAGTTTATAGACTTTTTGTTTTAAATGCAAAAGGACAAAATAATATGATTTTAAACTTTAATTTCTACATTATTGAGGCATCCATATTGTCATTTATTCTTACTGCAGAACCAGTGTCTATCTGGTAGAGAAATAAAGATTTCTTGATAACATACTTTACCTCTACAATGGTTAACAGAGTTTCCTGAGAATTTCTCATAACTTCCATAGTTTTCTCACAGCATCTACAAAGTCAAATAATTATTTATGATTACTCTAAATATAGATTTTGTTGCACACCAAAGTTTTCAACATATCTTTACCTATTACCAGGGTCTTTTCCAAGTACCATAAAGCACTGGGATATAATTCCATCATTGAATTCTATTACCTATACAAATCTACACTCAAATAATTCTGACACCAAAATCTATCTGTCCTGCCTTTTCTCACTTACCTTCTGAAGACACCTTCAACACCAGTGATGCCCATACCATCCACAATATCCCTGGTGAGTCTAAAAGGGACTGTTTCAGGAGTAGGAAGGATTTTACCCTGTTCAAAAGCAACCCCTAAAACAAAAAATACAGTGAGGTACAGATTTAACAGCTAACTTTCTTCCCAACTGTCATGTGAGCTTTTGCAAAGGCGATAATCTGTCACCTTTTTGTATCAGGACTAGAACACACGGTAGAGATTCACCTCAAATACAAAACTATAACTTCTTAACATAATCAAAAATCTAGATTAAAAGTGATTTTTGAAAAGTTAATATCTGGTAGAACATAAGATGCAGATGACATGACATATTTTAAAATATTTTAAATAAATTTTTAGTTTTGAAATAATTATATGTAGTTATAAGAAATAATATAGAAAGACTATGTTAAATACCTTTTACTAAGGTTCTCTCAGTGGTAATATCTTGAAAAGCTATAGTACAATATCACAGCCAGGATACTGACGCAGATGTAGCCAAGATGTAACATTTCCATCCCAAGGATCCCTGAAGTGTCCTTTTACAGCCATACCTACTTTCTTTCCTTGGCCTATCACCCCCAACTACCATTCCTGTTCTTCTAGATACCACGAATCTCTTCTGCATTTTTATAAATTTGTCATCTTAAGTATATCATATAAATGAAATCATATACTATGTAACCTTTTGGGATAAACTTTTTTCTCTCAGCATTATTCTCTGGAGATTCATCTAAATTGTTGTGTCTATCTTCTTATTTAAAATTTTTATTTAAAAAAAATTTTTTTTTGGTACTGGGGATCGAACTCGGGACCTTGTGCTTGCGAGGCAGGCGGCGGAACTACTGAGCTAAATCCCCAGCCTTATTGTGTATATCAATATATTATTTCTTTGTATTGCTGAGTAATATTCCATAAGGGTGTAACACAGTTTGTTTAAGCATTTGTACACTAAAGGAAATCAGAATTATTTCTAGGTTTTGGCTATTATAGGTTAAAATTACTACATATATTTGTAGTACAGATAAACATTTTTTTGAATGTTTATTTGCTATTTGAATATCTCTCTGGTGATATGTTTGTGTCTTTTGTCTATGTTATAATTGGACTTTTATTTTTCTTTGTTTTACTGTTGAGTTTTTGAGATTTCTTAAGGGCTGTAGTTTTGTGGTAAAGTCTAAGAACTCTGTCTAGCACTCACTGCTGACATAATTCCTGTCTCTCACTGTTTTCACATCTAACTTCACTGGTGTAGTTTATTACAAAAGTCTCCCTCAAATCTAGCCTCTTACTCTGTCTCTGTATAACTTTAGTCAAAATACTCATCATTTCTTGTCTAAATTATTAAAATATTCCCTAACTCATCTTCCTGCTACCACTAGTTTTTCAACATGCTCCTGAAATTTCTAAAAAAAAATCAAATGTGATCATGTTCTGCTTAAATTTATCTTCATTTACTCCCTATCATTTAACAGAATGAAATCAAAACTCTTTAGCTTAGCTTTTTACAGCTTGGTAACAATCTCTCTAGCTACTCAACTACATGCAAACTTCACTCCAACTATATTTAATGTCTCACCATGTCTATAACATGCAACAACATAATCATTTTTTTCAAATCTGCTCTATCTTCTGTCTTGATTATCCTCCTTTTCTTTAAAACTTAACTATCACCTCTTCTAGCACCACAGTGTTTATGCTTTAAAATATACATATATAAATATATAAAATGTGCCTCTGTATATAATTTATTTCTTTGATGTATCTGTCTCTCATATCTATAATATCTTGGTAGGCAAACATTATACTCTGACTAAATATTTATTAATAAATCTTTTATTACTTACCTAAATCTATATGAACAAGTTCTGCCGACTGTTCATTTATCAATATGTTCTGTACATGTCTATCACCAAGGCCAAGGATGTAACCGACTGGGGAAAAAAGTTTCATTATTTCTAATAAACACCGTAACTTCAACTAATACCAATGACTTTATAATTTGCAAGTACTCCAGGCTTTTTAGCCTAAAGAAAATTATGTATATAGGTGGCCATTTTGAGTTTAAAGCAAATCTGGTCAGCCACTTTCATGTATACTTCATTTTCAAGTAGATAATTAGCTTTAAAAAATTCTCTTTATTAAAAAGTACAAGTTTTAAGATATGTAGTACTGTGGAAATTAACGTGGTTAAAGTTGAGACCCATCATTTACCTGGCCCAAAGCAGTGCATTATATGCACCCAAATTTTTACTGAGTATACTTATAAATTGAGAAGTTACTCTTCAGTGAAACTTTCTTCTGCTCGATGAAGATACTGAACACAAATCAATCATTAATGAACTTAAGCAGGTACATATCCAGGAAAAACTGCACTTCTGTTTTTAAGACAGAGGATAATATATCTTAACGCACTTAACCTAATGACAGATACCTTGTGGTGTTATAGAAAAACACCAGGTATGTACTCAAGATGCAATGTCTGGCTAGTGCTGTATTAACTGGGCCTGCTTGCTTGTTACAAACTAAATCACTTGAATCGAATTAGTGATTCTCAATGTAGGAAGGAGTTTCAAATTATCTGGGGACTTTTTCAAAACATTCATGCTCTGTGTCTCTGAGTGAAGTACATACGTTTGCAGGGAGCTGTCTTTTGTTAAAAAATAGATTAGAAGACCTCTTATATTCCTGTTTTCATATGCTAGAATTTTGTTGATTACTTCATCTAGCTATTCCAATCTTTCATAGATTAAAAATAATGTAAAACTATATATAGTACATCACATTCAAAATACATATCACTATTTCTACACTGAAAACAAGACTATTAAAAATCACTGGGTGATAACATCATGGTGTGACAAAGATTTTGAGAAAAAAAAAATAAAGTATATCAAATAGAGTTATCAAAGATTTTATCTTCCAAAGAAAATTTCAATAATATATAAACAGGAGAGAAAACATGTCATATTCACTATACAATGAAGAAAAAAGTCTTACTTCCCTACCTCAGAGAATTCTCTTCTGCAAATGCTATGATTAGAAGCTAAGAATCAGGAAGCATAAGTAACCCAATAATCTAATGATAAAGATAGTTTGGTTAATAACTATCATTACCACCATTATAACCCTGCAATTCAGAATGCTGCAAGGTATTGGATCTAGTAAGATGTACAAGTTTACCAATAGAAGAAGTGGCCACACTGCGAGTATAAGCCAATCGTTTCTCAAACCAAACAGCAGGGTCCAGGAATTTTTCCATGCAGAAGTAACGGAAAACTGGTTGAAAATTTTGGCAAATATCCATGAAAGTTTCATATTTCTCTTCAAAGGACTTCTTCTGTACATCCTTTAAAGAGATCATATATAAAGTTATTTTCTCAATTTTGTGTTTAACATCCTTCAAAACTTTGTAAGGGGAAATGACAAGATGAACAAGATCTACCTATAAGAAGCTAACAGTCTGGCCAAGAAAGCAATTAATTTTAAGTGATACTCTCTCTAGGATTTTCATATTAGAATTTAATGGAAAGAAGGATATCAACAGTGACTATTAGTTGTTTTAATTAAATTCCAAATCTAGATGGAAGTAAACAGAAATACCAATGATCCTCAGATAATCTCAGGTAACCTCACAGCACTGAGGTTGTAATAGGACAGAAAAGAATGGAAGAATGAATCACTGATGGATGGCAAAGTAGATGTCATCATGTGTCTCAGATCTTTGTTCTCCAATAACCTCTCACTTAAAAATACTTTGCTGAAGCAAGGCTTATGTATTTCAAAGGGCTCAACTCTTACCTATGTACTGATGACTTCTAAATCTTTGTCTTTGGCCCAGATACTGTAAGTTCATGTGCTGCTCCACCTGCCCAATTAGTATCTTCACTTGGATCACTTCCAAATCCAAAAATACTTTTTTATCTCTGGCAAAACTCAGCTATTTTGTTTATTCTTCAAATTCGCAAACAGCATTACCATCCACTTAATCAGAAAACTAGTACTCCCGAGTTCAACACCAGGTACCAAAAAACACACACACAATACACAGTGCTGTGGGAGTTATCTTTTTAAAATGTTAATCTGATATTACTATCCTTCTCAAGGGTCTGCTATTGCCTATAGGATAAAATGCATTGCATAAAACTCTCCATTTTTGACCAATGACTATCCATCCTTATCTATTCCCCTTCAAAGATTAAGTCTATGCTGTCTTTTCCTGTTTGTGTCTCCCTCCCATAGCTTATATGCCTCTTCTGCCTGGAAAATTCACTGAAAAATTTTGGTTCAAGTATCTTCTCCTCTATGAAGCCTTTCTTAAATCTAATTCTCTCTCCCCCTCCCCCCACAGGTAGAACTAATTATTCCTCTTCTGTATCTACAGTTTACCCTTCAGTGCCCTGGAGACATATAACTACAACATCTACAGCACTTATCACACATTTTAAAAAACATGTTAACAGAAAGCTCAATAAAATGAAATGTAAATAGATTTTGGAGTTGGACGAAGTTCAATCCTTGTTACACTATTTGGTTATTGACCCCAAGCAAGTTAATTCTCCGTACTTTTCATTAAAGTGGGAATAAGAATGGTAATGATTAGGCATAGTATTTGTGAAGTAACAGCACAGTACCTGATAGGAGGGATCCAACAAATATTACTGATACAGTGAATAAATGTCAGACAAGCCAAGGACATGGCAAATATCTTGGATGGTTTCCTGTATCAATTTCATATAAAAATTACACATAATCTATCACAGATCCACTGCTTCCTCCCCTTCGGTGACTGCCAGGGCACAAATGGGATAATAAGAGAATATATTCCTAATTTGTTCATATAGGGTTTTCACGGAATCAGTTTATGCTAGGGTATTTTCAATTAAAAATATACTATTTCCAAGCTTGGTTTTCTTGTTCTTTCATTTTTTTCTCCTTCACCATCACTGACCTAGATTCCTTTCTCCAGATGTGTTCTCACCTAGTACTCAGATTAAAAGGAAGAATGTTCACTCCCTACTCCTTTGCCTTCGGTCACAATCTGGAGAACTTCTCTACAGACAGAACGGTTGGAAAACATATTTCTAATTCTTAGGAGGAGGTAATTAAATAATTTCTTTTTATGATACTGTCTTTGTTCTCTTCTTGAAAGGAAACAGCATCCCTTTTATCACTTAAAACAGGGCAAACTAGTATTTCTAACACTCCTCCCAAAGTTAATTAACATGTAAATATTTGTCAGTAAAAGGTAACACTTCATCAATTAGCATATAAATGGACCAGGGACAATATTCTGCCCTAAAGGAGACAGCTTGGAAGATTTTGCCAAATGTATTTGTGAAGGAAAAAATAAAATAAAGCCTTCATCATTTCCATGCAAACAGTTAGGAAATAGAATGTCAACTGAAGCTTGGGGCAAGGGGAGGACTACTCTTGTCTGGATGAAATGAGGTGAAGTTTGCATACACAACATGGTTTTATGTGTATGTTTACTCAAGTCACCATGGTGGAAAGTGACTGTTTATGTCCAGAAAACACATCATGTTTGTTTGATTTTAATGGATACCATCAGGGAAGAAAACAGAAAGCCATAGGTGGGAAAAGAATATAAGGACTAATTTTTCCCTCTTGGGTGTAATGATTAAGTACACTTACACAACTGCACATGCAGGGACTGCTTCCACTCAGCCCTGAATGATCCGTTTGCACAAGCAATTACCTGATTGGCATATGCCAGGTGAGCCTTTGAGAGATAATAGGATACATGCCATTATTCCTTTGTATCCATGGTATCTTATTTTAAAAATAAAATAATTGTCATACTTGTGGCATTCTTTATAAGAATTCTGGGATCATGTGTGAATGATATACCCATGCTAATAAAAGATATGCCATTAGCCCAAAAGGAAAATACACATTCTTTGTCCATGCTGGCAAAAATACTTATTTTATTTTTATTTTCACTTTTATTTATTTATTTGGTATCAGGGATTGAACTCAGGACTTTGCACTTGCAAGGCAGGTGAGGTGCCACTGAGCTAAATCCCCAACCCTTTATTTTTATTATTAAAGCCATAACATATGAGAATTTGTAGGGAGAAATGGCAGAAAAATTTGTAATCAGAAAACCTCGCTTAAAATCCCAGGTAATTAACCATGTCAATTCCAGAAAGCCAAATATAAGCAAGTCAGTGAAAAACATTGAATCATAGTTCTTTAAAATGGAGATAGTAATGTTGGTCATTTGGAAAGTGAATCCGGTTATTACTCATTGCATTTTGAATTAAAAGTATCAATACTACGTAAATCACAATGATGCACATCTTGGATCAAGGGGAAATCTAGCGGACATCTATGAATGTTGGTCTTTTCCCTCCTCCACCTCTCTCATCACCAGGTGATAGGTGACCCAACTAGATTGAAGTCATCTCCACCTAGGAAAGTTTGAAGCCAACTTCCCTAACTTGCTACAGACCTAACAAAGCCCCTTTAGGCTAATTTAGAGCCCAAAGGTTGGGTCAAACTATATGAGTCTTCTAAATTTGAAAAGTTGGCACATTATGAAACATTAGCCTAAGAAGTATAAATAAATATAGGAAAGCGGACATCTACATATTAAGCCTCAATGTGCCTGTAGGCTGGCCATTTTCTTTTCTTCCTGCACCCAGAAAGCTGTGTTGTCCAGTATAACTTTCTGTGATGATGGAAGCATCCATCATCTGCACCATCCAATATGGTAGCCACTAGACACATTTGGCTTTTTATTTTTTAATTTTTGGTACTGGGGACTGAACTAGGGCCTTTGCACTGTAGTACATCCCAGCTCCCTTTTTAAAAATTTAATTTATTTTTTTGAAACAGGTTCTTGCTAAATTGCTAATTTTCCAGGCTGGGCTCAAACTTACAATCCTCCTGCCTTCCCTTGCCAGGGTGCTGGGATTTCAGGTGCATACTACACACCCAGCTCACATGTGGCTATTGAACTCTTCAAGTGTAGCTAGTGGGAATTCAAGAAATGAAGTTTTAACTTCATGTAATTTTAATTAATTTTATTCAAAGTTAAAAAGCCACCTGTGGTTAATGGCTACCATATTGGGCAGTGCAGCAAGGAATGGGATAGTTTATCATATAATAACTCAGCCCTGTATACTATACAAATACTTAATGTAATCCTCCTTTTCTATGGTAATCTTTGAGAGTGTTTTTTACCCATTACTTGACCTATTCCTTGTTGTTATCACTAAGTTAAAAAAGCATAAGTATGTTACATTACAATGATTTACTTTTAGAATCCAACCTAAACCTAAGCCAAACATGGAAACAAGGATATAGCATTTCTAAGGATTTTAAACCTATAGCCTGATTGCTGATGAACACTAGATGTGAGACTGTCACCTACTTGAGATGGAAAACCAGTGAATCAGAGGTTGCGACACAGTGGAATTATCACAATCCTATATTCTAAAAAGTATGCCTAACTTAGAAAGCATAGATAAAGTAATAAAAATAATAATACAACAATTATAACAGTTAATAATAATACATTTTGCAGGTGCTGATCTAAGAACTTTGATCATGCTTTATTTCATTTATTCCTCAAGACAGCCTTAGGAGATGGTTGTTATTATTTTTTCTAACTTTACTGATAAGTAAAACTGAGGTTCAAAGCCAGACCTGTCAGACGCTAGAGCCTACTGCCATAGCCACTGCGTGCTGTGACCTTACGTCACATGAAGGGAAGGCTAGTTGGCAAAAAAGACAGAATATCTTAGGTTTCACAGAAGAGCAAACATTTTGATGCTAGGAAATTACTCTGGGGATCCATGAGTATCAGTGAGTGGGAAGCTAGGCAAACTGCTTAGGGGAATATTGAGACGAAAGAGTATCTGAACTGGCCTTTCTCTAAGGCAAACAATCATCTCTACTCTTCCTAAAGAGCTGGAATGAGCCACTCCAGCCTAGATTTCTGTGAACATTAGCTCCCAGAAATGAGCAGCTCAAGATCATCCCATGGACAAAAACACACTCATGCTGGGGCTGGGGATTTACCTCAGTGGTTCTGCCACCTGCCTTGCAAGGGCAAGGACCTGAGTTCGATCCCCAGCACCAAAAAAAAAAAAAACTAAAACAGAAAACACACTCATGCTTAGGCTGGTTTAAAATAAGGACTCAAGGCCTATCATGTCCCCAACAGCTTGTGGCTTGTATGACTTGTTTCCTTGCTTTCATTTTATTTTCTTTGTGTGTGTGTGTAGTACTGGGGATTGAACACAAGGCCTTCACAGAAAGCTATATGCCCAGTTTTCTTTCTTTCTTTTTTTTAAGGCAGGGTCTTGTCTGGGCACTAAGTTACCTAAACAGGCAACAGGAGCCCAACTTTAGGCTGGGCTCCAACTTGCATCTTCCTGCCTCAGCTTCCCAGAGAACTGGGATTACAAGCTTGTATCACCACATCCAGCTTTTGCTTCCTTCTTGAGGGTTGCAGTACTGCCTATGGGCAGCTCAACTTTCACAAATGATTTATAGTACTCTTCCAGACTGCCATTCTTATCGAAATGTAGATTCAATGGTAAGATTGTCTCAGAACTGAAAAATGACAATGTAGTCCAAAATAAAAACTTCACAAGCACAAGGTCCTGAGTTAGATCCCTGGTAATGCAAAACAAAACAAAAAACCCTTTCAGAATACTATCTTCTAGAAACAGGTGGGAGGTAGGAAGTAGAAAGTGGCATTTCCTCTGGTACTACAAAAACCTTCAGCATATGCATATGCACGCACCTCCATATGAGATCAGGTCATTGTGCTTATTAAGCTAACCTGTATCTACCTCTTTGCCTATAAAACTTATGATCAAGTGGTCTTTGAATATATTTTCCCCAACAATATAAAAGAAACTATCCATAATTTTAAAAAATTAAATATAAAATATATCCATAAATAGGGGTATTGGTGACAACTAAAAATAATAACTTTCCTGGATAATTCTACATACCAGAACATGATCATATCCAATTAAGTTGAGCTCTGTTACATAATCACTATGTAATGGGATAGAATCACAGAGTAATAAGATTTGTTTAAAGCAAGGATGGAGGCGCTTAACACATATTAGATATCTTAAATGCATTAAGGATGAAAAACACCACTTGATACAAAAATCATTTGGAAGAGGGCCGGGGATTTACCTCAGTGGTGCCACGGCCCCCCTCACAAGCACAAGGTCCCGAGTTCGATCCCAGGTAACAACAACAAGAAAATAATTTGGAAGAAACAAAGAAAATGAGAATGTTACAAGTTAGATGTAGGGATTCTCTGAAGTCTTTGTTCACGGTTACAAACTTTGTTGCCCAGTAATTCTGATCGCTAACTAATCTAAAAATAGAAATAAGAGGAAAAAAAGCTCATGAAACTATAAGCTATGAAAACATTCATCCTTAAACTTTTTCTTATGAGATCACTGACCCAGCTGATCAAAGTTTGGTGTGAAGTAGCCAGGACAAGATCTCAGGTCACAATGGCCCTGAACACATTGTTTGGCTTCTCAGATAGTGAACTTTTCAAAAGGAACTGTGAATGCCTTGTCACATCTGAACTAAATATTAGTTGGCTAAGCTGAGAATCAAATATGGGAAATTAGTTGCCATTAAAAGATTGCTTCAGGCAGTTTATTTCTTATCAGCCAAGCTGTGCAGGCCTCCTGCTGTGCACAATGAACATTAGCTTACTAAATACTTCAGCTCATCAGACCCTGCATTACTCATGGATGGGCCTGAATTTTTGGTGGTGGGGGTGGGGGAAAAAGGAACAATTGATGAAAAAGTAATTGCTGGCATTTATCTGAGTGGAGATTAATTCTTTATGCTATTAAAATGTATAACTGTAATTAACAGGTCCAGATATTCACAAGTTATTAAGAAGAAAATAAACTTGCTACAAAACATTTGAAATTATTCAAATATTTAAATAATTTAAATTTATTTTACCCAAAATTAAAAGGTGGCGTGTGCATGTGTGTATTCAACCTGGAGAAGTAAAAAAATCTTTACAGCACTAATTTGGGAAGGTATATGTGGAATGATTATTTTGCAAAAGGTTTTATTCATTTGTATTTTCAATACTTTATTATCAATAACCCTAATTTTATAATCAACATCTATGACAAAATAAAATAATAGACATTAAACAAAGAATCATGTCTAGTTCTCCTTCATCTTCTTTTGGAAATATTTTATTTCCTTTTGAGAAACACAGTCCTTGTGTGCCTACTCCCTCCCAGTCCATTTGGGGATCCAACATAATTCATGAAGTCAACATTACTCTGATATGAAACTGGATAAGGCTTTAACATCAACAAAAAACTTACACGTCAATATACTTGAGGAACATAGATAAAAAAAAATCCATTAAGATATTTGCAAATAGAATTCAACAAATCATTTAAAAAATTATACAACATGACCAAGTGAGCTTCATCTCAAGTATTCAAGGATGGTTCAATATACACAAATCAAAACTGTAATATACCACATAGAATCAAGGATAAAAATCACATGATCCTCTCAAGAGATGTAGTGAAAGCCTCTGACAAAACTCAACATCCCTTCATGTTAAAAATCCCTATAAAAATAGGTATCATGATATGGGATTTCAAGTCATTCTATAAAGCTATCCTAACAAAGTCAGTATGATACTGGAAGAAAAATAGATATAGACCAATGGAATAGATGATGCAGAAACAATCCCATGTACCTTCATCTATCTGATTTTTGACAAATGGGCCAAAAATATACTCTGCAGAAAAAATAGTCTCTTTAAAAGATGGTGCTGGGAAAACTGATTATCCATGTGCAAAACACTGAAACTAGATCTGTACCTCTGACCCAAAAATAAAACGAAATTAAAATGGATCAAAGAAATAGACATACAAACAGAAACTTTGAAATGGCCTATCATAAATACTTGAAGCTACATGCACAGGCAAGGACTTCCTGAACCGAACTCCAACAGCACAAGAAATAATAACAAGAACAAACAAATGCAATTACATCAAATTTAAAAGCTTCTCCACAGCAAGGGAAACAATCCCCAGAGTAAAGAGACAACCTAGAGAATATGAAAATATTTTTGCCAGCTATTTTTTTTTTTTTGAGACAGAGTCTCACTATATAGTTCAGACTGACCTTGAATTCACTAGGTAGCCCAGGGTGGCCTCAAACTTGTGGTGATTCTCCTGCCTCAGCCTCCTGAGTGTTAGGATTACAGGTGTGCACCAGCACACCTGGTCAGCTATTCTTCTGATAGAGGAACTGATAATCAATGATATATATAAAGAACTCAAAAAAACTTCACAAAAGCAAAAGTCCCAATTAAAAAAATGACCAAGTGAACTCAATAGGTATAATAACAAGAAGTACAAATGGTCAGTAAGTACATGAAAAAATGTTGATCTTTAGCTGTTAGGGAAATGCAAATCAAAACAACTCTGAGATTCCATCTTACCCTAGGGAGAATGGCTATCATCAAGAACACAAAAAATAAGTCCTAGCTATATAAACTAGAGCAAGCACTATGGAAATCACAGTATGAAGATTCCATTTCATCTAGTTACACCTCTCTTGGGTATATATCCCCCAAAGCTAAAAGACATCAGACTATACAGCAGTCATTTATACCCTATACGCATTTATACCCGTATTTATAGCAGTCCAATTTACAAAGGTTAAGCTCTGGAAACAGCCTCGATGTTCATCAGCAGATGAATGGATAAAGAAAATGTATCATATACATAATGAAGTATTATTTGGCAGGAAAGAAGAACGAAATTATGTCACTGCAAGAAAATGGATGGAAATTGAGACCAGAATGTTAAGTGAAATAAATCAGACATGAAAAGTTAAATATTACATGGTTTCTCTCATATGGAAAATCTAAAATATAAATTAATTACTTAAATAAAATAAAAGAGAGATGGTAGGAAACAAGGCAGCAGATTGGAGATGGATAAGGGGAATGAGGGAAGGGAAGATTTGGGATGGGTAAAGAGATTGAAAATAATCCAATTCCCCAAAATGAACATAACTATATATTATAAACATACACTAACAATAAACAACAACTTCCTTCTTCACTCAAATGTACTTTCTCCTGTTAAGCTTAATTTTATAATTTAGTATCTTAAACAATTATCACATGAAATTAAAACATTTTATATTCTACAATATTTGTAGTAGCTGTCAGCATTAATAAGCTATTAAATAATCTTTTAATAATGTTTAGTTTTGAGTGCTACTCACCATCATTTTCTTTTGGCATTGAAAGGCACTGAAATCCATTGGCCTGTATCTTTTATGAGCGCCACCTTCATTGTTAACAAGAAATTCACCAATTGGGACAGTTCCTGTGCACCATTTAAGAACACCACTTCGCTGAGAGAGGGGGACCACCTGAAGTTAAATTAAATACTTTTTGGTCATGGATGGTCACTTAGGAGTAGGTGATAGTAATTCAACCATCAGTCAGTGCAAAGCATTTTATCAAGTTGCAGGAATATTTCTCTGTCCATAGGAGACAAAGCTTCTTGAATGAACACAATAGAAATAAACTTAAACTCAGAGAATATGATTTTCTAAGCCTTCTGCTTAGACTTGTAAGGGGTTAGCCATCTCTCAATCTCCCACAATTCCCTGAGGGAATCAGTCCTATTAGTTATACTCACCATTATCTGCAACTGACCCATACTTAATTTTTCCCATTTAGCAGAGGAATTAACTGCACTTTGTGTTTTGAGATGGGGCCTTGCTATGTTACACAGACTGGCCTCACACTTGAAATTCTCCTGCTTCAGCTTCCTAAGTGTGCATGATCACATCCAGCTACTTTCCCTATACGTACATTATCAATAAAACTTAAGGAATTTCATTAAGGAATATGGTCTCAATTTTAATTTTAATTTTTTTTTTGGAGACAGGGTCTTGCTATATAATTCAGGCTGGTCTTGAACTCATTATGTACACTGACCTCAATCTCATGGTGATCCTCCTGCCTTAGCCTCCTGGGTGCTGGAATTATAAGGCATGTGCCACCATGCCAGCTAATTTTAATATATCTTAATTACTGAAACATGTATTCTTGCTTTTTGGCCTTAGTAATTTCACCAAGAGATGTCTTCCTAAATATAAAATGAATAATTTTACTTTTTAAAAATTATCACCTATGATATAAATACCTTTTTACAGATTAAGCAGCTTCATTAAATCTAAGACTTTCATATTTGCTAGGATATGAAGCTTCATTTGTATCTGTTAACAATCTCTTGGTCCCTTCACCATTAAGATGACTGCTAACTGATTCATCATGTTCATGTATTTTTTGCTGTATTTTTATTTCAAAGCTATTCATATACAAATAACTGCAAACTTTAAAAGCTGTGTATGCTTATATAATTTGCTTTTAATCTCAGTCAGCAATGCTTTACCTTTATCTGTTAGTGTATTTATTTCTAAGTGATTAATTTTCACAACTGCAAACTGTGTAAATACACAACTTTAAAATTGATCCAGTTGCATATTCACATTCACACTGTTATCAGATATCCCCAAAATATTACGGCAATGATAGTCTACTGGTGAGCTTATTTCAGTTTAAGGGTATACTGATAGGAATGGGATAATTGAGTCATAAGGAATATGTATATTCAACTTAGTAAAGTAGATATTGCTAAATAACTATTCAAAAGTAGAGTGTACTTTTATCCACCCCGCCAGAAGTTATCTCCTAACTTTCACAACAGTTTTGTCAGACTTTTTCTTTTTTTGGTACTGGGGCTCGAACTCAGGTCCTTGTGCTTGTGCAGCAGGCGGCTAAACCACTGAGCTAAATCCCCAGCCCCTTGTCAGACTTTTATATTTTGTGAACTCAAAGGTAGGTAACTATATCACATTGTGGTTTCAAATTATATTTTCAAGATGACTTAGCAGAGTATCATTTTATGGGTTTATTGACCACTCAAATCTTTGTGTCTTGTGAAATAACCATATTCTTTCCTCATTTTTCTAATACATTATTTTTTATTAGTAGTATGTATGAGTTCTTTATACACTTTTTGTAAGTTCCTTGTTCTCATATTACAATAACATTATAACATTATTATATTCACTTTCCCAGTTGATCTCTTGTCTTAATTCTATATATTTTTGTGTTTTAAGGTATTGAAATATGCTGAACTGTTTTAGGTTTTGTACAGAGATCCACCATTTCTTAACATATCTGATGAGAGTTTATTATGTATTACACATAGTGCTGAGCCGCTGAAATTAGAATGGCACACAGGACAGATGAAGAGTATGCCCTCGTGAAGGTGAGGGGACATGCACACTAATAAATGTTTAATGGTGCCAGATAATAAGTACAACAGAACAAAATGTAAATTTATAAAAGAAGAAGTGAGTAGTGGCAACATGGTCCCAAAGGTCCTCTCCACAGGCAACAATAGAGCACAAACCTGAATGGAGGAAGTAACTGGGGAAAATATTTGAGGAACAAGCATTCCAGGAACAGAGAAGCAGGAAAGCCCAGAGGTGAAAATAAAATTGGTATATGTACACTGTAACAAAAGACAAGGGGAGTCAAGTGGAAATGATTTGTCCATTGAAAGAAGAAACTGAGAGTTAAGATGGGGAGAATGGTAGGTAAGGATGAGAACAGCAGAGGTAAACCACTTAGGGAGCTTTTATTCAGACATAATGTGAATTTATTGGGAGTTTAAAACAGGAAAGTGACAAATTCTATCTTAGCTAATTTAAAAAAGATCATTTTCAGAAGAAAATGCTTAGTTTGACACTCTAGTATCCACAGAGAAGTGATTGTGGGAGTAGGGTGATAATACAGAGGTGGTGAAAAGTGATTCAACTGCAAGTAAACCAATACAACTTGATGATGAAAAAGACATGAGATTTGAGAAAGAATACAAAATATTTGGTGATATTAAGAATTTCTGCTGTTTTCAAAGTTATGAGACTATTGTGATTATAGTTTTGAAAGACATTTTACAGATCTTTATACAATGTAATATTTAGAGATGGAATGTTATGACATCTTGCATCAAAATAATATGGGAGGGGAGTGCATAGAAGTACAAATGGAATGAAATTATCTATGAGTTAATAATTATTTAGAGCTGGGTGATGGGTACAAGGAGGTTTGCTGTGTTATGATCTCCATTTAAATTTGAAATTTTCAGACTTGAGGATCAGTGGAACAAATTAGAAGATGCAGGAACAACTCCAGACACACTCAGCCATCTCATCTTCAACAAAGGAGCCAAACACCCTCACTGGAGCAAAGATAGCCTCTTTAATAAATGGTGCTGGAAAAACTGGGTTTCAATTTGCCAAAGACTAAAACTAGACCTATATCTCCACCATGCACTGAACTAAAATCAAAATGGATTAAAGACCTAAATATTAAAACAGAAATGCTAAATTGCCTGGAACAGAGGTTAGGTAGAACTCTTGAAGACATTGGTGTAGGAAAAAATTTTATAAACAAAATCTCAGTTACCCGTAAACTAGCACAAACAATTAACAAGTGGGATCTCTTCTTACTAAAAAGCAAGAGAAACCACCAGCAGTGTGAAGAAACAACCCACACTGTGGGAAAAAGTTTTCACCAGCGGTCCCTCAGACAAAGGTCTACTATCTAGAAACAATAAAGAACTTTAAAAAATCAGACCTCCAAAATTTAAAGACCCAATCCAAAAATGGGCATCTGAAATGAAGACATTTCTCACACAAAGAAGTAGAAATGGCAAATAAACATATGAAAAAATGTTCAACATCAATGGTCATTTGAGAGATGCAAATGAAAACAATGCTGAGATTCCACCTCACCCCATAAAGAATGGCTGCTATCAAGAAATCAACCAATAAAAAATGCTGCCAGGGCTGTGGGGAAAGAGGAACCCTACTCCACTGGTGGTGGGAGTGTAGACTGGTGCAACCACTGTGGAAATCAGTATGGAGATACCTCAAAGAACTAGGCTTAGAGGTCCCTTTTGACCCAGCTATTCCCCTGCTGGGTCTCTTCCTCAAAGAATTAAAAGAATCATACCACAGTGATATATGTGCACCCATGTTCATAGAAGCACAGTTTGTAATAGTTAAAACTTGGAAACAGCCCAAATGCCCATCAACTGGAGACTGGATAAAGAAAATGTGTTTTTTTAATAAAATGGAGTACTACTCAGCCATAAAAAACGAGAAATTAGAGACATTTATTGCTGAATGGATGCACATTGAAGTGAAATAAATAGGACACACGTGTAAATACCGAATAGTTTCTCTAGTGTGAGAAACTGAAAGTGTAAATAAGGACTAAAAGGCATAATAGATAATGTGAAATAGGAAGAAAAGGGGCAAAGGGGAAGGTGAAGTGGAAGGGGTAGGGGAAAGGAAAGAAGGGAATGGAATTAATATGAGAAAATGAAAAAAGGAAACAAAGTCTTTGTAAATAGGGAGGGACTGGAGGGCTTGAATGGAGGGCAGGGGAAGGGGGAAAAAATAAGAACCAAGAGAAATTATATAAAGGTGCAAATTTCCAATGATGAATGTCATTATATTGTATACCTAAAATGTACCAATAAAATAAAATTTAAAAAAATTTTTTGAAATTTTCCATAATAATAAAACTGAAAAGAACACAGAGATCTAGGTTTTACTTTTCCACTGACGTTCATGACCTGTTCAAGTCCAGGCCTGCTGCTATGATGTTCCATAGCATGAAGGGCACCAGCCTTAATGATATTCTCTGTATAATGATGTTTGTGTGTTTATTTGTCCTATGAGTATAAGCTTCTTAAGGCCAAAGGGTATGTTTTATCACTTTTATATCCCCAGTTACATCCTCAGGGATTTAACAAAATAGTAAGCATGTAAATTACCATTTTTTCTTTTTGGTACCAGACATCGAACTCAGGACCTTGTGGTTATGAGGCAGGCGCAGGGCCAGTGAGCTAAATCCCTGGCCCAAATTACCATTTCTTAAACAAATGAATGATCTCCTAGCCTTTCCAAATGATTTTCCTTCCTGCTTAAGTGCATCTAAATGCCTCCTTCCCAGGAAATCTTTCCCTATCTTTGACTCTGAGCTACATTTAAGGCTTGATCACATTAACACTGTTGCACTGTAGTAGAGTCCATCAAAGGTCTCTTTTACATTGATTACTCCCTAAAGAGGAGGTTCAGGGGGTGGGGGGAGGGAGAACCATACCTTTATTTGTGAGACTGATCTGGAAAAGAAATAGGTTGATTTTTTTCTCTCTTAGCTGAGAGTCCCAACTGGGATGTTAGCTGATGAAGAAACAGTTGAATTTAAGTTTCAGCCTATTTCAATGGGGTAGATGGGTATTTCAGGTGGGTATCATAAATGTTTGATGAGTATTTTCTCAGTTCTCCCAAGCTACATAGCTAGTATCATTGCAGATACAGAAAAATAAAGTTAATTCATCACATACAGTGAATGCCTTTAGGCATTCTGGCTTTTCTCTCAGAATCCTAACTGAGAAGAATATTCTTAAGTACATACCACAAAGAACAGAATTTTATTAGTACAAGACAGATAAGTGCAAGCACACTGTTTATAAGAGTTGTTCATTTTAGAAAATGAATCCTCTAAACATCTAAGATTTTAGGGCTTAGATTGTAACAATGTAGTTTTGGTGGAGAAACAGCAGGCCAGTAATACTTATTCTGGGCAATGTCAATGAGTATGGGTGAATTACTGGCATATACAGCAAGAATTTTGTCTTCACCTCTACCTGATTCTCTTTGACAAGCAATATGGCGTGCCTCAAATTTAAGAATCTCCCTTTGATGATACATATTGATCATCAGAGTTGTGGATAAGAAAACCTAGTTTCATGCTGTCAATGTGAAACATAAGGATCACAAGAGGCTTGAATCCCAGGATGGGAATAACCACTGAGAGGTCCTAGACTAGGTATACAGCTTCCCAATAGCACCTCCATGAACCTTAACTGAAGGCTAGTTCAATATATTGAGGACACAATTTTCACCTTCTTGGAGCCATCTCAAAATAACAGTTGTACCTGACTAGTATTGTAATTCTGGATAATCAAGTCAAACCCAAACCCTCATGTTTAGAGGTTGCATTTTTTTTTTGTATTAAATTCTTTTATTGGTACATTGTAGGTATACAACACAATTACATTTCTCATTGGGAATTGTACCTTTATATAATGCATCTTGGTTCTTATTTTTTCCCCATTCCTAGCCCTCCCTTCACGCCCTCCACCCTTCCCTATTTACAAAGACTTTATTTCCATTTTGTCCATTTCTCATCATTTTTTCCTTTCCTTTCTTTCCTTTCCCCTGCCCCTCCCACTAACCCTACCCCTTTGGACCTTTTCTTCCTATTTTACATTATCGATTATTCATTCTAATCATTGGTACATTTTAGGTATACAATATAATGACATTCATCACTGGAAATTTGCACCTTTACATAGTCTCTCTTGGTTCTTGTTTTTCACCCTTGCCCAGCCCTCCCTTCAACCCCTCCATTCCTCCCTATTTACAAAGATTTTGTTCCTATTTTTCCATTTTCTCATATTAATCCCATTCCCTTCTATCCTTTCCCCTAGCTCTCCCACTTCCTTCCTCTTTGCCCCTTTTCTTCCTATTTCACATGACCTATTATACATTTAGTTCTTATTTACACTTTCAGTTTCTCACACCAGAGAAACTATTCGGTATTTATACATCTGTGTCCTATTTATTTCACTTAAGAGTACTGCCTCAATGTGCATCCACTTAGCTATAAATGTCTCTAATTTCTCACTTTTTATGGCTGAGTAGTACTCCATTTTATTAAAAAACCACATTTTCTTTATCCAGTCTCCAGTTGATGGGCATTTGGGCTGTTTCCAAGTTTTAGCTATTACAAACTGTGCTGATATGAACATGGTTGCACATATATCACTATGGTATGATTCTTTTAATTCTTTGGGGAAGATCCCCAGCAGTGGAATAGCGGGGTCAAATGGGATTTCCAGTCCTAGTTCTTTGAGGTATCTCCATACTGATTTCCACAGTGGTTGCACCAGTCTACACTCCCACCAGCAGTGGAGCAGGGTTCCTCTTTCCCCACAGCCCCACCAGCATTTGTTATTGGTTGATTTCATGATAGCAGCCATTCTTTCTGGAGTGAAGTGGAATCTCAGCGTTGTTTTCATTTGCATCTCTCAAATGACCAGTGATGTTGAACATTTTTTCATGTATTTATTTGCTGTTTCTACTTCCTTGTCTGAGAAATGTCTGTTCATTTCAGATGCCCATTTTTGGACTGGGTCTTTAAATTTGGGAGGTCTGATCTTTTTAAGTTCTCTATAGATTCGAGATAGTAGACCTTTGTCTGAGGAAGAGCAGGTGAAGATTTTTTCCCACATTGTGGATTGTCTCTTCACACTGCTGGTGGTTTCTCTTGCTGTGCAGAAGCTTTTTAATAAGAAGAGATCCCATTTGTTGACTGTTTGTGCTAGTTCATGGGCAACTGAGGTTTTGTTCATAAAATCTTTTCCTACACTGATGTCTTCAAGGGTTCTACCTAACTAGAGGTTGCATTTTAATATTCAGATGTATAACATTAAATGACTCAATTTGTTATATGTGTTACCCATTTTCTACATCTTTTAAGGGAATAATTTATTTTTGAAATATTTCTGTACAAAAATTCCATGCTGAGAAAGTCATGAGGTGGAGATACAAGTTCACCTTCAAAATCTTCTATATCAAGGGCCGGGGATTTAGCTCAATGGTTTCGTTGCCTGCTGTGCAAGAGCAAGGACCCGAGTTCGATCCCCAGTACAAAAAAAAAACAAAAAACTTCTACAACAAGGCTTTCTTTCATGGTTCACAGTAATGATTTTTGAGGTTCAAATATATATCTATTTGGAAACAGGAGATACTCCCAAAGCCATAGTTTTGCTATTCACTATAACCTAATTCTTCTGCCATCATCTTTATGATCTAAAAGCCCAGCATTTAGAGCATAAAAATGTACCCAAGTGTGGTGGGACATGCCTATAATCCCAGCCCTTGGGAGGCTGAGGCAAGAGGATCACCACAAATTCGAGGCCAGCCTGGGCTACATAGTGAGTTCAAAGCTAGCCTGAACTACAAAGCAACAACCTGACTCAAAAAAAAAAAAAATTTCCTTTCATTCACATGAGAACACCTGCTCTCTAAGGATAAAGCTAATATCTTACCAATTTTGTCCTATAATTGAGATCAATACATAGTAATTAGACTGATAAGTCTTAAAAGTGTGGTCTGTGGACCATAGCAGCATCAGGATCACTTGGTATCTTAATGGAAATGCATTCTCACGTTTCACCTAAGGTCAACTGAATTCTGATGATGGAGCTCAGCAATCTTGTTTTGTTTTACCCAGACTAGGCTTGAACTTGCAATCCTTCTCCTTAGCCTCCAAGAGTACTTGGATTACAGGCATGGGTCATCATGCCTGGCAGCAACCTGTTTGATTATGATGCCTGCTAATCTAAACCACATTAAAGAAATCCCTCTACAGATCTTCCACAGATCTTTAACGTCTGCATTTAGCATTCATTGAGGTCAAACTATTTTTTAAAACTGTTAATGGAAAGTAACTATTTAATTAATAAATATTTCATAAGCTTCCATGTCACAAACTGCTTGCAAACTTAAAAACCAAGAAAAAGTGTGCTTCTCCTAGTGTATTCCTTGCTCAGCTCTTCTGAGGGGTCATTCCCAATCCTGGGATCCAGGTCTCTAACAGAGGGTACCCTGACAATCTAAAACCGGGTCTCCAAACTTCAGGTGTCAATGTATATTGTCAAAAGTAGACGCATATACTGAGGCACACCCGACATCTCTTGTCAGAGAAAATCATTTTTCCTAATGAATAGTTTGCTCCCCTTCCCCTGCAACAAGCAATTTGTTTTATAAAAATAATTTGTTTCTGAAAGCAGTTAAGCTCAAAACTTAAGGTCTCTTTTCAGTTATAACAGTGTGACTCAATCAAGAGTTTTAGAGACTAGATGCACTTTCTTTTTCCCCATACCCCTATTTGGGGCTTTTTAATTTAGCAATTAATATTATTATTTTTTGGTACTGAGGATCAAAAGCAATTATTTTTCTTATAAAAGTTCACTCTGAAAAACTTGAAATAGATAAAAGAGCAAATGTCACTTATATTCCTATCATTTTCAGAGATAATAGCATTTTTTAGCTTATTCAAGAATTAAAAAGTTTTAGTATATATTGAACTTCTATGATGTGTACATAAATAGAATATATTTGAAGGCTATTTATTTTTATTGATCTATCTCCTCTTACCTTTTTTTGCAGTGGTAAGGATAAAACCCAGGGTCTTTCAAAATGAGGTTATTTCTTAAAGATAACTTGGGGTGCCAGGCATGGTGGCACATGCCTATAATCCCACACTTGGGAGGCTGAGGCAGAAGGATTACCACAAGTCTGAAGCCAGCCTGGGGTACACAGTGAGTTCAAGCACAGCCTGAACTACAAAGCAAAATACTGTCTCAAAAAAAATTAGTAATTAATATGATAAATATAGCTAATAAGATGATGTGACTTGACTGTCTTCTCAGGCAAACTATTAGAGGAAATGTGAATGGCTACCCCCTACTGACGGTGATTTGGCAATATCTACCAAATAACAACAGGTGCATGTATCCTCTAGCCCATCAATTTGGAGACTTATGCCTCAGATTCACCAGCACATGTATGAAATTGTTATGTCCAAGGTTATTCACTGAGGAGCACTACTGTTTGAAGTAGCAGAATGGAAACAACTCAAACGCATATTGATAGGAATCTGTAAAAATAATTCTCTACATACACAGTACAACTATTAAAAAATAAGAGCTATACAATATATTACTGAATACAAAAAAAGACTGGGAAAAATACTTCAGTTGACTTTAAAAAACATTACCCATAATTAAAATTAATGAATATCTTTTTAAAAAGAAAATTAAAAAATGGTATTTTCTAACTTAGAGGTTGGCAACGTATGGCCTGCCTAATAAAGCTAGCATCAACTGTTTTTCTACAGCCTGTGGTTAAAAATGGACTTTCAGATTTGAAAGGTCATAAACAAAAAAGAAAAAATATGTGACACAGTCATGACTCAAAAAAACCTAAAATATTTAATATTTACTACTTGGTCCTTCACAGAAAACACTCACTGATCACTGGTACAAGTAATGGCATCTTTTCTTAGTGAAGCAACAGAATATAAACTAGCTACCTTATATGTGCAGATAGTCAGTTTCCTCTTTCTAGTTTCACTGTTTCTCTGCAGTAGTGTATTACACATTTGGAATACTTGCTGCATGACAGCATCTTGTCTCAAGTCATCACGGCCCTTCAAAATAATCAAACATGAATAAGCACAGTTCACTTTATTATAAAAACACAGTTATCTGAGGATAGCAAAAGGCACTCAAGTCAATCTGACCATCTTAACAGTCTTAAATAATTAAGTTCTACCGCGATTCTTTCATTTGGGAAGCAGTTTCCTCTTACTCTTTCTGTAATTAGAGTAACTAAATTCCCCAAAGTGAGAGCACACTGCAAAACACCTAGGTGGAACAGTGCTGTCTCTCTCCACTATTCCCTGGCAGTGCCCAATGCTATCTCTTTCTACTACAATAAAGAGCACCTGGCACAGTACTAGAGGCAAAGGCCTTCGACTTGTTCTAATCATGGAAATAATCACCAAAAGATTACCTTGCTCTTTCAAGGCAGGCATTGGAGCCACTGAGCTAAATCCCTGGCCCACCAAAAGTTTTCTCAAAACAAGCAAGCTGATTGTTCCCCTTACCATGTCTCTACATGTTAACAGTATTCTTTTACTTGAGCCAACTTTACAGTAATTACAGCCTTTTAGAGTTACAAGAGAGAACAAGAGAGACAAACTTTCTGATTTTAGAAAATATATTTGTATTCCACAAATTTTCCTCACTTGTAGTTATTCAGAATAAAGATAGAGATCCAAATAACAAAGGAAAAAAATATCAGCTGAAATTTTTCTTTGATTTTGATGTTATTAATCCTGTAGGAGACTACACAAGAGAAAAAAGTCTCACCTTGACAAGCTGTCTCCTTTCCTTACCATCAGAGCCTATGCAATCTATTATTTTTGGTAAATTTAAACCTCCTGCTAAACGAAATTCTGTTTTAAATGACTGTATTGTCACCAGATTTCCATATTCTCCTGTGGGGTCCACCTGAAAAAAAAAAAAAAAGAACAGGTCAAATACACTATTTACATTTAAAAACAGATCAATTTTAAATGGCAATTTTATTTTATTTTTTCATTTTTGGTACCAGGAATCAAATCTAGGGCCTCATGCTTACTGGACAGGCACTGTACCACTGGGCTACATCCCTGGCCCTAAGTGGCAATTTTAATACTTAACAGAGGAATGAATGACAATGTGCTAACGTATGCAAGCTATAACTTTAGTTTCTGTTTAATGAAAGATGTGTAACAGTGAAAGGTTTTAAAAATTATACATAAATAATGAATTTCCTAAATAACTTTTAAAAAAACCATGAGTACCAAGTTAGAATAACTGTTACTGAAAAACAACTGAAAAATCAAAATCCAGGTGCTGTCATTTACATATGTTAAGTCATCTACAAAATAATTCTTCACAAAAACATGAGGAAATTTTGGAAAGACTGGAGAGGAGGTTTCTAGGCCATAATTGCTAACAGGTATTTTCAGGAATATCCAGCTCTGTAAAGTAGCTGATATAGCTGGAAGCATATCAGTTAATCCACATGATGCAGCAATGTTTTAAATTCAGTAACAACACATACTAAGCATGAAAGTACATATCTGAGAGATTTACAAAGTACTTAACACGATCATTTTGTAAACCATATCCATTATTATTATTATCAATTTTTGGTACCAGGGATCAAACTCCAGACCTTAGACTTGCAAGGCAGGCAGCAGAACCACTGAGCTAAATCCCCGGCCCAATATCCATTATTATTACATATATTCCTTCCTACATGGTATTTCCAGCAATAAAAGATCATTATGGTATAGGTAAATGTATCATGTATATATAGTCAACTTACTACATATATTAATCATTTAATACATCACAGCCAATACATTGCACAGTATACTAAATTTTGTAAAAAATAAAATAAATATGTTTTAAAAATAAAATGGGAACATTCTTGCTAAGTCAAAAATTAGTCTAACCACATGGAAATTTTCTTTTCTGCAAAATGAAGAGAACAGACTACAGACTTTCATAAAAAAGATGGGAGGCGCCGAACTGAAGAAAAAGAAAAAGAAAGCAGAAGCCTCTGATTATTTTAAGTCTTGGGCAAAGGGAATCTAATACAGAAAACCTCTTGGCTGAAACACATGAAACTGTCAATATTTAATCAGCATTTACTACATAAAAAGGCTATTTCAATCTAATAAAGCTGAATTCAGCTTAATTAATGGTAAGTTACCTTAATTTCCATAGTAGGAACAACAACATCCTCTAAATTCTTAAGTTTATTAATTGGCTGGTCTGCTGGAATATTGATGCCTTCTGTATTTAAAAATAAAGAGATTTTAGTGACAACTGCAAACAGCAGCACTGAAGGTGAAGCAGGAACAGCAACATTCATGCTTTCAAAGACATACTTCTCTGTGTCTTCCATGGAGTGGCATCTAAATTTGCTAATATAATATAAGCATCACAAAGTGCCTCAACATTCTTGACCATCTGAGGTCTCTTACTTCTGATAGTACATATTATTCTATTTGCAGCTTCCATCCGATCCTATAATAAAAACAAAAAAAAATTACATAGCAACTTCCCAACATTTAAGCTTCCCATAGTTATTAAAAGAGATAAAACCTTTGCACAAATCTAAGCAATGAAAGGACTATAAATCACCACATATAAACTAAACAATCACCTTAACAATGAAATACATGAAAGTATAACAATCTCAAATGCCAATGACTTAAGTGCTTTTCAAAAATCTATTTTTTCCATTGGCCCATTTCTACGAGGAAAAAAGGTAAACTACTGATATCTCTGCTTTTGAGAAACATTCAGAATTCTGAACTAATTTTAGTTATCATAATACCAAAGAAATCTGAAAATGAAATACAATTATCACCATTCGTTATTAAAATCCTTGAGGCTTAAAGGAATAATTCTGGGAAAGAATTAATATTGCAACTAAAAATGTATTTATGCTTAATCCAAATACCTCGTCAAGCTGAGAGTTTTGTTTAGGTGCATTTTTAGTTATTCTACTCCTTCTTGCTGCCTCTGGTTTGGTCAGAAATTCATCTTTGTTTGCATTTGCTAAAGCCAAGATAATAAATAAAGTATGATGGGGGTGATCCATTGTAATTCTAGAGATGAGCTGTCAGAAAATGAAGAACTATTATTTCTATACGTATTAAAAAATAGAAAACCCACATTTTCATTTTACTTAATATCAAAATGCATGTTACTGTCTACACACTGCAGTGGGTGGAGCATGTGTATTTGTGTGTGTATAATAAAGCAAGAGAGGTGAGGAATAAGACAGAAAGTGAGTAACTGATATGGAGTGAGAGAATATATATGAAAATTTTTACTTTCATTTCCCAGAGAAGAACAGTAGTATATGCTCTATACAGTACATGTTAATATAAATAGATTACTGTGCTCTGATTTTTAGCTCTACTTACATTATTGAGGACTTCATGAAATCCTAGATCTCCCATCGTTTTGGTCCCCATTCTAGCAGCCAGTTGGTACATAAGAGGTAAAAACTTATATGATGAAATCTTCATTCCATCTCTCTACCATTAAAATAATACAAAATTAAGAAACAATACATTTCAAATATTCTCATATCTAAGAAAATAAATTATTCTAAAATAATGTTCCTCTACTAGCCCCACAGAGCAGTTAATAAAACTTCACTGACTTCGTTTTTAACTTGTCAATTATCCTATATCTCAAGGTCTTTCTATTGGGTATCTGAGGTTGATGCAATAAGTGAAAATATTTGTTGCTAAATGAAATTGTGGTCTCAACTGAAATACTTGGCACTGCTTATATTCCAGTGACTCCAAGAAGGACAAATGTGGTTCTAAATCCTATTGTGAACTTGACTCCTAGGAAGTCAGTGAAGAAACAGAGTAACTATTTTTCCCTAAATGTGAAAAATAACATGACTCAATTGTACCACAGCAGAGATTAGTTATCTATTGTTTTTTATCATTCTTTTCATCCAAGAGAATTATTTTACTTTTAACCTTCAAAGTGATCAACATGTATCTTGTTGACATTCTTTAATATTAGGTGTCCCTGAAGAAAAGGGGCAAAGGGGAAGGGAAAGTGGGAGGGGTAGGGGAAAGGAAAGAAGGGAATGAAATTAATATGAGAAAATGAAAAAAAGGAAACAAAGTCTTTGTAAATAGGGAGAGATGGAGGGGTTAAACGGAGGGCAGGGGAAGGGGGAAAAAATAAGAACCAAGAGAGTATGCAAACGTGCGTATCTCCAATGATGAATGTCATTATATTATACACCTAAAATGTACCAATAAAAGGATATACAAAGGCACCTGGAAGGAAGCTCCCCCGCCGCCATCCCACGCTCCTAGGGAAGAGAAGGTGGGTTGGTCCCAGCACCCGGAAGGAAGCTTCCCTGTCACCACCCCACGCTCCCAGGGCACCCAGAAGGAAGCTCCTCTGCCGCCACTCCACACTCCTAGGGCAGAGAAGCTGAGCTGGTCTCAGCATCCAGAAGGAAGCTCCCCACCAACATCCTAGGCTCCTAGGACAGAGAAGGTGGGCCGGTCCCAGCATCCAAAAGGAAGCTCCCCCGCCACCATCCCAGGCTCCTAGGGCAGAGAAGGTGAGCCAGTCCCAGCACCAGGAAGGAAGTTCCCCCGCTGCCATCCCAGGCTCCTAGGGCAGAGAAGGTGGGCCAGTCCCAGCACCCAGAAGGAAGCTACACTGCCGCCAACCCATGCTCCCAGGGCAGAGAAGCTGAGCTGCGCGGGCACCAGAAACACCCTCCCCCCATGGTGGAAATGAGAAGACACATAAACAAGCCTCAAAAATAGACTTCTGGATCACCTACAGCAACCCCAAAGGGAAACGAGATGGAAAGATCTGATACTCAAGCACCTGGACTCTCCGAACTGGCAACAAAAGAGGATCTGGGAAAAATGAAATCAGAAATAATTACTCAGATAACAGCAAAGATTTTCCTCATGGTGCAAGACATGATTAATAAATCTAGAGAGGACACAGATACAAAAACAGAGGATCTGAGGAACATGATGGAATCCCAACATAGGAAACAAATGGAATCCATAAAACAGATAAAAACAGATTTCCAGGAGATTAAAAACTCCATCGAAAGTCTGCACAGCAGAATGAACCAATGTGAGGATAGAATTTCACATGTGGAAGATAAGATTGCAATTAGTGAGGAAGAAAAGAAAAATTGCTTTAAAATTGTAAGGGAACATGAGAAATCAATTCAGCAGCTGCTAGATGATGCAAAGAAGAATAACATAAGACTGATCGAAGTCAATGAAGAAACAGGAGAGAATGCAGATGACATTAAAAAACTGTTCACAGAAGTGATGGCAGAAAACTTCCCAAGCAGGCGAAAAGAACTTGACATACAGATAAGTGAGGCATATAGGACTCCAGCTAACCTTAATCAAAATAAATCTACACACAGGCATATAATAGTTAGGATTCCAGAAATCCAACAGAAGAACAAAATTCTACAAGCAGTGAGAGAAAAGAAACAAATCACATACAAAGGAAAGCCCATCAGAATCACAGCAGACTTCTCAATGCAAACCCTCAAGGCAAGAAGAGCTTGCAGTGATATATTTCAAGCCCTAAAGGAAAACAGCCTCCAACCCAGATGGATGTACCCTGCAAAACTATCTTTCAAAATTGATGGAGAAATAAGACACTTTCATGATAAAGACCACCTCAGGAACTTCATGAATACCAAACTGGCACTCCACAAAATTTTAGAAAATACCCTAGAAAAAGACAATGAGGATCACAACCCCAGGAAACCCAGCAGAATGAATCCATTGGGCATGACCAATTAAACACAAAGGGGGAGAATCTAACAAAAAGAAAAAGTCATGACAAGGCTTTAAAAACTTTTAACTTCATCTCCCTAATGAGTGTATAATTCAATCTTGTTATTGTACTGATTAGTATTTTTCTGATTCTAGAGTTGCCCACCTTTCCTTGTGGTATACTGGCTATTTGTCATCTTCTTATGGTTACTTTTGAATTGGGTTGTCTATTAATGAGCTGTAAGAGTTCTTTATATATTCTGGTCATAGGTTATATGCATTGTAAATATGGTGTGTTTAAGGACTACTTTTCATTTTACTGATGTCATTTAAAGTTCTAAATTTTGATGGAATCTCATTTATCAATTTTTTTCTTTTATACATCATGTTTTTTGTATGCTAGGTAGTTCTTACCTACCCTAAATTCACAAACATTTTCCTTTATAATTTCTTTTTAAAATTTTATACTTTCAGGCTTTCATATTTAGGTTCACAGATCCCTACAAGTTATTTTTATGTATGGAAATATAGGACTGAGGTTAATTTTTTATATACGGATACCAGGTGTTCTAGTGCCATTTGCTGAAAACACTATCTTTTCCTTGGCTCTTGAATTGAGTTTATATTCTATAAAATGCTAATGTTAAATAATCTTTCAAAACTCAGTGGACCATATATGTGTGGTTCTATTTCTAGATTCTCTGTTTCATTCAAATGATCTATATGTCTTTCCTTACACCAACACTGCTTTGATTACTATAGCTTTAGAAGAAGTCTTAAAATTAGGTACTAAACATCTTCCAACACTGTTTTTTGTTTTTTAACTTTTCGAGGTCCTTTGTACTCCTACGTAACTTTTAAATTTCAATATGCAATTGTTCATTTACAGCAAGTATACATAGACCTGAATTTTTATATATACCTTGTGTTTTCTAATCCTGCTAAATCCAAATACAAGTTCTAGGGGCTCCTAGAGATTTCTTAGTATTTTCTCTGTAGATGATCATTTCATCTACATATAAAGATTTTGCTTCTACCTTGCCAATCCTATCCTAATTGTGTCATTTTATTGCCAGACTACTTTGGTTGGGCCTAGGTTTCAAAGTTTAATGGACAGATAAAGAGTAAGCATATCTGCCCTTGTTCCCCACCTTAAGGAGAAAGCATTGTATCTTCTCCATTCATATAAGGTGTTCTCACTGGAAGAATGGAGTACATGTCTTTAATCTGTTGAGAAGGTTCTGTTCTACTTCTAGTCTCCTGACAGCTTTTACTATGAACAGCTGTGGAATTTAGTCCAATACTTTTTCTCCAACTAGTGACAGGATCATATGGCTTTTTCCTTTCCTCTGTTAAAATGATGACTTTTGGGGGTGGATCTTCCAATGCTGAACCAACACTGACATCCCTATAACAAAACCACTTACTATATACTGCCAGATCTGACTTCTGATTGTTTTGTTCAACAAATTTCTATCTATGTTCATGCTTTTTTCTTCTATTATCTTTATCCAGTTTTAGGATTAGCATGATGGTGATTTCCTAAAATGAGGGGAGAAGTGTTCCTTCTTTTTTCTGCTTTGTTTGATATAATTTATCAGCTAAAATATATATGAGCCTGCTGTTGTCATATAGGTAGGTTTTCAAGCTAGGAATATACTTTCTTTAATAGGTGCTATTCAAATTTTATATTTCCTCCAGAGTTAGTTTCATTAATTTGTCTTCCAAGGTACTTCTTAGAAGTTGTCAAATTTATTTCAAAAAAGATTTTTGTAATATGCTTTCTATGTCCTTTTAAATTTTGTAAAATCTGTGGTAATATCTCCTAGATATTGATATTGTAATTTAAAAAATGTATAATTGATATTGTGTAATAGGAAGAAAGGTCTAAAGGAGGAGGGGAAGTGGGAGGGGTAGGGGAAAGGAAAAAAGGGAAAAGAAAAAATATGAGAAAAGGAAAAAAATGGAAACAAAGTCTTTGCAAATAGGGAAGGGTGGAGGGGGTGAAGGGAGGGCAGGGGAATTGGGAAAAAAATAAGAACCAAGATACTCATGTAATGGTACAAGATCCCAATGATGAATGTAACTGTATTTTATACCTAAAATGTACCAATAAACTTAACGGGGGGAAAAAAAAAAGGATATACAAAAAATAATTAGGTGTCCCTGCCAAAATCTAACATTTAAAAAATTAAACTTTAGGAAATACTGCTGTTTTATTTTCTTAAAAATCTTCTAAGGCCAGGGATGTAGCTCACCAGTGCCATGCCTGCCTGGCAAGCACAAGGTCCTGACTTTGATCCCTGGTATGGGAAAAATCAAAAACAAAAAACTTTTTTTCCATTTACAAAGGTAATTCAAATCTCCCAAAAGCATAAAATGGGGGGAAAAAAAAATGCACTTGTGATTTCATCTTTAACTGCTTTCCAAATTCCCCAATCTAGTACTACATTCTACTTACTCTCCTGTGCTAACTGCAAAAATAGCAAAAACTCTGACATAAATTAATCTCCACACAAACCTGCATCACTGAGAAGTTACCAAGTACCTATAGCACTAAATTAATTGCTAGGGGTAAAAAGAGGCATACAAAATTGGACATCAAAGGTCTTAGAGCTAAGTTTTTAAAGTACAAGCTCAAATGTTGGGTTGAACAAGACTTACCTTCATCATGGCATTAACTTCAAAAACTCCAGAATTTTCAAGCCAGAGGGAACAAAGTCGGAATACCCACATATCATGTTCTTCTCCACTTAATAAGCAGTTGATGTAATTTTCAACAGCTTTACACAGGAAGCGTTTACGATCCTCTTTCAGTGCATGGAGTGCACATTCATCCAGCTCCAGCTCTCTTTGAACCTTTACTGTGTATCTTGAATTAGATAATTAAGGTAAAACACAAAGCTATAAAATTTTACAGAACTACAAAACATTCTTGATAAAAAACAAATAAAAAAACCAAGTATCTATCCCAAGAGAAAAAGCAAAATTCTAAGGATTATAAAGGGAACATTTATTTTTGTGGTAATTGTGGAATTCACAAGCCTTCTAGGCAACCAGGGACAAGGTGGACTCTTTTCAAGCTATTTAACTTAATTCTCTACTTACACTAAAATGTAAAGACCCAAGGCAGGCTTAAATAAAGGAACTTAAATACAACAAAAAAGGCTAGTCTTGAATATTTATTTTAACACCTATCTCTTTTACACTAACAATATAAAAAAAAAAACCCCTCAAAATGTAACATCTATATATCCACAAGGAGCTTAGAACCAGGGAATGAATTCTTCATAAAAGAACATGTGTCAGTATACCGTATATTAATTTAAGTTGTGATCAACCACTGTAGGACCAAGACAATCTATCTGTACTTAAGCCAAACTTCAGTGCTCAAAACTGTAGGATAAAAATTTCAAGTGACACTTTTTGCAAAAACACATTCACTCAGTTAACTGGTAAACATAAAACTGGCATTTGTAGACACTTAGTTACCTGTTGGTCTGAATTTTATGTTCCCTTAGGAGGCCCACTTCCTCTTTAGCCCTTTTCAAGAGAGCTTGCTTGTTTTCAAATTCTGATGATTTCATGTAATTTTCAATTCTCTGGTACTGAGTATCAGAGAACCTTGCTAATGAAAGAAATGCCTTCATTTTTCCATTTCTGAGCTTATCATTGCTTTCTCCATTGTAACTTTCAGCAATTTGCACTGCCTTCAAGAACACACACCCATTAAAATTATATTTTAAAACACTATATTTAAAGAATCATTCAGATCAAAGTAAACTCATACTAAAGTTTAACTTAGATATTCAAAAGCTAAATTATATGAAGGGCAGGTTCTCTTGATTTTACAAGCCAACTTTGACAATATACAAACAACTATAACAGTTAATCTCTGAAGAGAACTGTGCAAAACAAAAGCTCTTTAAAAGTTAAAACAATCACAACATACTTTTCATGTTGCATTTATTTAGTGAAGTAATTACTGTATTTCCAAAATTAGTTAAACCAAAATAATAAGGGAGAAATCAAAGTCCTAGGCCTGATTTGTGGCTTGCTGGACTATATATGAATGGCATATTTCTTACTCCACTATTTTTGTAGATGATTAGAAGGACAAAATTGATCATAAACAACTTATTGAAAGAATAGTTGGAGGTGGAAATGGGGAGGAGAGACAAACCATATGTGGTGTTACTTTCAAAATATGTTCCTCCTTCTACCTTCAAGTTTATACAGAGGTCCAACAGTGATAGTATATGGAGGAATGAAACTATACTTTTTTTTTCTGGTACTGGGGCTCAAACTCAGGACCTTGCGCTTGTGAGGCAGGTGCAGTGCCGCTGAGCTAAATCCCTGGCCGGCTAAACCATACTTTATTTGCTTTTGAAAGACATTTGGTCATGGTAAAAAGATGTGAGTTCCTCTAAAAGCTTACCTTTTCTAGATAGGTCTGCATGATGACTGCAGGATTTTCTAAGCATGTTTCTGCTAACCAGGTGCCACAAACCCTCAGACATTCTGTGTACATAAGTTTAAGGTTTGGATTACTCTGTTCAAGAAAAGCAGAATTGTAAAAGGTCATTCATTATCATGACTAGGGAAAAATGTCCATGTAGAGAAAAAGCAGATTAAAGTATTTTTTTCCTCATCTTCTTTCATCATATAACTATTTATATAATTCTAAGTATGTAAATTTATGAAACAACCATCTTGTACTGTTTAATTATTATTATTGGAATAACTCAATTTATTCAATACTTATATTTGCAAGGAGCTTTACAACAAGTTTGTACTAACTCATTTCATCCTCACAGGAATCCCATAAACTGAGTACTGTTATCATCCCCCATTAGCACATGTGAAAAATGATGTCTGAGGGATATCACTGCCTCTAAACCTTTGATCACTTCATGATTTCTACAAATCCCTCTAGTCTATCATACGCTGGGAACATGGTGAAGTGGCCAATACAAGTTTAGAATAACTAAGAGGTGATGTTAAATATTAGATGTGATACTTTAAAAGTATTTGCAGTGACAATCTGATTGCTCCAACTTGCTTTATTTTTTTCTACTTTTGTTCCTGAATGCATTCCCTCTTCCATTTTTTTTTGGTACCAGGGATCGAACCCTGGACCTTGCACTTGTGAGGCAGGTGGTGGCACCACTGAGCTAAATCCCTGGCCCTACTCTTCCATTTTTGTACTTGCTATTTCAAATTTATATTATGTATTTCATATTTTTCCCACATATTGCTGAATTCTAGAGAAAATTAAAAAGGTTAACACTGGGACAAATTAAATGATTGTATTACAAGACAAATGGATAGACTTGTTCGAAACAGAAAAAAGTTTCAAAACTTCTTTTACAAATAATATTTTTCAGACACCCTTCCACATCTACATAATTTCAATTTCAAAGTAACTGTAAAACACTACTTCAGGCAATAAGAAAGTTGTAAACCTCTGTAAAGCTGGCATCCAACTTCTTGATCATTTGCTTGAGAATACTCAGGGCAAGACTCTGTTCTTTTTTTGCCCAGAATACTTGTGCTTCCTCCAGCTGCCATTCAGAGATTCCACAAACAGTTGAATTATACTGTTTAATTTGAAACAGTGCCCTTTCAGGGAGCTGAAATGAAAATGACATGTGAATAAATACTTTTACTATCACTATTATCATTATTACTACTAATAATGAAAGGAGCTGCTATCATACATTAAGAACTTCACTATTTGTCAGAGACTGTCAAATACCTCTCTGTTTGCCTTCTGTGTGTCAAATTACTGAGCAATTATCAATACAGTGAGTTAGGCATCTTCTCATTTTATAACCTGGAAATTGAGGTTAAGAGAACATTAAGTACCTTGCCCAAGACTTAAACACAGGTTTGTCTATTTGGAACAAAGGAAATCTTTTTTTTCCTTTTTTTTGTGGCATTGAGGATTTAATTTAGGACTTTCATACTGAGCTGTATCCCCAAGCCTTTTTCATTTTTTATCTTCATTTTGAGACAGTTTTGCTAAGTTGCACAGGCTGGGCTTGAACTTGCGATCCTCCTGCCTCAGCCTCCAAAAATGCTCAGGTTACAGGCATGGGCTACCATATCCAGAACAACATGAGAAATCTTAAATAATTATATTGCATAATAATGATCTCTACTTCTGACATTTCTTCCTCACTCATGCTTTCTATTATCTGAGTAATAAAAAGAAAAGGCAAGGGGTGAGCTGACATAATTCTGAGTCCTATTTACCTGAGTGTTCTTGAAAGTTCGGGCCAGAATAGAGAATTCTACAAGGTGTCTGGTAAGAATGTCCTTAAAACATTCTCTTTGGGAGTTCTCCATTTTCTTTTCCATTAGGATCTCCAAAATGATTGTACGTAGAGCCATGATAGGCTCCTGAAAACTAAAATCACTGTCCTTAAGAAGCTGGGAGTGTTTCTGCCACTTCACATATACTTCAGAGAGTTGTGTATCTGTGACTGATCTGAAAGCCAAATCACAAAGTTTATGTAAGCAAGAGAAGTGAAAAGAATTATGCATGTTCTGAAATTTAAGACACAATACAAAGGCACTGTGGTAATAAGACTAGAACTTGTTTTTAGAAAACTCCAAAATGCTATAGGTCAGACCCCTAAGTGGTCAGTAGAGAGGCTATCAATAATGAACTTTTAAAAGATCCTAAAATATTCTCTGAAGTAAGAAAAGCAGCTCGTCTAGATTCTTCTAAAATGAGAACACATTCATCAAATCTATCATAAATAATTCCCACATCTCTAATATTGCTTCTATGCTCTTTGTGGTAAAGGAGGAAATATATGCAATAAAATGAAGATAACTCATACTCTATGCACAACTATAGCTGTCAAATCACAATGCAGTGAAGAAAAAGCTGGCATACCACAAAGGTTTTATCTACTAACCTTATTTACTAAAGGAATAGAAATGTATACTGTACAATTCATTCATCTGTATGAATAGTATGATTCCCAGAAGGTTAAACAACACAATATTGTCTAATCCTTCAGGACTATTGCGTTGAGAGAAATAAAAAAAAGTCGAATCAGGGAAAGTAGAAAGATGATGAGGCAATGACTAAGAAATAAAAAAGCTCTTCTGTCACTTAATACAGAAGGAAACAGTAACACAAATTCATATGAACCAAACCTTCATTTTGTCCCCAAATGACCCCAGAGTAACAGATCATAAACATTTTATGCAGAAACTCCTTTATACTCTTAGAAATTATTGAGGGGCCCAAAGAGCTTCCAGTTTTTAGACTGTATCTACTGGCATTTACCATATCACTAAGTAGAACTGAAAAAAATTTTAAATGTATTATTTAAAAACAAAAAATCACACACTGCACTTCAGGGGTAGTCTTTTGAATCACATACCTCAAGAAAAGCTCCCCAATGTTTTCCAGCTCTCCAATGGCCTGCAATCTACTAAGTGCGGGGTACAGTGAATACACAGATTCAAGGCTGCCCTTACACAACTCTTCTACTTCTTTCACTCTGGTTGCAAAATAAAAAAGATACTTTGAAGACTAAGAAGATGTATACAGAGAGATAAAACTTCAAATTTGTGGCTAAAACGTTCTTATGACAAGAATGCTGTTGACCTAATAATAGTTAATATTCACAAGCAATAATGAATATGAAACAGCAGTAGAAACACATGGGATCACACATGCTGAGATCTAAATCCAGTTCTGCCACCTATGCTTCTTGGATTTCACTAGTCCAAATCCTTAAAACTACTTAAGTTTTGAGAAAAGAAGTCATGACATTAAATGTTGAAAATAACTTATCTCTTTACAATACCTGGCATATCTGAGGCACTCAAAAAATGTGGAGAATTCTCTGTCTCTTAGAGACTGCAGAGCATTGTACAATGATTCATGGTAACCAGATCCTTCTATTCCTTTACTGTGGAGTAATCCCAAAAAGAATCAAAGAAAAATACATATTTAAAAACAAAATCCTAAGATATCCATGTATAAATAAGGCAATCAAAGGTCAAAATTTTACACTGAAATTAAGATTTCATATAAAAACACACTTCTAGAAATATTGGTAAGAAATACAAAGAATTTTGTGGGCCATTAAATTCATCGAGCAGAAAATAAAGTCATTTCTCAGATATTTTGCCCAGTTGTGAATATATTTCTTTCATTCATTCATTCATTCATTCATTCATTTATTCTTATGTATCAGGCACTAGGAACCAGGTTCTAGAACAACTAGAACCGGGTTAGTGAACAACTCAGATTAGGGTCCTAGTCTCATGAAGCTTATGTTCTGATCTGCACAATAAATAAGAAAAATAGCACATAAACAGCACAGAAGTGGTCACCCATATTACAACTAGGAAAAAGTGGAAGATATATTTAAGGCCTTTATCTAGGAGTGGATGTAGGAGATGCATGAGCCAATCAAAAAATACAGAGAGGGCTGTGCAGCTGAAACAGCAAGTAAGGAGAAGAATGTTATATGCTGATTTACAGAGACAAGAAAAAACTTACAAAGTAAAACCTTTTAAAAATATAAGAGTGATAGAATCTCTAATTCTGTAGTGATCTTAAATTAAATAGTTTGAAACCTGAAAGCCATTCAATTAATGAAATGTTTTTACTATGAAAGCAATTAAACGTGACTTAAACTTTTTAGTGTTGTAGTATCAAAAAACTACTTAAAACCACCAAGTGCGGTGGGGCACACCTGTAATCCCAGCACTGGGGAGATTGAGGCAGGAGGATCACCATTAGTTCGAGGCCAGCCTGGGCTCTATAGTAAGTTCAAGGCCAGCCTGAACTACAGAGCAAGACCTTGTTTCAAACCCAATATATAAATAAATACACAATTAAATACATAAAAATAATTTGGGGATGGGGATGGAGATGGAGTTGTGTTAATGGGGGAAAAAAGTGTGAAATTTAGGCATAGGTATGTTAACTGCTCATTGCTATCTTATTTAAGCATTCAGACATATGCGTAGATAATAAAACCTACAAAATATAAAAGACACAACTGTTATAACATTGGTAGAATAGGAACTTTTTTTGAAAAAGCCATTGTTTAGACCTAGAGAAAGGACAATTTAAAAGAAAAAAAGGAGAGTTCTTCTCACTTGACAGAAATGCAATGGTCCCACTGCATATTCCTCCATGCAGTTTGGTAGTGAAGTTCCTGTAGTTCAGCACACCACTCTTTATTTTCATTGTCTAATCCCTTTAAGTAGACGGAAAGAATATGGCAGAGTCCCAAATTCTGCAAAGCCTAAACAAGAATTATTTTTAAAAGTAAATAAAATCTTAACAGAAAACCAGAGAAACAAAAAGCAGCAAACATAAAAATTAACTTTAAAAAACTTAAGAATATCACTTAAAATCCCATATCATCTAGTATGTTTCTCCAAAACCACAAAACTAGCTACTGTTTAATGGGAGAAAGGCCAAGGAGTCTTAGCCAGTAATAGAAATCATAGCTTCAGGAATCAACTACAATGCACACTGTAAGAAACACTGTACATGAGATTTTCCAGAAGCACTAAGTATTCTACACTACCCGGCATACCATACACACTCAAGAAATATCTCCTACTGGGCCAGGGATGTAGTTAAGTGGCACCACGCCTCCCTGGCAAGCACAAGGTCCTCAGTTCGATACTTGATACCGCATGAAGAAAAAGGAAAAAGAAAAAAAAATATCTCCTACCATCAGCTAACAAAAATTATGATTAATGGGCTGGGGATTTAGCTCAGTGGTTCCGCCACCTGTCTTGAAAGCGCAAGGTCCCGAGTTCGATCCCCGGTACCAAAAAAAAAAAAAAAGAACAAAAATTATGATTAACAAACCTACACTATCCATGAGCTCAATGATCTATTTGGATTTCCTTTGCATCTCTGGGTTTTTACCCCAAGGCCTGAAAAACATGACTTCCAAGCATATCTTTTGAGTTTATATGGTTGCCTAAATATTCCACTGACATACTGAAATAATATCAGCACCACACTAGTGATGACTGTACCAAAGCAGAAAAAAATGTACCTGAATTATTCCTGCCTGGCGGGTTGATGAGGAAATTGCTGTCTCAAGGTCATATGTTACTAAGGCTTTCTCCCACATCGCTTCATGTTCATATGTTCGTAGTCTATAAAAAAATGTTAAGAATACCTTTTGGTTCTACATACATGTAACTCCTTCATAAATAGAATAACCATTATATGGAAAAAGGCAGTTTACCTAGTAAGGGGTTGTAACATTTTCCCTCCACCACAGCCATATAGACTGTCTGGTTCTCCTATACTTCTATAGATTTCTAAGAGAAGATCCTGAAAACAAATAAACCAAAAAATTGAATAGGAAAATTACTGTATGAATTTAGCAAACTGTAAACTTTACCATTACCAACACACAACTCGGAACTCTAAATGCTGCATTATAAAGTAAAAAAATAATGATATTCAAGTATACTAAAGACTTGGATCAACAACACAGTCAACTGATCTTAGACAACCAAATGATAATTCTTTACCTTAGAACTGCCCACAATTTCACATGCAAAAATAATCACAAAAACAAAAACAATATTGTCACTAGTTAAAATTATACATGGAAAATGAAATTCTGCAAAGTCTGATTCTTGAAAATTGAAACTAGTAAAAATAAAAGGCACAAGTTTTTCTTTCAAAAAAACTCAAAACTCCTTCAGAGTTAGAAAAAATAAAGTGGTTTGATTAGTCAAATCTTTGTAAAATTTATACACAAAAGACTGACTCTATCAAAACAATTACCAGTAAAATAAAAATGAAAGAAAGAAAAGAAATGAAAGAAAAAGCATAAAAAAGAAAAGCTGTATTGCATAAAAAACTGATCAAGCAATTTATCTGCCTTTATACTTCTTGCTCTGAAAAATATTTTCTAAACATAGATTCATCAATATTGGCACAATTTGTTAATTCTAATTTATCTTTCTATTCATAAACATGAAATCAAGAACTTAGAATTGGAACATTCAGTACCTAAGCCTAGCACCGTGTCTGGTTAAGAAACAACTATAAGCTACAAGTGTTATGAAAAAAATGGACAGGAGCAGGGTTTCTCTTTCCCCACAGCCCCACCAGCATTTGTTATTGGTTGATTTCATGATAGCAGCCATTCTTTCTGGAGTGAGGTGGAATCTCAGTGTTGTTTTCATTTGCATCTTTCAAATGACCAGTGATGTTGAACATTTTTTCATGTATTTATTTGCTATTTCCACTTCCTTGTCTGAGAAATGTCTGTTCATGTCAGATCCCCATTTTCGGATTGGGTCTTTAAATTTGGGAGGTCTGATCTTTTTAAGTTCTTTATAGATTCGAGATAGTAGACCTTTGTCTGAGAAAATGCAGGTGAAGATTTTTTTGTCTCTTCACACTGCTGGTGGTTTCTCTTGCTGTACAGAAGCCTTTTAATAAGAAGAGATCCCACTTGTTGATTGTTTGTGGTAGTTCACGGGCAACTGAGATTTTGTTCATAAAATCTTTTCCTATACCGATGTCTCCAAGAGTTCTACCTAACCTCTGTTCCAACTGGTTCAGTGTTTCTATTTTAATATTTAGATCTTGAATACATTTCGATTTTAATTTAGTGCATGGTGAGAGATATAGGTCTACTTTTAATCTTTGGCAAGTTGAAGCCCAATTTTTCCAGCACCATTTCTTAAAGAGGCTATCTTTCCTCCAGTGAGGGTGTTTGGCTCCTTTATCGAAGATGAGATGGCTGAGTGTGTCTGGAGTTGTTTCTGCATCTTCTAATCTGTTCCACTGGTCCTCAGGTCTGTTTCTTTGCCAGTACCATGCTGGTTTTATCACAGTAGCTTTGTAGTATAGTTGCAAGTTGGGGATTGTGATACTCCCTGCCATGTCTCTGTTACCTAGAAATGCTTTTGCTATTCTGGGTCTCCTCTTGTTCCAAATGAATTTTTGGATTGTTTTCTCAAGGTCTATGAAGTATGCTGCTGGGATCTCAATTGGAATTGCATTGAATCTATATAGCAGTTTTGGAAGTATGGCCATTTTTACTATATTAATCCTTCCTCCCAGGAGCAGGGGATGTCTATCCATTTTCTGATATCATCTTCACTCTCTCTTTTCAGAGTGCTATAGTTTTCAGAGAAGAGGTCTTTGATTTTTTTCAATAGGTTGATTCCTAGGTATTTCAGTTTTTTGGATGCTACTGTGAAAGGAATTATTTGCCCTATTTCTCTCTCAGTGAGTCTGTCATTCGTGTAGAGGAAAGCTATTGATTTTTGTGTGTTGACCTTGGAACCAGTTACTTGACTGAATTTGGTTATTAAGTCTAGAAGACTTTTGGTGGAGTTCTTGGGGTCTTCTATATAGAGTATCATGTCATTTGCAAATAATGACAATTTGACTTCTCCATTTCCTATCTTTATTCCTTTTATTTCTTTCTCTTGACTAATTGTCGTGGCTGTTTCCAGAACTATATTGAACAAGAGTGGTGATAGTGGACATCTTTGTCTTGTTCCTGATTTTAGCGTGGGAGTGTAGACTGGTGCAATCACTGTGGACATCAGTATGGAGATACCTCAAAGAACTAGGACTGGAAGTCCCATTTGACCCTGCTATTCCACTGCTGGGGATCTTCCCCAAAGAATTAAAAGAATCATACCACAGTGATATATGTGCACCCATGTTCATAGCAGCACAGTTTGTAATAGCTAAAACTTGGAAACAGCCCAGATGCCCATCAACTGGAGACTGGATAAAGAAAATGTGGGTTTTTTCTAAAATGGAGTACTACTTAGCCATAAAAAATGAGAAACTGGAGACATTTATAGCTAAGTGGATGCACACTTGAGGTGATACTCTTAAGTGAAATAAATAGGACACACATGTATAAATACCAAAGAGTTTCTCTGGTGTGAGAAACTGAAAATGTAAATAAGGACTAAAACATATAATAGGTAATGTGAAATAGGAAGACAAGGGACAAAGGGGAAGGAAGTGGGAGGGGTAGGGGAAAGGAAAGAAGGGTATGGAATTAATATGAGAAAATGGAAAAATAGGAACAAAATCTTTGTAAATAGGGAGGACTGGAGGGGTTGAAGGGAGGGCTGGGCAAGGGTGAAAAATAAGAACCAAGAGAGATTATGTAAAGGTGCAAATTTCCAATGATGAATGTCATTATATTGTATACCTAAAATGTACCAATGATTAGAATGAATAATCGATAATGCAAAATAGGAAGAAAAGGTCCAAAGGGTAGGGGTAGTGGGAGGGGAAGGGGAAAGGAAAGAAGGGAAAGGAAAAATGCTGAGAAATGGAAAAAATGGAAATAAAGTCTTTGTAAATAGGGAAGGATGGAGGGGGTGAAGGGAGGGCTAGGAATGGGGAAAAATTAAGAACCAAGATGCATCATGTAAAGGTACAAGTTCCCAATGAAAAATGTAATTGTGTTGTATACCTAAAATGTACCAATAAAAGAATTTTAAAGAAAAAAAAAATGGACAGGGTGCTACGGCAAGAAATCCAAGGCACAAACTCATCCCACATGATATATGGTTTTATTTCCATCATCCAGATAAGGGAACTCAAGGTTGGCAAGGTTAAGAAATTTGCACAAGATTATATAACTAAGTGGCCAAGTCAGGATTCAAACTCGTTTGTCTACTTGAAGATTTAACTTCAAATCATGAATCTATATATATACATATATATATATATGTATATATATATTCCAATAAGGACATATATATATATATAGTCCAATAAGGAAATTCAGTTTTAAAATCAAATGATATTACTATAATAATCCAAGATATAAGATATTCTTATAAACAATAAGGCATCTAATATTACCTGTAAACTTATTCCAGTTTCTTCTTTACTTTTTTCACTCAAACTAGAAATACTTGTACTTTGGCTTCCTTCTTCAAATGTAAGACTTCTGTTTATCACAAGAGCACTTTTTAAAATGAGAACATACTCTTTGGAAAGCTTATAAATATACGCATTATAGAATTTGACAGAAAAAAACAAAGACGGTTACAAATAAAACAATGAACAATTTATATTTTAAAACAAAATATAATTTAGACAGAAGATGGACTAGAAACTTATGAATGTTAATTCTGTGAATGAAAATCATATCTTAATAACAACCTATATATGGGAAGGTTATATACCAAAACATTCTTATATATAGAAAGGCTTGTTTAAAGTTCAGCTTAATTAATAATTACAGACTAAGATGGACACAATTTAACACCTGATAAATTGACAAAAATTAATACATCTGATAACATTAGAGCACTAGGATCCACTTAAACCCAAGAATATAAAACAAGTAAGTGAGAGCCAGGGTAAGAACTCAGATTTGTCTATTTTAAGGCCTTACCTTTAAACCATGCATTTAGCATATGCATATGATAGTTTGGTAAGTAACTTCAATTCTAAAATCTTGAAAGCTACATTGTATTTAATAAAAAATAATCCAATATATAAAATAAATATCATCTGTCAAATGTGACAGTGCCTCTAGTATTTACCTATAAATTTATTTCAATTTTTTTCTTACCATTTTCACTCAAACTAGAAATAGATGTACTTTAGCTACTTGATTCAAATGTAAGGCTTTCTACTGATCTACTTCCTTACCAACTACATTTTTTTTTTTTTTGGTACCGGGGATCAAACTCGGGTCCTTGCACTTGCAAGGCAGGCGGTGGAACCACTGAGCTAAATCCCCGGCCCTACCAACTACATTTCTGACACAAACTGGAATAACCACTTTAAAAAACAATTTGCCGAGGCCAGGGATTTAGCTCAGTGGTTTCGCCGCCTGCTGTGCAAGCGGCAAGGACCCGAGTTTGATCCCTGGTACCAAAAAAAAAACTCGCCGCCTGCTGTGCAAGCAGCAAGGACCCGAGTTTGATCCCCGGTACCAAAAAAAAAAAAAAAAACCAAAAAACAATTTGCCACTATTTTAGAAGGTTGAAAATTTATATGCCTTGTAACCTACAATTCTACACTTAAAATATACTTCACTGATAGGTGAATGGCTTAAAAAAATTGTGAAATCTTCTCCCAACAGTATATTATACGGCAGTAAAAAATAAGAGCAACAGCCAAAATAGATGTCTTATTAAAAAATCCTGAGTGAAAAAATTTGCATATAAAAATATAATTTTTATAAAGCTCACAAATAGAGAATTTACTAAACTACATTTCATTTTTTTTTTTTGGTACCAGGGATCGAACTTGGGTCCTTTACATTTCATATTTAAATGGTAGAAACATCATCTGAAGGAATAATAGACACAAAACAAGATAATATTTACAGTGCCTCTTGGAAGGAATTCAGGAGGACAGGCAGAGGGGAGCACTCTGTAATAATGCCACTGACAACATTCTATTTTGCTTTATAAGCTTTATATACTAGATAGCACATATATTTTCTTTACTGGCACATTATGTTTTAAAAAAAATTTGGAGGAGAAATTTGGAAAGTGGGGAAGATTATATTAGTGGTTATGACTTGGTAAATGTAAGATTGCAACTTGTCCAGGCAATATATTCATAATGTCAGGACTTCTGTCAGGAATATTAAGATGACTGAGGTGAATGAACACTTGTTCTCTAAATCCTATTTGGAGGAGTTCTGAATTTCTTTGTAAAAAACTTAAGGACACTACTGTTGAAATTTCTTATTTTCTCAGGAGCAAGTTTACAAAACTTTATACATATCAGGAATGACCAAAAGAGGAATTTTACTATTAAACAATTTGAATAGGAAATTTAAACAAGTGATTCATGTTCTTGACCTGAAAGCACTGGTAAACTGCTGATCCCTATTTTGCTTATGCTTTTCTTCACCACTTTAGATTTACAAAGCCTCACCTAAACAGAAAGAAACCTAACATTCCATAACCACTATATATTATTTTGTTTAAGACAGGGTCTCACTTTGTAGAGCAAGCTGGTGTTGAACTCACTATGTAGCCCAGGTTGCCCTCAAACTTTCAGTGAACCTCCTGCCTCAGACTACCAAGTGCTGGGATTACAGGTGTGCACTACCATGTCCGGCTGCCCTCTATATACTTTATTTATTTACTCTCTCCTATTCATCAAACCTCCGAGAGAATAAAACCAAAACAGACTGTCAAATCAGACATCAAGCCCTATTTGTCAAGCACTCTCTTCTAATGTTAACCAAAATTAAACCTAGGCATACCTGCTTTAAAGCAAGTAATGTGGGGCTGGGGAGGCAGTTCTGTCGTAAAGCATTTGCCAAATATGGGCGAGACAATTTTAAAACCCACAATTCTGGGAAGAAAATGTTCAAATGGGAAGGGGAACAAGGGAGGAGGGAGGGAGAAAAGAAGGAAGGGACAAGAAAAAATGTGAAAATAGAAGGAAAAATTGGAAACAAAGCTTTTGTACATAGGGAGGGGAGGGGCTTTGAGGGGATCGGGGGAAAGAGGAGGGATGTATCTTGTACAGGTACAAATTGCCTATGATGAGTGTTCTCACTATGTATACCTAAAATGCTATTAAAAAAATCACAATTTTATTACCTTTTCTCTTGGTCATCTATGCTTTTCTTATCTGCATAGATTTCTGCATAGAGCAAGGCTGTAAAGTGTGCAGCACAAGACTGAGCTACCTTGGCAACCTCCAGATAATTCAAATCCATCCAGAAAGCATCTTCAAAAACTGTTTCTGATGAAGGTCTGAAGAAAAATTGAACATGATATCATACCATTTTTAAGTTTCATATCAGAAGAAAACCACATTAATATAGAATACAATGGTAGCAAGTGCTATAAACAGAAAATTACATTCAAATAACCAAAACCACATTTCCTCAATCTATAAGTATAAACACCCCTGAGATAATATAGTTAAATAGTCTAGTTTCTCAAACTTTTTGGATCACAGACCTTTCAGAGAATCTGCTGAAAGCTGTAGACTATCACCACATACATATTTGAGTTTCTTTATTTGTCCTACACCAAGAAATCCCTGCACAACTGGCTAAGAATAGACTGCACAGAATAGAAAGTAACACACACACACAACTTTACTATGGGCAACTCAACGAAAATAATGTTTCTTCTAAGACACAATTACATTTTTTGTTGTTGTTGCCTTTGTTTTTGTGTGTGTTTTTTTCTTTTTGGAAAGGGTCTCACTGTGTAGTTCAGGCTGGCCTTGAAGTCACTGTGTAGCCCAGGCTAGGCTTGAGCTCATGGCAATCCTCCTGCCTCAGCCTCCCAGGTGGTAGGATTATAGGTGTGTGCCACCATACCCAGCTTACATGTTTTTCCTAATATATTTTCTCCTTAATTTATTGCCTAGGTTGAGTTATTTAATAAAAATCTCCTACTGTGGTAATAGCACATCAGAACTGGAAGGCACTGTAGATATTATCTTTTTCAAAACTAACATTAGAGATGTGACAAAGTAGGGCATGGTGGTACATGCTTGTAATCTGGAGGCTGAGGCGGGAGGATCTCTGAAAGTTCGGGGCCAACCTGGGTTACAAAGTAAGTTCAAGGCCAACCCGAACTATGTTGTCTCAAAAAAAAAAAAAAAAAAAAAGATTTGACAAAGTTGTAGTTAAGAGCTTTGGTTTTGCAGTAGGATACAGCCAGGTAAGAGCTAGTTGTTCCAAGCACTGCTAGCTGCAGGATTATTAGTAATTCCACCCCTCCACTCTCAACCTGAATTTCCTGTAAAAACCAACCAGGATAACACACACATCAGAGAGTAGATACAATGGTTAAATCACACATGGAAAACTGATGAATAAAATGCCCACTACATAGCAAACCCCTTAAGTCTAACTATTATTTCTCAAGATCTTCAAAGTTCAGAGAAGTAAAATAAAATGCCCATGAAAAAGAAGCTTACACTTACTGAATGTCAGGTATAGTACATTTCTTACTTTTTAAATTACCATAAATCACCCCTACCTTATTGTAGACATTACCTTGATTCTAAAGATGATGAAGACTGAGACTGAGGTTCAACAGCAAGTAATTTCTCCAGATCCCAGGCTTTAAGTACCCAGATTTGGAATTAAACTCAGGGTCCTAACCCTTTTCTCTGCGTCCCATTCATATTTTCTCAAGAATCTTTTAAGGTCTTTTTTATAATTACAACCAAATATTATGATTTTTTTTCCTCTTGCAGTTCTGGGAGTCAAACCCAGTGGCCCTCTACATCCCAAGCCCTTTTTAGTTATTGTTTTGAGACAGGGTCTTCCTGAGTTGCCCAATCAGGACTCAAGTTTGCCTCAGTCTAGCTCTGAATACTAGCATTTTTACCTTGAATAATTACTGTGTCAACTAAAAATAAAAATATACTTTAAAAGAATTATTATCTTCTCTAAGTCCTGCTAATGTCAATATCATTCTACTCCAAAAAGTCTGAAGTGAATGTCTCAAAAGTAAAACTGATGCTCCCACCAACAGTTAAAGCCTCTTACGGGCTTTCTCAGAAGAGGATGTGGTACAAAAGAATAACTAGAAACTTTCTAATCAAAAGCAAACACATTAAAAGGCAAAAACTGTAAGTGCAGTGGAAGTGTATGAAAGGGATTCAAAGGAATTTTTAAAAAAGATTTTATTTAGGTTAAACGATGTTCCTTTCTTCTTCCACCTTTTCCTCTCATTCTTTACCACCACTATCACTACCACCACACATACACATAAGGCATCAATTCCTACATTTCAAATTACAGATGTTTCTTGATGTAGGGTGGAGTTATACCCTGATAAACTCAGCATAAGTTGACAATACTGTAAGTCATAAAAAGTAGTTAGAAATGCATTTAAATTACCTAATCTACCAAACATTAAAACTTAGCAACATGGGATGCAGTACAGCATCAGTTGTTTACCCTGAGAACACAGGGCTGACTGGAAGCCATAGCACACTGTCACTGCCCAGCATCATAAGAGATGATCATACTGCATTGTCACTAGCCTGAAATAAGATAAAAATTCAATACAGGTTTTTTTTCTGAATGCTATCATTTTCATACCATTATAGTTGAAAAACCATAAGGTGGAACATTATAAGTCAGGTCTAGCTACACAGACCTACTGTACTACTTTTTTTGGAGTTCTGGTCAATTCTCTAGCAGTACAGATCAGTCAGGTGATTCCTGTACTTTATTAAAAATCTCTCATGGGAAATAATAGGAACAAAGATACCATACTGTAAAATAATTGATCAAAATAAATAAATAAATAGGCCACAGCTCCCAGAGCAGAGGTTTCTGGGTGAGCGTACCACAGCTCCCAGTGCAGAGATGAGCCACGCGCACGCCAGCACCACCCCCCCCGCCCCCGTCAAAATGAGAAGACACATAAACAAGCCTCAGAACCACACTTCCAGATCAACTAGAGCAACCTCAAAGGGAAATAAGATGGAACACTCCGATACTCAACCACCTGGACCCCCTGAACTAGCAATGAAAGAGGATCTGGAAAAAATAAAATCAGAAATAATTTCTCACATAACAGCAGAGGTTGTGCCCATAGTGCAAGGCGTGGTGAATAAATCTAAAGAGGACACAGATAAAAAAATAGAGGAGCTGAGGAACATGATGGAATCCCAACATAGGAAACAAATGGAATCCATAAAACAGATGCAAACAGTTTTCCAGGAGATTAAAAGCTCCACTGAAAGTCTATGCAGGGTCAAATGGGGCCTCTAGTCCTAGTTCTTTGAGGTATCGCCATACTGACTTCCACAGTGGTTGCACCAGTCTGCACTCCCACCAACAATGGAGAAGAGTTTCTTTCTCCCCACAACCCCGCCAGCATTTGTTATTGGTTGATTTCTTGATAGCAGCCATTCTTTCTGGGGTGAGGTGGAATCTCACTGTTGTTTTCATCTGCATCTCTCGAATGAAGAGTGATGTTGAACATTTTTTCATATATTTGTTTGCTGCTTTTACTTCTTTGTCTGAGAAATGTCTGTTCATTTCAGATGCCCATTTTTGAATTGGGTCTTTGAATTTGGGGGATCTGTTTTTTTCAATTCTTTATATATTCTAGATAGTAGTCCTTTGTCTGAGGTACAGCTGCTAAAAATTTTTTCCCATATTGTAGGTTGTCTGTTAGCTCTGTTGGTGGTTTCTTTTGCAGTGCAGAAGCTTTTTAGTAAGATGAGATCCCAGTTGTTGATTCTTTCTGCTAGTTCCCGTGCTGCTGAGGTTTTGTTCATAAAGTCTTTTCCTATGCCAAAGTCTTCAAGAGTTGTACCTAACTTATCTTCCAGCAAGTTTAGTGTTTCTGTATTAATATTTATACCTTTAATCCACTTTGATCTTAGTTTAGTGCATGGTGATAGGTATGGGTCTAGTTTTAATCTTTGGAATTTGACCCAGCTATTCCCCTGCTGGGTATCTTCCCAAAAGAATTAAAAGAATCATACCACAGTGATATATGTGCACCCATGTTCATAGCGGCACAGTTTGTAATAGCTAAAGCTTGGAAGCAGCCCAAGTGCCCATCAACTGGAAACTGGATAAAGAAAATGTGGTTTTTTAATAATATGGAGTACTATGCAGCCATAAAGAACGAAAAACTAGAGTCATTTGTAGCTAAATGGATACATATAGAGGCCATACTCTTAAATGAAATAAATAGGACACACATGTGTAAATACCTAATAGTTTTTCTAGTGTGAGAAACCGATAGTGTAAACAAGGGTTAAAATGATTAAAATGAATAATTGATACTTTGAAATAGGAAAAAAGGTCCAAAAATGGAGTGAAGGGAGGAGCAGGGGAAAGGAGAAGAGGGAAAGGAAAAACTATGAGAAAAGAAAAAAAATGGAAATGAAATCTATGTAAATAGGGAACAGAGGAGGGGGTGAAGGGCACACAAGTAATGGGGAAAAAAATAAGAACCAAGATATATCATGTACAGGTACAAACACCCAATGACAAATGTAAACGAACTGTATACCTAAAATGTACCAATAAAAGAACTGAAAAAAAAAAGTCTATGCAATAGAACAAGCAATGTGAAGACAGAACTTCAGATAGAGAAGATAAGATTGCAATTAGTGACCAGGAAAAGAAAAATTTTTTTGTAATTGTAAGGGACCACAAGAAATCAATACAGCAGCTGCTAGACGATGCAAAGAAGAATAACATAAGACTGACTGGAGTCAACGAAGAAACAGAAGAAAAGTGCAGATAACATAAAAAAAACTGTTCACAGAAGTGATGGCAGAAAACTTCCCAAACAGAGGAAAAGAACTTGACATACAGATAAGTGAGGCATATAGGACTCCAAATAGCCTTGATCAAAAAAAAATCTACACATAGGCATAAAATTGTTAAGATTCCAGAAAACCAATGGAAGAACAAAATTCTACAAGCAGTTAGAGCAAAAAGAAACAAATCTCATACAAAGGAAAGCCCATGAGAAACACAGCAGACTTCTCAACGCAAACCCTCAAGGGAAGAAGAGCTTGGAGTGATGTATTTCAAGCCCTAAAGGAAAACAACCTCCAACCCAAATTGTTGTACCCTGCAAAGCTATCTTTCAAAATTCCTGGTGAAATAAGATACTTTCATGACAAAGAGCACCTTAGGAACTTCATGAATACCAAACCAGCACTCCAAAAAATTTTAGACAATATCCTAGGTAACGACAATGAGGATCACAACCCTAAGAAGCCCAGAAGAAGGAATGCACCAGGCACGACAAGAAATTAAATGTAAAGGGGGAGAAGCAAACAAAAAGTCATGACAATGATAACTCAATACATATCAACTATAACCATCAATGTTAATGGTCTCAACTCACCAATCAAAAGAAATAGACTGGCAGAATGGGTCATGAAGCAAGATCCAACAATATGCTGCATACGAGAAACACACTTAATTCAAAAAGAAACTCACAGACTGAAAGGTAAAGTGTGGAAAACAATACTCCATGCAACAGGAACCCCCCAAATAGCAAGAGTAGCTATCCTCTTTGAAGACCAAGTGGATTTCAAACCCACACTGATTAAGAGAGACAAAGAAGGGCACTACATCCTTGTAAAGGGAACAATCCAACAGGAAGAGATGACAATCATAAATATCTATGCACCAAACACTAGTGTACCCAACTATATAAAACAAATACTAACGGACATGAAAAATCATGTAAGCACTAATACAATAGTAGGGGGGGACCTCAATACCCACTGTCACAAATAGTTAGATCAACTAGACAAAAAATAAGCAACAAAATACTAGAACTCAACAAAACTCGTGAAGAAATGAAATAACAGATGTTTACAGAGTGTTTTACCCTGCAAATTCAGAATACATTCTTTTCAGCTGCACATAGGTCGTTCTCCAAATAGACAACATACTCGCTCATAGAACATATTTAGGTAAGTGCAAACGAACTGAAGTTATCCCCTGTATATTATCAGACCATAGAGCGATGAAATTGCAGATCTATACCAAAAGAAACCACAAAAACTTCATAAACACATGGAAATTGAACAACACACTTCTGAATAACCAATGGGTCACAGAGGAAATTAAAGAAGAAATCAGACAGTTCCTTCAATTAAAGGACAATGACAATACAACATATCGGAATCTATGGGACACAATGAAAGCAGTCTTACGAGGGAAATTCATAGCAGTGAACATTCATACTAGGAAAACAGAGCAAGCCCAATTAAGCAACCTGATACTGCACCTCAAGCTTCTAGAAAAACAAGAGCAGGAAAAACCCAAAGCTCATACAAGGGAGGAAAGTATAAAGATCAGGGCAGAAATCAATGCAATGGAGACTAAGAGAACAATACAAAAAAATCAATGAAGCCAAGAGTTGGTTCTTTGAAAGAATAAACAAAATTGACAAAGCATTAGCCAATCTTATCAGAAAAAGGAAAGAAAAGGCCCAAATCCATGCAATCAGAAATGAAAAGGGTGAAATTACAGCACACCCAGCAGAAATCCAGAGGATCATCAATACCTACTTCGAGAACCTATATGCCAATAAGATGGAAAATACAGAAGCAATGGGCAGATTCCTAGATACGTGTGAATTACCAAGGTTGAACGAAAATGACCTAAAAATTCTAAACAACCCAATATTAATCAATAAAATTGAAAACGTAATTAAAAACTTACCAACTAAGAAAAGCCTGGGTCCTGATGGCTTCACTGTTGAATTCTACAAGCCATTTAGAGAGGAACTACTGCCACTATTGTTTAAACGCTTCAATGAAATTAAAAGGGAAGCAATACTACCAAATTCATTCCTGGAAGCAAGCATCACCTTGATCCCCAAACTGAAAAAGAGAACTATAGGCCAATCTCACTAATGAACATAGATGCAAAAATCCTTATAAGATACTGGCAAATAGAATGTAGAAGATCATCAAGAAGATCATACACCCTGACCAAGTGGGATTCATCCCAGGGAAGCAGGGATGGTTCAACATACACAAATCAATTAATGTAATACATGCTATCAATAGAGCCAAGGACAAAAACCATATGATCATCTCAATAGATGCAGAAAAAGCATTTGACAAAATCCAACATGCATTTATGATAAAAACTGTACAAAAAATCGGGATAAGTCTCTACCTCAATTTGATAAAAGCCATCTATGAAAAACCAACAGCCAATATCATACTAAATGGTCAAAAACTGAAATCCTTCACACTAAAATCAGGAACAAGACAAGGATGTCCACTATCACCACTCCTCTTCAATATAGTTCTGGAAACATTAGCCATGGCAATTAAACGAGAAAGAAATAAAAGGAATAAAAATAGGAAATGAAGAAGTCAAATTGTCATTATTTGCAGACGACATGATATATCAAAAACCACAAGAACTCCACCAAAAGTCTTCTAGACTTAATAACCAAATTCATTAAACTAGCTGGATACAAGGTCAACACACAAAAATCAATAGCTTACCTCTACATGAACAACAGACTCACTGAGAGAGAAATAGGGCAAATAATTCCTTTCACAATAGCATCCAAAAAACTGAAATACCTAGGAATCAACCTAACAAAAGAAATCAAAGACCTCTTCTCTGAAAACTATAGCACTTTGAAAAAAGAAAATGGAAAGACATCCCTTGCTCCTGGGTGGGAAGGATCAACATAGTGAAAATGGCCATATTTCCAAAACTGCTACATAGATTCAATGCAATTCCAATTGAAATCCCAGCAGCATACTTCATGGTCCTTGAGAAAACAATCCAAAAATTCATTTGCAACCAGAAGAGATCTAGAATAGCAAATGCAATTCTAGGTAACAGAGAGATGGCAGGGGGTATTACAACCCCCAACCTGAAACTATACTATAAAGCTACTGTGATAAAAACAGCATGGTACTGGCAAAGAAATAGACCTGAGGACCAGTGGAACAGATTAGAAGATGCAGATATAACTCCAGACACACTAAGCCACCTCATCTTTGACAAAGGAGCCAAACACTCTCACTGGAGGAAAGATAGCCTCTTTAATAAATGGTGCTGGAAAAATTGGGTTTCGACTTGCCAAAGACTAAAACTAGACCTATATCTCTCACCATGCATTCAACTAAAATAAAAATGGATTAAAGATCTAAATATTAAAACAGAAATGCTGAATCGGCTGGAACAAACGTTAGGTAGAACTCTTGAAGACATTGGTGTAGGAAAAGATTTTATGAACAAAACCTCAGTTGCCCATGAACTAGCACAAACAATCAACAAGTAGGATCTCCTTACTAAAAAGCTTCTGCACAGCAAGAGAAACTACCGACAGTGTGAAGAGACAACCGACAATGTGCGAAAAAATTTTCACCAGCCGTCCCTCAGACAAAGGTCTACTATCTCAAATCTATAAAGAACTTAAAAAAATCAGACCTCCAAAATTTAAAGACCCAATCCAAAAATGGGCATCTGAAATGAACAGACATTTCTCAGACAAAGAAGTAGAAATTGCAAATAAACACATGAAAAAATGTTCAACATCACTGGTCATTTGAGAGATGCAAATGAAAACAACACTGAGATTCCACCGCACTCCAGAAAGAATGGCTGCTATCATGAAATCAACCAATAACAAATGCTGGCTGGGCTGTGGGGAAAGAGAAGCCCTGCTCCACTGCTGGTGGGAGTGTAGACTGGTGCAACTACTGTGGAAATCAGTATGGAAATATCTCAAAGAACTAGGACTGGAAGTCCCATTTGACCCCGCTATTCCACTGCTGGGGATCTTCCCCAAAGAATTAAAGGAATCATACCATAGTGATATGTGTGCACCCATGTTCATAAAAGGACAGTTTGTAATAGCTAAAACTTGGAAGCAGCCCAAACGTCCATCAACTGGAGACTGGATCAAGAAAATGTGGGTTTTTTTATATAATGCAGTACTACTCAGAAATAAAAAATGAGCAATTAGAGACATTTATTGCTAAATGGATGCACAATGAGGTGATACTCTTAAGTGAAATAAATAGGACACACATGTGTAAATACTGAATAGTTTCTCTAGTGTGAGAAACTGAAAGTGTAAATAAGGACTAAAAGGTATAATAGATAATGTGAAATAGAAAAGGGGCAAAGGGGAAGGGGAAGTGGGAGGGGTAGGGGAAAGGAAAGAAGGGAATGGAATTAATATCAGAAAATGAAAGAAAGGAAACAAAAGTCTTTGTAAATAGGGAGGGATGGAGGGGTTGAAGGGAGGGCAGGGGAAGAGGGAAAAAATAAGAACCAAGAGAGTATGTAAAGATGCATATTTCCAATGATGAATGTCATTATACTGTACACCTAAAATGTACCAATAAAAGGATACACAATAAATAAATAAATAAATAAATAAATACCATACCACAATATTACTAAAGATTTTGATGACTGGCACATAGTAAAGAAACTTATACCTTATAATAAAGATATATAAAAGAGACATTTATACAACACTCATTACTTCAAAGAAATAAAAGCAAAAAGAATAGAGAGGCAGGGCCAGGGATTTAGCTCAGTGGTGCCTCCACCTGCCTCACAAGCGCAAGGTCCTGAGTTCAATCCCCGATAACAAACAAACAAACGAAAGAGCAGAGGCAACAAAATTAAAAGTAACCTGGGAAAATCACTTGCTATCTCCTATAGATTTACAGGTGAAATAAATTATAAAGCCCCCAAAACTGCATGGCTTAGTAAAGGCAACATTATTACTGGTATAGCTGGAATTAGAATTGAGAGTTCCTGATACTGATTTATCCATCCTGAATGTGAATTATCACAAAGAAGTATAAGCATCACACTAATTAAAAATAGCACCCTCCAACAGCTTTACCTAAAACAATCAGGTTAAAATTCAGCCATCCAGTTTATAAGTTACACTTCTAAGACCCTAGACTCAAGAAGCAACACCTCTTACCTCTTTTGTCTTCTCAGATAGTCTACAACAGCAAGCATTGTTCTTTGTGATTTTTTATCCAAACAGCACTGGGAAAAGAGCTCTGACTCTGACAAACAAAAACAAAGATATCTCTTCTTAGTCCCAGACAGACTTGCTTAAGCACTTTCTTCCTTCTTGTCTGTGTGTCTGCCTCCCTCTACACTGTATGATTCTGGTGGGGAGTACCTAACACAAAAGTGATTCTTAATAGATATGTGGAATTTGATGGCATTTTTCTTTTAGAAGAAATCTACAGGCTTAATATAACAGAATTTACATTGAAATTTATATTTTATTTTTGAAAAAAATACTAATTCATGGATGCCATAAATACCTAGGATCTTTTATGTACTAGGTTCTCAGTATACAACTATGAACAAGATAATTTCTGGCTGAACTCACAGACTGGACTGGAGACTCTCAACACAATGTGCTAAGTGGTATGACAGTAAGTTTAGAATGCTGTTGAGGAATATAAAGAGGGAAGCTTGCAAGGGTAAGAAAAGTTTCATAAGAAAAGAGAGATCAGAAACGTAAGTAGTCAGAAGAGGAAAAGATAGTATACCAGGGAATATTAACAGTATTTAAAGTGAGCAGAAGTAGTTAAGAACTTGAAGAACTTAATAAAAGAATTTCAACTGTGCTGAACCACAGAGCTAGAAGGCAATAAGGATGATGATGACTGAGGGAAACAGATGGAGTAAAGTTATTTATAACATAGAAATGGCAGGATTTGGTGATCAGATGAGATAAGTGAGAAAGGTTTCTGGCTTAGGGAACTGAGACCCATTCATGCAGGACAGGCAAAACTGGTAAAAGTGATGACTCTATCTTTGGACAACCTGATGCACATAAGACTCCAAATGAAGGGAATGAGATTTAGACACCAGAAAAGATAATTCATTTAAATTTTACAGGAACCTACATCTACTTTCCTTCTCAGTAATACAATTTTATATGTAAAGTTCAAATTTTCACTTAAGGTTAAAAACATACTGACATTACACAGGAACGATGATTTTACCTTTGGCTGTACTACAACCAAACTATGTACTAAAACTGTTTTTAATAGTACTTTAAATTACATAATATTTAAATTTTAAATGTTTACTTTTAACTTTGCCGATATCTGTATGTACCCAATTAAAAGACAGGAGATTAAAAAAAAAAAAAAGACAGATATACTTTAGATTGCAAAACATATGAGGATTTTTATTTTAGAATTTTCATTTCAATGACTCAAAATCCATGCAAGCATATTCCAGATCATTCTGATGAACTTATAATCTAGAAGGGCCACAAGATGGACAACTGTGTATATGTTTATAATTAGAGTTTCCAAATGTTATTTAAAAAATTTTAACTGACATATAGAACATTACTCATATTTATGGAATACCATTTGATATACCAATACGTGTACACTTTATGTAATGTTCAAATCAGTATAAACATATCTATATCCTCAAACATGTAATATTTCCTTATCGTGAAAACATTCAAAATCTTTTCTTCTCACTTTAAAAAATATATATACAGGGCCGGGGATTTAGCTCAGTGGTTCCAGCACCTGCTGTGCAAGTGCACAGTCCTGAGTTCGATCCCCAGTACCAAAAAAACCCCCAAAAATAAATAAATAAAAAATATATATACAAAGTGCATTATCATTATTGATAGTTACCTTTTGTGTAGCAGAAAATCAGAACTTCCTACTCCCACCTAATTATAACTTGATATACTAAGATCAACCTCTGCATTTATTCCACCCTTGCCTGACCCTGTCCAAGCCTCTGGTAACCACTATCCTCTCAACTTCTATGAGATCAACTTTGGGCGAGGGATTTAGCTCAGTGGTTCCACCACTTGCCTCGCAAGTGCAAGGTCCTGACTTCAATCCCCAGTACCAAAGGGGAAAAAAAAAAAAAAAGTTATGAGATCAACCTTTTTTAGATTCCACATATGAATGGTAGTAGCACTTGTCTTTCTGTGACTTCCAGCTTCTATCCAAATAGATTTGTAATTACTACTAGCTAGGTGAAAAAACATATGAAAGATAATATCTAGCAAAATGAAGTCTAAATTATATCAGAATCATTTCAAATGAAGGTTGTGGTAAAACCAGAGAAACAACTGGAAGAACTAATTACAACCTATGGTGAAGTGAACCGAAGCACAGTAAGTTGGGAGAAGCAATTTACTTGAAGCAAAATGTTAAAATTGGTATCTTTTATTCAAATTATTTTGGTCTTAAAGCACAATATGTGAATTTGTGCCTAATTTTGCTTATATGTAATATACATTTAATATAGTAAGCTAATGGTGATGATTTGTAAATCTTATATCTCTTTCAAAATTTAGGTCTGAAAAACTGGTCTATAATGAGCATTCAATTGTGCATGTTTGTATTTTATGTCCCTAAACCCTAATAAAATTTTTTCTGCTATTAAGCTCTTAAGGATTGGAACTATTCATTTCATATAAGGGAAAGAAAGATAATATAAAGAAGAATAAATAAAATATCATCCAACTTTTACTTTAAAAATCAGTAGGATGTTAACTGTTGATATAGGATTATGGGTAATACAATTTTTCTAAATCTGTGCAATTTTTATTTCCCATAATAAATATACATGATTTTATAATTAAAAGGTTGCTTTTTTTTTTGGTATCAGGGATCGAAGTCAGTACTCTGCATTTGCAAGGAAGATGGCAACAAAAGGTTGCTTTTTAAAAGTTAGTTGGCCAGAGGGACAGGGATTTAACTCAGCAGCACCGTGCCTGCCTTGCAAGCGCAAGGTTCTGAGTTCAATCCCTGGTACCAAAATAAAAAGTCAGTTGGCCAGAGCTCTAAAACTATGAAATTAGCTAAATATTTGATCAAGTTTATATAAATGCTTTTTCTATTGCCAAGGCGGAGGGTTTATTTTATATGTGTTGTCAGTGCAAACCACAGTGCCTGACCCAGGGAATGCTTAATTAGCTGCCCCATTATTAACATCCAAAATTTGCTAAGGGAATAACATACATTAAGAATTATTCTAAGTGCTTTACAAATATTACTTCATGGGTAACTTGCTTCAACTTCTATCCCTATTCTCTATTTGAGAAAACAGAAATCTACAGTTACAGAAGTAAGCTTATAAAATGTCTTTGATGGTATTTAAACTTAAATCTAAATTTCTCTGAAACAGAGAGGCTAAACAGTATAAATAATAATTTAACAGAATACCTGAATCCAAATTCGCAGGGGTTGTGGATCGGCTTGTTTGTGACAAGTGTCTGAAACAGTTGGTGAAAAATCCTTGAACATGTGTAGAAAGCAGATTTTTCCATGATTCATTTATATCTTGGAGTAAAATATCATGAATCAAGTATGGAAGCACAGTCTGACAAAAGCCAGTTTTCACCTAAAACATAAAACACAGCCTCTCAGTAGTTTGAGTAAAATTCAGAAATTTTAACTTAAAATTTTCATTCTCTATTGCTGACATATTAAACTTTAAAAAAATGATACAGTAATCTGCCATGAGTTCATGCTGCTAAAAAGTAAACAAAAAGCTGGGGATTTAGCTCGGTGGTTCTGCCACCTGTCTTGCAAGAGCAAGGTCCTGAGTTTGATCCCCAGTACAAAAAAAAAACAAAAACCCAAAAAACAAAAAATAAAAAAATAAACAAAAAAATGTATGTGTTAGGTAATGTTAAAAAACATACTAAGCTAGTGTATCTGTATCAAATGTTTACTAAAAAAAAAAATGTTTACTAGTCATACTATAACTTCATTTCCAGCCTAGCCAATTAGTATAATGAAATAGGATACTGCTCATAAATATCATTATTTTACATACAATTTCAGAGTTAAAAATTGTTATTAAAAACAAAAGGAGTTTTCTGATTTGATACAAAGGGGAAAGAGTAGGAAAAGTTTGAGAAAAGCTGAAAAATCTGATTTTTGTACATTTTTTTCTATATTCGGTAAAGAGCTGCAACAGTCATATTAAAAATGTTTACTTTTTAATAAACCCCAAATTTCTAGGTATAAAATTTGGGTAAATATGTATGGAGTACTCAAAGTCTGAAAAGTCCTTTAGTATGTGTGGCCCATTAGAATAGTACTGAACCTTATTTCTGCTATTCCTTAAACTCCATATTCATCATATGGATGACCACACTTCATGCCCACCATATTCATCACACTCCACACATGAGACACTGTAGATCACCAACCAGTTTTTCCTTTCTAAGGACAAGTCAAAAAGACTCATGTTCTTTTCTTTTTAAAAAATTATTAGTACATGTTTGCAGTACATATGATTACATTCATCATGCACAGTATAGTTCACGTATATATCTTAATTCTTTCTTCATCCTCTTCCATCTCCCTCCATGGAACTATAGAATTTAAAATACTAAGAATTAGGGTGTTTATACAGCTATAATTGGAACATTCTGCCTTCTGGCTCAAAGTCAAAATGCTATTAAAAAAATCTTGGCTTTGTTCAACAATAACATATCAGCTGAGTATAAGCCCAGAGTACCACACTGTTCAACTAATATGAGTACTGTACAGTACTGCAGAGAATGTAATGATTTATTCACTGTCATTACTTTTTCTGTAGAAAAAAAAAATTGGTTTTTTATTTGTTTGTTTTAAAGACAGGTCTTGCTATGTAGTTTAGGCTGGCCTTGAACTCACTATGGAGCCCAGGCTGGCCTCGAACTCCTGGTGATCCTCCTTGCCAGAGGCTCCTGAGTGCTGGGATCATAGGCATGTGCCACCATGCCAGCAAACGCTGCTTTTTAAGCTGCTTTCTTTGTAGGTGCTTGTTCAAACCACTTCCTTATCAATTAGTTTTAATTGGACCATATTTGACCCAGTTCAACACTGTGTTTTCACATTTCTTTTGAATCATGTTTGACAGGTTAATTTGTATGTCTCAGAGCCATTATGTCATGCTATTCTGAATTACACATTTGATCAAATACTCTAGTGGTTTTTTTCTTTTTTGGTGCTATGGACTGAACCCAGGGGCTCAACCATGCTAAAAACCACATGCTGTACCACTGAGCTATTTATCCAAAGCCTCAAAAGACTATTAACTAGGCCGAGGATTTAGCTCAGTGGTTCCAGGGCCTGCCTTGCAAGAGCAAAGTCCGGAGTTCGATCCCCAGTACCAAAAAACAACACAAAACAAAAAGACTATTAACTTTTCTTTGATTTGATACATTATCTTTACTATTTATTGAAATAAATTGTACTCTGCCTTCAAAAGTAAAAAAACCAAGCTAACTCCTGCTCTCCACCTTTTTTACCCATTGAAACATATCAGAGAAAGTAAATGACAGAAATCTTATCAAAAGTAAACACAAAAAGAGCTTTTGGTTAACATAAATAATTTAAAATCATCAATATTTTAACTATCATTAGTATTACTCAGGACATCCCTTAAAACTCATCTATCCCAAAAAACAAACAAACAAACAAAAAAACCTCATCTATCCCAAACCTGAAACTTCCTGTGAAGTTCTGGCTGAACTTGTGTGTATAGTGTGAGTGTGGGTGACACTGCGTGAAGATAATGTGTAGTACCATAACACTCTTGTTGCATGCACAGGTCATGATCCTGTACATAGCCAGATGGAATGGGAAAAGCAAAGAGAATCAAAAGGAATTTAGGTTAATCTGCTTACTTGACACATTGGCTTTAATAACTGAAGGATTTCACTTTTCACGCCTCCACTATCCAAAATAGCACAAGTCAGGGTCTTTATCCAAATATCATGATTTTCACTCTGAGGAATCCACAGATTATTATCACCCAAGTCTTCTAAAGGGCTTTCTTTGTCAAGTCTGGAAACTTCTAAAAACTAAAAATAAGAACTATATATAGGCGAATCAGAGAATCATTTTACCTTTCCTATATAAAATGAACACCTAGGAACAACTACATCTGTTTCCAAACAAAACTAAATATACTTAAACTCTGGAGGCAATCATTAACCTTTAAATCAAAACATTTTGATATGAGATGAAGAGTGGGATGGTAAAAACATGACTGGTTGTGGTTCCGCCACCTGCCTTGCAAGCCTAAGGTCTCGAGTTTGACCCCCAGTATGAAAAAAAAGAGACTAGTCATGGCAGCAGGAAACTTGTTCAGGTACTGTCACTCACTAGTAGTATATACGCATATTATACACACCATAACTTTGTCTCATCTTTCTCATGTCCAAATCTTCCATAAAGAATTGATACTTTAAAAATATTAAAACTGTAGTGCTTTACAAGTTATATTACAAGTTTCACTAATAGTTAATATTACTACTAATTTTAAGGCCAAGCTAGATTTATGGGTGCTTGCTTCCACAGCACATATACAAACTAGATTTATGGTACAGAAAAGACAGATACTATTTCAATGACGGGTATATGACCTGAAATTAAATTGGTGGAAACTTAACTGTACATTTTTCACTATATGAAAAGAGGAATGATTAGATTAAGGGAAGTGGAAGAGTTCTTCAACATCCTTTACAGAATCCTTTCAGTTGAACTTTGTAATGATATCAACATGAAAAAAGAGACTCCTATAGTACATCTTATATTCCATAGAAGTTTTAATACATTAACTTGCTGTGGAAATATATGCTTGCTTGTTGATCACAATAACTATAAACCACGCCCAGGATCAATAGCTTTTATGGGATCAAAGGGTTTTCTGCTCACAAGACATAAAGGCATATATCATTAAGAATTTTTCCTATCCCCAAATCAACTATCACTTCTCTAGGTTATCTCAGTTTTTCCATATTGCTATACACAATTAAAAATCCCGTAGATTAAAGAAGTACAACTGAAATTATTTCTAGGAAAGGCTAAATGTTAGTAAATTACTATTTTAAGCAATTTGATATAACCCAAAGCAAACAAATGTAGTAAATATTCAAAAAATATTACTTAAGAGACCTTTTTTCTTGATGTTCTAAAAGGCTGTAGATAGGTCAGCATGGGATCAGTTGTCATCTTATAAATCTCCCAGAAATTATGTCCAGTCTTTGTGGCTAAAATATTTTTCAAACAGGTAACAGCAGCTGATCGAACTTTGACACTGAGAAATACAAAATTCACTTATTAACCCTGAATGTTAAGCAACCTCCACTGAAAAATTTTAAGTACTAAAATTAAAATTTTATATTAGGAAAGTTTCATAAAATTCTATTATCAAAGTCAAAAATACCAAAGGATTTTTAATATTTCTTCAGAAAACTTGAATGATTAATCACTGAAACAGCAATTCTCTTCATTTAGTATGGTAATGTTTATCTTATGATGGCCATTAATTATAAGAAAAAAGGAAATACTTGGAAATAATACAGCCTAATAAATATAAGCACTGAGAATGACACAATACTGTACTAATCCACATGAGAAAACAATATTGTGTCAATTTTTCTCTGAGAATATAAATAATTTAGGTGAGATAGGACAGCATTTGAAAAAATGGCAAAATTACTGTAAAATACAATTTTTAACAGTTGGTACCTATTTATTCTGACAAAAATCTAGCTGAGAATCATTAAAGTACCTAAAGCCTCTAATAAAAAAGGTTCTTCCTTAATATATAAAAACTTGGGCAAGGAGGGTTGCAATATAAGAGTATTAAAAATATGACAACTTACAAAAAAAGGTCATAAAGCTTAATAATGTAATAATGAATTATCAAATAAAGGCTTAATTCCTTTTAGGTTTCTTGGTTTAAAACACTGAAGCATAAACCCTAAATCTAGATTCATTCTTTATAAATCCATATCCAATTTATTAGCAAATCCCACAAGTTCTTGTTAAAAACATATCCTGGTTCCATCCATGTCTATCATCTCCATTACTGACACCTACTCCAATCACAATCATTTCTCTTTGACAACATCAATAATTTCATAACTAAGCCACCTGTTTCCACTTTTTCCCCTTTGCAGTCCATTGGCCATATAAAAGACTTGTGAGCTGCATCATAATAGCACTCTTCTCCAAATAGTCCACTGGCATCCTTACATTCTTCAAATAAAATTCATATTTCTTAATCAGAATTAGTCCTACCTTTCTCCTATAATCTTCCTCCACACCAGGCTTCATTCTGTTCTTCAAATACTCCAAACATACCTCCAACTCAAGCATTCCCTATCTCAAATGATTTACCCTTGTCTTAAAGTTGACTCTTGACCACCTCAGATCAGAAGCCTTCCCTGACCAGCTATTCTGGGATTTCCTTGGTCATCCTCTCCTTCAGATAATGAAGCCCCTTAAACAACTAACTTATTTTTTTCCTCCTACAGAAAGACAAAAAAGATTTGTCCCTGTTTTCTATTATTCTTAATTTTAGTCACATGAGTATTTCTGTGCATCAATTTCAGAAAAAATAATTTCAGACTATTATTTAATAAATTGCTTCCATGGAATTTCTCTGGAAAATCTCTTCAAATACTGTCAGACATACTTTGAAATACATTTTTTATATATATGCATTAATAATCATATAGGATAAGCAAAAGTGATAAAGCAAGGATAGTAGTAAAATACAGACTCTAGGGCCAGGATTTAGCTCAGTGGCTTTGTGGCCTGCTTCGCAAACCCAAGGTCCTGAGATCGATTCCCGGTAACAAAAAAAAAATGCAGACTCTATATGTAAGAACATAGGTGTTCACTGTAAAATTCTAAATAAAATGCTGGGAAAGAAACCATGTCAGATTGTTTTATGTAAGAAAACATCAACAAAAGATACAGGTCCATTAAATCAATAATGGAAATATAGCAGGTAGGGGAAGGAGAGAGGTAGAAAACCAGTCAAAACATTATTTACATCCGAAAGAGGCCTACTTGAGGGAAAAATCCTTTGAACTTAACCCCCAAAATGGTAGTGATGGGATACTCAAATATACCAATTAATAAATACATAATTGAAGAAAGTCAGAGACAAGACTGACAGAAATTGCCAAGAGACATGTAAAAGTAATCTCATAACCAGAAGCTGAAATATTGGTAATATCTTGCAATTTTGCATTGTACAGGGAATAAATGAGAAGGGGAAAATTCTGTCTGATTAGTTTAAGACTTTTTTTTGGTACCGGAGATCAAACTCAGGACCTTGCACTTGCGAGGCAGGCGGCAGAACCACTGAGATAAATCCCCAGCCCAGTTTAAGACTTTTGAGGATATGAAACTTTTACTCTATGGCTTATTTTTGTTTTGTTTTTTTTTTGGTACTGGGGATCAAACTCAGGACCTTGCACATGTGAGGCAGGTGACAGAACCACTGAGCTAAATCCCCGGCCCCTCTATGGCTTATTTTAAAAGGACCACAATAAAGCTTAGTTGGAAAACGGTGGCATCTCTAATTTTGGTAAGTGCTTGCAATATCACTCTTTACATTCTATTTTAACTGCATAGAAACAAGTGGTATTTTTCTTTCATTTGTTGTTTGTCTGAGCTACTCTCACTAGAATTTGATAGAGACCTTGTCTGGAAACTTCTTCACTACAGCAAGTACCTGATATATACCAAGGTCAATGATTATGTGAATTAACAGAAATGTAAGCAATTTCATAAAAATAAATGAGTTTTTTTAAGTGTCAGAACTTAAATGGGCCGGGGATGTAGCTCAGTGTGACTGTGCATGCCTGGCAAGCACAAGGTCCTGAGTTCAATCCCAGGTACCAAAAAAAAAAAAAAAAAAAAAAAATTAAAGGATAAAGTTTTAGTTTTGGAAATGTTAATTTATGTGAACTATGATTCTCCTTGAATGTCAGATTGAGTAAGCATAATCAAGACATAAGATACCATAAATACTCACCCATCTTCTACCAATGTGTTATTCAGATAGGTCAGGATTATTAAAGTCCACTGAAGTTCTTTATCTTCAAATAACTCTAGGCTCTTGGTATAAGATGTATCTTTATTATGTTGTATAGCTATGGTAGAGAAATCTATAGGACCTACTTCTCCCAAGCAGCTTGCAACAGCTTCTACATAAAGAAATTCCATTTCAGTAGGGTCATAGCTAAGATAGCATATATAACAGAAATATATAATGCTAATTTGCCATACTTCAAGATTTAAGTGTTTTCAAAAACTATGAGTAAATTAAAGAACCAACAAAATACTGTATAATTTCCTTTACATATAATATATGCCATATATCAATGTAAGTGACAGACATTTACTCCTACAAAAGATAGGACACACATTAGCTAGTAACAGAATATAGATAGTAAGAATCAAAGTCTAGGTATCACATTTATAAAGTTCATAAATCTTAAAACACATAATTCAGTGAAAATGTTTACACACAAACATTTTTTTTCCCCAGGAGTTATCACTCCCCACATAAAGATAGAGCATTTCCAACATCCCAGAGGCCTTCTTATGCTCTTTCCCAGTCATGGTAGCATTTGATAAGATATGTTCATAGATAGTTTGAGTCCTTTTAAAATGTGAAGCCTGATTCCCTGTTCCTCCAGTGTAGGAGGCACTTAGTGACTGGTTTCTGAGAAATAGTATGTATATAAAATTTTCATCTCTTTGATTAAATTTATCCCCAGGTGTTTACTTCTCTTAGATGCTATTCTACATGCAACTTTGCTGAATTTGTTTATCAGCTGTATAGTAGCTTTCTGGAGGATTCTCTGGGATCTCTATCATGCCAACTATGAAGAGAGATGGTTTTACTTCCTTCCCAATTTGATACTTATTTTCTTTGTCTAATTGCCCTGGCTAGAACTTTCAGTATAATGTTCAATAGCAGTGGTGAAAGTAAGCAACCTTATTTCATTCTTTTTTTTTTGGTAGCAGGGATCGAACTCCGGTCCTTGCGCTTACGCAGCAGGCAGCGAAACCACTGAGCTAAATCCCCGGCCCCTCTTATTTCATTCTTGATGGTAGGAGAAAGTTTTGAGTATTTCACTATTGAGCATGATATCAGTCACATGTACAAAATACTATGGTTTTATTGCTAGGAAATCCACTTTGTGCTCTTATAGAAAATCAGATTTGTCCCTAGAAGTAGTACTACGAACAAAAGGATAAATTCCCTGGACAAAGGACACTTGTAGGGTTCTGATCCTGTTAGTTGGTCTGGATAGTAGGTGCACAAGTTTCTTCTGTGCACAAATCCTTCAAGCTATATATGCATGATCTGTATATTTTAGTTTATATGCAAGACATATTTCAACAAGTATCTATCAGAAATGGATGTATCCTAAATACTTGGCTACCACTAAGAAACTAAGAAAGACATTGTAGAAAGACAGAGGAGCCCATAACTACCACTCACACTTCCTGTTTTTTTACTGAAGAAACACAGGACAGCTTCACACTAACTTTAATCCTGTGATTTTTCTATCTAATGATCACCAATCTAAATGCCTAGGCTATTGTATCTTATATCTAGATGTGCCCCCAAAGCCTCAAGTGGTCATAGGTGGAGAGTTTCAAAGGCAGCATATTAGGGTGTGTGAATGTGGATTAAGAGTATGACACTGAGATTAACGATGAGTATACTGGAATCCTCACCCTGGATATAGGTGGCACCAATAAATAGGTTTATGGACTTGATAGAAAATAAAGGCTGCGTTCTGCCTGCCACCATGAACTGTTTCTCCTCTCTGATGCCCCTGTCATGCCGCCCTGCCTTGGAGCCTACTGACTATGGACTGAAACCTCTACAAACTGTGAGCTAAATATATCTTTCCTCCTTTAACTTTGGGTGTCAAGTATTTTATTCCAGCAATGAAAAAAGTAACTGAGACAGCTATTCATCTTACATTAGATTTTCTCCCAAGTGGTAGAACTTAAATGCTTTTTAATATTTGAGCTTAACCTAGCCCTCAAAGGGCCGGGGATTTAGCTCAGTGGTGCCACCGCCTGCCTTGCAAGCGCAAGGTTCTGAGTTCAATCCCCAGTACCAAAAACAAAAAAACAAAACCTAGCCCTCAAAGTCTTCATTTTTATTTGTTATATAAAAAACATACTGAATACTAGCCAATTATATTTCTAAAATATTTCAGAAGTCTACTTATTTGCAACTTAACTCTACAAATAGGTATTTTTGACTTTCCAAATAACTATAAGGTATTTTCAAACCAATGGTTATTCAAAGGTGTAAACTGCTATCTTTTCATTTTATCTAAATATTTAAGGAAGAAAACTATGAAAGGAGAATGTTTAGGAATACCTGAATTAAATAGAAATGTAACTTAGCATTTCATACTTCCCCAACATCCAAAATGACAAACTTTTATTTTGAGGATATTATAAATATCACCATTTAAACATGAAAAACTCATTCACTCAACTAAATAGTTTACCTAAAACTTCTTTTTCACCAGTGTGGTTTACTGCCATCTTTGATAACTGCAACAAGCTGACAACTAGCTTTACCACAATGCCATCTTGTGGATTATCTAGGAATAATTTTGAAAAAAATTAGTTTAAATTATCTTGATACAAGATTATGCATATATATTATTTGACTAGAAAACTTTTATAACATTTTAAGAAGTTATCAGAAGCACATGCTTTCTCTCTCACACATATATATGAATTTCAGCTTTCTTATAAGACAGAACCACATGCAAGCAGAAGCACATTGGCAGAGAAAGAAAAATGTCTTCAATTGTGTGGATAAATCAATACCTTAGCAAACCCACAAACAATTAGAAACATAAGAATCATTCAACACTAAGCTACAAGGGTCCCTGGGAGTCTGCTTAGTTTGTTAGCATTTAGCATTCTGAAACTAGACCAGAACAGACTTCCCTGCAATGATGTACATTCTCTAATCAGTACTGTCCAGTGACAGTAACTAGCTACATGGATTAGAGAGAATCTGATATGGGTTAGGATAATAAAAACAATGGATTTTAAATTTTTCTAATTTTAATCCATTTAAATTGAAATAGCCCAAAATAGCTAATGACTGTACTACATAAGGCAATTGTAGCCTTTAAATACCAAAACAAAGAGAGCAGAAAGAGACAGCGACATCTGTACTTTATATATCTCAAACTACATTAGGAATTCTCAGCTCAGTCAAAACCAAAATTAGTTTTAAAAAGTACTAAGTACAAAAATGATACAATAGAAATATGAAATTAATTGGCACAGGAAGATGAAAATAAGAATACAAAAAAATCACTTGACTGCAATACTGTAATAATATGAACTCAAATAAAATATAAAAATAGATGTTTTCTTAAGTAAAGGTCAAAACATATAAACATATACATAAACATAACACACACAACTAAAAGGCTTAAAATGAGACAACTCCTCTCATTCAAGTAAGGTGATACACAAAGTAGAGACACAATATTTTATATATCTAGCTTTAAAGAATTAATGTTTTTTTCATTTCTCTTTTGAGACAGACTCTTGCTATGTAGCCCAGGCTGGCCTTGAACTCACAGTGATCCTCCTGCTTCAGCCTCCCAAGTGCTATGATTACAGGCATGTGCTAACATGTCTGGCCTGAAATTTTTTTTTTCAGGCAGTAGGAAATTGTTAAAGTTTTGAATGTGACCATATGAAGATGATCATATTTGGGTTTAGAGAACTCATTCTGGCAGAGGATGGATAAAATGGAATTATTCAAGGTAAGGAATAGTTAAGACCAATATTATGGTGAGATGAGAAATGATGAGGATTCTAAATTATGACTATCACAATCAAACCAAGAGGAAGAATTTATAAAGATTATTTGAAACAAGAACAAGCAAAAAGAACTCATGCCATTAAAATGAGTAGCCTGAGGGGCTGGGGATTTAGCTCAGTGGTTCAGCTGCCTGCCTCGAAAGCACAAAGTCCCAAGTTCAATCTCTGGTACCAAAAAAAAAAAAAAAAAAAAAAGAGTACCCTGAGATGCTCTCATAAGATTCATCATCTGATCTTTATGTTGTTCCAGTTGTCTTCGAAGATCCTTCAATCCTTCAAGCCTTGTCAATGGAAGTGCATCATACACACTAACTGAGAGAAAATGGTTAATTTCCTAAAAGAAAAAAAAATTAGCTAAAATGTAACTTCTTTTTAACATGTATTGGACAAGTCATCAGAACAAACCTTCATAAAAGAAAAAAACTAGTGCCTTTTACAGATATTGACTCATAAGCCAAGTAAAGTAGAAATAATTTCTTTCTTCCTACAATGTTTTAATCTTTTAAATTCTAATATACTTTCTCAATAACACAGTTAAATGTCCAGATTATTAAGTACACCCGATGGGAGTAAAAGCTTAATTTTTTATTTAAGAATACAACTCTAATCTTAATGTATCTAAGTATGTTTCACATTAATATATAGTCAAATATACATTATGATTTTAAATAATAAGATTTATAAGGAAAAAAATACCTGAATATAATTTTGAAGCATTTGAAGATTAAAATAGGATTAAACCCTGAAGTACACTATAAAAGGTTAAATATAACCTCTAGTGCAAACATTAAATCTAACCTCAAAGAACTACGTGGCAATTTTAAAGATATTAATGGATCTCAGGATCTTACTGTGTTAAATAATGCAAAAATATTTTGCATTACTTTCCTTGAATATCTGAATTATCTTTTCTAAGAAGCTTTGATATCTATACTTCAAATGCAATGTAAGGAGATGCATTAATATTCATTTTTTATTTATCAAGACAGTAGATCTCATGTAGTTATTTATTTATTTATTTTTTTGGTACCGGGGATCGAACTTGGATCCCTGCGCTTGTGCAGCAGGCGGTGAAACCACTGAGCTAAATCCCCGGCCCCTCTCATGTAGTTTTTTGGAGCAACAATAAAAAATAAACTACTCTAATTTTACCGCTAGAGCATTAAAGATTTTTTTTAAAAGTACTATTATCAATGCTTTGTAATACAAAATAATAAGATGGGACTTTTATTACCTCCAAGAGTGAAAAGGATCCTCTACTGTATTTGATTTTCTGCTGAGTAATACGCAAATCCTTAAAAATAGCATGGTCAGGAAACGGATCTAAAAGCTTAATTGTGAGATAGAGGTTTTCATTATCCTTGTTATCTATCACTAAGTATTTCAGTAAGTCCAATACCTAAATATAATTTAAAAAGAACAGAGAATCAATCCTTTATTATATTTCAAAGACACCAAAACCTACTATAATAAATAATAAAAACTGCTATTGTAACTTGTTTTGATTACTTTTAAGATACTCAGCTTTTAGTTTCTGTGCTTTTAAATGATTCAACAAACATGTAAGGTACTAACTAGTCAAGGTAGGTTCTAAGCAACAAAAATCCAAATACTAATGAAACATTTTATACAAGTAATAGCTCACATAACATCATACTGGTGTGAACTGCTATCCTTAGTTTTGACTACTTATACACTTCAGCCTAACAGACAAAGTTATCAGATTAGATCAAAATTACTGCATTCTGTAATTAACAAGGCCAGGGTTTTAGCTCAGTGGTTCTGCCACCTGCGCAAGGACCTGAGTTCAATCCCCGGAACCAAAAAAAAAAAAAAAATTAATAATAACAAGCAAACAAAACATTCAGCTTCTAACATTTTATCCCAAATAGTGTTTTGAGCATGATCTGGGAAATTACCTGCTTTTGAACTTTCACCTGATCGTTTACAAGGGGTATAAGTGTGCCAACAATAACATGAAGATGGTTTTCTAAAGCATCCTTGCAGTGAGTCACTGCTGTCTGGCAAACCCGACTTAATAGGTCACAACAAAGGGAGAAGCTACGTAATGACACATCCATGAGACGGGAAGTCCTAACAGGAAAACAAAAAACAAAAAATCAAAACAGGTTCTAGGGAACTACTTAAAATGAAATCATTCAAAAGTCATTTTATTCAGTATCTTTAATTGTGATATGATTTGACCTAAAAGTCATTCATATCTAATGCTTTAATAATTTGCAAGCCAAAAAGAGAAGAGACATCAGCTAAGTACAAAATAGGCAATGCTAAGCTCCTGTCCCCTGACAAAACAATGAAAACAAGCAAAACTGTCACAATGAACTTTATCAGAACTGTTAAAAAAGTCAATGGTTTACCATAATCAAGAAAATGAATTTTTAAAAAGCAACAAAAAAACCTGCAGGTAAGTTTGTGGTGGTTTTAAATTGTTCTTGCCTACCCATTCCTCTACTCTGCAGCAGTTACAAAATGGCAGCCTATACTTTCAGTATGGGACACCAGTTCATAGTGATTCTTTTTTTTTTTTTTTTTTTTGGCACCGGGGATTGAACTCAGGACCTTGCGCTTTTGAGGCAGGTGCCAGAACCACTGAGCTAAATCCCTGGCCCTCATAGTGGTTCTTAAGGGAGCAAAGGGAACTTATCTGTAAACTATTTTGTGTGTCTATTCTAATCTCCCTAAAGGACTGATGCAAGAGACTTGCTTGCTTCTGTTTTCCTTTAAGGACCTCACTCAGACTAGAAAAGTTCAGAAACTCTGCAAGGCTAACAGCCCCTAGGTGGGTACTACAAAAGATTACTGTTGAGATAACTAACAGACTGCATAAAGTGAAGGAGGAAAGGCAGGAATGTTTCTTTGGGGACTTCAAAACCACCCAGAAATCAGGAAGAATTTAGAAATCCACACACATGCCCAATCCAAGGGTCAATGCAAGCCGTCTAAGTGAAGAGTCACCCAGCAAAGAGCCAATGTGCAAATACTAGGAATAGTTTCCTTCCTCTCCTTCTCCTTCTCTCTCTCATTCCCCTCTACCCGCAATACTCCTAGCATTCAAGGCAATAGCTGTCAGATGCTATCTAAATACAGGTCAAGAAAAAGACTACACATAGCAGTGATTACATGCTGCAAAATAGTTAAAGTCAGGAAACAAAAATACCACTACAGCGTTCAATTTATTACATTTCCCTGAAAACAAGACCTGCTTCAAAAGACTCAATTGGGCTTATTTTTAGGGGATGTCTTATTTTTTATGTATAACAATTTATATGTATTCATGTACAAAATTTACATTTATGCAAATTCAGTTGTGTCAGCTGGAACATCATCATAACTCTCCAAACCCTAAATTCCAGCCTGAATTTCTTGCAACTCCATCTCCTATGAAACCCATTGACCCTAATCTCTCATGTCCAGTAATAGGGCTCAATTTAAATGAGTATGTCGTGTCCATGTGACCTGCTCATAATGCACTGGCAACACAGCTGTCAGTGATTTTATCCCATGAATTCTTCACCCAAGTCATGCAAGCTAGGCTTCACAAAGTTTCCCTTAAATGAAGTGTTAACTGAAGACTTACAAGACAGGAGTGGCAACAAAAATGACAGTAAAAAATGATGGTCCACATGAAAGTGACAAAAAACAGGCATCAAATTCAGAAAACGTTTATTTCACATGAGTGCATTAAGCACATCTATTATAACACATGATGTACTGAATTATTAAGATTCAATTAGATACAGCCACATCCGTCTGCTATCAAGCATTCATGTGCTGTGTCTGAACTCTGATTGGTCATTTGGTAATAAGTCTCAAGAGTTCATCTGTTTACATTTATCTCTTGTCAAAAGGGGCCCACATGGGTATACACAAATACTTTATTATAATTTGTATTATCATTTATTTTAAGCACTAATGTCAATAACATTTAGTTAAATTATATGTATTGACGTTATGTTATAATTCAGTATGTTCATTGTGTGTTACAATGCATCTATATGCGTGCTATATGCGTCTGTCTGACAATCTTATTTTGGGGTAGGCCTTTTATTATGAGCATCCTAAAAAAATCATGCTAGTGTTTATTTTTAGGTTAGGTCTTATTTTAGGGGAAATACATTTTTTTAAAAAGTCAAACCCTGGAAAAGGGGAAAATCTAATTTTCACACTTAACACAATACACAGTATATTGGAATGGCCCATTTCCAGCAACAAAATAACAAGGGAAATAAAGAAACAGAAAAGAATGGCCAATGGAAAAAGTATATTGAAACCATTCCTAAAGAAGCTCAGATATTAGAATTACTAGAGAAAGAATCCAAAACAAGTGGCTTAAATATGCTAACAGAGTTTAAAGATAATTGAATGTTAAAACACAACATATCACAAATCATAAGATACAGCAAAGGCAACTGTAGCTGAGAAGGAAACTTGTACCATTAAACACTTCATTAAAAAAAAAATTTAAGAAAATGGAAAAAAGTTAACCAAAAGCTAATAATGTAAAGAAGGATGTAGGAATAGAGTGAAGATAAAAACAAGAGAAAACATTAGAAAGAATCAACAACAAAAAATTGGTTCCTTGAAAGGACAAAAGTCACAGGATCTTTCACTCACAGGTAGACTATACAAAAGCTCATCTCTAGTTGAAAACAGAATGGTAGCTACCAGAGACTGAAGAGAGTCAGGGATAGAAAGGGATGGGAAAAGTTTGATCAGTGGGCATTAAGTTATAAAAAGTAAAAGTAAGGAGTTCTGGTGTGCTATTGCACAATAGGATAATGCTAACAATTATGTACTATAATAAAGGGTTTTCAATGTTTTCATCACAAAGAAGTGATAAATGTTTTTAAAAAACTGGTTCTTTGAAAAGATAACCTCTGGAGTTAGATATATAAGAAAAAAGATAAAAATAAAAAGATTATGAGAATACCACAAACTGTATCCAACAAATCAGAAAACTTAAATGAAACATGCAAATTTTTCGAACTGCACAAATTACAAAAACTGACTCAAACTGCAGGATGCAGTAGTATATGCTTTTAACCCCTCCTACTCAGAGGTTAAGATAGAAGCCTAAAGTAGAGGGTAAGGCTAAGGTAGGCACAGAATCTCAAGGCTGGCCTGGGCACCACTGCTAGAACCCATCTCTTAAAAAAGAAAGGAGAGAACAGAAGAGGTTGGAAGGAGAGAAGAGGATGGAGCATGAGATGAGAGGAGAAAAAAGAAAATGAATGGACTCAAGAAGAAATGGAAAAACTAAGCAGTTCATAATAAGTAATGAAGCTGCATCAGAAATACAAAAACCTCCCACCAAAGAAAAGCCCAGGACCAGAAGGCTTCACCTACTGACTACTACAAAATATTTAAAGAACAAACACTGATTCTTCTCAAATTATTCCAAAAATTGAAAATGACCGAATTCTTTCAAGGTGATTCTACTAAACCAGTATGACCCTGATACCAAAACAGACAAGTACACGACCAAAAAAAAGGGTACAAGCCAATATTCCTGATGAACACAGATGCAAAAATCCTCCACAAAACACCAGCAAACTGAATCCAACAGCACATTAAAAGGATTACATATAATCAGGTAAAATTCACTCCAGGGATGCAAAAATTGATCATCATACACAGACAGATCAGTAAATGTGATATACCACATATCAACAGAATGAAGGAAAAAGCCATGATCGTTTGAATGGACACAGAAAAGGCATTTGATAAGATTCACCATCACTCCATTAAAAAGTCAAAATTGAAAAAAAAAAAAATCACTCCATGATAAAAATTCTGAACAAACTAGATATTAAAAGAACACAGTTCAATAAAATGTGTATATGTAACCAGTTACATATGTAACTGGCCCACAGCTGGTATCATAGCAATGGGGAAAAGCTGACTACTTCCTAAGATCTGGAACAAGACAAGGATGCCCACTTCCAACAATTTTATTCAACTTAGTACTCGAAGTCCTAGCCAGAACTAATCACGGTTAGAAAGAAAGGGCATTAAAACTAGAAGGGAGAAAGTGAAATTCTCATTTTTTACAGAGTGTGAAATTAAACACAGAAAACCCCTAAAGTTCTACTGAAAAAACTGTAAGAACTAATGAATGATTTCAGCAAAGTTATGGGATACAAAAATCAGTAGCATTTCTATATATCAAGTGAATTATATGAAAAAGAAATGCATTACTATTTCAATAGCTGTGAAAAAACCCCCAAAAACCTAAGAACAAATTTAACTGAAGAGATTCTGTAATGAAAACTAACACACTGATGAAAGACATTGCAGAGGGGCCAGAGATTTAGCTCAGCAGTTCTGCTGCCTGCCTCGTAAGTGCAAAGTCCCAAGTTCAATCCCCAGTACAAAAAAAAAAATTGCAGAGAACACCAAAAAAGGACAGGTGTTCTGTATTCATGATTGAAAAATCAGTATTATTGAAATATCCCCTCCGTATTACCCAAAGCCATTCACAAATTTAATGCAATTCCTATCAAGGCACCAATGACATTTTTCCCAGAACGAGGAAAAAAAATCTGAAAATTCAAATAGAATCACAAAAAAACCTGCCAAAACAATCTTGAGCAAGAAGAACAAAGAAAGAAGCACAAATTACTTTTGACTACAAAGTTGTAGTAACTTGAAGAACACGGTATTAGCATAAACACATAAATGCACACATACAAACATACACCCAATGGAACAAACCAAACAGCCTAGAAGTAAACCCACCATCAATAGCTAATTGATATTTGACAAAGAATAAGCATTAAGGAAGGGACAGTCTCTTTAATAAATAGTGCTGAGACAATTCATAATAGCTAAATTTTGGAAATGGCCTATATGACCATCAACAGATGAATGGACAAAGGAAATGTGGTATGCATACACAACAGAGCACTAGCATCATCTATAGGAAAATGGATGATTTTAAGATGATAATGCTTAGTAAAATAAACCAGACACAGAAGGCTAAGTATTGCATGGCTTTCTTTATATGAGAAATCCAAAATATAAATAATTTAAAGAGCAATATAAAAGAGAAATAATAGACATGAGGAAGGTACACTTGTGGAGGTAGAAAGGGGAACTGGGACAGGGACAGAAGGGGGGACAGCGAGGTGAAGGGGAAATAAAAATGATTAAGATATGTGTATGAACCATTCCCCAAGATGATTGTAATTATTATGCATTAAGCATATATAAATAAAATATATATAGTGCTGAAAATATTACATGTCTATAAGAATAAAAATGAAACTAGAATCCCTATCTCCCACTGTTTACTGAGGCACAATTCGCAACATCCAAGATGTGGAAGCACCCTAGGTGCCCATCAACAGATGAATGGATAAAGAAAATGTGATACGTATACACAATGGAGTATTATTCAAACATAAGGAACAACAAAACTCTGTTATTTGCAGGAAAATGGATGGATCTAGAGACCATCAAGTTAAGTGAAATAAGCCAGGCTCAGACAAACATCATGTATCACATGTTTTCCCTAATGTTGGAATCTAAAAATGATCACAAGAAAGTAGAAGGGAGATCATTACTGAACAGGAAGGGAATAAGAGGGAGGGAATGGAGTAGGACAGGTAATGGGGAAGATGAATACAAGCAAAATATATGAATTATACACACTGAAAGCCTCTCCTAAAAATGTGAAATGAGGGGAGAGTAAAACAAGGGAAGACAAGGAAAGTCACATGATCAAAATATGTTATGTTCAGTAACAAATCTGCCAAAATGAAATCCATTAACTGTATAACCAATAAAACAAGAATGAAGAAAAAGATGAAAGATAACAAGTAGTAATAAAGATACGTAAAAGCCAGGTATGGTGGCATATGCTCGTAATCCCAGAACTCAAGAGGCTGAGCAGGCAGAACACTGTGAGTTCAAGGCTAGGTTGGGGTACATAGGAGTTTATTGCTGGTTTTTTTTGCGGGGGGGGGGGTATCAGGTATCAAACTTGGGACCTTGGGCTTATGAAGCAGGTGGCGGCTCCACGGAGCTAACATAGTGAGTTTAAAAACAGCCCAAACCACATAGGGAAGCCCTGTCTCAAAAAAAAAGAAAGAAAGAAAGGAAAAAGGAAACTTTTTTTTTTGGTACTGGAGATCGAACTCAGGACCTTGTGCTTGCGAGGTAGGCATTGGAACCACTGAACTAAATCCCCGGCCCTTCTCTTTTTCTTTTGAGACAGGGTCTTGCTATGTAGTTCAGCCTGGTGTTGAACTCATGATGACCCTCCTGCCTTTGCCTCCCAAGTGCTGGGATTACAAGTATGCAACACTATGCTTGTTGTAAATTCTTACATAATGTTAGTGGGAACATAATAAAATAGTTATGGAAAACAGTAGGAAGGTTCCTCAAAAAATTATCATATGACCCAGCAATTTTCCTACTGGGAGGTAAAATCAGTATAATGAAGAGACACTTGTATTCCCATGTTTAATTTTAGAGTATTTACTATTCACAATACCCAATAAATGGCAGCAACCTCAGTGTCCATCGGCTGATGAATAAAGAAAATGTACTACATATACACAAGGAAATACAGTTCAGCCATAAAAAGATAAAATTGTCATTTGCAATACCATGTATGGAACTGGAAGACATAATGTTAAGTAAAAGACACAGAAATATGTACACTGCATAATATCGCTCATGTGCAATCTAAGAAAGTTGACCTTACAGAAGTTAAGAGTAGAACAGTGGTTTCCAGAAGCTGAGGAGAGAAGTAGGAAGAGTAATGGAGAAAGCTTGGTCAATGGGTACTAAGTTACAATTAGATAAAAGAAGTTCCAGTCTTCTACCGCACAGTGGGGTTACTATAGATGAAAAGCTAAAATTTTGAATGTTCTCACAAAAAGAATATTTGAGGAGATGAATATGCTTCCTGATTTCAACATTATACAACATATATATATATATATATGGAAATATCATAGAGCACATCATAAGTAGATATAATTTTTATGTATCAATTAAATAGGAAATAATACTCTGGCATCTACCTCTTAGAAGCACATAATTTTTAATTAAAACATCTGGGTAGAAAGAGTTCACATGAATTGGTCCAATACATTACCTACCTTTGGTTAATATGGTGAATTAAAGTATAAATAACATCTCGAAGAACAAAGGCCCAAGCTCCTCCCAAACCACTTTTTATATCCTTTAGTAATAAACTAACAAACAGATGATATATTTTAAGAATTCTGTGCTTCTTATAAACATTATTTGTCTCAGCTGCTTGCTCACAAATGGCTAAAAGAATTTTCGGATAGGAATCCTAGAAAATAAACATACATTTAGTAAAAAAATTGTTTAATCATATATACTCGGCTATTAAAAAATATTTTACAATTAAAATAAACAGAATTTAGATTTGGATTTGACATCAAATGCAATATATTACATGAAGAAAATTACTATCTTAACTTTTAAAAAGATCTTGCCAATATATTTAGCTTTCAAATAGTAAACTACAGTGTATTCTTATGAAATAGTAAGTATATTCCTTGAATTAATATATGACCAAAGTGTCAGAAAGTTCCAGCCTCATTTGTAACATATTTCAGTTAGTGCTAATATATAATATGTAAACTTACGAATACTTTTAAAAATTATTCAAATTTTTGTTCAATTTTCTCTCAAGATACGTACACACAGATTTTCTAACTGAAAAAGAAATTCTGCCACCAATTATTATACTAACAATGTATACTCACAGGGCTTTTGGAAAGAATTTCTAAAATGCTTTTACGCTTGGTTTTATGGCAATTGCTGATATAGGCAAATGTTGCTTTAATAACATGTGATGGAAAATAGGGTGGATTAGGAGCAGGATCCAAATCCCTAAGAGTAGAGAAAAATATACAGTTATCATTTTCAAGACAAAATTATTAGGAAAAAACTGGCTTTATTAAGAGACCAGTGAACTTCCAAACTAAAAATTTGATAACCCTCATATTTTAAAACTGTTTTTCTATTGAACTGTGCTTTTAATAAAATTTAAAATGATCTAACAGTTCACATATATTGATCAGAAGACATAAAATGCATTTTAACCCCATAACTTGGATGATTTACCTAACTGATTTCATTACATAATCTTTTATAATGTTAATGGCAGCTGCACAAATGACCCTATTACTTCACCTCAGGTCTGAATTAAAGCTCTTAGTACTATAAAAACAATAGCATGGGCTGGGGATATAGCTTAATGTTACAGTGCTTGTCTAGCACACATCCTGAGTTCAATCCTCAAGTCTTGCAAATAAACAAAATTTTTAGTCATAGGACTCTAGTAGGTTCACAATATTATTTAGAGAGAATGAAATTAAATGTCAAAGTACTGTTTTTTCTTCAAAGTACTTTGTTAAATGTTATTTCTATTTTTATATGTCTAGCACAACTGGGCATATAAGAAAATAGAGAATTTTCAAATAGCTTACAATAAAGCTGGGAAAATAACTATCATTCATATACAACCAAGCAGGTTTTGCATCCAAATTGAATTATTCAGGTAAGGAGCAAAATTCTGGCAGCTAAAGAGTATGATAAAGAAAAGATGATATAGAAAGTCAAGTCTGATAAGAGAACCAGGAACAATGCTCACTGGGGAAAAAAGACACAATGCTCAAATGTTACAGAAAGACTGAAGAGATTATTGGATTTGCCAATGATCAAAGTGGTTGATGAGAAAGAGCAAGTTCTATATGGAGAGGCAACCATAAAAGCAGACAGGAAATTAAGTCAATGATGGCTATTTGTTTTTCGGTACCTGGAATCGAACTCAGGACCTCGTGCTTGCCAGGCAGGCACCATGCCACTGAGCTACATCCCTGGCCCAATGATGGCTATTTTTATTTTAATTTATTGGTACATTTTAGGTGTACAATACAGTTACATTCATCACTGGGATCTTGTACCTTTACATGATGTATCTTGGTTCTTATTTTTTCCCCATCCCCCTGCCCTCCTTTTATCCTTCCCTATTTACAAAGACTTTGCTTCCATTTTTCCCTTTTCCCATATTTTTTCTTTTCCCTTCTTTCCTTTCCCCTACCCTACTTCCCCTACTCCTTTAGACCTTTTCTTCCTATTTCACAATATCAATTATATATTTTGACCCTTATTTACACTGTTTTTCACACCAGAGAAACTATTCAGTATTTACACGTGTGTCCTATTTATTTCACTTAAGAATATGGCCTCAAAAAAAAAAAAAAAAGAATATGGCCTCAATGTGCATCCATTTAGCTATAAATGTCTCTAGTTTCTCATTCTTTATGGCTGAGTAGTACTCTATTTTATAAAAAAACCACATCCTCATTATCCAGTCTCCAGGTGACGGGCAAGTTTCGGGCTGTTTCCAAGTTTTAGCTATTACAAACTGTGCCGCTATAAACATGGGTGTGCATATATCACTGTAGTATGATTCTTTTAATTCTTTTGGGAAGATACCCAGCAGGGGAATAGCTTGGTCAAATGGGACCGCTAATCCTAATTTTTTGAGGTATCTCCATATTGATTTCCACAGTGGTTGCACCAGTCTGCACTCCCACCAACAATGGAGACGGGTTCCTTTCTCCCCACACCGCCGCCAGCATTTGTTATTGATTTCTTGATAGCAGCCATTCTTTCTGGAGGTGGAATCTCAGCATTGTTTTCACCTGTTATCTGTCGAATGACCAATGATGTTGAACATTTTTTCATATGTTTATTTGTGCTTTTACTTCTTTGAGAACTGTCTGTTCATTTCAGATTCCCATTTTTTGAACTGGGTCTTATATTTGGGGGGTCTGATTTTTAAAAATTCTTTATATATTCTTGATAGTAGACCTTTGTCTGAAGAACAGTTGGTAAAAATTTTTCCCACATTGTAGGTTGTCTCTTAGCTCTGTTGGTGGTTTCTTTTGCAGTGCAGAAGCTTTTTAATAAGATGAAATCCCAGTTGTTCTTTGTACAAATTCCCATGTTACTGAGGATTTGTTCATAAAGTCTTTTCCTATGCCAATGTCTTCGAGAGTTCTACCTATCTTCCAGCAAGTTTAGTGTTTCTGTCTGAATATTTAGATCTTTAATCCACTTCAATTTTAGTTTAGGGCATGGTGAAAGATAGGGGTCTAGTTTTAATCTTTGGCAAGCTGAAATCTAGTTTTTCTACCACCATTTATTAAAGAGGCCACTGAGGATGGTTGGCTCCTTTGTCAAAAACGAGGTAGCTGAGTGTGTCTGGAGTTGTTTCTGCATCTTCTAATCTATTCCAGTGATCCTTGGGTCTGTTTCTTTGCCAGTACCATGCTGTTTTTATCACAGTATCTTTGTAGTATAGTTTCAAGCAGTACAGTTTCAAGTGATATCCCCTGCCATGTCTCTGCTGCCAAGAATTGCTTTTGCTATTCTAGATCTCTTCTGGTTCCAAATGAATTTTTGGATTGCCTTCTCTAGTTCTGTGAAATAGACTGTTGGGAATTCAATCAGCATTGCATTGCATCTATATAGCAGTTTTGAAAGTATGACCATTTTCACTATATTGGTCCTTTCTATCCAGGAACAGGGGATGTGTTTCCATTTTCTCATATCCTCTTCAATGAAAGTTCTGTGGTTCTCAATGTAGAGGTCATTTGCTTCTTCATTAGGCTGATTCCTAGATATTTCATTTTCTTGGATGCTGACGGCAATTTTTATTTTTTTTATTTTTTATTTTTTGGTACTGGGGATTGAACTCAGGACCTTGCACTTGTGAGGCAGGTGCCAGAACCACTGAGCTAAATCCCCAGCTTCCTGATGGCTATTTTAAATAAACAAAATGTTTACAAAGAGTACATGTTTAAAAACTGAAAAAGACATTTGAGGTTATCACCCAATGAACTTCTTGAGGAATATGCAAAGTTGCAGTTACTTTTCTAATTTAAAATGTCCATACCCAGAAAAGTTACAGAGGTCAGTGCTTTGGCTGGCACCAAAATCTGCTGGTTCATGTAATGTCATCAATAACTCCACCACAATCTCTGGTAAATTACTAATGAATAAATGATCAATCTGCCAAGAGAGAATATAAAAATATACTTAATATTTAACATATTTATATCTGAGACCTGTAGGAGAGTACAAAGAGCTTCTGTTATGTCCTTATTTCCATAATTATTCAGTAATAGTAAAAAAATACAGGACTAAAGTCCAAGACCTGCAAGATACTAAGCTAACTCCACTTTTTTGTTCTATGCAAACCTTTAGACTGTGAAGAAAGTAGGCAAATCATACCAAAGCCTCCTTAATCCAATCCTTTAAATTTAAAGATCATGTTAACTAAGACATTAAATATAGCATTAAATTCCTCAAACTGGAATGCTGCCAACCAAATCTACTAATCCATATTGCTTCTCACATACATTTTATCTGGAAACTGTTACAGAGCTTTACTAGTAAGAATTCCCAGTGATTGGCAATAACACAATCTTTGTGACTTGCAAGACCTCTCTTGAGACTTCTACTTGGGTGATATCCTAAACTCTGAGGATAGTTACTACCTATATCCTCTTTCATCAACAGTAGACTAAAAGCCTCCCCTATAGAACTTGGCTTTTCCTCAACCTACTTTTTGCTATGGGTTCCTTAACAAGGGCATAGAAACTCTAAAAATAGAAACAGTCTGCTATACTACAACTCATTCAATGAATGAGAATAAGGAATTATAGTGCTCTAAACTAAAAAGCAAATGGCTACTTTACTTGAGGGATACACATCCTAATAACACACCTCTTAATAACAAAAAATATTTTAGAAAGTTACAAGAAAGAAACCTAAAGAGCCTATACTTTCCCTGAGCCTTACATATCAGTTAGCCATTTCATTGTCTCTATAGTTTTAACTCTTAAGATCCATCATTATACCAAAGTATATCTGGAATAAGAAAAACTTATGACTTATCATGAGAATAATTATACTGAGTTCCCTTACACATCACGTAACTGCCTTCACTAGCTCCATATGATTTCTTAAAAGCCAGGTCTACAATGTCTAGAAAAGGTAGTTTATGGCTTAGTAGAGCTAAACAATCTTATAAATTATAAACTTATAAATGTAGGTATTCACAATTGAGTTTTAGCAGACACAGAAACTGTTAATAATTGTACTAAGACCCAAGTCAAAAAAAATCTAGAAGACTGATTCAGACAAAATGCATACATGAGAGACAAAAATAAGTCATAACTACTTGTTTCATTAGTAATTATTTGCATCCTAAATAAATGATCAATAATTTTTACATTTAAAAATTAATGTGTTTTAATATAAGGTGCCTCAAATTTTTTTTTTCTGTATCTTATTTATCACTGAAGAAAGAAAACACAGCAGCAAGTTCTGTGTTGGCTTCAATACCACCAAGTAGTTAATCTATAATATAACTACTGCACTCCAAAATTGAAGTTAATACAGTCATTACTACAAATTACTTGTTGAAAGACTCTATCCTGGAGAAAGAAAATTAGGAAAAAGAATTTAAACAATTTCTCCAAGCCACATTTATAAATACTGTCATATTTAAAATGCTTGAAAGGCATGAATTCTCCATTAATGGAAACCAGTTTCCTACCGGCAATGGGAAAAAACTCAGCAATAGTTTACCAAAAGTTTTAAGTTTAAAAGCTGTATTGTTTCAGGGTTTGCACTCAAGCAGTATTCTCATTACAATAAAGACTGCAAACTGCTTTATACTCACCTCAAGTAAAATCTACAGAAAATTCCACCAACTCCAATGTTTATGTTTAGAGTAAACCTAAAAACTTCCTAAATTTAGTTAACAGTAAATACCTCAAAATACCTAGAGAGGTATGTTTCAATTACTAATGGTGTGAAAATTGTTTCAGATCCACTGTTTAAAGTCTTCAAATAACATATTCTTCAACAGACCCTTACCTCATTCCAAATTAATATCAGATATTTCAAAATCTAAAGAAAAAAAGATCTGTTCTATACCAAGATACAGATATTACTCAATACCTGATGGGTTCACATTTTAAATTTATTTGTTGGTTTTTCTTTTTCAAATTTTCAAAGTATGTAAACGATTAACTTAATGCTAAATAAAACTGAGATTAGCAAAAATTTAAATTATACTTTTAACTAAGCTAATTAATTATTTAATTTTTGCTTCTCCTTCATTCCTGCATTTCAACCAGGGTTGAATGCAATCACTTCTTCCTCTTACACCTACCCTACTCTAAAAACAGCTATCCTTTGATTTGAACACATTAAAAAAGTCAGGCTAGGGCTATTTTCAAATAAAAGCTGGAATGTTTAGTGGAGTAGGGTAGAGGTAAAGTGTCTTTCTCAAATTCCTTATCTCTGAAGTGCCAACATTCTATTTCAATTGTCTTCTGGGAAAATTGCCCTCTGCTCATTATTTGCCTCCAGACTGAGAACTTACAATCAGTTTCAATTGACTGGGTCTACCTAAGCAGCTAATGAACTTGCTGTTTTATTTCCTCATTCAATACAGATAAATAAGAAAGCTAAAAGTCTCTGAGTTCATCCAACTGTAATTTTATTATTAACCAAGCATCTTTAGTCATCGCTTACATCTCAAACAAGGAGTAATCAAATTTGTTTTACCTTGAAAAAATTAACTGTTTTAATAAGTTGTGTTAAGTAACTTTCAAGTATATAAATTATTACAACACAAAAATTTGTCAAAAGCATCTTGACTCCTCCTTTTAAACAAATTATAAGAAGCCAATACATACCAGAAGCCAATATATACTTTTTTTCTTTACAGAAAAATTTACCTTTGTAGTACTTGTATTTTAGTGGAGAAGACTGAAAATAAACAATGAATATTTAATTCAAAAGTAAATTATATAGTAGAAAGTTAAAAATGTCTGGAAAAAAAAGTCAGCAGGATTGTGCAGGCCTTTAATCCCAGCTACTTGAGAGGCTAAGGCAGGAGGACCCCAAGTTTGAAGCCAGCCTGGACAACTTAGTAACACTGTGTCTCAAAATAAAATTTAAAAAGGGGATGGTAGTAGTGTCCTGGAATGTATCTCAATGCTCCATGGGTTTAATCCACATGAGTGGCAGTGGAAGGAGGGGTGGAATTTAAGATGATACTTTCTCTGAAAAGTAGAAAACTTAGTGCTCCTCAAGAGAAAGTGCACTAAAAATTTCCGTATGCTGTTTAGTTTTACTTGAATTTATCAGCCAGCTTGCATTCATGCAGTACTGCCAATTAAAGTAAATGTTTAAAGGGCAGAATCAACCAAACTATTCCTTATTAAGTTTGGTTTCTTTTCATTGTTATTTCTTATTAATAACATTTCCACTTATTTAAATGCCAATCAAATGGAAAGAACATAATATAACAAATTCACAAATTAGCTAGTGATCACAGGCTAAATTTATGTGTGATGGATAAACAGTTTTCAAATTTATTATATCGGAGATCAATTAGGGGATAAAAGATAGGTAAAAGCTCAGCCATACCTGTTTTCCCAATAGGTTTTCACCTTTAAGCATATCATAGACCTTGGTAGCAGTCTCTCTTTGTTGTGCCATCCCATCTCCAGTACCCTCATATGCAAAATAAGGAAGAATATTTACAAGAATCTTTGGAAAGCAGCCTATTAGAAGCCTTTTCCAATCCTCTTGAATCTGATTAGCAATAGCCTTCACTTCATCAAAATAACTTCTAATCACCAAATGTGGAATCAAAACATTATGATAAGATCTAAAGATATAAAAAAATTAAAATATAGGTTTTATATATATATCTTCAAAGTACAATTTTATAACTATTAAATAAGAGTGTTTTAATCTATTCAAAATTAGAGCATCACTTTAATAGTAAGCATTTTTTTAAGCATTCTTACTTTTATTTTATAAATGGAGAAATAAAGTTAAGTAAATTCAAATATAATCACACTTAAAAAAACTCAAAGCTTAGACTACCTTGCCTTAACTGTCCTATTAAAAGGAGAGGAAAGACTTCAATTTCTATTTATTTCTTATGCCTAATCAATTTAATACAAAATTATTATAAAATGAAATATATAAAAGCTATCCATAAATTCAAAGAACAAACGTAAAACACTGTTGCTGCCAAAAGGAATGAACAATAAGGACTGTTAAATTAAATTTTGATTTTTTGTTTTAGACAAGATGTTGCTATGTAGTCCAGGGTGACCTCACTCAAGATTCTTCTGTCTCAGCCTCCCAAGTGCTGGGATTACAAGCATATGCCACCACATCTGGTCTGTCTGAATATCCTTTTTTTTTTTTTTTCTTGGTACTGGGGATCGAACTCGGAACCTTGTGCTTGCAAGGCAGGTGGCGGAACCACTGAGCTAAAACTCTGGCCCTGAATATCCTTCTTAAAGGCAACTATCTACAACTCTTTTTATCTATAAAAATGATGAAAGCTCTATAAACACGTGAAACTCACCCATGATAAACTACATGTAAAATGCCTAGCAAAGTTCCTAGCACAGAGCATGCTCAACAAACAGCAGATGACTTCCATAATCCTGATGCCTAAACATTACTCTTTAGTTGTTTCAAGTCTCTTTTCAAAATTTTCTTTTCCAGAATGGGAGTTAACAAAAATCAATTCTTTTACATCAAACTTCTAAATCTAACATAAATAATAGTCTATCATCAAGCAGCAAAAAAGAAAATGAAAGCAGAAATAGCCACTTTGTAATTTATCATTTTTTTTCCAATGGGAAGGAAATATTTAATATCAAATATTAAAGCTGAATGGCACCCTACAATCTTGTGTAATTTCTTAACTAATTGGACCCAATGCTCAGACAATATTTACATAGCTTGCTCAAAGTTACACAGCTGATTACTGGCACACCAAGGACCAGTTACTAAGACTAGTGATACTCTTCAATACATTCTCACTCAAATAAGCTGTCATGCTTCTTATACTATGTGCTTCCCACTGAAGTCTGAGGAGGGTGGGGGGCAGTGTTGCTGGGGTCAGGGGGGGAGTGCAAAACACTATTATCTAACTTTAAACATACTTCTCACGTGCCGTATAAACTTACTTATAAAAATCCTCCACATTGGAGCAGTTTAATAAAATAAAAGGAAAAGAAGATAAGCTGTATGCAGAATCTTGAAGATTTAGCCATTCTGAAACCAGGTAATCTAAATGAGAAGCCATGAAGTCTTCTAAATGTCTATATCCAAAAGTTTCAGAAACTTTCTTTAAAACCTGCACAAACCAAAAAGAAGTTGATGCTCTAAGAAAATGAAAAATTAATTTACATTTTTGTTATTATTCGTCACAACAGGAACTTGAAGCATTCATTTAATTTTTCTCATTGTTTTTTGGCACCAGGATCGAACTTGGGACCTTGCGCTTGTGAGGCAGGTGGCGGAACCACTGAGCTAAATCCCCGGCCCTCATTTAATTTTTCTATACCTTGACTTCTTCTTCAGTGATAGGAAAAATAAAAGAGAAAATGAAAAAGTGTATTTAATATAATTAGCATAGTACCTGGCATACAACAAACCCTTAATAAATGTTACATAAATAAAAACATAAAAATATAATTTCCAACACCTGCTTTATCTCTAACTCAAATGAAAGACTAAGGCAAAATTGTTTAGTCTTAAATCCAAATTTTACAATAGCCAAGTATTACATACAACATATATTAATTACGTAGAATAATAGTATATTTAAAAAACTTATTTTAACAGTGAAAGGTATAAGGTTAACTTGTATTACCTTATACCAGACTGACTACTAGGGAGTAGACTGATTACCTACAGGTTAGCCTACTCTAAAGCTCCATGGAAACCATATGGTTGAATGTTAAATTATGTATAGGCCCATATTTTCTCACATAAAAATCTACAACAATTCAACAGAAAGGCCTGGAACATACCAAACCATAATTTCCAAGACGGGAGAACAGGAAAGAAAGCCACATTCTACAATACTGGGCTAATGTGATTGCAAAGCTTGGACCCAGTCCTTCTTTCCTAATGATTTGACCTAAATGCCCCAGAATCCTAAAATTTGACTTCTAGTCTTATTAGACCCCATGTGTTGCCCAGAACCTATGAGGCAAAAACAATTAAAGTTGCTCTTGCCTCCATGTTCCCCTCAACACATGCTATTCCAGAGCAGTCGGTCTGTGTGTCACTTGCCTTTGTTAGTTCAATAAATGAATGCCTCGTGAAATGTTCAAGCTGGATGTAAGAAACAACAATGAATACAACATACCACTTAAACAGTTATTACACAATTTTCTATATACCCAACCTAAAAATAAAATTATTTCCAAGTTTTACATAGGTGCCACTTAAAAAATTTAGCTTTAGGGCCAGGGATTTAGCTCAGTGTTTTCGTCGCCTGCTGCGCAAGCGCAAAGACCCAAGTTCGATTCCCCCGTACCCAAAAAGAACAAAAAACAAAACAAAATTTAGCTTTAACCTCTCCTTATTTAAAAATTATCCAAGGAGCTAGGGATGCAGCATAGTAGTAGAGTGCTTGCCTACCATATGCAAGATCCTGGCTTCAATCCTCAAACCAAGAAAAACAAAAAGTTATCCAACAAAGCATGTAATAGAAAATACACATCCACCTGTACCTTTTTCACAAGATGAGAATCTAATCCATTCTCTTTCACAGACTTGCATAAGGCAAACAAGGCTTGTTTTTCACAAATAGGGCTACAGTGTAAAACCACAGCTATCATCATCAGGAAAACAGATTTTCTATTATAAGTCTCATCTGAAAGTTCAGGATTCTCAGCATCATGCGACTTCAAAAGAAATATAAAAATAATAGTGTAAAAATTTAAACATTACAAATGAATCAATCAAGCTAAAATTAAAGCACACCGTGACAGTATCTAAGAAGCCTGTAAAGAATTTGAAAATCTACAGTGATTGAGTTGAGTAGATTTAAAATATGTTCCCTAAGTGGGAAAGACTTCTCTTTATGAGATCTTATGGGAAGAATTGCCAAAGGAAAAATCTTTCAGTGAGATGTAACAATTTGATGTAAAAGGAAAGAAATGGCAAAAAGAGGGTAAGAGAGATTAAAAGCTCTCTTCAAAAACTAAGTTTAACTCCTAAGATTATTTTTATCATTAACATACCTTAATATATAACTGTCTATTCTTGTAAAAACACTGCTGAATTATCAAAAGGAAAAATAAAATTGTAAAACTGGATACAACAGTGTGTGCTACTAGTTTAGTGGTCAATTACTACAAGATCTCAGCAGGAACCTACTTTTTTATTTGATACAAGTTCTCTTTGCAAATTTGAGAATCTGCTACTCACTGAACCTGGTTCTGTCTTTTGGTACAAGATAAGGAAAGGACCTTTTTTTTTTTTTTTTTAAGTCAGTAATAGAGTGTTTGCCTAGCATTCAGGAAGTCCTCTAATTGACCCCCAGAACCAAAAAACAAAAAATCCATTTTTACTAAGAGCCAAACCTAACATTCTACTGGCCCTTTAAAATGGTAGAAAAAAGGACGTGCCCTTTAAAAAGTATAGAATATTCAAGTTCTTTTATCAACTTTGTTCATGACAATATGCTTCTATAAATGAAGTATAAGGGAAAAAAATTTTTTTTTTTGTTACCAGGGATAGAGCTCAGGACCTTGTGCTTTCGAAGCAGGTGGCGGAACCACTGAGCTAAATCCCAGCCTGAGAAATTTTTTTTGATAACTGTGTCACAATACTGATTCATATTGTGATCTAAAGCTGTAAAACTTAGGTCTCTTTCTAAATGAACTGCTGTCAGGTCAGTGTTCCCCTTTCTTTAAGAGGATGGTCTAATTTTAAAAACATAATATATTATTTTCTATGAAATTTGATATTATTTACACTTATCTTTCCTATCTATTGAGATCCTTTTCTATATTCACATTCTTTCATACAACTGTCTGTATCATAGATTTGATAGTAATTTAATTAACCATTTCAAGTTATTTTTAGGAACAAATCAGAGCAAAAATAAATATATCTAAACACTAAGACAATTTTTACCACTTTAAGAAGAAATATGCTAGAGATAAATGTGAAACACTGCAAGCTAAAAAAAGATTTAGTTAGAATCTTGTTCTCAATACAGTTCCACCTATTGTCAAACTGTTTTCTGAACTAGTTCTGATCCAAATCTTAAAAACATTTCTCATATTTAAAATCATGACATTTAAACCCACATTAAAATTAAAATTTTGTTTTTCTATTTAAAAAGATGTCATTTAAACCCACATTAAAATTTAAATTTTTTCAAGATACTATAGATTAGCTTAATCAAAAGAAATTTCTATTATTTGATCCATCTGACCTGTAAACACACCAATTACATTCAATTCATATCACTGTTTTACAGTAGGTTTATATCATAAAATACTGAGTAAAAATTGTCTTATGACAAACTTGCTAAAGTAACATATAGGATATATGTAGAAAGCATGTGATAATAGCAAATATGTGCTACTAAAATTACCACTTCTTTCATTCCTTCCCAAGCTTTCAAGTATGCATTTTCAAAAGCTGTTTTTTGAAGCTTCAAAGGAAGTGATTTCAACAACATGGAAGAATCTCCTTGTTTCATATCCTGGAATAATCTTAAAAAAAAAAAAAGAAAGAAAGAAAAAAAGAGAAGACAAAGTGATAAGTTTTTTATTCAAACCCTTTTTGAAACATATTACAGACAAAATTAAACCACTCTGAGACATATATACTAACTCTTTCTTCAAAAACTGATGAAATCTAAGTCCATTTTAAGAGTTTCAGACCATCCACTTAGTATTAACATCGAATATATAATACATTTTCTCCTATTAGTGAAGTGGGTCTTGTTTGCTTGTTTGTTAGTTAAGGTACTAAGGATGGAATCTAGGGCCTCAAGCATGCTAGGCAAGCACTGTACCACTGAGCTACATCCCCAGCCTGTTTTTTTTTTTTAGTTTAAAAACAAATTTTTGAGATAGTCTAAGCTGCCTAGGCTGGCTTTCAACTTGCATTTCTCCTGCCTCCACCTCCCAATTTCAAAAAATCTTTTAACTATTGCCCAAATTTGAATAACACTGCACTCAAACTGCCAGAAAAGATAATTTTTCCTCTTGTCCAAAGAATTCTATTTAATCACCTCGAAAATTGGTGGCTTAATGCCTTGATACACCATTTAAATTTTATGTGATGGAGAAAAACTGATCAGTGGTTTTTTTTCATAATACTTCGTATTTAAGATAACTATTCAATTTTTTCATTTAGTTTTTAGCTAATGAAAACTTTTATAATTTTTAGTATTCCTCTAATTCCTCCACTTTCTCTATCCTCTCTTAAAATAGCCCAACACTAAAATATCTAACAAGTGGGCCAGGGATTTAGCTCAGTGGTTCTGCTGCCAGGCTCACAAGCACAAGGATCCGAGTTCAATCCCCGGTACAAAAAAAAAAAAAAAAAAAAAAAAAAATCTAACCAGTGACCTGGGAATTTAGCTCAGTGGTACTGTGCCTGCCTCGCAAGTGCAAGGTCCTGAGTTCAATCCCTAGTACCAAAAAAAAAAAAAAAAAAAAAAAATCTAACAAGTGAAAAGCCAAAAATCAACAAATTCTACTTTCAAGTCAAGTTATTCTTGATTTTAAGTTTTTGAATCTTAAGACATTTTTCCCAAGGCAACCACTACATTGCTTTATTACATTCAATTAATTATCCGACATAACTCCAGATCTTTAACTTTAGCACGTATCTTCTTTTACCTGTGAAATTCAGTAAAGATTTCAACTGCTATACACATTTATTAGCAACCTTGATGATGCACTAGTCTTATTTTTAAAAATTCCAAACCTGGACCAGGGATGTAGCTCAGCAGTACAGTGCCTGCCTGGCCAAGTGTAAGGCCCTGAGTTCAATTACTGGTGCCAAAAAAAAAAAAAGGATAAAAATTCCAAACCTGAGGAATTAAGACACAAAATCTGGTTCATGGAAACAGGCTGTCAGTATGTTTAAATTTTGGACACATTAGTTCTAACACTTTATTTATGTAACTGCTAGGACAAGTACTCTGTGGTGATCTATTATTGGCCACCTACTTCTGAATAATAAAGTTATTCAAGTGACTTTCAGCTTTGATGTTTTTAAAGTAGCATGTAATTTATTTTGCAAATGCATTGACTTATTTTACCTAACATGTTCAATTATTACACCCACCACTGCCATAATATCATTTTAGATCCTAACGATACAATAATGAACAGAAGATGCAAACCAGTGCCTTCTAGGAGCTTAGATCTGGTTGGCTGAGGAGAGGAAAATGTGTTAAATACATCAAGTAATGGGAAATGTAAAGTAGGGAGGTGCTGTTTTCACTGGAAGTAAAGGTGGGTGAATTAGGCTGCAATTAGAGGTTTTGTTGCTGCTGTTACTATTTTGCGATATTGGGGATTGAACCAAGAGGTGCTCTACCGTTGAGCTGCATCCCAGCCCTTTTTTGTTTTTCTGTTTTGAGACAGGGTCTCACTAAGTTGCCTAGGCAGAATTTGATCTTATGATCCCCTTGCATCAGCCTCGCTTGGTGCTGAGATTACAGGTGTGTGCTACTACACCTGAATTCTATTTAGAGATTTTAAAATTAATTTAATAACTTAATAAACATATAGTACTTAAATTAATATTCATTTATTCAAGTACTCAAACATAAAACAGATCAACAATAGAATTATTCCAGTGCTTACTGTATATTTATCTAAAAAAATATAATTAGCACCATGTGTTAACTATCATTTTGTAAACTCACATAAAATTATGGTAATGTCCAACTTTCTCTATCTCCCTAACACACCTCTCTCAAGTTAATGCCTTATTAGTTCTGTGGCACTAAACAAGTTACTTCACCTCTTCAAGCTAGTTTTCACTGATAAAATAGAGAATATAATAGCATCATAACACTGTTAGAATTAAGAAAAAAAATAAATGCTACACACACCAAATAATATGCTGTGTTACTGTTAATATCACAACTAGCGAGCTGTAACTGTGCTAGACATTGCACTGCTATCTGCAGTATTTCAAACACTTCATGAAAACCTACCCCATTACCTATTAATTGATTCTGCGGTTAACATGCGCACTTGGTGATTATCATCAGAAAGAAATTGTGGAAATACTTCATTTACAGGAAAGCCTTTCCCCATTACATTAAGAATAGCCCATTTTGAACAAGGATCAGCCTATGGGAAAAGAACAACTAAGTTAAATATGAAACATTAAGAGAAAACTCACTCATTAAGAGATATAGAGGCTGCTTTAAAATTTCAATGGAGACCCTACTAATAATATGGAATAACTCACCTCAAGCAGAGTTTTAAGGCATCTTACTATTGCCATTCTTACAGAGAATGTGCATTTCTTCTCCTTTGTTAGATGCCTGAAATCAAGTAAGATTTTCCAAGTCAAATAATCACTCCAATAAGAACCCAGTCAGAAAAATTACTAGATAGGGCCGGGGATTTAGTTCAGTGGTTCCGCTGCCTGCCTAGCAAGCACAAGGTCCCGAGTTCGATGCCCAGTACCAAAAAGAATAAGAAAAATTACTAGATACTAAGGTTATTACTCAGATATCTTCTAACATTTCTCTGCTAAAGTAATTCTCATTATGTGGAACACTATAAGTCACTATACTTGACTTCCCAAAAATTTAAACTAAAAGATATTAGTTTGAAAAGGAATTCAATTTTTTGGTACCAGGGATCGAACTTGGGTCCTTGCGCTTGCACAGCAGGCGGAGAAACCACTGAGCTAAATCCCCGGCCCAAGGAATTCAATTTTTAATGTATATTGTTTGTTTTTATAGAAGTATGCCCCTATTTGGGGCTATCATATTTCAGCTAGCTGCATTATAATAAAAGTATTTTTAAAATTTTGTTGTATCACAGGTTTCGAAAGCAGGTTTTATATTGGTTCAGAAGTCCTTATCAATCAAATAGTAAGAGGACTCTAAATTATATATGTGTGCACTTCTATAAATTTCATGGTGTTACCCTAGACTGTGACAATATGCATGAAATAAACAGACACTGATAAGGGTACTTGATTCACTTTGGGAACATGAACAAATTTCAGCTTATTGTAACTTTCTTTATTCACCATACATGTTAAACTATTAAATGATTCAAATATCCTAAACAATTTAGAAATCCAAGCCTTATAAAAAAACCATGTATTCTTCATGCAATTAAGGAGGAAAACATAAATTACACAAATTACATTCTGCTATTGTTAAAAGATGCATATAGTAACATAAGAGAATCAGAAGAAGTGCATTTCTATACAGTTACAAAAAGAACATTAAGAATTCTACAAAATATATTGTACCTACCAAAATGCTCCAATCACCGTAAGGAACTGTCCTTGAGCCTCTTTTGTATTCTCTGTATCTACACTGTCTTGACCTAGGTTTGTCACTATATGAAGGACATGCTTTAAAATTGTTTTACAAACATCTTGGTCACGGCGATACAAAGAACACAAATTGCTGTGGTGGAAAAAGTTTATAAGCTTAGCAGAATATATCAGTTAGTTTACAATTTTAAAGTGAAAATAACAGTTTTAATGTCTTACGACAGTGGTTTCAGAAGTTCAACAACATCTTCCATTGGCAAAGGATACTGTTCTCCAGGTAGCTCCTTTAAAAGCACTAAGTACTAAAATGATAGGAGAAAAAAAAATCAGTTTTCATAGATTATTTACTTTAAACGCATGTACATGGATACATAAATATAAACTACTTACACACAGGCACACAGAGTTGTAAATTCTTTTAAAAGGACATATAAAAAAGGCCTTTGATGTCAAATATAGCTAAATTCAAATATACAAGGTATGCATATATAGAAATATCACAGTAAATCCCATTAATTTTTACAATAAAAAGATTCCCAGCAAAACAACCTTGTGTGTTTTAAAAGCCTACAATTATATCATCTGGGACCTTTGTAGTCTTGCCTGTAAAATGAGGAAATATCATTTATCTGGCCAGAAAACTGCAAGGATAAGCATAAAGGTCTAGGCTTTATTATGGGAATTCAATAAATACATTATGTTCCTATCCTTCCAAGATTAACACTTAGGTATAAATGATTAATGGTTAAAAATTATTTTATTAGCTTTTGCAAATCAAAGATAATCATGAGTGCAGAGGACTGTAATACTGATTATGCCCAAAGCAGGCTGTGAACAGTTAACCCCACAATTGCCTCACGAGAAGCAAGTCCAGCTGAAGCCTACGTGCCGAGGTCAGAGTAATTCACACTCAAATTCAATTCCCACAACTAAAACCTTCTTACTAGAAGGACAATGTTCTAATTACAACCATATATTTTGTGTATTCTGTTCCTAATTTGAGAATGCTTTGTCTTGTCTTTTATGAGCCTTGTTTACATTAATTTCCATAAAAACTGCACATAGCTCACCTTTACCCCAACTGGCAATAAAAGTCAGCACCTGGAACTGGCCAGCGCCTCTGTCAGCAGTACCACCATTGGTCATCCTGGCACCCCACTTCCCTCTCTCCTAGTTCTGATTTTTAGTTTTATTTCTCAGTCCTGCATCATATACTGGGCAGGGTACTAGAATCTAATTGCAAGAGTCTCCAGTAAAGGGCAGGGAAGAAGTCAAACATCCTGACCTATCTTATTAGCCACCTTACACGGCTCTCTGTGATACTACAGATACAAAGGGCTATGCAGCAAATACTAGTTACAATGGTAGTGATAACTAGGCAACCAGTTTTCAAGAGCTGAGCATTTATTTTCCAGCTATACTGATAAATCATAAGGTGTTTCTTCCTTCATATAAAAATATTTTTTTCCTTCTCAGATATTTACAAAATTAAATGATCCCTTTAAAAACTTAATATGAGTCATGTGTGATTTTACTGAGTATCTTGAATCAACTTTAAGCATCAAAGTTTCCAGAAAGGCTGATCACCTCTCATCAAGGATGAATTGATAAGAGTGTGTGCCAGGTCTGAGAACCAGAAGCTCCAAAAGAGCACAATTCATCTTGTTTGCTGGAGTTATAGGACGATACACCTGGTCACTGAGGCCAGGAAAATGACCAAGGGTTCCACGAGGTACTAAATCTGTACATTTGCCATAATTATGGAATCACCAGGAATGTTTGCTAATTTACCACAACTGCAACTGAGGACATAACCTGGGATCCACGCAGATGTGTTACTCACTTGGCCACGGGCTCTACCCAATTGTCGACCAGGACTGGGCTCAAGAAGCTGGCCTACACAGCTGGGAGATTAGTTCGAAATAAGATTACTAATAAGTAAATCCATGTGGGAAACCAGGGTTGGTTTGTTCGCTTGTTTTTCTGCCAGAAAAGGAACTCACAAATTTGGACAGATAAAAATAAACCATGTGGTGATGAACTGGAATTATAGATATTTATCAATAGTACTGAGTAAAGGCAAGATTCAGACTTCAATCACAATGTTATGTATTATTTTTACAGTCTAGATCTATATTTCTTGGACTAGTCTACAGTAATTTGTAATAATTATACTTAATAGGACTAAATCTATCCAAAATTCACCCAAGTTTTAATGTTTTATTATCTACTTAAATATTTTTCACAAAACATTCAGAGAAAAAGTAAAGGGTAGGCCTGTGTGATGGAACGTGTCTGTAATCCCAGTTACTTGGAAGACTGTTTCAGCCCATGAGTTCGAGGCCTGCCTCAGTAGCCCACCTGAGATTGAGGACATAACTTCAAAAGAAGAAAACAAGAGAAGGTAAAAAGTGTATTTTACAGACAGTCTTAGATTCATTTCTCAGGAAAGTAATTTCAAATCTTCAAAGGCACTATGTGATTCTTCATGTCAGACCAATGCATTTAGTCAGCAACATCAGAAAGAATCAAAGAGCTTCCTCATTTCACTTGACTCACCATGTGTAAGTGGAGGGATTTAGTAAGATCTAGTGTGCTGGAATCAATGAGCATTAACAATCTTCTCCGAATATCAGCAGCTCTAAATGACACAGACTTAGTCTGAGATGCAGTCACACACATACACAAGAACTTGAGCATGTCTAAAAGAAGTAGATCTTGCTTTGACAGATACTCTTCTGCTAAAGGATTCATAGCACCTAAAATAATAAAAGCACTCCTTAATGGTAAGAGATGGGTAAAAGAGACACATACAATGAATATAAACTTGAACATCTCTCTTGCTTTCTATTGTCCAAATAGTTGATCATGTAATTTTTTCTTTCAATGTAATTTTCTCTCAGGGATAATAAAACAGAAAACTAATACATTTAATTAAATTCAGACACTTAAGAGTATATAGAACAATCCTTATAGACTATACTAAGGGAAAACAAAAACTTTAGCATAAAATGGATGTCAATTTGGTTTCCTACAATGCTAAATTATTATAAAGTGGTGAAAGAAATCCCAAGTAGTAAATATGTATTTACCAATGGTACTTTGGTTCTCTGCAGGATCATCTGCATCATTTGCACTACTACTAGAAGGGTAATCATGGAATAGATTTGTAGATGATGAATAATTCACATCATTTCGATTTTCAATAGTATCATCTTCCACTGATTTTACTTCCCCATAGTCAAATGGCTTTTTGATAAAGGATGCCTTTCAAGAGAAACAAAGATATTTTCAAGTTGGCTTCTTTCAAAAGTATGCTGTAGTTAACATTTTCCTAATTCATAAGCAAATGGATATAAGCTGTAATGTGTCTAAATAAAAATACACAACTTAAAAAACATAACTTCTTATATTAAATCTTATAATCATTCCATGTTGTATTGAAAAATCATAGCATCGGACCAGGGATTTAGCTCAGTGGTTCCGCCGCCTGCCTCGCAAGCGCAAGATCCCGAGTTCGATCCGTGGTACCAAAAAAAAAAAAAAAAAGAAAAAGAAAAATCATAACATTATTTTGTACCCCTTAAATATATAAAACTATAATCTGTCAACACATAACAAAAATAAATTTGTAGAGTTTTATAATACTCAAAGCTGACTGAGAAAGGTGTGAGGAAAAGAATAAACCATTATGACAATTTTGGAAAACAATGACAATGTCCATCAAAAAGTAAAATTCAAGCCAAGTGTGGTGGCACATGCCTGTAATCCCAGCTATTTGGGATGATGAGGTGGGAGAATCTCTTGAGACCAGTTCAAGATCAGCCTGAGTGAAAGAGCAAGACCGCGTCTTAAATGAAACTAAACTGAAATGAACTAAACTAAATGTAAAATTTTGATTCTTTTTGAATAATCAAGTCCCTTACTAGACTTTGTCCTATATCCTTCATATGAACAATTACAAGTAGACAAAATAAAATACAATAATCTTTATAGCCGAATGCTTTATAACAAAAAAGAACCACTAATGATGTCTATTAAGAGAAGATGGGCAAAAAAATTCATATGTGTGTGTGTGTGTGTGTGTGTGTGTGTGTATATATATATAGAGAGAGAGAGAGAGAGAGAGAGAGAGAGAGAGAGAGAGAGAGAGAGAGAGACAGCACCAAAAACAATGTATACACACTCCAGCAGTTCACTACAAATAAATGTCTGGAAGCTAATGACCAGTACTTGGAGCACTTCTTGTAACTGTAGAGGCCAAAGGTAACTTGCATTAATCTCATGATGTCTTAATAAATTTACATGTTTTTCTTTTCTTGATGTATACTTTTTTTGGCAGACTGTGTGTGTGATTATATATATATATATATATATGTATATATAGATATATATGTATATACTATTATCACATAGTAGAATGCTACACACTGCTAGATAAAATACAGTAAATACATAGCTTACAAAATACAGTGACAAGGAAAAATGACCAAGATTTGTCATGAAATTTAAATAACAGAGTACTTTTTCATTCAATAGATATTTAATTATCTATAATGTATGTCAGGCACTATTTCACACAACAGAGCATGAGCATACGCCCATTTGTATGAAAAAAGAAAATACCACAGCTACTTGTCTGGCAAGTTTTTGGTTTATTTTTTAAAGAAGAATTATTTTGAATTTTAATATAGCATGGCATAGGATTAGGTATGAGCCTGGTTGATTATCCAATCTTTTAGTCTTTTTTACTGAGAAACTAAAAGCCTGGTGGTATGCTAAGTACTGATATTAGGAAGCAGTCAAATATATTCCCCCCAAACCAAATAACTTCATTTGCTTTCTTATTTATAGAACTATAAGACACTATAGATTATAAAATGGATTCCTAATTAAGAGATCTTTTTTTAAAATTTTGATACTACAGTCAGTGAAATATAGTAATAAAAGAGGGAGCATACTTACTAAACTTTTACAAATATCTGCAATGTCATTCATCAGCTTTGATGTTAACAATCGTAGGAAAAAGCCAGATGTAATCTTATTTGGATTCTGCTGTAGTTAAGAGAAACAAAAAACCAAGCAATAATTATTCTTGACTATAATATTTTATCTATCCAGAATGAAATGTAGATAAAGAAGGCCAGTACATGTTACTTTGAAAACACTAACCTCTTTTCTTTTATTGGTACCGGGGATCGAACTTAGGTCCTTGCACTTGTGGTGCAGGCGGTAGAACCACTGAGCTCTTTTCTTAAGAGTAATAACTACTATAGTACAAGTCTTTCATTGGACTTAGAAAACATTAAAGTACCAGCTATTTATTTAAATATAAGTATTTAAATATAAGCAAGCAATAAGTGTAATATTTAAACATAAGTAAGCAATAAGTGTAGGTTAGAGTTTGCTCTTTCATTTCTCTTCCACATATATACAAAAATCCAGGAAATTCATTATAAAACCAAAAATAACAGGCGGGGATTTAGCTCAGTGGTTCCGCCGCCTGCCTCACAAGTGCAAGGACCCAAGTTCCATCCTTCGATCCCCAGTACCAAAAAAACCAAAAACCAAAAACCAAAAACATATGCTGACAATATTTATACATGCCCATATACTTAATATCAGCTTTCAAAAATGTTTCCAATGATTAACCCCCTCTGGCCTGGCTCTGCTACCCCACAGACCAGCTCCAAATCAAAACAAAGATTACATACAATAGTAACTTTATTTTATCATTGTTTTATTATTTTCTATTTTTTAAGACAGAGACTCACTAGGTAGTTCAGGCTGGCTTTGAACGTACTGTGTAACCCAGGCTGACCCTGGACTTGAGGCAATTCTCCTGCCTTGGCCTTTCAAGGGCTGGGATTACAGGTGTGGACCACCATGCCCAGCTTATGTATCATTCAATTTAAAACAATTAATAAACTTATAAATGGACAAAAATACCACCACCAACAAATAATCTACCCTATGAAGACTACACTAAACCAAGTAAGAAAATCTTACCTTGCTACAGTTACACAAGCAACTTGTAGACAGACACATCATAATTCTCAATGAACCAATTCTAGGTTCCTCATTTGTCTTATTTTTAAACAGAGAGATACTTTCTCCTGCACACTGCATTAAAGACTATTCAGAAAAGAAAAAAATATAAATTCCAGTTAAAATCACAGTTTAGTATTGCTAAAGTTTCATTTAAGAACCAAAGTATTTTCAGAAATTATACATAATCATGCAATAAAATTAGAAATTATGAACAAAAATGACAAATCTTATACCTTGTTCTCTTTGTAAATCATACCATAGACAGTGGTACCAAGAGATGAAAAAATTTCAAGTTTAGGGCCTAATGGATAAATATACTTAAAAATTCCTTTTAATAAATCACACATAAAACTTCTAAAAATATATGTAAAAATCAATATATTGATAATAAATTTTAAAATGAAATTATTGCATTTATTACATTTACAGTTAGTTTATAATAACTTCAAATCTTAAGGAAAGACACATAGATAGTATCATTCCTTCTCAGACTACATAAATGAAAAAGAAAGGGTTAACTTATTCTCTTTTTTTTGGTACTGGGGATCGAACTCGGGTCCTTGCTCTTGCACAGCAGGCGGCGAAACCACTGAGCTAAATCCCCGGCCCTGGGTTAACTTATTCTTGTTGAGTATATCTTATCCAAAATGCTTGGGACCAGAAATGTTTTAGACTTCAAATTTTTTTCAGATTTGGGGATATTTGCATATACATAATGAGATATCTTGGAGATGGGACCCAAGTCTAAATACAAACTTCATTTTTTCATATACTTTGTACACCTGTGTGTTGAGTCTAAATTTTGACTATAACCTGTCACATGAGGTCAAGTATGGAATTTTTCCCTGAGGTATCACCTGGCACTCAAAAGAGTTCAATGTTTCTAAGCATTCTGGATTTCAGATTTTTGGATTAGGAATGCTCAACATATATAAAATTTTGTTTCATATAATAAATTTCCCAGGGATACATTTCAATGAAATTTATCTATAACTTTATTAACACAAATTATATTACAATTGCTTTCTGGAATAATTCTGATTTGTATGTTTCCTCTTCAGTTATTATACCCTCATAACAACATCAGCCAAGAACACCCACCAAAAGAATCGAACACTGGACAAGGGTTTCTGAATCTGTAATCTTAAAAAAAAAAAAAAACACAAATAAATTGTCCTACCTTTGCTTTCTGGAATAATTCTGATTTATATGCTTCCTCTTCAGTTATTATACCCACATAACAATAGCAGCCAAGAACACCCACCAAAAGAATGGAACACTGGACAAGGGTTTCTGAATTTGTAATCTTAAAAAAAAAAACACAAATAAATTGTCCTACCTTTGCTTTCTGGAATAATTCTGATTTATGTGCTTCCTCTTCAGTTATTATACCCACATAACAACAGCAGCCAAGAACACCCACCAAAAGATTCGAACACCAGACAAGTTTCTGACTTTGTAATATTAATCCACAAATTTTTAAAATGTATATTTCATTAATAATTCTGGGTATTCTGAAATCATCTTTCGTTAACAAGTTTCATATACAGTGTATGTTAAAAAACAAAAGTTCAGTTTGAGTTGAAGATGAAATTTTCTGAACATCACAAAATATCTAAGACATTACTGTAGACTTATGATAAACAGGATTCTCAAAAAACTGACAAAAGCATCTCTTAATAGCCAACTAGGTTATCTTCTGTTAAGGTGGCAGTGTGATACATCCACAGACTCTTAAGTATTTCAGGGAGGTATGAAAGAAAAGCTTGACAGGCAAATAATTATAACTCTGAACGTAAGTAGAAATTACATCCATATAAGCCCTAAAATGGTATCTTGACCTATTCAGCTTTCTGAACTGACTAGAAGAAAGCATTCAGGCAATTTTATAGAATTATGTAAGAAACTACAAAGATTACGCAGAGAATCAAGATTTTCAAACTGGGCATGATGGTGCACCTCTGTAATCCCATAGCACTTGAGAGGTTGAGGCAGGAGAATTGCTAGGAGTTCGAGGCCAGCCTATGCTACACAGTGAGTTCAAGGCCAGCCTGAACTACACAGAGAGACCTTGTCTAAAACAAAACAAAACAAAACAGATTTTCAGATTTTTTTTTTTTTGGTCCCAGTATTGTAAGAAATAACATTCTAGGGGAAAATACAGAAAACTAAGTTACTTTGTAACAAAAGTAGATACAATTATAATACAGAAAAATGTCAGTAGTTAATAGTGAGATAGGGTAAACAGGCAGACTGTTTCTTCTTGTTTCTTTAGCTTATTTTCTCTGACTAATGATTTTACTCTGAGTTTTCAGGTTTTATTTTATCACTTACCATGTAACAAGACATTGCAGAAGGTACAAAAATTAATAAAAATAGGGCTGGGGATTTAACTCAGTGGTTTTGCTGCCTGCTGCACAAGCGCAAGGACCCAAGTTCGATCCCCGGTACCAAAAAAAAAAAAAAAAAAAAAAATTAATAAAACTATATATATTGTTTAAGGAGATTATGACATAGTTTAAGAGATACTTGTGTACAAAACATACATAAATATACATGGTGCAAAAGGATACTACTACATGCCATTATGAAACTGAAATATTAAGAACTATGAAAATTAAAAGGAGAAAAATATGGTGAGATTATGGAAAAAAGGTTTTAGCAAGTATTTTAACATATGGACATCGGAATACATAGAAGTAGGTAGAAGGACACTACATATTGAAAGAAATAGTTTTTACAAGATACTTACACACGAGTTTGTGATTTTATGAGAACAAGGCACATACAAGAAATTCCAAGATGGCCTTTAATAACTAGATAATTCTTAGTCAATTTATTATATTTTTTTACTCACTCTTCCCTCTTCAAATGCCACCTAACTGCTAGATTTTTTTTTCAGATCCCTGCGCTTGCAAGGCAGGCAACAGAACCACTGAGCTAAATCCCCGGCCCAATTTTTTAAAATTACATCTTTTTCTTTTACTGTTTCTAACACCTCCTAATTTGTACTGAGAGGTTCATTTCATCACATAATTCCTATACTCAAACCTATATAATTCCCCACTAACTTACTCAAACAATTCATTTATAAAGTCTACCAGAATTCCTGGTACCAGGGACATACTCAAAATTGTTCTTCAGTTTTCCTTTTTTCATGTTAACACTTTCCTATTTGTTCACAAGGATTACCATTTTGTTTTCAAAACCAAGATTATTACCATTCTTAGCACCTGTCCTGTCCCGTTAATTCTTTCTGTCAGTCTTAGCAAAGTGAAATCAAATATAGGCACTAGTTCTTTAAAATCTTACCTCAGATGAATTGTTTAGAAGTTGTTCTGATAATCCCAGAAGATAGTGATTCAATGATTCCTTGAGATTTTGGTGGACAGAAAAGCCAATACTGGATTGATACTTTTCTACAGCACATTCTTTCAAAATGCTTAAAAAATCCATCTTGTCAAAAGTTGTCTGAAGAAATAGTTCTTCAACTTCTGAGAATGAAAGCTCTTCTTTATCTTTTTGGTGGTGTTCACTTTGAGAGAGTGAGATCTTTGTAATCAAAATACCTTTTCTCCATGTATTAGCAATATATTACATATGAAAACTAACTCAGTAGCAAACTTTACTAATAGGTAGACAAAAGAAATGCAAGTTACAATTTCAAGGACAAATTCAGAAAGTAATAAAACATTAACACCAGACATAAATGTTAAAAATAACATTCTCAGAAATATTCTTCTTGTCACCTATGTTTTCTTCATAATGTAGAATTTCTTTTTATCTTATGCCCTCCTGAGAAAGATGAGGAATATTCATGCCAGTGAGTCACTTTCAGTGACTAAACATAAGTCTCTTAAGTCAATCAACTAAAATGACATTTTTTTAGATTTATTTTTATTTTTAATTATCATTAGTTTTAGAGCTAAAAGTCAAATTTTACTTAAAATATTAAATGGGTCACACCTAAGAACTCATTTTGCATAAAATTTATGTTCCTAATTTCTCATCAAAGTTATTTGATGTTTTCTATTGACACTTATCATGTTATGCTACACACCATTAAGATACAGTAACCTTGATCTAAAATTACAGACCATAGATTTGAATAACTGAATTACAAGAACCTTTCCCCTGCCTAACAGTTGAGGTTTCCTTTTTTTACTCAACTAATTTAGGTCATAATTATTAAGATACTACTCTGCTAAAATTATACCTATGATTAAAGCTATCTTAAAATATCACAGAACTCTTATTAGATAACATACCATTCTGGCACACACTGGAAAAAATTCATTGCAGCTTTACAGTTTTTCATAGTGAGACTCACAAGAATTTTCTCTAATATGAGATGAGGAAAATTACTATAAAGAAAAACAAAAAAAAAGAAAAAAGAAAAGCTGAATTTAAAAGATAATAAGCAATTTTAGCATCCATGGTTAGATATAAATCTTAACCTCTAGAATTTGGTGGGGTTTTTTTTGCGGTACCGGGGATCAAACTCAGGACCTTGTACTTGCAAAGCAGGCGCAGCTCCACTGAGCTAAATCCCTGGCCCTAATCTCTAGAATCTGAACCCCAAATTAGGCTGGCTTGTATGTGTACTGGGTCTTTTTATATCTCATAGGAGAATATAAAGAGGATATACACATTGTATTACTATTGTTATTAACACTTCTTAGAAGAAAAATCATGTCTAACTTTTAAAGGTCATTTGTAAAATTAACAAAATGTTATGAAATTAAAACAAAAGCACTAGGATTCAGAGGTCTACCCTCTAGTCATTTTGTTTCTATTACCATCTATGAAAAGGTTAAGTGAGCAAGCTGCTCTATTCCTCATCCTAGGGCCTAGGTACTATTTTTGTCTTTCTTTGGTTCTCTAATCTTATTAAACAAATTTCACCCAGAAGATACTTAGTATGATTAAAGATCCACCTGAGTCTGAAACAGATAATGGAACTACTTACAGAACATCACAAAGGAACACATGCTCAAAGAATTATCTCCAATGAGAAGGTTAATTAACTGGAATTAATTTACAGTTAGGAAAAAGAAGTTCTGGTGTTCTACTGCACAGTAGGAGTACAGAGAAGGATAAGGTACTGTATATGTATTTTTAAAAAAGAATACAGGCTTTCAGATATGTTTATGACAAAGAAGTGATAATTGTTTAAGGAGACAGATATGTTTACCCTGACTTAAACATTATGCAATGTATGTATGTATCAAAATACTACATGATGCCCCATAAATAGGTATAATTTGTATGTATCAGTTAAAGTTTTGCAAATTACATATGTATTTATGTATACTTTATACACATCCCACATATTCTCAGGTGAGACTACCTTTTTCTGTCAGAAATGATCCACCCACTAAGACAGAGCACTGGAAAAACAAAAGGCAATGTTCAGAGTTAACTGTATTATCATTAGAAAATAAAGCCATCTGGTATCATAAAAGTGGAGAACGCTTTATAAAACAATGAAAACTATGCTAATTAAATTACCTCTGAAGAACTGGGGGAAGGTCTTTACTGTCCAAGTCATCCTCTGACTGACGGAGTAAGAGCCATCTTATTATTGACTCCTTTAAAGAAAAACTTCTGTTTACTTCATATACATTTTGCTCTGTTCTTGTTTTTAATACTTCTGGAATTACACAGATGGTCAGTGCCAAAGTCAAACAGCATACTGCAGGACTGTAAAAGAAATAAAAGACAACTGTTAACAGTAATTTCTCAGAACTGAGAGGTAGCTCATGCTCGAGGTCCTGGGTAAGGTCCCTAGTACCACCAAATAAAAACAAAAAGCTCTCAGAGTACAATGATCTTGTCTATTTTATTTAACACTGTGCCTACATGCTCAGGATGCAGCAGGCATATGGCAGGCATATACATTTAGTGAACAAAAGTTGTAAAAAACCCTGGTTGTATTAGAGAAGACTCTTAATTGAGAATTCTTGCAATAACAGTAAATAGTACTAAAAAAAAAAAGCTTTTCAATACTGAACAAATAATTGAAATTTAGAGATGAAGAAAATTTAAGCTCTATAATCCTTTTAAAAAATTCTTTAAAATTGGTCTTAGTAATAGCTCCACATTTGAAATTAATTCGTATTTTAAAATATATTAAGTCTTCAAAAGGCCAAACAACAAATGCACCTGAAATAGAACTGAATTTAACATATTTTTAACTAAGATAACAAACTATGAAAATAATTAGAGAGATGTGTGTGTATGGTGTGTCTGAGTATTTGTAAAATCTGATACAATGCATATTTAACTTACCTTGAAGGTTTACAGGCTGATCCAATAAATAACTTCCAGAATTCTCTGTCAACCTCAACTAAGCTACCTTGAATAATGGCCCCAAGCAAGCCAAAGTTTTCAGTTTGGATTTGTACAGAATTTATACCACAAAATGTAACAGACCAAATTTTAATCCAGAGTTTCGATAAATCTGATTTTTGAGAGCTTTCCAGGTTTGATTTCTTGCTTTGGCACAGCGCAATTTCTGTAAGGCATCGTAACACGTATGGTGTCCGTTCTCCACGTCGCTGTTGAGGTAAAAGCTGGTATAGTATCATCAGTAATGGACACAGCTCACAGTTAGGTAAACTTGCAGGATACTTTGATATTAACTGGGTTGTAATCTGCAGCCTAAAAGAAAAAGAGAGGATGAGTAATTTGAAAAATTTTCAATTCCCTTAACAAGCTAAAAGAAAATACATAAATATATAAACATGATAACCTACAATTTAATTAAAATGTTTTAATTTAATTAAAGCATCACCACGATGATTTTTTATGTAGCTCTCAAAATAAGGTTAATATTTATTAGGTCCTATTTCCTAAAATGGCAAGAAGATTGGTAACTTTTTGGTTAATTGAGTAAGCAATTTCATTTCCCCTAAATGAGTAACGAAATAAGAGATATTCTACTTCTGACTTACCTTGCTTATTCCCATTTGGTGTTTCGCTGTTGTTGTTGTTTTGTTTTTTCAGTACTGGGACTGAATCCAAGGCATTGCACATGTGACATAACCATTTTACCCTTGAGTTACCCTGAATTACAACTTTTTTTTTTTTTTTGCAGTACCAGATATAGAACTCAGGACCCTGTACTTGCAAGGCAGGCATGGCATCACTGAGCTAAACCCCTGGCCCACATTACAACTTCTTTAAGACATGGTCTCATTAAGTTGCCCAAGCTAACCTCAAACTTGCAATTCTCTTACTTTCGCCTCTCAAGTAAGTGGACACCATGATTTAAATCTAAAATGTCCCCCAAATGCTCATGTGTTCAGAAGTGGGGCTTTTAGGTGACTGAATCTTCATGGCACTATACTCATCAGCAGATTAGTTCACTGATGAGTTCATACCTAAATGTGCTTGTAAGATGTAGGGCCTGGTTGAAGGTAGATAACTGGTGGTGTGCTCTAGAAGGATGTGTTCTTGTTCCCAGCTCCACCCTTCTTTTGTTACTTCTTCAAGGCTTCCAAGAGTTAAGCAGCTTGCCTCTGCCATACCCTTCCACCATACCATTTGTGCCTTGGAGCCAGCCAACCATGGACTGAATCAACAAAAACCATGAGCCAGGCCGGGGATTTAGCTCAGTGGTGCTGCCACCTGCCTCACAAGCACAAGATCCTGAGTTCGATACCCAGTATCAAAAAAACAAACAAACAAAAAAAACCCATGAGCCAAATAAACCTTTCTTCCTTCAAGTTTTGAGTACTGGTATTTTGTCCCACAAATAGGAAAGTTACATACTCTGAAATTACAGGCATGTACCACCATATCCAACGCATTCCTGCTCTTCAGGAGTCACCAAAAATGCTCCTCTGCAAGAGGACAAAAAAAAAAACTATTTTTTTTTTTTTAACAGAAACAATCTGCTGAAAGAGAAAATAGGTAAAACTCTTAAAAAGATAGGCATGGGTAAAGACTTTCTGAACAGAATCCTAATTACATAAGAAACATCAAAAATCAATAAATGGGATCGTGTCAAATTTTAAAAGCTTCCTCACAGCAAAAGAAAAACCCAATAGGACAACCTATGGAAGGGGAAAAAAACTGATATCTAAAATATATACAGAATTTAAAAAAAAAAACTAGACTCCTGCCAAAATGAAAGACCTAATCAAAAAATGGGCAAGTGAAATGAATACACTTCACTGAAATATGGTACAAATGGCCAATACATGAAAAAAATGTTAAATATCTCTGGTCATTAGAGAAATGAAAATTAAAACACTGAGATTCCACCTTACACCAGAAAGAATAGCCATTACCAAGTAATCAAATACTAGCCAGGCATGGTGGCACATGCCTGTAACCCAAGGACTTGGTAGGCTGACGCAGGAGGATTACCACAAGTTCGAGGCCAGCCTGGGTTACAACAGTGAGCTGAAAGACAGCCTGAATCAAATACTGTAGTAACAAATGCAGGAGAGGCTATGGGGAGAAAGGAACCCTTCTCCATTGTTGGTGGGAATGTAAACTCGTTTAACCATTATGGAAATCAGTATGGAGATTCCTCAAAGAACTAAAAATAGAAATTCCATTCAACCCAGGTATTCCTCTTTTAGGTATCTTCCTGGAAGAGTTAAAGACATTATATTACAGTGGTACATGCACACCCGTATTTATAGCAGTACAATTCTTACTAGCTAAATCTTGGAAGTGGTCTATATGACCATCACAGATGAAGAGATAAAGTATATACGGCATTTATACACTCTGCCACAAAAAAGGATAAAGCTGAATGAGTTGTAGAAAAATGATGAACCTTGACATAAGGTTAAGTGAAATAAATTTGACATATAAGGTTAAATATCACATGGGCTCTCTTATATGAAAAATCCAAACTATAAAAAACAAAGTAAAAGGCAGATAATAGGAACTACAGAGATAGATCTTTTGCAAATGGGAGGGGGATCAAGAAATGGAGGAAGAAGAGGGAAAGAGCGTGAAAAAATAATTAAGATGTGTTAGGTACATATACCAATTCCCCATGAGGAATGTAATCATTATGTACTGCAAACATGTACTTATACAAAACAAAAATTGAAAAAAAGTTTTTCCTTGACATTAATTCAGTCAACTGAATAAATACTTGCTATGAAATCCCTAGCACAGGTGCTACTTAAGAACAGGAACCTTGTTATTCATTTCTTTTTTTGGTAACTGAGATCGAACTCAGGACCTTGCTTACGGGGCAGGTGGCAGCACCCCTGAGCTAAATCCCCAGGCCCCTTGTTATTCATTTCTGTATCCCTAATGCATGGCACATAGATGTTCTATAAATGACTCTTGACTGAAGATAAAATTAAAGAACCTGAAATAGGTACCCAAAACTATGTAAAATTAACATGACCTTAAGCAATGAATATCAAAATAATGTACATTTTCCTTACAACTCAATTATATTTAAACATTTTATCAACATAGCAAAAATCAAGATTACTGATCACAAGCATGACTATAAATTTCTAAATGTCCTTAGGCTTATTACTTAAGGTTACTGGGTTTTTCTTTTTCAGTAAAGAAAACAGGCTGAGCAGAATAAATTCAAAGATCCTTACACCCAAGACTTTATGATTCTACAAATTACATAATTTGTTTAATTATTTAACTATCTGGGAATACTATGTGAAAATAAAAGCAAGAAATAAGAAAAAATAACCTATTATCATGGCATAAGATTAAAATTATTTTGTGAGTTTTGAAGGCTACCTTTAACATTTCCCAACCTAATTCTATAGGAAGATCCTATGCTGGCTAAAATTTTTTCCTTTTGAAGTGAATTTTTAAGGTAGAAAATACTGATTGCCCACTAGATAATCAATCTCTCTTCCTGCTTGCTATGTCTATATATTTAAGAAATGTGGTCTTCTGCATGGTCTCAGAAGATGAGCTGTATTAATGATTAGCCTCACAACCACATTTCCCTTTGCTAGTAATTGGTTTGGGAATAGGTAAATGACTTAGGGCCAAGAAGATGAATTATATGGCCAATGAGATGAAATGATTCTGTTGGAAATTTTCTAAGGAAAAAATAAAATGAGACTAAAATGACAGTGAGATAAAGATAACATTTTACCAAGGCACAAGATCAAAATCATTCTGTGATTTCTGAAGATAATCTTTTATTACTTCCCAGCCTACTTCTATTTTCCTTCTTTTGCAAGGTACACTATAATCATCAGATTCTCTTTGTGTAGTAGTATAAGACTGAGAAATCTCCAAGGATCTGGTATCTTCAACAAAAATCTGTAAAACAGAAATAAATCTGTGCTAGTAAAGGTGTTTTCTAATAGTTCATTAAGAAATCTCAAATGAAGATGGAGAAAACTCATTAAGCAAGAGCAGTATGTTGTAGAAATACACAAATATGATAACATTATAGGAAACAAATATTTTGCATAACAATGACATTCTTAGCAAGCAAGTATTATCCAGTAACATTTTATTTCCTGGGGACATAACCTGAAAGTACCAAAAATCTAAAAGTAAAGCACAAACCTATATTTTGAGAGGGATTAAATTTTAAATTTATCATTAATAACATATTGGACAAAATGAAATTACCATCTATGATGTTAAATAGCATTCAGTCATAAAAAGGAATTACAAACTGATTCATGGAATAACATTATGCCAAATGAAAGAAGCCAGACACGAAAGAGCATATACCATATGAAAACATGTCTATAGGGCCAGGGATTTAGCTCAGTGGTTTCGCCTCCTGCTGCGCAAGCGCAAGGACCCGAGTTCAATCCCCGGTACCAAAAAAAAACAAACAAAAAAACATGTCTATAAATAGGCAAATCTACAGAGACAGGAAGTAGATGAGTGGTTACATGTCAGAGGCTAAGTGAAATAGAGAACTGAGACTGAATGCCAATAGGTATGAGGCTTCTTTTGAAGATGATAAAAACTGTTCTGGAATTAGATAGTCGAGATGGTTTTACAACACAGTAAAAAATACTAAAAATTAATTAACTGGGCATGGTGGTGCACACCTGTATTCCTAACACTCAGAAAGCTGAGGCAGAAGGATTGCTAAGTTCAAGACCAGCCTGGGCTACATAGTGAGTTCAAGGCCAGATGGACCTTGTCTCAAAAAAAAAAAAAAAAAAAAAAAAAATTAAATTAGTTGTACACTTTAAATAGTGTATGAGGGCCAGGGACTTAGCTCAGTGGTTCCGCCACCTGCCCCGCAAGCTCAAGAACACGAGTTTGCTCCCCGATACCAAAAAAAACCCCATAAAATAGTGTATGAATTTTATGCTAAGTGAATTTGAAAACCAACTTATTTCTTACCAACAACAATCTTTTAAGAATGGAAAAATTCATTATTAGTTTTCATTAGTCTATATGTGCAAAAGTTACATTTTTTAAAAAGTTTTAAAAAATAATTCCAAAGATGTATATTTTGAAAGGAAGTTAAATCTATAGAGCAATTTATAAGTTTTTAATGATAACCTAGGTTTTTAAAGCCCAGCAAGGAAAATTAACAGGAAATCCCAAAATGTGACATCAACTATACCTGGTGACAAATATCTGCCAACAATTCAATCAAATTTTCCTTAACAGCAATGTTACGAAATCCTGCAGAGTATTTTCCTCTACTTCCTATATAACTTATCTCATTCACTAGTAGATCATATAGATTGTATAAGATACTTTGCCATTTTGTTGATTTATAAGCACCTATAATCCAAGAAAAATTAAAATGTAATTTACATACATATTCCATTTGTACTGCCAACCCCCCCAGTTATTCAGCTGTGAAGATACATCAACATTAGACATTTGTGCTAACCTCCTATTCAGTACTAATGCCTCTTCTGACAATATCCCTGACATATCTAATTCATAACAATGTACACTTTACATTCAATTAAGCTCTATTTGCTATAAATGTCTTCCATATTCTGATCTGAAATTCACCTTTTTCTAATTTATTCTCTCCCCTAAATCAAATTGTTTCCTTTTTTATATGAAGAACAACTTGTCTTTTTATTATTGATCTAAGAGAAAAATATCACCCATTCCTTCAACTAGTGCATGCACATGACATGTCATCTCATCATTCCAGAGTTTTACCTAGGCACACTTAAGTCAACTATGCCCATCTTAAAATGCTGACCTTTCAGTCTGGTGAACAGAATATTCCAACTGTGGTCTGATCATCATAGGGGAACAACAGGGCTATTAATTCCAACAAACAGGGTACCATAAAATGTATTAATGTAAGCTGAAATTATATTAGCTTTTCTGGAAGCCTCATCATCCTGCCAATTTTCAATTCAGTATATTTTTGTGATAATTTTTACATTTTATTAGAGGAAAAATTGAAAGTTGTACAGCAAACTGATCCCTACTACCTAGATTCTATAATTAACATTTTTCTATATTCAATTCACTATAAACATGCAGTTAACTAAAACCTACACATATGTCATCTTCTAAAAAGCCTGATCTGCATTCCTGGTGAGAGGTACATGAAACATGAAACACTAAGACATTATTTTTTCTGACTTATAGTACATTCAAGGGCTACACAGCTATCTAAATACATACACTGGAAGAGTCTATAAAACACACATAGCTACTTTAATTAAAAATGGCGAGGGCCAGGGATTTAGCTCAGTGGTTTTGCCACCTGCTGCGCAAGCACAAGGACTCGAGTTTGATCCCCAGTACCAAAAAAAAAAAAAAAAATGGCGGGCCAGGGATTTAGCTCAATGGTGCCACCGCCTGCCTCACAAGTGCAAGGTCCCAAGTTAGATCCCTGTTACCAAAAAAAAAAAAAAAAAAGGCTACTACAGTTTTCCTCACTGAAGCACTTATTACTCAATGTGGCACGCTGTCTTTTTTTGGGGGGGTGGGGTTATAAGGGATCAAACTCAGGACCTTGTGCTTGTGAGGCAGGCAGCAACACTACTGAGCTAAATCCGTGGCTCCCACACTGTCTTAATAAGGTCATTACACTAGCCATGATGATTTGGTCCAAAGGCTCATACTAGACCAAAGGCAATCATAGAGCATTAAAGAGTTCATTTAGTTTCAGTTCCACTCAATGAACCTCTGGTCTACTGAAGAGAATCCCACCATCTGATCAATACATTCTAGGTAAAAGAAAAATGCAAAGGAATCAGGGAGGACAACTGATTCATTTCTGGTTTTTCCAGCAAAGGTCCTGGAGCACAGTAATTGTGAAGGGCAAGGCAGCAGTTGTCTCCTTTGTACCTATGAAAATAATATGCACATAATCTCCTCCATGACTGAATGATCTGACTGGCTGCTTTCAGTCCGTCTATTTTCTTTCTGTTTTTTTTTTTTTGGTTACCGGGGATTGAACTCAGGACCTTGTGCTTGCAAGGCAGGTGCGGTGTCACTGAACTATATCCCTGGCCCTATTTTATTTTCTAATAAAAAGCAATATGTAGATAACAAGATCTTGTTTTCTCTAAATCATTTTGCCCTATAGTCTGTATCACTTTTTACCAAAATAATTATTAACGTATAATCAGCTACTAGTGGTCACAAGCAATGTCTCATGTTTTTATTTCTCATGATACCTAACATTGTATTGAACAAATGAAAAAGCATGATATAATTTGCTACTATTCACTTAAATTATATAAATGCATGAAGAATATTCTTATGACTAATAACACAGCAAGCAGAGCAATTCAGAGAAGGATCATATACTCCTACAGAACACTGGTGTCACACTTAAGCCTATATGTTTTAATGAAACAAATTCAAATAAAAACTTTCTTTATACCTTTTTCATGGGTTTTGGCTCCCCTTGGATGATGGATGTACATTTGCAGCTGAAACAACTCAATAATTACTCCTTTTAAGGAATCATTAAGTATATGTTGAGTCCAAATATACAATAACACTGGAAGAATTTCATCTCCTAATTCACACACTCGCATTCGAAAGTTGACAGCCAAAGTCTTCAGAAAGATAATAAGAGCTGCCAAGATATAATTTAGGCCTGCAGATTTCTTTTCTTGTCTGCAACAAAAACAAATTCAACTTGGTATATAGGAGGTACATGTTGCCAAAAAAAAAAAAAAATCTAGGACCAGGAATTTAGCTCAGTGGTTCCACCACCTGCCTCGCAAGCGCAAGGACCAGAGTTCAATCCTTGGTAAACCACCCCCCACCCCCCCACCCCCCCACCCCCCGCCCCGGCAAAAATCTACATTTCAAACAACGGCTAGATTCAAAACCATTCAGAAAAAAAAAAAAAAAATCACAACAGTATTACATAACAATAAATATTTAATTCTTATTTGGTCCCAAGAGACTATTGTTAGCTCTCCCTACGTTTTTTTTTTGGTACTGAGCATCGAACTCGGGACCTTGTGCTTGCGAGGCAGGCGGCAGCACCACTGAGCTAAATCCCCGGCAGCTCTCCCTACTTTTGAAACATTGTCTATAAGTTCAGAAAACTAATTTTTAACACCCATCATTTATAAAATACTTCACATTTGAAACTGGGTAATACTATGTAAATGATATTAATACTTTCTAAACATATTTTATTCTAACTATATTAACTACATCTATCATCAAAATGGAGAAAATGAAATTAGAGGATCTTTAACTTTCTTATTTATTAGAATAGCAGGATGCACTTAACTTTAGAATATAACAGTGTTTTGTATACTGGCTTGAATTCAAGGTGTATAGGACCTGACTCTTTGGGAATTTACTGGTTCTTACTATAATGGTCTTTTTTTTGGACCAGGAATCAAACTCAGGACCTTATGCTTGTGAGGCAGGCCTGGGTGCCACTGAGCTAAATCTCCAGCTCCTACAATGATCTTTTTAAAGGCAGTATTTTGCATTCCCACTTTTCTCCAAATTCTTGTCAGTATTTGTTACTCTGTTTTGTTTGCAGTGCTAAAGATGAAATCCAGGGCCATGCACAAGCTAGGCAGGCACTCTGTTACTGAACTCATCCCCATCCCTATTTTATGTATAGTTAATAATTCTAAATGAAGTAAAGTGTTATCATATTATGGTTTTGACTTTTATCTCCCTGATGAAAGAGGCTAACCATTTTTTCCATAAATTTGCTGGCCAAACTGAAATTCTTCTTTTAAGAAATGTCTAATTCATATCTTCTGTCTGATTTTAAAACTAGATTATGGGGCCAGGGATTTAGCTCAGTGATTCCTCCACCTGCCTCGCAAGCACAAGGTCCTGAGTTCGATCCCTGGTATCAAAAAAATATACCTAGATTATGAGTTCTTTGTTATTGAGTTTTTTAAGTTCCTTCAAATCCTAGATATTACGCTAGTGATACATGAACAGTTAGCAAAAGTTTTTCCTCATTTTGAAGGTTGTCTCTTCATTCTGTTGACTGTTTCCTTTGCAATGTTTCTTACTTTATATAATCCACTTTGCCTGTTTCTGCTTCTGTTGCCTGCGCATTTTAGGATCTTACCTCCCCAAAAATCCAAAAATTATCCAAAGAATCATTGCTTATACCAGTGTCTTAAAAGTGTTTTCCCTATGTTTTCTTCTCTTAAGTTCATAGTTTCAGATCTAACATTTAGGCCTTCATTTTCGGCTTATTTTTATACAGAATGAGACAAGGATCATATTTTATACATGTACTGAAAAATCACACTGTACTCCTGGAATATGAACAATTATCATGTTAATCAATTGTTTTTAAATGTTGAAGAATGTGATTCAATAATTACATACTGTATACTGTATACATATACAGTATAATCACACTTTCCCCCTTTAACCTGTAGAAATAAATCATTTTTAAAACATGTAGTATTTTTAGTTACTGAATCTAAAACATGGTCTCAGCAAGATCAAATGGACTTTCAAAATATAGAACAAAACAAGATTAGTTTACCTTGCATACTGAACAGCCTCAGAAAAAAAATCTAAAGATTTAGAATTTATTCCATCAGTTTGTGAACAGCATCCTTTGGTCACAACATGAATTATTCTAGCCACTAAAACTCTATTAATGTCTTGTGAAGGCTTGAGATATAGCCTGAAGTACACAGAGAACAATTCTAGAAAAAAAAAGAGAAACAATAAAAATAAAACCTTATTATTTTAGTTGCTCTAATTTATTTTTATTTAATGGAGTGAAAGGACTCAATCAGTATTTAATTTTGTATAAAATCTCTTTACAGTAGCACCAACTACAGACAGTAGTTGAGACAGTAGAGTATGAGAGCATCAGTTTAAGAGCTTGACCTCAGATAATCAACTTAAGCCTATGTTCCTTTATCTAGGCCTAACAATGCATAAAACAAAATGGATACTCCAGTTTTTGGTTATATATTATGCTGATTGATTAATATTTGTAAAATATGTCATTAACCATGAAGGTTCTTGGATTTTTCTCTGCTTATAAATTAACAAATTCATAGATGTTGGAAGACATGACATTCCTAATCAAAGAAAAAGGAAAATTTATTCCTCACATAAATGATAGAAAGTAAAATACCTTCTATTGCATCACGTTCCCAGTCCCAAAAGCAACGTAAGGAGGGATACCTTGAGTTACGTGAAGTACCTTGAGCATCCTAGGAAACTGACCTTAATCCCCCCAAGGGGCACTTTTCCAATGATCTATCACTAGATTCTGCCTTTTTTTTGCTTAAATTCTTTTATTGGTACTTTTTAGGTATACAATACGTTTACATTTATCATTGGGTGCTTGTACCTGTACATGATGTATTTTAGTTCTTATTTTTTCCCCATTCCCTGCGCACCCTTCCCTATTTACAAAGTCTTTGTTTCCATTTTTTCCTTTTCTCATAATTTTTCCTTTCCCTTCTTTCCTTTCCCCTTCCCCTCCCACTTTCTCTACTCCTTTGGACCTTTTCTTCCTATTTCAAATTATCAATTATTCGTTTTAATCATTTTAGTCCTTATTTACACTTTCAGGTTCTCACACTGGACAAACTATTCGGTATTTACGCATGTGCGTATTTATTTCACTTAAGAGTATGGCCTCAATATGCATCCATTTAGCTATAAAGATTCTACCTCTTAAAGGTACCAGCATCTCTACACTGCCAAACTGAGGATCAAACCTCCAATACATAAATCCTTAGGGAACACAAACTATATCCAGACCATAGCCAATGGATATAGTGAAAAAAGTTATGGAGAGGAGATGTCTACATCACAATGTGAATGTCTTTAATACTAGTGAACTATACATTTAAAAAGATAAATTTTATGTTTTATCTTACTACAATTAAAAAAATATTGGAAATCCTATTCCCAGTAAAAAGTAAATAAAAGCCACCTGTTTCTCAGAAAGGAAAAAGTAATATATATAGATAACATATCTGACTAAACAGAAAAATCCCACAGAACCTACAAACATAGTCCTAGATATAACAGATGATTTTAACAAGACAGTAGGATACAGTCAGTATATAAAAATCAATTATATTCCTATATAATAGAATTGAAAAATTGGGAAATTGAAATTTTAAAAACAGTGCAATTTATAAACTACTCTAGTATAAATCTAACAAAATATAAAATCTGTATGCTGACAATTAGACACCAATAAAGAAATCAAGAGATATACATAAATGAAGAGAGATATATTCATGGTTTGGAATGCTCTACAAGTGTTAGTGCCCACTTATCCTAAATTTTTCAAGACTATGCAATCCCTATCAAAATTCTAACAGGATATTTTATAGAAATCAATAAGCTGATTCCAACTTTTACAAGGAAATATTGGCTCAATCTTAGGCCATCTTATCCCATGTTGAACACTCAACCTAGATAATGTATTCATAACCATGGCTTCTCTACAAACATATTTTGAGCACCAACTTGAATTTTTTAATAAAGTCCTCATTAAAGAAACAAATTTCAGAAAAGGGAACTAGAAAAATGATTTGACAAAAAGGCTTATTATAAGTAAGAGTTTGATTAAAAATTAAAACAGGATTTCAGAGAACATACTTGATGTCAGGATCAGACCGAAAAGATTGAGAGAACAAATGCCTTTGTTTCTGTTTTATCTGTGATAGCTCATTAAATATGACTAGCCCAACCTAGTGAGACATCTGGCTAATTACCCTGAATATCACGGGCTTATTCTCCAAAAGCTGCCCTGAGGCATGTTGTGGCCCAGTTGGGACACAGGCTGCCTTGCATTCCAGAGCAACAGCAACAGCCCCAAATGATTCCTAAGAAATTACTTCAACAGGTGAGAGGGCTTCTCATGGAAGTAGCAGAGTGTAATGGAGAGGTAAGGGCACTGATTAATTCATAGTCTTGTGGTTCACATATTTCATTTTGAAATACTAAGGTGGCAATGAAAAATAAAGATGTCTTTTAATTTAGTTTGCAAAATTTAGCCTATTTTTTAGTGAAACAGACTAAAATTTTTTAATGAAAAAGACTAAATTTTCAGAGCTTGCATTAGACTTTGACACCTGGCTTTTAAAATTACGTTAATAGCAAATTCCACTTTTTCCTTTACACTCTCTCAGAACTGCTCCACTTCTGAAATCAATAAAGTTTTTGTCTCTGATCATAACCGCCTTCCTTTGTGGTGTCTCTTACAAACAATATTAGATTCTTCCCTAGTAACCTCTCCATAAGGCTAGTAAGTCACAGGATCTATATATTCTATTCTAAAATAGTAATCTGCTAACTGCCTAATCTAATGGATTGCTTTTACCCTCTTACGACACTTAAGGTGTCCATCACATCCCTTTCAAATTGAAATTCTCTTATCTTTTTGAGACAGGGTTTTCATACAGTTTCGGATAGCCTTGCAGTAGTCCAGACTGGCCTCACACTCCCAAATGCTGGGAGTGCATGCTTTCATTTTTGCGACACCTTTCTTTTCGATTTTTTCCTCTTGCATTAATCATGGTTCAATTTAGATACAATATTCTGTGTACCCATTGCACCCAAACATACCTATATCATGCGGCAGTGGTGGCAAACCTATGGCACATGTGCCGCAGCAGGTACACAGAACCCACTCTGTTGGCACACAAGCCAAGTCGCCCCAGCTTCGCCTCAGCACCTGAAAATTGGATAACAGTGTACACAGGGGCAGCACTGGGACTTTATGATAAATAAATGGGTTTGGGGCTACAGTTTGGGCACTTGCTCTCTAAAAGGTTTGCTATCACTGTCATATGGCATTGTAACTTTTTATTGACTTGAGTTTTTTATGGCACTGGACTACCAACTCCTTGAGGATAGTGATAAAATCTTTCAAATCTGTAATTCCAGTTCTGATGGTAGGCACATAACATATTACTGATTTAAAAATCCCAAAGGTACATAAGAAATAAAAATTAGGGCTGGGGATTTAGCTCAGTGGATCCACCACCTGCCTCACAAGCACAAGGTACCAAGTTCGAGCCCCAGTACCAAAAAAAAAAAAAAATTAAGTGGGGCATGGTGATGGATGCCTGTAATCCCAGGACTTGGGAGGCTGAGGTAAGAGGATCGTTGTGAGTTTGAGGCCAGCCTGGACTACATAGCCAGACCCTGTCTCCAAAAAAGATCAAGAATTAGATTCTATAACTATATAATTTCACTACAGTAATGTTAAACTGTAAGGTTATCTGGGTGATACAGACAGACTCTGAGTGCTTAAACAAGTTCACGATGTGGGTGTAATTTGTATTTCTTGCTGCCAGGTGGCATGAACCACCAATGGTACATGCATGACTGTCTCACTGGGTAGCTTATTATTTTATTAGTAAAAATTCCAACAAAAATTCCAACCATTTGTACCACTAGTAGTACAAGCTGCCCAATGGGACGGTCACATATAACACTGGTGGCTCAAGGTACCAGGAACATGTTAATTGATAAAATTTCATTTCACTAGGAAAAAAATTCACAACAACCTTCAAGACATATCTAGGGCTAGGGGTGTAGCTCAGTGACAGGATGCTTCCCTAGCATGTACAGCCTGGATTCAATCCCCAGTAATGGGAAAAAAGAAAAAAAAAGAAAAAGACATACCGAGCCACTGTTGCTGAGATATTTCACACCAGTATTTCCTCACGGAAAGAATGTCTTTGAGCAGTATGTTGCTACAATCAGATCCATAAATAACACCACTGGATGAATCTTTCACTGTATCCATGACATAATTCAAGAGCTCTTGAGATTTTAGCCTGGGTCCTCCTATTTAAAAATCAAATAAGTAAATAAAAACATGTAACTCTTAACAAAAGTAAATTAAGAACACAAAGAATGGTAAGAATTTGAATAATTACATTTGGGTAATTATTCTTAACTCCTCAGAGAGCAGGCAATGGCAAACCATGGCCCCAGAGCAAAAGTTAGCCACCTGTTTGGTACAGTTTTACTGGGAACACAGGCAGGTTCATACATCTACTATTATCTATGGCTGCTTTTGTGCCAAAACAGCAGAGCAACAGAGACAGAACATACAAAGGTGCGATCCAAAGATAAGGTAACTGGTGCTGCCAAATGCTACCCAACATAGCAGGAATCTTCAATACAAGAAGCAGTGACTCAAACCATAGTAACAATGTATGAGAAACTTCAATGTGTTTGAGGCAATTATTTTTGAGCTACAGCTCAGAAAAGGTGTGCTTTAAAGTGTGCTGTAAAATCATGGAACATTTCACTGGAGTTGTGCGATCATGCCGCTTCAGATTCTACCTTTAAAGAAATATCATCACAGAAAATGAAACTTGGTCTATGGCTATGATCCTGAGATCAAGGTTCAGAATTTTCAATAGAAATCACCCAGCTCTCATGCAAAAAAAGCACATCAATCAATGTGATATTATGTTTTTTTACCTTGATGGAATTGTGTGAGCTGAGTTTGTACCCAGGAAAGCTATGGCAAACTCTAAATATTCTAAGGGCTTATTAGAGAATTTAAGGAATGATGTGCATAGAAAACTCTTGAGAATGGACAAATGGTTTCATCCACCATCATGACAACACTCCATGTCACGCACTGCTTCTGGTACTGCAATTTCTATCAAAAACATTACAGTGTGTCATCCATCTTATTCACCAGATCTGGCACCAGGCATCTTCTGGCTCTTCCCAAGTTAAAATGACCATGAAAGGCAAAAATTTTTAATTCATTTGGGAACATCAAGGCAACCAGTAACAGTGCAATTAAAAATAAGAAAGAGGGGTTCCAGAACTGCTTCAGAAAGTTGCAAGAATGATGGGAAAAGTGTGAAGTCAAAGGTAGCATTTTGATGGGAATTAGTGGCAAAATGTCTTTGACAGTAATACATTTTTTAAAAATTTAAACATTGCCCAGGGCCAGGGATGTAGCTCAGTAGCGCAGTGCTTGCCTGGCAAGCGCAAGGTCCTGAGTTCTATCCCTAGTACCAGGGGAAAAAAAAAAATTTAAACACTGTATTTTTTGATCATACTTCATATATGGCCCATAGTCAAAAACACTTATTATCAGACCCCTTTACAGATAAAGATTACCAATCCAGGCAGAAATATATAGCCAAAACAATCATTTAATCGTTAATAATTCAAAAATTCTGGCATTAGATTTTAAATGATCCAAAGTTTCTTGATAATTTTATGATGAATGAATATATTAAAATAAGATTATAAAAAGGTTACTTACTCTGAGAATCAAAATTATTTTTAAGTTTTATAATATACAATATGTAAACTAACAGCACATTTGAAATTCTGAAAATTCAGCACTAATATTCTTGAAGATAAAATATTTAAAAATTTTCAGCATATCATATTGTCACATCAGTTGTTTCAAAACTGATTTAATCTTGAAATATAACTTATTTTTATAAGCTATGAGCAGTGAGCAATTCATTATGTATATATGAATGTTATAAATTAGGATTTTTCACCAGGAGTGGTGGCGCATGCCTGTAATCCCAGCACTTGGAAGGCTGACGCAGAGTGCTGTGAGTTCAAGGCCAACCTGGGCTATGTAGTGAGTTCAAGGCCAGCCTGAATTAGAGTAAGACCCTGTCTCAAAAAGTAAATTAATTAAAATAAATTAGTATTTTCTTGTAATGAGACCAGTCGTATTCAGAAGTATCTGACTATGGTAAATACTTACACACTGATACAAGTGCAAAATAACCTCTACTTATGGCTTATTTTATAATGTCAGGCATCGGGCCAATGATGAAATACACAACCATATGATCTTCTCTCACACCTTGTGCATCACTCTTAAAATCCTTACAAAATTTTATCTACAATGCTCATTTTATTATGAAATCCTTATGGAATTCATCTTTATATATTTTTTTTTTTTGCGTTCAAATGACCCAATATGGTCAATTGAAAATAAACATTTTTATTACAAAATATTCCACACAAAAACCCTAAGGTGCTTGCAAGCTTCACTGGTTTTTCATCTTTATATCTCTACATAGTTCATGACTGACCTAATAGTAGAAATTGAATAAAAATTTGTTGAATAACTATATAAATTAGTATTAAGATGAAATCGTATTTTTCTTTTTTTTGGTACCGGCAATTGAACCCAGGACCTCTTGCTTTCGAGGCAGGCCCAGTGACACTAAGCTAAATTCCCACCCTGAAATCGTATTTTTCTATGGACTTTATCCTAATGTATTTCTTTCTCTGCCAAATTAAGTGTCAAGAATAATACTGACCTAGGCAGGTGTGGTGGCTAATGCCTATAATCCTAGCAGTTTAAGAGGCTGAAGCAAGAGGATTCCAAGTTTGAGCCTAGCCTGGGTAATTTAAAAAATGAGAAGAGATGGGTATGCAATTCATGCAAAGGCCCTGGGGGTTCAATCCCCAGTACAATAAACAAAAACAAAAAGCTTTGCTCTGGGAGTGTACCTCAATTGTAGAACATTTGTCTACCATGCATAAGGTCCTAGGTTAGATCCTCAATACATACACACATACACATATACACTCACACACACGTGCACACACACACACACACCCGCGCATGCACAATATTGCCTTAAAAAGGATAATTGTCTGCAGAGAATTTTTTTTTGGTGGTATGGGGGACTGAAAGCAGGACCTTTACACTGAGCTATGTTCCTAGCCCTTTTTTACGTTTTGTTTTTAGATGGGGTCTTGCTAATTCACTAAGTCGCCCAGGCTGGGCTCAAACTTGCAATCCTCCTGCCTTAATCTCTCCCAATGGCCTGCAGAGTTTTCTGAGAAACTTATGGAACTTAACATCTTTCTCAGCTGGGTTCTCCATTTCCTAGATTCTATGCTTTGTGCAGGAGACACAGGTTAACATAAAGAAATGAATGGATTTGCTTACTTCTTCCTTCTCAATTGCCTTTTCTGTTCTTTGTTGTTTCTTTCATCCTAACTTACATACCAATGCTAAGTAAGTCTGTCAAAATCTAGCCATGTGTTTAAATTCCCATCAACCTTTAAATTTTTTGAAATAAACAATGGAAGAAATGAGGTAAGATCATAATAGTTCCCTGGTTTAGCTTCCAAGTTTATAGAGTTTATAAGTTATAAAGTCCAATTCTAAAGAAAAGTAAGTTCTAAATAAAAATGGCACTTTTTTTTTTTTTGCAGTACTGGGGATCGAACTCAAGACCCTGTGCTTGCGAGGCAGGCCTGGTGCCACTGATAATCTACAAACTTTTCTGGTGGGCTACAAAATTAGCAAGGTATCTTTCACTCAGTCAACCAGTACACAATGTTTACTAACCAAGAATACGGTATTTATCACTACCACACAGGCTACCACAAGGCTACCACACAGGACAAAAGCAGGTGCAGAATATTTCAATGTAGCTTTCCTTTGTCGCTGCTGAAGTCTCTGACAAGGGCCTGAAGTTATCCACACAAACTGGCATCTCAAAGGAGTGGAAATTTTTTCTAAACCATTGTTCTTTAGAGTCAAGTCTCCCGATATCATTCTGATGTATTATTCACTAACAATCTATGTACTTCTGAATTTTACCAACTTCTGGGCTTTCCTAATTTTTTTTTTTTTTTAAAGACAGGGTCTCGCTATGTAGTTCAGGCTGGCCTTGAACTCAGTATGTAGCCTAGGCTGGCCTCAAACTCATGGCAATCCTCCTCCCTCAGCCTCCAAAGTACTGGGACTACAACCATGCACCACCACACCTGGCCTAGGCTTTCCTAATTCTCAAAGTTGGTATCATGAAGCTACATCTTTATCTGCAAAGAGCGTACAAAGTGAGCTCATGAATTCCTCAATGATTGCTTTTTTTTAGCTTTCAGCATTGGGTAAAGCCCATTTCTTTACAAAAGCTTAGAATCCTGTATTTTGATTGGAATGTATCAACTCATCAAAATATCAACTACACAAGTTCAAGATATATGCAGCTCATCAGTAGCAAAAAGAGACCCGTTCTTTTTTTTCCTTCATTGACAGTAAGCACAACACAAGTTAAGAGTGTGTGTTTTGGGCTGGGGATTTAGCTCAGCGGCGCCACACCTGCCTCGAAAACACAAGGTCCTGAGTTCAATTCCCAGTACTGAAGGAAAAAAAAACACATGCAAGTCCTGCTTCACTCTATACCAACCAGAATATAGCTAAAAGATTGAGTGCCAACTTTGGGATATAAAATTAACCTGAAGAATATTCAGAAGAAAGAGAAATAAAAACTTGGTCATTTGAGCTGAATGAAGTCTGTTTACCTTAGGGTAGAGGACTTAGGAGAAATATTATGACTATCTTCAGATATCTCAAAGGATATCACTTTGAAAAAATGATTTTTTGTGTACAATCTCTGAAGTCAAAAGCAGTAACAAAGGAGATAGGATTTTAATACTCTTATTTAAAAGTAATCAAAAGTAAAAAAGAAAGCCTCAGTATGAGTGTTAAGGACATACAGACAACAGCCAAGAATAAGGATTTGAAATAACTTTAAACTTTTCTATTCTGAGATTCTATCATTTTATGCTTTCATAAATTCTCCCAAATATTTGAACCTATACTATTGAAAATCATTATATAGGCCGGGGATTTAGCTCAGTGGTTTCGCTGCCTGCTGCGCAAGCGCAAGGACCCAAGTTTGATCCCCACCACCAAAAAAGAAAAAAGAAAATCATTATATATACTAAAGATTAGTTAGCACTCATATCTTAAGTTACCACATTCATATATCAAGCTTATGCTACTATAACCTATTAAATCATTTATTTATAATACAGAACACTGCTTACTTTTATTTGCACATTTGATGAAGAATCTGACCAAACTACTGATTTCTTGCATCTTTTTCTGTCTGGAGGTTTGTGTTGAGACGGAAACACTTGGTTTTGCGGTTCTCAGACATTCTGTTTCTTTCTGAATATATTTCTGTAAAAATCTTAAAAAAAGAGAGAGAATCTTAGAAATTCATTAATGTTTAAATTTTTATAATTTCAAAAGTCCTTCATGCTATAACAGAATGCATCTTTTTTGTTGTTTTTTCTTCTTTTTTAGTTTTCTGACATAAGGTCTCACTATGTAGTTCAGGCTGGCCTTGAACTTGAGGTGATCCTCCTGCTTCAGCCTCCTGAGTGCTGGGATTTCGGGCATTTGCTACCATATCCAGTTTACAAAATGCATCTTTTAAACTACATTATGTTATTCAATATACTAGCTTAATAAAACAATTACATCTCTTTTTCAAGGCCTAAGTCCTACACCAGTATAAAGTCTAACCTGCAAAATCAGTAACCTGCATGATTGTCTACTGCTTTACTACTTAGGTTTTTATTTTATCATTAAAAGCTTACAGTGCTGGGAACTGAGGCAGGAGAATGGCAGCTCAAGCACAGCCTGGACAATTTAAGTGAGGTAGTGATATCCTGTCTCAAAATAAATAATAAAACAGAGCTAAGGATATAGCTCAGAGCAGAAGCCCTGAGTTCAATCTCTAATATCACAAAAGCAAGAGTTTACAATGCTATTAAAGGGTCTCAACCCTCCTTACCATTGTCCTAAGCAGTGGTTATGTTTCTAACCTTTAAATGAAACCTGCCTAGGAGATATTCATGATTAGTCAGGAGTATCAAGTGCAAATTTGGCCTGCCAAATCAGCTCAAACAAAATATTATTCTATAACTGTATTTGTGACATCTAAAATAAACCATATAATCAAAGAAAAAGGAACATGAAACTTCCATGCTCTATGCATTCAAATCTGTAAATCAGTCTAGTAACAAGGGCTAAAAAATAAAAGTTTACCTGTTCAAAATACTCAAAGACAACTCTTTTACTCCTATTTCTTCCTGACTGCAAATGTTGTTTCAAATGTAATTCCCTCAGTATTCTACATTAATTTATACTTAGCTTTCCTAAGCCTTACAATCTGTTTCTCATTATAAATGGACTTTATGGTTGAAAATTATTTCTCAAATACATCAACCCTGTTTGTCACTTCTATCCAATAACTTTGTCTCTTCATTATGTAAGGGTTTTTTGTTTGGTTTATAACTCCATTCATCTGAAAAATCCTCATTTTTTTACTTGTTTTCTATAATTTAACACATGGCAGCTATTTATAATCAGAATATTTAAAGTTGTGAAAGTAACAAAATTTATTATAATTTAAATCTTTTCTCTAAATTGAAGCAATTTATAAATCCATAAGAAAAGAATTTTTTCAATCTTCAATGAGGTATGTCTAAGACAACTTGTTGAACAAATAATTTAATATTTTCAATTATGTTTTAGATAACTGTTAGATGCCAACTTCGTATGCAAGGTACAATGATATACAGGAAATAAAGATAGAGACTTACAAAAATAATATCACAACAGAAATAAAAATGAAAGAGAAAAATAAAGACAGTAAAAAAACTAGAATAGTATACCTGAAAACAGCATCCCAATTTAAGTATTTTCCTTGTTTGGAATCTGAATGTCTATCTAAATCTTGAACTATTTCAGGATCCCGAATCAGGCGCTTAAAGGTCTCAACTTCTTTCTGAAAATGAAAAATAATCAGATGAATGTGTTACCAATCACAGATTTGTTCCAAGGAAAAATTAAATTTAAGTAATTTAGTACCCTTCGTTCTGTAGCTCTATCATTTTCCAGTTGCCGGCAACAAATAAGCAGGTTATTAAGTGCAAGACTCATGATTCAGCATTTCAGAACACAAATCCTTTTCTGGAAAAGAAAAAAAAAAAAAAAGAAAAAAAAAAAAAATATATATATATATATATAAATGATCTTATTGTGCATGCATTTTTTTTTTTTTGGTGCTAGAGTTAAACCCAGGGACTAAAACCTAATATGCATTAGCTCTATCACTGAGCTACACTTCCATACTATATATAACTATTATACACTATAGCATGGACATATAATTACATCTAATTGTACAGCCATAGGCACATTATGATCAAAGGCACAAAGAAGTTTCTCAACATTTCCATATTAAAATGAGATTTTCTTAAATTGTATCAAAACAATCATTCAACACACAAATATGTTCTCTGCAGCAAGAGGACAAGGAAAAGTGCGATTATTTTCAAAATCAACTTAATTAAAGCTGATTCAATGCTTTCCAAAGAGACAATAGTTTCAAATTTCCATTAAAATGTATGAGAGGGCCAGGGATTTAGTTCAGTGGCATCGTGCCTACCTTGCAAGCTCAAGGTCCTGAGTTCGATCACCAGTACAAAAAAAAAGACATTTCCAGTTCTTATACAGCCTCACCATCAATCATATGGTATTTTCAGTCTTTTCATAAACTAAGAAAAGCCCAGAACCCAATAGATGCACTGCTGAATTTTACCAGAACTTCAGAGAACACCATACTCTCAAACTCTTCCATAAAATTTGCTACCAACTCATTCCTTAAAGCCAGCAATATCTTGATACCAAAACTAGACAACAACACAACAAAAGAAGAAAACTACAGACCAATCTCTTTAATGAACACAGATGCAAAGATCCTCAACAAGATGCAGGTAAACAGAATACAACAAATCATTAATAAGAGCATACATTATGATCAAGTTGGCTTCATTCCAGGGATGCAAAACTGTATAACACACAGAAATCAAAAGAAGTAACAGAGCACCACATAAATAGAAAAATTACATGATCATATAAATAGATGTAGAAAAAGCCTTTGACAAAATCCAACAGCCATTCATGATAAAACCCTGGCAAAAATAGAAGGACCTTATCTCCAACTGATGAAAGTCATTTATGACAAAACCGGACATCATACTAAATGAGGAAAAGCTGAAAACACTCCCTCTAAAATCAGGAGCAACACAAAGGTGCCCATTCTCACCACTCTCACTCAATATAGTACTTGAAAAGTGAAACCAGAGCTACCAGGCAAGTAAAGAAATAAAATATATACAAATAGGAAAGGAAGATGTTGAACCATCTTATTTGTGGATATGATCCTTTACATATAAGACCCAAAAAAATCCACCAGAAGACTCTTAGAGCTAATAAACAAATTCAATTAAGTGGCAGGATACTAATCCAATATAGAGAAATCAATAGTGTTCTTGTACATCAATAATCTACCAAGAAAGAAATCAGAAAACCAATCCCACTCACTTAGGGTTCCTTAGAAAAAGTTACATACCTAGGAATCAACCTAACTAAGGAGGTAAAAGACCTCTATAAGGAAAATCGTAGAACTCTTGAACAGATTGAAGAGAACTTTAGAAAATGGAAGACATCCCCCATTAGTGAATAGGCACAATCAATATTAGCATAATGTAACTTTTTTTTTGGAGATAGGTCTCACTATGCAATTCAGTTTGACTTTGAACTGTGTTGCCCAGGCTAGCATCGAATTCTTAACAATCCTCCTGTCTCAGCCTCGTGAGTGCTGGGATTACAGACGTGCACCACCATGTCTAGCTCAAAATGTCAATTTTTTTGAAGAAAAAACAGTTCGGTATTATCTACATAAACAGAGATGTTCATTCACTGATACATGCAAACAATATGTACTTCACACCTACTGTGTCTGAGTTACCATACTAGGGGGCAAGCTACATGAAATATAAACTAAATTGACCCAAGTCCTACTTTATGGAGACATACCTAGATAGCAGAGTGACAATAAACAGATAAATCAGTCCATAATTCCAAACTGTGATATATGCCTCAAAAGAACCGAAAATACAATAGAAAATTACAGCAGTCATTTTAGATAAACTGTCAAGAAACATATCTTGAAGAAGGTTACAATAAAAGTCAAGATCTAAATGAAATGGTTCCATCATAGAAAAAGCTAGAGTACCAACATTTAAGGGAAGATAAGTAGCAGAGCCAAGAGATTCTAAGGTGGAAAAGAATGTGGTATGAAGGAACTGAAAGGCGACCAGAAAAACTAATAAGCAGTTACACAGAGTCACTACATAAAGATGAAACCCGTTTAGGTATCAATTCAGACTAAGTTCCACTCTCAACATTCAACTGAAATACCGATTTCCTAAGTAACAGCCTCTGAACTGACATCAACGTTCCTTTTGAGATTTCACCCAAGGTGATCTTTTTATAGACTCTGACAATGACTACATCCCCATTTTCCTAAAATAAATCTGCCCTTAGTATGCCATTCCTGTCTGGTGGTTAAGATTTGTGGGTTTCGTAGTCAGAATTCAAATTCTAGTTCAGCCACTTAAAAACTATACAACCTAGGATCGGGGATTTAGCTCAGGGGTGCACCTCCTGCCTCCAAAGTGCAAGGTCCCAAGTTTGATCCCCAATACAAAAAAAAAAAAGAAAAAACTATACAATCTCTCACAATTTAAATGTCTCCAAACCTGTTTCTCAGCGATAAAATGATAAAACTACCTACCTCAAAGAGTTGTAAGACCACATACACAGCAAATGTTCAATGTTAGCAATAATCATATTCCCTTCCCTTATGACTGTTTCTGGAATCTTATTTTTATTTTAGTATTTATATATTTATTTATGGGACTGGGGACCAAACCCAGAGCCTTGCACATGATAGTCAAGCACTAAACTACTAAACTACACCTCCTTTAAAAATTTTTTATTTTGATACAGAGTCTAGGTTGCCCAGGGTGGCATTTTTTCTGGTACTGGGCATTGAACCCAGGGCATTCACCAATAAGCTACATGCCCAGCTATTTTTTGAGACAGGATCTCCTGAACCGCTAAGTTGCTGAGCCTGGGCTCCAACTTGTGATACTCCTGCCTCAGCCTCCTAAGAGTGCTGGGATCACAGGCCTGTGCAACCATGCCTGGCTTTAAGTCCCTATTTGTGTGTGTGTGTGTGTGTGTGTGTGTGTGGGTGTGGGTGTACCGGGGATCGAACTCCGTTCCTTGTGCTCGTGAGGCAAGTGACGGAACCACTGAGCTAAATCTCCGGCCCCGTAAGTCCCTATTTATTCCGCCATACCTGAAAGAAAATTCTTGTCTCCTTGCTCGCAACCATTCCTGACTACAACATGGTGAAAACTCCCCATTTTATTCAATGCCAGACCTCGCTCCCGAGCTTTAGAAACCTTCTACATTTCCGTGGCTTTACATGCACTTTTCCTCCTGTCCTGAATGCTTTCTATCCTGCAGAGCAATTGCGAAACTGTTAGGAGTCTCCCCGGCTGAATTTCCACAGAACCTGTCACTTTCCACCAGCACGGTACTCTTCTCACATTACAGTATCACCTTGATTTGTAGTTGTCTTTCTACTCATTTGTACCTCGAGGGAAAAGATGGCAGCTAAGGTTCAAGAGTTCTCATCACAGCTAAGGACTGTAACTTATTTTCAGAAGACAGTACAGAGCACACAGCTGACAACCAGAACTCGAGCGCTGGTGGTGATCCTTAGCCCGTGCTCTTAACCCCGCGGCTGTAGATTAATCTCAATAAACGGCAGGAGACGAAGAGCATTAATTATGAGGGGGGGGGGAATCGCAGTCTAGTCACCTATATAAATCTGAACCCTAAGATTACAGGAAAATGGGACGCGTAGAAGGTCGGTTCAACTCAAAGACATTCAAAGGAGGCTCTGGGCTAAGTCCCGCTGGGCCTCAGCACGAGGCCGGAACAGTGGGGTGAAAAGAAGTGGCGCGGGCAGCTCCAGGATGCGTAAGGCTGCATACAGACAGGGGCGAGAACAGACTAGGTAAACACGAATTTTCCCTCACAGAAGCCACTACTGCTGAATTCTGACGGCCAAAGGGGTACCTGGAGGCGGCGGTGGCTACGGCCCAACTCCGCGATCCCCTGGCCTCCGGCAGCCACAGCTTCAGCGCCCCGTTACCCAAGCTCCTCCTCCCGTTTCCGGTTCAAACGCAACGTGAAGCGCATAGAGCACCTCTCATAAAATAGAAAAGTCAGGCTAAGCGACCGAGCACAAACTGCCCATGCGCACAAATATCACGCGCTCTCCGCTCAAAACATTTGCTCTCCCAAAACAATCGCCGGGATTTGAGAAAACGCGCCTGCGCACTGTCCACCAATGGTGAGCGACTCTGAGTTTTCAACTGGCCCTTAGGCTGGGGCGCCGGCACCCTGCCTGCTCGCCCTCTTCCGTCCCACCCCTCCAACTCTGAGGACGGAAATGACGACAGACCCAAGGAGCATAGAGGCGGGTTTCTTTTCGGCGCCTTTCTTTCTCCCGCGCAAGCGATTGGTTGGCATTGAGCGAAAGAGGCGGGACATATTGCCGCGGGTTCAGCACCGCCGCTGGAACCGGGAGATGCGGCGCAGGAACTGTCGCCGTTTGCTTAAACCTGCGTCTCGTGTCGTACTGTGGTTCCTTCTGCGTCTTGGATCATGCTGTTACCCTCGGACGTGGCCCGGCTGGTATTGGGTAAGCGCGGACACGACGGGGAGGATTATTGGGCTAGGCTAAGCAGGACAGAAGGACCTTTGGGGCCAAAGGTTTTGCCTGGGTGGAGAGGCTCTGGGGTTTTGCCTCGTCGCTTGCAAGTTGAGGATGGTGGTGATTTTCGTCCCTCGGAGGCGCTAGGGAGTTTAAGCCTCTTTGTAAGTGGATGCTGCTGGCTTCAGGCTGCGTGGTGAGGAGAGGGCTGAGGAGAAGCTCGGGCTGCAACAACACCTGGGGCCTGGATTCCGAGGTGCTCAGGCCTGCGCATTTTATTGGGACCCCTGAAAGAGCTGGCTACGTGACCGAAGGGCTGCGTGTACTTTAACCTTTCCTTTGGCAAAACTAGGACCGAAATAGGACTTCCTCTGCCGCCCAGCTTTGCAGAAAGACCTTCCTGACGCCCTTCTCATAACCCGGGCTTAGGAACTACGAATTTGGGACAGCTGCTTTCTCCATACTCTGCAGTATGTCGCCCAGTTCAGAGATGTAAAAAGCCGGTTGCATATTTTTTAAAAAGCAGTTAATTGCAATTCTTTTAATGAGCAAAAAATTTCAGACAGAATGTCTTCTAGTTACACATTTTCCAGCCCCACTTAGCTTTTCCTCCCTTTGAAGAGGGTTAGTTGGTTGGCCGCTTGTGTGTCAGGATGTATTGTCTATATGGGAGATGGTTTTTGTTATTGTTTGTCCCCTGAAAGAATAAAAAGGATTGTACTCCTGGGAATGAGAGCAACGTAAAGCTCAAAACTCGAGCCAATGATTTACAAACATCATGAGATTTAAAAATGGTAAACATCTGTGATGAAACCTCCCGTGGTATCTTTCCACGACCATTAGTACCATTCTTTTATTGTTCAAAAAACCCATTTGTTTTTTGACTTTAAAACACCTAGCACTGCCCAAAAACGTTTATCTTTGTGTAGGACTCTTGATATGCACATTTTTGCAAAAGTTATTAGAGGGAAATGGTTCCACCAATCATTTTTGAAGAAATTAATGACTAAAGGCTAAACTATTATTTTAATGTTGGATCTTTTTTTCTATAGTCTAAATCTATACCTATGGTAAAAAACTGGCTATGTTATAATAGATGTATCTATTAAGCTTATGTGTAAGCCAGCAAAAACGTAAACTTTCACAATATACACTGACATACCTCTTTTCTTCTGTAAATTAAGAATGTTGGCTTCTAACACTTAGGTGATCAACTGAGTTTCAAAAATCAAAATCTTAAAAATAATTTTCAGCCTCATCACTGTTGACATTTTGGTGTAATTGTTTATTAGGACAAGTTGTACTGTGTCAAATTTTGTGGGATATTTAATAACATCCCTGACCTCTGTCCTTTAGGTGCCAGAATATCCCCACCCTGCCCAGTTGTGAGGAGGAAAATGTCTCCAAATATTGCCAGTACAGTATGTCCCCTGGCGAGCAAAATCACCCATAGTTAAAGAAAAGCTAAAGAAAGCTGTATTATTTTGTTTTTTTGTTGTTGGGGGGGGGGTTGGTATTATTTTGTAATTGGAATAATTCACACCAAATTATATTTTTTCTCCTCAAGCTATTCTTTCTTTTAACGGATTAAAAACTGCAGCATCATTGTTTTTTATCCCAAAGATCTTTGTGTTTACATTCCACTTTGCCACAAATCTGGCAATATGCTGCCTGTTACGTCTAAGTATTTTGGACTTTGGTATGGCTTTCCATATAGTCTTTCTTGTAATTTATGTTATTTACTGTAATTGCTAAGTATTCGTGCCACCACCCATGTTTTAAAAGTTGAAAAAATTGTACACTTAGTATACAAAAAAGCAAATGTTGAGACCTAGTGATGTAGCTCAGTTACAGAACACTTGCCTAATACTGTATGTATGAGCATCTGGGCTCATCCCCCAATCCTGCAAAAAAAATTTTTAAAGCAAGCCCTACCACACTCATAGCTGTTGAATTTGTCCGTTAGTATTATATATCTTTCATATATGTATTGTGTATGTTTATCTTATATTAACAGTTTTATTATTTGCTGATTTTTTTTTCCTATCATACCCCTCACCATCTTCAGCCCCTCTCTTGTTGACCCTTTTTCTTCATAACTTTTTTTAGCAAATCTTTTGGTGCCTAATAGGTTCCAAACACTTTCACTTTCTACAGAAAAGTAAACTTTCTCCTCAGCATTCATATAATTAGGTTTTAAACCCTTAAACATATACACCAAAGCACTTTCCTAAACTGTGTGTCACATTATCTAATGCCATGTCAGTCACCCTTTCACAGGTCAGTTATTCATAAAACAGTTTCACTTATTTGTACTACTTCAACTCTCTTTTATTCATCAGAATACTGCACTCTGACTTTTGCACCTCACTACACTTACAGAGCCCTTTTGCTACTTAACTGTAGGAAGCTCTTGATGGAATTTTTGAAAATATTGCATGGGCCAATATATATCAAAGTGGTGTTTATTGACTCTCAGCCACCAGTTTGGTTTTTATCAGTATATCGTACAAGGTACTCAATGGAACTGATCCTACTTGCTTCTCCTGCTTGATCCCATGTTCTTAACTTTTGCCCTATCTGCGGACATTCCAAACTACTTAGTTTCTCCAAATATGATGTATTCTACCTCTTCTTATCTCCCTAATATAGTACGTTTGTATTCAAGAAGAAAGTCAGACATGATCTCTAAAACATCTTACAGCAGTTACACTTACTACTTTGTCTAATTTATTGGTTATAGTTGGGTTTTCTTTGGGGGGGTAAGCTGTTCATAATAAAAATTGTCATTTCTAAATACATAGTTCTGTGGCAGAAGTATGTTCATACTGTTCTGTGCCCATCACTACCATTTACCTATAGAACTTTTTCATATTCTCCAAACTTACTTTTGTCTTAGTATTCCTAATCTTGGATTAATGTATGAGCTTCAAGAGTTCTGGGAGCCTTCAAAACTAAAAATTTATGTGCAGATGGAGACATTTTTATGGGTGAAGGATCCAGAATTTTCTTCAATTTCCTAAATAGGTTTGTTACTTTCTAAATGAGTCAACATCCATTAAGAAAAAGCAGAAATCAGTGTGAGTATTTAACATGGATTTAATGAGGGAATTGGTTACATTGGTGATAGAAAAGCTAACAAGCTGAAACAGCTCATGTGAGTCAGTTTAGAGGTTAGCACAGCAAGAAGCTACAGCACTAATTAGGAGCACAGGGAAAGATAAAGCAACTGTGTAGAAGATGGAGGTAGCTTTGTCTGATAAGGGAGCTACAGCTATATAAATTCTACCAAAGCAGTAAGGGAATGGGAACAGAACTCATGGAGTCTTCCTGCTGCCCACCAATCTCCCACCAGTGCTTCCCATTTAGTAAATCCGGCCAGAAGATGGCTAGCATGTAAGTGTGGGAAGCCTTGCCTGTCTGAAGTGAGACTTCCTGTCGTACATTAGAATGCAAGGGAAGAATGAAGTAATGATTTGAGAGCAAACAGGATGGAGACTGGCACACCCCCTTCCCAACAGTCAGGAGCCACTGGTTCTAGACACCACGAAGACATAGATATTTAGTAAACAGGTACAAAAGAGTAACTGGTCATGACATTTCCTACTGAATAATGCCAGTACTCATTGCTGAGCTTTACAACTTTCAGTGATCTTTACACATTCTGTTTTTTCTGTTATCTCCAGCTGTTCTCTGTGTAGCTTGTGCTACATCCAAATTCTGCATATTCTCCAAATAAGCTCTATATACACTTCTGTCAGCATCATTGGGATTCCTAGCCATTCTTCAGGACTCATCTCATCCTTGAAGCATTGCATAATTTCCCCTAAGTCTGGTAGTAATTTTTCTAGCCCCAGTCTTTTACCACTTTTGCTTGGCATGCAGTTATTTGTATATATACCTTTTGGCTCTTTATAGATCATATTTATAGACTGATACCCTATCTCTGTTATTTGGAGACCTAGTAATATAAGGCACTGAAGCCAAGGATGTGGCTCAGAAGCACAGTGCCTGCCTGGCAAGCACAAGGTTCTGAGATTGATCCCCAATTCCAAAAAAAGCGGGGGGGCACTAAAAATTAAGTCCTTCAAAGAATTATTTACATTTTTCAAGGACACTAAGCTACCAGTATTCTTGAGGAATTAGTAGTAAATGTGAAAGAAATATTTTCACCCAGGGTATTGTACTCTCTTGCTTTCTTCAGGGTTCCCACCCTCCCACCCCTGCTGTACTGGGAATTGAACCTGGGGATACTGAGCTACATCCACACCCTATTATTTAGTTTTGAGAGATTCTCACTCAGTTGTCAGTGGCCCACCTCAAAATGCTGCTGTACAGGCATGCACTGCTGGGTCTGGCTCAGGCTCTTCTCTTTTTCTTTCCCTCTTTACAAATACAAAGTAGAGATGTCAAACTCTTGGCATCCCAATTCTTTTTTATTTATTTATTTTCTTTTTTGGTACCAGAGATCGAGCTCAGGGTCCTTGCGCTTGGGCAGCAGGCGGTGAAACCACTGAGCTAAATCCCCGGCCCCCCAATTCTTAAAATTTAAATAATGTTGATAGAGCTAGGATTTTATCTATCACCAGGTTGAGAATTGGTTATGATCAGATACTTAGTAATGATAGATAAACATTTTTATAGGCATGCAACTGAGTAAGCATATATGGCAATGAACTTGGAAGCTTTCAACTATTTCCTACATAATTTTGGAGCTTAGAGGACAAAAAGCAAAATATATCAAGTTCTAATCTAAAATTGGAACTTAAGATTGCGGAAAGTTGGACATATTTTTCAGAGAAGATAATGCATCTCAGATAAAATTGTTTCAAGATAAACTGAACTCTTGTTACAGAAATAATACAGCCTTTTAACAGAGCCTTTCCTCAAGTGTGCTATGCAAGAGTGTACTGTCTTGTGATGTGCACAAATTATGATGATTCTTTTCCCAACATGTTAGCACAAATGACCGTATTCTGTAAATGGTCTACTACATAAGTAGAACATTGTTTCTCAAATTTCATTTCACCGTCACACTCCTTAAGGAATAGACATTTTTCTCCTGATACCCTCCCACATGAAGTTTTAGTGTCACAAATGTACTGTATATCTGTTATACATTGTGTGTGTGATTTATTCATTAAAATGAGATTCTTCCAGAACCAATTTTCACCCCATGAAGGTGATATCACTCTTTGAGAATGTATGGTGTCAGGGAAAGATTTTTGAGGATTTACATTTCATACCACCACCTGTCAAATGTCACAAGTGACTGAATACATCTAGGGCAGTTAGTACTTTTGGAACTCTCCACCATGAAAAGAAACTGTTTATTTAGGGGTTTTTTTGTTTTGTTTTGTTTTTTTGCTACCAGGGATCAAACTCGGGTCCTTGCGCTTGGGAGGCAGGCGGTGGAACCACTGAGCTAAATCCCTAGCCCTAGGATTTTTTTTTTTCCATTAAGTTTATTGGTACATCTTAGGTATAAAATACAGTTACGTTCATCATTGGGATCTTGGACCTTTACATGACGCATCTTGGTTCTTATTTTTTTTACCCATTCCCCTACCCTACCTTCACTCCACCCTTCCTATTTACAAAGACATTGTTTCCATTGTTTTTCTTTTCTTCGGATTTTTAATCTAAGCTTGAGACATAGAAGAAAAGATTCCAACTACCCTAATTCCAATATGATTCCAGTGTTTTATACATGTTTTACATTTCTGTTTTCACAAAATTTTAGTAGGAGCAGACTGATTTATTCCAAGTAATATAACTCAGAATGCCAGCCATTGCAAAAATGATTTCTTTTCAGCTGACTATAGTTTTCACAAATTAAAAAAGAAAAATAGCTATCTATAATTCATGTAATTTCATATTTGCAGTATGGTTTCCAATGATGGGAATAATAAAGTAGTGGTACAAAAAAATGTTTCTTCAGGTTCCTACATATTTTTTTCGTGCCACAGAGCACACTGTCTCTGGTTTTTGATTTGTTTCTCCTTGTAACCTTATAGCATTAGTTAACAAGAGGTTGGAAAACTGATTTCATCAACTACAAATAGAAAGTGGTGAGTGTATTCCCAAATCATAGTTAGGCCTTTGCCTAAAAATGAAATTATTTTTTTCTTTGCCCTTTTCTTTTTAAAGCTCTCTAGCCTCCGTGTAATGACTTTGTAGGCCATCTCACTTACTTTTAGTATTAGTACCTGGCTACAAACAGTTCCAGGTGAAGAGTACTTTACTATTTTAAAGTTAGAAGAGACTTTAGATCAGCGGTTATATACAGTTCAGATGAAGTGTAAAACCTTTTAATTTTAAAATTAGAAGAGACCTTAGACCAGTGGTGGCGAATTTGTAGCTCGTATGCCACACCAGGCTGTTTGTATCACTGAAAGCTCTGACGAGTTCATCATCACGGCCTTAGACCTATTTCTTTAGTAGCTAACAAAAATGTATTTATTATATCAACACTGAGATAAGTGTGCTACAAAGGCAAGTATAAGGGAATACTTATAAATATTGAGTAGGTATTACTCAGTACCTATAAGGAATATAGGCAAAAAGAGTATGGTAGATAATTCAAAAAATGGTTCTCTGAGGAAATGATTATTACACTAAGCCTCAAAGAATGAGTTCAAGTTAGCTAGGCTAAGATAAGCTGCCCAAGCAAAAAAAGAAAAAAATGGCCTTAAAATCATTCATGTCGTTTGTGGGATTAAAAGATAGTTTGGCTGGAAGAGATGGAATGGGAAGACCTAAGGTTGAAAAGAAAATTGGTACAAAGCAACTGTAGCTTCACATGACATGTTCAGAATTTAGAATATTTTTCATTGAGACATATAATTCCCATTAATAAAGTGTAAAATTCTGTGGGGTTTTTTTTTTTTTAGTATATTCATGATATTATACAACCATCACCAATAATTCTAAAACATTTCCATAACTCCAAAAAGAAACACCTATGTTGTATTCAATCCCCAGTGCTGTTCCCTTCCCCCCAAACCACATAATGCATTGTTAACAGCCACTCCCAATTTAATTAATTTCCACTTTCCCCATTCTCAGGCAACAACTTTCTCTCTACAGTATATGGATCCACTTTATACTGTATATGGATTTGCTGCTTCTGAACATTGCATGTAAATGAAACGTGATTTTTTTTTTTGTCTGACTTCTTTCACTTAGTGTGTTTATAATTTTGATCTATGTTGTAGCAGATGTTAGTACTTCCATCCTAGCATAATTTGGTATCATTTAGGTTTTTCCTTTTTGCTTTTTCTTTCCCTCTCCTTCTACCTTGTGCTGAGGATCAAACCCTGGGCCTCCCACTTCTAGGCAAGTGCTCTACCAATGAGCTACATGTGCAGCTCTTTTGTAAAATACTATTTTGAGATAGTTTCACTAAGTTGGCCAAGCTGGTTTCAAACTTGGCAATCCTCCTGCCTCAGCCTCCTGAGAACCTGAGATCACGAGTGGTTGCTACCATGCTCGCCAATTTTATATGTTGTTGAGCCTCTTTCTCATGTGCTTATTAGCAATTTATATATCTTTTTTGAAGAAAGATCTAGTCATATCGTTTGACCATTTATTGATTTTTTTGCCCTTTATTATTGTCCTGTAAGGGTTCACTCTATAGTTTGGTTTCTAGTCCCTTATCAGATATATGATTTGCAAATATTTTATTCTATTTTATTGTCTTTCCACTTTTCAAACAGTGTACTTGAAAGCATAAAAGTTTTAAATTTTGGGCTGGGGATTTAGCTCAGTGGTTCTGCCACCTGTCTCCCAAGCGCAAGGTCCCGAGTTCGATCCCCGGTACCAAAAAAAAAAGTTTTAAATTTTGATGTCCCATTTCTTTTTTCTTTGGTTGATTGTATTTTAACATATTTTAAAGGGGGCCATAATTCCTATGTCTCACTGCTGCATAGCTCTGATTTGAATTCAGTCATTTCTGCCAGCTTGAACCACGTGATACATGCATGACTGTCTCCTCGGGTGCCTTACACTGCTTCTCAGGGGGTCTTTGATTGCAGTAATACAAAGAAACGTGTTGACTTAGCAGACCAGATGTTAGCATATTACAGTCTCTTAAGGAAGACATTGAAATGGTATAAAAATTGTAATACAGCTAATTTGTGGTACAGCAGTTGTAAATGTGTATTATATACACCAGCAATGGGGTATTTGTAAGGTTTCCATGTTAAATTAGAGAATTAATTTTTGATAAACTATAAATATAAATTTCTTGATTTAATGAAATTTAAAATTTTGTTGATTATTCTAATTTATATCTGGGCAGTAATTCAAATTTGGTTAACTAAGTAGATTTGGTCCATTTATAGACTTTTTAGTAATTTTATTAGAAAAAAGACCAATAAAAGTGATTAGATCCATTTTTTTGGTACCAGGGATCGAACTCGGGACCTTGTGCTTGTGAGGCAGGTGCCGGAAACATTGAGCTAAATCCCCGGCCAACCTGTTAGGTCCATTTTTAACACCAATGGTACAGGCTGCCTTATGGAACAGTCATGCATGTTCTGGCTGGCAGGAACGTGTTCAGCGTTGTATCTAAGAAATCATTGCTCAGCCAGGCGTGGTGGTGCACACCTGTAATCCCAGCTCTTCGGAAGCAGAAGCAGGGGGATCGCCCTGAGTTGAAGGCCAAGGTGCACTACAAAGGGAGACCCTGACTCAGAAAAGAAAATAAGAAATCATTGCTCATCCAAGATCTTTTTCCTAAGAGTTTTGTTGTTTTAATTTTTACCTTTAGATCTTTGGTCTATTTTGAGTTAGTTTTTAAATGTGGTCTAAAATAAGGGTCTAATTTTGTTCTTTTCCACGTGGATCTCCAGTTCAATTGTTCATTGCAAATGTTTAATAATAGTTTATTTTTATGTATTCCTCTTGTGTCCTGCAACCTCATTAAATTCACTCTTGGTTTTTTTGTATGAATTCCTTAGAATTTTCTGTATAAGACTTCATATTATCTGCAAATAAAAGTAGTTTGACTTTTTGTTTTCCAAACAAAGATGCTTTTATTTCCACTTTCTAATTGTCCTGGATAGAGCTTCCAATATAATTTTGTTTTGAATATAAGTGGCAAGAGCAAGCCTAGTGTGGTGACACAGGCTTGTAATATCAGCTACTTTGGAAACTGGCAAAGGAGAATCTCAAAGTAAAGGCCAGCCTGCACAGCTTAGTCAAACCCTATCTCAAAAGAAAGTAAAAAGGGTTGGAAATATAGCTCAGCACTGCAGGGCCCTGGGTTGAATTCCTGGCACCACGGTATAAGCAAAGAGAAAAGGAAATGACAAGAACAGACATCCTTGTGTTGTTTCTGCTTTTATGGAGAAAGCTTTGAATCTTTACCATTGAATATGTCAGATATTTACCATTGAATATGTCAGATATTTTAATCAAGTTGGGAAAATCCCCTTGTAGTTCTAGTATTTTTATCATGAAAAGGTATTAGATTACATCACATTGTTTTCCTACCTACATGAGAGGAATAATGTGTGTTTTGTCCTTTATTAATATAGTATATTTAAAAGAATTTGTGAAGGATTGATAATTCTGTCAATGTTTCATAGAAATCACCAATAAGGTGATTTGATCCTGGGTTTTTCTTTGTGAGAAGTTTCTTTATTACATTCAGGCTCTTCTTGAATAAGTTCTGAGTAGTTTGTGCATTTCTGGAAATTATCCATTTCAGCTAGGTTCTCTAAATTGTTGGCATAAGCTGTTCATAGTTATCTTTTATAACCCTGTTTCTAAAACATAGATGGTTATGTCCCCTGTTTTGTATTTTAGTAATTTATTTTTAATTTTTAAATTTTTTTTTATGCAGTAATAGGGACTGAACCCAGGGTCTTCACATTGAGTTACACCCCTAACCCTTTTCGTTTTTTATGGGGGTTTTTTAACCCCTTTCATTTTTTATTTTGACATGGTGCTCAGTTGCCCAGACTCACTAGAACTTGTGAAATGATCCTTCTCACCCTCCCAGAGTGCTAGATTCTAGGCATTTCCCACTGTGCCTTGCTGATTTTCATAATTTGAGGTATTGATATCCCTTTTACTTATTTCTACTCTAATATTTTCTTCCTTCTGTTTGCTGTGCATTTAGTTTGTTCTTTTACTAGTTTCTTATTTCTTTTTGTGGTACTGAGGATCCAACTCAGGACCTTGCACTTGCAAGGCAGGAGCGACACCACTGAGTTAAATCCCCGGCCTTCTTTTACTAGTTTCTTAAGTTGCAAGATTAGGTTATTGACTTAAGATTTTTCATGTTTTCACACAGGTGTTTATAACTGTAAATATTATACCACACACTGTTTTAGCCGCATCTCATTAATGTTGGCATGTCATGTTTTTGTTTTCATTCATCTAATTTCTTTTTATTTCTTCTTTGACACTTTTATTATTTAGAAGAATGTTGTTTACTTTCCACATATTTGTGAAGTTTCTACATTTTCTTATGTTACAGACTGCTAATTTCATTTCATTGTGGTCAAAGAGCATACTCTATACTTAAGGCTTTTCAAACTTATAGAGACTTGTTTTATATCCTAATACATGATCTATCTTGAATATAGCATCTGTACTTAACACTATAAGAATACATATTTTTTTTTCTACAAATGAGAGGTCTGATTGGTTTACAGTGTTGTTCAAAATTTCTGTGTAATTATGCTATTTATTAGAAGTGCAGTTGTGGAGCCTCTACCTTGTATTATTAAATTGTATGTTTCTTTTTCTTTGGTACCAGGGATCAAACTCAGGACCTTGCGCTTGTAAGGCAGGCATCGTGCCACTGAGCTACATTCCTGGCCCAAATTGTCTGTTTGTTTACTCCATTTCTGTCAGTGTTTGCTGTATGTTTTGGAGGCTCATTTGTTGGGTGCTTGTGTGTTGTAATTTTTTATAATTATCTTTGTCTATAGTAATATTTGTCTTAATGTCTACCATATCTAATATTAATATAATCTCTCCAGTTGCTGGTTCTCATTTGGCAACTTTGTTCCTCCTGCTTTTTGAAGTAAAACTCATATAAATTGCATCTATGAATTTGTCTTTTTAAGCAAAGAAGAAAAAGGTTACATACAAAAAGTCTTTTTTTCCGTGTGTGTGTGTTTGTGTGTGTGTGTGTGATTTTTGGAAACAGAGTCTTACTGTGTAGTCAGGCTAGCCTTGAGCTTTTGATCCTCCTACATCAGCCTCCCAAGTGCTGGCATTACAGGAATGAGCCACCACACCAGGCTGATTTTATACTTACCTTTGTAGGTATCTTTACCAGTGTTATTTTGTAGATTCAAATTACTCTCTGGTGTCTTTCACTTTAGCTGGAAGGATTTTCCCTTTGCTGTTTCTTACAAGGCAAATCTGCAAGCAACAAATTTTGGTTTTGTTTTTATCTGCAAATATATTTATTTTCTGATTTTGGATGAAGATTTTTGCTAGATATAGGCTTCTTAGTTAACATTTTTCTGTCATATCTTGAAATACTGTTTCACTGCCTGTGGGCTCTGTGGTTTCTGATGAGCTTTTAATCTTATTGAGGGTTCATTGTATGTGTTAAGTCATTTCTCTCGGTGCTTTCCTGATTATTTTTATAGCTTATGGATCTCTTGAGTATATACTAACTACTTGGAGTTTATTGACCTTCTTTGATGTGGAGATTGTTTTTTCTTATATTTGAGGAATTTAAGGGATATTATTTCTTCAAGTAGTCCTTTCTGTTATTTCTCACATTCTGGAATAATCATTATGCTCATGTTGCCACACTTGATGGTATCTTGTAAGTCTGAGACTCTGTTGTTGTTATCATTCTTTTTTGTTTTATTCCTCAGACCAGATAATTGCAATTATGTTTTAGCTTGTTGATTCTTTTGTATTCTAAAATCTCCTGTTGAGCCCTCTCTAGTGAATGTTCTATTTAAGTCATTATACTTTTCAAGTCCAGACTTTTGATTTGGTTATTGGTATTTAGTATTTGGTCAGATAGCATCCTCAAATTTCCAAGCATAATTTCCTGTAGTTCTCTGAATTTATTTGAAAATAGTTCACTTTAAGTCTTAAATTCGGTGCCTGAGCTTTCTTCAGTCAGGACTGTTTATATCAACTGCCCCCTCCTCCTTTATAGGAGCCATAATTGTTTACCTGTATGTGTGTGCGCACACGCGCGTGTGCTGGAGACCCCTGCAGTCAGATTCCAGTACCCACTTGCCCAATGTATGACACAGACCTGAGAAAAAGAATACACTAGGAGACAGAACTAGGAGAGGGAAAGTGGGGTGCCAGGACGACCAATGGTGATGAAACTGACAAAGGCTCTGGCCAATCCCAGGCACTGACTTTTACTGGCAATCAACTGGGGTAAAGACGATGTGTGGTTTCTATGGAAATTAATGTAAACAAGGCTCATAAAGGACAAGACAAAGCATCCTCAAATTAGGAAGAGAATAGACAAAATATATGATTGTAATTAGAACATTGTCCTTCTAGTAGTAAGATTTTAGTTGTTGGAATGGAATTTGGGTGCGAGTTACTCTGACCTCCGTACATAGGCTTCAAAACTCACTTCTGTAAACAAGCCAGTTGCGGGGTTAACTCTTCACAGCCTGCTTTGGGCATAATCAGCATTACAGTCCTCTGCGTGTGTGCATGCGCGTGTGCATGTAAAGATTGGACATTTTAAATAATACAGTGTGGGGGCCAGGGATTTAGCTCAGTGGTTTCGCTGCCTGCTGCGCAAGCGCAAGGACCTGAGTTCAGTCCCCAGTACCAGAAATAATACAGTGTGACAGTTTTTGTAATCTTAATTTTTTCCCCATGTTTGTTATTTTAGCTGTTGCTTGTTAGTGAATTTGCTGGACTAACTGTAAACTCCATATTTTTTTAATTTTTAAAAATTTATTACTGCATGTTTGCAGTAGATGTGTTTTACAATTCTCTTGGAGAGTTAGTCCATGTACATAATATAGCTTGTTTCTTTTTTGTAATCCCCTTCTCCCCTCCTGCCCTCCTCTAATTCCTCTTCCCCCCTTTTCTTTTTTTGTTGACATTATTAATCTTAGTTCATGTTTATGACATACATACAATGTCTGCATTTGTTATCAACTTCCTCTTACCCCACGCCCTTGGTCCCCTGGACCTCTTCCCATCTGCAAGAAATCCATTCCCTGTCTCCTTCTACTTCCTTTATTTTTCTCATAGTTTGTACTTTGCTTTACTCAAATGAGAGATGCCAATCAAAAAATTACAAATGCTGGCTTGGCAGTGGTGAAAAAAGAACCCTCCTACATTGTTGATGGGAATGTAACTAGTACAACCATTATGGAAATTAGTATGGAGATTTCTCAAAGAACTAAAGTTGGAAATTCTGAATAACCTAGCTATCCCCCTTCTGGATGTCTTCCCGGAAGAGCTTAAGACATTAAGCTACAGTAATACGTGCATACCACTGTTTATAGCTAATAGCTAAATCCTGGAAGCAACCTATATACCCATCAACAGATGATTGAATAAAGAAAATGTGCCATATATTTATCAATCAGCTATGAGGACAAATATCAGGGGATGCCCAATGATCAGGGAGTGCCTGACCACCTAATTGAGGGTACAGCAGAGGATGAAAGAATATACAAAGAATAAAGAACAAATGACTGTTTATTACTTGAAGGCCAGGATTTGATGTTAGCTCTTCCTGGCTAAGACTACAATCTTTGGACTAGTTAGTATTTATTGCTTATAAAACATAGCAGGGGGCATAAAGGCAAATGTAAGGAATAGCAGAACTAATGCACTAATGAGCCAGGCTTGGAAAAGAAAGGAACTATTGCATTCTAGTGACAGACAGGTTGTAGTTAACAAGCCACCTGTGTTATCTCTAGCTAAAGTTTGATCAAGAAGAATAGCTGCCAAAGAGTTGTAAATCCTCAACTGTAGTGTTTTCTTGCCATTAGAGGTGTCACAATCTCATTGATCATTTAGATCTCAGTTGTGACCATTGGCATAGGGAATTCTGTTTCCCTACACCAGCAGAAGGCTCATTTGTCACGTCACATGTAGGCCTTGGATTGAGTCACAATTCAGTTAAAAGCCAATTTACAAGCCAATTCATTATTATCTTACAGCCTGTTCAACACACTTTCATGCTGGTCTGCAACAAATTTGAGACATTTGTAGGAAAATGGATGCATCTGGAAAATATAACGTTGAGTGAAATAAATCAGACACACAGCTTGAATACTGTGTGGTAAACTGTGTTCTAGAAAGAGTTTTTGTTTTGAGACAGGATCTTGTTGTGCAGTTCAGACTGGCCTTGAACTCTATGTAGCCGAGGCTGGCCTGAAACTCGCTGCAGTCCTTCTCCTTCAGCCTCCCTAGTACAGGGATTACAGGTGTGCACCACCATGCCTGGCTTAAAGAGTTGATATTTAGTGATTGGACATTGGTTCCTTAAATACTGGGGTCCAATAAGTTTCACACTGCTTACCAGTGGGGTTTATGTGTGCTTTGGGGTATGCTTTAATATACAGCCAAGCAGTCAACAACTCTCTTAACCTTTACTGATTAAAGTTAAGGTTCTTGTTGGAATTGGTAATGCTTTGTTTCCCAAAGGGCATGAGTAAAAATTAAAGGAGTTCTTTTATGACCTTTCAAGCAGAGTAGGTAGGTTTTCAGGTCTTCTGTTCCTTTCTTTGGATAATTCTTTAGGCAGATAGGCATAGAAATAAGCAATATTGACAGAATATAGTTCTTAATAAACTAGTAAGTGAATTTATATATACCATCTCCTTACCTAGTCATTATGGAGGTTAGAAACTAGAGGAACTTATCATTTTCTGTCTTTCTAGAAGCATTACTATAAAATAATTGCACATTATCAAACACCTCATTTTACAACATTAGCTAGTATTGTTTCCCTGTGAAGAAGCCACCTAGTCTATGAATTTTACTTTGTTGTATAACAACCTACTGTTTTCTGGGCAAGCACATTCTGCTTGGGGCTGCATTTATAATTCTCGTATTTGCTTTATCATATTCAATAGCAGTTTTACCAAAAATGTAGAATTTACTGGAAGTACTTAAATTTTATTTTTCATTTAGGTTACTTACAACAAGAAAACCTCACTTCTACCTGCCAGACCTTTATATTGGAAAGTTCAGATTTAAAAGAATATGCAGAACACTGTACAGATGAAGGTTTTATCCCAGCCTGTTTACTGGTGAGTTACTTGTTGCTTAAAGGAAAAATTTCATCGACCACACAAGGGAGTGAACACTGTCTTTAAAAATCAGCTTATTGGGCTGGGGATTTAGCTCAGTGGTTTTGCTGCCTGCTGCGCAAGCACAAGGACCCAAGTTCAATCCCCGGTACCAAAAAAAAAAAAATCAGCTTATCAAAGCTAAGCATAGTATGGTATACATATAGTCCCAGGTACTTGGGAGGCTGAGGCAGGATCATTTGAGCCTAGGAATTTGAAAACAGAGCAACAAAGCAACGCCCCATCTCAAAAAAAATTTTAGGGCTGGGGATTTAGCTCAGTGGTTCTGGCGCCTGCCTCGCAAGCGCAAGGTCCCAAGTTTAATCCCCGGTACCAAAAAAAAAAATTTTTTTTAAATCAGCTCATCAGCAAAGTCAAAATTGGCAAAAATTCAGTAGTTTATATTAATCCATGACTGATAAGATGCCAAAGAAGGCCAGCTATTTTACATATTTATGCTAAACCTGTTAAGTTGAATTGCAGCTTTGTCTCTTGAGAATCAGGGGGTGATGTTGGTGTTGGTGTTGTTGTTTTGTTTTTCTTTTCTGCTAATAATAGGAATAGAACCTAGGACCTTCACACTGAGCTACATCCCCAGCCTTCTTAATACTTGTTTTATTTTTGAGACAGTCTCTCTCTCTCTCTCTACACCTAAGCTGGGCTCAAACTTGCAGTCCTCTTGTCTCAGCCTTCCAGAGTAAGAATCAATTTTAAATAACACTCTCATTCTGATTAGTTTCACTGGGGCTTGTCTCAGACTTTTCTTTTTTAAATAGGAGAGGTTTATTTGGCTCACATTGTCACCTTTTTTTGTAAATATCACCTGACCAATAGAGCATCATCTGGAATATAATAGATGCATTTTAGAATGTTATTTCACATGGCATTTGTCATTCCATCTTAAACGTAGCTCCTTAGAGATGTTTTAACCATAACAAATGAATTTTTAAAAATTACAGTTTATCAAGGTTGCATCATATAATACATACAAAACCCCATTCTATTTCTACATACACACACAGTAAAGAACTAGGATTTAAATTTTTTAATATCAATTGATAATGGTAACAAACAACAGAATATTTACTCTAACAAAATGTTTGGAATCTGTGTGTTCAAACTGCATGAAAGAGGGCCAGGGATTTAGCTCAGTGGTCCTGTTGCCTGCTTTGCAACCACAAGGTCCCGAATTCGATCCCCGGTACCAAAAAAAAAAACTGCATGAAAGAAATTCAAGGTATAAATAAAAGGAAAGTGATTTTTGTGTTCATGTGATGAAAGGCTCAGTATTGTTCAGTCAGCTCTTCCCAGTTTGAGGTACAGATTTATCACATTTAAAATCCTCATAAACAATTTGGAGACAGGAACATGCAGAACTATAAATTGTGTAAGGAAAGGGAACTAGAAGAGCCCAAAGAATTCTGAAAACAAGTTGGAGGACTAACATTTCAAAAGCCTCAAGGTCAAGCTTAACAGTGAGCAACTCAGTTCAGAGGAAACTAAGGAGACATGTCTAAATGCAAAGTTTATTCTAGATTGGATTTTGGAACAAAAAAAGTACATTAGTGGAAAAAATTAGCAAAATTTGAATAAAGTTTATAGCATAATATTATTTCTCAGATAAAAGTGCAGTGGTTTCTTAAGGTGTTAACATTCCAGGATGCTGAGTGATACCTGTGGAATTCTTCACTGAATCTTAAATTACTTAAAAACAAAATCTTTAAAATCTTACAAATCAAGTAAAGGTAGTCACTCATGTCCCTTTTCTTAGATAACGAAACTGAAGTTCAGAAAGATTTAATTATATCCATGAAGTTCTTACAAGTAAATAGCACTAGGTTTCTTTGCTGTGCTTTGTGTATTGCTTTCTGTTATTAAGTGTACTACTTGCCAGGATCCAAAAATAATGAGAGAAGGGGAAGAAAAGCAAACTGCAAAAAAGAGAGTAGGAGACTATTCCAAGAATATGATGGTTGATTCATCCTTCTGTCATTCTGTTAATCTTCTTTCATTCCCTTTGGTGAGGCCAGAGGGAATTGTTGCCTATCATCTGTGAGGTGGTGGAAATTTCATATCCACATCTAAATCTATACAACAGTGGACAAGATTAAGAGTTTCTATGTAGAAAATAACTAATTCTTTAGTCAGTCATTTGGCAGTTGACCACTTAAAAGTTTACCCTGAGTGTCACTCAGGCAGTTTACATGCTTGTTTACATACTGACTATCCCGAGTGTCACTTAGGCCAGTGTCATTTCAACCAGTTGATTCTTGTATTGAATAAATTTGATAAAATTGTTGTTTATAAAAACAAAAAATGCAATTTTTGGTCATCCTGTATTTAAATAATTGGACGGGTAAGTGGTTACTAATTAGTTACTTATTACTAATTATTATGAATAAAACAAGGCATAAATACCAAGATAATATTACGGCAAATCCTATACTTTCTCAGGCTTTAATAAAGAAAGGACCAATTAGAAATCTGCTTTATTGAGGGTTCAGGAATGGAAAGGGAACTATAGTAATTGCCTAGTATGTGTCAGGCACGTCACAGTCCTCATGACAAAAGTTTCTATGAATTAAGCATTATATGTAAATTTTATTTTATATATATGAAAGTATATTTGTCTTATAAGTCAAATTCACATGTAATTGTTGAATTACATGTGAATTTGAAATCAGAACTATAAGCTCCAAAATCCTTGCTCTTCCCTATTGCATGATCTTACACTTGAGGTATAAAACCCTACCCTTGGCCAGGCATGTAGCTCAGTGGCGCTGCACCTGCCTGACAAGTGCAAGGTCCTGAGTTCGATCCCCAGTACTGATGCGGGGGAAACCCTGCCCTTGAGCTGGGAATAGAAGAGACAAAAATAGATTGTTAAGATGATAGAAATGAGAACAGCACTGAACTGATTCATAGGAAGGATATCTCTTACATGTTCAATTTTTCACTTTGTTCTTTGGCAGGTTCACATGGCTTTCAGGATAGCAAGAGCAGATCAGGACTGTGTCCTTATTTTTAACTAGTCATATAACTAAATCTCTACCACCCAGCTGAAAAACTGTTCTTCTGCCCGTGGACTGTCTTAGCTAAGAAAACATGTGACCACAATGTCCTATTCAAACAGGCAAGGTTCTTTACCTGTAGAAGATGTGATGTGACCCACAACTCGAATGACTTTTCATTTTTGATGACCTCCTTTGCCCTTTCCTCATCAGCTCTTCTACAATCCAGATCTCTTTATTAGTTTTTGAATGGTAGAATATTTCATGGTGGGAAATTAATTGGTAGTATTATATGATTTTAGTAATACTTGATCTTTTCCTTTTCAGTCTTTATTTGGAAAAAACTTGACAACAATTTTGAATGAATATGTAGCTATGAAAGCAAAAGGTAAAAACGAAGGTTGAGGGATTTTTTTGTTTTGTCTTGTTAATTTTATATAGCATTTGTCTATTAGTAACTTTTAGAAAGTATTTCTAATTAAAACATCTCAGAAGCATTGAGAAATCTTTTCTCAGTTATGATGACATAAATATTACTAGGAAACATCAATTCATTTGTGTTTACATTGAGTAATACATAAATTGTAAAAATCTAAATATAAACAAAAATAAGCCATAAAACTCTTTTAGAGAGTGTAGGTTACCTGTACTGATGAGCAGGCATTGCTGTGTGTGACAAGTTTAAAAATCATCATTTTAATTTTAACTTCTGTGTATGTAAGTCTGAACATGGGAGCCAGTCATAAAATTCTGGCTCTCCCTATATTTCCCCCAAAATAATACCAGGTCTTATATTAATTTTTGCTCCAAAAGACACAAGAGGGCTTATTTTGGGGAAGTGTTTTATTTTTTTCACATACAAAAATCTACATTTATTCACATACAGTCATGTCATCTTCTGAAACATCATTGTAACTCTCCAAATCCCAAATTCCAGCCTGAACTTCTTACAACTCCATTTTCTGTAAAACCATTGGCTGTAGTCTGTCATGTCTAGCAATAGAGCTGTCCTTAAATGAGCACTTCCTGCCCATGTACTCTACACGTAGTACATTGGCTGGAGCACAGTAGTCAGTGATTTTTATCCCATGACTTCTTCACCCAGGTTACAACCTCTTGCAAGCTGGGCTTCACAGAGTTTCCATTAAATCAAGTGTTAATTGAAGACTTACGAGACAAGGCTGACAACAAAAATGATAACAGTTAATGATGGTCCATACAAAAGCAGCAAAAAATTGCAGGCACCAAAATTCAGAAAATGTTTCTTTATTTCACACGAGTGCATTAAGTACATCCATTACAACACTTGACATACTGAACTATGAAGATTCATATTAGAGACAGTTGTGTCCATTCATTATCAAGTGTGCTCATTATTCCTGCATTGTGTCTGTATTCTGATTGGTCATTTGGCAGTAAGCCTTGAGTTCCTCTGTTTACATAGGCATTTACCTCTCGTCCAAAGGCACCTACTTGGGTATTTACAAGTACTTAATTAGAATTTCTATTCTAAGTATTAATGTCAGTGGTGTTATTTATATATTAATATTATTTTATAATTCAGTACACCTGTCCTGTATATTAAATGCATTTGTCTGGGTGACAATCTTAACTGAGGCTTATTTGGGGAGTAGGGCTTATAATCATCCTGAAAAATCATGCTAGGGCTTATTTTCCATTTAGGGCTTATTTTGGGGAAAATATGGTAGTTACTAGAATATATAAATAATACTAAATTAACTGATTTAGAGGACAAATTCTGATGATTTATTCTCTCACACTGTTGCTGTAGCTTAAAGCATTCACAAATTAGTGTTAAAGAAGTAGCATAAAATAATAACATGAATAGCTTAACGTTTGCTAAATACTGTTTATAAGCACTCTGCTTTCATATGTTTTATCTCATTTAGTGTGTAAATTAACCCACTGAGAAGTATTGTTTATACCTATTTTTAAGTGCAAGGTAATTGAGAATTAAATTACAAAGACTTCATATAACCTTTATGATAATTATTTGTCATAAAGCATATTTTAATTCATCTTTAAATATCACATGATAGAACAAAAATGAAAAAGTAATTTGTTATTAATCCAAAAAATTTATGAAATTACTGGCCTTACAAAAAAAGCTGCTGAATTTATATGGATGTCCATTTCCACTCATATTGTATATAGTATACAATAGCTGAAGAAAACAAAGCAGTAGCAATTATACCTTTCCTGGCCATTTTTTAAACAGGCTTTTCAGTTTCCAAAATAATGTTAGCAACAGAGAGAGGTTTTCTTTCACTGTGATTTTCTGTCTTTGTTCAAACTGAATGATGAATTTTCTCCAACTGAGTTTATTTTCTTTTACTATTTAGAAACATCAAATGATGTCCCAGCAATACTGTCATCTCTGTGGAAGAAGTTAGACCATACACTCTCTCAGATCAGGTACTGATTAAAATATGCATAATGATTTTGGAATGCAAGTATGCTTTAACTTTAAATTATTTTATTATATACATAGTGCACTTACATAATACCTTATTTGACATTATCTTAAAGGTTTTTGGTGTTTCATTGTCTTTGATTGGAATAATTTGAGAAAAATTGCATCTCTTTTTTTTTTTTTGGTAGTGTCTTGGTTACTTTCTTATAACTGGGACACAGTACCCAACACCTACAACTGAAAGGAGTAGAGGTTCATTTGGCTCAAAGTTTGTGGAAGTTTCAGTCTGTAGTCACTTGGCTCCTAGGCAAGGCAGCATAGCAGAGGAGAAACAGCTCATGGTGTGGCATGCAGGAAGCAGAGAGAAATCAAGGGAGGAGGAAAGAGATAGACCCTTCCAGGCCGTGCCCCCAGTGACCTACCTCTTCCCATCAGGCTTCACCTCTCAGCATCACACCCAGCTATAAACTAATCCGTGGACTAATCCATTAATCGTGCCCTTATCATCCAGTCATCTCCCAAAAACCTCACCTATGAGCTCATGAGGCTTTGGGGGAACATCTAGTTATAAATCATAACAAATGCAAAGCTTTTGCCCTGAACTGTATACCCAGCCCATTTTTATTTTGAGGAAGGGTTGCTCTTAAATTGTCAGGTTGGGCTCCATATCCTGCCTCGGCCTCTTAGAATGGTGGCATTACTGGCATGCATCATCACACTTCGCTGAAATAAATTACATTTTAACAAAATATTTACAGATGAAGAAATTGAGGTATATAGAAGTTTAATGACATTCCCAAGGTTTTTGTAGCAACTTAGAGGCAGATCTTGTACTGGAATGTTTCTTATCTTAGTCCATTGTCAGTTCTCTTAGACAACTGCCTTTTTAGTACATATACAGAGAATGAATGTGTTGAACCCATGCATTTTGGTGCTGCCCTTGTTAAGAAATAAATATGATGGGTCCAGGGTTGTAGCTCAGCGGCACAGCGCCTGCCTGGCAAGCGTGAAATCCTGAGTTCAATCCCTGGTACCTAAATAAATAAACAAACAAACATAGAAAGTATTGCTACTGCTGTAATCTTCCTTTAGAACTTTCTTATGATGCTAATATCTGCCTTCTACCTAGTAAGCAGCCTTGAAATGTCACTTTTAGCGTCATTGGTATCAGTTTTACAAGATCTCTTATTTGATTATGGAGCCTATTATGAAAATGATAGTTTCTTACCTTTTTACCCTGAGATACAAGTGAATATCACATCTAACTTTACCAAAGGCTTTATTTTCTTATTTAAAAACTGCTGTAATGGCACCAAATGCATTTATCCTAAGCCTGGACCACATCTTATTTGGTAATCTTATCTTTGTTTCCCTTTTCTGACTTATCTTTCCTACCCTTGTAGATAATCTTCAAAAGCATTCACAATTTAGCATTTATAAATACTGTGTATTTTACTGAGATATTTTATTGACATGATTTTACATAAAGAGAAAGGATTCTTCTCTTTTTTAACAGTACTGTGATTGAACCTAGGACTGTCACACTAACCTACCTCCCCAGCCTTTTTTTGTTGTTTATTTTGAGACAGATTCTCAGTTGCCCAGGCTGGGCTCAAACTTGTGATCCTCCTTGTCCTCCCAGTGTGCTAAGATTATAAAAATGTTCCATGAAAAAGAATTCTTAGCCAGGTTTTCTCCTAAGTTGTTTTTATATTTTTTTTAAGTGATTCATTGAATTCAGTAAGTTTGTGGCCCCATTTTGTGTATGTGTGTGGTGGTTCTGGGGATTGAACCCAGGCCCTTGTAGGTGCTAGACAAGTCCTTTGCCACTGAGTTATATCTCCAGCCCTTGTGGCTCTTTGTAAAGGAGACTTGTGGCTCTTTTTAGTAGAGACTTACTTGGGATAAGGACAAAGTCCCTGTTAATGCTTAGCAAATACATGGGTAGGTAGTTAAAGTCCATAGTGAAAGAATTAACTTGAACTTTGAAATTTCCCATTTGCTTTTCTCTTAAAGTTTGGATAAGATAATTTCATAGTCATTTATTAAAAGCAAAATGTCTTTTGCCATGAACTTTGGGATTCTGAAGTATTAATATATGTGAAATCAGAGTTTCTTTTCCTCTAAATTAGAAATTTACAGAAATAGAAATAAATTAAGAAATACAGTTGAAAATGTTATACTTCATATGTAGCTTACTTAAATGTATGGAATTCCTAAAATCACCTCAAGCTGCATTCTTAAAATCAAAGCACTCTAATGCATATTTAATTGGTTAGAAACTTCATTACGAACAGTATGTTATATAAGTTTATGTGCCACTCTTTCTCTCCTAATACAAAGCAGAATTAGTTACCAAGAAAATGTGTTGTCTTTTTGTTTTTTTGTCTTAGGTCAATCATATTGTAACTCATGCTTTACATAACTAAATCTGAGAATATCTCGGCAACAAAAGTTTTCAATAAATAAACTACTTTGTTTTATTTGTTAGGAGCATGCAAAGTTCTCCGGGGTTGGCTGCCAATCAGAGAGGTTGGTATTCAACTTTAAACAATGTTGAGAATTATTCCAAACTTTGTCTGGTGAACATTTCATTGAACATGAATGCTAAGTATCTGTTTTGTTGAAACTGCCTTTTTTCTGTCATTTTATATGTATATATAAAATATACTCCCTACATTTTTCCATTGGCTCTCATGTAGTAGCATCTTTTAATTCTCATTTTACAATTTTGGATTTCTTAATTTGTGAGGATGTTAGCAATACAAATTATTGCAGAACAGTTATACTCTTGAATTTATAGTTTATTATGAAATTATCAAGTAAATTTGGTATTTTTAAGAACTATCTTTTCAGTCTGTGGATCTAATGTTATATAGTACTATACATAGGTCATTCATCATGTTGACATATTAATCCCAAACTGCTCTGATGTTAATTTTTAATGCTTATATGTTTGCAGTCCGAACAAGAAATGGAATTGCAGAAATCAAACGACAAAGAAGGCTTGCATCTCAAGCAGCTCCTGTCAGTTCAGAGTTGCTGATTTTACCTTATGTTTCAGCACAATTTACTACTGCTCCTTTGACAGCTACACAACCTGTTCAGCCAGCTGGCCAAATTTCAACGCCAATGAGGTCAAATTTTGTAGTGGTCAATCATTCACAGTCACAAGAAACTGTAACTAGTAAGCTTTTCTTTCTTTAACTTTATTGCATTATGTAAATGAGATGGTCTACTTATGTCTCTGTATTATAGTATAGAATTATGACCAAAGCGATGAGAGAAGCTTGACATGGAACAGACTTTAGGTAACTTTACCACAAAATAAAGTCTGGGAGTCATTTTATTCTAGAGTTCTTCCTATTTCTAATTTAATTGAAGACCTTGAACTTTCATTTTTAAATATGGGATATTAATAGAAAAGACCCTGTTGTGTTAGATTTTACACAGGATATACATTATATTTCACTATGTCCTTACCTTTGTTCATGCCCATCTGTCCTCATGGAATAAAGAGTATCTCTTTCTAGTATACTTCCATCTCTACTTGAAGATTCATATTCCTGGCTTAGTCTTAAAGCAAGAAATAAATATAAAGACCATATGGTATATCCTTGCTTCTTTTATACCTGATGTATAGGGGAAACATGTGGTGTAGTATAAGGTGGGAAGCTAGTTAATAATGGAGTTGGAATTAGAATTTAGGGATTATACTCTCAGTTCACAGTCCAGTCTTCTGTATAACTAAAATGTTGCCATCCATTAAGATCTCCCTCATTTCCATCTTTTCTACATTCAAAACACTTAATGATTTTCTTATACTTTTTTCATTCTGTCATGTATTTTGTTTTGTTTTGTTTTTTTGGTACCGGGGATCGAACTCGGGTCCTTCCACTTGCAAGGTAAGCGGCGGAACCACTGAGCTAAATCCCCGGCCACTGTCATGTATTTTGTATTCTGTTGTAAAGCCTTAAACTTAAACTGTGAAGTATTTGGTTAATATTAATATCTTGTACAATGCCTTCCCACATAGCAGGCACTCTGTAAAGACTTACTGAATTTAATGTAAAAATAATAATTAGAGGTTAGTCAGGTGTGGTGGTGCATACCCATAATTGCAGCACTTGGGAGGCTGAGGCAGAAGGATAGTCACGAGTTTGAGGCCAACCTGGGCTACATAGTAAGTTCAAGGTCAGCCTAGAATATATAACAAGACATCTCAAAAAAAACAAAAAATAGGGGCCGGGGATTTAGCTCAGTGGTTTCGCCACCTGGTGTGCAAGTGCAAGGACCTGAGTTCGATCCCTGGTACCTAAAAAAAAATAATAATAATAATCAGTATTTAATGCTTCTTAGGAACAAGGTATAGTGGCATGTGCCTGTAATCCCAGCACTCCAGAGGCTGAGGCAGGAGGATCACCACTAATTTGAGGCCAGACTGAGCCACATAGTGAGGTTAAGGCCAGCCTGAACTATATAGCGAGACCCTGTCTCAAAAAAACAAAACAAAACAAAAAAATATATATCTATACTGCTTATCACCTTAAAGTTTAAATTCATTTTCCTTATCTTATTGTTTTGTTTTCTTGAAATACAGCCGGAGAGTCTTTAAATATCATTCCTGGAACTCAGGAAAAGAAATCTCACGCCAGTTTAATGTCACCTGGTAGACGTAAAAGGTAAATGATTTTTATAAAGAATATGTTGCGGCCGGGGGGGTTTAGCTCAGTGGTTTCGCCACCTGCTGTGCAAGCGCAAGGGCCCGAATTCGATCCCTGGTACCGAAAAAAAATAAGGAATGTGTTGCCAGTGCCATTTAAAACAAACAAGCAAGAATTGTAGCAGATATTTACATAGTGAATACAGTTCTTGGAACATGTAATGATATTTATTTCAGAAGACATTATTTTCTTTCACATGCTAACTTGAAACTGAGTTGTGTCCTTCAATAAATGGCATATCATTGTTTCATTGAATATTTCTTTTTTCTTTCATGGTACATAAAATAAGCGTATGTCTTAAAATTGATGATATCTCGGGTACTTTAGAATATATGCTTTTTAAATGAACATAAATAATACCAGTATGTTTTATGGTTCACAAACATACATTTTAAGTTTTTAATTTATATAATCTTTTCAGGAAGTTTTTGAAAAAAATTCTTTCTGTCCTACTTAGCCAGTGTCTCTGGACAATATTTCCAAAAAAAGGAGATGAATTTAAATTATTTCTTCTGATTTTTCACCTGTGAATCCACAGGATTTTTGTTTTTATTGTGAGTTACTGCTGATTAAGGCTTACTTTATTACAAGCTGCCTTATTATAATCTTTCTCACTTAACCACATAAAAATCTATAAATCTATTTTATTCCAATCTAAACCCAGTGGCCTTATTTGATTTTAAAACAGGTCATAGGATCAAAGTTTATATGTTTAAGTATATAGCTAGAAAATAATCAAATTACATCTCAAATTTATTTCTTCTTGTCCAAGTTTGGTAATGCTTTTTCTATTCTGTTGCCTTTTGTGCACACTAAAAGAGAAAACATATCTGTTCTACCAAAATAGTCTTAAAGTTCATGTCTATATGGGTAGATATCATCGAATCTGTTAGACATAGTAGTGAAAAGACAATCTTTTAAACTGTGTTGCAGTGAATCACAAAGGAAAAGTATTACTTTGTCTGGGCCTCACTCAACAATACGGAATTTCCAGGACCTAAATGCATTTACAGTAGAGAAAGTAAGTGACATTCCCAAACTTTACAACTTGAAATACTCCTAAGTTTAAAAGTACTGACATACACAAATGTGTACATGTGCACGCATGTGCATGCATGCATGCTAAATATAATATTTCTGTAAGATTGCAGTGGAATTGCCTTCGGATAGAGGGTCGGAATGTATAATTGTGGGAGGCAGTATATTCAGAATAGCATAGGCAAATCCACTAAAGGAAAAAACATTTGTATATTAGGAACTGCAAATACTTTGTTGTTGTTGGATTATTCAGTATAATAGAGCATTATTTAAAACTTTTTATAATACGCTAAAACCCACCTGCCTCGCAAGCACAAGGTCCGGAGTTCGTTCCCCAGTACCAAAAAAAGAAAGAAAGATATAATAAGCTAAAATGTGTCCCTAAGCAGTGAAGAAAGAGTTGGTGAAAGATCTGTGAAAACACATAAATTTTCAAATGCTATGTTTAGGTGGTAATATGGAGGGAGCCACTACAACTTCTGAACTTCTACTTAGATTGATTAAAACTGTTTAGCTTCCAGTGATTGGGTTTTTATTATTTACATATTTTAAGACAAGTTCTTACTGTGTTGCCTACACTGGTTTCAAATTCCTGGATTCCTGATCCACTTTAGCCTCCCACATAACTGGGACCTGACTGAGATGATTGTTTTTTTAAGTAAGTAACGTGATACTCTTTCCTATCCTTATTTAACATTGACTTTCTTTTCCAGCAAATGGTTATTGAAAATGCACGAGAAAAAATACTAAACAACAAGTCTCTTCAAGAAAAGCTTGCAGAAAACATTAACAAATTTTTGACTAGGTGAGCTGTATGTTTAAAATATTTAATTGTTTTTGTCTAATTGCATAATTATGCTAGATTTTCCTTTCTGTATTACAGTGATAACAATATTGTTCAAGTACCCAAGCAAACAGATAGCAACCCTGCTGAGCCAGAAGCTTCAATTGATGAACTCCTGGGACTTCCGGTATGACTAGGAGTGTGTGTGTGGTGGGGGGGGGCGGGGGGGGTAGGTAGGTAGTATTTATAGTCAGTTAAAATAGGTGATATTTTGGTTTTAATTCAAAACCATTGCCAAAAGGTTTGATGTATAAAATGTAGTTTAAAATAAGATACAGCCAGGTGTGGTGGTGCACACTTGTAATCCTAGGGCTTGGTAAAATAAGATGTAGCTTCCTTTAATTCCTAAATTAGCCAAATACAATTTGTTTCTGAGCACATTTAGATAGTGATTTTTCAGAGTCAGTTCATATTTTACTACTTACATGGTAAAAATAACAACATCTTTCTAATTCACTGAAAAGCTAACCAACTTTACCAGGCTATCAATAAAACTCATTTATCAAACATGGTTTGGGATTTTTAAATATTTAATATTTAATGATTCATTGATAGTATGTTTATTTTTGTGTATGTGATAATACTGTACAATGTTTATTAACATTTCTTCTACACTGCTACAAACTGTATAATTTAAAGAAATAATGAAATAAAATGAATCCAAGTACTATTTAAAGAAGAGTTACTAACCAAATGAATAATTGTCTGTGTGAGGCTTACTGCCAAGAGAAGAAAAGTAGGAGTTGCATTCACCATTGCTACTCAGTGATGGTGAATAAAAGAGTTGGTAAAGAAGGAATTTAACACAATATATATTTGTTTGTTTGTTTTTGGTGTTTTGAGACAAGGTCTTCCTATGTAGTTCAGCCTGTCCTTAAACTCACTATGTAGCTCAGGCTGGCCTCAAACTCACAGTGATCTCCTGCTTCAGCCTCCCAAATGCTGGGATTATAGGTGTGTGTCACCATACCCGGCAATATGTATTTTAATATTTGTCCATTTATAGTGTGCTTTTTGAAGAGCAGCTAAGTTTGTGTTTACTTGTAATCTTGGGCAGTGTAAACATTTTTATTAGCATTACTGTGTGATTTCATTATAGCGAGGTTTTTTTCATTTGATAAATTCTGAGTGAAACCAGTGACTTTTTTTTCCCCATATGCCAGCTCTATCAGTACTTCTTTAAAAAGCCCTTTCTATCTTAGCTAACAAATATATATCTATGCTAGATTTTTTAGTCTCTTAACTCCTTGCTATGTTTTCTTCACAAAAACAGATGCTTACTATAATTAATGGCACTCTTAGATTGTGTGAGAGTTACAAGAAAGTGAAGATACGCAGGGCATACTGGCACATCCCTGTAATCCCAGCACTTGTGCTGAGGCAGGAGGATTGCCAAGAGTTAGAGGCCAGCCTGAATCACAGAGCGAGATCTTGTCTCAAGAAAAGCCAAAAAAAGAAAATGACACAATGTTCTGCTCTTGGTTGTTCATATTATTATATACAGTATTTGTAAAATGTTTTAAATTCATATTTAACAGTTTTAAAAACAGCAGAGGGATTTTTTTTTTTTTTCTGGTATGGGGAATTGAACTCAGGTCCTTGCACTTGTGCAGCAGGCAGCGAAACCACTGAGCTAAATCCCTGACCAAGCAGAGGGAATTTTTAAAAAAATGCGAAGGACAAAATAGAATCTCAGTTTGTAAGCCAGTAAAACCAAGCTCAAAAGAAAGCAAATTTACAATCCAGAGTAGCACTAGTACCTCTGAAAGTAAATGTAAAAGAAAGGCTACAAACACAATAATGAGTTGCAAAACTTAGGGGGTAAACAACATATCTTTTTCCTAGTCCTTACTGTCTCCAAGAAACAGCATTGCCAGTCATAAACTCTCCCAACAAAAGAATTTGACTTGGTCAGAAGAAAAGAACTGAAAATACATAGTTTTGAAAAATTATTGTACAGCTTAGATTGTACTTCAGAAGCTCACTCCCTTCCCTTTCCCATTGGTACAGAGCTTACATATAGCTTTTAGCATGCTATTTTTAAAATAAGAGCAAATAAGTAAGCCTTAGTAAGCATTTGAAGAAAGAACTTAATATAAAGAGATCAGACACAAATCCATTTATACTGAAGAACCTATAAAGCAGTCTACAAACTTATGTGAAGAAAACAGATCACAGAGCATGATAATGATCATATTAGAGTATGATTTTATTTGTTTTTATATGTATAGATAATTGCTATATTTTATTTTAATGTTTAGGAATGTGTTCACCAAAGTGATTAACTGTAGGAAGTAAAATTAAGGAAAATTTACCTTCTATTTTCTAATCTTTATTTTCTTTAAAAATGAGCATATTTTTTACATTTAAAATCAAATTTTCTTGAAAGGGCATGCTTCAGCATAAAAATTCAGAAATATCAAATGTCTGATAAATTTTTTCTGGTGTTAAATGTTGATTGAATTAAGAGTGTGCCTTCAATTCATAATCACAGAGTGAAATCCATATGTCTGAAGAAGCTATACAGGATATATTGGAACAAACAGAATCAGACCCAGCATTTCAAGCACTGTTTGATTTGTTTGACTATGGTAAGTAGACAATTTTTTTAAGGCAGTTAGAAGAAAATAGTTTTTCTAGTCTCTGGTAACTTAACCAGCGTGAAGCAACATTACCCAGAGCATTTGAAATAGGTGCTATTTCATTAAACCCAACATTTTATGGATATTTAAAGGAATTTTGTTTTTGTTTTATTTTCAGTTAAACATCAGCTATAAAAGTAGAGAACAAGGGCCGGGGATTTAGCTCAGTGGTTTTGCCACCTGCTGCGCAAGCGCAAGGACGCGAGTTCAATCCCCGGTACCAAAAAAAAAAGAGAACAGCATGGGGTATTTTTGTTTGTTTTTGTTGGCATTTTGACCAATCAGAAATTGTTGAGGCCTACTGAAAAACAGATAAATAAAACTGAATAATATAAAATGAATACAACATACCGACCATTGCTCACAATCCTATGATCTAGTGCAGTAGTTCTCCAACTGTAGTCCCCTAAACCAACATTATGTGAGAACTTGCTAAATATAGAAATTCTTGGACTTTCCAGAAGACCTAATACAGACTGAGGTTTGAGAGCCACCAGTACTAGCCAGGCACCCTGATGTGCACATATGGACACTGAGATAAGGGATTTGCTTGAGCACAAAGGTTTGAGACCAGCCTGGTCAACATAGGTGAGACACTGTATCAGAAAAAGTCTGGTAGGAAAATAGTTCTATTCCCACTTGTAAATGACATACAAAGCAGCATATTAAAAACATCCAGAAAACCATAACTAAGACCAAGGTTTAGTATTTGTCTGACCACTGTGAAGTGGTATTAATTCATGCTTGTTTTTATTTTGGTCATTTAATTATTTCCCTGTTCCCTTTTTAACAGATAAAACAAAGAACAGTAAAAATATATCACAAAGCATTTCTAATCAGCAAATAGTCTTATCTGAAGAAACAAATCTAGTGGTTAAAAGTTCTTTTGAAAGAGAAGAATCTGGTAAGAACTTGACTTTGTTATTAACCAAAATGTTAATAGTAGTCTCAATTCAGAGGCACAAAATATTGTTTGAGTTCAAATTACTACATGGGTCAGTTTTGTATTTCTACTTTTGCCATAAGAAAAATTACTTCCAATTCTTCAGTATTTGATGATAGGTGAATTTCTTTATAACGCAGTAGTTTCTTGACATGCACAATTTAGCTGGACTCAAGTTTGAAGATTTTTAAGCTGTATCTACTATGTCCACTAAATCAGTACTTTGCACTTCTCTCTCTCATAGAATGCTAATATGGTACATAAGAGCCCATAGGAGCCACTTATTAAATGAAGGAAAGCTATAAATAAGACCGTCTTTGAGTTTTGAAACATATGCCAGTTTTTTAAAAACTTATTTTAATGTAACAGATGGGTATGGAAGTACACGATAAAAATGAATATGGCTTAGTTGGGTATGGTGGCACACACCTATAATCTATAATCCTGGCATGTGGGAGGCTGAGGCAGGAGGGTCTCTGAGAGTTCCAGGCCAGGCTGGGCTACATAGTTCAAGTCCAGCCTGAACTACATAGGAAGACCCTGTCTCAAAAAAGCAACCAAAAAAAATTATATGGCTAATTGAAATATCAAATCAAGCAAATACTGTACCCCAGTAATCATCTCAGAGTTAAAAAAGAATAGAACACCAAGAACTGTACAAACCGCTCTTCATTCCCCTACCCAGTCACTATTCCTCACCTCCCTGTTCCTCAAAGGTAACCATTATCCTAGCTTTTCACACTTCTTGCTAAACTTTGTACATTTTCAGTACCATCTCCATTCATTCTGTCTACAACAGAGTTTGTAGGCCAGGGATATAGCTAAGTGGTTCTGTCTTCTGCCCCCCACGTGCAAGGACCCAAATTAAATCCCCGGTATCAAAAAACCCCACAAAGTTTGCTATATCATCTTTTCTGCTCACCTGTTTATAAATGTTATATCACTGTGCAATTCCTAAAATACCTAATAGCTCCCAATTTTTTTACATCTTCTCTTCCTAAAACTACTTTTGAAGATTTTAGACTATATTCCTCTTAATCCTCTGCCAACACCCAAGCTCAATCCTCCATTTCTTCTTAGGCTGAACTATCATGGAGTACATATGTTTCTCACTATATGTTATGTCTAGAAGATTGTGCTTCACTTAAGCTCCACCCTGCACAAAACTTGAAATTCTCTTTTCTCATAATGTTTTTTTACTCCCCCTGCCAGCGATGGTGGTGCTCTCCTAGGTACTTGGGAAACTGAAGAAGGAGGATCACAAGTTTGAGGACAGGCTGGGCAACTTAGTGAGACCTTGTCTCAAAATAAAAAGGGGGAGTAGCTCACTGTTAGAGCACTTGCCTAACATGTGCATGGCCCAGGGTTCAATCCCCGAAACCCCCTACCCCAAACACATTCACCTCCCCAAAATTTATGTGGCCTAAATTAATTTCCTCTATTCTCCCCAACAGCAAGGATTTCAGTGGGCTCTACACCCATTTTTACTAGTGTCATAACTGTTATGGTATTTGATACACATTTTTATGGGTTTTCCCTATATTTTCTCATTTGATCAAGTCAGTGTTTTCTGCCCTAAATTGGGTATAGTTTATCAATGCTGTTTTGTTTTCTGAAATACCCTTTCCTCTTCCTATAGTATTTATTTTTCAAGATCACCTCCTTCATTAACTCTTTGTAACATTTTTTCTTGTTCCATAGATAGAAAGAGATTCCTTTTTTTCCTATGCTGTTAGTTTTCAGCATGCTTTCTTGTAACTTTGTGTTCCTTGACTGCTTTCCTAACTATCCTAATCTCTCCAAGATCAGGGAGTGGATCGTTCACACTTTGTATTCCAGTAGAATACACATCTTTGTGTTCCAGTACATGTATGGTTGGTCTTCACTAAATATGTGTTGAATGTTAAACAGTATACGGAGATCAAATATTGATCATGTAAAAAAAAATCAGATAAAATGAGGTCAGTAGAAATGGTGGAAGTTGAAAAATTAATGTAGCGAAACACTACTACTACTACTACTACTACTACTACTACTACTACTTGGAGACAGTTTTTCTTTGTTTTCCCTACTAGTAAATACTAGATATTCTTAAACCTCTATACTTTTTCCTTCATTATGTCATCTATTTTCTTAGAATTGGACACTTGTTTAAAAAGGCATCAGCACTAGGTGTGGTGGTACACACCTGTAATCCCAGCACTCAAGAGGCTGAGGCAGGAGGATTGCCATGAGTTCGAGACCAGCCTGTGCTGTATAGTGAGTTCAAGGCCAGGCTGAACTACATAGGGAGACCCTGTCTCAAAAAAAAGGCATCAGTAATTAGAAATGTTATCATAGATATTTTTGACTCACAGAATGGGTAGTACAATATCAGATTTCTACTTACTGTTATGCTAAAACTTTGTATGTCATTGACAGAATAGGTTGTAATAGTAAAAATGAGTGCTTCAGAAACTTAACATACTGTATCTTTCCATGATCTTGATATTTTGCAGATGGTCAGCCTGGTCAACCCCCTTGTACATCCTATCAAAATGAAGATGCACTAAATGCTTTAAAGAATGGCAGCAATCATGAAGTGCTTAGACAGGAAGCCCAGGAAGATTTTTCCCAAATAGATTCTTGCATCCAGAAAAAGGCCATTAAAACAGCAGCACCTATGGAGGAGAAGTGTGACCTTGACATTACCTTTCAGTCTGTGCCTAATTTGAATGACTTTAACCAAAGAGGAAATTCTCATGCTGAATGTAATCAGCATTGTGCTGAATTATACAACAGTCAGATCCCCCCTGAAACTGAAAGGGCCATGGAGGTTGAAAAGAATTCTTTGTCTCCAAATGTGCCCAGTGAATCTCAGTTACAGCCTCATCAGTCTGCTATACCAGTAACTTCATTAGTTACCCTTGGTGGTGAAATGAATAATGAAAACTTAATTCTCTCTGGGAAAAGTTGTCAACTTTTGTCTCAAAATCCTCCATTAACTGGAAAAGCATCTAAAAATAGTCAGTTTTGTGAAAATCTGAATACAGTAAGACTTAAAACTAATTTTCATGGTTCCAAGTCACCAGATTCTAGTGAAATTTACAAAAGTAAAATTGAAATTAATAATGTACTACCAGTTGTGTCACAACAACTCCCAGAGTGCCAAGATAATTCTTCACTTCAAAGTAAAATGTTACCTGTGTCTGTTGAAAGTTCAGCTTTACATGTATCTGAACAAATAGAAATTTGTCTCGAAGATTCAGACTCAATTAAACAACCATATAATTCCACAGCTATTGAACTAAATCATATGGAAAATGAAACTGAGCCACACAACTCTGAGGAAGTTATTTTGGATTCACAGGAGCCTTCATCTTCCGTAAAAGAAGGAGATAACATTTTTCTTTCTTTAGGTAGAACTGATAACTGTGGGGAAATTGCATTGATACCTCCAGAAGGTAACTCTATAAAAAACAATCACTCTCTTCCTTCAGAATCTGGGTGTTCTTCAGTGGGAGATTCTCACCCTGAGTCCCCAAATCCTGGTGATAAACCTTCTAGTGACAACTCTGCAGAGATAGATTCATCAAATATTGTGTCTCTCAAAATTATCATTAGTGATGATCCATTTGTTTCCTCAGATACTGAACTTAACAATGCTGTATCTAGTATCAGTGGAGAAAACTTGCCAACTATCATTTTATCTTCTCCTGCTAAATCACCTGCCAAAAATGGAGAATTAGTTAAAGGCCTGTCTTCAGAAGAAAGTGCAGGTACTGTTGTATCTGCTGCAGTAAAGGATTCAGCCTCAGTGGAAGAAAGCCTTTTAACACTCAAACCTGAGGACTCTTCAGTAAACAACGTTCAGAGTGATGACAGCACTACTTTTTCAGCCAGTGTTACACCATGCGTTTCCAAGGAAGGAGGATTCATACAGTTGATGCCAGCCACAAGCACAACTTTTGGCAACTCAAATAACATTCTCATTGCTACCTGTGTGACTGATCCAGCGGCCTTGGGAACAACTGTTAGTCAGTCTAATGTTGTGGTGTTGCCTGGAAATTCTGCACCTATGACTGCACAACCTCCTCCACCACAGTTACAGACACCACCAAGATCAAACAGTGTATTTGCTGTCAACCAAGCTGTGTCACCAAACTTTTCACAAGGTAATTGTAAGAACATATTGGAACCTGGAATCCCAGCACTTGGGAGGCTAAGGCAGGAGGATCTTGAGTTTGAGGCCAACATGGGCTTCATAGTGAGACCATGTCTCAAAAAAAAAAAAAATGGAAACAGGCTGGGGATATGCAAAACTATGTGGTAAAGCACTTCCCTACCGTGTGCAAGGCCATGGATTCCATCCCCAGCGCTGTAGGAGAAAAAAGGAGTTGGGAGCATGTTGAAATTCATTTCTCTTGTGTGTGAAGTTGTTGGGTAGGAGATAAAAAAGAATCTATTTGTATAAGAACATACACTTAAACTTTGTGATTATGCTTCTTGTGCTAATTAATTCAGTCAAATCTTTTTAAATCTGCTAAGCTATGGATTTAAGTAGTTGAATTTTTTTTCTTTTCACCATTACTTTTCAGTGTACATGTTAATAAGCTACTAAAAGAGTTAAAGAGTGATTCTGCCTGCCTCGCAAGTGAAGGGTCCTGAGTTCGATGCCTGGTACAAAAAAAAAAACAAGAAAGACTGATTTTTCACATAGCTATACCTGATAAAACCCAAATGTTATGGGAGATTTTCTTACTGTACCTGTAGTTTTCAAAGAATTTGTCATCTATTTGAAGAGACTTTCAAAAACAACCTGAATTTTTTCCTCCATAAAATCTATAATTTCTCGCTGCCTTCCATCTTCTGGAATTGATTCCTGTCTTTAGACTCCTTAGTTTAGAGGGGGCTCTTGTGGCATATTATTACAAGCTGTTTTATAGCAATTAGTGATTGAAATGCCTGTTACATTGGTCATTGATTATGTGTTCCTCAGAAGTGAAGCTTATATCACATTCATCTACAATTTTATATGTATTGTTCTTTTCCTCATCTGCCTTTTTATATTATAGGCATACATGAAAATCTGATTAAACATTAACAATCAATTATTAAACTTGGTGAGTGTTTCAAGTACTGTTTCAGTTGAGCTAAAGGAGAGGTCAGAATTGATACAGAATATGGAGCTTAAGCTAGAGCTTAGAGAAATAAAGTAGGAGATAAAAGTCTTCACAGCCAAGGGAAGCAGCACAAGCATACATAGGTATTTGAAAGACTAGTAAATACACGTAAAAGTGAGTGGATCAACCTAACAGGAACAATTAGTGAGTTTATTCAGAAAAAGTTTATTTGCATGACAGGGCTAAAGTATAATAGTTGACTGTAGTTGACTTATAAAGACCGTATAACCATTCTAATTTCTCCTTACTGGTTTTTCCTTGTTATGCATCCTTTTGGACATGCCATTGAGACATAAAACAGGGTTATGAACAGGGTCTTGCGCTATAATCATGGGGTTAGGATCCTTTCTGTTTTAAGAGTTCATACTCAAATTAGTTTCATCATTCTTTCTAGAGGAATCAAGATGGTAATTGTAATATATTCTCCTAGCTGTAGAGTCTTCTTACACTTACTCATGATGGTTTACCATGGCTAAATTATCTTGGTCATGCTATTGTTCTTAAATTAGTATTTTTTTAAAGGAGAGTAGATCATAAAGAATGGTTCATAGAATTTATTTAAAAGTGCTAATTTAATATATTATGCCAGAAGATTTGAGAGGAAATCTTACTTCAACGAAAACTCTTTTTTAGGTTCTGCCATTATAATTGCTTCTCCAGTCCAACCTGTACTCCAGGGAATGGTGGGAATGGTCCCTGTCTCTGTGGTTGGACAGAATGGAAATACCTTTTCTGCACCTCCTCAGCAGGTAAGATTTATGAACTGAAAATGGTTCACTGATGCTTTTCTTAACAGTAATTAATGGCGTCTTCTCTTGCAGGTCCTTCATATGCCTTTAGCAGCACCTGTATGCAATAGAAGTATCCCTCAATTCCCTGTTCCTCCGAAATCTCAGAAGGCTCAGGGACTGAGAAACAAGGCTTGTATAGGTACCATTTCTTTAAGTTAATTAATGTCAACTTTATGTCTATATTCATTTGTCTTCAATACCTGAAGTGTTGTACTATTCCTAACAAATGGTCATGTTAGCTTAAAGTATTATAGTAATAGATGTCACAAGGCAGCCAGTTCTATTATTGAACAGTTTTGGTTCTGATAAAATTGCTTTTAGTTGTTGACTCTTAGCGTTTGCCTGTTGGGACTTCTTTCTTTGGTGTTCCTCAGATAATCATGATCCCTCTTTCCTAACATGTTTAAAGTGTATGGTAAATGGCTTATACCTTTGTATGAGACTAGATCAGTACATCTCAAATTTTAATATGTATATGAACTACCTGGGGATTTTGTAAAATTCAAATGCTAAATTAATAGTGGTTCAGTGCCCGAGGTTTCATATTCCTAACAAACTCAGATACTGCCAGTGCTCCTCGTACAGAGCACACATTGAGTGGCGTGGCTTTAGTTTGCAGATTATCTTCTTTTGTTCTCTTCTTTAATCAGTGGCCCAGCTCTCTGGCTACCATGTCCAAAACCCAGGAGTCACTCTTAACACACATTTCTCTTTGTTCAAATATGCGTTTTTCATCTAAGTTATATCAATATTGTCTTAATGTAGTCCCCCTTTGTTGTCTCTGTTTATCTGTTGGTGACTAAGTGGCTTTTCCCCCCATAATACAAATGTGAATGTGTTGATTCTCTGCCTAAAACCTTGGAAATACCCACCCACAGGATGAAATTGAAATTCCTCAGGCTGGCTTACGTACACATTTGTTAACCTCTCCATTCTCAGCTCTTACCACTTGCCAACATGGACTCTGTAACAGCAATACTTGCTATTCACCTTATACTCGGCGATCCTTTTTTATTATCCCTTTACCCATGTTATTTCCTCTTCTCAGAATTCTCTTTCCTTGTCCAGCTATCACCCTCTGATGTGTTTCTGATCCTTCAAATTTAACTCAAACATAACTTTATCCTAGTAGCTATTTATAACAAGCAGTGGCGAAGATGGGTATTCCACTTTTTTTTCTTTAGTTCATTACCTATGCTACAGCACTTAACAGATTACATGGTAAATGTTTATCTTTACATTGTGAATGTTTAGTGTTCTAAGGGCAGTGATTATACAGAGTTCACTAAATGTTATGATCAGTTCAGCTTTTCCTTATGCTAAAGGTTATCTGTCTAGTAATTTGGACTTAAGTTGTATTTTGATTTACTGGCACCCTGCTAAACTTTGTCTCATTACAGCAGCTCTATATTATTTTTATGTTCCTTCTGTTACCATGTTAGTGCCTTTTAGTGACCATTGGAAATCATTTGCACAAGCCTATCAATGGACTTTCAAGGGTTTTTTTATTTGACAAACAATGATATGATGAAAACTTTTGTAGATGGCATCTTTGTGGGCCTGTATGAATTTGTTTGGGGCATATGCCCAGGAGTAGAATATCTGAATCATGGATAAGAATTCATACTTTCATTGCTTTCTTTACTTGACCAGTAACATTGCCAGTGCTAATACCATGTAATATTTTAGCTTTTACCAATATGATGGCATGAAATGGTACAGTAATGTCTTATTTCATTTTGTTTTGTAATTACTAATAAGGTTCAGAATCATCTCTAAGAAACTGCTAATATTTCCCTTTGTATGACTTGCTTGTTCGTATCCTTTTCCTTCTCTATTAGATTTCCTATCTATTGAGATGTTATTTTTTTTTTGATATCATAGATGTCTTCTCAGTCTCACACTTGTTTTTTATGCCATTACAGAGTTAATACCAGAAAAGAAATTGGTGAAAGCTCAGTATCTATGATAAGTTTTTTTTTTTTTTTTTGGTACTGGGGATTGAACTCGAGTCCTTGCGCTTGCGCAGCAGGTGGAGAAACCACTGAGCTAAATCCCTGGCCCTATGATAAGTTCTTAAAGGCTATCTATGGTAAACATCGCTTTAAAGTTGGAAACAAAACAAGGATACTCATTCTCAGTTTCCTATATAGATACAGTAAGGAAGCATTGCCAACACCAAAAAGTTATTAAATAATCCATTTTCCCTCCTCTGACAGCTGATCTTACCTCCACCATATACAAATTCCCATATATCTGTGGTCCAAAAAAATACAGTAAGAAAATAGGTATGAAAATTTTAAAATAGAAAATGAAATTATTATGACAAATATCACGGTTTTTACACAGTAAGCCCCAGGGAATCAGTAGAATGATGAGGAGTGGTAAGAATTAAACAAGATTGCCAGGTATGATTAATTTACCAAAATTACTCTGCCAGCAATAGTTGCTAAATATAATAGAAAACAAGGCATCATTTACAATGACCACAAAAATAATAAAATGGAAAGGAATTAACCTAACCAAAAATGTTAGAAAAGGAATTTTAAATCTGTGAAAGGATCTGTAGGAAGTCCTAAATAAATGGAAAAGAGCCATGTTTATGATTCGAAGATTTAACTGTGTAAGGGTGTCAGTTCCTGGTTGAATCAAATGTTTTATAGAATTACAGTTTAAAATCCAAGTAAAATATTTTGGGGATTGGGAAAACTGCTTGTTAAATCTGTAAGAAAGAATAAATCCATGGTTAACTAAGAAGAGCAGAGAACAAACTTTACCCAGCCAATACTGAAATAGTCATGTCATAGTAATTTAAAATGAAAAAATGAATAGAACAAAATAATTTTAGAAGACTGTATATAGTATTGATAAAGGTGAAATGAGAAGTCAGACAGGGCACCATATACAAAGTAACACCATATTTTCATTCAAGACCTTGATGACTAAAACTTTTCAAAGTTCTCTAAAGTTTTTCCATGGTAGACCACATGCCATGGGTGAGGCCTTGGGTTCAATCCTAGCACCAGAAAAATGAAAAACAAAAGGTGGTTCCATTCCATATCACTTAAAAATTGATTTCTCACTTACCTGCCACTTGGCAATCATTTTAAATATTTAAATCCCTCCCATTGCCATTTAAACTCTTTAAGATTTGCACATCTCATCTGAAATACATCTAATCCCTGCCTTCTCACTTTTAGCCAGTGATTTCATCTTCCGGCTAATCAGTAGTAAATTTCATTTCCAATATCTCCTATTCTGTGTGTACCTGTTCTACTTCCAACATCATCCTCTTTTCCCATCTCTTGTCGGGGAAATACTATGTCTGTGCTGAAAATGTATAGACTTTTCTTGTCGTTGTTCTCTATACTGTTTACATGACATTTCCATTTTAATAACCTTTGAGATGTGTATCTAACCTGCAATTTACAGCCCTTTTGTCCTCTTTTTACTGTTACAACAAACATGAAAAAGTATCTACAGAGTTTGGTATCTATGAGAGCCTTAGGACCATTCCTTCTCTGGTGCATGACTGTAGTACTACTTTATTTATTTATTTATTTTTAATTTTATTTTTTTTTGGTACTGGGGATCGAACTCAGGTCCTTGCGCTTGCAAGGCAGGCGGCGGAACCACTGAGCTAAATCCCCAGCCCAGTACTGCTTTTTTAAAACCAGTATATAGGCATTAAAACTTTTCTTACCATATGTAATATTGTCATCTGTTGCATCCTTAATTCCAGGAAAGCAGGTCAATAATTTGGCGGATTCATCAAGTTATTCAGTTGGATGTCATGCACAAAGGTGAGTACCAAGTAGTTTCTATCATAGATTATTTGAATGCTCAGCTTAAAAACATAAAGGATTTCTTTATGTTGCTAAATAATTCTTTTTTTTTTGGTAGAACTGAAGTTTCTGACAAGAATAAGGCCACAGGACTTGGGAAAAAAATGGAAGAAATCACAGTTCCCTTCTCAGAAGAGAGCATGGTTCCAGTTAGCAGACCATTTGAAAGCCATAGACGTGTGCTGTGTTTTGACAGCACCACTTCTCCAGTGGCAAACACGCAGGGGTCAAGCCATAAGATGGTATCACAACACAAAGACAGGAGTGAAGTTTCCTTTTCTCATCTTGACTCACCCATTGTGTCCTGCACGTTAAAACCCCCTTCTAATGCTACCAAAAAAGAGAGAGAGAAAACACCTATGCCTAAGATTTTATCTAAGTCAGAAACTGCTATAAGTCGGCATACCACCATAAGAGAAGCTCAGTCAGAAAAGAAAGTTGCACCTACAGAAACGGTATTTGAATCCTTCCATAAAGCAACAGCTAATAAGGAGAACGAATTATGCAGTGATGTGGATAGGCCGAAAAATTCAGACACTTCAAAATTGTCTATTGGGCAACAAAATGGGAGTTTACGAAATGAGAAAGCAGTAGCTTCCCTGCAAGAACTGACCAAAAAACAAGCTACATCTTCAAACAGTAAAAATGTTATTTCAGTAGGTACAGCTATGAAGGAACTAAAACAAGAACAAACTAAATCTACCAACTCTTTGAGTACCACAGAAATATTACATGATGTTCAGTTGCACAGCCCAGTAAATAGACTTGCTGATAGTAGTGATTTGCCTGTTCCCCGTACACCTGGCTCAGGAACGGGGGAAAAACATAAAGAACCTACAGATGTCATCAAGCCCCCCTCTAGTAGGCGTTTTGGTGATGACAGTAGCACACCAAAAGTAATGATCCCTCCTGTCACTCCAGACTTGCCTGCCTGCAGCCCTGCCAGTGAGACAGGCAGTGAAAATAGTGTAAACATGGCTGCCCATACGTTAATGATTCTCTCCAGAGCAGCCATTTCCAGGACTACTTCCACAACTCCTCTAAAAGACAACACCCAACAATTTAGAACATCTTCAAGGAGCACCACAAAAAAAAGGAAAATTGAAGAATTAGATGAGCGTGAGCGGAACTCCCGCACTTCTAGTAAAAGTCTTGCAAATTCATCGATACCAATGAAGAAGAAGAAAATTAAGGCAAGTTTTAAAATTCTAATTTCAAAACTACAGCTTTCCTTCCTTCAGTGCTCAGAGAATTCAGCAGTTTTTACCACAACAACCTGATCAAATATTATGTTTAACACCCCATTGAGCTTGATTGTCAGAATGCGTTTAAATAGCAGTGTTTCTTAGTCATTGTGCTGCTTAGAAGTTGTGTATCCCAGCACTCAAGAGGCTGAGACAGGATTGCTGTGAGTTGAACGCCGATTAAACTACACAGACCCTATCAAAATATTTTGTGTAGCCACCTGCCTTGCAAGCACAAGGTCCTGAGTTCGATCTCCAGTATCCAAAAAAAAGTTTTGTGTAGATGAAACAGCATTTTCAAGACAATTGCTGAGGCATGTAGCTATAAACATCTTCATTGGGAAAGGCAAATGTTTTGTCATGGTAGGACACAGGTTTTTTTATGTTTATGAGAATGACATAATGTGAAAGATTGGAAAACCACTATTATAAAATTAGCAAATACAGTGGTGCCTCAGTCCACAAACACTTGCTTGCAAACAATTTGGTTTACAAACAAGTGTTTGGCAAAATTTTGTTTTTGTTTGCAAACTGTCAAGTGACAAACATGACAGCGGCCATCTTTCCTGTACAAACGTGGCCATCTTTTCCAAAATCATAGAACAAATTAAGTTTGTGAACTGAGGTGCCACTACAGAACACTACTGTGCTCCTCTTAGATAGATCTGGAGGTTTTCACATGTCTTGTCATCTCTATAGCCATTGAAGTGTTAATGTGGTGGGGCAGTGTACCTGTGGGGGATTTTTTTTGTTGTTGTTAAACATGGTTGTCTGTCATAAGGGAGTGCAGGGATAGTAGCATTGATGAATGAAACCTATTTGTTTTAAAGTTGTTTAATGCTACTTTTAGTCATTGGATTGAATAGAAATTGTTTAAAATATATTGTATGAAGGAAAATCTTGATTCACTGCCCTGAAAGCCTGGGTTTGAATCCTCCCAGTGCTATGTACTGACTCTGTGACTGACCATGGTTAAGTGTAGCTTCTCTGTTTATTAGCCTCATCAGTTTACATGATGTTACCATACCTGTTCCCTTGTGGTTTGGGGGACTACATATAGTGTATGTAAAATATCTGGTGTATATTTAATGTCTGGAATTTGATAAGTGCCTGTTACTATTGTCGGTTCATAAAGCTTTCTGAGGTTTATGGCTTAATGGTAACAATCACTTTATACAGACATATTCTATCTTGTCCCATTCAGCATTCTTAGGCCCTGGATTTGTGTAATGTCTTTTGCCCTAGACAGATGTTGAAGTACCATTAAAATATAAGATGTGTTTAAAACACGTGGTGAAACTTTTGTTTTTAACTTATTAAAATGAAAGACACATTGCCATTAATCCCCCTCAAAATACTCTCATTTCAAACATACTTAAACCCATCATTCTTGCCACTTTCTGACATGAATGTCTGTAATTGTGCTATTATGACTGCCTGAATGTTCTGAATCAATTCAAAATGTTTACTTTCATGGTCATCTTGAGTTTGGGGGAAAACTAGAAGTCACAAGATGCCAGGTCCAGTGAATAAAGTGTATGAGGACACACACACACACACAGAGTAATGTTTTTACAAGCCTGCCTTTCCATTGGATGCCCCTTGGCAGCATTTGTCGTATTTTTTTATCATACTTCATAAGGACAGGAAAGAGGACTTCCAGAATTGCTTCAGAAAGTGGCAGAAATGATGAGATAAGTGTCCTCAAAAAGAGTGGGGCAGGGCCGGGGATTTAGCTCAGTGGTTCCAGCTCCTGCCTTGCAAGCTCATGGTCCCAAGTTTGATCCTCGGTACAAAAAAAAAAAAAAAAAGTAGAGTTATTTTGAGGAAGATTAATGGCAATGGATCTTTTACTGTAATTTTTTTAACACTATATTATCATCACACTTCATATATTAACTCTTGGTTTATACATCTCTACTTCTATACAACTAAAATTCTAAAAGATCAAAATATTTTGGCAATTTTAGTAGTATATGGAAGAATTCAACATTATGTTGTAGATGTCTTACTGAGAAAACTGGCCTTATTATTTTCTTCTTTTTTTTTTTTTTCTCCCCGCAGAAAAAGAAGCTACCTGCTTCATTTCCAGCAGGAATGGATGTGGACAAATTTTTGTTATCATTGCATTATGATGAGTAAACATTCTAAACACTTAAGAACATCAGTTGTTTAAAACTTGTATTCCTGAAACCATGAGTGTGGGGAATGGGACATTGACAGAAATTGAAAACATGACCTGCACTTTTCATTGAACTAAAATTTCACTTTATACCTGATCATGCTGTTTCTGAAGCAGCACCCTAGTTTGTAAATAGACTTATTATATTTCTATTTTGGAAAAAAAAATTAGCAGAAATCTAAGTAAAGCCAATCTGCAAAAACTGTATAGCTTTGACAATTGGATATTGTAAATATTGTGTAAATCTTGTGAAAATAGAGTTTAAATTACCTAACGTTCTTACACTGAGTTTTTTGACTTATGATCCTTAATTGGGGTTTATTCATCTGGAATAATATCTCATTTCTTTTGAAGGAAAATGTTCCTTATCCTTACAAATTACCTTCAGTCATTATTCAAAAAGATACTTAAATATATAGCCACTAAGTGCAAAAAATAGTAACCATCTCAACTGGTAGTAAAGTGTCTAATCAGAAATAATCAGTTTGATGGATTTTTCCCCCTAGACTCAATTGCGGTAAAAACTATCTTCTTAAAATTTTACGATTTATTTCTTATGGTCATTCTGTTCTCTTAGTTTCAAAGAGAATTTTGTAAACCATTTATTGAGTGTTCTGATCTTTCCTTTATAAATCTTTTATAGAACATTAAGTGGTTAGACTGTTGAGCCATACAAAGTTGAGTTATAGAGTAGTTGAGATTTCTTGGTATGTATAAACTTCCCCCCAAGCACTAGGGATATAAAGAATTGCACTAATTCTTCACATAGTAGTGACCAATGCACATTTAATTTATATCTTGTATTTTAAGTTAAAGCTTATATGGAGGAAAATCATGTCCATCAAAAGATGTAAAAAACCATAATTTTATATTTTAGTTTCTCCTAAAATGGGGTTTGTTAAATAACAGTATCCACACTTAGATACAGCACGTTGTCTGTCCCTTAAAGTGTTACAAAAGATACTCTCAAAAAGTCCTTAAGGGTGAGTGAGAGAGGTGCCTTCTCTGTATTCAACTCTCATAACAGCAGTCAAGTTGAAGAACCAGTTTAAACTTTTGAATGATAACAAATTACAATTAATACCTGACCGATTGTGCCTAGATATTAAAGTATATTTAAATGCTTTCTGTTTAAATGTTAGTACATTAGGCTTTTTTTACACAGGTGTATATTTTGTTGAAAAGTCACTTTCCTCAACCATTTTTTGTACTGGGCCTTTAAAAAAATAAATCCATCCTATTCTAATACAACAGTTTTCAATGTAGAAATCATTTCTTCATTGCTGAACTTTACTGTAGAAATTTCGTGATAATAAGAAATTTTTGTGATATGACAGTGGTCTCAAACTGAATATCATAAAATTAATTTTACTTGATACTGTACTAGTTACGTTTGAATACTTTCATTAACTTCTGCACTTTAAATTATATTGACAGCTAGTTAGAAACATGATTATATTACATAACAAGTTCTTGTTTATTCCTTTTCATAAACTGATACAGTACTTAAAATTGCAGATTTTCCTCTCCTCTAGTTAATATTCATGTGTTAAGTTCTGAGAATTCATATACAGATCTGAAATTTGTTCAGTATTCTTTTTTTTTTTTCTTTTGGTACCAGTGATCGAACTCGGGACCTTGCGCTTGCAAGACAGGTGCTGGAGCCACTGAGCTAAATCCCCGGCCCTGTTCAGTATTCTTAAATAGGAACCACAAGATAAAGTCAATTGTACTTGGAGGTTTTGTGTTTAAGAGGTGAACCATAATCCTCATTTTTCCGTAAAAAATCCAAATGTCCTGCACATCAACTGGACTGTTATACTTTTTAATCTGTTTTAACAGTCAAATGCTCAGTGACTACATTTTAGGATTGAAGAATACCACAAACAACAATGGATAGCTATTTTTATAACTACCTGTAAGGATCTAGTCTCTAAGTTGGACATTACATAGTGATTAATGTAGTCAGTGGATGCCAAATCTGAGAAGTCTTGTAATTAAAATACTTGATTATTTTAACCCTGGATATCATTAGAGCCCTGTAGTTTTTTGAAATTGCACCTGAGTAAAGCATCCATCATCCTTCAAGCAGAGGCTAAATGTCATGACTGTTAGAGAAATGAATATTGGGCTTTTGCTAATGAGTAATTTCAAAAGCATATTACTCTCCACTCTGCATTCTACCTCCATCCCAGTACTGAGGATTGAACCAGGAGCCTTGTGCGTGCTGGGTAAGCCCTCTACACTGAGCTAGATCCCCTGCCTCATCTGCATTCATTCTTTACCAAGTGAGTGTTTTTCAGGCTCAGGCCTTCTTGAAGTTATGTATCAAGTTTTGACTTTATTATTGTACTTCTGTAGGGGTTTGTTTGTTTTCTTTTTTCTTTTTTTTTGAGACAGGGTCTCTATATGTAGTTGAGAGTAATCTTGAACTCACTAGGTAGCCTAGTCTGGCCTTTGAACTCAAGGTGATCCTCCCACCTTAGCCTCCCAGGTGTTGTGATTATAGGCTGCACCACCACAAATGGCTGAGTTATATTTTAGTAATCCAAATTATTCTGAATTATGAAACTCAGGTAACCTCCATGGTTTAGTCAAGAAGTTCGGACCTGAATTATATTTATACATAAATGTGCACACTTTTTTACTTTGATATATAGACTATGATATGTCATGATTCATATAGCTTTATATTCATTGTTGTTTGAATATTCACATCTTTTATACTTCCGATTAACTTTAGAATCACTTGCATTTCAGATATGGCAAGTAACAAAGTTTTATAGTTAACCTCTCTAATAATTTCTTGATAAACTAGCTGGATTTTTTTCTTTGTCGCTGTTTTTAGAGGGCTCTTCATTCTGTAACCACTTCAACTGGTTTTGTGCTTGTATAACATAAACTTTTTACAGAGGGATAACATGTAAACAGAAAAGTGTGCACAACTGTAAGTTTATGCACTTGAATTAATTTTCTGAAACGTGTAATCATCCAGATCAAGACTAGAACATTACTAGTACCCTAGAAATCCTTTACACCTTCTTCTACAGTGGTAACTGCCAGCCCAAAAAGTAATCATTGTACTGACTTCTAACACCATAGACTAATTTTTAGGGGTTTTTTTATTTATATAAACAAGTTCATGTGGTATATAGTCTCTGTGAGATTTACTCATGTTTTGTTTAATGCAGTCATCCTCAGTGCTGTTTACATTTGCATTGTGTATCACAACCCATTTTATAGATATAAACATAAATCTAGTTTGGGGCTATTATGAATTAGAACTGCTATATTCTTTTATATGTTTGTGGGGGTGTGTTACACTTTTCAGTTGGCTATATACTGGGGAGTGCAGTTGCTGGCCCATAACATCGTTGCTTATTTCCAAACTGAATTGAATATGTGTGTTTTTTAAGGTTATTTATTATACTAACTTACACACTCAACAGTAAGAGGAGTGTTCCATTTATTCTACACTAATACTAGGGCTTGGTATTTTCATTTCATTTTAGGCATTTTGATGGAGTATGTACATATGCACTGTGGCTTTGTTTTTTCCTTTCCGATGATGCTAAATATGTTCTAAATATTTATTGGCTACTTGGTTATCTTTTGTGGACTATCCGTTGATGTGTTTTGCCCTATTTTGTGCCAAGTGGTCTGCGCTTTTCTTAATGATATGTACCTGTTCCTTTTGTATTCTAGATATTCTTTATCAGATAGCTATCAGGTATCTGAATATTTTACATTTTTTTCCTAAAAGCTTTTTTATTCAGTGTCATATAGTTTGATTGATCACCCACATGGAATTGATTTTCCATATGGATACGCAGTTAACCCCACAGTACCATTTATTTACAAAGACCATCCTTCCCCAGGTACAATGCTGTGTTACCTTTGATTTAAATCTGCAAACTATATATACATGGGTTTATTTCTGGGCTTCAGTCTATTCCATTGGACTGTTTTCTTAAAGGTTTGCCTGTCACAGTCCGTCTTGATTACAACAGGAAATCTGTTGATTTTTAGTTTCTATTTTCTGCTCTGAGTGAACTTCACTAGTGCTAATGGATTTTCCAGTGCTTTTTTTTATTTAATAAGGATGTATCCTCTGTAATTTTTCCAATTTTGTTTTATGCTATACTGATTAGCATTTTGAGTACAGTGAATAATGATGAATAATGAATCCTCATTCCCCATTTAAATGAGAATGTTAAGAATAATGTTGACTTTATTTGTAGCATTTTTGTTTTATTTTGCAGTGTCTGGGATAGAAACCAGTGCACCCTGCAGGCTAGGCGTTGTGTATAGTGTTTTAAGAATTTACCTCAGCCAGGCATTGTGGCACACACCTATAATCCCAGCACTCAGGAAGCTAAGCAGAAGGATCACTCCAAGGTTGAGGCCAGCCTGAAATACATGGCAAGACTCTCTCAAACCCCATCCCTGCAGATTATCTCAGGAGTACCTGTTCAACTTAATTAGGTGCTATTATAACATCAATTAAAATATTTGCATTAGAGCTTGGTTTGGTGGCACATGATCCCAGTATCCTGAGAGGCTGAGGCAGGAGGATTGCAAGTTCAATCCCAGCCTGGGCAATTTAGCAAGATTTTAAGAATGGATTTTTTTTTTTTTTTTTTTTTGTACCAGGGATCAAATTCGGGTCCTTGAGCTTGCAAGGCAGGCAGCGGAGCCACTGAGCTACATCCCTAGCTCCTTAGCAAGGTTTTAAAAAGAGGCTGGGGATGTAGCTCAGTGGGAAGGCCCTGGGTTCAATCCCCAGTATTTAAAAAATTGCATTAGGCCCGCAGATTTATTTTTATATTTATTTTTATATTCTAATGTTCTATACGTTATGATCTTTTTGTTTGTTTTTGTTTGTTTTGTTTTAGAACAGGTTCTCGCTCTGTACTCTAGGCTGCCCTGAACTCACTCTGTAGCCCAAGCTAACCTTAAACTCTCGGTTGATCCTCCTGCCTCATCCTCCCAGATGCTGGCATTACAGTTGTGTGCCACCACACCCAGCTCCTTTTGTGATCCTAATGAATGCCTTTTAAACTATAAATTTGATTTGTGGAAATTTATTTAAATGTTTACTTTTAATGAAATTGGTTTCAAACTTACACAAAATCATAAATTATTTTGAAGCTTTTTTTTCTAGTTTATCTAAATGTTGTGGATAATAAATAGTACCAGTCTTAAGGTTGAAGTCTAAGATAGAATATGTAAAACCATTCAAAGCAATGCCTGGACAATAAAAACACAAAAAGTACCTTAAAAATGGTGATTGTAGCCAACTGTTACATATCTACGTACATACATGTACATATGTATGTGTTTTTTCATTCCTCTGCAGCAATGTACTTAGAATAGGAATGACAGTAAATCATCTAGTGTTCCAATTTATTTTCTCTGAAATTTCTTCTAGGCTGATTTATCTATACAGTCTTAAAGCTCTTTTTCATCTTAATTTCTGCGTGAGTTCTCTAAAATGCAACTAAAACACCTCTTTAACAGTGGTGTACTTTTTTGGGCCAGGGATTTAGCTCAGTGGTGCTGTCACAAGTGCAAGGTCCTGAGTTCGATACCCGGTACCAAAAAAAACAGTTGTATACTTTTTTGGTTTGCTAATTTCTGCTTTATTCATTTGTGCTTTCTTTTTTCCTCAGGGTCCTTTTTGCATGTTACCTGATTTTTTCCTTTTCAAACCATATAAAGATTTGAGGTTACGAATTTAACTGATTTCAGTTTCAACCTCAAAGCCTGGAAGATTGATGAGTTCTTTGTAATCAAACTCTAGAAGATGAGGGTAAGTATAATTTTTTTTATACCTTTGACATGATTACTTAGAATAAGTGCATCATGTTCTTAGGCTTAAATTTTTTTTTTTTTTTTTTTGGTACCAGGGATCAAACTCAGGTCCTTGAGCTTGCAAGGCAGGTGGCGGAACCACTGAGTTAAATCCCCGCCCTGGCTTAAGTTTTTATTAGTACAGTCAAAGGATATGTGAATTATTTTTTCCACTGTTGGGGGTCTAACCTAGGGAGGGCTTCAGTCCACCACTGAGCTACAGGTTCAGGGGAAGGAGAAAAAAATAAGAATCAAGAGAGATTATGTAAAGGTGCAAATTTCCAATGATTAATGTCATTATATTGTATACCTAAAATGTACCAATAAATTAAATTTTAAAAAAATTTTGTATAAATGTGTATCACTGCTTGCTATGGTTAGATAAGTATTCTTGAGGTCAATGTGTTAAAGGCCTGGGCATCAGCTTGTGACGTTACAGGGAAGTGGTAGAACCCCATGGGGGCTATTAGAAGTCAGGTCACTGGGGATATGCCCTCAAAGGGGATTAAGGGACCCTGGCCCTTCACCTCTTCCTCTCTTTCATTCTGAGCTGCCTTTAGATGAGCGTTGCTCTGCCATGAACTTCCCAGCATGTTATGTGCCCCACCAAAGGGGTAACAGATCATAGAACAGAACCTCTGAGTCTAAGCAAAGCTTTCTTGCTGGGGAGCCTATAATCCTAGCAGTCGGGAGGCTGAGGCAAGAGGATCTCTGTGAGTTTGAGGCCACCATAGGCTACATATAGTGAATTCAAAGCTAGCCTGGGGTACAGGGAGACCTGGTCTCAAAAACAATAAAGAAACCTTCCCAATTTTTTATTAGGTATTTTTTATCAGTAATACAAAACTTAACAGTGCTTAAAAATACATATTGTTTATAAGGGTACAAAGTTTGATATTTATCCAATTTTATAATATTCAAATCCCATCTTATTTTGTTTTTAACAATTCTTTTCATAAATGTTCAATTTCCCATCATAATTATTTTACCATAGTTTTTGCTTTGTTTTAATGTTGCTCAGTGTGTGATCTATACCTTATCTTTGGAGACAGGGTCTCACTAAGTTGCCCAGGCTATGCTCATACTTGTCAGCCTCCTGCCTAGGCCTCCCAAAGTGCTGGATTTCAGGCCTGCAGCACTGCACCTGGCTAATCTTTTCTTTATGTGAATTCTTTTCCTATTTTAATGCTTTCTGCCTTCTAATTATTTAGTATATATGCCAATCCTTTTTTTTCTTTATAAATAAATTTTTCCAACTACAAAGTTCATCTTTTATACTTTTTTTATGGTATAAGGATGGGATAGAAACAAGGGCCTCATGCATACTAGTCAAGAACTCTGTTGCCAGGCGTGGTGCCACATGCCTGTAATCCCAGCACTCGGGAGGCCAAGGACTACATGGTGAGTTCAAGGCCAGCCTAAACTACATAGCAAGACCTTGTCTCAAAAAACAAAAAATGTCTTACTGAGCTCCATCACCATCCCATCTTTAACTTGGAAATAGTCTTGCTAAATTGCCCAGACTGGCCTCAGACTTGTAAGCATCCTGTCTCAGGGTCTTGAGTACCTGTGATAAGGTGTAAGCCACCATGCCCATTGTCTTCTATGCTAATAAAAGATGTAGAACTTGTCCTACTGGTATTTACCTTTATTTAGCATGTATGTATTTACCCATACTTACCACTGTTTCTTCATCCCCAGCAGTCCGGAATTCCTAGTTGTTCTTTCCATGATCTGCTCTAAACCTTTGTCATTTTTGGAGAAAACATTTTGGAGTATTCTACTTTCGAAGCTCTTGGATCTCTAAGATACTCTTTCTAGTATTTTCTAACTTTATTCCATTAAAGGTGTGTGGTCTGGGGCTATAGCTCAATAATAAAGAATATGCTTAGTATATACAAGGCCCTGGGTTCAATCCACAAAATCCCCCCAAAAAATACCTGTTGGCCATCCTGCATGTAAGAGAAGTATGAAGGTTACCTGTTTTTCTACCAGTTGTTTGAAGAATTTTAATGTTTTCTTCAGAATTCTTAGTTCTCCACTAATAGATTTTACTGATGAAATATGCTGGGGGGTTTTTGCTATTACAATTTATTTTATTATGTTGGATCGCTGCTTCAGTGTCCCATTTGTTTTAACAAACACCATTTAGTTGTCAGTTCTTTACCTCTTCTCCCTTCTCTCCATTTTTTTCCAGAATCGTCAGGCTGCTTTTCATGTGTCCAGATCACTGACCTATAGATGCAGTTAATTCTGCTTTTCCTAGTGCTGTTTTAAGTTCTTTAAGTTAGGGCAGATACTCACTTAGTGTATTGAAAGGTGATTAAAGCATAAGACAAGAATTTGGACTTTATTAGACAAACTTGTATTTGAACCCCAGCTCAGCTGTTTGACCCTGAATTTATTTAGCAACTCCATGGCTGTTTCCTTACCTATATGGGAGAAATAATAATGGTTCCTGCCTAGTTGTAGTGATGATTAAAAGTCTTAAGGATAAGTTGTACCTTAGTTCATGATCTCAGTTTGTTCTACAATGCTGGAAAAGACAGCCACGTTCATGTTCATGTGGGAAAGATGGCCAAGGTCGTGTTTGTCACCCGATTCAGAGTTCACAAAAACAAAATTTTGCCAAAACCTTCAGTTTGTGAACTCAATTGTTTGCAAACGAAAGCATTTGTGAACTGAGGTACCACTGTACTTAACACATAAAGAGCCTCAAAAGTTCTTTGATTACAGATGTTTTTAAAAATATTCTTCCCTTGAATCTTAGGACCAGTAGTTCTTTTTTCCCCCCATATATGATCTGTTTCTTCAAAGATAAATATCTATAATAATAATTTGCCAAAGCACCTTTACACAGTGACTTGACTGCCTCCCATTTATTTACCACTGAGTTGGAGTTTTTCTTTTTCAGGGCTGCTTTTGAGGTTGGAGAACAGGCCCATGTCTGCAGTGGTTTTTCCAGATAAATACAATTCAAGTGACTCATGCTACAATATTCCCTGTCTAAGAATACGCATTGTGGCATGCTGGAATTGGCAATCTTCTCATTATAACTCTTCATCCTGTCCATTTCCACATTCTTTCTCATTCTCTGTGCTGTCATAATTCAGATCCCAGGATTTTGTTTGATTTCCTATACCCCCAGCCCTGAATTCTGAAGTTGTAAGAAATTGCCTAGACTCTAGACATGAGCATATGGGCTTCTCTGTTTCTAGTACTACTGCACATGCTACATTTATGGCTTTTTTTTTTTTTTTTTTTTTAGATTCTTACTATGTAGTCTAGGCCAGCCTCATACTTGCTATGTAACCCAGGGTGCCTGGATTCAAACTCAACTCTCCTGCCTCAGCTTCCTGGGTACCAGGATTACTGGCATGCACCACCATGCTCAGCTTGTCTGTGGCTTCTTGACTAATGCTAAAAGGCACTGCTGGTTTACTCAGAATAACCAGCTCTCACTTTAAGAATCTACTAAAAGTAAATTACCGATGAATAACATTCATTTGACCTTTAATAAACCAGATATAAAAATTGTGATTTGTTCTCTGAAAGGGACACTTCCAGCTACTTGTATAAATCATCAGTAATTGCACACAGATTCATACTGTAGAAATATATCAAACTTTTTTTTTTTGGTACCGGGGATTGAACTCGGGTCCTTGTGCTTGCGCAGCAGGCGGTGAAACCACTGAGCTAAATCCCCGGCCCTGTATCAAACTTTTAAGAGTGTCAAACTTTTTTAAATGAGAGTATCCAAAAATTAAAGCAGAAGAAAAAAATGTAATGTCAAGAGGTTTGGGGATATGATCATTTTTATTTTTAAAAGTTGAAATAGAAATTAATAATAAATGAAAGAGTTTGGATATAAGTTGCCCCAAGGGAGTCACAAAGGGCTCTCTCCTGAAACAGCAGAGGCTACAGCTTCTGAATCAGCAGCGCAGAGGCTCCTCCTCCTCCATTGCAAATACTGGCAAGACCATATTCTCCTTGCTTCAGGGCATGAGCCAGATGAACCACAATCCTGGCTCCAGACATCCTAGGATTAAGAAAGCATTTTGTTTCTTTGATGTAGAACAGATTTTATAACTAATCAGAAAATGTCTCTATTACAAATTAACTTCTTGAAAAAACTATTAGCTACTACTTATAGCTGAATTAACTACTTTTCTTAAATTTAGGACTTTTGTTTCAGGAAGGGTTATGGCTCTTCTTAGAAGCCTGAGCACAGATTTTAGTTTCTCTTTTAGGATTCAACACTGTTGGGTTTCGAGCAGTAGATGTTGGATACCAGAAATGGTGGCCACCTTACAAAGGATATATGGGAAGGACAATTTAGCAACAGGAACATCATGAATCAGCTGCAGTTTAAATAGATTTACAAAGGTAGCTATTAACCTAGAAAATATTTTACTTACCCAATTGGATGCCCCAGAGAAACAGCTCCCCCATTAATATTCACTTTTTGGGGATCAATCTCCAGCATTTTAATGTTTGCTAGTACAACCACACTAAAGGCTTCATTTACTTCCCACATTGCAATGTCTTCTTTTTTCAGTCCTGCATCTTTAAGAACCTAAACATTTTTAAAGGATGATGTTCAAATAGTCATAACTTATTTTCATTTTTTTGACATTCTGTAATTATGGTTTGCATTTCCCTTTGATGTTAAGTGTTTAAAATGTGGCGCTTTTTAATTTCTAAAGGATCTTTTCCTCATGTTTTTGCTTTAATTTTTCATCTTACTGCATTACAAAGAATCTTATTTGCATTATGTCTATTTTGAGATAGAGAAAATTTGAAATTTTTGAACATTCCACAATTGCTTAAGGTGCATACCTTATTTGAGTATACAACTTTATATAAGACATGACTAAATGATATGTTGCTTAGTTTTATATTCTTGATCTGTAAAATTAAGTTGATTTGTCTCCTATTAGGTTTGTTTTTCCTTGTATCTCCTTAAGTTTCTGCTTTTAAAAAGTTATGGGGCTGGGGCCAGGGATTTAGCTCAGTGGTGCTGCCGACTGCCTGATAATCACAAGGACCTGAGTTCCATCCCCAGTACCAAAAACAAAAAAAAGTATGGGGCACTGGGTGTGCTGGTGCATGCTTGTAATCCTAGCACTTGGGAGGCTGAGGCAGGAGGATTGCTGTGAGCAGGAGACCAGCCTGGGCTATATAGTGAATTCAAGGCCAACCTGCACTACATAGCCAGACCCTATCTCCAAACAACCAAAAGTTACTGGGTTGTTTGGAACACATATATATCTGTTGTGAAGTCTTTAATTATATGACATTTTGAGTTTCTCAGCTATGTATGAAGGTATTTTTGTGTTCGTGATTATCCTTTATCCTAATACTTTCATAAAAATTTTTCCAGTGTCCTCTTTCATTAGAAGTTTCATCTTTATGCTTTGTAATGTGGGTGTTGACTCTTAAAAGCTGTACATTCCTTTATCTAGATGCTGTTCTCAAGAGCTGCATGCTTGGATGAGACCCTTTCTCCGGAGGGAATTTCTGCTGGAGACTCTCATCTCCTCAGCACTTTCTTCGTGCCCACTTCCTGCACAGACGTGGTCATTTTTCCCTCTGGTAACACTGGCCGTCTGGAATATGTAGGTTTGCTGTGTCTGGTTTTACCCTTGCTCTCTGACCTGCTGCCAGTAGGTCCCTTTCAGGATAGAGACATCTCTTTTTGGAAGTGACTGTTTGCTTTGCATTCTAGATCTGGAACTGCCAGTATTTACCTTTCTTTGCCACACCAGCTTCCTCCTTTGTCTTTACTACACCAGGTGTGTGCATTCAACATCATACTTAAAAATAATTCAATTATTTTATCTGTTCTAGTGAAGATGTAGTTTGTGGGTTGCTCTGTTATTTTCAGGAAAAGTGAGAAGCTATCTGTGCTCTTGCAAATGAAACTGACCTTGTTACAAGCAAACCAGAAGTTAGCACAGTGGGGTACAGTCCCTCACTTTTTCTCACCTTAGGTACAGCATAGGCAGGTGCAAGTGGAAAATCAATGGGGTCCACAGCAGCATCAGCAAATGCTGTAATGAAAGATTGTTACAATCTTTTACCAGCATCTAAAGCTTTATCTTTTATGTATGATATGCAAAACCCGAGCTAACCTTTTATATCTTTCATGTAATTTTTGGTAGATTACTTTTTTTTTGGTACTGGGAATCGAACTTAGGACCTTGCACTTGCAAGGCAGGTGCAGCGCCACTGAGCTAAATCTCCAGCCCTAGATTACATATTTTTAAAAATTGATTTTGACAGTTTTTGTTTCATCTGCAGATTATAACAAATATCAAAGGAGTGTCTGTCTCAATTGAAATATGTATCAATATTTGAAATAAGTTAAATGCTGTCACAAAGCACAATCTGCAGATAGAAATGGCCAACTCCTTTGTCATGTATTACCAGCAAAGAGAGTCAGTTTCAGGAAGAACTTATCGAAGTTTAGAAATAAACAAGGGCAGAACATCTACCTGTTATTCTTGCCAGCGGCTTAACGTTGAGCCTTTTGGCTGCACCTGCAGTCATCAGAACCACGGCAGCTGCCCCGTCATTCAGTGTGCTGGCATTGGCTGCTGTTACTGTGCCTGAAAGTAGCATTAAGCATGAAGTCAAAACACAGCTTCACATTGAATTCATCTGGTTCAGTTCTGACCAGTACCTCCAGAGTATGTCTGGGTTGCTGGATTTATGAAATCATTTCCACCCTCAAGAAACATGTATAAAGCTAGCCACAACACGATGTACAGTGCCTTGTATTAGTGTTCAATAGTTTTCTCAAAGCTAGCTCAGAAACATGCATGATGTCACTGGGTAAATAAATGCTGGTCAATGATTCAAAGATAGAGAAGGACTGGTTCATGTTTTTCTTCCCAGCATTTAACTCTTGGCATAAATAAAATATACCAAATATTTACCACATATTTTCCAAATCAGTGTCAAAATCAGGTATTTCTTCAGAATCACTTGAACTTTGTTAATGAATACTGTAAACATCATTAAACTATACAATTTAAACACAGGAATGCTATAGGATATAAATGATAGAGAAGGGTTTGGGGTTTTTTTGTTTAGGGTTTTGTTGATAGGATCTATACTGTGTAATCGAGGCTGGCCTCAAATTTGTGATCTTCCTGCCTTAGCCTTCCAAGTGCTGAGATTACAGACATCTGTCCCCATACCTAGCAAAGCTGGATTTTTTTTGTTTGGTTTTGTTTTTAGTCCTGGCAATTGAACCCAGGGCTTAAGAAGCTAACCCATAATAGACAGCTACTGAAAGTATAAAAATACACTCTTGCAATATAACTTTATATGATGTTTTGCAAAACGAACACTGACCTATTCCTGGAATTGAGGTCAATTAGGGAAAAAATAATTTCAGATTATTATAACTGTACACGGGCAACTTTAAAGAAGAGTTGATTGGAGGGTGTAACTCAGTGGTAGAATACTTAACTACCATGTGTCAACTCTGAGTGTGATCCCTGGCATCACAAAACAAAAGACATTTAAAACATTGAGATCTCATTTGTACCAACAATGAACAATTACTTCTTGAGAATCCACTGCATGCCAAGCAAGCACTGGAGATAAACCAGTGAAAAACAAAGCTATCAACTTAGACCTTAGGGAATTTAGACTTTTAGCAATAAACTTTCAAGATGAACAGCATATGAAAAAGTTGTTACACGTCTCTCCCTTGGGATTTATATATTAAAGATAAAAATTAAGCAAATTTAAATATAATTTAGATTAATACTGTTAATTTTACTTGAGTTTGATATACTGAAAATGTTAAATAATATCTAGATGCCTTCTGGAATTATTTAAGTCCTTAAGCATTTCCAAGAATTGATATGGTATATAATTCAGTTTTTTCTTATTTTACTACTAACCATTTTCTTTTTGGAAAACTGTCTTCAGCTTTGGAATTTTACTAAAATCAACACGCTTGTATTCTTCATCTTCTTTCACCTCTACATCTGGTTTACCTAAAACAAAAATATTTTACATTATCACCAACCAAAGACAAAATAGTCACTTAATCAAGAAACTGTTACCTAAGATGTCTGCTAGTCTGTGTCCCTCTTTCTATGCCTGCATGCTTTCAACTATCCTAAATAAATGCTCATTGGGAGTCTACCCTCTATAACCTCTATTATGTTAGTGTTGTAAAGACCAGATTAGTAAGTAGCTTAAGGAAATTCACATCTTCTGCACATCCACATCCCATGATCTTTTCTCTCATCTCCCTTCTGTGATCACAGATCACTCTGTTGACCCCAAGGGTAGATCTCAGGCCAACATCAGATAAATTCTATATTCTGTCATAGAGAGCACAGTAATCATTCATAGAATAGAAAGGTAACCTATGTGAATGAGTCTGTACTGTGGATTTACTCTAGTGGAGTTGTTTTCCACTCTGCCTAAGAGCATTATAGATGAGACCTCAGAAATTTAGGCAGCACTTTAAGAAAGCCTGAGAAAACAAAGCATTCAGCAGTGAAAAGCCAATACAGCAAGTCCTAATAGTATGGAATAGAGAGTTCCAACCCAGAAGCTCCCAGCGCTGACTGGTGCTGCTGTTCATCCTTCAGTTCTGAGCGCTCCCGAGCACACTTCTGGTAAAATATCTCTTTTAAACTTAAGCAAATGTATTGCGTGTCATATGAGAATGAATTGTAATAAATTTCTCAAATTTACAATATGCTTAGCTTAGTGTACCTTAAAATTGGATAGAAATCTGACATTAAATTGGGTTTTTCTCTGAAGTTGGCAGCCCTTCCCTTTATCAAGCCTAAGTGTCAGTGTTCTCGGCCTAAAGGAACAGATAATGTACTAATGTAACACAAATTTAGCAACATGTAGAAAAGTACTAAAAATTAAAATCAAAAGACAAAAGAACAAAAACTGTTTTGGAACATTATCCCTCTACCTTTTACTGTAATTGTGACAGGAATAACTTCATTTCCAAATTTTCCAGCTTCCCATGCTGCTTTACTTCTGGTGTAAGAGTTAATAGCATAAGTATCCTGTTCATCTCTTGTAATATTCAGCTTCTTTGCAGTATTCTCAGCACAGCTGCCCTGATAAATTGGAAATTACTTTAAAACTCTGCACCACTTTGTAAACAATGGTTAGCACTTAAATTTAGTTTTTTAAAGTATTTTTTACATATACTTCATCTTTAAATACTTGCATTATCCTAGAAGTTGCTCTTATAGAAACCAGAAAGTTTCTTATAAAAGTGTGCAGCAGCCAGGTGTGGTGGTGCATACCTGTAATCCCAGCACTCAGGAGGCTGAGGCAGGAGGATCACCAAGAGTTGGAGGCCAGCCTGGGCTACATAGCAAGTCCAAGGGCAGCCTGAACTACATAGTGAGACCCTGTCTCAAAAAAATCAAAAAAGGGGGAAAAAAGTGGGGGGCTATTTAGCAATTTGACCTATACTGAGTGGGCATAAAAAATATTTTCCCAACATGAATGGCTAAAAATCAACATTTATAGAACCCGTGCTTCAAATTCAGTTTCCAAAATAAATCAAGTATATATCTGACATTCCCTATTAAAAAAACAATATTTACCATGTGAATTTTATTGTAGACATCAGTTAGCCCGTCTTTTACAATCAGATCTTCAAGCTTTACCCCACCGTACGGTGTTGCTCCTCTGTTCATTACATAGGGAACGTTGGACATGCTCTCCATCCCACCTGCCACCATCACATCCTGCTCAGCAACACAAAAATGTCAGGTCAGAGTTGCAAACCCAATATACACACTCTACACAGCTATCGACAAATGGGTATTCTACATGAATTTATTCACCATTTGTTATCCCCTTTATAATCTGACCCTGATAAAAGGAAATTGTTTAAAATATGTAATGAGAATTAAGATTCAAGCCAAACAATACCAGAAAATTATGCAAGATCATCTGAAATTCTAATCATTTCATTGACACTGCTAAAAACTTAAATGTCTACTAAAAGATTAGAAGCAGTCTCAATTCATGGAAATAACCCTTCTGATTCCATGATTGAAACCTCGGCACTTCCTAGACAGCTGTAATAATGGTGACTTCATCTTCTGATATGCAGTCCTTGCTTTCCCCATGGTGACACAGTACTGATGTGAGCCACCCTTGCTAGAATTCATCTTGTTTCACGCTTAAAGGAACTCAGTATAAAAGCTCTTTACAACTGCCTTTTTTCTCCTTTGTCAATCTCATATCTGGGCCTCCACCTCAAGTCATATAGAACTAGTTGAAACTTTGCAGAGATACCATGCTCACTTAGCGTACCACTTCTGCACTGGCTGAGCAGTCCACCAATATGTAAAACCCTACATTTTATAGCTAGGATGTAGCTTAGTGGTAGAGCACTTGCCAAGCATGTACGAGGCCCTAGGTTCAATTCAGAGCAAAAAAAAAAAGTAAAAATCCTACATTTTCTTTAAAACTAACCAAAACAGCCAGTTATAGTTTCCCTGACTGCTTATTTCTATACTTCCTTTTTGGAACAGTTTCCTTTCTTATGTGTTCCCCAACTACTGTATGATGCTTCTATTAATAGAGTAACACTATATGGTGGGTATGGTTATTTGCAAAATCTGTTCCCATTTTTTGCCTTGTTCCTTCCTTTCCCTCTTCCCCCTCACCTGTTCCCCTTCTCATTTACCTAGAAATGTCTCAAACTTATCCTTCTTTATGGCAGAGTAGTATTCCATTGTATAAAAAGCTACATCTTCTTTATCCATTCATTGGTTGATGGGCATTTGAATTGTTTCCAAGATTCAGCTGTTACAAACTATGCTGCTATAAACATGAGTGTGCGTATATTGCTGTAGTGATACTTTTAACTCAAGAGGATACCAAGAAGGAGAATAGCTGGGTCAAATAGAACCTCTAGTTTTAGTTATTTGAGGAGTCTCCATACTGATTTCCACAGAGGTTGCACCAGACTACACTCCCATGCACAGTGGAGAAGGGTTCCTTTTTCCCTACAGCCCCATCAGCATTTGTTATTAGTTGATTTTTTTGATAACTATTCTTTCTAGAGATGGAATCTCAGTTGTTTTGTTTTCTGGGTAACTGGGAATCAAACTCAGGACCTTGTACTTTTGAGGCAGGCGTGGTGCCACTGAGCTAAATCCCCAGCACTTCTCTGCATTGCTTTTTTTTTTTCTGGTACCGGGGATTGAACTCAGGTCCTTGCACTTGCGTAGCAGACGGCACAACCACTGAGCTAAATCCCCAGCCCTCTGTTGCTTTTAATTTGCACTTCTTGAATGACCAGTGATGTTGAATAGTTTTTTTATATATTTGCCATTTCTACTTCATCTGAGAAGTGTCTATTCATTTTAGATGCATGTTTTTGGATTGAGTCTTTAAATTTGGGAGGGGAGGGTCTGATTTTTTAGGGTTTTTTATTCCAGATATTAGTCCTTTGAGGAAGAACTGGCAATTTTTTCCATACTGTGGGTTGTCTCTTCCCTCTTTTGGTGGTTTGCTTTGCTGTGCAAAAGCTTTTTAATAAGATGAGGTCTCAATTGTTGATTCTTTGTGATACTTCCTGTGTGATCAGGATTTTGTTCAGAAAGTCTTTGCCAACCATGTCTTTAAGAGTTCTACCTATTCTATCTTCCAGCAGATTTAATGTTTCTGTTTTAATATTTAGATTTTTGATCCATTTTGATTTTAGTTAAGGGCATGGTGAAAGATATGGGTCTAGCTTTAATCTTCAGCATGTGGAAAGCTAGTTTTTCCAGCACTATTTAGTAAAGTAGCTATTTTTCTTCCAGTGAAGATATTTGGCTCTTTTGTCAAAGATAAGGTGACTGACTGTGTTTGGAGTTGTTTCTGCTTCTTCTAGCCAGTACCATGCTGGGTTTTTTGTTTGTTTTTTGTTTTGGTACCAGGGATCGAACTTGGGTCCTTGCGCTTGTGCAGCAGGCAGCGAAATCACTGAGCTAAATCCCTGGCCCTACCATGCTGTTTTTATAACTGTACCTCTGTAGTATAATTTCAAGTCAGGGATTGTGATGCTCCCTGCCTTGCCTTTGTTGCCCAGAATTGCTTTTGCTATTTTAGGACTCTTCTGGTTACAAATGAGTATTAAGATTGTTTTAGTGCTGTGAGATATGCTATTGGTATTTTGATAAGGACTGCATTAAATCTATATGAAAATTTTGGAAGTATGGCCATTTTCACTATATTGGTACTTCCTAAGAACAAGGGATTCTTTCCATTTTCTGATATCCTCTTCAATCTCCTTTTACAGAATACTGTACTTTATAGTGTAAAGCCCTTTTACTTCCTTCATTAGATTGATTCCTAGGTGTATCATTTTTTGGATGCTATCATGAAAAGTGTGGTTTCCCTAATTACTCTCAGTGAGTTTGTTATTTGTGTACAAGAATGCTATTGATTTTTTGAGTGTTGACTTTGTATCCTGCTATGCTACTGAATTTGGTTATTAAATCTAGAAGTCTTTTGGTGGAACTTTTGGGGCCTTCTATGTAGAGCATCATGTCATCACAAATAATGATAATTTAACTTCTTCCTTCCCTATCTTTATTCCTTTTTATTTCTTTCTCTTGTCTAATTGCTCTGGCTAATGTTTCCAGAACTACACTGAGTAAGAGTGGTGATAGTGGACATCCTTGTCTCGTTCCTGATTTTAAAATGAAAGCTTTCAGTTTTTAACCACTTACATATGTTGGCTGTTCGTTTGTCATAGATGGCTTTTATCAGATTGAGATAAAGACCATCTATTCCAATTTTTTGTAGGGTTTTTATCACGAATGGGTGTTGGACTTTGTCAAAAGGTTTTTCTGCATCTATGGAGATGATCATATGGTTTTTGTCCTTGGCTGTGTTAATATGGTATATTACATTTATTGACTTGCATATGTTGAACCATCCCTGTATCCATGGGATGAATCCTACTTGGTCATGGTGTATAATCTTAATGATTTGCTATATTGTTTGCCAGTATTTTATTGAGGATTTCTGCACCTGTGTTCATTAGGAAGATTAGCCTGTAGTTCTCTTTTTTGGTTGGATCCTTCTCTGGTTTCAGTATTAGGATAATGCTTGCTTCCAGAAATGAATTTGGGAGTATTGCTTCCCTTTCAATTTCATTAAAGAGTTTGAGAAGTAGCAGCATTAGATCTTCTCTAAATTTCTTGTAGAATTCAGCAGTGAATCCATCAGGGCCTGGGCTTTTCTTTCCTGGTAGATTTTTAATTACATTTTCAGTATCATTGACTGATATTGGCTTATTTAGAATTTTTATATCTTCTTGATTCAGCTTTGGTAATTCATATGTATTTAGGAATTTTTCCATTTCTTCTGTGTTTTCCATCTTATTAGAATATAGGTTCTCAAAGTAGGTATTGGTGATCTTCTGAATTTCTGCAGGATCTGTTGTGATTTCACCTTTTTCCTTGCTAACTGCATGGATTTGAGGTTTTTTTCTTTCATTTTTGTGATAAGGTTGGCTGTTTGTTGACTTTATTTAATCTTTCAAAGAATCAACTCAGTGCATTGGTTCTTTGTATTGATTTTTTAGTCTCCACTGCATTAATTTCTGCTCTGATCTTTATAATTTCCTCCCTCATATGAGCTTTCGGGTTGACTTGCTCTTTTTCTAGAAACTTGTTCAACATTATGTTGTTTATTTGAGCTCACTGTTTTCCTGATATTGGTATTCATCACTATAAATTTCTCTTACAGGACTGCTTTCATTTCATCCCATGAGTTCTGGTATGCTGTATTGGCATTATCATTTAATTGTAGAAGGTGTCTAATTTCTTCTTTAATTTCATCTGTGACCCATTGGTTTTTCAGGAGGGTGTTACTTAATTTCCATGTATTTCTGAAGTTTTTGTAGTTTCTTTTGCCATTGATTTCCAATTTCATTGCACTATGGTTTGATAATACACATGGAATAATTTCAGTTCCTTTGCATTTACTTAATTAACCATGTTCTATGAACTAGTATGTGGTCTGTTTTAGAGAATGTCTCATGTGCAGTTGAGAACAGTGGGTATTCTGAGCATCATGGGGCACTCTGTAAACATCTACTAAGTCCACTGTTAAGAAGTTTAGTTCAGTTCTGGTATTTTTGTTGATATTTTGTCTAGTTGATCTATTTTTGACACTGGGGTATTGAGGTACCCCATTACAACTGTGTTAGTATTTACTTGATATTTCACATTTGTTAATATGTTTTATATAGTTGGGTGTGCTGGTATTTGGTGAATGTATATTTATGATATCCTCTTCCTCTTGGATCATTCCCTTTACAGGGATGTAGTGATGTTCATCTCTCTTAGTCAGTCTTGGCTTGAAATCCACTGTGTGCAAATAGAATAGTGACCCCTGCTTTTTTCCAAGCGCACCTGTCACATGTAGTGTTGTTTTCCATCCTTTGACTTTCAGTCTGGGAATTTATTTTTGAATTAAATGTTTCTTTTTTTGTTGTTTTTTTGGTACCAGGAATCGAACTTGGGACCTTGCGCTTGCGAGGCAGGTGCCAGAACCACTGAGCTAAATCCCCGGCCTTTAAATGTGCTTCTTATTGGATCTTACATCTTAATCCATTATGCCAGTCTGTTTCTTTTGATTGGTGAATTGAGACCATTTACATTGATGGTTAGAACTGCTAAGTACTGACTTATCTTTGTCATGTTATTTTTCTGTTGTTAGTTCCTTCCCCCCCACCCCGCCCATATGTTTAGCCTTGCCTGGTGGATTCATTCTGCTGGGGTTAATGGAGTTGTAGTCATTGTTATCTCTTTCTAGAATGTCCTTCAGAACATTTTGGAGTGCTGGTTTGGTGGTCATGAATTTCTTCAGTTGTTCTTTGTCATAGAAGTATCTCATTTCTCCATCAATTTTGAAAGATAGTTTTGTGGAGTATATCAATCTGGGTTGGAGGTTGTTTTCCTTTAGGGCTTGAAATACTTCATTCCAAGCTCTCCTTGACTGGAGGGTTTGTGTTGAGAAGTCTGCTGTGATTTTGACCAGCTTTCCTTTATGTGTGATTTGTTTCTTCTAACAGCTTTTAATTTTTTTTTTCCAGTACTGGTATTCCAACTCAGGACCTTGCACTTGTCAGGCCGGCATGGCACCACTGAGCTATATCCCCTGCCCTGTAACAGCTGAATTTCTGGAACCTTGACTATTATATGCCTTGGTATTTTTTTTTTTATCATAGTTAATTGGAGTTCTATATGCTTCATTTATCTGTATGTCAAATTCTTTTTGCTTGCCTGAGAAGTTTTCTGCCATTACTTCTGTGAACAGGTTTTATATGTCATTTTTTGTATCTCCTGCTTTTTCACTGACTCCAATCAATCTTATGTTGTTGTTCTTTGCATCACTTAGAGACTGTTGGATTTTTCATGGTCCCTTGCTTTTTTAAAGAAATCGTTCTTGGGCCAGGGATTTAGCTCAGTGGTTCCGTCGCTTGCCTTGCAAGCACAAGTACCCAAGTTCGATCCCTGGTACCAAAAAAAAATAAAAATAAAAATAAAGAAATCGTTCTTATGATTGCTAACCTCAATCTTGTCTTCTATACACTGTATCTGATATTCTATCCTCACATTGGCTTATTCTGCCGTGTATACTTTTCAGTGGAATTTTTTTTCTAGTGGATATCTGTTTCATGGATTCCATTTCTTTCCTATGTTGAGTGTTCACTATTTTCATCATTTTCCTAATCCTCTCTTTTTTATCTGTATTGCTCTAGAGTCACTAAACATGTCTTTCATTATGGTCACCCTCTCTCTAGTTATCTGAGAGATTATTTCTGATTTTTTTCTAGAGCCTCAATCATCTGCTTTGTTACTTCTGCTGTTACCACTTCAGAGAATCCAGGTGGTTGGCTTTCAAACTGTTCTACCTTACTGCCCCCTGGGTTTGTCTTTGGTGAGCTGGAAGTCTAGGGTTGCATCTTGCTTAAGTGTCTATTCATTTCCTTTTTTTTTGTTTAGTTTAATTCCTGGGTGGATGCTTGTAAATTACTTATGGCAGGTAGCTTATTGCTAGTATTTAGAACCCTTAGGAAATAACTACTTCTCAGGTCTTCCAGGTGTAGCTGGCTTTTGGGTTTTGAGTCTATTGCAAGATCTTACCTCTTCAATTTATTGGGGCTGAGCAGTTGCTGCGTATTCAGACTAGCCCGATCCTTTGGCAATGGCCTATGGTATTATTTATGACCCTTAGGCAATCTCAGCCTTGATATACCAGGAAGAAGAACTGATTAGAACAATTATGTCACCTTGGCTAAGTAGTACAATCAGCAATAATAATAGCATCAAACAGCCTAGAGAATGACAAACTGTGGTAACTATTAATTTGCCACCTTTAACCCTATGAACTATATTTGTGGTTATATAACAAAATTTAAAACAAACCAGAAAATTGTATACAGTAAATATGTCAGTATGGCAATTTTACCCTCGGGAGAAAATTTAAAAGGGGTTGGGGAAAAAATAGAAAAAGAAGAGCTTAGAACCAAGGCTATAGAACAAAGGAAAACTATGTGAACTTTGGGAAACTGGTGAAGAATACAGGAGGGAAAGAGAAAAGGAAGAAATAAAAATGAGAACAGAACAACAAGAAAACTAGAAACACACATATAAAAACAAAAACAATCAAAAAAAATGAAAAAATGTCCACTTCAGGGTGTGTCTGGTAGACAGGGCATGTTACTGATAGACAGAGTGGGCAGACAGGGCCTAGATCCCTGTTGATTAATCCCAGCAATCCAGCCAGATTTAAGGCAGGGTAATGGAAAATCCTAGCAAGCCTGCATCTTTAGTTCAGGGTGATTTCTGGCTGTGAGGCTGGAACCCAATTTTTTCAGCCTGCAACACTGTGTGCTTCCTGCTGGCTTGAACTTGGCTTCTTGACATCTTACTAACTTGAACTCAGTTCTGCTTCACCCTGTCACTGGGAGCTGCTAGATGGAGCCAGCCCTCAGCTGCTCAGTTCTGCTTCAGTTGGCCTGTCTCCAAGATTGCTCCCAGCCAACTGCCCTCTCCCTGGGGACATTTGAATCAGAGTAACTTATCAGCCACTCTAGTCCACTTCATTCACTGCTTCATTTCACTGGTGCGTCCCTCTATGGTGGGGGCTTCTTGGGTCACCAGAAGTCACCATACATCTGCAATTTCAAGCCACCCCTTCCACAAAGTTGAGTCAGGGCTCAGAGAAAAAGTCCTGCTTGCTACCTCCTTCTGTATTGAAGTCCTTCTCTTCACTCTCCTTGTGGGCTTCAATTCTCGCTTCCAATCCTTTCTGGGTCCCGGGGACCTCTTTCCCTCCTCTTCCTCACACTGCTATATTCCAGCATCTGGACACCAAATCTCAGAAAGGCTCTTTCTCTGTTGTTCACCAGTTCACCATCTTCACAGAGGTAATGGCCACCCAGAGTAGGATGTGCAAGAGTGCAGAGGATCTGTCTGCACACTGGAGATTGGAAGGATCCAGTTGAAGGTCTAGAGTTCACTGCAATGTCTATCCCCTGCAAGTCTGTATCAGGAGGCTGATGGGTCTGTGATGGAAGGCTAGCTAAGCTCCTTTGGGGCCAGAGACTGTTATATTTTTATGTCCTCAGCAGCTGCCTCATAGAAGTTTAATACATATTAATTAACCTATTATTACAAATCAACAAAAATTCACTTGCATTATAAGGGCTAATTTGTAACAGTTTACTACAAAGCATTAAATCAACCAAAAGTAAGGCCATTTTCCACACTTCTTAATAAAAACAAATAGAAGTTCTTCAAACAAATCTAAATATTTTGCTTATTCTAAAATATGGAGAATCTTAATTTCTTCTCATCTGTGTTTTTTTCACCTATTGTCAAATATTTTTTCTAATGCTGATGACAATCATAAGTGACAGAAAATAAGGCATCAATTCTTTTTCATTATAAAACTGACTTTTCCAAAACCACAGATAATTAAATATTAAGTAGACAGTTCCTTATATGGCTGTCACTATATACACGCACAAATGAATCAAATAATACTAAGTATTTCAATATAGCATTTCCTAGAGAACCAATAAATCAATTAAGATTATCACTAAAACAGTTTTGGAATATCTAAACAATCTCATGACCATTTTCCATTCACTAGTTTTACAAGAATTTGATAACACCTGATGTGATTGTAGTCAAACAGGCTCACAAAACTTTTGCAAATATAACTGGTATAACTTTTTTGGAAAGTATTGTAAAATATTAAGTTTTTTAAATCCTCTCAGCAGTTTTTTTTTTCAGAGTTTTTCCAAAAACACTTGCACATAATTCAATTTTTAATATTTTGTTTGCCACCCTATTGCTATTTACTGTCATATAGTAGATACTCAGGTAAAAAGGGGCAAAAGTAGGATTTGAATTAGCTCTAAACTTTTTCCTCATAACCACTACACTTTACTGTTACCAGTGGAGTTGAATTAAGTATGTGTGTATATATGTATGCGTTTGTGTGTATATATGTATGTATTGTGTGTATATAGCATTGAAAACTGAAGAACTGGAGACAACACAGATGCTCATTCAATAAGAACCAATAAATTTGCTACTGTATATTTATTCAGTTCAAATAGAATGCTATCCTGTGTGCTAACAGATTTTCAAGACATTAAGTGGCACATAGAGCGAATTTCCCCCACATTTCTGTTTTCAAAGAGCAGTTTACATCTTCTACACCATTTGAATTTTTAGAAACCTTGCCACTGACTTTTACCCTGGTAGTGTTAGAGCCTCGGAGTGCATGCATTAGGAATGAAGACCTCTGCTTCTTTACTTTGGTCCTACAACTTTATGTCTCACCTTCCTCTTTTGAAAAAGGAAGGGCCTGGGTCCATTCAAATAGTTTAGATCTAGTCTTCTAACATCACAGCTTATATTTGCTGAGCAGCCTCTCTCTTGGTCAGTCTCACTCAGGTAAAGACATGTGCTAGATAAAGACGAGCTAGATCAACAAGGCCAATGGAAAGCCTGCAAACTTAACTGAATCTGGTCTTTGTAGGAACTACAAATGAGTCATCAATCCTGGGCTCTGTCAATGATCTGATTCTCAAGGTCAACATTCGTTTTCCTTTATAATAAAAACCCTTAGATGGACACGGTGGTGCATGCCTATAATCCCAGCATTTTGGAGGCTGAGGCAGCAGCATCACTATGAATTCAAGGCCAGCCTGAACTACATAGTGGGACCCTATTTTAAAAAACCAAAGCAAAACCTTTATTCTGGCAAATACAGAATTTATACTTTTTTTTAATCACCTAATCTCAGACTAAGACTTAACTAAAGGCTCATTCCCAGACTAAAATGCCTCAGCTGAAACAAGACATTTGTCCTAGCATTTTGACCTATACTCCAGTGGAACTGCAAATCTAGACACTTCTGAGTATGAGACAACCCAACAACTTATAAGAATCTCATTTCTAGAGCATGCATATGCATAATTTTCTGCTTTTAGACTGAATATTATAATTAGTAGATAAAATGATGATGTTCTTACCTGATGTCCACACATAAGATTCTGAGATGCCATCATGATGGCTTTCATTCCTGAAGCACAAACCTTGTTTATGGTGGTGCATGGAGTAGAAACAGGTAAACCTAAAACCAACATATATAATTTTTAGAAATACTCTAAAATAGAATAAAGTATGCTACTATAATCTTCAAATTTTCTTCTACCAATACCTATGCAAGTTATGTTACGCATTTAACATTTTATTTAAATTAAAATGACCTCTATTTTGTCATTTTGAATATTCTATGTAAAAAATAAAAATGTATTCCTGGTACCTGCACCCAACACTGCTTGCCTTGTAGGGGCCTGTCCTGCACCTCCTTGAAGAACATTACCCATGTATGCTTCTTTCACTTCTTCTTTTGGAATCCCTTTTAAAAACATCAAAAAAGCATTTCCATGTTTTATTCAATTTAATAATCAGTGATTACCTAATAGGATATTACATAGCAGGAATATCTGTCAGTTTTGTGTTTCATTCCTAACTACAGTACAAAGACTTTTACAAGGGAATGCAGAAATACAGGCATTATGTCATTTCTAAGTTACATATACAGTAAGTACAAAATAAATAGGTGTTCCACTGAATCATTCTGCCCCCAAACACAAAAAGCAAAGCACTTACTAACCTGCCTTTTCAATGGCTCTCTGAATTGCAATGGAACCAAGTTGAGTGGCTGACAGCGATGAAAGGCTGCCTAGAAAGGATCCAATGGGTGTTCTCGTAGCACTTGCTATAACCACTTCCTGGCCAGACAGAAGATGGTAAAAATTACTACAGATATTTCACCCAAATTATCTTTCATTAAATATTCACATATAAGAGGCTATTTTTATGAGTAGTTACCGAAGATAAATAATCTGTGTCTGATGAATGATTTAAGACCTAATAAAACCTAGAAAAAGGAACTATGAAAAACAAACATGAAACTCCTTCCTAGTTCTCCACAGGAGTTTTGAGGCCAGTACCTTAAGTTTCAATTCTATTGCTCAGTAAAAAAATTTAAGAAACAATCACTTTACCCTTGTTAACTGCATAATGAACAACCTTAACCAAAAGCTTCCTTACTGAAGGGAACTCTAAGATTAAAAAAAGGGAAATAAAAGCTCTCAAGTACTGTACCATAAAATCCCATTGTAACAATTCTCACACTTGTCTTACACAAACTCTTATTAAGCTTCTAGAATAATTACACAGAAAGATACTACTAATTTTAGAAGCCTTCTACAACAAAGAGAGGTCCTATCAGAAAGCACTAACCAGGTGATGGGATGATGGCCATTCTTGTACAATCCTAGCTGGTCAGTCCCTCTCTTCTAGAATCCTCGATGTGGCCTCTGCATTTGGCACACAAAATACACTAAGAGTCCCTGAGTAAAAAAAGAACACTGACTGCCTGGTTCTAAAGAGAAAGTTGTTTTGTAGCAGCAGGAATTATGCAGGAACTAACAAATTTGTTTATGATAATCTAGGAGTTTAACTTAAGATTTCAATATTTAGTTATTCCTAACCACTGCATAATCCTGTGTTGACCCTAAAATAAGCTCAAGTCAGAGAATATTTTGTGTGCGTGTGTGTGTGTGACTGGAGATGGAGCTCAGGGCCTCACACATGCTAGATAAACACTCTACCACCAAGCTACATCCTCAGCCCCTAACCCAAGTCAAAAATGTGTAGATTTTTATTGACTACATTTTCTTTAAATTCTTGATATTTTAAGGCACAATTTAAATTTATACTTACATTCAAAGTAGGTTTTGATACATAATTTCGCTCCATGTGTCTTATTTCCTGTAATATAAATATTTGTTATAATGTAAAAAATATTAATGTACACAATTTCATACTTCTCAGTGATGGAATCAGTGATTTATTTCTGCCTCTACTTTTTTGGAGGTTTAGGGCAATGCTGGGGATCAAACCCAAGCCTTGTGCACGCAAAGCAAGAGCACTACCACTAAGCTACATCACCAGGCCCGTTCTGTGCTTTTATTTCCAAGTTTTCTACAATCTGCACATATCACTTTTATAAATCAGAAAAATGGCTACTTTGTAATAAATACTACTATTCTTTTTAACCTCATTGGAAATGTATGCTTTAACTTAATGAGTTTATCATCTTAAAACTTCTTTAAGTACAAGCTTTCTAAATTGCCATTTTGTGCAAAAAAAATTGCCATTTTGAGTTAAATCTAAGTTCAAAATGATATAATCTTAGTATATCACAATATTTTCATTGCATACATGCACACACAAGACACATACATATATATAAATTTATTTTAATCCAGGCGTGGTGGCACAGGCTTATATCCCAGCACTCAGGAGCCTGGGGTGGGAGGATCATGAGTTTGACACTAACATAGGCTACACGTTGAGTTCCAGGCCAACCTGGACTACAGCACGAGACCCGGTCTCAAAAAAAGATTTTGGGGGGGCCAGGGATTTAGCTCGATGCCGCCACCTGCCTTGCAAGCGCAAGGTCCCGAGTTCGAGCCCCGGTACAAAAAAAATTTTTTTTTCTTAAATAAAACTTTATTTCTCCCCATTTACTAACAAATGTCTCAGATTTATATGAGGGAAACACATCTCACATAAATATAGTCTCTATTGCCAGATAAATTATCTGTTAAGAAAGGGAAGAGGGGGCTGGAGGTATAGCTCGGTAGTAAGAGTGCATGTGTGTGTCCTAGCATGTGCAAGGTCCTGGATTCCACGTCAGCACCAAAAAAAACCTCAGCTCTTTCCACACCATTCTTATGAAACTCCCAGCAAGACACATTCTGAACATGTAGGGCATAATTCAGAGACCTACCTGATCTGAAACTGAACTATTTATAAGACAAAGAATAAAAAATTTTATCCTGTGAGGTCATTCAAAAAATGACAGCTTATATTTAGAACCTAACCTTACTGACAGTTGAAAGTTATAGTGGGAATCATATCTCACAAACAGAGCAAACAACCCCACAAATATCTAAGCTTTCAAAAGACCCAAGAATTTACCTTTTCACAGATTAAACGTGCTTTGTCCTCAATGAATGATTAAAACTTTCAATTTATAATCCAAAAGAAAGTAGATTTGACAAGTAGAGGTTATGAACAGGGATAGTCACAACTACTACAAAGTACCTCCCGAACTGGCTTTTAGAAACTGTCTGGATAAGGGGCCGGGGATTTAGCTCAGTGGTTTTCACTGCCTGCTGCGCAAGTGCAAGGACCGGAGTTCGATCCCGGAAAAAAAAAAAGAAACTGGATGAAAAATATTTTTTAAAAATTAAGTACTTGGATGAGAAGAGATGCACACAAATGAATGCTTAAAGAACATGTTTTTCTAGGCAGAAGAACAGTTTAAAATAAACTTACTTTGACTGTTCAGATGATGGAATAAGTCATTTTTATGTGAAAACGCATGTAAACAACTTTACCATAAGAAATACTTCAGACTTGATTTTTGTTGTTTTGTTTGAGACAGGGTCTCACTATGTATTTCAGGCTGGCCTTGAACTCATGACAATCTTTCTGTCTTGGCCTCTGGAGTGCTGAGATTATTGGCTTAGATTAGGCCTGGTTTGGTTTGATTTTAAAATGTCAGTGTTACAAATATTCGATGTGACGTGTATTCCACAGAGCTGTTCACACTCTTTGTTGGGTCAGGGAGAAGTGACTAACATGTATAGAGTTATTTGGCCCTCCACTTGCTTAAGAAACATTTTGAGATCATTTACCTTAGAGCATTACAGTCATTTTTGTGATATGCAAAATATGGACCTTATACTCAAGCAGCATTATAATCTTCTAAGGGAGAAATTTTAAAATTACCTACATATATTCCTTAGAACTTACTAATAAGTACAAGAATGTTGTAATAAGCAAGATATCCCCTAGATTCAAGGTGAAAGATTTTAATACTTTTTTATTATTATTATTTTGTTTTTGTTTTTTTGAGATAGAGTCATGCTATGCACTTCAGGCTGGCCTTGAACTCACTACATAGCCTAGGCTGGCCTCTGAGATCCTGCCTCAGCCTCCTGAGCTCTGGAATTACAGGCGTATGCCACCACACCCAGCCAGAGGAAAAAGACTTGGTTCTAGTCAGTGATTTGATTTATTTTATTTTATTAGTGTATGTTTGCAATACATGCTAGTTATGCTCATTTTGGGGAACTGGTACATGTATACAATATATCTTGATCATTTTTTATCCCTTTACCCACCCCAACCTACCCCCTCCCCAGTTCTCTTCCCCATTTCCCAAAAGTTTTTGATTCCTAGCTTCTCTCCTTTATTTTACTCTTTTATTTACTTGTATTTTAGGTTTCTCCTGTAAGAGAAAACACACAGTATTTTACTTTCTGTGTCTGATTTACTTCACTTAACAATACAGTCTCAAGTTCCTGGAATTCCACTGAAATCCTTCAGGTAGGAGTTCCACATGCATTATGTGTAAATTTCATGTTAACAAAATAAATGTTACTTATTGCTATCAGAGTAACCCATGTTTGTTCAGACCCTAAAATGAAACTTATCTGCTACCTCTGTCTATATCTGTACCCCCAACACACACTGTGCTAGGAATCTGATGCAGAGCCTGATAAGCAAGCCACATCCCCATCCCCTATACATGAAGCAAGCCACATCCCCATCCCCTATACATGAACTACTTAAAGCTTATCATTAGATTAGGAAGGTTTATGTTTGTTTTTACTCTCCTGAGCTTTACGTGTCTTCTCAGGTGACGGTGGCCCTGGCCAGTAGACATATGTGTGCTCAAGTAGGCAAGTCCCAGTGCATCTACTCAACAGATGTATGTTTGAAGATCAGCTGTGCAAAAGAAGCACACCCTTCACACATCATATACAGTAAATGGGCCTATTGCTTCTATATAACCTATTTATCTAAAAAGATGCTACCACATTATCTGTGCTCTAACTTTAAATAAAAAGTACCTACATATAGGATAGGCATGGTGTTGCACACCTGTAATCCCAGCACTCTGGAGGCTGAGTCAGGTGGATCACTGCAAGTTCAAGCTCAGCCTAAATTATATAGCAAGACCCTGTCTCAATACACCAGGGTGTCCTTGCTAAGGTCCTGTAGCTTTCCCCAATGAGAAATGTAATTGTGTTGTATACCTACAATGTACCAATAAAAGAATTTAATTTAAAAAAAAAAAGGTTCCTACATATAGTAAACATGGCTGTCATTACCTCTCAAAACATATTCCCTTTTTTTTTTGTACAGGGGATCCAACTTGGGACCTTTTGCTTGCAAGGCAGGCAGTGGAACCACTGAGCTAAAACCCCAGCCCCATAGTCCCTTCTTACAGGGCTCCAGAAGGTGTAACCCTACAAACTCACAAAGTGACTCCTCTGTTCCCCTCTAGCCAGAACTGATGAGACCAAGAATGGACTGGACTGACTGTAGCCGGCATCTAAGAGACTGGATCAGCTAGGTTGGTGGTGGGAACCTAAGCTGAAGAGTCACAGGAGCTGTGTTCAGAGAACAAGTGAAGGTGGTATACTACCAGAGTCCAAAGAAGACACCTCGGTATTCTCACTCAGGTTCTGGCAAGGCCAGCTGCACCTTATTTCCTGTTCTTGAATGTCCAAGAGTTCTTTTGTACCTCTCCAACAATTTCCCTTTCTGGGCTGGGGGTGGAGTGGAGGGGATGTAGATGTTCGTAGCATGTGTGAAGCCCTGGGTTCAATCCCCAGCACACGTGTGCGCTCATACATGCACACAAGCCTGAGCTAGTCTTGTGAGAGATTGTTGCTTACTTACTAAGCCACTTTTAAGTTTCTAGTGCAGTTTAGCTGAAGGTTCCCTTGATCTCTCCACTTTGCTTTGAATCCTATCTCCAGTTGCCTTTTCAAAGTAGCACGTCTTCAGTCATCATTTCCTCCTCACATCATTTCTCTCTTTTACTTCTAGATCACTCCATAAGCATGGAAAGTCCTCCCATCTGGAAAACAAGGGCCGAGACTGGCAACACAGGCCTGTAAGCCCAGCACTTGGGAGGCAGAGGTTGAAAAACCATGAGTTTGAGGCTAGCCTGGGCTGCCTAGCAAGTTCCTGTCTTACAAAACAAAACAAGTAAAAACAAATGTCCTTTGACCCACATTTCAGCTTAACTTTCACCTCATTTCTTAGTTTACTGTTCAATTCATTCAGAGTGACTTTTGTCTCTGCCACTTTACCACTGTTAGCTCTGATCAAGGTCAACATGTCTGTACAGCAAAATCAAAAAAACTCTTAACAGACTTTGAACCAGTGGTCTGTGAGCTCTGGAGATATCTCTGAAGTCATCAGTGCTAGGTTGAGAACTGTATGGCCTTCACACAAAAAGCCCCAGTGTGAATATTTATTTGTAAGCAAACAACAGTATTTTTATGGAACATATGTAAGCATACATATGACAATATATACTGAACAATAAAGAAAATTTATATACATTTATATATATATATGTATATATAAATGGTTCTCTTCACAATTCTGTGTGCTTCACCATACCAAGAAAAGCCATCAATATTTTTTATATACACACATTGGTACAAATACACACACACACACATATATATACACTAAAAACAAAAAAATACCTCACTATATTTCAACCCTTCAAGCAACACTGAACTCACCTTTCTTCTTTAGGGAGTATACAGAATAGTTAAGAGCCTGGACTTCCAAGCTGACTACTTTCACCCAAGTTATTTGGACTCACTTCACCTTGGGTTTCTCAGACACCCTCCACATATTGTGAGAATGAAATGGGGAAATGAGAATCACTATGGAAACCCTCTCTTACTGGTTTCCATTGTAAGACTATCTTGTGGTTTCCCTCCTGCCTCCCTAGTTATATTCTGTACCTTTAACATTTTACCTTCCCTTTCCCAACCTCCAAATGCTGGAATGCCCAGGACTTTGTTCCAGTCCCTTGATATCCAACTTCACTGCTTCCTTAGATAATCACAATCTGGTCTCAGTGCTTTAAGTGGCATTTATGTGTGGATGGTTTCCAAATTTCTCTCCAGTTTGGACCTCTTAATTGACCACCAGATTCATGTATCCAAGTGCCAACTTTATAGTTTCAGCTGAATGTCTAACTAAGTCACCTGCCTCAATTTCTCCCTGTAGGAAACCAGTTTCTTCTCATTATTCTCTACCTCAGGTACACAAGCCAAAATTACCCTTTATCTCAGTCCCTAAAACCAAAATATTCTATTATAGATATTGTGAGTGCTCTGTCCAAACATACCTAAACTCTTCCATGCTGCTTCCATTTATACTACAGCCACCAAGTCGAAGCCACTCTCTTGCTCCTGTTTTCTACTACTTAATCTTGCTTCCCCTGACTCATCTCCACAGCCTACCCAGTTTTAGATAGTAAAGCAGGTCACATCACTCCCCTGCTTAAAATCCCTTGGTGGTTTTCCATTGATCTTGGAATGATATCCAAACCCTTTCTTTACCTTCTACAAGGCCTTGCAAGATCTGCCCCCTGGGTTCCCTTCCAAACACTTCCCTTCCACATCACTCTTCGTCTGGGCCAGCCACACTAGCTGCCTTTGTCCTGAACCCCGTCCCACCTAAGGATCTGGTCTGTACACTCACCAGCCACTGATGGCTACTATAAAAACACCACTCTGAGCTGGGTGTGGTGGCGCACTCCTGAAACCTGTAAACCCAGCACTCAGGAAGCTGAGGCAGGAGGATGGTCATGAGTTTGAGGCCAACCTGGGTAGCATAGTGAGTTAAAGGCCAGCCTGAACTACATAGCGAGACCCTGTCTCAAAAAACAAAAGTTCAAGTGGCTAATTCTAGGAAGGTGATTGAAGAGGTAGATACAAACAGGAATCTGGACTATTTTAAAGTTAAAAACAGCCATGGGCATCTATTACTGTCTTTTTACAGATGAGGATTCAGAAGCCTCATGGTCAAGCAGCTGCCCACAGTCACATGGCCAGCGAAAGGCAGAGTTGGGCTTCTAAATCCAGACAGTCTGACTCCAGAGCCTGCTCATTTTGGCTTCTACACTACAGTAAATATTTACTTTATTAAAAACAGTAATGAAATTTAAGAACCAAGACAATTACTCTATTCAAAGTATTGCATTGATTTTTAGTCATTATTTGCTTATATCCTTCACTGATCAAGACCATTGACACTAAATTTTTATAGCTCCTTTGTGAACCAACAGAAGACAAAAAATCCACAGGTAACATCTGTGTGTCAAAGGTACTGTAAAAATCAATGCAGTGACCCTTTTCAAGGAAATATTTTAAGAAAAGCAAATAAATCATTTTTAAACTTTTCAACTTCTTAGGATAGAGATTTGCAAAACTCAAAATGCTTTATGCATAGTATCTATAAAAGAAAAATTCCTTTACATAAACCACATCTCAAATTTGCATTTCTTCATGACTTTATGAATGTCTCTGCATATTAATTATGCTAATTTCAGTCAAAGTTTTTCATTTTAGGTATTCGTTTGTTTTATGGATTTCATCTATGAAACTCCTTTGTTAAAATCTTTTTTTTTTTTTTTTTTTGGTACCAGGGATCGAACTTGGGACCTTGAGCTTGAGAGGCTGGCATCGGAACCACTGAGCTAAATCCCCGGCCCTTGTTAAAATCTTGTATGATCACTCTAGTATGTTAAATTTTGACACTGTTGACAAATTGTTGATATCAGTAATCTCTGTATGGGTTGAATTGTTTTTGGGTTTTTTGGGGGGGTTGTTTTGTTTTCATGAGACAGGACCTTGCTTTATAGTTCAGGATGGCCTTGAACTCATTATGTAGCCCAGGCTGGCCTTGAACATGATGATCATCCTGCCTCAGCCTCTCTCAGCTGTACACCTGGCTATACAGGTTAAATTGTGTCCTCCCAAAAAAGAAGCAGCAATAACCCCCAGTACCTCAGAACTTCACTTTGTTTGGAAATAGGGTCTTTACAGAGGTAATCAAGTTAAAATGAGATCATCAAGGGCAGACACAAAAGAGAGTTAAATTATAGAAAAAGAAAACTTGGTGTGGTGGCGCACGCATATAACCCCTGGTGAGTAGGAAGCCCCTAAGGAGGAAGAGGGAGCAGGGCCACGTTGCCACCCCGATAGTCTCCAGACTATAAGAGAGCACACTTCCACCACTTTAAGCTGCCCAATCTGTGATATATGCAGCCCTAGGAAACTAATAAACTTTCCCTCCTGAACAGATTGCTCCTGTAGCATTCAGGGGACACAACACTGCCATGGTTTCCTGAGTCACTGTGCTTTGCCTGTCCCTGAAATGCTCCAGATAAGCTCATGGATGTCACTGCCATCTATGATGACTCCCAAATCCGCCTTTCACCTAGTTCTCTTCTGTATCAGACCGACCCTTTCATCTAAACAGACAACCCCAAAGACAAGTCCAAAATTCAGCTCATCACTTTCTACCCCAAAATCTGTTCCTCAGTGAAAACCTCCCCTGGCCACCAACATGCTCAAGGCTGGGCCCTAAAAATTAGACGTCACTTCTGAGTCTCAGCCCCTCAGAACCGGTCAGTTCAACACATGCTAACATATTCTCATTGCTTGAACCTGTCCACATCTGTGTTAATTACCTCACCACATTACTATCACTACTTGTTTGATTACTGTAACATTCTGACTGTTCCTTTGGCCTGCAGAAAAATAAAGGCCCAGGGACTGAAGCTAGAGAATGTACAGAGAGAGAGGGAAAATAAGAAAGGAGAAAAAAAAAAAAAATGAGTGCATCCACCGGGATTCAACCATGAAAACAAAGAATTCCATGTGAAACAATTTAGTGCAGAGAATAAAATACACAAGTGACAAACAGCTAAGACCAAGGGATAGTCAGTCAATAAGGAAATCAGCAACAGGAAGGCACTGGCACACTTAAGCCGTTAAAGACCAAAAGAAAAAGAATATAAACTGGGCATGGTGGCACGAACCTGTAATCCCAGCACTTGGGAGGCTGAGGAAGGAGAACTACAAGTTTGAGGCCAGCCTGGGCTACATAGCAAGTTCAGGGCAAGCCTGAAATACAAAAGGAGACCCTGTCTCAAAAAAACAAAAACCAAAAAAAGGAGAAGAATATAGAGAAGACCCCAAAGCCAAGGAATCGGAGAGAATAAGGGTGGAGAATGAAATACTTGAAACACAACCTGCAACCATCAGTCCCACAGCCACACAGAATGGGGTGGGTGGGTGGGGGGAACAAGTTTGGGAGCACAGAGCTCAAGAATGACACATTTCAAGAATTTCTGTAAAAGTCTGAGTATTAGAATCAGAATAGATGCTGGGGATGTAGCTTATGTAACTTAGTAGTACAACACCTGCCTAGCACACACAAGGCCCTTGGTTGATTCCTCAGCCCTGCAGGGGGTGGGGTAGAGTGAAACCAGAATAAAACTAGATCAAACCACAGAACCAGAGACTGAAGGACCAGGCAGTCTATAGTGTCAAGTGTAAAAGTTGAGAAGAAAAAAAAACAAAAAGAAAATCACCGATTTTTTTTAGCTGAGTAGCACAAATTTAACTGCAAAGGGTTAAAGAGAAAACGACAAAGTAAATAAAAAGTGATGAGTAGAGACTACTCCTCTGACCAGAGAAAAGTGTTAGAGCTAGAGGGACAACAAACTCCAGTAAAGTCTGTGAAGATTTGTTGCCCATAAGGGAAACCTGTATTTTGAAGGCAAAGATGATTACTTAATTCAAGTAACATCCAATGCATCTGACTGCTAGAGTGCAATAAAATGAACGTGGGCTGATGAAGTAACTCAATGCCTTAGCATGCACTAGGATCAGGGATCAAGCTCCACTCCACTCCCCAAAAAAGAAAAAATGCCACATCATATGCTGTAGAACCTACAGGTTCATTTATTTACTGATTTACTTATTCATTCATTCACTCATTTTTTTTTTTTTTAAGACCCAGGTTCTCACTATTTTGTTTAGACTGGCCCAGAATTCCTGGGATCTAGAGACCCTAACCACTTCACTCAGCTCAAGTTCATTTTTCTCATCTGGAACATGTGTGTTTGATTTTAAGCTCTAAAACATAAGAAGGTTCTGTAATTTGTTTTTTACATACCTAGAGTACTGTATCTAGGTCACCTCATTCACCTAGTCAACTCAAAATAACCTAATTACATTTCTGGGATTTCTTTTGTTTTTGTTTTTTTGGTACTGGGGTTCGAACTCGGGTCCTTGAGCTTCCAAGGCAGGCGGTGGAACCACTGAGCTAAATCCTCGGCCCTCTTTGATTTCTTAAATCATTCCATGAAACTAATACATATGCTGATTAACAACTCATCTTTCCCAGAAATACTCTATTTTATGGAATGAAATGTTGCCCAACGCTAAAATAAAAAAATAAAGCCAATTAAGATCTTTTTAAAAACTGAAAAATACATTTTTTCTGGAAACTTACTCCTTCTGACTTTCCCATTACCTCTGTCACCAGAATTTTTTTTTTATTTATTTATTTTTTAAAATAGGGTCTTAGCAAGTTACCCAGGCTGGCTTTGAACACCTCAGCTCAAGGGATCCTCATGCCCCAAGCTTCTGAGTAGCTAGGACTACAAATCCAGACAACCAAGCTCAGTCCACCCAGTATTAATTTTACATATCTTCTTAATCCATTGGCTTTTCACCCTCATTCCTTAACTGTTGGGAGCAATGCTACATAATTCTAGGGAAAAATCATTTGAGTAGGCCTAGTTCTCCTGCCTACAGGCCAGCAATAACACTCCAAGACATACTTCCATTTTGGCCTCAGGTCACAAGGGAGATCTCAATGATCCTATGATGCTGTAATCCTCCAGGACAAGACCACACCTGTGGGAGACCCCCTGGGAGGAACCAAATCTTCATCTGTGTAGTTCCTGGGAGGAACTAAATCTTCATCTGCATAGTTCCTCATTGTTCTTAGATTTCCACCGCCCCCACCCAGTCTTTTGTTACACCTTGTTCATCCCAATATGATACTGAAATCTACATTATTCATTTGTTACATTTGTTTCTTTGGATGTACTAAATAAAAGGTGCTGCAAGCTAGGGTTTCTTGTCTTTGCCGCCTAGAGCAGCACTGATCAGACCCAAAGCTCAGCTTCTTCTCAGTCTCATTTGTCTACCTTTCCTGTAATTCGCCGTATGCTGCCGTGGCTCGCAGGAGACTAGGACTTACTGCAGAGGTTCTGGTAACATCCCCTTCCCCTGTTCCCTACATTTGGCGCCCAACGTGGATGGAATCGGATCCACAAGTGAACTCGCCTGTGAGACAAACTCGAGTAAAAGAGACAACACACGGATCTCCCAGGACGATTTCCGGACTCGGATGAGGGACACTGGTGCTAAGTGTGTCCAGCTGGGGATAATTTTCTATCTTTGCTGAGTTACAACTATGGGTCACTCTCTGTCAACAGAACAGCATAACTTTGCCAAATTACTTAAGTCGCTGTTAAAGCAAGCTATGTACCCAGTACCTAAGGGTGCTGTGATAGGTTTGTTAAAAGACATACAAATGTATGTCCCATCTTTTCCCCAGGAAGGGACACCTAACTTAATAGCATGGGAACGTGTAGGTACCATTCTCCGTGAGGCTCGGTGAAGGGGTGATCGTCTCCCCCCCCCCCCGAACGCTCCCGACTTGGGCCTTAGTCCACTCTGCTCTCAAATTCTCTCAGTCAGTTCAGGAAACCTCTGCTACCCCTCCCCCCACCAACCTTTCTGTCCAGGCTTCCCCTTGTTTGGCTTCTTCTCCGGTTTGCTTTCATCTCACTGCGGCTTCTGCTCCACCACCACAGTGTGCTGAGGAAGACCCTAACTCTCTAGCCCCTCAGCCATCTCACAAAGGTCTAGCTGCCCCTCTTGTGAAGCCCTCTTCTGGGGCCACTCCCTATCGCCGTACCCTGCAAAAGGCTGTGACATCAGGCAAGATAGTGGGAGACCCTTTGTGCTTTCCTGTCTCAGTTTTGCCTGATCCTGACAACTCAGAGGTGGACATGTATGTTCATGCCTCATTTGATTTTAATATCCTAAAGGACCTCAGGCAGAGTGTGCTAACTAATGGTGTCCAAAGCCCCTATACAGTGGGTTTGTTGGACAATGTACTTCAGACTTATTCTCTGGTTCCTCATGACGTTTTTCACCTTGCAAAAACGTGCCTATCCCCAGCTCAGTATCTCCACTTTGAGGTGGAACTTCGTTCTTTAATCAGGGAACAGGCTCATAAAAATGCTCAGGGAGATGCTCAGTCGAGAGAAGTTACTATCAACATGTTATTGGGCACAGGTGACTTTTCAGATTTAAGCAGGCAGGCCTGTTGCCCAGCATTACTCTTCCGCCAGCTAGAGGACCTCCTGTGGAGGGCTTGGGGTTCTGTGCCAGTTGATGGTGCGCAGACAGAATCTTTCACTCAAATTATGCAAGGGCCAGTGGAGACTTACACGGAATTTGTAGCAAGATTACAACAAAGTGTTAGGAGACAGATTTCTAATTCCCAGGCAGCAGACATCCTGATCTTACAGCTAGCCTATGAAAATGCTAATATGGATTGCAAACAGGCAATAAATCCTGTTCACTCCTCTAAAGATCTTGGAGCATATATTAAGGCATGCCAAAATGTTGGGTCTCCTTCACACAATGTGGCTCTGATGGCTCAAGCCATCTCCCAACATTTACGCGGTACACACAGTGATTTAAAATGTTTCAATTGTGGAAAATTGGGGCATCTCAGAAAAAACTGCAAAATGAAAGGGGCTTTACAAGCTGACCCAGAGCCACTAGGTCAGACATCCAGAGAAAATAAGTTACCACCTAGCCTTTGCCCTCGCTGTCGAAAAGGCATTCACTGGGCTAAAGCCTGCCACTCCAAATATGATAAGGATGGCACACTGCTGTGAGGAAAATGGAAATTGGGCCCAGGAAACTATAGGAGATCGGGGCCAGGAGGCTCCAGTCCCCCTGAATCAGCAGTACCCGGTTCAGACCCATGCACAAGTACAAAATCAGACAGCATGGGTGTCCGGAGGGACATTTCTTCCCTCATCAGGGGAACACTGGGGAGCTCAGGAATAGATCTTCCTGCTGCTCAGAGTTCACCTACTGGGAGGTGAGACTCTGGTATCTGTCCCCACAGGAATTCATGGACCCCCCACCCCCCGGAACCATTGGCTTGATACTTGGAAAATTCTAACTTTGAAAGGCATTACTGTTATTCCAGCTATTGTTGATTCTGATTGTACCTCGGAATTGTGTGTTCCTGTTAGCTCCACAGGACTTTGGGTAATAGAACAAGATTATATTGCACAATTGTTGCTCTTGCCTAAACCACAATTAAATAATGTTAGCCTTAAAAATTCCCAAGAGGGCCCTCAGCCAGAAATTCCTCAAGAAGTTTACTTCACCCAAGAGATTTCCAAAAACTGCCCCATGTGCAAAATTAAATTGAATGGCAAATTCTTTACAGGATTGATAGACACAGGCGCGGATGTGTCCGTGATTGGCACATGTTTTTGGCCATCATCTTGGGGGAAAAAACCAACTAAAACATCTCTGGTAGGCCTTGGCACCTCCCAACAAGTTTTACAAAGCTCCATTCCTCTGCCTTATGAAGGGCCTGATGGTCAATTGGGATATATTTGTCCTTACATAGCTCCCATACCTGTAAACTTATGGAGCAGAGATTTGTTGGAAGAATGGAGAATTGTAGTGAATACTTTGCCCCCTGAAACTTCACCGGGCCAACAGATGATGTCTAAAATGGGATATGAACCAGGAAAAGGATTGGGCAAGCAACTTCAGGGAACAACACAGCCTATAGAACAGAAACAAAAAAATAATCGCTTTGGAATTGGATATGATCAAAAATTTTTAGTTGGGGCTATTGAAAAAGTTTCTCCACCCAAGGCAGCCTTGCCTTTACAATGGAAATCAAATGATCCCATTTGGGTTAATCAGTGGCCCCTACCACAGGAGAAACTAACCATTCTACAACAACTCATATTAGAGCAAGTTAACAAGGGGCATTTAGAACCATCTGTGAGCCCTTGGAACACACCTATCTTTGTTATTCCTAAAAGGTCAGGCAAATGGCGTTTGCTTCAGGACTTACATGTAGTTAATGCAAGCCTCATTCCAATGGGAGCACTGCAACCTGGCTTACTGAACCCAGTGGCAATCCCCCAGAAGTGGCCGCTTATAATTATAGATTTAAAAGACTGCTTCTTTAACATTCCTTTGTGGCCAAGTGACGGACCTCGATTTGCCTTTTCAGTACCTAGCATGAATTTTAAAGAACCAATGAAGTGCTTTCAGTGGACCGTGTTGCCTCAAGGAATGGCTAACAGCCCCACATTCTGTCAGCTTTTTGTAGCACAGGCTCTTCAAGCTACTCGTAAATTATTCCCTACTGTATATTTAACACATTATATAGATGACATACTAATCTCTGCAAATACACAACAGCTACTTTTACAGGCCTTTGCTTTTGCAAAGAAGGATTTAGTGCGTTTTGGATTGTGCATAGCACCTGAAAAAGTTCAACTATCTGAGCCTTATATTTACCTGGGTACCTTGTTATCAGAACGATCGGTTAAGCCACAAAAGATACAATTTAGAACAGAAAAATTAAAAACATTAAATGATTTTCAAAAATTATTAGGTGATATTAATTGAATTAGGCCTAAGATAGGGATAGCAACTTTTCAATTGCAAAATTCATACAAAATATTACAGGGAGATTCTGATCTTAATTCCCCTCGAAAATTAACTCTGGAGGCACAAAAGGAGTTACAATTACTAGAACAAAGCATACATAACTGTCAGGTTTTTCGTATCAACTCTAATTATCCAGTTTATTTGTTTGTGCTTAACACCCCTCACTCACCTACAGGCTTAATAGGGCAATGGTATGAGAAACGGGTCTTTCCCATGGAATGGTTGTTTTTATCTAACCAATTAGTGAAATCTCTACAATTATATCTAGAACGAATTGCAAAAATAGTTTCCTTGGGACGTAATGTACCCGACAGTTATTTGGTGCTGACCCTCATTTCATCATTATCCCAATTGATAAGGATCAAATGCAGATGCTGCTACAGACTGCTTTATATTGGCAAGTAGCCTTTGCAGATTTCATTGAACACATAGATAATCATTACCCTAGTGATCCTCTGTTTCAGCTTTTTTCATGACATGAGTTTATTCTCCCCAAGATTACTCAATTTCAGCCATTACAAGGTGCCTCAACCTATTTCACTGATGGCTCCTCAAAGGGCCAAGCAGCAATTTGGAGCTCTTCCTTTAGTTACGTGTTGCCTACACCTGGTCTCTCTGCTCAGCGGTCAGAGTTGCTAGCCATTTTATTTGTGATTGAAAACTTTCCCTCCCAAACCCCTCAATATTTTAAGTGATTCTTTTTATGCAGTTTGTTTGACTCAAAGATTGGAAGGAGCTATGGTTCGCTCTACCTTAGAACCCAAATTATTAAACCTGTTTTTAAGATTACAAAAGGCCATACGTCAAAGAACCGCTCCCTTTTATATTGGACATATTCGATCGCATACGAACCTTCCTGGGCCCCTTTCCTATGGCAATGCACAAGCAGATCAGCTTATAGGATTCCTTGCTGCTTTTGATCAGGCTAAGGAATCACATAGTTAATTCCATCAAAACTCCAAGGCACTACAACATGATTTTCAGCTATCTCGAACTCAGGCACGACAGATAGTTATGGCTTGTCCTAGTTGCCAGCAGATTCCAGGGCCCATTCCTCCTGAGGGAACTAACCCTCAAGGCCTAGCTGCCAATATGATTTGGCAGATGGATGTGACACATGTCCCCTCTTTTGGAAAGTCTCGATTTGTACATGTCTCTATAGATACATTTTCACACATGATACAGGCCACATGTCAATCTGGTGAGAAAGGTCACCATGTTCAACAACACTGCTTGTCTGCCTTTGCTGCCATGGGAGTGCCCAAAAATATTAAAACTGACAATGGTCCATCATATGTTAATAAATTTATCCAAAAATTCTTTATTTGGCATGTTAAGCATAGTTCTGGTATCCCGTATAATCCACAAGGACAAGCCATAGTAGAAAGGGCCCATGCCACCCTCAAACATCAATTGCTTAAACAATCACAAGGAAATCAGCTGCCTCCACAAGCTCGTTTAGATCTAGCTGTTTTTGTACTCAATTTTTTAAATCCTGTAGCAGGTTCCACACAACCACCTGCTATGCTCCATTGGCAAATGGATGGCATGGTTAAGACTCAAAAACCACAAGTCCTTTGGAAAGATGTACAAACAGGTAAGTGGAATGGCCCCACTGCCTTAATAACTTGGGGGAGAGGTTTTGCCTGTGTCCTAACAGATAATGAGAAAACCTTGTGGCTGCCTTCCCGGAACGTGAGACCGTGGGTCACACTGGTGGAACCGCCAACATCTCGCAAAATGAGTGATAGCACCCTGGCTGAAAGCGATGAGCCAGCTGCACCTCAGGGACCCACCTCACCAGCGACAACCAACAAATCCATGGCAGGGTCCAGGACTGAGATGATGCCCCCAGAGGAATGATAATTATAGATTTATGGTAAAAAATTTATAAAGGTGGGGGACAACTTCAAAATGCTCTTTTTATATTTACAGGTATAAAAGAGCTTTCATTCCTTCTGATTCTAATCTCAAGAGATCTCTGTTAATTGACTATTCCAAAGTTTTTGACCAGTCATACAATTATAAATCTAATAATCACAAAAAGGATATTATAATTCAATTTGGTCAAATATATTTGAGTGCACTTTAATTTTATAAATTGTCTTATATGTTTGTCTGTTGTCTGTGTTTGTACAGTTGAGCTCAATTTTTTTTTTCTCTTTTCCTTTTCACCTTTTAAAAAAAAATTTTTTTTCTTAAAAGATATTCACCTATTATTAAATTGGCCTACAGATAAATGTTATTAAATTAAAGGCATGCCTTCCTTCCCAGGTTGCTAACTGATCAAAGTGCCACCGAGATTTATTTTATAAAAGTAATGTGTATTGTCACCTACATACAATAATCAAATTACAATAAGCAGTTGTAAAGTAAGATATATATATTCTTATTCCTTGTTTGTCAAAATAAATAGAGACTGTGGGTACTCCCTTTGGTGAATAAAGAAGTGGCCACCCAGAAAATAATTATTCTGGTCTTAATTCACTAAAGGGACCCCCTAGTAATTTTTATAATCTTATGGGAGACACACCACAACAAATATTCTCAATATGTTACAAATTGATTACATTGGTTATCATTGATGTTTAAATTCTAAATATGTTATAAATTGATTACATTGGTTATCATTGAAGTTTAAATTCTAAATATGTTATAAATTGATTACATTGGTTATCATTGATGTTTAAGCACTAAATATGTTATAAATTGATTACATTGGTTATCATTGATGTTTAAACGCTAAATATGTTATTGTAAAATGTTTACATTGGTTAAGTTCTAAATATGTTATTGTAATATGTCCACATTGGTCATCTTCAAAAGCTTAATTTCTGTGTCATAAAAAAGAGAGTGTTATTACAAAGATGGTTTTGGTACCAAACTATAGTGAAGAACATAAGGTTTTATGTAACTGTGATACTTATTACTGCTCCTTTTCTGGTGTTCAAAATGTATTCATTCATGCCCTCTAATTGTATGGGTCTTCCAACATATTGTTTATGGTAATAACCTTTTAATTCAGGTATTTGCCCTTCTCTTATGCTCCAGCCACCTATAATAATAGGCACACTTGTATGCTGATTTATTTTCCTTAGATGACGTCCTATAAAAAAATAGCTATTCAGGGATCCAACCACAACAGCAACTATCATTGGCAATAATAACAGTTTAACTATATTTTATTCCAAAATGCTTATATCCAGGTAAAATTATAATAGTTGAGTTCACTACTCCTCTTACAATGCTAATGTTATTGATCTTCTCTTCTGGGTGTTCAACAACCAAAGTTTAGAGACCAAAACTGAAGAGGTATCTGGGCTAAAAAGGCAGCCGATATTTTGGCCCTGGCCCTCCAAGGTCAACTACAACAATAAGATCCAGGACATGAGGGAACTATCTCCAAGATCCTGCATTTTTGGTGAGTCACCCAACCTCCTGAGCAGGGAGGTTGCTGAACACCAAAACAGTAAAGATCCAACAAAAAGTGTGCCAAAGGAATGTCACCTGGAGGAAAAAATCTCCCATGCTTTCACAGGAAGCAACATGGTCAAGCAAGGCCATGACATATCCTGATGGCTGACACTGACAGAGGAGCTAAGAGGCTCTATGCATGGTTCCAAGACAGTGCCTGTGGAGACTTAATTGACCTTGTTAGATAGCAAGAGATTGACTTTATTTAATATAGGTCTCACTGTAACTTGGTCTTGAACATCCTGTAGAAAAGTATAACTATATAAGACAATAGCTACTTGAGTTCAGCAAAAGTTTTAAGGGTTTTTTTTTTAGCCAACATTGTTTAAAAAATAATAAATTTATTATTTGATTTTTCATCCTTTTACAGCCCCAATTAATAGAAATTATGCTTATAGACAGCTAAGCCAGTCAAACACACTATAGATCCTCACAATATATAGGGTCAAGGTATTGTTGGGTGTGCTCACTTTTCCTAAAAACACCTTCACATAAAACAAAAAGAAAGGGAGATATGTTGGGAGCAATGCTACATAATTCTAGGGAAAAATCATTTGAGTAGGCCTAGTTCTCCTGCCTACAGGCCAGCAATAACACTCCAAGACATACTTCCATTTTGGCCTCAGGTCACAAGGGAGATCTCAATGATCCCATGATGCTGTAATGCTCCAGGACAAGACCACACCTGTGGGAGACCCCCTGGGAGGAACCAAATCTTCATCTGTGTAGTTCCTGAGAGGAACTAAATCTTCATCTGCATAGTTCCTCATTGTTCTTAGATTTCCACCGCCCCCACCCAGTCTTTTGTTACACCTTGTTCATCCCAATATGATACTGAAACCTACATTATTCATTTGTTACATTTGTTTCTTTGGATGTACTAAATAAAAGGTGCTGCAAGCTAGGGTTTCTTGTCTTTGCCGCCTAGAGCAGCACTGATCAGACCCAAAGCTCAGCTTCTTCTCAGTCTCATTTGTCTACCTTTCCTGTAATTCGCCGTATGCTGCCGTGGCTCGCAGGAGACTAGGACTTACTGCAGAGGTTCTGGTAACATCCCCTTCCCCTGTTCCCTACACTTAACTGTTACTGTTTTTTCACAATCTCTTGCATAAGACTATTTCCTTTCCATTCCTATTGCCAGGTATGTTCTGTTCCACCAGCCAGCCATTAGTTTTCTCCCCAGACTAATTCTCCACAACCTCCTACTGTGACGAAAACAATAATATCAATGTTCCCCACAGACTTGGGTGAAATCCAAATTCTTAAAATATTTCAAAGCTCACCATGGGAAACTCAAGCTTCACCAACCACACCCTGGAGTTCTTTACCTATTCCTAAGGCTTTGCCAGCCACTAACTCTGGGGTGCGGGCTCCCTAGCTTTCTTCCACACAAGGAAAATCAGTTCTCCCCACGGTGGACCTCTACTGCCTTTCCTAAACACCATGACCATAGAAGAGACCCGCCCACTCTGGACGCCCCAGTACGTAAGCTTTACTCAGACGCCACGTCTAATGCATTTCTTCTACTATCCAAAGAGCCATTTTTTCCCCATAAGTTTTAAGGTGTTTCTGAGTAGGAACATCTTTTTTACTATCACACTGTGGGACTACATAACCTTTGTTCCTTTTCTCCAGCCCCATTGTGATTAAATGGGAGTTAATAGATAAAGATGCTTGTTAGTTTTGGGACACTAGATAAAAATCTGTAACAGACCTAAAGTCCCAAAGTAAACTACTCAACTCCTTGTTTGCCCGGAACTGATGTTCTGGGCACCACAATTTTTAGAACAAGCTGCAAATGTCTGCTGACCATCAATACATGACAGTTGACCACTAACCTTTGTCCCCTTTTCTTTAATTCTATATGTTAACTTCCCCCTCAACCCCCTATAAAAACAGCCTCGGACTCTGAGCCAGCTGTCTCTCTAAGCTATTTTGCTTTGGGAGTGCCATCTGGCCAGACTAATAAAGGTCTGTTTTCCAACTTGTCCTGGTGTGTTCCTTCCCGCGTGTTCTTTGCTGTAGTCAGCTCCTCGGAGCGTTTGGTAAGGCTCTTGGTCTTACATTCTGAAGACACGGCTGGGATTCCTGGGTGTGCTTCACTAGTCAGCTCCTCGGAGCGTTTTTGGTAAGGCCCTCGGTCTTACATTTTGGAGGCCCCAGCGAGATCCCTGGGTAAGAAACCCCGGTTCAGCTGAGACTCTGTGGCGGGATCCAGCAGGAGACTCAGGCACAGACCTCAGAAAACCTCCGGAGGTAAGTTTTTGGCCGGTTGCAACCGTTTGTTGTCAGGAGTGAGGTGGCTGATGGGCCGGTAAGCCTCCCCTGACCCCAAGGTTCCTGACGAGGAACAAGGGAAGGTTTAGTTTTGATTTTGTTGTGGCGCCTGTTTGTCTTGTCATTCGTACATTAGTGTCCTGTCCGTTATGTGTTTAATTTTGTATTTCTTTCCAAACCATCAGGACAGAGATGGGAAGATCCTGCTCCAGAAATACCCCATTGAATTGTTTTCTCACTAATTTTAAATTGGCTTTTTCCCCCCCGAACAGGAAAACGAATATGGGGTTAAATTTTCTCACGGAAAACTTCGCTCCCTGTGTCAACTGAAATGGCTGGCCTTTGGAGTTGGATGGCCAGCTGAGGGCTCTTTTGACCCAGGTCTCTGCAGGGCGGTATGGAGAAGGGTCACCGGGCACCCTAGCCATCCTGATCAGTTTCCATATATAAATATCTGGGTTCGGGCTTGTCAAGAGCCTCCGGCATGGTTGCAGCATTGTTCCCTGCAAACAAACTCTCGCATTCTGGTTATGGCCACAAGGGAACCCCAAGAGGCCAAAACCCGGGCTCCCAAGCCGGTGCTCTCACAAGATCCTGACCCCTTAGATCTTGTTATAAGACCTCCACCCTATGTGGAGCCATTCTCCTCCTCTGATAAAGCCGGCCCCAGAGCTCAAAACTCTCTCTCCCCTCCTCTTCCTGAAGAAGGAAAATCTCCAGATTCTATAACCTCCCCCTCCCACACAAGAACAGGGGCAGCTTATGGTCCCCGAGGAGCTCTCACTGAAGGGACTAGTTCAGTTCCTCTTCTGCCTCTTAGGGAAATAGAACAGGGTCATTATGTCTATATCCCTTTCTCTACCAGTGATTTGTATAATTAGAAACATCAAAATCCCCCTTTTTCAGAAAAACCCCAGGCTTTGATCTCCCTCCTAGAATCTGTTTTTCATACACATGACCCAACCTGGGATGACTGTCAACAACTTCTCCAAGCTCTTTTTACCTCTGAGGAAAGAAAAAGGATCTGAGGGCAAGCCATAAAGTTGGTGTTAGGGGGAACAGAGGGCCCCCTCGATGAACAACAACAGGCCTGTATTGAGGTGCAACTTCTGTCCACCCATCCCCCGTGGCAAGCTAATTCCTCGGGCGGGAGAGAAGCTCTCCAAAACTACCGTCAACATCTCCTAGCTGGCTTGAGGGGAGCCGCTCGAAAGTCTACCAATTTGAGCAAGGTAAGCGAGGTCCTTCAAGGACCTGAGGAATCCTTCTGCCTTTCTAGAGCATCTGTTGGAAGCATACCATATGTATACTCCAATTGACCCAGATGCCCCTGCAAATCGACAGACAATTAATTTGGCTTTTGTTACTCAGTTGGCCCCAGATATTAAAAAAAAAAAAACTGCAGCGGAGAGGATTTGAAAAAAAAAAATTTTTGAAGTTGATGAGTGTGACAATGAAGGTGTTTAACAACAGAGATCCTTTTGAAGATAGAATGGCTGAAAAGATTAAAAAGGCGAACATTACAGCCTTGACAGATGGAGGTTTTATCCAAAAGAAATACAGAAAAAATTTTAAAAAAGATAAAAGTAAAGTATGGCCCTTGTTAGAAAAGGATCAATGTACATATTACAAAGAGAAGGGCCATTACAAGAGGGATTATAAAAAGTTAAAAAGAAAGAGAGAGAAAGAGACTAAGAAAGAAAGAGATGGGGTTCTTCTAGTAGATAAAAAAGATTGATGAGGCCAAGGTGGGGATCTCCAAACACATACGACTCCAGGAAGCCAGCATCTTGGTCCCTTGCTAGACAGCCTGGAATACACCCCTGCTTCCTGTAAGGAAGCCTGACACCTCAGACTTCAGACCGGTACAGGATTTGCAGAAAGTAAACAGCCGGGTGGAGACCGTTCACCCAACAGTACCAAACCCCTATACTCTGTTGAGTCTCATCCCTCCCGGTCATGTGTGGTACTCAGTATTAGACCTTAAAGATACATTTTTCAGCCTGCCTCTAGCACCTGTAAGCCAGCCCCTCTTTGTCTTCGAATGGACTGACCCAGATACTGGAACAACCGGACAGCTGACATGGACCCGGCTGCCGCAGGGATTCAAAAACTCCCCCACTCTGTTCGGGGAAGCTCTCAGCAAAGATCTGCAAGAGGTAAAAAAAAGTGTTTCCCCAGGCGACTATTCTTCCGTATGTTGATGACCTCCTGGTGGCGACTTCAACTGATAAAGAATGCATTACAGCCACCGAGGGCCTCCTGAAAGCCCTCCAGGAACTGGGATATCGGATGTCCTGGAAGAAAGCTCAACTCTGCCAGATCAAGGTAACCTACTTGGGCTATATTCTTGAAGAGGGAAAGAAGAGGCTGGCAGAATCGAGAGTATCCGCAATTCTCCAGATTCCGAAGCCAGGCTCAAAGAAACAGGTGCGAGAGTTCCTAGGGGCGGTTGGCTATTGCAGGATTTGGATTCCTGGCTTTGCTGAGATTGCCAAACCCCTACATGAGGCTACTGCGGGAGGAAATACATCCCTCAAATGGACTGAGGCTTGCCAACAGATATTTCAATTGCTTAAGACTGTACTTACATCGGCACCAGCCCTGGCACTGCCAGACTTAAACAAGCCCTTTACCTTGTATGTGACAGAAAAAAATGGGGTAACTAAAGGAGTGATTACTCAGCTTTTGGGCCATGGAAGCGGCCTGTGGCATACCTCTCAAAGAAGCTCAAACCAGTGGCCCGAGGGTGGCCTACTTGTTTGAGGACAGTAACAGCAGCAACTCCTTTAATCCGAGAGGCTGACAAATTAACCTTTGGACAGGATTTGACTTTGATTACTCCCCATGCCATTGAGCCCTTAGGCTCTAAAATGGAGAAAAGAAAAAAGGATAAATATATTCACTGATAGCCATTATGCTTTTGCCACCGCCCACGTACACGGAGAAATTTATCAAAGTAGAAGACTGTTGACCTCTAAAGGAAAGAAAATTAAAAATAAGACTGAGATATTGACACTGCTACAAGCCATCTGGTTGCCCCAAGAGGTTGCCATCATCCATTGCCGTGGGCACCAAAAGGGGTCAAGCCCCAAGGTGATTGATAATAATGCTGCTGATCAGGCAACAAGACAAGCTGCCCAAAAATCAGTGGGGAAGCAAATGGTTCTGCTTCCCACAGCGGTACTCCCAAAAAAACCTAAATATACAGACAAGGAGATAACAAAAATGAACAAGAGATGCTGGACTCGAGAAAGACATGGGTGGTGGACGACTAAGGAGAGAAAGGTGGTGCCCCCAGCCACTGTAACAGACACATTGCTGCAAGAACTACATGAGTCTACCCACCTCGGTGAGAAAAAGATGATGGCTGCCTTACAACCCCATTTCGTCAGTCAAGGATTAGCCCAAAAGGCCCAGGACATGGTGAGACAATGCCCCACCTGCCTCAAGGTAAATGCTAATCGGGTAACCGGGCCCCTGGGGTCCAACACAGAGGACTAACTCTGGGAGAACATTGGGAGTTAGACTTTACTAAACTAAAGCCTGACATGTATGGGTACAAGTACCTGCTAGTTTTTATAGATACATTTTCAGGATGGGTAGAAACATATCCCACCAAGAGGGAGACAACAGAAGTAACAGTTAAAAAGCTCCTGACAGAAATAGTTCCCTGTTTTGGTTTGCCCTTAGCTCTGGGGTCCGACAATGGTCCAGCCTTTACGGCTAAGATATCTAAGTTAATTAGTAATATCCTTAAAATAAAGTAAAATCTACACTGTGCCTATAAGGCCTCAAAGTTCAAGACAGGTAAAAAAAAAAACAAATCGAACTTTAAAAGAGATTCTGACTAAATTATGCTTGGAGACTGAACTAGGTTAGATAGAGCTTCTCCCTTTTACCCTCCTCCGAATGAGGTGCACTCCCAAGCCTCCCCTCAATCTGTCCCCCTTCCAGATTGTTTATGGGCCATCTCCCCCAATCATTCCATTAATAGATGTAGAATTAAAGAAAAAATTTTCCCACCTTTGACTCCTTAAATCCTTAAAAGCAGTTCATCAGCTTCAGTCAGAGCTACATGAGACATTATGAAAGAAAATGACTAGTCCAAATGAAAACCCTTTACAACCTTTACCCTATAAGCCGAGAGATTTGGTTTTATTCACAGGTTTGATTCCAAGACCCTGGAACCTCGTTGAAAGGGACCGGTTCCTGTTGTCCTGTCAACTCCCTTGACAGTAAAGGTGGCTGGACATTCTGCCTAGATATATCGCAACCATCTAAAAACAGGACCCCCCCCACGGACGTCAAAAAGGACAAATAAAAGGTTATCAGCCAACCAGGCAACCAAAAGCTAAGAGTGGAATGGGTTGGAGATGTTTCACCTTAATGATAATATTCTCTGGGACACTGACATTATTGCCCCCAAGAGGACTAGATCACACAAAAAAATGTATAGATTCAATTGACAAACTCGCTTAACTTGTCTGAATTCTGCTTAAATGTTGATGTAAATTTCCATTATGTGCTGGGAAGCTGTCTCATTCCGGTATGCACCTCTTTAAAATTAATACGACCCTATACCCTATTTAAGGACATCTCAGGAAAATAATCTTACTTACCTGGATAGTTATAACTGGGGACATGACACCTGCCATAAACCTAAAAATGCTGTCAAATTATATACACCCAAGGTAATTATGTCAAACAAAACTGAATGTGCTATGTATGAAAATTGTACAACCAAATGTCTGAGGATAAAACGGTTAAAAGGGATGTCCTGCCATATAAAACAAAAAATTGTGTGTAACAATTGCCATATCTCCCTGCCCACAGGATGGTTTTATACCTGTGAAGGAATAACCGTTAATTATATTCCAGCAAATTTAACCAAGACCCGTTGCTGTTTGAGTCGTCTAGCTGTAGTGTTGCCAGACAGAACTGATTTGATTGTGCCTAACAGATCTAAACGTTGGTCACCTTACACTGCACCAGGATGCGAGGATGACATAGGTCTGTTAACAGATGCTGAAGTAATAACCATGATAACATCTTTTGTTGCCCTGCCTTCTATAGGAGTCCATGCTGAAAAGGCAGTACGAAAATTAGCTTGCAAGGTGGTCAAAGGGTTAAATGCTACCTCATCAGCCTTGGCATTAATTAACTAAGAGTTACAGGAACAGAGACAGATAATCTTAGATAATAGCACAACAATAGACTATTTGTTGCTCCTCCACCACCAAGGTTGTAAAAGAATAAAAAATATGTTGTTTCAATCTTACCGATAATGATCCAAAGATCGAAAAAAAAGTAAAACAATTAGAAGATCTGGCTAAAAAATGTATAATAAAGATGGCAGGGACTTGTTCAAATGGTTAACTTCGTGGTTGCCCAACCTACAATAGTTAAAACAACTTTTTCTTATCATCATAGTTGTGTGTACATGCTTATTATGGTCATGTTGTTGTATACAATAGATGCCTACATTCATGCGTAAGATTACTTATGTTCCAAAAATCAATGGGGAATGTGGGACTACATAACCTTTGTTCCTTTTCTCCAGCCCCATTGTGATTAAATGGGAGTTAATAGATAAAGATGCTTGTTAGTTTTGGGACACTAGATAAAAATCTGTAACAGACCTAAAGTCCCAAAGTAAACTACTCAACTCCTTGTTTGCCCGGAACTGATGTTCTGGGCACCACAATTTTTAGAACAAGCTGCAAATGTCTGCTGACCATCAATACATGACAGTTGACCACTAACCTTTGTCCCCTTTTCTTTAATTCTATATGTTAACTTCCCCCTCAACCCCCTATAAAAACAGCCTCGGACTCTGAGCCAGCTGTCTCTCTAAGCTATTTTGCTTTGGGAGTGCCATCTGGCCAGACTAATAAAGGTCTGTTTTCCAACTTGTCCAGTGTGTTCCTTCCCGGGTGTTCTTCGCTGTAGTCAGCTCCTCGGAGCGTTTGGTAAGGCTCTTGGTCTTACCTTCTGAAGACACCACTGAGATTCCTGGGTGTGCTTCACTAGTTAGCTCCTCGGAGCGTTTGGTAAGGCCCTCGGTCTTACAACACCATGCCTAACTCTTGTAAGACCAATGACTACTGTATAAAAAGGAAGAAAACCTCTCTTGACAAACATTTTAAAGAAAATCTCCGAAAGTTTTATGAGTCTGCAAAGGGACGCGTCTCTCTGCAACCTGCAGCTCAGGCCTGACGATAGCGGATCCCGGGCCTGCCTGCCCCGTCTGACTCCCGCACCGACAGCGCTGACGCCCAGGCCGCAGAGCTCCCGGGCACAAACGCGCGCTGCCCCCGCTCTGGGATGAGGCTCCCTCGGGATCCACGAAGCAGGCTGCGCCCGGGCCGCGGGGGCCGCTGGTCTGAACCCTGAGAGGCCGGAACCTTTGGAGGTGGAGAACGGACTCCCGGAGTCCTGGGTCCGGGCGCGGTAAGGCCTAGGCCCACCGGAGAAACGAGCCCCGCTCACCTGCATCAGCCTCCGAAGCAGGGGGCTGCGCCCGCGGACGCCCCCTCGCAGAAGTACCGTCAACAGGGCCATGGTCGCAAGGAAAGGCTTTCAAGGGCAAAGACACTCGAACCAGGGCCCGCTGCGACTTTCCCCACGCTCCGACCCAGCCGCCTGGAGTAGGTTTAGCCCCTGACCCCGCCTCCTCCAATCAGCAGCCTCGGAAAGACAGGGTTGGCGGCGATTGGCCAGGACCCACGGGCGGGGCGGGGGGCCTAGCGCCCTGCTCCCGGACTCCGAAGTAGGGTGTGGTATAAAACTGACAAAACACCGTCGTGGCTGGGGCGCAGGCACTTCAGAGGAGAGGCACTTGACCCGCTGCTGGTTCTCATTTCCACCACGCCAGGCCACTGGTTCCTGCGTAATCCAAACCTTTCCATTCACTGTGCCCGCCTTTCTCACTTCTCAGCCTTCCAAAGGAAATGCATGAATATGTTTCAAGCAATCCAGTGAGCTTTTAATTTGTGTTGAGAGAATCTTCCAGTTGTCTTTCAGTAGACGAAGGACGATAGGGATACAATAATCTGTTAATAGCGAAACTTTATTGAACAATTAAGAATTAGATTAACCTTCGCCCAAATCTGTGCATCAGCTGCTATCCAAGCTTCAACTGAGGAAACTGAGATCAAAGAAATTAACTTTTTGTCCATGATTACACAGAAAGTGGTCTGAACTAATACAGTATCATTATCTTGCATTGTTTTCCTAGACTTTTCCTGGAGAACAATATAGATGTTAGCTATTATTACTGTCACATTGGGGAACCTTCCGGCAGGTTATAGGCATAGGCCACCACACCAGGCTCTCATTAAGCCATGATGTTTGTGGGTTAAAATGTAGCTAGTAAATTCATTTAAGAATCTAGAAGCCGGACGTGGTAATACACTTTTGTAATCCTACCACTCTGCAAGGCCGAGGCAGGAAGATTGCAAATTCGAGTCTTACCTGGGCAATTTAGCAAGGCCCTATCTTTAAACTATAAACAGGGCTAGGCATATAGCTCAGTGTGAAAGCCCAGTACTGCCAAAAGTTAAAAAAAAATCTAGAACCATCCTTGTTAGCCCAAACCTGTAATCTTGGCCACTGAGGAGGAAGAGGCAGGAGTACTGCACGTTTGAGTCCAACCTGGGCAACTGAGTGAGACTCTTGTCTCAAAATAAAAAAATAAATAAAAAGGGCTGAAGATGTACCTCAGCAGTTCAAAGTTCAATCCCCAGTACAAACAGATCTTTAAATGTCCAAATTGGGCCAGGTGTGGTGGTACACACCCATGATCCCAGCACTCAAGAGGCTGAGGCAGGATAACTGACATAGTTCAAGACAAGACTGGGCTACAAAGTTAGTTCAAGACCAGCCTGAAGTACAAAGCAAGATCCTGTTTCAAAATATAAAAACTAAAAACAAAAATTATATATATACATACACACATATATGTATGTATGTATGTACATATATGTATGTATGTATATTAGGGTCTCCCTATGTAGTTCAGGCTGGCCTTGAACTCACTATGTACCCCAGGCTAGCCTCAAAACCAGGCTCATTCTCCTGTCTCAGCCTCCCAAGTGCTGGATTACAGGCATGCACCACCACACCTGGCACAAAAATATATCGAAATTTATGGTTTTGAATTCTGATTTCCTACCACAGTAGGTAATATAGTGTCTAGACATAAGGACACCCAGGGCCTCAAGCAACTAGGCAAATGCTCTGCCACTGAGCTATTATTCAAGCCCCTATAAATATATTAATAAAGAATAATTACATCTTTCATAAAGGAGTTGACCACACCTGTCAAGGAAACCTAGCCAATACCTCCATCTAGTGGTGAAATTTTGAGTGAAGCCACGCCTTACAAATTACAAATCTTGCTGAGGATTGAAACCCAGGGCCTCAACTCCTAGCCAAGAGCAACAACTGAACTACACCCCCAGCCCTAGTATAAGTCTTTTTCTTCCCCATTTGCTTTTTGCAGTACTGAGGATTTAATCCAAAGGCCTTCTACCCTATTTGTTTATTAATTGGGAGGCAGAGGCTCCCTATGTCTAGATTTTTTAAAGTCACCCTTTTGTGGTAATTCATTACAACAATCTAAGGAAACAAATATTTGGTACAGGGTTGTGGTAAGTGAGATGCTGCTATAACAAATAAAAGTATGAAAGTACCTTTGGAATTGGGTAATGGGAAAAGGATTTTTTATTTTTCCTTTCAGCACTGGGGACTGAACCCAAAGCCTTTGCACTGGGCCACATCCCCAGCCCTTTTTTAAATTTTGTGCCAAGGTCTCACTAAGTCACCCAGTCTTGGCCTGAACTTGTGGTCCTCCTACCTTAGCCTGTCAGAGTACTGGGATTACAGGTGTGCACCACTACACCTGGCTCAGAAAAATAATTCTGAGGCATGTGATAGAGTAAGCCTGGATTACCTTGAAGAGACAACTGGTGGAAATGTGGACAAAACAGGTGATTGTGGTCAGGGATCAGGAGCAAGCAGACAATATAGAATGCTTCTGTCACCTTAGACAATACACGTATTGTTATGACAGAATGTTGGTACAAATGTGAATATTAAAGGTGAGGCCTCAAAAGGAAATTTGGACATGTTATAAAGTGGTAGAAAACTTGGCCAAATTTGAGTTCTAGTGTTGTATGCAAAGTTGAACTTGTAGGCAATGAACTTGGATGTTTACTGAGATTTCTAAGCTAAATTTGGAAACAAAAACTTGGTTTCTCCTTCCTGCTTATGTTAAAATATAAGAAAAGAGATAAGGGGCCGAGGATTTGGCTCAGTGGTTCCGTCACCTGCCTCGAAAGCACAAGGTCCAGAGTTCAATCCCCGGTACTACAAAAAAAAAAAGAAAGCAAAGAAAAAAGAAAAGAGATAAAATCGAGATAAGAATTAAGCAAAAAAGAACCAGCATTAGTGATTTTGGAATATTCTCAGCCTAACTATATTGCAGATGAGAAGGTGTGCTCTGCCAGGCAGCAAGCCTTTTTGGACAAGCAACTGCCAGAGGGATTAGGTGTGGACTTCATCAACCTTCTCAGAAGAATGGGTGCCGACAGGGTTAAGCAGGTAGTTCTGTGGGAAGTCTCACATCTACCACTTTTGGGAAATTTTATACCAGCAGAAACATTGGCAACCTGGATGCAGAGGGACAAAGAAAGGAAAAGTGAAGGAAACCATTGCTCCTGGAGCAGAGCCACTGGTCCCAGGGGCACAGCTATGGCTGGAGCCTGGATGGAGCTGGACAATTCGGATCATCTGGTCCTTGAAAGTCAATGGTTCGCTCTGTTGGCTTTCAAACTTCTCCCAACTCTGCCTCTCATCACGAAAATCTCTATCTTATGCACTCCTCCCCCATCTTCATTTGTCTGTGTTACTGTAACAGAATACCTGAGATTGGGTAATTTATACAGAGAAATGTATTTCTCAGTTGTGGAGACTTGGCAGTTCAAGATGAAGGCACTAGCATTAGGAGTCTGGTGAGTCCTCACATAGTACAGGAGCAAGAGGTGAAAGGAACCTGTTAGTTCCCTTGTGCTCCGCATCCACCCGGAGGGTAGACCCCTCATGGCCTCATCACCTCCAAAAGGCCCTACCTCAGTACAGTACCTCTACAATGAGGATTAAGCTTCAACATGAAATTTTTGGGTGGAAGATTGGTTTGAGACAAGGTCTCACTAAATAGTTCAGTCTAGTCTTGAACTCTAATGTAGCTCAGGCTGGTCTCCAGCTCACAGCGATCCTCCTGCCTCAGCCTCCTGAGTGCTGGAATTACAGGTATGCGTCACCACGCCAGCCTCAACATGTGTTTTAGAAGGGACACATTCTTTTTCTCTTCTTTTTTAAGAGACAGGGTCCAGACTCCTGGGCTCAAGTCATCCTCCAGACTAGCTGGGCCCACTGGCGCCATCACACCTGGCTTAGAGGTACATTAAACCACAGCACCCATCATTGTATGCTGCAGGCAGACAACTTGTTTTCTAGTTTCACAGGTTCATAGGTAAGAGGAATTTTGCCTCAGGATGGCTCATACCCATATGATTTACATGGTTTTGATGATGAAAATTAAAACTTTGAGTTGTTATTTTTATTAGTTAATGCTGAATTAAGTTGTTTTGGGGGGGAGGGGTACCAGGGATCGAACTCGGGACCTTGTGCTTGCAAGGCAGGCACCGGAACCACTGAGCTAAATCCCTGGCCTTGTTTTGTTTTGTTGGCTCATGCTTGAAATCCAGCACTCGGGAAGCTGAGGCAGAAGGAATGCCCTGAGTTTGAAGCCAGCCTGGGCTACACAGTGAGACAGAAAGAAAAGAGAAGAGAAAAGAGAAAAGAGAAGGGAGAAGAGAGAAGAGAGAAGAGAAAAGAAGAGGAAAGATTAAGTGTATTTTGCCCATGGAATAAACAGTGAACTGGGGGAATAAAGGGTTGGCTATACTGAAGTATCCCCCCAACCCCCAATTCAGATCTGCCCACAGCATCAGAATGTGACTCTATCTGGAAACAAGATCTTTGGCCAAGGCTGCTACCACTTTCCGAGTCTATAAAAAGGGCTCCCCAGAGTTCTCAGAGGGAGCAGCACGGTCCTGCCAACACGCTGATGTCAGCCTTCCAGAACCGTGCAATAATCCACTTCTGTGCTGTTAAGCCACCCAATTTGGCACTTTGTCACAGCACTGGCAGGAGTCTGGGGCATATGCTATCCCTTGCTTTCTGATTGATACTCTATAAAACATCCCAAAGGAATCCTGAGCTTCTATAGGCATATGGCAATGTTTGTACCTCACCAACCTGGATACAAACAAGATCACAATGTAAATCGGAAAATGCGGAAGACAGTAGTTCCTAAAAATGATTTGCATGATTTGCCTTGAGATCTAGAACAGAATGATGCAAAAAAGGCGGTTTAGGAAGGTCTTAATAAATCTAAGACAGAAGTTCTTCTTGTCCAGAGGTTGCTTTTGGGCTTCTTACACATAATATGAGAACAGCGTTCTCAAAGTCTATTAACTGAAGTAAGATTCCACTCAGAAATAGGGAACTTCTGACTAAGCAAGGAAGGGCACTAGAGCGTGAGGGATTTAAAAATGACAATAGGGCCAGGGATTTAGCTCAGTGGTTTCACCGCCTGCTGCGCAAGCACAAGGACCCAAGTTCGATCCCCGATACCAAAAACTAAAAAATAAATAAAAAATAAATAAAAATGACAATAATCCATGCTTCGCTTTTATGCCTTAGATTTGGAATAATTTTTCAGTCATAGGACAAAGGGAAAGATCTGATTCACATCTTCCAGTAACTCAGGGCTCAGTCACTGAGCTATGTGCTCCTTTGCTTTTTTTTTGAGATAGGGACTCGCTATGCAGTTCCGGCTGGCCTTGAACTCACTATGTAGCCCAGGCAGGCCTGGAACTTGGGTGCTCTTCCTGGCTTAGCCTCCCGAGCGCTGGGATTACAAGCATGTGTCACCACACCTGGCAGTATGAGCTTAAGAGAAAAACTGGGATAGGTCCAGGATCCAGAAATGCTAATGACTTAAACAAGGTCTTACTGACATTACTGCCCCACTCTACATTTAGTATATGTGCTGCCAAAGGAGCACTCTCCACACCCCTTACCAGTGATCCAACTCAGGACCTTGCGCTTGCCAGGCAGGCGTGGCACCACTGAGGTACATCCCCAGTCTCCACCACTGTACATTTAAAGTACTTCAAAAATGTAATCCCGGCCCAGTGGTGCCACCACCTGCCTCAAAAGCACAAGGTCCCAAGTTTGATCCCTGGTACCAAAAAAAAAAGCCAAGAGTAGCAGAGCATAAGACTCTAGGTTCAGTCCCCAACACACACACACACACACACACACACACACACACACACACACACACACACACACACACACACACACACACACACACACACACACACACAGAGCCAGGAAGTAGCCCGGCAGTTATGAAGGTATATTCTTACCTACCTCGGGTGGCATAAGCAGACTATGATGGATTCTTGTTCAGTGAATACATGGTAGTGACAAATGAAAACTAGATTCTAGAGGCACTCGAGAAGTACAATCAACAATGTGGTGTGGGGAGAGTGACTGAGAGATGGTAACATGTACAAATAGAGGGAAGTCAGGCATGGAGCAACACCTGGGAGGCTGAGGCAGTAGGATCCCAAGTTTGAGCCCAGTCTGGGCAACACGGTCACTTAGGAAGCTGTTGACATAAAAAATTTTTAAAAGAGGGGCTGGGAGCTCAGTTTGATACCCGTGTTCAATCCTCTGTACCAAAAATGTGCTAAGCTTAGGAGAGAAAGCCTGGGCCTGAGACTTTGCGGAGCAGCAACATGTACAGTGCTGACACTAGGAAAGCAGAGAACTCACCCAGGGAGATGTAGCTTGCAGGAGTGGAGAATCATGAGGGAGAATCCTGTGTGTTCGAGCCGAAGGGCCAGAGAATGAAACAGAGAGCAAGAGAGTTCAGAGTGGCAGGAGGATCATCTTGAAGACAAGGATGAAACAAACTCGAGTTCAGAGTGTTCCAGGTGCATCTGACTAAAGGAGATCAAGTGAAAGGAAAACTGAAAAAGCACTTTTCATTTTTATTTTTTGGTTACTGAGACAGGATCTTGGTTATGTAATTCAGGCTGACCTTGAACTCATGATCCTCTTACCTCAGTCTCCAAGTGCTGGGATTACAGATGTGCACCACCATGCCAGGCAAAAATGCACTTGTAAGCACTGGAGGTCTCACTGATGACTTTGAGAGAAAAGCAGTGGGGACATGGGCCAATGATCCCAAACTGAAGAATGGGATGGTCAGACTGTGGACTGATCTGGCAAGATGTTTTGTAGAAAAGGGAAAGAAGAAAAAATAAGGTCAGAGCATGACCAAGGTAGGGGAGAGAAAACTTTTTAAAGGATGGTGGAAGCTTGAGTATGCTTGGAGGTCTGAGTAGTTTAGAAGCTTTAGTGTGTATCAGCAGTACATGGAGGCCTCGCCTGCAGTTTGATTCCATAGGTCCAGGTGGAGCTCACGCACTTCCACTGTGAGTTCCCAGGCGATGCTAAAGCTGCTGCTCTATGGGCTCAAGCTGAGCCACTGCTGAAGTCAGGATGTGAAAGACCAAAAGGAGATGTGTACATGGAGATATTTGTGGAGCAAAACATGGGAGGCAGAGAAATGGGACTCAGAGAAATGGTACACAGCTGGCCTTGAGTAAGAAGTGAGCCATCTAATTTTGTGAGACAGGTAAGCAGATGAAAACAGACATTAGAGGTTAAGTTCAGAGTTGGGGGAAAGCAAGCAAGGAAACTTCATCCTGGAGATCTTCCTTTTTCAAAGTAAGAATATCTGCCAATAAAGAAAGAGGTAAGGTGGAGAGGGGAAAATAAGTAAGTTAGAAGCTACAGAAAAAGGACTGTGTATAGGTATTCCCAAGTCCTATTCTTACTGGGATAACTGTGATATTTTATGATTTTTTTTTTTGGTACCTGGGATTGAACTCAGGACTTTGCACTTGCCAAGCAGGCACGGTGCCACTGAGCTAAATCCTCAGCCCCATAACTGTGGTATTTTAAAAAGGAGTAACTTTCAAAAATTTTTCCCATTCTGTAGGTTGTCTCTTCACTGTACATTTTCTTTCTCAGTGCTGGGGATCAAACTCAGGACCTTGAGCCTGGAAGGCAGGCGTGACGCCACTGAGCTAAATCCCTGGCCCTCTTCACTGTACTCTTTGGGACAGAGCTACTATCTAGAATATATAAAGAACTCAAAAAAATTAGACTCCTCCAAAGTAAGACCCAAACAAAAAGTGGGCAACTGAAACAGACACTTTTTAGAAGTACAGATGGCAAAAAAATAAAAAGAAAAAAAAGACATACAGATGGCCAAAAAATAAGTGAAAAAAATGTTCAACATCTCAAGCCATTAGAGAAATGCAAATTAAAACAATACTGAGATTCCATCTTACTCCAGAAAGACTGGCTAGCATCAAAAAATCAAATAATAATGAATGCTGAAGAAGTTGCAGGGGGAAAAGGAATCCTTCTACATTGCTGGTGGGAGTGTAAACTAGTACAAACACAATGGAAATCAGTATGGAGATTTTCAAACCTCTAAAATTAGCCCAGCACTTGGGAGGCTGAGGCAGGAGGATCACCGCAAGTTGGAGGCCAGTCTGGGCTACAGAGAGTTCAGGCCAACCTGAACTACATAGGGAGGCTCTGTCTCAAAACCAACCCTAAAATTAGAAATTCCATTAAAGCAGGTGTGGTGGTGCACGAAGCAGGAGGATTGCCACAAATTTGAGGCCAGCCTAGATTACATGGTGATTTCAAGGCCAACCTAAACTACAAGAGATCCCCGCCCCCCCCTCAAAAAATCCATTTGACCCAGCTATTTGCCTTCAAGGTATCTTCCTGAAAGATATATTACAGTGCATACCCAAGTTTATAGCAGCATAATTCATCATAGCTAAATACTGGAAGCAGCCTATATGTTTATCAACAAACAGATGAGTGAATAAAGAGTAACATTATAGTTATATACAATGGAGGACAACTCTGTCATAAAAGGTAAACGAGTTATTTGTAGGAAAATGGATGTATCTTGATATCATAATGTTAAATGAAATAAATCAGACACACAAGCTTAAATATTGCATGGCTTCTCTTACAAGAAAGACAATGTACAAATAAATTAAAAAGCAAAATAAAAGGCAACAGAAAATAGGGAGATAGGTTTTTTGCAAATGGGAAGGGGATCAAGAACAAGAGAAAGGGGATGAAAAGAGATGTTAGGTACATGTACCAACATCCCATGATGAATGTAATTATGCACTGCAAACATGTACTGATAAAAATTAAAAAAGGAGTAACTCTCAAATCTAGCTCAATGCAGCCTTGCCAGCATATTATTATTTGATTTCTTGATGATTCTTTCTGGGATGAGTGGAATCTCAGTGTTTTAATTTGCATTTCTCTAATGGCCAGTGATACTGATCATTTCTTCATGTGTTTATTGCCCATTTGTACTTTTTTATTTTTGGTACCAGGGATCGAACTCAGGACCTTGTGCTTGCAAGGCAGGCGGCAGAACCACTGAGCTAAATCCCTGGCTGTATTTCTTCTGTAAAGTGTTGATTCATTTCATTTGCCCATTTCTTGATGGGGTCTTATTGTGAGGGAGGTTCTTTATATATTTTAGGTATTTTGTGGTACTTGGGATTGAATCAAGGGCCTTTGCATTGAGCTACATCCTCTTTTTTGTTGTTGTTGTTGAATCAAGGTCTGTGTAGCCTATGCTGGCCTCAAACTTGGGGTGACCCTTCTGCCTCAGCCTCCCAAGTGCTGGGATTATAGGTGTGTACCACCACCATTAGCTTTCCCCCACTTTAAGTTTCCAGAGGGTACTGCTAAGTTACCCAGGGTGGCCTCAAACTTGCAATCCTCCTGCCTCAGCCTTACAAGTACTTGGGGTTACAAGCATGCACCACCAAACATGGCAAAGGCTGAGTTTTGTATCATTATGAAGTCAGTTGTGTTTATCCATCCAGCTGGCTACCACCGTTTAAATGAGTAAAATATGGTTTCTCAAATTTTAAAAAATTTAAATTTAGTTCTTCTATGCAGTTAGGTTCCTGAATGCAACTGAAGTTTTTCTATAGTCAGTTTCCTGATTATTAAATTATTCACTTGGTCAGTAACTAGTATGCTACTGAGCATACCTATCCATCTTTTAAAAAAATTTTTTGTTTTGATTTTTTTTTGAGACAGGGTCTATGTAGTTCAGGGTGGCCTTGAATTCACAACAATCCTCCTGCCTCGGTCTCCTGAGTGCAGGCATTACAGGTGTGCACCACTACATCCAGCTACCTAATAACCTAATTAAACTAGTTTTGAAATAAGTATTTCACAAATTTGAAATATACCCTAAAAATTGTACACACACACTCAAATTCTTGCAGTACTGGGAACTAAACCCAGGACCTTTCCATGGAATTACATTCCTAGCCTTTCTATTATTTGAGATGAGGTCTTACTAAGTCACTAAGTTGTCCAAGCCTGGCTGGAACCTGTGATCCTCCTGCCTCAGCCTCCCAGAGTGCTGGGATTTCAAGGGATGCACCATCACACTGAGCATTTTCACTTATATCTGATATAAAATTACAATATAGCCTGATTAATGCACTAATCACTTTCAGCTTTGAAATTTTTGACCCCTTCTAAGCATGACACCCATATGCTAGGGGGGGAAAGCTACAATCCTTGTTTTCATTTTGAACTAGAATTTTAATTCTAAAATAAATAAGTGGGTTATTTTTCTTATTTCTGGTTCCCAAGGCTGGTTGAGATTTACTATTTCACCTTGAAATATTACTATAAAATTTTTCTCAGAAACGGGTCTTGCTCTATTGCTCACGCTGGCCTCAAATTTCTGGGCTCAAGCAATCTTCCTGCTTTCCTACTCGGGTGGGATGACAGGTACACTGCCACAACCAGCTAAACTGTTTAAAGTCTTAGAAACTATTTTATAGTAGAACATCAACATTTTCTGGATAGGTGAAAGCTTTTATATTATTTTTTTATTTTGCAGAAAATAAATTATACAACTTAAAAAATAAAATCCAAAAATTAAGCAGTTCATCAAAATATTTCAGCCTACTGCATACAGAAACTGCTACCATTCAGAATTGTACAGCATTACCATCTCAGTATGTAGTGGCACACATTCGAAGATCGCATAGACCATGTGAGGATAGATTACACCTTAGGAACTCAGATTTGTTCAACACTCCAGATGACACTGTAGATGACAGGCAAGCTCTCATGTATTGTTTATTTCACACATATGACCTTGGAAGAATTTATAAGACAGCATCCCAGTCATTTACATGAAAATAGAAAAACCAGCTTAAATTTATGACAGCAAATCTTTCTGTAAAACTAGCAAATCTTTCACTCAAACTGAATTTTAAAAATTTGTCCTTTGAGCAGGGTTACTGACATATTTACTGCAAATAACGAAAAATACCTTTTAAACTACTAAGGTCATATTCTGTATTAAGTATAATAAAACGCAAAAATAAGAAAGCTAACATTTCATTTTTGGAAATTTTAACATTTATGTAAAAAGCAACAGTAAGAGAATTAAGTAAGTTGAAAGAGCTCAGGGACCCCTCCAATAAATGTAAAAACTGGAAGACTTCAGAATTTCTGTTATGATCTCATTAAATCGTTGAAACAATAATATTCTAATATTTATCTCATTATAAGCATCAAAAATGTCCTGTTTTCACTTTGTAAATTTTGTTTCATATCTACTTACTATGACAATGATGTGGCAACAACAGTTACCATTTTCAGATGGTTCCATCTTTAAATCAGAAAATTAATGTTCAAAACTTAACCTCTAGCCATGCACAGTGGCTCAGGCCTGTAACCCCAGCACTTGAAAGGCTGAGGCAGGTGAGTTCAAGGCCAGCCTGGGCTGCATAGTGAGTTCAAGGACAGCCTGAACTACAGTGAGACCCTGGCTAAAAAAACAGAAACAAAAACAAAAACAACTTCTTAGGAGTCCTCCTGCAACATTACTCATAAGAAAAGTGTTTTTTTGGTCTTGGAGTTTAGAGACTGGACTTTTTTTTCATAGCTATGTGAGGCGTCATATCCTTGGCTCAGATAATGCTAATTTTAAGTGCACATTGGAGAAAGAGACCTGATGATAAAGAATACTGTGATTCTGTACCATTAGCAAATTACTGGTTAAAATTATTTTCTCCAGACTCTTTTTTCTTCAATTTGCAAACATATGTCAAAACATATTTAAAGAAAATTCAACAATGGCATAGGCAACGTGTCAATACAATGGTTTTCATAAACACCAAAACTTAAACTTTTGTATAAATAATTTTAAAACTGATTGAAAACTGTAAGTCTACAGTATTTGCTGCTGTTCAATGCCCCAAATACATTTAGGACATAATTAGCTATTTAAAAATTTAATAGAAAACTTTTGCTATGGATTTAGCGTTACTCACTTTCCATTAAATTTGCCTTGTGGAATCAAAACACCATGGCTTTCATTCCCCCACCCCCACCCTGGTACCAGAGATCGAACTCAGGACCTCACGCTTGTGAGGCAGGCATGGCACCACTGAGCTAAATCTCCGGCCCCCTCATTCTCAAATTACCAAAAAAGATTAGAAACATCAAAGTAGTTCTGAGATTATGGTTTAAAACAAATCTTACATATTTTTTTTTAAAGTCTATAATTTTCCCTATTGTTTCTTCCTTTGGCTTTCTTATATTAGGACAAGCAAATATGCCAATATCACACTATTTGTTAGACATAAGAGCCAAATTATTACAAACTTATTTCTTCTAAACTTCAAATTTATCCACTGTTAACAGGCATCTAATTAGTGAAAATAATGAACACTAATTTTAATTCATCACAATGTTTGGTCTATAATTGACATATGCTATCTTAGAAGGGTAAGGTTTTAAATTATCAATAAAATTTCAATTTTCTATGAGTTTCAGAACAGGCATTTGAGCAAAATCTTAAATGTTTTAAATTTTCTTTCCTTCTTTTCAGCCGGAAGCTCACAATGCTTCTTGAGATCGGCGGCACATTCCATTAAAAAATGTTCTTACAAGCACTCTATAATATAATACTGTATGCTTTCCAGCAATCTTATTTTCTACTTTCTTCAAAACCATACTTTCAAATATTACTTAACATCAAAAAGATAGAAAACAATTTTTAAGAAAATTGAAACATGCACCACAATGAATAAAAATCCATATTGAGCCATTTTGTTTTCCCAATGGGGAATACAATTTTTCTCTTTTCAGTTGTTCAAGTTCTCAAATCCTAAAATTTCCACTGCTCTGGATATTCAGTTGCCAGCAACTACTAAGTTGCTGCTTTGTATTAACTGAAAGAAACAAGATAACTGTTGCCTTCTAAACATTTTTAAAATGTTTATTTTTAAAATATATAAATATATATGTACATATTTGGCAAGTTTACTGCTCATGTTAAGACTGTAACATCTTTGCTTACACTTTTCAGGTCTTATGTTGTGGTTTCTCTCTTCCTCCTAGGTGACTGATAATTATTACTTTTTAAAAGAGAACGCTTTTCTTTCAAGAAACCCAAGGCTACGTAGATCCCTAACCATGAGACTTCAAAATACCAAAATAGTTCTATGCTACAGATTAAGAGATCAGTTCCATAAATGTATTCTATCAGAGCAGATTTCAGCATTGTTTTCAATAAATTTAGATATGGCATAATAAATATTAGGTATGTAGATATTAAGTGTGTTAGTTAACACACAATAATGTTTGTTTTGCTATTCTGACTCTGCAATCATGACCTATCTCCATAATTTTTCTCCATCAATTGAAGCAACAACATAAGCTTCACTTTCAAACAAGCTCTCCAGCCATATAAGATTTTTTAACTCATCATTTAGTAACAAATAACTACAGCAGCAGTCTCCTGCTTTAAAAAAAAGTTTGCAAGTTAGAAATACTTAATACCATTTTATAGGTCAGCATTTAAATCCACTTATGACGCTGAAGCAGTGTTTGAAAAATTCGATTCTGTGAAATACTTATCTTCTCTCCTACATCTGCCCTCTCCCAACGTTGTGTTGACCAGCTCACTCTCATCACAAGAAGCCAAGAGTGCTACTTCTACTTTTAATTGCATTTTTTAAAAAACAAAGATAACAGCATTTTTCAGTGCATGAATATCTGAATATCCTTCCTTGTGCAAGTACATTTTTTTAAGAGGAAAAATAAAAGAGAGAGAGAAAAGCAAACAGAACCCCGCCCTCACCCTTCCCGTTGTATTTTTCCTGGTGGGTAAAAATCAAATTTACTTTTAAAAGTTCATAATGGGCTCTTCATGAATGCAAGTTTCTCCACAAAACAGCATGCTGTTACAGAGTGTGCAACATGAAGGGAATGCCATCATGCTAACTAGTGTGACTGGTAAAATAGAGTCATTCTGTAAAGGTAAGGCAGAGATTTGAATATTTATGTAATCAAAGTCCAAATAAACCTTTCTCCAGCTCAAACTGTGACAACTTTCTGCCCAAGCACTCCAAAATCTGCATTCTCAGTATTGTCCATGATATTCAAAATTATGCCATATATATGAAAGTGTTGATATCAGATTCATCTCTTCTGATGTATTTGTGCTCTATTAGCCATTCTATTTGTTCTTTTATCATTTTCTTTTGTGGTAAGAACATATTTTTCAAAATTTCTACTAATTCAGTCTGCAGCTGAGCATTACTAATTTTCTTTCTCATTTTCATTATTTGTATGATAGCTTCCTAAAAGAAAACATAAAAATGAAAAAGTATTAATATATTAAGTAAAGCAAAACGAGAAATGTCTTTTTATGTATAGTTCATTCTCTATCCAGTATTTATCAAAATGAACAACAATAACTTGAGGATTAACATGAGATAAACATTTACTTAACAAATAAAAATATCTTTTTCACTCTATGAAAGAAAATCTGCTCATTATAGAGATTTTGAAAATAAAGAAAAGCAAAATTACCCATAACCTCTCCACTGAAAGAAAACCACATCTAATATTTGGATACATTTCCTTTCATTTCTTTTTTCCATATCATGTACATTTTAAAAAGTGACCTTACGTATGAATATGTATGTAAACTAGTATTGTGTTAAACACAAATTAAGATACAACAAACTCCTGACACACAATTTTTCCCTTAAATTATTTCTTTATGTAGTAGTAGAAGCCAGTTGGTGTCTGTTTTAAAAATCAGTAAGTACCGCTGGGTGTAGTGGCACACTCATGGAATCCCAGCACTCTGGAGGTTGAGGCAGGAGGACTGCCTTGAGTTCAAGGTAAGCCTGGGCTACATAACTAGTTCAAGGCCAGCCTGGACTATACAGCAAGATCCTGTTTCACGGCCCCCCCAATAATTACGTACTACTCTTTACACATTTACCAGATTAATAAATTATATTTGCTATAATATCTTTAGTTTGATTGATTTTTCAATTAAATGTGTTTAGCTTTCTAAAGGAATAAACATTTTCATCTAGATCAATTTTACCAATACTTTTCCTGGCAATTTCTTCAATTACTATTAAGCTTGTAATAGAAGTTATCTGAAAACTACTAAACTTTTTCTTTAACCTTTTCCAGTACAAAGCCATCTCTTCAGCCAACAAAAGGCATCTATCTGCCTTAGTAGAGATTAGCATCTGTTATAAAGAAAATGTAAAAAAAGGAAAAGAAGAAATACAGTTGGCCCTCTGTATCCCTAGATCCCACAGTCACAGATTCAACCAACCTTGAATCAAAAATATAGTTACTAGGCCTATGCTGGCTGAACCTGTATTGAACATGTAGGAAATTTTTTTCCTCAACATTATTCCCTAAGAAATACAGTGTAACAACTGTTTACAGTAACATTTACTTTGTATTAGGTATTATATGTAATCCAGAGATGATTTAAAGCACACAGGAGGGGATATATAGGTTATATTCAAATACCATACCACTTTATAGAAGGGGTTTGAGCATTTGTTCTGTGGGGGCAGAGGTCTTCTTCCCTGTGGACACTAAGTGACCACTGTATTTTCTTTAACATTTAATATGGAATTTGCTGCAATCAACAGGATCAGGAGTCATGCACTATTCAGCAAGAAAAAAATTCCTTTAAATTCGCTCTGTAACAAATTCTTCACCAGCACTACAGGGTCAACTGAATTCCTCTCACTTTCAACATATCCAAATAGCAGAATTCCTCTCACTTTCAACATATCCAAATAGCAAGTTCTTTTTTTTGAGGCAGGGTCTTGCTTTGTAGTTCAGGCTGGCTCTCAACTCACTGTGTAGCCCAGGCTGGCCTCGAACTTGCAGCGATCTTCTTGCTTCAGCCTCCCAAGTGCTGGGATTACAGGCATGTGCCACCACGCCTGGCAGCAAGTTCTTGAATACAGATCATAAGTAGTTTATGTCAAAGGCACAGACAGAAAGATGAGGGAAAAGCTGTTGCTCTAGGCACTTGAAGGAACCAGGGAGGAAAAGAAGGGACAATTCTAAATACTCCAATTTCTCCTCTTCTGGCTTTGATAAAGAGGGAAATGGTGGTTGTGTTAGAAGAGCTAAGAGGAAAACAGCACAGGGTTTCTGGCCCTAGACCCCATTTCATAGGCTGGAGGTCTCTATAGAGAAGTGTGGTATGCTGGAGAAAGTCTATCTAAACTTCCTGAATCTTCCCCACTTCCCACATGACACACAGTTTAGAGATGACGGACCTGCCACAGGAACTGCAGCAATAGGGCAGGGCAGGCAGGGTGATCTCAGCAGAAGCCGATAAAAGTGACAGTGTGCCATGTGGGCCAAGGGGCCACACATCAGACAGGGCAGGCTCAGAGGGCTCAAAGGTTCAGTAAGAGCTGAGGAAAGGGCAGGGAAGAGGCCATGTGGCTCTTATCAGGTAGGGAAAAAGAAAAAAATCTTAAGTTCATCTACTACAGACACCAGCACCAGATACCAACAGAAAATCAAATTCCCAAGGGGACAGAGACACCACCCCATGTCTACCAAAGGGCAAGAATCCAGGACGCTACAAAAACTGGACGTGACAATCCCTTCAGTGTCACTACAAGGTCAAGTAAGATCCTTTTACTTTCAATATATCCAAATGCCATCTATGAGAATAATACACAATAGACATGGGTTGAATAGGATCAAGAAATTTAAAAAGTCTGATCATTACACAAAGAGCTTAGATTACAGGATTGAACAGAACTGCAGATCACTTTCAGACAAAAGAACACTTTTCTGCACATCTTACAGTATTACTATACCTGCTACCCCATTACGCATTGACTCCTTAGTCCATCTGTAATTTATTTTGGCACATCATAAACTAGGAATGAATCCTGATCATTTTCCCACAGAGTAAAATCTCCCAGCACCTTTTATTGAATAGGCATTCCCTTTCCATGGGTTACAGAAATTATTTCCTTTATTGCATGAAGTTCAACTATACTTATTTAATTCTGATTATTCTTCAAATAATGTTCTTACAATTCTCTTTCATTTTTGTAGACATTTCAATACATTATATTTGGCAGAGCCAACTTCCTTCACCACCACCACCACCCCATTTGCTTCTTTTTTGAGTTTCTCAATCACTCTCATCTATTTATTTTGATAAAACTGAAAATCAATTTGTAAAATTTCAAAAATAATGCTAGGTGAATTGTTATACAAAACTTGGCATATGTGGTATTAATACGGGAAAAAAATCAGCTGTTCAAGTTACTCGGCCTTATCATGAAAGAAAATGTTCTTTCATGTTGAGCAAAAGAAGCCAGGCACAACAGTACACACACTCTGATTCCATTTACTTAAACACTCGGAACAGGCAAAACTAAGCAATGGTGTTAAGAATCAACTGGGCAAAGTAGGAGGACTGGCTGGACAAGAGATGGGGAAATTACTGGCATGATTAGAAATATGTGCATTTTAATTGGGATGAAGGACAAAGAGGTATATTTATTTATCATAGCTCATTTAAAATTACACTTTAAAAGGTACATTTCAAGGGCTGGGAATGTGGCTCAGCGGCACAGTGCCGGGCTGGCAAATGCAAGGCCCTGAGTTCAATTTCTGGTACAAAAAAAATTAATCAAGTAGATAAAACGCACATTTCTTCTGGGCCCTGCACACATCTGTAATTCTAACTTTTTGGGAGGCTGAGACAGGAGGAACACAACTGTAGGTCCAGTCTGGGGAACTTAGCAAGACTGTTTCAAAATATAAAGGACTAAGGATTATACCTCAGCACTCTCTGGGTTCAGTCCCCGCTACAGGCTGGCCTTGTATTCATGGTGATCCTCCTGCCTCAGCCTCCCAAGTGCTACAATTACAGGAATGCACCACCATGCCCAACCAACTTAAAACATTTTAACAAGAAAGGAGGAAAAAAAATCCAACCAAACAAGACAAACAACAAAAACAAACTGGATGTTTCTATTTATCCTTTTAGAACCTCTCAGTAAAAGGCTACTCTATACAGGTCCTACTTTAAGAAAAAAAAATGCCAGGGCCAGGGATTTAGCTAAGTGGTTCTGGCGCCTGCCTTGTAAGCGCAAGGTCCCGAGTTTGATCCCTGGTACCAAAAAAAAAAAAAAAAAGCCAATGAATTTTATGGTTTTTCAGTTTATTTGCCTCTTATTTACTACTACATAGAAAAATAAGTTTTTTATTTATTCATCTTTTCTGCTACTTTATCATATTATATGATCAACAAATAGTGAAGTATTTTGTCTTATTTCATATTTTATTGCAATGGCCAGGAGTTTTAAATATTAAATATAAACAGTAAAAGTGAAAAAATTTGGTTTTTAAAAGACTTATCTAAACCAGGAATGATGTCACACACCATAATCCCAGCACTTGGGAGGCTGAGGCAGGAGGAGTGCCGTTTGTCTGAGACCAGCCTGGACTACGTAGTAAGTTCAAGGCCAGCCTGGACTATGTCACAAGACCTTGTCTCAAAAACTCAAAATCCCAAAAAACCCCCAACCTACCTAAAGATAAAACAATCACATTACTATGCATCAGGTATTCCTGATCATGTTCAGAAGGTATCAAATAGTTTTAAAATACTTTTAAGGAAGGAATGGATATTAGAGAACTTGTTTTAGTTCTAAATAAAGTAAGTTTCCTAACTGGATAATAATGGAATTAGAAGTCTCAAAATTAAATGCAATTATAAATAGTTCAATCCTAAAATTGTCTGCTCCTGAGACTCCCCATTCCCCTTCCAGTACTGGGGAAGGAACCCAGGTACTCTTATCACTGAGCTCTCCAGCCCATTTCATTTTTCTTTTAATTCTGAGAGTCTTGTTAAAGTGCCCAAGCCGAGCAGGAACTTTCAATCCTCCTGTCTCAGCCTTCCAAGAAATTAGGATTACAGACATGTGTCAGCACACCTGGATAAAACCAAGGCTTTATCTAACAAATAAATCAATCTACTGAAGGACACCAAATCGTATCTCTGTTAGTGTGCTTGGAGAGTTCCATCAATACTATTTTTAAATTCTCGTAAAATGAAAATTAGCTTTCTTCTTACAAATAGATTGAATACCTACATGCTTTTAAATTCAAATAAGGTTAAAGATTAAATGAAATAAAACACCAAGTCTTTTCAAAATTTAGACATTTTATCTGAATATCACAAACCTGGGTTCTCAATATTCTAAGTTGAACTATTCCTTCATTCTCTTCTTCCCTCATCCTTTCTGTAGTGAGTTGCAAGCGTCCAATCAAGTTGATTTTACCCCTTTTCTGAACTTTTGCATTTTTTCTGTAAAAAATATTGAATCAAATATTTCACAGTGAGAGAAAACATTTACAAATATTTTAAAAATTAACATCCAGAACTGTTTAGATAACTAACACATAGCTTGGTTTAAGACAAATTTTGATTTCTTGCAAATATAACATCACCTGTTAATAAAATGACTATGGGGCCAGGGATTTAGCTCAGCTGCAGTGCGCCTGCCTTGCAAGCGCAAGGTCCTGGGTTCGACCCCCATACCAAAAACAAACAAACAAATAAAATGGCTATGTTAGCTGGGCATGGTGGCACATGTCTGTAATGCTAGCACTTGGAAGACTGAGGCAGGAGGATCACCACAAGTTCCACTCCAGCCTAGGCTTCACAGGGAGTTCAAGGCCAGTGTTACGGCTTGTGTCTAGATGTACCTCCAAAGCCTCGTGCACCACCTCATAGGTGGGTTTTTTTCAGAGATGGTTGGCTCTAGAGTGTGTGCACTGCTAGGATTAAGGATGGGTGATTACTAAATCAGTCCACTGACTGGTTTGGTACCCACCCTAATCCTAATAGTCTAGACAGAAGATTAAAAAAAGGAGCAGAAAGAAGCTGCTAAAGCCTCTTGCTTGCTCTTGCCCACCTACTTGCTTTAGACTTATTCTCCTCTGTGATGGCCTTCTACCATGCCGCCCTGCCTTGCAGCAAGCTGAATATGAACTGAAACCTCTACAAACTGTGAGCCAAATGAAACTTTTCTCCTTTAACTTTGGATGTCAGGTATTTTGTCTCAGCAATGAGAAAAGTAACTAAGACAGCATTCCTGAACTACATAGCAAGACCTTATCTCAAAAAAACAAAAACTAAACTATAAACTAAAATGGCTATGCTCCTTATAATAACAACCTTCACATAACTTATACTGCCATAAAAATAATTAATTATACAGTGAAGATATATGGGTTGCAATTCAGCATTATCTACCTGGATCTTCAGAAAAAATATCCTCTGCTTGAATAAAGATGCTTTAAAGTACAAAAGAATGTTTAATTTAAAGATGAAAGCCAATACAGTGTAATGTCAGACACTAAAAATATGTTATGAAAATTATTGTAAGGAACTCACCATCTCCAGTTCATTAAATTTGATTATCCCTTTTTATCCCTAGAAGCTCTGCCCCTTTGTGCTCTCTGGTCCTATTCTGTCCTCTGGCCCCTCATTTGGCTTTTGTTTTTTTTTTTTTGAGACAAAGTCTCACTATGTAGTAGAGTTCAGGCTATGTAACCCAGGCTGTTTTTGAACTCCAGGTGGTCCTGCTGCCTCAGCCTCTCGAGTGCTAACCCCTAATATTTTTAATAAAAAACTAAATGACATAAATTTACAGTTACTATAGTATACAGTTATTGTTTTAAATATCATGTAAGGAAAACAATATTTTGGTAAAAGCACTAACATTCAAACAAAGTATTCTTATTTTAAATCAACCAACATAAACCTTACATTAAACTGAACTCCTGGTTCACTGAGAAGAGGGTACCTTCTGTGAAGTCTTTCGGTGAGCTTACTTGAGGTTCGTACAGTAAGACTTGCCGTTTGAGCTTTGGGAAAGCTACTAAAGACTATGAAGAACAAAGAGAAAAAAATAATCATCTATAAACAGTATGGAATCCTAAGATCAATTTTGCAAAACGATATAAATACAAATTTACAATTTAAATTTTATTTGGTTCCTCTGATTATAACAATGTAAAAGCACAATGAAGAAAAAGAGGAGAAAAGACTTGGTTATGGGGAAGCAATAAATGGTTTCTTTATATTACGACAAGAAATTAGAATTGGTCACATGGGACCATAGCAAACACCACTTGCCAATTATATGTCAGCTCTTTCCTCAATAGGAAATAATTTATTCTGGAGGTTTTAATAAGTCTACATAGGAGAAGTAAAATGTAATTATATAAGCAAGAAGCTAATGAATATATCTTACAAATACTCAAAAGGACTAAAGCCTTCCCTCTCTCCTTCCCTTTTTCTTTCCTTCCTTTTCTCTTCTCTCACCTTTCCTTTCCCTTTCCTTTCTCACTCCCCTTCCTCCTTCCCTCCCTTCCTTCCTTGGAAAGTACTGGGGATTGAACCCAGGGCCTTTGCAGTTATATTCCCAGCCCTATTTTTTTTGAGATCCGGTAGTAATTCCCCAGGCTAGAGTGAACTCTGGATCCTCCTGCCTCAGCCACCAGAGTTCTGGGATTATAGGTATGTACCCTCACACCCAGCTAGGACCAAAGGTTTCTAACTCTTAGATGTTTTGTCATCATAAAACCTTTGAACACACTCTCAGTATAAAAATTAAGTGTAGTACATTTCTTCAGACTCCTCATAGGTAAACATTTAAATACTGCACCAACTCAGTATCTCTCTCTGTGTTGGTACTTATCTATTTTCAATTTTTTTCCCCAGAAATACCTCATTAGTGTGTTTTTCTTGGTTAAAAATCATTTTAAGAGTGTTATAAATTTAAAAGTTTACAGTGGCTGGGAGTGTAGCTCAGTGATAGCTCAGTGATAGATGCCTAGCACATGAAAGGCTCTGGATTTGATCTCTAGCACTACCCTTCCCAAATTACAGGCCAATCACATATTATAGCTGAGAGAAGATACAATTTTAAAAACAAAATAAAATAAACAAACAAACCCATAAAGTCCTTCTAAGTTCAGCATCTGGGAGTTCAGTTGCAAGTTTTAGATTTTCAAAGCTAATTTTTTCTCTGGGTCTTTGGTTCCATGCAAAAAGCACAGCCAGCTGAAACGTGGTTACCTCCAAATCATATTGACCTACTTCATTCTTAAATGTTATCTGTAAGAGATAATTTTAATGAGTAATAATCTCTTCATAATAAGTGCAATCTATCTAAAATACCTGATGAATGAGAGAATATGTGAAAAAGACTACTAATTGTCTTTTAATATCTATTCTTCCTTACATGGTATCATGGCTTGTGTCTGGATGTCCTCCCAAAGCCTCATGCAGTCATAGGTGGGGCTTTTCAGAGATGGATGGATAGAGCATGTGACACTGGGATTGATTCCTGGTGCAATGGTAGGATTAAGGGCACTACGATTAAGGATGTGAGTGTGGACAGGTAACCTGGATAAAATATGTGAGTCTGAAAGAGGCTTGTTGTGGGCCAGGGATATAGCTCAGCAGCACAGCACCTGCCTGGCAAATGTAAGGCTCTGAGTTTGATTCCTGGGAGGGAGGGGGAGGGAGAGACGGAGGGAGAGAGAGGGAAGGAGAGGGGGAGAGGGAGGGTGGGAGAGGGGGAGGGAGGGAGGGAGGGAGGAAGGGAGGAAGGGAGGGAGAGAGGGAAAGAAGGAGAGGGAGAGAGACAGAGAGGGAGAGAGAGACACACACAGAGAGAGGGAGAGAGAGGGAGGGAGGGAGAGGGAGGGAGGGAGAGAGAGGGAGGGAGGGAGAGAGAGAGGGAAGGAGGGAGGGAGAGAGAGAGGGGCTTGTCACTTGCTTGCTTTTGCTGTCTTTTGCATGCCACGAACTGTTTCTCCTCTGATGCCTCTCTGCCATGCCACCCTGCCTTGGAGCCAGCCAGCTATGAACTGAAACCTCTACAAACAGTGAGCTAAATAAACCTTTCTTCCTTTAACTTTGGGTGTCAAGTATTTTGTCTCAGCAAGACACACGGTAATAAAAATTTTACCAGACCTCAGTGATTCATCTCCCTGTAGCAAAATATGGCCATATGACTGAGTTCTGTCTAATGTGATACAAGTGGAAATGAAGAAGAAAACTTCCAGAAGTTTCCCTCAAGCATGAGGGTACAACTAGAAGACTATGTCCAAACTACTGCATATAATACATCCATTATTCCTGTTCAAATTTTTATATGTGAGAGCACAAAACAACTAATTTAAGTAATCCTTACTTGAAGTCTTTCTACTTTCTTCCAAACCAATAGCTGAACTAACATATCTATCATCTACTTACAATTCCATTTGACATGAGATGATGCCAATGTAATTTTCTACCACTATGATTTTTTTTGTAAAATTCTTCTACTTCAGGAATCAAATCCTCCAATTCGGTAGGAAGTGAAACAAAGACTTTCTCAGAGCTTCTTGACCAGGCACCAGCATTCAGAATTTTTATGTTAACAGAATCAGCTAAAGGTAAAAATATGAGAAAATATAAAATATAAAAAATCTTGACAATGGATTAAACTCAAAATAAATAACACAGATTAAACTTTGGTGAAGAATAAACAAGGCTCTAAAGATTTTATTAAAAGTGTTCTTTTGTTTCAAAATAAGGATTCACAAATCTAACATTCTGCTTTGTCAGCTATCTCCAAAAAATGTGGACTTCCTAATGTATTTGGATCTATGTCTGCTGACAATTATTTTTAATTGCTGGAAAACAAAAATATTCTTTTTTTTCGGTACCGGGGATCAAACTTGGGTCCTTGCGCTTGCGCAGCAGGCGGCGAAACCACTGAGCTAAATCCCCAGCCCATCAAAAATATTCTTATTTTAAAACATTTAAAAATACACACATCTATGCAATTATAAAATAATACCTGGTAAAGCCAACTTATTATTTTTGTGCATTTCCTTAAAAGCTTGGTTCAAATCTTCAGATACTTTTATGTCCTGAAACATCCTAGCAAGCTTGTTTACATAATCTGCTGGCATACCAACTTCCTACAGAAACCAAAGACAAGAGATAATAAATACATAATCTGATGTATTACTAAAGGAAAAACTTTAAAAGAAAACTGTTAGGTGCTTTAGTTCAAAGATTTTCTTCTCTCCCTTGTTTACTGGAATATTTACAATCTAATACTGATTAAATGTCTTAGAAACAAAATAGGATAGACAGTACAGGTAGTTTTAATTCCAGTATACATCAGATTTCAGTTACGATAGTATTGTTAACAGTTAACGATAGTACTCCAAAAAACACGGCTCAACCTCAGTGGCTAATATACAATAAATGTACTTCATAGAGTACAAACTTAATTTCTAACTCCAAGATCCACAAATGAAGACAAACATAACAGAAGCACAGACCTAGGGGTATAGTTCAGTGGTAGAGATGCGTGCCTAGCATGCACAAGGCCCTGGCACTACAGAAACAAACAAACCCAGAAGCACATCATGATCAGCTACCAAAGACAGTAATTCATTTGAAGGATAGCTTGAGATATGTAAATCACCTACCATGAGATTCATCCTTTGAATCACATCATTCATCCTTTAAAAGCGTATCACTTGAGTAGATTTCAGTATATTCAGAGTTGTGAACCAACACCACCATCTATCTAACATTAGAATGTTTTCATCACTCCAAAAAGAAACCCTACTTTATTTGCTCCCGTTTCCACTTCCTAACCCGCTTCCTACAAATTACTAATGTTGCCATGAAAGCAGGGCATGGTGGCGCACCTCTGTAATCTCAGCATTTAGGAGGCTAAGACAGGAAGACCATCATGTGTTTGAGGCTAGCCTAGGCTACACAGTCCAAGGCCAGCTTTAACTATGGAGTGCGGCCATCTCAAAAAGAAAAGAAAAAAAGATAGAAAACTCATCATGAACTGCCTACTGCTAGGGTTGGAAGAAAACTTACTTTGGTCAATTATAGTAGTTATTATTTCCCATCATCAAGAATTCAAAGATACTCTCCCCATCAGTACTTGGAATAAAATCCAGGGTTGTCACATTGAGCTATATCCCCAGTCTCTTTCATTACGTAAACTGTGGTCTGGCCTCATATTCATTCTGTAACCAAGGTTAGCCTGGAACTCATGATTCTCCTATTTCAGCATCCTGAGTAGCTGGGATTACAGGTATGCAATAGTGCATCTGGCTTATCCTGTGGATGTGATTTGTATTTTACTAATGACTATTAACACTGAGCTATATCCCTATTCATTCATTCATTCATTCATTCATTCATTCATTCATTGGTACCAGTGACTGAACCAAGGGCCTTTGTACTAAGCCCTAGCTTTTTTTAAAATTTGGAGACATAGCCAGGTGTGATGGCACCTGCCTGTAATCCCAGCACTCGGGAGGCTGAGGCAGGAGGATAGCTGTGAATTCAAGGCCAGCCTGGGCTACACAGTGAGTCTGAGGCCAACCTGAACTACATAGCAAGACACTGTCTCAAAAAACCAATAACTAAATAAATAAAAATTTTTAAATGTGGAGACAGGGCCATGTTAAATTACTAAATTGCCCAAGCTGGGCTGGAACTTGTGATTCTCCTCCCTCAGCCTCCCAAAATGCTGAGATTATAAATGTATGCCACCATGCCTGGTGATGTACATATTGGCCATTTGTGTATCTTCTGTGAGGAAATGTGTATTCAAATTTTTTGCCCATTTTTAACTGAGGTACCCATCATTTTATTGTTATATTTTAAGAGTTTAGATATTCTAGATATAAAACTAAGAAATATGAATTACAAATATTTTCCTAACTACTTTTAATAAGTTTTTACAAAGAAATAAAATACTTTAATTCTAAAAGTTTCTTGTGCTTTAAATTATAGTGTATTGAGGGCCTGGGATTTAGCTCAGTGGCGTTGCCCCTGCCTGGCAAGCACAAAGTCCTGAGTTCAACTCCCGGTACTGAAAAAAAAATTATAGTGTATTAAATACACATTAGTTGTTATACATCTGACAAAAAGTTGACCAAAAAAAAAAAAAAAAATTAAAGTGCATTAAAGACATGCAGCCAGGAAGGGATGGGAAAGGGAATGTAAAAAGAAGTAAGATGTGTTATGTACATGTACCAACTACCCACAATGAATATATTCATTATGTACTGCAAACATGTACCAATAAAAATTTAAAAGTATGGATAAAGGTATTTTTAGAATTTAAAATTAAATGTTAAAAATATTTAATATGAGAATTTACAGTTATAATTAGCATTGATTTCTCTACGTAGGACACCATCTAAAGGGTCTTTCCATAGTTCAGAAGTACTTCTTGTTATTTATTTGTAAACAACTCTGTAGTTAAACATTTAGTATGAAAAACACCTTAAAAACTAAATGACTTGTCCTGTAGCCTGTTTATTAAGGTCTGTCCAAATAAGAGTAAAAATGGGAGCTAAACAACAGGAACAAAGGTGCTTCACCACAAGATTTTGTTAAGCAAATTTAATGTATTAGGTATCTTTATTACACTTGATGCTATCCATGTTCTTATAAAATGATCCTTTTTTTTTTTTTATATTAACAATACTATTAAGGGCCAGGGATTTAGCTCAGTGATTTTGCCGCCTGCTACACAAGCGCAAGGACTCGAGTTCGATCCATGGTACCAAAAAAACAAAAACAAAAACAAAACAATTACTATTAAAATACATATCACTTAAGCACACATATGAACCATGTGCTCTATTAGAAAACCAAATATTTAAAAAATTTACTTACTCTTAACCATTCTACCATATTTTCTTCAATTTCACTATCAGCAGAGATGTCTAATATAAGACGTCGTGTCAAATGAGCTTTGTGATACCTCATAAAAACATCTTTGTTTTGTACGTATTTAAGTACCAGGAGCTGCATAAAAACAAAGTTACTTTTAATTCTAATATATTCTCAATAAGCATATACAAATAGAGGTTTACTAAATCAATTATTCATTTCTGAAAATAACTAGTACATACAGTACTTCACTACTTTCAAAGTTAGCAAATTTGAGACCATAACCAAATGACCCTTTAGTCCCTAGAAATACCAATATTTGTTTACATAAAATGTGACAATACTTTACATGAAAATCAATGGCTCTTCCCTAATTTTCTTTTCTGCATACCTTCTTCACTTATTCTCTGACACTAATTATCTCTCTAGGCCTTTTTGTCTATACTTGTCCTATCCTACTTTTTTTTTCCTCTCTGTATCCCTAGGCTTCCATCATTCCATTAATAACCAAGACACAAATAAAAATGCAAACAACTCTTTTTATCTATCCTCATTTCTCTGTCTTATGTGAGCTCTCACAAAAAAGGAATGGAAAACTGCCAATATCTCATCAAGTACTATTCCAAATCCTTCCATTTTTTTGTTCTTTAATAAGATACAGAATTTAATTACCTAAAAAAATCAGGAAAGAATTAAATAACATTTAATTTTAGGTAGGTATAGAACAAAATACCCTTTAAGTAGGTATAGAATAAACAATTTTAGGTAGAAGAATAAATGTCCTATATAGGTTGTGTACTGTATAACTTCATAAAATTGGTGCTTACAGATATAGTATACACTTTTCTTTTGTTTGAGACAGGGTCTCGCTACGTAGTTCAGGCTGGTCTTGAACTCACCATGTAGTCCAGGCTGGCCTTGAACTCGTGGCAATCCTTCTGTCTCAGCCTCCCAAGTGCCGGGATTATAAGTGTGTGCCACCATGTCCGGCAGTATATACATTTTTTTATTGATACTATCATAGACAGTCTTCTAAGCAAAACACTCAAGATAATTTAAAAGTCTGAAATACAAAAAAATTTGCATACCACTTCTTTAAGCTTTGCTTCAATCTCTTCAGAGGTTAGTTTTTTACTTAATGGTGTTTTTCTCAGCAACATATCACAGTAATTGGCAAGCAACTCAGGGCACTTTGATTCAGGCTGAGTTTTCAACCCCACTCTAAAAAACAAAAGCAATTGAAAATGATTGATACTTATTTGCAATTTTTTTTTCTAAAGTCAATTCTTTTTTTTTTTTTTCCCTGGTACTGGGGATCAAACTTGGGACCTTGAGCTTGCAAGGCAGGTGCAGTGCCACTGAACTAAAATCCCCAGCCCTCTAAAGTCAATTCTTCAAACACTAATTTCCTATGTTAAGCACAATAAAATTTCTTAAACAATTCTGTGATTAGGGCAGAATGTTAAGAGTTCATGATTTAAGAAGGCACTTACTCTTAGGATCCTGAAAGTGCTTATTCTACTCTTGCAGAACCCTGAGAGTGAAAAATCCCTACAATTCTGCCCTCTGAGCTCCTGCTTGTTTCACTCTATTGTTGGGCATGACAATGGCTTTTAGGAGATTTAACCCAGATAGCTGCTAGAATACTTTTGAGAACTATGTAAAGCTGTAGATTTAGAAATTAACATTTAAAACTTCTCAATATTAAGATAAATTTGTTACTTTACTCTTGAAATATATCTCTATTCCATAATGATGCGACATCCATCATCATTCATTTTTAAAAAGTGTAAGCAAATTCTTCTTGAACAATGAACAATCTGTATCTGTATTTCACTTTCCTGATAAAATTTTCAAACCATTATATTGTACTTTCATGCTTGAAAGTCTTTTATTTCCTTACTTTTTAACATACGTATTCAACATTTTAAAATTTCTTGTGCACATAAAATTCAAGTGTTATTTTCCAAGTGGTAAGCCACCTAAATTGTTCTAAGTATACAAATAATCAAAAAATAATCATAGTTTGTGCATACACACAAAATATATGCCTGTGTAAATTTATACTGGATAGGTCAACACTTTTAAACATTTTTTTTTCAGTACTGACTTTTTGAGATACAGTCTCATTATGTACTTCAAGTTGGCCTTGAACTCAGTAGATAAGTCTGGTCTCAAACTCAATAGCAATCCTACCTCAGCCTCTCAAGTACTAGGATTACAAACATGTGCAGAAATATTTTGGAACTGGGCCGGGGATTTAGCTCAGTGGTTCCAGCACCTGCCTCACAAGCGCAAGGTCCCGAGTTCGATCCCCTGTACCAAAAAAAAAAGAAGTATTTTGAAACTAAAATAAGTTGGTGGTTTTACAATATTTTGAGTGTATGAAATAACACTGAATTGGTCACTTCAAAGTTTAAAATGGTCGATTTTATGTTGCTTGAAGTGAATTCAATAAGTTAAAAAAACAACAAGGGAGAGGTTCAACTTGAGAATGAGCAGAATAACTGTACTAAACCAATCTTCTAGAAAAAAATTAAAAACTCAGGAGAAAAATTTTTTTAAAGACTGAAAAACTTACAAGAAGGAGAGCAGTCAGATACAGGCAAACCTTGGAACTTTAAAGAAAGTAATGGTACTGGGTAAATTTCCTTGAAGGAAATCCTAAGTCAGTGCCACCTTTTTAGGGCAGCTAAAATTCAAATTGAAATCTGAATCTTTCTAGTCGAACAATTAGGACAGAGTTCAGACAACATAACAAAAATCATGCTCTGCAACATATTTACACACCCAGGATAAAATGTGATAAAGCCAACCATATAAAGAAACATGAAAATGTTACCTACGTACAACAGAAAATGGGTTCAATCCCCAGTCCGCCCCCCCCCCCCGCATCCCAAAAAATCCCTTACGTACAAAAGTGCATACTGGATGATTCCATATATATAAAGTCCTAGTCCAGGGAAAGTAATCTATGTTAAAATAATTAGAAAAATAGTTGCCTCTGGAAGAGATGAGAAGGCACTTTCTAGGAAGAGGTATGAGGCAACACTCTTAAGATGATGGAGATGCTATTTATTTTAATAGGGGTAAAGACATTTGTCAAACTCAACTGTACACTTAAGATTTATGCAAACGGCAATGTAATTTTAACTGAAAATATAAACAAACAGCACATTCATATATGCTGATGTGTTTAAAGAATAATGTCTGCAACTTCAGTAATTCATTTAAGAAGTAGCCTAATGGAAGTATTATAGGGGATACAAATTTGATAAAGCAATTAATATCACCAGGTACTGTTAAATTTTTCATATTTCATAATTTATAAAAACATGAAATGTCAGGAGCAATGCTACATAATTTTAGGGAAAAATCCTTTGGTTAGCTTAGTTCTCCTGCCTACAGCCCAGCTATGGAATTCCGAGACATAATTTCCTTTTGCCCTCTGGTCACAGCTGAGACCGCAATGATCCAGGGAAGCTGTGATTCTCCAGGACAAGAAACATCCTGGGAGCTGAAAACATCCTGGGAGGAACAAACATCTACTCAGTTCCTCGTTGTTCTTGGATTGTTACATCTTGTTTACAGGGATGTACTGAACTCTCTGCAAGTCATTTGCTACATTTGTTTCTCCTGATGTACTGAGTACTGAAAAAAAGGTGCGGTAAGGTAAACTGGGGGCTTTCGTCTTTGCCGCCCAGAGCAGCACTGATCAGACCCGAAGCTGAGCTTCTCCTCAGTCTCATTTTTCTACCTTTCCTGTAATTCGCCGTGTACTGCCGTGGCTCGCAGGAGACTAGGACTTAACTGCAGAGGTTCTAGTAACGTCTCCTTTCCCTGTTCCCTACAATGAAATAATGTCCTTTCGACAATATATCAAGTACGATACTGTATTACTCCAGTGTCTTATACTGTATCACTCAAACAATTTATACAACTTAAAGATGAAAAGATGAAAATATTAAAGGGAAAAAACTTTTTTCTTCCCCTCCTCTTTTTTTGGTGGAATTGGGATTGATAAAATCAGAGCCAGCTGGGGTATAGAGGTGTACCCCTGTAATCTCAGCGCTTAGAAGCCTGAAGCAGGAGGATCACTGCAAATTCAAGGCTAGCCTGGACTACAAAGTGAGTTCATGGACAGCCTGAACTACTACAGCCAGACTGTCTCAACAAAACAAAACAAAAACAGAGCCTTTGCACTGACCTGCATCCCCAATTCTCTTTTATTTTGAGACAGAGTCTTGATAAATTGCTTAATTGCCCAGGCTAGGCTTGAAACTGGGATCCTTCCTGCCTCAGCTTCCCAATGTGCAGAGATTTCAGGCATGTGACACCACGCCTAGGTTTCTTTTTCTTTTCTTTTTAATTCATTAAGTTTATCGATACAGTTAAGGTATACAATATGATGACATTCACCGTTGGGAATTTCTACCTTTACATGATAAATCTTGCCTTTTATTTTTGTTTTTTCATTTTTTTTTGGTACCAGGAATGAAACTCAGGACCTTGCACTTGTGAGACAGGCACGGTGCCACTGAACTAAATCCGTGGCCCTCTTGGTTCTTATCCCCTCCCCCCCAATCACCTGCCCTCCCTTCATCCCCTGTATCCCTCCCTATTTACAAAGACTTTGTTTTTGTTTTTTCCTTTTCTCATATTTATTCCTTTCCCCCTCCTCTTTGGGACTTTTCTTCCTATTTCAAATTATCTATTACACATTTTGATCCTTATTTATACTTTCAGTTTATCACACCAGAGAAACTTAAACAGTATGGCTTCAATGTGCATCTATTTAGCTATAAATATCTCTAGTTTCTCATTCTTTTTGTCTGAGTAGTACTCCATTTTGTTAAAAAAAAAAAAAAAAACCCTGTATCTTCTTTATCCAGTCTACAGTTGATGGGCAACTGGTCTGTTTTCAAGTTTTAGCTATTAGAAACTGTGCCGCTATAAACATGGGTACACATGTCTCGCTGGGGTATGTCAGTTTCATTTTCTTCTTAAAAAATGTTACCTTTCAAATATTTCAGCATGACACACAAATTTTCTTCAAGACAGTAATTCTTAGCTAGATACTAGAACAAAAGATGTTTTTGACTTTTTTTTTTTTTTTTTGGTACCAGGGATCGAACACAGGGCCTTGTGCTTGTGGGGCAGGCGGCCGCACCACTGAGCTAAATCCCTGACCAACAAAAGATTTTTTTTTTTTTTGGTACTGGGGATCGAACTCTGGTCCTTGTGCTTGCACAGCAGGCAGCGAAACCACTAAGCTAAATCCCTGGCCCCAAAAAAGACTTTTTTTCCAGTTAGCCTTTATAGCATAGCTATTTAGTACTACTCTGAAAGTACTGTTACTAGCTTAGCTTTATTAGTATTTCATAAATTTAAAAATTTTTTGATTGTTTATAAATTGTACTTAGTATGAGCAAATTCATCTTACCAATGAGTTGTGCTAGAGATCAAACCCAGGGCTCTGCACATGCTCATTTTTAAAACTAATATAAGTTACATTAAAATTCATTTTTTATTATCATATAGTAAATGGAATCATTTTCCATGTTTTCATATGTAACAGAATACCTTTAGTGACTAGTAAGAAAAAAAATCAAGTAAATAAAGCAAAATGTTTTCCTGTTTCAGAAAATAGTCAAATTTTCAGGTTATAAAAGGAGATTAAGGCAGACACCGGCAAGCAGCAGCGTGGACCAGAGTGACATGGCTGCAGGCAGACCCAGTCAAGGCCCCACCATGACCCCAGCACCTTGGGCATACAGGCCCAAGCCAAGGGGCCGCCTGGAAAAGGGCTGTACAGGAGTACAAGCAACAGCCAGTGGCTCACCCAATACCATCAGTAAGTACGTGGAGACCCCAAGCCAGAAGCCTTCCAAGACACCAGGGACTGGGGAGCACTACACTACCCGCAGCCAAAGGCGCTCCCACACAACAGGTACATAGGGGGGCAGGCTCTAGCCATAGGCACGCCAAGATACCATCCCAAGTGTGCCCAGGCGCCAGCCAGAAGCCCGCCCAGATAACAGGTCAGCTCAGGGGTCCAGAACGCCACCTTTCTGAACCCAGGAATCGGTGCACTAGTGAGCAGCAGAAAAAGGATGCCCTGTGGCTTGCTGAGAACTGAAGACCACCGAATGAGCAAGAAGTTGCCTCAACAAAGGCACAGCAGGCTGCATCTGTTCAAATGAGAAAACACATAAACAAGTCACAAAACTATACTTCCAGACCACCTAAGGCAACCCCAAAGGGAAGCCAGATGGAACAATCTGATACTCAACCACCTGGACTCCCTCAACTGGCAATTAAACAGGATCTGGAAAAAATGAAATCAGAAATAATAACAACAGAGATTGTGCCCATTGTCCAAGACATGATTAATGACTCTAGAGTGGAAACAGATAAAAAAATAGAAGAGCTGAGGAACATGATGGAATCCCAACATAGGAAACAAATGGAATATAAAGCAGACACCAACAGATTTCCAGATTAAAAACCCCATTGAGGGGCCAGGGATTTAGCTCAGTGGTGCTGCTGTCTGCTTTGCAAGCGCAAGGTCCCGAGTTCGATCCCCAGTACAAAAAAACCACAAAACTCCATTGAAAGTTTACACAGCAGAATGAGCCAATGTGAGGATAGAATTTCAGATATAGAAGATAGGATTGCAATTAGTGACCAGGAAAAGAAAAATTTCTTTAAAATTGTAAGGGACCATGAGAAATCAATCCAGCAGCTGGTAGACAATGCAAAGAAGAATAACAGATGACTGATTGGAGTCAATGAAGTTACAGGATAGAGTGTAGACAACGCAAAAAAACTGTTGACAGACGTAACGGCAGAAAACTTCCCAAGTAGGAAAAAAGAATTTGACATACAGGTAAGTGAGGCATACAGGACTCCAACTAGCCGTGATGAAAAAAAAATCTACACAAACATATAATAGTTAAGATTCCAGAAACCCAAGACAACGAACAAAATTCCACAAGGAGTTAGAGAAAAAGAAACAAATCACATACAAAGGAAAGCCCATCGGAATCACAGCAGACTTCTCAACACAAACCCTCAAGGCAAGGAGAGCTTGGAGTGACCTATTTCAAGCCCTATACAAAAAACAACCTCCAACCCAGATTGATGTACCCTGGAAAACTATCTTTCAAAATCAATGGAGAAATAAGATACTCTTATGACAAAGAGCACCTGAGGAACTTCATGAATACCAAATCACCACTCCAAAAAATTTTAACCAATATTCTAAGAAAAGACAAGGATCACAACCCCAGGTAGCCCAGCAGAATGAATCCATCAGGCATGACAAAAAATTAAATGCAAAGGGGGAGAATCCAACAAAAAGAAAAAGTCATGGCAAGGATAAGTCAATACATAGCAGTTATAACCATCAACATTAATGGTCTCAATTCACCAATCAAAAGAAATAGACTGGCAGAATGGGTCAAGAAGCACGATTCAACAATATGTTGCATACAAGAAACACACTTAATTCAAAATGAAACTCATAGGCTGAAAGTTAAAGGGTGGAAAACAATACTCCATGCAACAAGAACTCCCCAAAATAGCAGGAGTAGCTATCCTCTGCAGATCAAATGGATTTCAAACCAACACTGATTAAGAGAGACAAAGGACACTACATCCTTGTAAAGGGAACAATCCAAGTAGAGGAGATGACAATCATAAATATATATACACCAAACACTAGTGCACCCAACTATGTAAAATAAATACTAATGGACATGAAAAATCAAATAAGCACTAATATAAAAGTAGTGGGGGACCTCAATACTCCACTGTCACAAAGAGACAGATCAACTAGACAAAAAACAAAAAACAAAATACTAGAACTCAATCAAACTCTTGAGCAAATGAACTTAAACAGATGTTTACAGAGTGAGTGTTCTACCCCACAAAATCAGAATACACATTCTTTTCAGCTGCACACGGGTAATTCTCCAAAACAGACCACATACGTGCTCACAGAACATGTCTAAGTAAGTGCAAAGGAACTTAAGTTATCCCCTATATAATATCAGATCACAGTATGATCAAATTGGAGATCAATACCAAAAGAAACTACAAGAATTTCATAGACACATGGAAAGAGAACACACTTCTGAATAACCAATGGGTCACAGAGGAAGTTAAGAAAGAAATCAAACAGTTTCTACAATTAAATGACAATGTCAGTGCAACATATCAGAATCTATGGGACACAATGAAAGCAGTCTTACAAGGGAAAGTCAAAGCAATGAATACTCATATAAGGAAAACAGAGCAGGCTCAATTAAACAAACTCATGCTGCACCTCAAGCTTCTAGAAAAAGAAGAGCAGAACAAACCAAAAGCTCATACAAGGGAGGAAATTATAAAGAGCAGCGCAGAAATCAATGCAATGGAGACTAAGAGAATGATACAAAAAATTAATGAAGCCAAGAGTTGGTTCTTCGAAAGAATAAACAAAATTGACAAACCCTTAGCCAACCTTATCAAAAAAAGGAAAGAAAAGGAATGCAATTAGGAATGAAAAAAGTGAAATTACAATGAACCATGCAGAAATCCAGAGGATTATCAATACCTACTTCGAGAGCCTACATGCCAATAAGATGGAAAACACTGAAGAAATGGACAGATTCCTAGATACTTCTGAATTACCAAAGTTGAACAAAGACCGAAAAATTCTAAACAACTCAATATCAAACAATGAAATTGAAAATATAATTAAAAACTTACAAACTGAGAAAAGCCCAGTCCATGATGGCTTCACTGCTGAATTCTACAAGGCATTTAGAGAACTATTGCCACTACTGTTTAAACTCTTCAGTGAAACTGAAAGGGAAGCAACACTCCCAAATTCATTCCTGGAAGCAAGCATCACCTTAAACCCCAAAACAAAGACCCAACCGAAAAAGAGAATTATAGGCCAATCTCACTAATGAATATAGATGCAAAAATCCTTAATAAGATATTGGCAAATACAATGCAGAAGATCATCAAGAAGATCATACACCCTGATCAAGTGGCATTCATCCCAGGGATGCTGGGATGGTTCCACATATGCAAATCAATAAATGTAATACACTGTATTAACAGAGCCAAGGACAAAAACCATATGATCATCTCAATAGCTGCAGAAAAAGTGTTTAACAAAATCCAACACGCATTCATGATAAAAACCCTACAAAAAATTGGAATAGACAATCTCAACCTCAATCTAATAAAACCCATCTATGAAAAACCAACAGCCAATATCATACTAAATGGTCAAAAACTGAAATACTTCACACTAAAATCAGGAACAAGACAAGGATGCCCACTATCACCACTTCTGCTCAATACAGTTTTGGAAACATTAGCCACAGCAACTAGACAAGAGAAAGAAATAAAAGGAATAAAGATAAGAAATGAAGAAGTCAAATTGTCATTATTTGCAGACAACATGATACTCTATTTAGAAGACCCCAAGAACTCCCCTAAAAGTCTTCTACACTTAATAACCAAATTCAATAGAGTAGCTAGATACAAGGTCAACACACAAAAATCAATAGCTTTCCTGTACAGAAACAACAGACTCACTGAGAGAGAAATGGGGCAAACAATTCCTTTCACAATAGCTTCCAAAAAACTGAAATGCCTAGGAATCAACCTAACAAAATAAATCAAAGACCTCTTCTCTGAAAACTATAGCACTCTGAAAAAAGAGACTGAAGAGGGTATCAGAAAATGGAAAAACATCCCTTGCTCCTGGGCAGGAAGAGCCAACATAGTGAAAATGGCCATACTTCAAAACTGCTATATAGATTCAATGCAATCTCAATTGAAATTTCAGCAGCATACTTCACGGACCTTGAGAAAATAATCCAAAAATTCATTTGGAACAAGAGACCTAGAATAGCAAAAGTAATTCTAGGCAATAAAGAAAAGGTAGGGGGTATCACAATCCCCAACCTGAAACTATACTACAAAGCTACGGTTATAAAAAAACAGCATGGTACTGGCAAAGAAATAGATCTGAGGACCAGTGGAACAGATTAGAAGATGGAAAAACAACTCCAGACACACTCAGCCACCCATCTTCGACAAGGGAGCCAAACACTCTCACTGGAGGAAAGATAGCCTCTTTAATAAATGGTGCTGAAAAAACTGGGGTTCAACTTGGCAAAGATTAAAACTAGACTTGTATCTCTCACTATGCACTAAACTAAAATCAAAATAGATTAAAGATCTAAATATTAAAACAGAAACACTAAACTGGCTGGAAGAGAGATTAGGTAGAACTCTTGAAGACATTGGTGTAGGAAAAGGGTTTTATGAACAAAACCTCAGCTGCCTGTGAACTAGCACAAACAATCAACAAGGGGGACCTCTTCTAATTAAAAAGCTTCTGCACAGCAAAAGAAACCATCAACAGTGTGAAGAGACAACCTACAATGTGGGAAAAAAATTTTCACCTGCTGTTCCTCAGATAAAGGTCTACTATCTAGAATCTATAAAGAACTTTAAAAAATCAGACCTCCAAAATTTAAAGATCCAATCCAAAAATGGGCATCTGAAATGAACAGACATTTCTCAGACGAAGAAGTAGAAATAGCAAATAAACATATGAAAAAATGTTCAACATCACTGGTCATTCAAGAGATGCAAATGAAAACAATGCTGAGATTCCACTTCACCCCAGAAAGAATGGCTGCTATCAGGAAATCAACCAATAACAAATGCTGGTGGGGCTGTGGGGAAAGAGGAACCCTGCTCTACTGCTGGTGGGAGTGTAGACTGGTGCAACCACTGTGGAAGTCAGTATGGAGATACCTCAAAGAACTAGGACCGGAAGTCCCATTTGACCCAGTTGTTCCCCTGGTGGTTATCTTCCCCAAAGAATTAAAAGAATCATACCACAGTGATATATGTGCACCCATGTTCATAGCACCAGTTTGTAATAGCTAAAACTTAGAAATAGCCCAATTGCCCATCAACTAGAGACTGGATAAAGAAAATGTTATTTTCTATAAAATGGAGTATTACTCAGCCATAAAAAATGAGAAATTAGAGACATTTATAGCTAAGTGGATGCACATTGAGGCGATACTCTTAAGTGAAATAAATAGGACATACATGTGTAAATACTGAATAGTTTCTCTAGTGTGAGAAACAAAGTGTAAATCAGGACTAACAGGTATAATAGATAATGTGAAATAGGAAGAAAAGGGCCAAAGGGGAAGGGGAAGTGGGAGGGGTAGGGGAAAGGAAAGAAGCGAATGAAATTAATATGAGAAAATTTAAAAAATGGAAACAAAGTCTTTGTAAATAGGGAAGGGTGGAGGGGTTGAAAGGAGGGCAGAGGAATTGGGGAAAAAATAAGAACCAAGAGAGATTAGGTAAAGGTGCAAATTTCCAATGATGAATGTCATTATATGTATACCTAAAATGTACCAATAAATTAATTTTTAAAAATTAATAAATAAAAGATCAAAAAAAAAATTATATACCAAAGAGTTTCAATAGTAAAGGGCAGGAAGAGTCCTAATAACAACAACAAAAACAAACCTAACAGGAAAATAGGGTATCTTATAGGCTCAGTAAAGCAGTCCAAAACAATTTAAGTATTTAAAAAATACACCTTTACAAAAGCTTACCCTTTCTGCTTCAGAGGTAATTCAAGTTTAAATATGGTAGCATCATTAACAACAGCTTTATATGCCTGCAAAAAAATAATATGAAATGGAATGAGCATTATTTTAAACGTTTAAAATATATACATAAATTATTACACTTTCAAAAGTGTGTCAAAAATATGCATCAAGTATTTTGTTGTTGCTTTGCAGTGGTGGAGATCAAAGCCATGGCCTTGCACATGTTAAGCACGCACTCTACCCTTGAACAACATCTCTAGCCCAGACTTTATTTTTAATGTCATGATAGAATATATTTTCAAAGACTTTAGCATGCTCTTTGTCATGTTATAACTACCAATATTCTAACTGGGTCTCAATGTTGCCTAACAACCACAACATTGCAATCCCTATCTAAATCCCAATGGCATTCTTCATATTCAGTGTCTTATTCTCCTAGACAGTTTTTTTTTTTTTTCCTTGAAAGAGGCTCTCACTATGTAGTTTAGGCTACCCTTGAACTTACTATGTAGCCCAGGCTGGCCTCAAACTTTCAGCACTCCTCCTGTCTTAGCCCATCAAGTGCTGGGATACAGGTGCGTGGTGTGCCACCATGCAGGGCTCCTAGATAGTATCTTTGTACCATCTCCTTTCTCCTCAAACTTCTCTTTCCTTCCTGTGTATACTCTCAACAAACCATGTGCCTTACTATTTCACTGAGAAAACGGATGTAATCAGATTTACCTCTTGTCATCCCTACATCAATTTTCCACTCTCCATCATGTGAGCAGCCTTAGCATAAGCAGCATATTGTTTTTATTTTTTTATATTTTAAAACTTGTCTCTTGTCTCAGTCCACCCTCAGTTAAGGTCCCATTTCTTTCCAGTCCTTAAAGCTAAACTCCTAAAGAATTATCTAACTCACCATCTCCAATTTCTCTCCCACATCTTTTCATTATGTTTTTTCTTCATTTTTTTTTTTTTTTTTTTAAAGACAGGGTCTTGTTAGGTGATGTATTCCAGGCTGGCTTTGAACTCACTGTGTAGTCCAGACTGGCCTTGACCTTGCAGCAACCCTCCTGCCTCAGCCTCCTGAGTGCTAGGATTATAGGCATGTGCTACCACACCCAGTTCAATTTTTTTTTTTTAATTAGGACCTCTTCTAGTTAAGCTTTCAAATGACTGGTCCACTCAACTATTCATGTAAAAGTTACAGCCTCCATGTTGCCAAATATAATGGTTCACTCCCATTTCATTCAACTCATCAGCAACATTTCAAAACCTTTTTTCCACTTGTTTTCTAACACACCATACTCTCCTAGTCATTAGTCATTCTCTCTTCCCTCAAAAGATGGTTCCTCACTTTTCTAACAACTTAATATCGGAATTCTAGGTCATTCCTTGGATCTCTTCTCTTTTCCAAGTAAGTTATTTCTTTGATGACTGTAGGCAGTATCAGTGCTTTCCAGCTTCCTTGTTGGCCTTAAACTGTAGACTCAACATTTCCACATGAATGTTTAACATACACTTTAATGTTAACTTGTTCAAAACTTAGTTTCCAATGTCCTTACAACCACCTCCTCAAAACTTGTTTCAACCACAGATTTACCCACCATGATACACATAACCTTCCAAATGGTCAGAACCACTGAGTGTCATCCCTGATCTCAATCATATTCCACATGATTCATTAGCAAATCCAGTACAGTCTATTGTCATAATAGAATCAAGATCCCTGGCAATTCCTCTTCTGGGCATATATTCAAAGGAAATGAAATCACTACCTTGTAGAGATACTTGATCTCCCATATTCTCTGCAACCCTCTTCACAATAGCCAACAGATGAAAGCAACCAATCTAAGTGTCTACTGACAAATGAATAGAAAACTGGTGCAAATATATAATGGAATTTTATTCAGCCCTGAAAAGGATGCCTCACTATTTGCAACAACATGAATCAATGAACCTGGAGGATATCATGCTAAATCCTTGTTACGGCTTGTGTCTAGATATCTCCCCAAAGCCTCATGTGGTCATAGATGAGGCTTTTTCAGGGGTGCCTGGATCTAGAATGTATGCGATGCTGGCACTGACTCATGGTACATTGGTAGGCTCAAGGGCACTAGGATTAAGGGTGTGAGAGCCACCTGCCCTAAGTAGTATGGATAAGATAAAAGGGGCAGAAAGACATTGGTAAGGTCCCTTTTGCTTTGTTACTTTCTGCCTGCCATGAACTGTTCTATTCTGCCACATTATCACTCTGTCTTAGAGCCAGCTGATTATGCACTGAAACCTCTACAAACTGTGTGCTAAATGAACCTTTCCTCCCTTAAATTTGGATGTTGGGTATTTTGTCCCAGCAATGAGAAAAGGAACTAGGACAGTCCTCTCAAAGGAACCCTATGAAAGGACTGAGGATGGCAGAATTAAACTGTTTAGGATGAACTGTGAAGGGAGGCTAGGTGTCAAGGAAGTTCCAAGGAAAGTAGAGCGGGAACTAGATCTTAAAGAAGAATAAATAGGAACCCAATAATCAGTAATATTAAAAAAACAGAAGAATATTCTTGGGAAAAATGAAGAGAGTAACTTTCTAGCTAAATTCTAGTTCATAAAGGTAAGCAATGCCTAAAAATACAGCTGCTGTTCACTGAAGTAAAATTAGAGTTGCTTGGATTTTAGTTTGCAATTTCATAGCATAATGATGCAAATTGCTTAAAGTAAATTATAAGAATAACACTTGTAATACAAAATGTTAATACATAAGAACATATACCTTATCTCGTGCAGTAAGAAATCGTGGATCATCCTGAAAAGCTTCTTTGACGAGTTTACTAAATCTATTAAATAATGTAAGTAACTGCTCAACATATTTCTCAGAGTCCTGGAAACAAAATGTTTTACATTTAATTGAGTTTTTAAAAGGAAAATAATGACAGAAAAATATAATTTTAATAAAAACTATAGTTTTAAAGTTGGGGAAATTTTTTCTTAAAAAATAAAATTAAAAGGTATTCTAGTATTATTTTTTGCCATTTCAATCCCTAATCCTGCATTTAAAAAAAATTAACACACATCTATCAGCACTATTGAAGGAGACTTACAGTGGTAATAGTTTCAGCAGCTGCTACCATATCTGCCAGGCCAGCACTTATGATGTGTTCCTCCAAGTCTTTCAGCATTGGCTCTATCCCATTAGGAACTTTGTCCATCAATGAAAACATTAAATGTAACTCTGAAAAAAAAAGGACACACTCGTGCAATTATCAATTAGAATGAATTTTCTTTTATATCATGAACCAATGGAGAAATATTTATGTTAATAATATGCTCTGAGTACATTCAGTTTAAAAGTTATAGTAAGTAGGGCTTCCTGATCGATCTTCTAAGTTTGACAAAAATTACTTTTAAAAACAATCTAATTAAAAGTGATCACAAACTGTAAACTCCAACTCCATTTAATCTCCAATGAGATGAAATATTTTTTATTCTGAAAAGTACAATGCAGCTGTAGGTGGTACACACCTACAGTCCCAGCTACTCAAATAGCTGATGTAAGGAGATTACTTAAAGTCAGGAGTTCAAGACTAGCCTGGGGAATATAGCAAGACCCCATCTCAAGAATGAATGAATGAATGAAACTTATAATAAATATAAATCTACATTCATAAAGAATTTTTCGGCCAGGCATAGTGACAAATGCGTGTTAATCCCAGACCTTTGGGGGGCTCAAGGCAGGATTTTCAGTTTGAGCCCAGCCTGGGGAACTAACTTTTCAAACAAAAAAATTAAAAAGTGTGAAGTGGGTTCAATCTCAGTTTAAAAAAAAAAATCCTTCTGTAGGGTGTCCAACATAGATCAAACATAACTCTTACTTTGATTAGTATATAAAAATTCAAATAGTTTGCCTGGAATCCCAGTATTTGGGAGGCTGAAGGAGAATTATGAATTTGAGGCCAGGCTGGGGTATACAGCAAGGCTCTATCTAAAAGAATAAATAAATAAAATAGAATTTCAAATATTTCACTTATACTAACAAGCAGCTTGCTTTTCACTACACAATTACTCTAACAAATGCATGTGTAAGACAATGAGGTAACAGCAATTTATTAACTGATGTGCTTCAAAGATACTCTCTTGTGGGCCAGGAATTTAGCTCAATGGCACCGTACCTGCCTCGTAAGCACAAGGTCCTGCATTTGATCCCCAGTACAAAAAAAAAAAAAAATACTCTCTTGAAAGAAATTTAATGTTTTTATTAGATGTTTTACCTACTTTCAGTTTCATTTCGCTTGATCATGCCTTGGCACTCCGCTAAGATAGTCTCTTTGAATGATGTCACCAAGGCATTCACACAGCATTCCATGAGCTGAAATATATAAAAAAATTAGTCAAGACTACTTTGAGCTTTACAGCACAAATTTATTCTAACTCACAGAATAAAACTAAAATTTTCAGCAGACAAAATTAAGTGTACTGAAAGTAGATTTTACTTACCTTGTCTACAGGATAACTGAAGATGGGTACTATATACTAGTTTACCTAAGTATATTTCACTCTAAAGAAAAAGCTACAGAACTTAGGTTCTCTTTAGAAATTTTAAGTCTCCCAGGGAGAAAACAAAAACACTAAAACCAAATGAAAACAATCCAAACCATTAATTCTTCCTATCTGGAGAGAACCTATACTGGTATTAAACTCAAAAATTCTAAAAGTATGACTACATCCATTCAACAAACCATTACTGGATGCCCACTATGAGGGTATACCAAGAATAAGATATATGCTCTGTTCTGAAAGAGATCACTGTATAACTGAGGATAAGCAGGAAGAGAAGCCCAAACTGTTGATCTACAAGATGGTATCTAACTGAATCCTGAAAATTAAACACAAGTCCTAAAATGGAGTATTTTAGGAAGAATAAGAAGGGGTAGATAATAAGAAAAAGATAAGCAGTGGAAGAGAAGGCTAGGAAGAAGGCTAGAGTCTGATTATGAAAAAAAAATCAAAGTTTTGAACAAAGAATAAAAGTAATGCGATTCATTTCCTCTTCTTAAAGTACTGTTAAAAATCAGTGTAATGGCAGTAAGGCACAGGGTATAGAGTGGGTGGTATGGAGACTGGTAAAACAGGCTGTTGAAATACTTCAGGTAAGCTGCCAAGGGTCTAATGTCCTAGGAGGGCATCCTGAAATCTAAATGAGGCAGAAGATTTCTACATCATCCTTGATCTCAATGTTATGCAGTTATTTTCTCCTGCAAGGACCAAGTAAAATAGGTTGTGAGTATTGAAGCAAGGTACACTAAAACTGGTATTTCTCTTGTGAAAAAAAAAAATCTATCTTCATTCTGGGGAGCAATTGCTTTAAAAATTCTTTGTTAAAGATTCCTTTAATAAATGTTGATAATTGCTGAATTTAAATTTAACTAAGAGATTCATGATATTTTTTCTACTTTTAAAATATTTTAACATTTCCTTAAGAAGGTTTTTTTCCCAAGTCCCTATTGAAGAATTATACTAACAACTTTTTAATCCATGTATCTACTTCATTTTTGTCCTACGAAAAGAATAGATTCATAAAGTGGTTGAGAAATTCTTGCCTTACAAGGTGGGAAGTTCTGCCCCACTGTTGAAGAATCTCACTTTGTGCTAACTCTGGAGTATGCACAACTGGACCCTCCTACCTTCAGCATTGAAGCCAAACTGAGAACAGGTAAATCTAACTGCATATGACTAATGGAGAGCAAAGCAAAAGTGCATTCTAAATAAGCTTCAGGCCCCAATCATCTGATCTATTTTCTATTTCACTGAAAACTTTCACTTGATCATTAACCTATTCAACGGTAGTCCAAATTTGCAATTTGCAGAATCCAATATTCTACTTCAGTATGTTTCAGACTGTTTGCTGTGAAATAAGTTTTGTCTGTGACCATTTTCTTTTAATGACATAGAACAGAACAACAACAAAAAAAATAGAATGTATCACACATAACAGTGAATACTATTTCTCAAAATTTTTGTTTCAGATGTGTACAAATAAATGTAACCACAATACAAAATGTATTTCTTATAGTGGGTTACAATGAGGATTGAAAGGTGAGGCGGCTAAATTGACAAAATAATTGAAGAGAACTATCCAGAACTTGGTAACTGTTTCAATGAATGGTAATAGGTAAATAAGTGTTTGTGAAAACAGTTTCAAGCTTAGGAGGTTAAGCATGTAATTATAGTAACAAGTAACTTTCAATGGATGCTTAACTTGTACTGCATTATGAAAAACTGTATATATACATATATATAAAAACTATATATACACATATATATATAAAATCTCAACCAGCATGACAACTTTATGTATGAAATAGCTATTTAATTTGTCCAGGCACAGGCTAAGAGTGGCTAAATAACCTGCAAACATCTCATAATTAGTTCCTAAGAACCTGAGCTCTACTTAAAAGGTCATGTATGCAACTCTACAACCTCCAACTTTCCTTACCACATCAACAGAGCATGTGTGTACTTAATAATGACTACATTCTCAGAAGTGAATTCAGTGTTTTATGGAATAGAGAAGTATAAAACATGGTTCATACCCTATATGATTCTACAATCCAGTTGGAAACATGTAATTATACATCTAAAAACATGCTTCATCTGTACAGAGATATACGGAAAAAGGCTGAATTCACTAATAAGCAAAGAAATAGAAAGAAATGCACCATTACGACACTAAAACTTCACAAGGATAGACTATGCACTGTTCACAGGTACATTATCATGACCTCAGCAATATTTGGTGCTTCATAAATAACACAGCAAAGAAGTCTATAATTTCCTACTAAATCTAGTTTGAAAACAGTAGGTGGTGTGAGGATTCAAGCAAGGGAAAACTGATGAATGCTAGAGAATCTAGGCTACTTTATTAGAAGTGTGCTTATAAAGATATTTGTAAGAATTTGGATAGGTGAAAGAAAAATTATTACTAACATGAATCCAAGAAAAAATGACTATAGGGCCAGGCATGGTAGTGCACGCCTGTAATGCCAGCATTTGGGAGGCTGAGGCAGGAGGATCACTGCATGTTTGAGGCTAGCCTGACCTACATAGCAAGAACTTGTTTAAAAAAAAAAAGAATATAGTAAGTTGTATCAAGAAGGAAACATTCTTTATTGGAGTCAAATGCCTCTTCAGGCGTAATGGTGCACACCTGCATGTAATGCCAGCACTTGGGAGGATGAAGCAGGAGGATCATTGTGAGTTCAAGGCCAGGCTGGGCTACATGGTGAGTTCAATGCCAGTCTCAACTACACAGTGAGACTCTGTCTCAAAAAAATGAAAAAGCCTCTTGCTGGGCAGTAGTCTGTTAGAAAAATAGATTAGGACTAAATTCTGAAGGGTCTTAAAAATCAAGAATGTGAAATAATGATACTTTTGGCCTTGCACTCTCTTTCTCTCTCTTCCTCCCCCCCCCCCCCCCACCGTACTGGGGATCATACCCAGGGATTCATGCATGCTAGGCAAATACTCTATCACTGAGGTACTGTAACAGGTTCTCTGCTAAATTGCCCAGGCTGGCTCTGAACTCATGATCCTTCTGCCTCAGCCTCCCAAATAGCTGGGATTAACAGGCACAAACCACCATATCCAGCTGACACTGTTTTTTTAAATGAGGGTATATTAATTATACAGAATAATGGGTTTCATATGGACATACAATGTACTCTGGTTTTTAAAGTAAAAAAGTGTGCAATTAAAATGTTTATGCAGAATTAGCCTAAATGCAACATAAATACAAATGTTCAATAAGAATATATACATCCTCATTAATAGTTTTATTTTTAAATTTAAATTATTAAAATTAATTAATTTTGTGATACTGGAGATTGAACCAAGGCCTTCACACTGAGCTAAGCTGATCCCCAGTCCTGTTTTTCCGAGACAGGATCTTGCTAAATTCCTAAATTGCCCAGGCTGGGCTGGAATTTGTAATCCTACTTTGTCACTCTCCCAGAGTACTAGGATTACAGGGCTGCATTACCAAGCCTGGCTCAATAATAATTTCTATATGGACATAAAATCTTTGATACTGAGACATCAACAAAAATGACTGACAAAATATAGATTAGCAGAGATATAAATAAACAGGTACAGTGTTAATGGGAAAAAGAATTATAAAATTTCTGGAAGTTTTGGTATTATGTAACTACTTATAAATCACATATACCCTTTGCTTCAGCAATGAAAATTTCCATAAGATTCCATTCCAAGAAAATGCCAAGTATAAGTAAAGATGTATGCATAAGGATATTAAAAAGAAATAGGCATATAAAGATGCCATAGGGAGCAACACTTATAAAAAACTATAAACAATGCAAATGGCCATCTGATGACTAGTTAGAACTGGATGTGGTAGTGTATGCCTTAATCCCAGCACTCAGCAAGGTGAGGCAGGAGGACTGCCACAAGTTCGAGATCAAGCTGGATTACATAGTGAGTTCAAGGCTATCCTGAACTAAAAAGTGAGAAAAGAAACAACAAAAGACTATATTACAGTGCATATATATATATATATATATATATATATATGCATGCTATAATATAAAACTGTGTGGAGTAAAAGTGTGCAATGTCATAAATTTCTTCTAAAATGCACAGGAAGGGAAGAAGGGAAACAATTAGGGAAGGAAGGAAAAAAAAAAAAGAAGAGAAAAAGGATGGACCAAGCCAGTATGACAAAATAATTATTGAATGTGGAGGCTTGGTATGGTGAGTGTGACTCACTATACTATTTTCTCTACTGTGTAATTATTGAAAATGGTTCACAATAAAGCTTAAAAAAAATAAGGATAATTATGGTGTAAATTCCTGTATACTAAAAAAACCTTCTGGAAACTATTTTATGTAGGCAAAAAGAAAAAAGAGAGACTGCTAGATAAAGCTCTCTCTTTATCAAATGACTCTGGTCCAAATAAGAGGGTCAGTTCCTTGAGTATAGAGAGCCTGTTAATCCTCTTTTGTTATTTTATCTCCATCATTTACCAAAATACTATATACATAGTTGATCCTAAATATATACTTCTTATTGAAAAACACATCTTGAATGGAAAGGATAGTGATAAACCATCTCTCTCACCTTGTATTCCCTTTCTGTCTCCTTTTGCTAGCTTCCATGAAGAAAAAAACTTTTTGTCATATGCCATCAACTCCTGCATTTGTTTGCCTGAGATGAGCACAACTTCTAAATCCATAGCAATCTCTCCCCAGAGGTCTGCAAGGTGAAACACTTTATCAATGTGCTTGATGTTTTACCCTCTGCTATAGCAAGACTGTATACTCATCAAAAATAAGGCCTGCCATAAAACACAGCAGGCATTTAATAGTACTTGTTGAATAAATGAATTCACAAGTCTATGAAGATGAAAGGTGAGATAGGCTGTGTGATGTAACAGAATCTTCTTTTAATGGTATTACATTTGCACAATTAATTTTACTTCACTGAAATTCAGTAAAAAGTAACAAGAAGAGTTCTGATTATCAGTTATACAAGGGTGTTTAAGTAATAATGTGCTTTGCCTCAGCTATATAATTGAGCTAAAAATTATCTTAGGCTTGTCTATTTTAAGACTCTACAATCATTAGGCCCTTAACCATACAAAAATATCTGTTCTACATTCAAGAATTAATTTAGTATATGTGTGGCAGGCTATTCACAAAATTAATTTTTCTTGGCCTCTTCAATTTGGTAAAGATTCTTTTTCTACCACTGTAACAGGTGGTACTTGCTTAATTTCTAAACTATTCATACAAGTAACCCTTTATAAAGAGCAATGTAATCTGACTCTTCTTGACTTTTTTGGATACTACCTTTATCATATTAAAATACTGAAGGTTAACAAATATTTTAATTACGTATTTATATACTGTGACCTAGTTGCTTCTCCAGTTTTTAAAGTCAGTTTTGCATAGACCTTAAAATGGTTTCCAGTCTTAGGACTAGTAAACAATTTTCTCAAAATCAAACCCTTATCAATTAAAGCTATCACATTAGGCATGTGCTAAATATTTAATATATAATATTTTCTTTAATTCTGAAAACACAAATGAGTATTATTCCATTTTATAGTTAGTGGAACAGGAAAATAAAACGGTTGAGTAACTTGCCAAAGTGAAACAGTTGTAAAATAACAACAGTGGAACTCAATCTTCCATCAGATTCCAACACATGTGCTCCTAACCACTACATTACAGTGCTTTCCCTATCAGCGCCCTGGTCACTTTGAAGAATTGTACTACCTTCACTTTTTCATCGTACTACTGTAAAAAAAATCCACATTATTCTAGTGTCACCCTAAAGATGAGGCATCAAGTCCACCTTATTCCCAACTAGCCTAAGGTCTGGTGCTCTGGAGTATAATAAATACTAACTGAATGCCCTTAAGAAATACCAAGATGTGTAGGACTAACACCCACTGCCAAGTTTTAAAAATAATTTTGGTTTTTATCATTTTCTGTTTCTGCAGTTATGTCACGTTTTGCTGTCAATATGACTGCTTAGCACCATAGCTCATTTTATTAATACACAGCTGCTCATTTGCTACAGAGTAACCCTGTGATAATCAAGCTTATCAAAACTGTATGTAAAATTGGATGTGAGTAGAGACCAAGTAGCTCTTAAGTGCAAGTGTAACAGTGGGGATTCCAGACTTCTAACATAATACTTAGCTGCTCAGAACTCTTAGACTGACTTACTTTCTTGATTCTCCACTGAATAGTAAATAGCTAGAATCACTAAGAGGATTTTTCTCTGGATAAGACATGTACTGCTATATGTATTATACATGCGCACTGGCACTCAAGCTTAAACACATGTGCTGAGAAAGCCTTACACACATAGCATTTGATCCATGTTTGGGCACAAGAGACAAGCTGGACCAATTAGAGCTAGACTAATTAAAGTCAGCAGGGGGAGGGGGTACCTCAGTAATAGAACACTTGCCTAGCATGTGTGGGGCCTTGGCTTTAATGCCCAGAACAGACAGATAGATAGATAGATAGATAGATAGATAGATAGATAGATAGACAGACAGACAGACAGACAGACAGATAGAAAGGAAGGAAGGAAGGAAAGAAGGAAGGAAGGAAGAAAGAAGGAAGGAAGGAACAAACTAGTCAGAGAAGACTTATTGTTTCTCAGGTCACAAATTGGAAGGATGGGATGGCAGCTTTCATGGTCCCAACTTCAATAAAAAGCCTATCCCCTGGGGATTTAGCTCAGTGGTTCTACTGCCTGCCTCGTAAGCGCAAGGACCTGAGTTCAATCCCAGGTACCAAAAACAAAACAAAACAAAAATCCTATCAACTGGAGCCAGGGATTTAGCTCAGTGGTTCCGCCGCCTGCCCTGCAAGCACAAGGACCCGAGTTCGATCCCTGTACCAAAAAAAAAGCAACAAAAAACCCAGCCTATCAACTGTATGAGATGATGAAGCAGACCAGTGAGTAAGATTTATTTAGAAAGTCACAGCAGAGTTCAAAGTTTCTGAATCCAGACTTCCTTCCTTCTGGTCTAACCTCAGCCATAGCCACCTTTTTTGTTTGAGATAAGTTTTTGTCACTTGCAACTAAGTGCTAATTATATACCTGCATGTACTCTAGATAAGATCAAATTCTGTCTCTTCGTTATATACTCCACAGTGTCTAAGATCATCCTTAAGAATTCATAGCCAAGAATTAAGACTTAAATTAAACCCTATTATTACCTGTGGATTCAGGGCAAACTCCTGTACATTTCCCAATTTAAGTTTTCTTGGTTACAAAATAAGAACAATAATAGCACCTACAAAATACATGTTCCTTCAAAATATATCCTAAATCCATCCACCTCCACAGCCATCAACACCTTCCACCTAGCTTATCAGTGTATAATTTAAATAATGCATAGCTGCCCAAAATTTGTAATTCATGAAAATCAGATCCCTTCCCTGAACAATTCCTCATTGCTCCTGCTTTCCTCTTTATCCTTTTCTTTAAAATTTTTATTATTTGGAGGGGTAGTTTTTTGTTTTGTTTTTTTTTTTGGTACCAGGGATCGAACTTCGGTCCTTGTGCTTGCGAGGCAGGCAGCAGAACCACTGAGCTAAATCCCCAGCCCAGGAGGGGTAATTTTGAGACAGGATCTCTCTATGTAGTTCAGGTTGACCTCAAACTATGTAGCCCAGGATGGCCTCAAATTCACAATGATCCTCCTGCCTCAGCCTCCCCAGTGCTGAAATTACAGGTGTGTGCCACCACCCTGCTTCCTTTTTATCCTTATCTTGTACCACTCTCCTCCCCTCATCTCCAGTGCTCTAGCCATACTATCTACCTTTCTCCAGTCCTAAAGCCTTCATACTAGCTTTCTCTCTGCCTGGAATGCTTTTGACTCAGATCTTGTCTCAGATCTTTAAGAGGCTACTCTGCATGAGTCAGGTCTTAGCTCTAACATCACCACCTAATCATTCCCCAGAGTATTTCTTGATAAAGAATCATTTTTCAGGCCAGGTGCAGTGGTGCACACTTGTAATCCTATCTACTACAGAGATGGAAGCAAATTCAAGGTCAGCCTGGGCAACTTGGCAAGACCCTGTCTCAAAATAAAAATTTTTAAAGAGGGTTGGGGATGTAGCTTGGTGGTAGAGTGCTTGCCTAGTGCAAGACCCTGACTTCAATTCCCTGTATAAGAAAGGAGGGAGGGAGAGAGGGAGGAGTAAAAAAGGAAAGAACTGAATCAGTTATCACTTGTTTTCTTACCCTACTCAATTAGGTAAGCTGTATAAGGGCAAAGACACTGTTTGCTGTTATAACCCCCTCTGGCACTGTGTCAATGAGGACTAAATACACATTTACTGAGTGGGTACTCAATAAATATAGGTCAAAGGAGTTAATGAAAAAAATGGAGGTCAATGAATATTAAGTGTTAAAATATTACATAAAGAATAACTGGAGCCTGGCAATCAATGGATAGATAACACTATCTATCCATCCACCACACACACACACAAATGAGAGAGACAAGAGACAGAGCGAGAGAGAAGATAAAGAAACCAGAGAAAAGAGAAATGAAAAAAAAGAGCAAAGAAATTGTGAGAAGCCAGGTGTAGTGGGGCACTTGGGAGGCTGAGGCAGTGGGATCACCTCACTGGAGGCCAGCCTGGGATTCACAGTGAGTTTAAGGACAGCCTGAACTAGATAGTAAAACCCTATCTTCAAAAAAAAAGTTGTAAGAGAAAAATGCTTGAGAGTAACTTATTTTCTATATGATATGTCAAAATCCTTTCAGAGTATAAATTTTATCCATTAAAAATGGGATTTGGGGTCGGGGATTTAGCTCAGTGGCCCATGACTGCCTCGCAAGTGTAAGGTCCTGAGTTCAATCCCTGGTTACCCCCCCCCCCAAAAGGGATTTTGCAGCACAGCAGTACTCCACTGAAGCATTCCTAGGCAAACAAATGCAACCTGAGAACATAAAGCTATGTGAAATAAGTCAGACCCACAAGCTCAAATATCACATGGTTTCTCTTATATGAGAAACTCAAGGGCCGGGGATTTAGCTCAGTGGTTTTGCCTCCTGCTACACAAGCGCAAGGACCCGAGTTTGATCCCCGGTACCAAAAAAAAAAGAAACTCAAAATACAGATATATGAATAAAGAGCAAAATAGAAGACAGATAAATAGGACACAGGGAAAAGTCCAAATAATTCCCCAAATTATTCCTTTTCAAAACTATTTTAATATATATGCTAATTTGTTTCATTTACATTACTTTTCTTAGATCTCTGAAAAGAAAGTTTTGTTTCTATTTTTTTTTGAGTTTTCATATTCTTTTTATTTGAGACCCCCCCACACCTGATTTAGCTTTTATACAGAATGAACAATTATAGGATGAATGAGAATAAAAGTATTATTGAAATACCACAGGGGTCATCAAAAATGGCATTTGAAAACAAATTTATGATGCTCAACACTAGCAGACAGATGATTTAAGGAAAAAAGTAAACAAAAGTGAGGCTATCACAGGAAAGCCAACACATTAAACTTTGTGAAAGACTACATATCACATATTAGTGGTCTCACCAATAATGTAACTCCATCTGCCGTCAACATTTTCAAAAATGAAATTATATACCTATATATAATATATAATACAAATATTTTGCTTTTAGTCTATTTTATAATGCACATTCATTCACACAATGGCAGACTAAAATGTATAAACATTCTTTTATGATAGGCCAGAACATCTATTATCCATCTATTATCCCAACAATACAAAAAGAAAACAGATGCAAATTAGTATTAAAGGACTTCCTTTACCTAAAATTACAAAACTAAATAAGGTATAGATATTTAAATCCTTTTATTTCCATTCCATCCTTTGGCTGAACTTTATTAATATAATATCTGCTCTTGTTAATCCTCCTTTTGTGAAAGGCATCATGACCCCGTCTCTCAAGCCCAACCTCCTCTTCCTCCTTTACCAGCCCCCCACCTCTACTCATGAACTGTTAATGACACATCTTCCTGTATTTCTCTGGAATTAATCTCTTCGTAATTACAGTTCCCTTTTGCAATTCCACTTTTTCATAAGTGTGGAATGTGAGATTTCAACTGCTCTGTCACAGTTTTTTCTTCTTCAGTCAGTGACGACAGCTCGCCTGCTGAATCAGGATGATTAATCTTGGTTTCATATTCCAGCCTGTACTGAATGTAATCCAGATCAGAGTCAGCTTTCTGGAATATGAGTTCCAGCTTATTGAGCTCCGCCTCCATGTTGAATAGTTGACATTCCTCCAGTTTTGTTTCTATTTGTTTCTTCTTTGTAAAACAGAGTCTTGTTTGTCTATGACTTGTATTCTGAGTAACATTTTGGCCATTCTTTTAAAATTACGATACACTACTGTTTTTCTCTAATAATTTTGTTATGAAATTTTATTTTTTCATAGAAGAGTGCTTTTTTTATATTCTTTATTATTAGTAACTTTTATTACATTAAAATTTTTTTAAAATTTAAATGGGACTTTGTAGCTAGGCATGGGGGTGCACTTGGGCAGGCTAAGGCAGGACATTCTTAACTTCAACCCCAGTCTGGATAACTTAGTGACATAGTAAGAGTTTGTCTCAAAATGATAAAGGACTAGGGATTTGACTCAATGTGAAGGCCTTGGGTGATACTGGGTACCAATTATAAAAAAAAGAAAAAAAAAGGAATACTTTGTACATTCCTAAATCAACAGAATGGTTTAATTAATGTTAGAGGCTGTCTTCATGTGATTAAATAAATTAGCTCAATGGAGGAAAATACCATTAGATAATTTTCATACATGTCTCAAATAAAAGAAGGCATTCTTCATAATATTATTTACTTAACTTTCTACATACAGCACCACAATTTTCCTAATGTTAACATCTTACACAATTATAGTACAATTATCAAAACCCAGAAAAACAGTATTAGTACAATACTATTAACTCAGCTATTATTTGAAATTCATCAGTTTTTCCACTTATGTCTTTTTTCCTATTCTAGAATACTACTCACAAGCCCACATTTCATTTAGTTGTCATTTCTCCTGTTACAATCTGTGACGGTTCCTTTGTTCTTTTTTGGTTCATCATTTTTTTTCTTATATTTCTTAATTTTTTAAAGAATAATTGTTGGTTATTTTGTATACTACCTGTCAATTGGGAGTTTGACAAGAATTATCACACAAATGTTATTACATTCTTTTCACTGCTCTTATCAAGGGGTACATATTGTCAGCTTGTGCTATTACTAAGCGATGTGAACCTCAATCACTCACAATGATGTCTCTCAAACTTCTCCATTGTAAAGTAACTATTTCTCTTTTAATAAATATCTTGGGAAGATACTTCAAAACTGAAAATAATCTATATTGTTTCAAGCTTTTGGTCAGTAACTTTAGTATACATTGGTGGACCTTGACTGCAACAATTCCAATATTACTGTGATATTTGCTTAATATTATCTACTGTCCTTGACATTTTAAAGGTGAAACTCATCTGTAAAAATGATTTAACACTTTTCTATTTTTAAATGGACCATTAGTATGTATATTTTTGTATGAACTATGTATATCTTTTCTCCATTTTTTTCTATCAGGTTTTTATCATACCCCCTCCCCTTTTTAAAAAAAAAACTACTGGGGACTGAACCCAGGGCCTCACGCATGTTAATAAAGCCTTCTATCACTGAGCTACAATCCCAACCCTTTTTAATTTTTACTTTAAAACAGAATATCAACAAGTTGCCCAGGCTGGCCTTGAACTTGTGACCTTCTTGCCTCAGCTTCCTAGAGTTTTGTGATTACAGCTACACACCAACATGCCTGGTCCTGGTTTTTGATCTTTATTATTCAATTTTTAAAAACTTTTTACATATTAGAGATATTAGTCCTTTGCCTCTAATATACACTAGAAATATTTTGTCCCAGATCGTCAGTTTTTAACTTTATGGTATCCTGTCACAAATGTCATGTTTATTGATCTTTTACTGACACGCATTTTGAGTCATATCAAAAAACCTTTCCTTAATCAAGATTAAAGAATTCTTCCAGTACTTATATTAATTCATTTTTAACATTCAGATATTTGATCATTTGGTCTTTATTCTTCTGTATGGTATAAAATATGAATCTAATCATCTTTTTCCAGATGGCTACTAAATTATCTTGTTACCATTTTTAAAAATGTCTATCTTCATTCCCAGTGATATGAAATCCAACTCTTGTCATATATTAAGCCCTATATGTATCTAGGTCTAATCCTGGACTTTCCATTCCATTCCACAAATTTAACCAGACATTAAATGGTCTATCCATTCCTGCATGAATACCCTACTATTTTAATTTTAAAAGCTTTATATAGTATATTTTAATGTCTGGTAAGACTAGTATTCCTTTTAAGTTTTCTTTTCCAGTTTTTTTCAGCTATTCCATTTGGGGGGGGGGCGGATACTGTGGATTGAATCTAGGGCCTTTGCACTGAGCTTCATCCCAGTCTATTTTAACTTTACTTTATTATTTCATTTTTTCAAATAGGGTCTAAGTCACTAAGTTGCCCAGGTTGCGTTCAAACTTTTATACACTACCATACATAGCTTTTTTTTTTGGTACTGGGGATTGAACTCGGGACCTTGTGCTTGCGAGGCAGGTGGTGGAACCACTGAGCTAAATCCCCGGCCTCATACATAGCTTTTTTTCCTGGCTATTCTAACAGGCTTACTTTTGCATATGAACTGCAGCATCAGCTTGTTGGACTTCATAAAATAGCTGTAGGTATTTTTATTAAAATTACACTGAATTTATAAACTAGAGAGGAAATCTGTAGTTCTGAGTCAGAATATTTAAGAACATATAATCATTTTTTCATGTCTACTATATATATATATATTTTTTTTTGGTGCCAGGGATCAAACTCGGGTCCTTGCACTTGTGCAGCAGGCGGTGAAACCACTGAGCTAAATCCCCGGCCAGTCTACATTTTTTGATAGTATCTGAAAAATTTTTGACTAGTAGGTTTCACACATTTCTTGTTAAAATTTCACAAGTATTTGCTTATGTTGCTACCATAAATGAGGTTTTCCCTAACATTATATCCTTTAATCATTCATTATTGGTCTACATATGATTTTTTATGTTTATTTTGTATCCTGTTTTTTTTTCTTTTTATATTACTGATTGTCTGGGGGTTTCCAGACATATCATACCATCTCCAATCTAAATTTTACTTCTGTTCATTTTTTGTTGTTGTTGTTGTTGAGACAGGGTCTTACTATGTAGTTCAGGCTGGCCTTCAACTCACTGTGTAGTCCAGGCTGGCCTCGAACTCATGGCAATCCTCCTGCCTCAGCCTCCCTAGTGCTGGGACTACAGGTGTGTGCCACCACACCCAGCTGTTCATTCATTCTTAAGACTCTAATTGATTTCTCATGTCTAACTGCATTAACTAATATCTCAAACATAATGTTTAACAACAGTAGAAATAATGGACATCATTTTTTAGTTCATCATCTTAAGTAGAAATGCCTCTAATGTTTTTCTATGAAACAAGATACTGGCTTTGGACTAAGATATACACATTTCAAGTAATATTCTTTCCTTTTCCATTCATTCATTCATTTCAAATTTCTGGGCTCATGCAATTCTCACCCTCCCTAGTAGCTGGGACTATGGCTGTGTATCTATACATTCAGCTGTGTTCTTAATTTTTGAATTTTTTTTGGTACTGGGTATCGAACACGGGACCTTGTGCTTAGAAGGCAGGCGGCAGAATCACTGAGCTAAATCCCCAGCCCTATGTTTTTAATTTTTGAAAGCTGGCTCTTTCTTTTCTTTTTCTTTCTGAGACAAGGTCTCACTATGTAGTTCAGGCTGGTCTGGAAGTCATTATGTAGCCTAGGCTGGCCTCGAACCTGCAGCAATCCTCCTGCCTCAGCCTCTTAAGTGCTGGGACTACAGGTGTGTGCCACCAAGCCTGGCCTGTGGGTCTTTCTTAACACAAAATGTATACATCATGCCAAAAGCCAAGGATTCCCCAAATTACTAAATATTTCTTTAGAATTAAGAATTAAGTCTACTGAAGCAAACAGGAGACATTAATATTAGAAAGGAAGAAGCATCACCATTTGCAGATGATGTAATAGATGTCTGAAATACTCAAAAGAATGAAATAAAACTCATATAAAGAATGAAATAATTCAGTAAGGTACTAAATACCACGTGAGCTTTACTTGAAATGTACATCTGGATTTTCTTAGGACTGGCCTCATGAATAGGTAACACCTAGGTGAGATGTGCTCTATTTTACAGAATGTTGGTCCAGAAACTTTCAATTACCTTGTTAGTATCTGAAAATACTCAGGTTTTGAAGACTGGTTAACATTAACTAAATTCAAAGGAGGGAACGGGAAAACTATAATCAGTTAATTTTCAAAGAAAATCATAAATGTAAAAAATGTGTATATTTGGTATATGTGCTGCTGAAGTGAGCACAAAAATGTATATATTTAAATTTTAAATTCTGGTATGCATTCCTATAGCCTCATATGAACTGACCACAAGAGTAAATATATTCTTCCTATTTTGTGATTATCTTTGATTAGTATGAATAGCTAAGTATAAACAAACTATTGTTAATAAACCATTATGATATAGCAGAGCATGTTTTTATAGGTTTTTTTTTTTGAGGGGGGTAGGTTGACACAGGGCCTCGCTCTGTAGTTCAAGCTGCCCTTGAACTCACTATGTAGCCCAGGCTTGCCTCAAACCCACCGCAATACTCCTGCCTCAGCCTCTCAAGTGCTGGGGTTATAGGCATATGCTGCCATACCTGGCTGAGCAGAACATGTTTTGACAGTTAATACTGTAGTTCCTTTCAGAGAAATTTATGGCAGTAAATCTGTTCTAATAATTGTAGTTTTTAATATAGAAAGTGACTGTTTATTCAAATAATATGTTTCATATTTTCTTCATAACAAATTAAAATACTGACATTAATAATCTTTTAGTTTACTGTTCTATCATACCATATTTCACATCATTTCTATTTGGAAACAAAACTAGTAAGTTACTGCTAATCCTACAGTTTTGCTGCATAAAGTCTCCTCAGCCCCAAAATTTGCAGTACAAACTAAGTGGTGGTTGCTAACTAATATTAATCTACATTGTTAAAACAGGAGTAAGACAACCTCTGAAGAAAAAATGGTATGGTAACTTGCTATGGAATGTTTCTGAAAAGCTCGTAATGCTTGTTTTAGTGATTTCATGGATGTGTTCACTTTGTGATAATTCACACTTAAGATTTGCTCACTCTTCTGTGTAAACTATACTTCAATCAAGACAACTTTTTAAAAAGTTACGAAGAAAATCAAAAACTAAAAACAAACCACACAAACAGATACACAATAAAAACAAACCACACAAACAGAATTTTTTTTTTTTTGGTACCAGTGATCGAACTCAGGACCTTGCACTTGCCAGGCAGGCTCGATGCTACTGAGCTAAATCCCCGGCCCCAAACAGATCTTTTATATCTCCCATAAAATATAATTTTTTTTGGAGCCATACTGTATTATATTTGGGAATTTTATTGTTAAAACAAAATCTAAACTTTAAACCTTAGAACCATTCAACTTGGTGAGCTACTCATTATTTCAAGTTTTTTCCAGTATGTTCAAGAACAGGAGACTCAATTACTCTATATAAGCTATCATATTTGTTTTCTCTCTTTTTCATTCTCATTTTCTTGTTCTTGGTTGGATCTTGACCTTTACAGTTTAATGATCTTACTGAGTTTAATATGGATATAATACAACTAAACTTTACAAATTGGAGTATAAGAAGGGAACAGTTCTACCTTACAAAGTGGCATCATCTCCATCCAGGTGTTAAAAGAATGTCAACCTACTAAAAAGAACTTAAATTCCCCAAATTGAACTTAGCTTTAGCCAGCCCTAAGACTTACTTCCACACCTAATTTCTCTATAGCAGCAAAATTCTTCCAAGTGCACACCTCAGAAACACTATTGGCTTGATTCTCTGTAGCATCTAGCGCGGTACATATGATACAATGTTCTACCTCCGGGTACTCTTTCTACCCTTGTGCTTTCAATTCCCACTGCTATAATGACCCTCCGAATGTCCTGCTTGAATTACCACAAAAATCTCTACTTATTCCCAGCTCTTCCCCATTCCAATTAATCTTTACTGTGACCAGATTAACTGTCCTGAAGGTCACTGTTCATGGCCCAAATGTTGAAAAAATATTCAATGACCTTGCCTTTTGAATGAAACCCAAGCCTGGCTTTAAATGTCTACACAGAATTCTATAAACAACCACTAAATAAGCTCCTGCCCTTTTACCTTTTCTTTGCCAGCCAAACTTCTTTTTTTTTTTGGTACCAGGGATCGAACTTGAGACCTTGTGCTTTCAAGGCAGGCAGCGGAACCACTGAGCTAAATCCCCAGCCCATCATCAAAATTCTTAACCACTGAGGGTTACTATAATCATGAACAAGCAACCCCACAACATAAAAAAAAAAGAGAAAAGATTCAACTCAGCATAATTTCTCAACAAAGAATAAACCAAATATGATTGTCATTCAAGACAAAAGTTTTTTTTTAAAGTTCTAGGGCTGGGGATTTAGCTCAGTGGTTCTGTCCTCTGCCTCACAAGCACAAGGTTCCAAGTTCAATCCCCAGTACCAAAAAAAAAAAAAAAAAAAAAAAAAAAGTTCTACAATCCATCCACAGTTGACAATCATTGAGTTACAGGCACACTGGAAATGTTATGCCTTTGAATGTAAATTTAAATCTACTTATTAAATTCTAAAGACTGCAAGAACTAGAGGAAATACTATTGTTATATTGGATAAGATTCCAAGCCTCTGCCCAAACTGATTCTTATTTTCCTTACTAAAGCACACCAAGACACATTTTCATGTAAAGGAAAACACAAACAGCATGGCTATTATCTCTGACCAGCTATTTTTTTTTTTTTTTGGTACCAGGGATTGAACTCAGGACCTTGCACTTGCGAGGCAGGCAGCAGCACCACTGAGCTAAATCCCAGGCCCTGACTAGCTTTTTTTTTTTGCTAAGGCAGGCAGCAGCACCATGACTAGCTATTTGTAATGAGAGACTTATATAATATAAAAGGTTGATGTCCTCTTATCAAATAATAATTAATATTTTTCTCATGATATGATGAAGTTTGAAATATTTTTCCATAAAAAGAATTATTCCTAGGAATAATGAATCTGTAGTGACTAATTCAGTGTTTGCAGCCACTTTACAGAACATAGCTTCACAAAGTAATGAGAATCATGTGTGTGTGTCAAGAAGCCTATTTTTCTTGGCACATGAAAGTCACTAAAATGGTTAGCTTTAGATATGTATGAAAGAAAAGAGACTGATTAAAACCTAAGTACTGTACAGTGAAAATAGTTAAATCCAGAGCAGGGAAGGCAAATATATTTTATTTAGCACACCAACTGTGAAGAACAAAGTATTCTGAATAAGGTACCTTTGGAGCTATATTTTTGCTCATAGGGAAAGAGGATTATAACTAATTAGTAGTATTGGTCAGAAACACGAGAAAGGATAATGACATTATTGTCATGTATTTGCCATCCCTGTATTATTGTACTTCATATAACTCCATAAAATGTATAATTACAAAATTACTTACAGCTTCAACAGAGTTACATTCTCGTCTTGTTTCTAAATAACGTAGTGCTCGTTTTTCTTCTTCTTTTAATTTAGCATCTGCCTGTCCAGAAACGAAATAGCAATCATTTTAAGAATATCAAGAGCACTGCTCAAATTATCAAATGTACTAAGTTCTAACTTACATATTTCATATAATTCTGTACACCATTTTGCTGTAAATATGAGGGTGCCTGTGTTCTATAAAATCTCTCTGTTGAATCCAAGTATGCCTTCTCAAAATTGTCCCTATAAATCTGAAGCTTGTCCTCAGGATTAGAACAAAGGTTAACTGAAAAACAAAATAGAATTTCACTTTAATTATTATCTCAATTAGTATTCTGAGTGTAATAAATGAATAAGAAACACTGAGGAACCATTATGTGCAAGATGGTAATGTTCACAAGAACATACAACAATACAAGACAAAAATCTCTATAAAAAAGTAACAGCATTAAGCAATAAAGTAACAAATAAATATTATAATGACTATTTTTAACAGGAAAGAGACTGACTTTTAAATTGATGAGCAAAAAACCATTTACAGGTTGGGTGCGCATGCCTGTAATGCCAACACTCTGGAGACTGAGGCAGGAGGACTGCTGTGAGTTCAAGGCCACCCTGGCTACATAATAAGTTCAAGGCCACCTGGAACTGCATACCAAGAGGCTATGCAGTCAAAAAAAAAGAAAGCCTTTCACAGACAGATGAGACTTAAGCTGAATCTTAAGGAATAAGCAAGGATTTGCATAGATGACTAGTGAGGTAAGTAAATACTCAGAAAGCATATGCTTAATGACCGTTGTCTGAGTGGATTATAAAGTTAACAGAAAATAAGGCAGAACAGTAAATAAGGAATGGTGCAGAGAGCTTCAAATTTCAAAGTAAGTAGCCTAAGTTTAGCATAGTATATAACTAAAGGTGCAAGTTGGGGGAAAAAACTAATAAAATTCTACCTAAAAATTAATCTGGTGAATAGTATGTGGGGTAAGTGATAGAAATAAGATTACTATAAAAAGTGCTTTAGGGTCGGGGATTTAGCTCAGTGGTTCCGGTGCCTGCCTCACAAGCACAAGGTCCCGAGTTCGATCTCCAGTACCAAAAAAAAAAAAAAAAAAAAGTGCTTTAGAAGGTAAGTGATAGGAATGATTACTATAAAAAGAATACTGTAGAATTTCAAGCTGTCTAAACTGGTAGCAGTTGAAATAAAAGAATAAATTTCAGGAACAATATGGTAATGGAAATTTAAAGACTTGATAAAAAGACATATGGCAATGGAGAAAATGCACTCAAAAATAATTCTAAAAGTTCAGCAATCCAACATATACTACTGAAAATGATTTTGTGCCAAGCATTTTGTTTAGTAAAGATGCAGTGTAGTTACTTAAAAGCCTTAATGCAAAGAGGCACAAGCACTACAAATTACTGAGAGGACTTAACTTAGTCTGAGAATTAAAAAAGGCTTCCATGAGCCAGGCATGGTGGTGCACGCCTATACTCCCAGCACTTGGAAGACTGAAGCAGGATTATTGGAGCCAACCTGGGCTACAATAGTGAGTTCAAAGCCAGCCTGTACTACAAAGTGAGAGACTGTCTCGAAAAACAATAAAAAACAAAAACCAAAAAACCCCAGAAAAGTCTCCATGAGGAAATAAAGGATGAGGATAAGTTAAAAGAGAAAAGGAAGAAGAGTATTCCATTTCAAAGGAAACAATGTATGTGACTGAAAGTACAAATAAGAATATCATTGTCAGCTGAGATGGTAGGAGAAAGAAGGTACACGGGGAAGTAACTTTCTGGAAACAAACACAAAACAAGGTACCTTTTATGAGCTATAGATTCAAATTTGTATTTCTTTAATTTAGTTCACTAAAAAGATTTACCAACCAAGATATTAGTGTTTTGGAGGAAATCTGACCACACAAATAAAAATTTGTCCTAGGTTTCATTAAAGTAGAATTAATACCATTTGTATACTCTAAAAAGAAAAGGCTGATCCCAAAAAGTAGATGTGATTTTATATGCTAATAAACATAATGACAGAATGATAATTGTCCTAAAATTTTCCATGAAAAGGAAGTTATGATTATAAAAGTTCAGGGGCTGGGGATTTAGCTCAGTGTCACCGTGCCTGCCTTGCAAGCACAAGGTCCTGAGCTCAATCCCCAGTACTGGGAAACAAAAAGTTCAGAACATACCATAGGATTCTCTTACTCCAATGACCAGCTGAGAATCAAAAGCTTCTCCTAATCTTTCAGCATGTACCAGCTTCATTGCACTATCTTGTAGTCTGTTTTTAATATTTGAAAAAATTGACTCATTCCATGTATCAAGCATGAGCTAGGAAAAGAAGAAAAAAATATTTTAAATTATTAACATATCAAGAACCACACACATACCCACACACAAAGCCATGAATGCATGTTTGGACATGGCATGTGAGCAAATTTTAGCACAGATAGCAAAAAACAAAATCAAACTCTTGGGCCTGCATTGCACAAATATTTCAGGAAGTAGTATATTTAGCATAATGGTAAAGAATAAATGTTTTAGAATCAGATATAATTGGGTTTGAATCTCAATTCTGTTACTTCTTTACCCGCTTGTGCTTGCTTCGGCAGCACATGTACTTCTTTACCCACTCTCCTATGTATAAAAAAATCAAATTTCCAGATGCTGTGTTAAAAATATGGTAGTAATGGGGCCAGGGATTTAGCTCAGTGGTTCTGCCACCTGCCCTGCAAGTGCAAGGACCCAAGTTCGATCCCTGGAACCAAAAAAAAAAAACAAATATGGTAATACTTAGAAAATGTTGCTTCTTCCATAGTTTCAAGATGGATTTCATAAATATTGGTATGTTTGGAATATTCATATGCATATGCTTATACTGACATTTAAAATGCAGAAAATCTATTTGATACTGGCCTTTTTAAAAGCGTATGTAAATCTCTTATGCTCATCAAAAATGGTAGAAATAAGATAGACACATTGCTAAATCCAAGTAGTGCTCCAAGTAACTTTGTTGAATATAGGTGTTACATTAACAACAGTGGCAGTAGCAAAACTAACAGGGTTAACACTTTTATAACATTCACCATGTATCTAGGACTCCTCTACGTATTTTTCACATAAAACTCATTTAATCTTCAAAAATGACATAGGATTGCCACATGTTCAAGGCCAGCCTGGAATACATAGTGAGACTGTCTCAGAGGAAAGGAGGAAGGGGAGGAAAAGCGGAGGAAGAGGAGGAGGAGGACAAGGAAGAAGAAAAAGAGAAGAAGAAGAACAAAGGGCAAGTGAGGAGGAAGAAGGGGAGGAAGAAGCTGGCAACTATGAGGCAAGGGGAAAAAAAGATGGAGAAGGCTGGGCATGGTTGGGCAGGAGGATCACCGTGAGTTCAAGGTCAGCTTGACCTACATAGCAAGACCATGTCCCAAAAAACGAACAAAGAAACCAAACAAATAAAAAAAAGAAATAAAGTTGGAGACTTGAAACTAAACATAAATAAAAGAAAAACATTATAGCTGAAAAGGAACTTATATGTGAAGCAGAAAAATCCACTTAAAAGTCTAAATTATTTTGAAATGCCTTCAAACAACCTTCTTTCTGAAAAATATTAGATCAAGAATGGGGAAAACCAACTTACCTTTCGGACAATACTATCTTCCACATTTGTTTTTTTATTGCTGCCCTGTTTACCCATTAAAGTAATCTCTAGTTGACAAAAGGGTTTCGGTAAAATATCACACTGTGTAAAGAATTTCCGCCATTCAACAATATATGCTTTTAGCAAAGCTGTGTCATCTTGATGGCTCAATACTCGCTGAAAAAAAAATTTTTACACCAACTTGAAATAAATGTGCTTTGAAAAATAAGAACAAAACATATTCATGCCATAATTTTAAAATATTTTATTATACAAATTGTATTATGTCCAAGAGCAATTAAAATATGTTCCCAACTACCTTGTATGTGAATGTTCAGAGCAGCATTTTAAAAAATAGACAAAAAGAAACAATCCAAATATCCATCAGCTGGTGAATGGATAAACAATATGTGGTACAGCCACACTACGAAATATTTTTCAAGTCTAGAAGGAACAAAATACTGATAAAATGCTACAACATATATGTCTTAAAAACAGTAATTCAGATGACAGAAATCTGTCACAAAAGGCCACATATTATATGATCCTATTTCGTAAGAAATGTCAAAAACAGAAATCTACCAGGTGTAGTGGCAAATGCCTAGAGGACTGCTGCAAGTTTGAGGCCAGCCTGGGTTACATAGCAAAAAAGAATAGAGAAATTCAAAGAGGCCTAAAATAGATTCACGATTTAAGAGTTGCCAGAAGTTAGGAGGAAAGGTAACGGGGATTGCTAATAGGTACTGTATAGGGTGGTTTTTTTTTAGCATGATAGAAATATCCTAGAATTAGTGGGTGATGGTTATACAACTATGAGTATAATAAACTTACAAATCATATTACAAAAATTTTGTTTTTTAATGGTGCTGCAGATTGAACCCATAGCGTCACACATACTAAGCAATGTATCTCAATATTTTAAAGATGTAATCTATTTCTCCACTGCTAATATTTTAGGCTGCCTGTGTGATTTGCTCTGTCCAATAGAATGTCACAGATGTAAAGTAAGATTTCCAAGCCTAGAGGTCTTGTAGATTCAATTAGAGACTGGGTGCTTGTGAATGAGAAACCATGTGGTAGAAGAAAAAAACAGTACCAAACATCGGATATGTTATTAGGCTCTCTTGGACCACCCAGTCCATGCAGAGCCACAGCGAACTACAGCTGCATTAATAAGCTCACGTGAAATCAGCTGAGCCCAGCCTAAATTGCTAAATCACAGAATTATGAATAAAATAGTCATGTTGGGTTGAGGAAGCACCTCAGTGGTAGAGTGCTTGCCTAGCATGTGCAAGATCCTGAGTTCAATCCCCAGAATGCAAGAAATAAATAAGTTAAAGTAAAAAATAAATCCTATTTCCTAAATTTCCCAAACACTATGCTTTTTGTGGGTTTTTTTGAGATGAGGAGTTTCATTATACTGTCCAGCATAGTCTCAAACTCCTGGGATCAGGTGATTCTCCCACCTTAGCCTCCTAAGTGCTGGCACCATGAATGTTTATTTTGACTTCCCTTCTCTTACTTACACATTTCATTGCACTGTACTGCACTGCATTGTTGGGATAGGACACACAGCCTCATGCATGCTAAGCACATGTTCTACCACTGAGGTAAACCCCCACTCTCTTTTTCATCATTTTAAATAATGCTATAATGAACACTTTTGTGTGTACTGCCTTTCCCATTTGGGAGATCTGGTTCTTCCTATAAAGATAAGTTTAACAAAGGTCTACTATCGAGAATATATAAAGAATTGAAAAAACTCAAGACTCCCCAAATTCAAAGACCCAATTCAAAACTGGGCATCTGAAATGAACAGACATTTCTCAGACAAAGAAGTAAAAGCAGCAAATAAATATATGAAAAAATGTTCAACATCACTAGTCATTCAAGAGATGCAGATGAAAACAACACTGAGATTCCACCTCACCGCAGAAAGAATGGCTGCTATTAAGAAATCATCCAGGGCCGGGGATTTAGCTCAGTGGTTCTGGTGCCTGCCTCACAAGCACAAGGACCCAAGTTTGATCCCTGGTACCAAAAAAAAAAAAAAAAAGAAATTATCCAATAACAAATGCTGGTGGGGGTGTGGGGAGAAAGAAACCCTTCTCCATTACTGGTGGGAGTGCAGACTGGTGCAACCACTGTGGAAATCAGTATGGAGATACCTCAAAGAACTAGAACTAGAGGTCCCATTTGACCCGGCTAGTCCCCTGCTGGGTATCTTCCCAAAAGAATTAAAAGAATCATACCACAGTGATATATGTGCACCCATGTTTATAGCGGCACAGTTTGTAATAGCTAAAGCTTGGAAATAGCCCAAGTGCACATCAACTGGAAACTGGATAAAGAAAATGTGTTTTTTTAATAAAATAGAGTACTACTCAGCCATAAAGAACAAAAAACTAGAGTCATTCATAGCTAAATGGATGCATATTGAGGCCATACTCTTAAGTGAAATAAATAGGACACACGTGTAAATACCGAACAGTTTCTCTAGTGTGAGAAACTGAAAGTGTAAATAAGGATTAAAATGATTAAAACGAACAATTGATAATTTGAAATAGGAAAAGGTTCAAAGGTGTAGGGTGGTGGGAGGGGAAGGGGAAAGGGAAGAAGGGAAAGGAAAAATTATGAGAAAAGAAAAAAAATGGAAACAAAATCTATTGTAAATAGAGGAGGGCGGAGGGGGTGAAGGGTGCACAGGTAATGGGGAAAAAAATAAGAACCAAGATTCATCACGTACAGGTACAAGCACCCAGTGATAAATGTAAATGTATTGTATACCTAAAATGTACCAATAAAAGTAAAAAGGAAAAAAAAAAGATAATTTTAACTGAATACTGACTAGTAATAGTCCTAAAAGAAGTTCAAATGAATACTGCTTAATAATATGACACAAAAAAATAATAATAATATGATTCACAAAGATAGATTTTCAAGCTGAGCATGGCAGCACACGCCTATAATCTCAGCACTTGGAAGGCTGAGGCTGGAAGATCACCACAAGTTCGGCCAGCCTGGGCTATATAGTGAGTTCAAGGGCAGCCTGAACTACATAGCAAGACCCTGTCTCAAAAATAAAGCTAGATTTTCTTAAGAGCTTAAAAATCCTTTAAAACTATACACCCATGCCTAGCACCATTATTCCTACAGTTTAACTGCTCTGAATCAGTAGCACTTAAACACATCCACAGTTCTTGCTGAGGTCTACATTGCAGACTTTACTGGGTCATGTTTCAGTCAAACTCTTATGTATTTCATTTGCTAGTGTTGACTGTATTTTTTAGCATCTGTTAATATCTAAGATGATTCTTTATCAGCTTATTTTCATATACAGAATAAAACTATCAATTTGAAATAAACATAATTTACCTTTACCAAAAGTCATATACAGGTAAGCTGACATTTTCCAATGCAAGTGGAAAATGTATTTCTAAATTAATTCTAGAACAATAGTTGTAATTGTGATATTGAAAAAATTTTGTTTGAAAATAAAATTCATTTTCATTAAAATGTAATTCTCTTAAAGCAATAATTTTAAAAAATTTACTCATTAAAATATTATCAATAAAATGTTATAGTACTTAATATGGTATCATTTTTACTTCATCAGGGCAGTGGCTACTAGTAAAATTAAATATATAACAATCATATATTTTATTTCAGTATCTTCCTTTGGTTCTATATAGGAAAAACACATTTTAAATTTTGAATCACTAAGCAGCTATTTAAGTTTTTTTGGGGGGGGGGGGACTGGTACTTGGAATTGAACCCATGGTGGGTAAGCTACATCCCAGTTCTTTCTTAAAACATTTTATTTTGAAACATAGTCTCATTAAGTTGCCCAGCCTGGCCTTGAATGTGTGAACCTCCTGCCTCAGCCTCATAAGTAGCTGGGATTACAGGTATGCACCACTACACGTGGCTAGTATTTAACATGCTGCACACACAACTTTCACTAATGTTGTACATTTCACTGACATAAAAACTCACTAAAGAATAAGAAATCCTAGCCCTCTAGTTTTCACATTTCATTTTATAGGAAGGAAAATTATTGCCCTTCTCAATCATTCATGAGCAATGTCATAGTTGTTCTTGGCATTCATTGTGCCCAAAAGACAAAGGTAGAAGAACAAAACAAAATAATATTTGCCTAATTGATCAAATGCCTAAATGAGCTGTGTATTTAATAAAAGTAAAAACTTATACATAACATCAATACAAGACTGCTGATTTCAGCTCAGCAACAGCAATACAAAGGAAAGTCCCAGGATTTTACAAGTAGAGAAGTAACTGGCATTGAAAAAATAACTGCCCACTTCAAGAGATATTTTTCACAGGAGAGAAAGAGATACATATGGACTGACCTCAGACAAAAAGATTATGGTAGTGGGGACTTCTAAAAATGTATAAAAGACTGAACTCTATAGCATTTTTTATTGAGGAAAATAATGTACTATCTTGACAGAGTAGCACTGTGGGGGAAAACTCAACAACTGACAGCTTATTTTATTTAAAAATTTAACAAAAGTGTCCAAACTAAAAGTGATATTTAAACTTACTTTACAGGGCCGGGGATTTAGCTCAGTGCTTTCACCACCTGCTGCACAAGTGCAAGGACCCGAGTTCAATCCCCACTACCCCCCAAAAAAAAGGTACTTTACAAAGTTCTACCTTCAAAATCATAAAATGTATTTTCTGAAGAGATCAAAAACCAGTCTAGGGCTAGGGGTATAGCTTAGTGGTGGAGAACATGTTTAGCATGTGCAAGGGCCTGCATTCAGTTCACAACATCAAAAAAATAGTAATAGTAATAATCCAAAATAGAGATAGAGAACTTACTGCCTGTGCTTGCTTAATAAATTCAAGGATATCTTCTTTTAAAGCCTGATGAATTTTTGCCGGACCTTTATCATCCCAGAGACAGACTGCATGAACATCCCTGTAAAAATAAAGTGGGTAAACAAGTAATAATGGAATAAAAGCGGAGACAAAATTCATCTTAAGTTCTGTATTAGTAGTTTCCATGGATAATGGTAGACCAAACTAATGATGCCTGAATCCATTCACAAGATCCACATGTCCTTTATAAATTCTTACACATATATTTGTTTCAATTTTTATTTTCTTTTGTAGTTGTTTTCCTCAATCTCTGCTACTCTATAAAACTTCATTATAAAAAGGATGTCTCCATCTCCCAACTGCACTGCCCTAAATTAACTGCTCTTAATATTTTCTTGTGGAAAAACAAATACAAATCATTTTAATTCCTTAACACATAGATATAAACAGTCTGCTTTTAAAAGAAAATTATAAATCCCATTAGGGCAAATCCCTTAGCTTCCTGTATGTTACTCAATGACAATCATCTCCTTTATTTTAACAAAACACAAAAACAAAAGTTCTCATAAACTGATACATAAAAACTCTGAACTTATAAAGCTGACGTTTTACCAAAAGGTAAACTACTTGGCTATTAACATGCTGTAATGTGGTGACATTTTATTTTGTTTCTTTGATCTTTTTTTATTTTTATTTTATTATTATTTTTTTTTTGGTACCAGGGATCGAACTCTGGTCCTTGCGCTTACACAGCAGGCAGCGAAACCACTGAGCTAAATCCCCGGCCCTCTTTGATCTTTTTTTAAATGGCAGAAGCACTGCCATGTATGGAACAAGTCCCTGAGGAGTATTTTTTTTTTTTGGTACCAGGGATCGAACTCGGGTCCTTGTCTGAGGAGTATTTTTTGAATGACTTAATTCTCAATATAAGACCTTATCCTTTTAAGGTTCCCTGAGCGACAACTTGGTAATTAAGAAATTAACTTTCTATATATGTACTAGTATTAAATATATTTTTAGGGGCTGGGGATTTAGCTCAGTGGCACCACGCCTGCCTTGCAAGCACAAGGTCCCGAGTGCAAGCCCCAGTACCAAAAAAAAAATTTTTTTTATAATGTATCTGTCATCTAAATGTCTCTTTAATTTTGAAATGTCCATATATATCGCCAATACCTGAGTCAAAATCACCATCATCTCTTACTTGGTTTGCCATGACAAAATTAAGTCAACATGCACTAACTGCTTACTGTGTGTCAGGCATGGCACACTGACGTGTGTGATAGTTTAGGTCTTCCAAAAAGCAGATGGGATGAGAAATGTAACCGATTTATTGAGGGAGTAATTGTGAGAGAAGATGGAAGATAAGCTACAGAAACCTGGGTTAGTTATAAGAACATACGAAGTAGGTCTGATTCCTGCAGAAGACAGAAAGAAGGCTGAATATCAAGAGTCATACATTGTAGGGCAATTCTAGTAAATTCTGAATTGTAGTAAAGCTGTCGGAGAGTTTTGGAGCCCAAGTCCCCATCACAGGAATCATGTGCCTCTCCAAAACACGGCTACCTTAGTTTTCCTGGCTTACTCAAAATCACTGGTAGGTACATATCAAAAATCACCTGAATCTCCTAAGGCAATGGTGTGTCAACAAGAATGGGGGTTAGACAGCTCCCTAAAAATCTTACCTAAGATTCAAACAATGTGCATGTGTGCATGCATGTATGTGTGCCTGTTACAGTGGAGCTGGAACTGAACCCAGGGTCTCAAGCATGCTAAGCGAGTGCTCTATTACTAAGCAACACCCTCAATCCTTTTTATTCTATTTTGAGAAAGGGTCTCACTATATGGCCCAGGATGACCTTGAACCTTCGATCATTCTCCTGCCTCAGGCTCCTGAATATCTGGGATTATAGGCATACACCAACATGCTTGGCAGAGTAAAACACTCCATAACACCACATATGGGGAATGTCTGCTAACTGGAGTTTACAAGGGTCAAGGTTAAAGTAAATAAACATTGCATATTAGTCAGAGCAATTTCTCTTTCTCCTTCTCTCTCCTTTTGTTTACTGTGGTACTGAGGATTAAACCCTGGAGGGCCTCACACATGCTGGGTAAGCATCCTACCACTGAGATACATAGCCAGGTCCCCCCTTAGCTGTTTTTTTTTTTTTTTTAAGATAAGGTTTTGCTGTGTAGTCCAAGCTGGCTACACACCATCCTCCTGCCTCACCTCTCAAGTGCAAATCACAAGCATATGCCATCCTGTCCTCTTCCCCACTCATTTCTTAAATTTTGAGACATGTGAATAATGTGTTGAATGTGGCAGTTGTTTTTTTGCTGTTATTTAGTCTTTGTTGATATATCATGTAGAATAATGTTCACTGAGTAGTACTAATTGGGAAAAGTAGCACACAGTCACGGTGTTCAATGCTTCAAGTATACTTTTTTTCTTTTGGTACCAGGGATCGAACTCAGAACCTTGTGTTTGCAAGGCAGGCAGCGGCACCACTGAGCTAAATCTCAAGTACACTTTTAGGCAGAAATATGAATAACCTTCTACCTGCTATAGTTGGTGGTGTCAATATATTGTTTTAAAGACTCCTTGATCTCCTTGGAATATTTAAAGCACCCTGGTACTTTGGAGTACATCAAATATGTATTCCTTCTAGGTAAAAAGATTCCTGTTTATCTTATCATGGCATTGCACAGGTTGCAAGACCTACAATAATTAAAATCTTTCTAAATTTTATTTTCTTAATTTGAGACAGTCTCCTGAGTTACCCAGGCTGGCCTTGAACTTGTGATCCATTTGCCTCTGCCTCCCAAGTAGGTAGGATTACCACCACACCTGACCTGTTTTGACCATATTAATTGTTAAAATTTAGGCTGCCTTATATTTTTCTTAATATGAGGTACTAAAATAACGTGCTGATATCAACTACATTGATTATCTGAGATTTCTCCCCCTTTTCCCATAATCCGTATCACTGTTTCTCAGTTGGCATGCTAATAATATTTTGGGTGGTATAAGAGATTGTACTGGCTGGGTGTGATGGAGCCTGCTTGTGATCCTAGCTAGGCAGGAGGGAGGCTGCAGCAGGAAGACTGCATGTTTGATGCCAATTTGGGCAACTTAGCAAGACCTTGTCTCAAAATGGATGGTATTTACTAGTACTTTTACCTATTTTGCCTCTGGAAAAAAGGAGATGTGAAACAAAGGAAATCTTCAAATAGAAATACATTTATGAGTTTTATTTATTTATTTATTTATTTTTGGTAGAGGAAAATTTGTTTTTCAGTATTGGAGTTTTAAAAAGCACTTTTTTGTTGCTACTGAACTCTTGTGAAATCAGATTTTCCAATGTGATGTGCATATTTTTTTAGTGGATCAATGTGGACCCTAAGACTGGACAAAATAAGGACTTAAGACACTCTTGCTTGTCCTTGAACTGAGAACATGACTGTGAGACCTGTACCATCTTAGCTTTCCTTCTGTCGAAGAAAAGCTGAAGGCTTTTCTGGAATCCTGAATTCACAAATTTTAATTGCCTGGTCTGGCACTAAGCTGAAATCTGATTCTGATGATGGGCTATTACAACCTTAACACAAGGTGTGATCAACAGAAAGCAGACACATGCTTCAATAAATAGGACTCTGCTCTGAAGACTGTTGAAGATTTAAAAGACCCTTCTATGGATCCATAAACTATTAAACATATCATGGATTCTGGCTGAACTGTCTCAACAGTTACTGATGCCCTCTGAAAAGGGCTTATTTTTTGATGAGACCATCCAAAATCAAAGTGCTAATTGGCTCTACACGTCTGATACAAAGAATAGCACTGCATTCCTAACTTGTGGTTCCTGCCAAAAATTCCAAGTCAAGAGAGGGCACATTATAAAATCTCTTCATTACTCCTTATAAACTGGACTCCTGACCCATTCCCAAGATGTCTCATGGCTACTGATTTGTGTTCAGCTTTCTAGATTAGTTGCAGTTTGCAACAACGGATTAATAATAATAACCACTCCATTTCTCTTACCCTCCTCTAAACCATTCTGGTAACCATTCTGGTAAACCCATCTTAGTAAGGCAATGTGGTTGTTAAATATAGCAGTCCCCAAAAAGGAACTGTTTTTTTTTTTCTAGCCTATGCAGTAGAAAAATAATCAGGAAAAACAGAGATGAGAAGTAACATAAACTCATTTTGAAAAATTTCATCCTGATCAATTTCTAAACCTGTCTTTCTAGTTAAGTATGAAAAATGTTTGCTGTTAAAAAATGCCTCTTACAGGTCTGGATAATGGGGAGGGGGATGAAAAGTTTTATTAATGAACATGAAACACTGATTCTTTAAGAGAAAAGAAACAAAACCCAGCACCTAGGGAGGCAAAGAGGCAAAAGGACATTAATGATTTTTGTTTTTCAGAACTATTTCTGAATGCTTGCCGCTCTCCTAAAAGAAAATGCCCAGTGTTGTCTTTCCACACTCCTGTAGGTCTTTTTAATTCAAAACTACTGCCAAGCATACACCTGCACCTATCAGACTGTGAGACAACAGGGAACAGCCTAGCCTCTGTACTAGCCACATAGAGCACCTCCAAATGTTCATCCTAGTGAGGAATGTGCATTGGTATGATGGATAAACCAAACTGCTCAGAACTAAGTACCCTCAGTTAAGTGCAAGGCCTGAACTGAATTTTGGACTGGACTGAGAACCCTAGAGTGAAAAGTTCCACAGTGGGAATCCAACTGAGGGCCTTATTAACTTGTACTAAGTGACTAATACATGTCTTGTTTGGGGTACCCTAACAATTTAAACTGTTTTAAATTGGGATATCATATGTGACCTCTAAGATTGCATTCATTTGTGTATATGCCCTGACCATCATGAATGTTTGTTTCAACTTAACTGGCTCTTTGCCTGAATTGATGCCTCTGAACATTTTTTTTTTAAATCCATACAGAACCATAAGGAGAAAATGTTTGGTTTTCTAAGGTAAACTTCATGTTAAGGGAACTTGGTTTTTTTTTTTTTTTTTTTTTTTGGTTCCAAGGATCAAACACAGGACCTTTCACTTGCCAGGCAGGTGTGGTGTCACTGAGCTACATCCTGGACCCTAATGGAACTTGTTTTAATTGGCTAAATCCAAGACCCTTAAAAGGTATAACTGAGATTATTATTACAGGTTGGCCTTGCTCTACGGTGTGGGAGCTCACTAACAACAATTTTGCTGTAAAGCCATTTTGGCCAAAATGCCAAGGCCTGAGAGTATCTGTATTCCTTAGAAAAGCCTGCTTGTAAGGTCAGCCTTTGGCTGGCACTGTAGAACCTAAATGGTCAACAGTTTCCTATACTTTCATAAAACTTTCCTGAAACAATAACAGTGGCTCATGTACCTCAACTGTTTATATACACAATATAGTTCACACTGAACATGTGCTGAGAGTCTACAATTCTGATACATGCAAGGCACAGACTATGTGACCAGCTGCCATAAAAAGCCTGGACACCGAGTCTGTCAACTTTCCCTGGAAGACAACGTATCACAGCTTGCCCATCTTCTTGTTGGGGAAAGTGTGTCCTGTGTGACCATACTGGAAGCCAACTCCTTGCTTGACCCCCGCCACCCCTGCTACCGCCATGTTGTCCTATGTGCTATTTCCCTTTGCTGATTTTGGTGTTTGTTTTTGAGTCAGTGTCTTGCTATGTATTTCAGGGTGGCATTAAACTTACTATGTAGCCCAAGCTGGCCTCAAACTCAAGGCAATCCTCCTGCCTCAGCCTCTTGAGTATTGGGATTACAGGCATTCACCATCATCCCCAGTCCCTTTGCTGATTTTGATTTGTATCCTTTCACTGCAATAAATCATAACTGTGAATATATACATAGTCCTGTGAGCCCACCTAGGAAACCTGAACATAGGAGAGGTCTTAGCAACCCTCAAAACAACTATTAATTTTAAAGAAGTAAACAGACCATCTAGAACTGTACACTCCATAAAGGTATAAAAAGACATTATCAAAATTTAGTTATGGGCTGGGGATTTGGCTCAGTGGTTCCTCCGCCTGCCTCGAAAGAGCAAGGTCCCGAGTTTGATTCCTGGTAACAAAAACAAACAAACAAACAAACAAAATTTAGTTATGTTAGCAAGCAGAATTAATGGGTTACTTACGAAAACAGATCAAACCACTGTTGTTTTGTAACAGATTCTTGGCGTAAAAGCTTCAAAACAATTGGGCGCATAAAATCCCACTTGTCTTCAAACTGAAGAGAGCCTTTATTCTTAAAAAGAGAGAGAGAGTAGTTTAATTTAAATGCAGTTAAATCAAAAGTGCTCTATAATTTTTTTAAGAGAATGCAGGGACTTATGCATGTATGTATAGAAATACATACACACTGGGGACTGAACCCAAGGCTTTCTCACTAAGCTATATCCCCAGCCTTTTTTATTTTGAGATAGGGTCTCACTAAATCATTAAACTCCCCAGGCTGGGATTGAACCTGTGCTCCTCAGTCGCCCAGGGTGCTAGGATTATAGGTGTGCACCACCATGCCTGGCTGCTGGATTCAAATTTAAAAAGAAAGAATTTTCCATTATGAAAAGGTTTAACTTTATATCAAGGAATCATAAGAAAACAACTATAAAAGAGAAAAATTGGAGGTAGAGCTATAGCTCAGTGGTAGAGCATCTGCCCATGTATGAAACCTAGGTTTGATCCTCAGCACTGGGGATGGGGAGGTGGGGTTGGCGCTTCAACAGGGCATGGTGGCTCATGCCTTTTGTCCCAGCACTTGGAAGGCAGGAGGATCACCAGGTTCAAGGCCAGTCTGGACTACATATTTAGACCCTGAGTCAAAATAAAGTTTGGTGAAGAATTTGGCTTTGGCCAAAGAGAATGTCTGGTCTTTCCTTCTGGCTCTTGGTAAATAATATCTGGGCACTTGAAATATTATGTCTCTTAAGTGTTTCTCTGTTTGCCTTGAGACCTTGGATCATACTGGATATACTAACAATGTGATTTAGGGAGTGAACTGGCCAGGCCTATGTGGTCTTAGAATGAGAAAGCTGAGCACTGGTATCAGTCAACCTGGAGACTGAAATTACCCATGTGATCAATCAGTCATGTTTAGTGAAGAAGTTCCATAATGACGCTGAACAATGAAAGGTGGATGGGCCTGTTTGGTATTACTTGTACATACTGTCACACATTACTCCAGAAGATAACCATGTGCTGACTACACATGGAGAGGACAACTGTGTTTGAAACTCCCCTAGACTTTGCTCAATGCTTCTCTTCCTTTGGCTGATATTAGTCTGAATCCCTTCCCTATAACAAATAGCAACCATGATTACAGCTTTCAGTAAATTCACTGAGCCTTCCTAATAGGTATCGTAAGTGAGCAGGTGGTAATTATGGGGACAGTGGATCCTCTAATTTTGTAGTTGTCCTAATCTCATAAAAAGTACAGTTGTCTCTTGGTACCCACAAGGGGAATGGACACATGATCCTCCATGGATATACAAATCTGCTGATACTTAAGTCCTTTATATAAAATGAGTGTTCGCTTATTTCCTACATATACTTTAAATCATCTCTAGATGACTTATCATACCTAATATAACATAAATGCTATGTAAATAGTTGTTATACTGTGTTGTTTGGAAATGACAAGTCTGTACACATTTAAAAATCTGAACATTTTAAAATAATTTCAATCTACAGTTGGTTGAATCTGCTTATGTGAACCATAGATGCAGGATACCTGTGTGGCAGAAATCTATGTAAACTATGAAAACTGAGGGGAAAAAATACAGGAAAGATAACTATCTCATTTCATAATGCTAACAAAACCTTGCCACCAAATTAGAGAACAGCAAAATAAATGGAAATAATAGGACAATTTACCACAGAACACAGATGCAAAGAGCTAAGCAATTAGTGAATCAAACAAGTGGCATATCAAAACAGTGTTTCCTCGCTGGGTGTGGTGGTGCACATCTGTAATCCCAGCACTTGGGAGGCTGAGGCAGGAGGACCATTGCATGTTTGAGGCCAGCCTGAGCTACAAAGCAAGTTCAAGGTCAGCCTAAACTATACAGTGAGATCTTGTCTCAAAAAAAAAAAAAAAAAAAACCCCAGTGTTTCCTCATAGCTTATCCCAAGAATGTGAAAGTGGCTCAACATTAGAAGAAAAAAAAAAAACACCAATTATATTTCCAAAAAGAAAAGGAAGAAGACCTCAAATATGTTATTAAATATTCCTTTTCAACTTAAATATGGCTATGTGACTTGCTTGTGGGCCAATAAAGTTCAACATAAGTCATTAATCATCTAATAAACCAGAATTTGTTTGGTTCTAAGGATTGAACCAGGGCCCGTGCACATGCTAGGCAAGCTCTCTACCACTGAGATACAGCCCCCATCACAGATCAGCCTGTCCATGTGCTGACTGTATGGAATCTGGAAAGTCCCTGAAATTATAAACTGAAACACTTTCTCAAGGAATGGCACGACAATCTATGATATGACATAACAACCTACATCAGAATCATCTGGGTTAGCAACTGATTACATAAATAGATTTCCAAAACTTATCACAGATCTCTTCTTAGAGGATATTTTTCTTGCCATAGTCAAGAATTTTATAAGTTCTTTCCATAATTCTTTTATGTTTATTTGTGCACTCTTTATTAAGAGGGAAAAGTAAATAAAGACATGAGAATTATACAAAAATAATAGTGGGAAAATAATATGAAGCCAGGCATAAACTTAGTACACAAAGCATAAATCACAGGATTTTGAATAATCTGGGTGAAGTTCTCATTAGCTGATGCTCTGAGGAGAACAAAAGCTACCTACGTGATCTACTAGTTGCTGAGGGGAAGAGGCACAACTAATTCTGCTACTGAATTTTGAGTGGATGTCTTCCATGGGTCCTCATATTAAGAACACGATGCGACAGATGCAGGCACTTAGAGCAAGCAGTGTAATAACACTTAGGATGAACTATGAGGATGCAAGACACATCACTTGCTTTTTTTTTTTTTGGTACCGGGGATCGAACTCGGGTCCTTGCGCTTGCGAGGCAGGCCACGGAACCACTGAGCTTGCCTTGCAAGCGCAAGGTCCCGAGTTCGATCCCCGGTACAAAAAAAAAAAAAAATTCCCTTCCTGCCTAAACAACTAGAAAGCCAAGAAGGCAAAGCAGGACAGTGCTTCCTGAGAGAAGAAAAACAAAAGACATGAACCCTATAAACGTCCAAACATACTGCTTGGAAAGAATGTCCAGAAGGGGGAAACCCAGAGCCTGATGGTTTCGTAAGTTTAAAAGACAGAGTTTGGAAAGGTCAAGGCAACCAGAATTTGCAGTGTGGAATACCAGGGGAAGAAAAGAAAAAGCTGCCATGCCAGTGATTCCAGCACTTGGGAGGCTGAGGCAGGAGGACTGCCATGAGCTCAAGGCCAGGCTGGGCTACACAGTAAGGGGCTCAAAAAACAAAACAAAACAAAACAAAACAAAAAAACAAAACAAAACAAAACAAAAAAACAGAAAAGAAAAAAAAGGACAGGAAAGGAAAAGAAAAGAAAAAAACCAAAAGCTGCATAAAAAGGGAGCTCTGGATATCTGCAGAAGGAACTTCTTAAGCCTTTGGCTGAGTACTGTCCTGTACATATACATGAGAAAACTATCTGAGACTGGGGAAAAATCATTTTAAAAGGAGACACAATAATTACCAGTGTGGCCGGGGGGTATAGCCCAGTGGTACAGCACCTGTCTGGCCAGTGCGAGGCCCTGAGTTTGATTCCCAATACTACTACTACTAATAATAATAATCACCAGTGTGCACATACAACTATAATTAGCTTGTGTTCCCAACAGCCAGAATGAAAACATCCCTAAAATGCCAGAAATTGGGTAAAGTCCTCAGTAGTGCTGAAGCTATAGCGGGACTATGTAGTTAGGATGCTAACTGTTCATCAAAGGTCCCTGTGTTAAAGGCCTGCTCCTCAGGGTGGCAATATTGGGAGGCATTGTGGACCTTAAGGAGGTAGGGCCTGTGACAGATCCTTCGTCACTGGGCGGATACCCTTGAAAGGGACTGTGGGACCCCACACGCTTCAGCTGCCACCTCTCTCTTGCTTCCTGGCTCTGGAAGTAAGTGGTTTTACCACATCCTGCGCTCTGATCATCATGCACTGCCCTCGCCAGAGGCCCAAAGCAGTGGTCACCTGATCATGGACTCCAACGTCCAAAGATGCAAGTCAAACATCAATCCTTTTTTTTTTTTTTTTGGTACCAGAGATCAAACTCAGGACCTCATGCTTGCCAGGCAGGTGCTGTACAACTGAGCTACATCCCCAGCCCCAAAATCAATCCTTTCTCAGTTAATCATTTCAGGTATTCTGTTACAATGATAAAAAGCTGACTAAAACAGAAGCCCAAAGTAGCCAACCCTTAAATATTATTCTGAACAAAACTTTAAAAATCACACTGACTCCAAGTTACTAGAACTGTATTTTACCAAATCTAAAAATATTTCAAGGAAATTTTAAAAACCTATCCCTAAACAAAAAGAGTCCAGGAGTGGCACTGTGGGCCTATAATCCCAGCAGTTGGGAAGCTGAGACACGAGGATTGCTGCTATTTTGAGCTCAGCCTGGACTACACTGAGTTCGAGGTCAATCTGGACTACATAGTGAGACCCTGTTTCAAAACAAAACAAAATAAATAACAGAAAGTAAGGAGGTAGATCTTTTTCAAAGGGGAAGGAAATCAAGAGATGGAGGGAGGTGGGAGAAGAGGGAAAAAGCATGAAAAAAGAATAAATTAAGATGTTATATATATGTACCAACTCCACACAAGTAATATAAAACATTATGTATTGCACACGTTCCAAAAAAAGAATGAATTAAGGGCTGGGGATTTAGCTCAGTGGTTCTGCCGCCTGGTTCAAAAGCGCAAGGACCTGAGTTCGATCCCCAGTACCAAAAAGAAGAACTAAAATGTATTATGTACATGTACCAATTCCTCACAAGGAATGTAAGCATTATGTATACTACCAATAAGCACTAATAAAAAGTGAAAAAATATTTTTTAAAAAATTTTAAACCCACCAGGCATGTTGGCGCACCCTGTAATTCCAGCACTCGGGAAGCTGAGGCAGGAGGACTGCCACAAGTCCTAGGCCAGCCTGAACTACACAGTGAGACCCTGTCTCAAAAAACAAAAACAAAAATTTTAAAAACTCATCCCTCAAATCATAAAACTTGAAATGGTATCTACTCAAAAATTAGCAAAAACCATCCTGCACTGTGGTATACACTGTAATCCCAGCACTAGGGAGGCTAAGGCAGAAAGACTGCTATGAGTTTGAAGCCAGCCTTGACTACAAAGTGAATCCAGCCAGAACTACATAGTGAGACCCTGACTCAAAAAACAAAAACAAAAAACAATTACCAAAAACATAAAGTATAACCAAAAGAAAAATATAATAAAAAAATTTAAACAATCAAAAGAAACTGACCCCAAAATGAAGTAAGTAATAGATTTTGTAGACAAGGATGTTAAGTCAATGTTTAAAAATAAAATATGCTCAGCAGGGAGTTGTGGCACATGCCTGTAATCCCAGCTACTTGGGAGGCTAAGGCAGGAGGATCACAAGTTCCAGGCCAGCTTGTACACCCTGTCTCAAAATAAAAGATAAGAAGGGGTACTCAGCACTCCCTGAGTCTAATCTCCAGGACTTCTTAAACTAACAATCTTCACATGATCAAAAAGGTAGAGAAGCCGGACATGGTAGTGCACATCCGTAATCCCAACACTTGGGAGGATTGCACTGAATTTGAAGCCAGCCCAGTCTACATAGTGAGACCTTGACTCAAAAAAACCAAAAAAGGTAGAGGAAGACAGGAGGACTCCAAGTTTGAGGCCAGCCTGGGCAAATCAACAAGACTTTGTTTCAAAATAAAAATAGAAAGGACTAGAAATGTAGCTCAGTGGTACTTGTGGGTTTGCTCTTCAGTTTAGAAGGGATGAACGAGTGGAAGGAGGAAGGGATGGAGGGAAGGAAAATATGGAAACAAAATATTTAAAAATGAGCCGCACTCAGGAGGCAGAGGCAAGAGGATCATCATAAATTCAAGGCCAGCCTGGGCTACATAGTGAGTTCAAGGCCAGCCTGGACTACATAAGGAGATCCTGTTTCAAAAACAAAACAAACAAACAACAACAAAACCAAAATAAAATGAGTATCAGAAATCTGTGGAAAATGTCAAATGACCTAATATAGGTAAAATTGGAATGGGGGGGCAGGTAATTTGAAGGAAAAAAAGGCAAAAATGTTTCCTAATTTGATGAAGTGCACAGCTATAATATATTAAACAATAAGGAGGTAGAATGAGTGATCTGAAGATTCTAGTAATGGAACTGGTTGAAACAAGGGCATTAATGGAATGAGAAAGAAAGAAGAGGGCAGTAAGAGTAGGATCCTTGAAACTAAGATCATCAAATGGTAGAATTTAGCAAAAATTCCACCCTTATGATATTACCAAATGTCAGAGAGAATAAACATATCAAACTCTCATCCAGACGGTTAACTGTATACTGGTATGGCCATTTTAGAATACTATTTAGCAGTGTCTATGAAAGCTAAACATACTATATGATTCAGCAGTTTTACTTCTGTTACCCGGCCCTTATCTTGAATTTCTGCTCCTTCCTAATCTTGTTTATCTCTGAGGACAGGATACCTGCAGCCCAGAGGTCCCATTCAGGTGAGCTGGCCAAAACTGGCAGTTCTCAGATGGCTGCCACAGTGCCCACCAGACAACCTCCAGACAACTTCATTATAATGCCATCTATATGCTCAATGACACTCTCCTTTCAGGGCCATGACACTTGACAACTGCCATAATGACAACCAGAAAGAACCATAAAAGAGGCAGAAATGTGTCACTCCAATTCCTGGAAAACCTCCGTCCATTCCCAGAAAAGACACAAATTATCTTCCTTTTTATTAAGTCTTCCCTCCTCCTTTCTTTTACCCTATCAATGATGGTGAACCTTTTAGAGCTTTCAGTAACAGCCCACTGCAGAACAAGTGCCATAGTTCCCTACTGCTGCATCTCTGCAACTTCCCAAACCCCAACAGCTTAAGAAGTTGATTTGTCTCTGTGGAGTTTCATATTTGCTGAGGCAAATTTGCTCATTAAACAGTCTGTTGTATTTTACTTTAAAAATAAAACAGAAGTTGATTTGTAAGTTTATCTCCCACTTCTTTTACTTTCCCACTTTTATTCTTGGCCAAATAAAAAAATTCAGGTTAAGGGCCAGGGATTTAGCTCAGTGGCACTGCACCTGCCCCCCAAGCGCAAGGTCCTGAGTTCAATTTCTGGTACCAGGGAAAAAAATGCAGGTTCCCTCCCTCCCCCCAAAAAGATAGTAAGAGCCGAGCATGATGGTACACCACCTGTAATCTCAGCATTTGGGAGTCTGAGACATGAGGATCTTGAGTTCAAGACTAGCATGAGGCTGGGCATGGTGGTGTATGGCTGTAATCCCACCACTGAGGAGGCTGAGGCAAGAGGATTGCTGCAAGTTTGAGGCCAGCCTGGGCTACATAAGATGAGTTTAAAGCTAGCCTGCATTACACAGTGAGACTCTGTCTCAAAAAACAGACCAAAAAAACGCAAAAAAGACTAGCCGGGGCTACACTGCAAGTTCAAGGCTGGCCTGGACTATGTCACAAGACCCTGTCTCAAAATAAAAAAAAGGAAATATATACTATATATGTGGAAAAAGAAGACAAACCTTGTACTGGATTAGAATTGAAAGGATTGGGGTAAACTCATTGTTTCTGATAACAGAGATACAAAAATAAGTAGTGATATGGGCTGGGTGCGGTGGCACACACCTGTTATCCCAGCACTCAGGAGGCTGAGGCAGGTGGATCTCTCAGAATTCAAGGCCAACCTAGGCTACATAATGAGTTGAAGGCCAGCCTGAACTACATAGCAAGACCCCATCTCAAAACAAAAAAAAACACAACAGAAATATAGGGGTGTGTGTGTGTGTGTGTGTGTGTGTGTGTGTGTGTGTGTGTGTGTGTCCTTCCTCAGTTCACTAAGAGGGCCTGGAAATATTAACACCCTAATAACAATGAACATACCAGTATCTACATCTTGGTTTTATAATACCAGACTCCACCAAAAAAAAGTCCTTAGAGAAAAATGCTAATTCCAAGGTTGGGGGAGAGATGATCCTGGAAAACTTTTTATGTGCCAGAAAGTAGGAAAGCAGTCAATCTGAGCAGAATAAACAACACTAACAAGTTTTAAAGTATTTAATAAAGTAGTTCTTTGAAAGGGGGGAGTAGCCCACAGATATTGACATGAATGTATTTACCTTATAGAAAGGTCACCCATAAATTCACTGAATGAAAAACTTAAAAGGAGTTGAACAGGAAGCTACTGAAATAAGTTCATATGGTCAATGAAGAAGAAAACCCTAAACTAAGGCAATTAAATATAAGAGTATAGATATAAAATGTTTATAAAGTAGACTTTATAAGGATAGAATTATGGGCCGGGGATTTAGCTCAATAGTTCTGCTGCCTGCCTCACAAGCTCAAGGACCCGAGTTCGATCCCCAGTACCAAAAAAAAAAAAAAAACCAAGAAAAAAAAAAATTAGGGTAGAATTATGATTTAATCACTTGCCAGCTGTGTGACCTTGAACAAGATATTTAAACTCTCTGTGCTTTACCTACATTTATGTAAAATGGATTTAATAAAGTTATCTATTTTAAAGGGCTGTTGGAAGTATTTAGTAATGAATGTAAACTGTTCCAAAAAGTGGCTGGCATAAATAAATACTGTGAAAGTTGACTATGATTAGTATATTAGTCCTCCAACTATAATTACTACTATTTCTAGTTCTTCTACAGTAACATAACTTACTTGGTTATAATTAGATGTAAGAATAAGAGAAAGAATCTTGAAAATTACTCAACATATTAAGGCCTAGTCTCTCAAATGACAATAATCAACCCCCAACTCTCATATCTTCACAAAAGAAATCCAATTTGTATAGTTTGGATCTTCCATGTAAATTATGAGGCAGCTACTTGAATCTGTGCCTTCCCATATTATTAATAAGCCACTAATGCTCTCAGTTATATGATTTTAAAACCATATTTGCCAAACCTCATTAACCAAAAGAACCACAAAACTACAGTATTTATTTGAATAGTGGAAGTCTCACCATGCTGGCCATGCTAGCCTTTGACAGGTGTTCCTCATCAGTATACCTCTACAGACTCATGCCTCAGAAAACAGATCACTCAGGTTTCAGTTCCAGTGCCACCCAGAGAGGGCTTTCCAAACAATCTAAGAACAATGTCCTTTCTCTATTTCTCTCTACACATCCAGGGCCAAGGTTTTGAGCTCATAGAGATATGTTTTGATGTGGCTATAAGGCTGAAATTTAAGTCAGACTAAACAAGACTTTCTTTTTTTAATGTTCAACTTAACTGTTTTTAGGTGTTTTTCTTTTTCCCTGCCATTCTGGGGACTGAACCTAGAACCTCATGCATCCTAGGCAAGCACTCTCCCGCTGAGCTACTCTGCCAGCCCAACAGGACCTAGAAAAGAAATAGAAAGCTATGGCTGAAATATCATCTGGCAGGGAAAGAAAATACAATAGAACATAGTTAAAAGCAGTATTTGTGGAAAAAAAAATTTTCTGGTCTAACTGAAATAGTACCCCCCCTTTTGAATACCCTTGATTATACAATTTTCAACATAACTTTCACTTATAGCAAAATCTATGCAGTTTATTACTTCTTAGTTTAGCATTAGCATTTACCCATCAGAATACCAGCTCCAAAGACTATGGACCTGATCCTGACATAGTCACCACTGTATCACTGACACTCAGCATATTATTCAGTAGAGTAGATGCTCAGATATTTAGGGAATGAACAAACTCCAGCTACATAGATCAACTACCCTTGATTACCTGTATGTAATCCACGTTTGATCTATGTTTTAACGTGAGTTGTATCCTGCTTTGCTTACATAGCATATCAAGCAACTATTTATCTACTATACCATGACAAGAGCCAGATATCTTTTTAGTCACACAACTGTGCTCATTGAGACCAAAAGCAAACATCTAATAAAAAAGAAACTTGTCTCTTTCCCAGTGCTTCTTTAATAGATCAATGCCTAATGCACTCTTTTTTTGTTTGTTTGTTTTCTTGAGACAAGGTTTCATTATATGGTTCAGAGTTCAGGCTAGTTTGGAACTCACAATGATCCTCCTGCTTCAGCCTCCTGAGTGCTGGGATTACAAGCGTGTGCCACCATGCCCCACTCTAATGTACTCTTGATATTTTCTAGTACTCCAGACTTCCCCTTCTCTAATCCATTGATAAGTGACTGAGTCCTCAATCCAAAATGTCACTGCCGTTTAGTAGCATTAATATACATCACTTCCAGATAAGGGTAGATGAGTAAACATTTATTTTTACAGGTCATAGGAGATTCTCCCATTTAGATTTATCACACAGTTGATTTAGTCCACTGTTAACATGTTTTCTTACTCAAACATGTTTTCCCCCCTAGGCTGTGAGTATCATATGCAACCATGTCTCTTGCACATGGGAGGGAAATGAGTGAGGAAAAGTAGCCCTAAGGCTCAAGTTCTTCTTTCATGTCCACCTCAAAATGGCAACTCCTATCAAACCAGTGAAAATCTGACAAGTTAGGTTCTTAATGAGGCTCTCACGTATGTTTAACCAGACATACTAAAAAGAATTATCCAGTTACTAACCACCTTTCTTGCAAACATTGAAATCTTGGTATTATGTCCATATTCCTTGCCAAGCATGTCCCTGACTCAGTGAATTGCACTGGCTGTTTCCTCTTCTACAAGGATCTCATTCCCCAAGTATGGGTATGATTTTGCTCCCTTGCTGCAGAAAGGTTGTGTCTCAAGCTGGGTGTGGTGGTGCACACCTATAACCCCAGCACTCTGGAAGCTGAGGCAAAAGGACTGCTGCAAGTTCTGGGCCAGTCTGAACTACAGTGAGACCTTGTCTTAAAAAAAAAAAAAAAAAAAATTCCTTCCTCAAACAGCACCCCCTCAAAGCTCTGCCCTGACCATCTTTTTTTTTTTTTTTTTTTTTTTGGTACCGGGAATCAAACTTGGGACCTTGCACTTGCGAGGCAGGCGCCAGAACCACTGAGCTAAATCCCCGGCCCATGCCCTGACTATCTTATCAAAAATAACACCATTTGCAAGCATAAGGTCCCGAGTTCAATCCTCAGTATAAAAAACAAACAAAACCTGTCACTCCTTCACTTCCTTATTTTTCCACAAAGTATTTATCATAATCTGATTTATACTGTATACTTATCTGCTTATATGTATACTGTTTCTCTTTTCCACAAAAATGCAAGTTATATAAGGGCAGGAGTTTGCCTAGTTCATCATTAATTTGACTTTGCTTTTTTAGAATTAAAAGATGCTACATTCTTGCTCAATGAATAAATTTATTTTCCATAGATTTAATGGCTCATTACAGTTTCAATGAACATGACGTCATTAACACAAATGCCCCTCATCCATGCTATCTCAGATTTTGAATATATAAATCAGATTTCGAATATATACAAAAGAGAAGCAATAATTTCATGAGTAAGAGCCAAAAAATAGGTTGAGGGTTAGACACTATCCTCATGTATTTTTCAAACATTCCTTGTTATCTGTAGAACAGTATTTCAAAACTACTTACATTAAAGGCCTTTCACAATCTGCCTGTAACTTTTTTTTTACTCCTCTCTCCTCTATTTCCCCGTTTTCCGAACTACAATGCCGCAACAATTTCAAGTAGCACCATTCACACTGGATGCAACACCATATGCAATCCTGCTTATAATGCAGCTTAACTCATTTAGTCTGAATCCCTACCACATTTTCTCCTAGTCACCCTACAAAGAGTACCCAGTCTTAAAAATCTGGCTCTGATGCTTTCTGCATAGAATTTTCCTTCCTCACCCCACGAGAAATTATTTCTTCAGTCTGTGAGGGACTAGAGGGCAGTTGGTAACATATCTGAAAACTATACCTTTTAAGTAAGCCATTAGTATTACTTAATCTTCAGTATACAGCAAATTCCCAAAGAGGATGAATATTATCTAGACATATCTTTGTATTCTTCATGGTGTCTTGTAATAGATGTCTAAAGAAATAATGAATAAATTCTACAAACACTTTGAATCACTGCTTTATAGTTCAGTTTTCTTTCCTCTCAAAGGATAAAAGTTTCCACTGAGAAAAGTTTTGTTTCACATCTCAGTTTAAAGTTTGGTTTCTCTTGGCACTTTGCTACACACCAATTCCCTCCTATTTCTCTAGATTTCATTAGGAGAGACAGGGTTAGTTATCAAGGACAAGACCTCCAGTATGCTGCTAGTGAGCCACCAAGGAAGTAGCCAGGTAGGGGTATGTGAGAATGTGAGAGACACAGAGAGCTAGCTCATCAGGGGGAAGACGACCCAGCTGGAATGATCTCAAATAATTTGAATTATCAGTTACCCTCTAAGCAGGACACTGATAAGGTGAGAACTGTGTTTTGGTTTAAAACTCAGATCAGCACTAAGAGATAAAAATAGTGAAATCACTGGAGTTTAGACTGTCCCAGAAAATAAAGTACAAAGATAGAAAAGGGCTGAAGATTAAATCCTGAAAAATAATTATATTGAGGGAAAGGGAGGGAGGTCAATGAAAAACAGGAGATTTGTGAGACAATAGACCAAAGGAGAAAATAACGTCACAAAAATCAAGAGAAGCCCAACGTGGCGGCTCACACCTGTAATTCCCGCACTCAGAAGACTAAGGCAGGAGGGTCACCGGAGGTCAGCCTGGGCTACACACTGAGTTCAAGGCCAGCCTAAACTACACAGTGAGATTCTAGCTAATAAATAAATAAATAAATAAATATAATAACAATAATAATAATAATAATATTTTTAAAAAGATAAAGTAGAAGTGTGCAGTAATACCAAAAATAAGGATGAATCTAATCAAAGAAGAATCTCATGTGGCAATCAGAAGACTGACAGAATTCTGAAGACTTCACAGCTTCAACATAATTGGATGGGGTAAATTAAGGAAAAAGGTGAAGAATTACAAGGCAGCAAATGGGAGCTAATTTCCAAGAACTGTGACAGTGAATAAAGAGGAAAAAAGGGACAAAAGTTTCAGATAGAAGGAGAGTACAGGTAAAGTTTATACAAAGATACATGAACTTTTCTTTTAGTACATAAGTAAAAAGGAAAGTGAAAAAAAGAAAAAAAAGAGGGAACATGCCACCAGGTCTTGGGGGAAAATGAGGACTGTGGAAGAGGTAGAAAAAGGCAATTCATGAGGTGGTTTGGAAAAGAGCATAATATAGGGAAAACTAGAAAAAGTTATGATATTGACCAAGAGAATTAGAAGCACTCCAAGCAGCTAGGTAATGTGCTACAAATTAAGAGAGGTACAGCTCAGCAAAACAATTTCTGAACAACTGCTGTCTAAAGTAGAATTAATAAACTGGAAATGATAAAAAGGAGCACTAAGGGCCTAGATTATAACTGCAAAAGGAAAAGAACAAGCAGATTTATTTGTCAGAAGTAATCTGAAATAAAAGATGAAACTTCAAGATCAGAATACTACCAATGTCTTAGATATATTCTTTAAGAAAAAAGATAAAGTAGCAATATGTAAAGTTTTCTGGAGATCTAAACCCCTAAACAGCTGATAACTGTGCATGTCGAAATACACTACACAAATCCGTATATACCCAAAAGATTTCCAAGCTCTAGCAAGTCTACCTGCTTTAAACAGAATACAATTACTATAATCAAATTCTAATACTTAAAAAAAAAGTTTTAAACTACAATAGGTTCTAATGTTCAAGTTTCACATCAAGAAATTTTGTTTTGAGAGAGGATCTCACTATGTAGTTCAGGCTGGTCTTGAACTTACTTATTATGTACCCCAAGCTACCCTCAAACTCAGAATAATCCTCCTGCCTCAGCCTCTAGAGTCCTGGCTTTATAGATGTGTGTCACCACACCTGGCTTCACATCAAAAAAGTTTTTAATCTTATCTTTCTAAGAATATTAGCTATTCCTCTGAACACTCTGTCATCCACAAATTCCAAGTTACTGTAAACAAAGAAAGTACATATACTTTCAGCAGGATACTAAAGGCCTTCCTTTAGGATTGATTATGGTTTATTATTCATCATTTTGCAGATACACTTATTTAACTCATAATGAATTAAATTCTAACAGTTTTCTCATCTAGAACACATTCTCCACTGTGAACACTGGAAATAATTTTGTCAAATATGTTCTAGTAAAACCTAACTGCACAATGTCAAAGGTCTTTAACAAATAAAGCTACTCTTCAGCCAGCCCCGTCTCTATTCAAGACACCAACAGCCTTGAATTTAAATAATCCTATAAATCATATTATAGATCTATCCTGACAAATCCTCACTATATTTTGTCCAGAGGACAAACTTGTCTTCCTATTTTACAATGAGTACTTTTTTCTCTTTTGGTGTTTTGTTTTATTTTGTTTTGAGACAATGTCTTGCTGTGCAGTTCAAGCTGGCCTCAAACTCACAGTGACACTCCTGCCTTGGCTTCCAAGTGCTGGGATTACAGGCATGTGCTACCACACCTAGGTCCTGGTAGTATTTTTGGCATAATCCAATAGGTGAAAAAAGCTCAGGTACCAGAGACAAAGATAAGGCCCAAACTGGGCAAAATTTTTGTTTTTCTCTGCAAGGTTTCTATCCCCTAGACTGGGAATGCAGGGAACTGTTCTCAAGGTGCACAGGAAGCTGTCTGCCATCTTTAGCCATGGCAAATGGGGGAAGGGAATGTAGGCTTTTTTCTTTCTAGTTGCTTTCGTTCATTCCACAGGTATGTCTTGTTGTCTGCCTGTGTGTTTATTGTGTGTTTTGCTAAATTAGCCTGGTCTCATACCCTAGTTCATAAATGGCTTTTTCTCAGTTTGTATTGCCATTTGTTTACTACCTTTAAAAAAAAAAAAAAAAAGCTGTTCTCCACTTACCCCAGTTTTACAAATGGCTTTTCTTCCTTGGTTTGCATTTGTTTGCTACCATTTTTGGGGGAGAGGGGGCAAATTAACCTGGTCTCCACTTATTCCAGTTTTGGAAATGACTTTTTTTTCTTGGTTTGTGAGCTAGTGTAATGCTAGAATTAAGGATGCCTCACCTGTGGTGCTTCTTTCTTGATTTATTTGATGCTAGGATTAATGGTGATATGCTGGAATTAAGGATGCCCCATCTTTGCTGTGGGTAGTATCAATAAATAGGTATAGAGTCCGGATGGAAGCATGTGACTAGATGTGGGCTTATGTCAACTGCCTCCATCTTTTTCTTTTTTACTAACTAGCCTTACAAGCTAAGCCTCCAATTTTGAAGAACAAGGAGGAAACTCGTTTTGAATTCTTTTAACAGGCACAGTGGCTCTCTTCCCTTTTAAAATGCCCAAGGCTTTTGGCCAGAACCAAAGCTGGCAACATTGTGCTCTTTAGTCCAAGAGCCTGCCTGAGGACATCGGCACCTGGCTTTTTTGTTTCCCTGTTTAAATCCAGATAAATCAAAGACCCATGTCTGGTGCCTGAACAGAACAACATTTAATATTTTAAAACCTAATTAAAGTAACTGAGTAAATCTAAGAAATGTTTTCCCACATGGTTTCTGCTTAAGTAGAGTTATCAAGGGACTCAAAATACCAGCTGAGGGGCCAGGGATTTAGCTCAGTGGTTTCGCTGCCTGCTGAGCAAGCCCAAGGACCAGAGTTTGATCCCCAGCACCAAAAAAAAGAAATACCAGCTGAGCCATCAAGGAGCTCAGAATAAATGCAAGTTGAACCATCAAGTGATTCAACTAGGTGGCTAAGGGAACTCTGCTTGGGGAAGTTCCACCCCCTCTTCATGGGAGTTAAAGGACAAGATATGGCCAACAAGTATCCATAACTAGTTAATGGGTCCAAATATGGAGACAAAAGCCACCAAGAGGCTTTCTTCCATGCTTAGTGATGCCAGCATCCCTTGGACAGAGAAAGTGTCTAGTCTGTGATAGGGTCTCAAAATAGACACTTTGTAAAACCTGCAGGTCTCCTCCTTATGTGTGGGATGCCTCCTTAAAGAGTGCAGGTCTAGTTGTCTCCTCTTAATAGGTCCCAAGACAAGCAGATGAGAAATCTATTGGATCTCACAACCACGTGGATTTTACCAACATCATCGCTAGGCCGTATTCTCAATGAGTGGGAAAGGCTTGATCCTTACAATCCAGAACAGGAGCAGCTTATCTACTATTGCAATATGGTTTGGGTCCAATATGAACTAGGAGGTGACAAGAGATGGGTACAGGATGGTACTTTAAATTATGAGACTATTCTCCAGTTACAGCATTTCTGCTCAAAACATTAAAGGTGGAATGAAATTCCTTAGGTTCAGGCTTTTTTAACTTCATCACAGGAAAGGCTCAAAAACTAAGCGGGACAGCCCTGTCCTGGAATCCCCACTTGTCTCTCAGGGGGATGTGGGTTTCTGAGATATACAGATGTACAAGAGGCTAGGAACTATTCAAATGAACAATGTGCTTTAAAAGGGAAGGAAACCACCCTGGAAAGATTATTCTCCCTTCAACAGAATCAAACTGGGACTATAATACTCAGCATGGACTAGAAATGATGATGTCTGACAGGCTAGCTGGTCCTACCAGGGCAATAAAGATGTGTTGAGTCTTTCGTAAATGTACTGATATAGATCCGTCTTTCAGAGTGGGAGAGGCACTGTCAGTGAGCCCCAGATATCAAGGCTAAGCTACAAAAATTTCAGATGAGGCCACAGACACCTATGGCCCGATTGCTGGACACGGTTTTTCCTATGTTCAACAATCGGGACCCAGAGGAGAGACAAAGGAGAGAGGCTAAGATTATAGCTATGACAATTGGTAATGCTTAAAACCCACCTAGGTCATCTAAGAAAAAAACCCAGGGGCAGCCAAAAAAAGAAAGGGACAGCAAGAAGCCTGAACACTGGGCATGAGATTGCACTGAGCCTCTACCTGGGCCTTGCCCCACATGTGAGGCAGCTAATGTGTCTGACTTGTGGCTTTCGAGATTTGACTGTCCCCGCTCCCAGAGAGAGGCTAGGCCAGCCAGAACCCTCATTTTCTACTCTGATGACTGATGAGACCCAGGGGAGCCTCCAATGCCCCTGTCCACAGACATCACCATCTCCTCTGGGGAACCCTGGGTAAATTTAGACATCATGGGTGAGCCAATTCAATTGCTTATTGATACAGGGGCAGCTCATTCTGTTTTGTCTTTCTTCTCTGGAAAACTTTTCTCTACGTCTATAGCCATAGTTGGGGTTGAGGGGATCCCTAGGCCGAGATTCTTTACTCCTTCTCTGACATGTCACTTTCAAGGCCAAATGTTTAACTATGAGTTTCTAACTGTCCCAAGGTGTCCTGCTCCCTTACTAGGAAAAAATTTACTAGCAAAATGGGGGGCAATTCTCAAATTCCAGCTAAGGCCAAAATGGATTTTACTTGTTAAGACTACACTAGGTCTCCCTGACCAAATTAGCCAACAAGTAGATCCCTGCTGGATGGTATGATGGAATACCTGATAGGGCAATTCTGCTATGCCAGTAGTTGTAACACTAAAAGACCCCAGGCAATTTCCTAACCAAATGCAGTATCTAATCAAAAAAGAGGCATGTAAAGTCCTCCAGCCTCTCATAGACAAGTTACTGTCTAAAGAACAAGATCACTCAAAAGGAAAAAGCTACTCCTGTGAGCCTCTGGAAGACCTGAAATTTCTCTTCAAAAAGCAAAACTACAGTGCCACTATAGAAGTGTGGAAATCTGACCTGCTTCTCATACTTGGGCCAATAGTGAAGGTCAATGGCCATTAACTCTTTTCTCCTTGTTTCCTAGCAAGTTTTTCCTTCTTCAACCCAGCCAGTGAGCCACAGCACCCCACGGTAGTTGGAGAGCACATAATCCCCAAGTAGGTAGGGTCTACTTTCAGCTTGAAGAAGCTATAAAAGAGACCTCCATTCCCTCAGCATCCCATAAAGAATTACCGGGATTTGTGTTTCTCAGAGGGAAATGAGAACGATTAGGGTGTGGAAAAGATGGCTGAGGAAGTAAACGTGACCTGTTAATTACAAAGATACTGGTACATGTGCGAAAAAGCCCTACATATAGATTTCTTGTGAGAACTCAAGCAGGTTTTCAACAGAATGGCCTAGATCTGACATCAGCATGAGGCACGGGATCCCAGGACTACCTGTAGGACCAGCATGTAGAAGTTCTCCAGGGTTTCTTTGAGATTCAGACAGGATAAAAGGAGGGGTGAGCCAAGAAGAGCTTGTTATCATGGCTTTTCCTCACAACAGCCTTCCCTGCTTTCTCCAGCCCCTCCCTTCCTCCCTTCCTCCCTTCCTTTGTACCAGGGATCAAACTCAGGTTCTTGTGCTTACCAGGAAGGCAGCAGAACCACTGAGCTAAATCCCGGGCCCTCCAGCCTGTTCTTTTATTTTGCTCTCTTCCTCTTTTACTTGACCCAAGCTTGCTCTGCAGAGCCAGTTTCTCCCCCACTTTTCACTTTTACTTTTTCATATAAACTTGGCCACTGCTTTTTGCTCATTTTGTTCAATTCTTTGTTCAGGACAAGAAGAACCTGGAATCCAAATCCAGAGGGAGAGGTGAGCAACCCAGAGCCCAGTAACATTTAGTTGGTGAGTCACTTTTAGAAGTAGGCTATCTGGTCACACTTGGACTACAGAGTGAGTTCAAGGCCAGCCTGAACTACAGAGCGAGACGACCATGTCTCAAAAACCCAAAAATAAATAAACAAAAACTTTTAAAATTAAATTATACTGTATAATACTCATTTTTAAATTCTGCTTTTTCCCAAAGTCAACATTTAATAATATAATTTTATTAAAAATTTCCCAATGTATTCTTGGCATCTGTCTTTAAGTTTACACTAGAGTGACTGAGTTAGTTTTTTTCATTGTATTATCATCTTTATCAAAATTATAGTACCTTTTTAATCTCTGTGATCAAAATTTTTACAAGGTCTTTTTCTACATATTTAGGCAGCTCTTTTCATTCTATAGGTGTACATTGTAGATCATAATTTCTATAAAGTAACAACTAGCACAGGACCCTAAAGAAAGCAGCTTAGGCTTATATCGCTTCCAAAAAGTCCTTTGTGAGGCTTTGTGTGGAGAATACTGACTTGGCTCTTTTCAGACAGAATTTTGGAGAAGACCTTGTCCCATACCCAAGTAATCAAATGAAAATTTCACAAAGAATTAGGGAACTAATTATTACTATAATTATTTTGGGGTTTTTTTGAGACACAGTCTTGCTAAGACTAAGTCAAAACTGGCCCTGAACTCACAATGTAACCCCAGGTTGGTCTTGAACTCATGAGATCCTTCTGAATCAGCCTCCCAAGTGCTGGAATTACAGGCACGTGCCATCATGCCTGGGCCCTCAATTTTGTGTGTGGTACTGGGGTCAGCACTTGGGAGGCTGAAGCAGGAATGAGGCCAGCCTAGGCTACATAACATAGTGGAACTATGCTGGCCTGAACTATGGTACACAGAAAGACCCTGTCTCAAACAAAACAAACGAACAAAAATACATACAAGGGTTGGTGATGTAGCTCTCAGTGTGAAGGCCCTCAGTCCAATCCCCAGGAGAGGGGAAAAAAAAGAAAAACTGGGACAGTAGTTTTAATTATTAATCTCATACTAACGTCCTGTCAGAAGTTGTTTCAAGCATTTTACATAAATTCATTTATTATCACAATGGTTCCTCAAAATAGGTGCTATTGATAATTTCATTTTACTGATAAGAAAACCCACACAAAGAAGTTAAGGTTAAAGTCATACAGCTAGTAAGTAGATGGTGAAAATTCAAGGAATCTAGTTCTAGGCCCTTTTAAAAGATGATATATTCCTCTTAGGCAGCTAATATACGTTGTTTAAATAAGACAAGGGAGTGAGAGTCCAGTATATTTTCACGTATTTTCTATTATCTAGCCACACTTTCTTAAGACATAATGACGGGTCTGGGGGAGAGGTAGTTCACCCTTTGTATTTATATTCCCAAAGGTAATCAGTACCCTCATTTCAGCCAGTACTGGTAAGGTAAAAGATTCTTACTATACTCACAAGGATAGAACAAACTGCATCTTCCTCATTCTCCAAACTCTGTAAATCATGACGGAAAATCTGCCCCTCTGGGCCTACTACTCCTTTGCTATATAAAAACTAACTTTAAATGTCTTCTTTGATAAGAACTTTCCTACACCCTAAAACGCTGGTCGCACTTCATCACTCATCATCATCTGGCAGTGTCCCACAGGGCGGGTTGGGGGTGGGGAGCAATTTCTTAAGGAAAAAAGGGGGAAATACGAAGTCAGGAATGAGCGAAGAGGAGGGAATGTGTAGCACACAGAAGAGTGAAGGAGGCAGAAGGGGAGGCACTGCTGTCTGACTCGCATTTCGTGCAGACAGAACGAGAACAGAAATTGAGCTGGGGTTCCAGTCACTGAAACCTGTTTGGCATCATTTTCTTGAATTTTTCCTTTATACGTCTTAGACTTCTCCCTTCAGGAGAAACAGACCCTAAGAGTAATAATGGCCTCGTCAGTCAGAGCCAGAGCCTGTTCCTTGAAGGCATCACTCCCCGCCGGCCAAGGGCTCTTCTCGCGCCGTCAGCGGGCGGGAGCGACGACCCGAAGCCCCGGACCCCGAGGCCAGCGACCCGCGCCCGGCCCTCGGCAGCAGCCGGCGCGGCTCCCCCGCCCGCGGACAACCCGGCGCACTGCCACCGTCCGCCGCAGAACCCGAACCGAGGCCTTCCCGACACGCCGAGCCCGGCGGTCACGAGGGAAACCCAAGCTAGCTGGCGCGAGGGTCTTACCTTTAACAGATTAGACGTCGCCATGTTCCTTCAACTTCGACTCTCGCGAGACGAGGCGAGACTTCGCGGCGCTCCCGGCCAGGCCACAGGCGGAGGCCGCGTACCCACCGCGGCCCACGGGCCCAGCCGCCCCCACTGCGTGTGTGGAGGGCGCCGGCCGGCGTGCGGACAGCGCGGACCGAGTCCCAGGCACCGGAGCTTCCTCTTGCGTCCCCCCTACATGGTCACCGGAGCTTCCCTTTACGAAAGAGCTCATACAAACACTCAGGGAGACGGGAGGGGCGAATGGTGAGGCGGTGAGGGGAGCCGACCTGACTTGGAGGAGGAAGCATCGACTCCACCAGCCTCCCCCGCTCCTTCGGGTTAGCCTTTGTGGTAGCACCTACAGCGGCCACCCCGGCCACGGGCTACAAAATAGCGAGGCTTGGGCCGGGCAGCTCAGGTTCCCGGAGGCGTCTCGTGACGCGGGGGGCGGGGAGAGCAGGGACCTGGAAGCCGGCTGGCCTGGATACCTCTGTGAGCACGCCCTCTGCTGGCCGAACTCGCGGTTTCCCCGCAGCCCGAGCCCCAAATCCCAGGCGGTACTTTATCCTTGGCCCAAAATAGCGCTTCAGTAAGAACTGGCACAGAGAAGGCGCACAGCAAAAATTGTTGAGTGGACGAATGCACAGATGTATTAATTATTAATATTTCTAGGCAAGAGATCCTGGCAGTTTTATAACTATAAAACAGTACTCTTGGAATGAATATTAATCTTGGATTTCTCCAAGGCAGATTACTCAAGAGTACCCTAAACGGGTGGTGGTGAACCTGTGGCATACAGACCCCTCTCTGTCCAAACTTGAACCAAGTTGCCCTAAGCAAGGTAATGACAAATTATCAGCATATGTACAACAGCAAAGATCACATTAATTGTGCAAAATGATACCAAATGCAAACTTTTACCTTTCAATAAAAAGCTGTATCATTGAAAGCTCTGTTATTGTGTTTTTAAAACAAAAGATGTTGTGTATGAACTGTTTTTTCTAAATTGCCATCTTGGCACTTTGTGATAAATAAGTGGGTTTTTGGGTTGCAGTTTGGGCACTCGGTCTCTGAGAGATTCATCATCAGTGCCCTAAACCATAACTCTCACGTTTTATTCATTCAAACTATAAGTCATTACCCAAAGGAAGAGAATATAATTTACATGCAGAGGCTACAGGATACCTAGTATTTTATTATGCATATTTATAAACAGTATTTATTCATCCCTTCATAATGTGTAAAAGTAAATGAGAACCATGAAGTAAAGCAAAGAGGTAAGAGAAATAATTAATACTTCTTTGAGCTCCTGTATGTTATAGGCACTGGAATATAGGATTAAATAAAACAGAGAAGACCTCTTACTCTCGGAGTTTGTGAAGGGAGCTAAATATTAAGCATCATTAATCAAATACCCAACCACAGATACAGAATAGTTGGGGAAAAGAGAGAAAAAAAAATACTTGGAAAAGATTGAGTGTGTACTGAATTTTTCTTGTCATTCCCAAAACGAAAGTATAAGTACTTGTATACCATTTACATTATACAGTATTGGGTATTATAATAATCCAGAGATGATTTAAAGTATAAAAAAACTGTGCACAGCTGGGGATTTAGCTCAGTGGTTCTGCCTGCCTCGCAAGTACAAGGTCCTGAGTTCGATCTCTGGTACAAAAAAAAAAACTGCACAGATTGTATGTAAAAAGTACACCATCTTATATAAAGGACTCGAGCAGCCAAGGATTTTAGTATCCTTAGGGATTGTGGAACCAATCTCCTGTGAATAGTGAGAAATGACTGTATTCCTTAATTGGGATTGTGATAAATACTATAAAGAAAAAATACAATTTGCACTTGAGAGCATAGGTGAAGGAGGAGGGCCAATATAATCTCCATTTGTCTGAGCCACCCATTCCTTATGAATAGAACCCTATGACAGAACTGTAATGACTACTTTTGAAAACTCCATTTCCACCTTCCACTGTGTAACCAAACATTTCATTCGCCTGACTTACCTTTCTGGTAACACTACCTACAACTCTTTGACCTCTGTGAGTTCTCTATTTCCGTTGACACCACCACTTCCTTGTTAGCTGTTTTCACTTTCTTTCTCATCAAATTTAGATCTGATGGCCTATCATTATAAAAAATGTTTAAAATGTTTAATGCCAGGTGCAGTGGTACATGCCTGTAATCCCAGCACTTGGGAGGCTGAGGTAGGATTGCTGAAAGTTCGAGGCCAGCCTGGGATACATAGTGAATTTAAGGCCAGACTGAACTATATAGTGAGACTCTGTCTCAAAAAACAAAACAAAATGCTTAAGTTAATATTTAACATAGAGAACACAAGCATATAGTGTAAAATCCAGAAGATGCTAAGAGGAATACAATCAAAAGTAAGCCTTCTTCCACTCTCTGGGGAGCTGTGATGTTCTATACAGTATTGAGGTAGGATTTGGGTTATTTAAGTATATGCCTTCCTCAAAATTTAGCCAGTTTACCCTTAAAATATATGGGTTTTTGTTGTTGTTGTTGTTGTTGTTTGAGAAAGGGTCTCGATATGTAGTTCAGGCTGGTCTTGAACTCATGATGTACCCCAGGCTAGCTTCAAACTCACAGTGATCCTCCTGCCTCAGCCTCCTGAGTGCTGGGAAGGGTGTATGTATTTCATTCAAAGAGAAAATAGTAAACAAAATTTGAAATTTAGTTAATGATGTTCATGATGAGGAATTCTGGGGTAATTGAAGTTATATTTACAATTTACTTTGAAATGTATCAAAAAATAAGATAGGGGATTTAGCTCAGTGATACTGCTGCATTCCTCGAAAGCAGAAGGTCCTGAGTTCGAGCCCCGGTACTGAAAAAAAAAGATAGATGGTTGGACAGAAATATTGATAAAATATTATAACATGTTAATAGAATTTAAGTGGCAGATACTAGGGTTCCCTGTGTAGAATTCTTTTAATTTGTTTCTATGTTTGGCATTTTCCAAGACTCAATATTGGAAGAATTTGAGCCGGGGATGTACCTCAGTGGCACAGCGCCTACCTGGACCTCAAGATCCTGAGTTTGATACCTGGTACAAAAAAAAAAAAATGTATATTTGGATGGGAAATTTTTTTTAAAAAAGGAATAAGCTTTTATTTCGCCACAGCCCCCCTGGTATCCCAGTATCCATCCTTCTTGGGTCAACCAGCTACAGGTTTCTTGTAAATCTCTAGGACATTCCATGTATAAAGCATTCCTGTATGTTTAGGTATTATAACAATCTAGAGACGGTGTAAAGTATACTGTAAATGATGGCATATTACTTATCCTCTGTAATATCCCCAATTAGAAGTATGACATAAACTAATGAAAAAATGTGTTGTTATGTGCTATTTTTTACACTTTTTGGGGGGATACTGGGGATCAAACTCAGGACCTTGAGTTTGCAAAGCAGGTGTGGTACCGCTGAGCTAAATCCCCAACACTTTTTTACACTTTCTTATGGAAATTCAAACAATTACTGGCTGGTACTAAATGCTTCTGTTGCTTGCAGATAATTACATCAAAAATAGTCTCACGAAATTCATGTTAAGCACAAGCTTGAGATTTGTAAGATTAAAAAAAAAGTTTCTGCCGAATAGAGTGTGCAAAGTTTAATCAACAAACCGTACATTGATTAGCAAGTTGGTGAAAAACTCGACCAGCACCAAGGGTCTACAGGATTTTGGAGGAGGCAAATAGACCAAAGAGATTAAAGAAGATGGCAGTGGGGCCTTCTGGACCAGTGAGAACGACAGGGAAAAAGGGTTCACTTCGCAGCTCTGCACCGGTGCCTGGCATTAATCAGCAAGCCCCTCAGAAAACCAGCCTAGATCAAACCCTAACTGGAATCTACCAGTATCTTTGTATCAACTTCTAGTCTTTTTCCTAAACTAGAGGATCCTCCCTTGCCATGCCAGGGAGTGGCTCTCACATTGCCTGTGCCAAGGGGCAATGTGTTGACGGTGTAGTTGTTTCTGGGCAGAGTGCACCTTAGGGGCAGCTTCTTTCTCCATCCTGCCTACAAGACAATCTTCTGCACTTTGATCTTTCATCAGGCCCTGGAGGACTCCTCCCCCTCCCATATCCCATACACCTCTCAGACCTACTTTCACTTCCAGAGAGTACGCTCCTGGGTAAGATGGGTGCCTGAGGGAGGAGATGGTAAGGAAGTGTGAAAGCTGTGCCAGTAACTGTGAAATTAAAGAGAATGACCTAGGGTTTCCACCCATGGGCCAGGGTCTGGCTTGAAACCCTCACTACCCAAGTTGTACATATTGCATAATCACTTTCTTACATATGTCTTCAACAACCTAATGCTTCTTCTCCTTTGTCATACACAAGTATTGTAATAAAATCACAATCTTGGTCGCACACACCTGCAATCCCAGTCCCCAGGAGGCTGACCAGTATGGGCTGCACAGTGAGTTCAAGGTGAGCCTGGACTATGTAGCAAGACCCTATCTAAAAAAATTCAAACAAAACAAAATAAAACCACAACAAAGATGGGTGTCTTTAGGAAAGGAGGGAGGATGACTTGGAAAGGGCCCTGGGCTTGGGAAGCAAAGAGGGCCCACGTGTGCAGTGCTGACTTCAGAGGGGTGGGATGGGGCAGGAAGGCCAAGTTTCTCTTAGAACCTGAAAGTAAATGAACTATTAAGAAAATAGTTTACCAGCACAGGGAATTTTACTGCCTGTCCAGAGGTACAGAGTTGAGAAAATGGAGATGGAATTAGAAGGGGTAAAGGGCCCCTAAGTGTGGGGCGGCCTACAGGTAACCTGGTCTCCTTTGGAGACTGGAGTAACAAGGCTAAAGCCATAATGACTTTGGCTTAAGTGGTGGCAAGACAGATAATGGGGAGTACGTGTGTATTTAGTAAGGCTCCCCTTCTTTGCTGCAGTTGGAAGGTGTAAGGTGGGGAGAATATACAAGATTCTTGAGGTTTTACTTATTTTTATCAGTGCACGTTTGCAGTACATAATGGTTATATTCACTGTAGGGAGTTGGCATATGTACCTCACACCTTGGAATCCTTTTTATGTCCTGTGCCCCCCTCGCCCTCTCACTTCCTCTTGGGGATTTTTTCTGACTCTTGCTATAAGAGGAAAGGGAGCCAGGCAGAACACAGGTTTATTTAGAGTACTAAGAATTTGGGAGAATTTTTTCTTTTTTTGGTGGTAATGGGGATTGAACATAGGGATATTCCAATAATGGTATCCCCAGCCCCTTTTAATTTTTTTTATTTGGAGACAGGGTTTCACTAAGACACTGAATGGCCCAGACTTGGCTTGAATTTAGAGTCCTGGTATTATGGGCATGTGCCACCACACTTGGCCCTGGGGAATAAATTTTATTTTGTTGTTTGGTTTGGTTTTTTTGTTGCTGTTTTTTTTTGAGACAGAGCCTTCCTTTGTAGTTCAGGCTGGCCTTGAACTCATTGTGTAGCTCAGGCTGACCTCAAACTCCTGACAATCCTCCTGCCTCTGCCTCCCGAGTGCTAAGATTACAGGTGTTTGCTATCATTCCCAGCCTTGGAGAATAAATTTTAATGACTAATTTGGGGCCAGTCTTCTCAGAGTAAATGTTTTTTTGTTTTTGTTTTTTTAGACAGGGTCTCACTATGCAGTTCAGGCTTGTGGCAATCCTTCTGCTTTAGCCTCCCAAGTGCTGGGATTACAGGCATGCACTACCACACCTGATGAATAATTGTTGAATAGTTATTTATTCTTTCAAAGTTTTTCATTAACTGCTATCCATCAAAGCTTGAAGCTTATATCTCAATTATGTTTTCAAGACATGGCTCAACTAATACGGAGTTTATACTGTTCTAGTTATATATTTTCAGCCTCCAAATGCTGAAAAATATTTTAAAAACTAAGGATTTAAAATATTACAAGCCAGAAGTATTAGTGCATGCCTGTAATGCAGCACTCTGGAGACTGAGGCAGGATCACTGCAAGTTTGAGGCAGGCCTGAACTTTGAGCAAGACCCTATCTCAAAATAGAAAAAAAAAGTATACATATGACTTAAAAGACTACAAAGCAACATCCCCATGTACCAGAATTATCATGTAGCCCAGGCTGGCCTCAAATACTCAGTGATCCTCCTGCCTCAGCCTCCCAAGGGCTGGGGTTACAGGCATGGGCCACCACACCCTGCTAGAATGATCAATTCTTGAAAAACCAGTGATTCTTTACATGGTTTTGGAAACAGACATGTTTTAGCCATTCTGGTGGGTTGACCAACTTGCCACCTATGAATTTGCTTGGGGTCTAATCCTCTCCCATCATACTAGCTGGGATGATCCAGGGTTTCCTGTTAGTGATTGAATGTTCTAAAACATCAGAGACAAAAAGGCCCTGGGCATTATCTCTTGTCCTGCAGACCAGAATCTTCACGTCCAGACCTGAGTCCTTCTGTCTTCCCTGACATTGTCTCACCAAAGACTCAGACTCTAGCTCCTTCTTGCCTGTTGTGTACAGCTGTGGACCTCTGCTTCATTGTTTTCAAGATGTGCACCCTGGGTTGGGGGAGGTAGTTCAGCTGTAGAGCACTTGCCTAGCACATGTGAAGTCCTGGGTTCAACATCCAGGGTGGGGAGAGTAGGCCCCCTAGCTATGGGGGTCCCTTAACTGTTTGCACAGGAGAGGACCGGTTAAACCTAAGATGGGTGCAGGTTTCCTGATATTTCTGCTGGACTTGCTTGTTTGTCCCCTGGACCTATTTGTTGCAGGGCCCGAATCAGGCTCACCCCTTCTCCTTTCTTTGGCCAGTAAATAGATTTGCAAGGGGCTAACACCTCTCCTCTAGGGGAAAGAGAAGGTGAAGGAGAGGTTTTAGCAGAGTGTGGCCGCACATCCTGTAATCCCAGTACTCTGGATGGCTGAGGCAAAAGGATGGCAAATTGGAACACAGCTGGGGCAATTTAGCGACCCTGTCTCAAAATATTAAATGAATAACTAACTAACTAACTAACTAATAAACAATGTAGCTCAGTGTGAAGGCCCTAGGTTCAATCCCTAGTACCAGAAAAAAACCCAGAGATTTTATTTTTTTATGCTTAAAATAGTTTTATTGAGGTATTTTACACATCATAGAACTCCTTTTAAGGAGTTTTACACGTCATAGCACTCCTTTTAAGTGCACAATTCAGTGAAATTTTAACGCCAGGCTCCTTAACCTCACACTCTGGTACCCTCAAGTGGTCACTGTTCGGCTTGCAGTAGCTGGAGCGAAAGTGTTGAACTGCTGCCTGAATAGCCCTCTCGGTGGTAAAAAGGAAAGAAGGGAATGGAATTAACATGAGAAAAGGAAAAAATGGAAACAAAGTCTTTGTAAATAGGGAGGAGTGGAGGGGTGGAAGGGAGGGCAGGGGAACGGGGCAAAAATAAGAACCAAGAGAGATTATGTAAAGGTACAAATTTCCAGTGATGAACATCATTATATTATATACCTAAAATGCACCAATAAAATTCGTAATAATAAAAAGAAACAGTTACCTGCAGTAGCATTAGTTGTCTTTTGAGATCACATTGACTTGTTCATTTAGGAGGGATTTCAGAACCTCACAGAAACATACACAGCCCACAACAATTCTAATGCTTTTTTTCATATCACAAGTTCACAAATAAGTACTCACTTCTCCAATACCAGAAAAAGAAAAACCATTTTTATCTTGTCTAATTAGCACTAAGTAGAAAAACAAAAATCAGCAGATGTTAGCCAAACGCTTTTTATGTATACTGTCATTTGAAGACTTTGCCTAATTAGGATTTTATTTTTAAATTCTTTACTAATACTTTTTCTTCAAACTACTATCATTTGAAAACCTTATCTAATTTACTAGCCTGTAATCCCAGCACTCTGGGAGGCTGAGGCAGGAGGATAGCTGCAAGTTCAAGGTCAGCGTGGACTACATAGTAAGTTCAAAGTCAGCCTGAACTACATATGAGATCCTGTATCAAAGAAACAAAAAATAAACAAACAAACAAAAAATCCCCAAATTGCCTCACTTTAGACAACTTATAAGATAAGGATGGACAATGTGAAAATTATAGATAGGTAGGTAGATAGATAGATAGATAGATAGATAGATAGATAGATAGACAGACAGATGCTGGGTCTTGCTGTGCATTCCAGGCTGGCCATGAACTTGTGGAAATTCTTCTCCCTCAGCATTCCAAGTGCTGGGATTACAGGTGTACATCACCTTGCCTTGCAAGTGAAAATGATAGTTTAATGATAGAATTTTGAGAATAACTTTCTACATGAAACTCAATTTCTTGACTGAGGGATCAATTCAGCTCCCTTTTTTTCTTTCTCTTTTGTAATGAAATGTAATGAAATGTGACCACTGTGTGGGATTCCTGGACAGACCACCAGACGCAGAGAAGGAGCAAAAAGCAGCTTTAGTAGCTAGCAGCTCAGCAAGGGATTTAAATCGCCTCAAGAGCGCTGAACAGCAGTTCACTTCCATTTTTATATGTTTATGTTTCTATGGGAAGGGGAAATAGCAGCTGTGGTTGCTGGGGAAACAGTGAGACACAAGCAGAGGGGGCGGTGAAAGGGGGAGCAGGGAAGTTTGTCAGGGCTTCCAAGACTGTCTTACTCTAGTGAGTTTGCATTACACCTGTAGCCATAGTTACAATACATCTTCCACAACGGGGTGTGTGTATGTTAGTGTGTGTGTGTGTGTGTGTGTGTGTGTTCAGTTTCCTCTCTTATTTGCTGCTCTCTGGCTGATTGAAGAGCCTCATTTTCTATACCGACTCTCATTATCAAAATCTGCATGAGATGTTTCATAGACTGATATCCTTTAGCCCATAAGACCCTGGCGGTTCTTTTCTGGTCTATTGTAGTCACTATAATGGTGTTTAGAGCCCATATTGCTATGGGTAACAGGCAAGATTTCCTCCTATCATTGTCTTAACACATTCTAGAGCTAAGAACCATCCTCCAAACATTTTCCTGGCATTTTACTCCTTTCCAGGTCTGGATCAGTACATTGGCTAACTCTTGGATTTTTCTGGTGATTTCTATCATTTGCCCTGATCATCTATCTGGAGGCAACAATTGGTTAGACTGAACTTTTTATAAATTTCCCCTTCTTTGACTAGCAGGTAATCTAAGGCCAGTCTATTTTGATATACTGTATTTCAGATCTTTCACTGTTGTTAGCGAGGAAATTTAGTACTTGTGCAGTTTCATTGGTTGTAATTTTTAGCACAGTTTAAAGCCACATTATCTGTTTAGCATATAATGGGGGTTCTGTATCCCCACATTCTGTCTTCAGTCCATATATTTGGCCCATAGTACTGAATTCTTTTTTCTGGGGGCCACTCGTCATCTTTTCAATTGTCTATGACTATGTTTCTCTTTTTGTGGGAGGAAATATACAGGGGATATCGCAGTAGTTTTCCTTGTTCGGGGCAGAAGGAAGAAAGAGGGTTTAACAGTCCCCAAGAGATAGCTCCCCACCCATTTGGATGGAAGTTGAGCATATGCCCTGTTCCTGAAAATCCAATGTAGCCCTTTGGGTCCAGACCAGTGGATAGAGGCAGTTATGTTTTTCCATCCTGGGCTCAGATCAGGAAATTGAGCTAAGGGGTTAATCTCGGTTTTATTTCCCCACGATTTTGTGTGTTTTTCGCCTCATTATAGAACCTTTATCCTAAGAAGTTAGCTCTCCCACTTGGGCCTGGAACTAGTTTCTTTTGAGTAAGGCAGTACCTCCCAATAATATTAGTCTTAAGGATTCATGGATTGTTTCCTTTTAAAGAGGGTTTTATACTCCTGTTTTTTTTGTCTTTTCCCAATGCTATGGTTTTGTCTTTGGCAGGGTCCCATTTTCTAGACTCCCACGGCCACTGGTGTCCTGTTAGAGTTCCCCTGCAGACACAGCATAATGTGACATTTACAGAGTGTGTTATGTTTTTTGTTAATCCCATGAAGAGGGTTCAGGTTACTGAAGGGATCTGTGGCAAAGGTTGGGCCATTTCCCAACCTTTCTTGTCAAAGGAAAGAAAAACCTGGAAGCTGGAGGTGGCTGGGGAATAGTTGAGGCTTTTAATAAGGAGAAATGTTCTTGGGTCACCTCTCTCATCTATCTGGAGCCCAAATATTTTTTTTCCTATGTTGGATTTTGAGGGTCTAGGATGTTTAAAATGACTGGGTTACATGTTTTAAGTTTTTAAGGAGTTGGAGCTGGCTATTTTTTTAAAGGGAGACCACGTCTGTCAGGTAGCCCACCTCACATAGGTCCCCCAGGGGAAACTGAAGTCATCTACGTGTTTACACCCATCTCACTTTTACCACTGGTTGTTGTTCCAGGTGTACATATATTTGTTATTTGTGTTACACTCTCTTTTCCATCCTAGGTCCCCACATGTCAGATGATAGATATCCTTCTTTGTGGTGGTGGAACTGATGGCCACACAAGCATCAAAATATAAAGGTACTAGTTCTCTGGGTCTTGATCTCATGGTTTGATTTATCAAGGGTCCTATCTTAGGGTCATTTAGATTAACTGTAGCTGAAACATCTGTAGCTGGGACATCTATAGTACAGAACTCAAACTCCCAACTAGTTTCTATTTCTGGGTTAAAGCAAATGGGTGGGGTACTATCCTTAGGCTTATAGATTATATGTGTAGTCAACTTATGGGTGCAGGCATCAATAATTTTTCCTTTATACACATAGTAGGTGTGGAAAAGTAGAACACTCATAACAGCATTCTCTGTCGAAGTGACATGCAGGCAGGGGTCACAGTTGTTAACTGCCTCTGTGGGAGTTGCTTCCACACATGTCACTCGAGGTGTGGAGGTGATAAGGACCCCTAATAAAAGCAACCAATACCAGTAAAACACCCTATCCACAAGAGGAAGGTGAGGGCTAACAAACACCTCTCACCATATTTCCAGTTGGCTGCAGTGGTCTTGACAAGGGCAATAGCCAAAAGCAGAAAAAGAGACCCGAAAGTAATTAAAAGTAAGTGTTGACAGTTTATTACAGATAGTCACAAAGATACGTAGTCCTGCTGTCAGCGGTGCACTCAGGCTTCTGCCATGTGTACAATAGTCAGCCCCTGGAGTGACTGGAGCAGGGCTGATGTCTTTTGCTGACCCTGGCGTGGTTCTCCTCTGGGTTAAGATGACCCTGGTGTCATGACGAGGGCCTTTGGAACACCTCCACTCTGAAATCATGGCCTTTTTTATCCAACTATGGTGAATCCACGTGGGGACTTTACTCTGACTGCCATGGGGGTAGTCAAAATGACTGTTAGTGGACCCTTCCATTTGGGGTTAAGGCTGTCTTGGTCATCAGGCTTTTACCCAAACTAAATCTCCCAGAGAACAGGGGTGGAGTGAACTAGGAATGCTAACTGGGGCCCTTTTTAAGGCCCAAGAGGCTATCTTTTGGGAGACCTTTCCTAGTTCAATCAATTGTCTTTTTAAGGTAACTTAATGTCCCTATAGGGTATATTAGTCATCTGAAGACAGGGGTGGCCTGACAAACAAAAGCTCATAGGGTGAATAGCCTGTTCTCTTATGGGGGATGCAACATTTTTGGAGAAGCACCATGGGCAAGGCCTGGATCCAGGTGAGTCTGGCCTCTTGGCAAAGTTTTCTTAACCCTGTTTTTAGGGTTTTATTTATCCTCTTTTTTTTTTTTTTTTTTGGTACTGGGGATCAAACTCGGGTCCTTGCACTTGCACAGCAGGTGGTGAAACCACTGAGCTAAATCCCCAGCCCTTTATTTATCCTCTTTACATTTTCTGAGCTCTGGAGCCAGTAGGCTGCATGTAAATTGCAATTAATTCCCAAGACCTTTGCCAATTCTTGGACCACTATTGCCACAAAAGCAGGACCATTGTCTGATCCTGTGTTCAGTGGAAGCCCAGAGCAGGGAATAATTTCTTATAGCAATTTTCATGTCACTTCTTGGGCTTTCTCTGTCTGACAAGGGAAGGCTTCAATCTAGTTGGACTAAGTGTAGACCATAACCGAGTCATGAATGTGCCACAGTTGGGTAGTTCTTTTTTTTTTTTTTTTTTTAAATTGGGCAGTTTTGTAAAGTCAACCTGGATATCTTTAAAAGGCTCTGCTCCTATCCTTTGGACTCCCGCCAGGATACCTGGTGTTGTCTTAGGATTAAGTTGAGCACAAATCACACACCGTTGGACAGTTTATTTGGTCAGGGCCATCAATCAGGGGATGTAAAAGTAATGGCAGAGCAGAGTCCAATTTTTTCTTCTGGGTGGGTAGTCTCATGTGTAGCTTGTACTAATTGAGCCCCCATGTGGTACAGTACCACAATTTGGCCATCTGGAAACCCACACCATCTGTCTTTTTTTTCCCTTTCCTTAAATTCTTTTATTGGTACATTTTAGGTATACAATACATTTACATTTATCACTGGGAACTCGTACCTTTACATGATGTATCTTGGTTCTTATTTTTTTCCCCATTCCCTGCCCTCCCTTCACCCATCCACCCTTCCCTATTAACAAAGACTTTGTTTCCATTTTTTCCATTTCTTATAATTTTTCCTTTCCCTTCTTTCCTTTCCCCTAACCCTCCCACTTCACCTTCCCCTTTGCCCCTTTTCTTCCTACTTTGCATTATCAATTATTCATTTTAATCATTGGTACATTTTAGGTATACAATATAATGACATTCATCATTGGAAATTTGTACCTTTACATAATGTCTCTTAGTTCTTATTTTTTCCCCTTCCCCTGCCCTCCCTTTAACCCCTCCATCCCTCCCTATTTACAAAGACTTTGTTTCCTTTTTTTCATTTTCTCATATTAATTTCATTCCCTTCTTTCCTTTCCCCTACCCCTCACACTTCCCCTTCCCCTTTGCCCCTTTTCTTTCTATTTCACATTACCCATTATACCTTTCAGTCCTTATTTACACTTTCAGTTTCTCACAATAGAGAAACTATTCAGTATTTTCACGTGTGTCCTATTTATTTCACTTAAGAGTATTGCCTCAATGTGCATCCACTTAGCTATAAATGTCTCTAATTTCTCATTTTTTATGGCTGAGTAGTATTCCATTTTATTAAAAAACCCACATTTTCTTGATCCAGTCTTCAGTTGATGGGCACTTGGGCTGCTTCCAAGTTTTAGCTATTACAAATTGTGCTGCTATGAACATGGGTGCATATATATCACTGTGGTATGATTCTTTTAATTCTTTGGGGAAGATACCCACCAGGGGAACAGCTGGGTCAAATGGGACTTCCAGTCCTAGTTCTTTGAGGTATCTCCATACTGATTTCCACAGTGGTTGCACCAGTCTGCACTCCCACCAACAATGAATAAGGGTTCCTTTCTCTCCACACCCCTGCCAGCATTTGTTATTGGTTGATTTCCTGATAGCAGCCATTCTTTCTGGGGTGAAGTGGAATCTCAGCATTGTTTTCATTTGCATCTCTCCAGTGCCCAGTGATGTTGAACATTTTTTCGTATGTTTATTTGCTATTTCTTTGTCTGAAAAATATCTGTTCCTTTCAGATGTCCATTTTCAGATTGGGTCTTTAAATTTGAGAGGTCTGATCTTTTTAAGTTCTTTATAGATTTGAGATAGCCTCTAGGCTTTTGTCTGAGGAACAGCAGGTGAAGATTTTTTTGCCACATTGTGGGTTGTCTCTTCACACTGCTGGTGGTTTCTCTTGCTGTGCAGAAGCTTTTTAATAAGAAGAGATCCCACTTGTTGATTGTTTGTGCTAGTTCATGGGCAACTGAGGTTTTGTTCATAAAATCTGTTCCTATACCAATGTCTTCAAGGGTTCTACCTAACCTCTGTTCCAGCCGATTCAACATTTCTATTTTAATATTTAGATCTTTAATCCATTTCGATTTTAGTTTAGTGCATGGTGAAAGATATAGGTCTAGTTTTAATCTTTGACAAGTTGAAACCCAATTTTTCCAGCACCATTTATTAAAGAGGCTATGTTTTTTCCAGTTAGGGTGTTTGGCTCTTTTATTGAAGATGAGATGGCTGAGTGTGTCTGGAATTGTTTCTGCATCTTCTAACCTGTTCCACTGGTCCTCTGGTTTGTTTCTTTGCCAGTACCATGCTGTTTTTATCACAGTAGCTTTGGTAGTATAGTTGCAGGTTGGGGATTGTGATACCCCCTGCCATGTCTCTGTTACCTAGAATTGCTTTTGCTATTCTGGGTCTCTTCTTGTTCCAAATGAATTTTTGGATTGTTTTCTCAAGGTCTGTGAAGTATACTGCTGGGATTTCAATTGGGATTGCATTGAATCTATATAGCAACTTTGGAAGTATGGGCATTTTCACTATGTTGATCCTTCCTACCCTGGAGCAGGGGATGTCTTTCCATCATGTGTAGCTTGTACTATTTGAGCCCCCATGTGGTACAGTACCACAATTTGGTCATCTGGAAACCAACACCATCTGTCTTTTTTTTTTTTTTTTTAAATTCTCCCTTCTTGGGACACCCATTGAATCTCTTCTGAAGTGTATACTGGTTTTTTTTTTATCATTTTCCCAGGGTATTAAGGGAAGAAGCATGGTGTCTGGCCATAAACTCATGGCCTTGGCCTCTTGGTCGGGCCTGTCATTGCTTACCTGTTTTTTAGATTTTTCCTTTTGATGTCCCCTGTAATGGATGACTGTAACTTTTTTTGGACCCCAGACTGCTTCTAGGAGTCAAAGGATGTCCTGGGGATATTTAATTTTTCCCCCTGCTGCTGTAAGTAACCCTCTTTCTCAGTAGAGGGCACCATGTACATGTAAAGTTAGGAATGTGTATTTGACTAATGTGTAGACATTTAGTCTCTTTCCTTTTCCTAATTTTAATGCACGCATTAGGGTAATAAGTTTAACCCTCTGAACTGAAGTTCCTTGGCGTAGTGGTCGGGACTCCACAACCTCTTTTAGAGTCACAACCACATAGTCAGCTCTCCGTTCCCAGTCTCATTGATGTAGTTACTGTCATCCACAAAGAACTCTAATTCAGAGCGTTGGAGAGGTTGGTCTCGCGGATCTGGCCAGCTGGAGTAAACCTGTTTTATGATCTCTTTACAATCACATATGGGCCCTTCTAGCTGGGGAAGGAGAGTAGCTGGGTTTAGGTTATTAGAGACTTTCACTCTAATTTGAGGGTTCCCACAGAGCAAACTTTGGTACTGGGTCAGACTCGAATTGCTGAGCCAGCGGTGACCTTTAGCATTTATAAGGGTGACTACAGTGTGTGGAACTCACACTCGTAGGTCTTGGCCTAGAGTTAGTTTGTCAGCCTCCACTTTGGTTAAAAGAGCCATTGAGGTGAGAGCCCTCAGGCAGGGAGACCATGCTTGTGTAACTCCATCTAGTTGTTTGGACAAGTAGGCCACTGGTCTTTCCCAGGAACCAAGGGTCTGGACTAGCATTACCTCTGTGTTTTTTTTTTTTTTTTTTTTTGCTCGATCGCGTAGAGAGTGAAAAGCTTACTCAGATCAGGGAGGCCCAAAGCTGTTGCTTTCTGGAGCATTTTCTCTAGGATCTTGAAAACAGACTGTTGCTCTTTGTTTCGGATCAAGGGATCTTTTTCTCCCCCACTTTGTGACTTTATAGCGAGGCTTAGCTAGGGTGGCATAGTTTGGGATCCATATCCTACAGAAGCCTGCCGCTCCCAAACACTCTTGCACTTGTCTCTGAGTCTTGGGTTTAGGCATATTTTGTATTATCATCTTCCAGGCTGCCCCCAATTTTCTTTTCCCCTTGTGCAGGTAGAATCCCAGATACCTCTGTGCAACACAGGTGTGGCTTTTTTGGAGACACCTTATATCTTTTTTGGCACAAGTGTCCAAGCAGCAATTTGGTGCCCTTTCTTTGTGTGTGTGTGTGTGTGTGTGTGTGTGTGTGTGTGTGTGTGTCTTACATAGCTAGCAGTTTAGTGAAGTAACCTCTTGATTTAACAAGCTGGTGGGTGCTGGGGGAATATTTTAACAATAGGTACCTAGAATACCTGCAATATATGGACTTGAACAATTAATATCAGTTAATGACAGATGTATAAATAGGCAATAAACAACGATGATTTCTGTAACCCCAGAAAGCATGTACAATGTCTACTGAACAGAAAACTCTTGAACAGAAAAGCTTTTTAATCTGTAAAATACATGAAAATACCTAGACCAACATCTGTGCAAAAGTTTGAATACAGCATAATACTTGCATCATTAAGGGATTGTGACATGCTAAAACAGTTGAAAAGTTACTCTATTCTCAAAAAGAACTTATTTTTTAAAATAACTTTATTATCAAACATACACACATACAAAAAATTTAAACCATTCAAAGAAGAACAATAGAAGGGGAAAAAAACTACAAAAATATTCAAATACAGTAGAACTCAACCAAAACAAGACTGAAAAGCACTTAAACATTTTTCTATATAACTTAAAAAAGTATCTCAAGCACCAACAAGACACCAGAGGATGTGATATGTTTCAGAAAGATCCCCAAAACCAACACTGAACAAATAATGATGTGGAAAAACCTCCAGTTAGTTAGCAGACTCCACATAAGCCAAACTCCTCCCTAATTTAAATTTCTATACAATCACATGACACGCGATGGAAACACAATCTGAGAAATATGTTTTTAGGCAATTTCATCCATGTGTATCCTTAATTACACTTTCAGTTTCTCACACTAGAGAAACTATTCGGTATTTACACACGTGTGTCCAATTTATTCAACTTAAGAGAATGGCCTCAATATGCACCCATTTAGCTACAAATGTCTCTAGTTTCTCGTTCTTTATGGCTGAGTAGTACTCCATTTTATTAAAAAAAACACATCTTCTTTATCCAGTTTTTATTCCTTTTATTTTTTTCTCTTTTCTAATTGCTGTGGCTAATGTTTCAAGAACAATATTAAACAGGAGTGGTGATAGTGGGTGTCCTTGTCTTGTTCCTGATTTTAGCGTGAACGTTTTCAGTTTTTGACCATTTAGTATGATGTTTGCTGTTGGTTTTTCATAGATAGCCTTAATCAAGTTGAGATAAAGACCTTCTATTCCAATTTTCTGTAGGGTTTTTATCATGAATTGGTGTTGGATTTTGTCAAATGCCTTTTCTGCATCTATTGAGATGATCATATGGTTTTTGTCCTTGAGTCTGTTAATACAGTGTATTACATTTATTAATTTGCGAATGTTGAACCATCCTTGCATCCCTGGGATAAATCCAACTTGGTGAGGGTGTATGACCTTCTTGATGGCTCTTTGTATTCTGTTTGCCAGTATCTTGTTGAGGATTTTTGCATCAATATTCTTTAGGAAGATTGGCCTGTAGTTTTCTTTTTGGGTTGTGTCTGGTTTTGGAATCAAAGTAATACTTGCTTCCAGGAATGAATTTGGAAGCTTTGCTTCCCTTTCAATTTCATTGATGAGTTTAAAGAGTAATGGCATTAGTTCTTCTTTAAATATCTTATAGAATTCAGCAGTGAAGCCACCAGGACCTGGGCTTTTCTTTGTTGGTAAATTTTTTATTACATTTTCAATTTCACTCATTGTAATTGGGGTGCTTAGAATTTTTATATCTTATTCATTTAACCTTGGTAATTCATATGTATCTAGGAATCTGTCCATTTCTTCTGTGTTTTCCATTTTATTAGAGTATAGGTTCTTGAAGTAAGTATTGATGATGGTTTGGATTTCTCCTGGATCTATTGTGACTTCACCTTTTTCATTCTTGACTGCATGGATTGGAGCCTTTTCTTTCCTTTTTTTGATAAGGTTGGCTAAGGGTTTATTGATATTATTTATTCTTTCAAAAATCCAACTCTTTGATTCATTAATTTTTTGTATCACTCACTTAGTCTCCATTGCATTGATTTCTGCTCTGATCTTTATAATTTCTTCTCTTATACGAGCTTTGGGTTCATTATGCTCTTCTTTTTCTAGGAGCTTGAGGTTCTGCATTCAGTTATTTGTTTGAGTTCTCTCTATTTTCCTACTATGGGAAATGAATAGTGCTATGAATTTCCTGCATAGAACTGCTTTCATTGTGTCCCATAGATTCCTGTATGTTGTACTGGTATTATCATTTACTTGTAGAAACTGTCTAATTTCTTCTTTAATTTCCTCTGTGACCCATTGGTTGTTCAGGAGAGTGTTATTCAATTTCCATGTGTTTGTGGGAGTTTTGCAGTTTCTTATGTCATTCATCTCCAATTTTATTGCACTATGGTTGGAAAATATACAGGGGGTAACTTCAATTCTTTTATATTTATTTAGACATATCCTATGAGCTAGCATGTGGTCTATTTTAGAGAATGACCTATATGCATCCAAAAAGAATGTGTATTCTGATTTTGTGGGGTGGAACACTCTGTAAACATCTATTAAGTCCATTTGTTCAATAGCTTGGTTCAGTTCTAGAATTTTGTTGTTAATTTTTTGTTTAGATGATCTATTTGTGATAGTGGGGTATTGAGATCCCCCACTACAATTGTATTAAAGCTTATTTGGTTTTTCATGTCCATTAATATGTGTTTTGTATAGTTGGAGCCATTCGTATATGGTGCATATATATTTATGATTGTCATCTCTTCTTCTTGGACTATTCCCTTCACAAGGATGTAGTGACCATCTTTGTCTCTCTTAATTAATTTTGGTTTGAAATCTAGTTTGTCTGCAAATAGAATTTCTACCCTTGCTTTTTTCTGGGTTCCTGTGACGTGGAGAACTGTTTTCCATCCTTTTACCTTCATTCTATATATTTTTTTGTGAGTTAGGTATATTTTTTGTATACAGCATATTGTTGGATTTTGCTTCTTAATCCATTCTGTCAGTCTATTTCTTTTGATTGGTGAATTGAGACCATTAACATTGATAGTTATAATTGATAGATACTGACTCATCCTTGTCATGATGTTTTACAATTGGTGGTTCTTTTACTTCCTTTTTTTTTTTTCCTTTTGCTTTAGTTTCTTACCTTGCCTGGTGGCTTCCCTCTGTTGGGCCTTATGGAGTTGTGATCTTCATTGTCTTTTTCTAGGATATTACTTAGGATTGTTTGGAGTGCTGGTTTGGTGTTTATGAAATTTCTCAGGTGTTCTTTGTCATGAAAGTATCTAATTTCCCTATCGATTTTGAAAGATAATTTTGCAGGATACAACAGTCTGGGTTGAAAGTTATTTTCTTTTAGGGCTTGAAATTTTTGACTCCAGGCTCTCCTTGACTTGAGGTTTTGTGTTGAAAAATCTGCTGTGATTCTGATAGGCTTTCCTTTATAGGTGATTTGTTTCTTTTCTCTAACTGCCTGTAGGATTTTGTTCTTCTGTTGGATTTCTGGGATCTTAATTATTATGTGTCTAGGCAAAGATTTTTTTTGGTCATGGCTAATTGGAGTTCTATATGCCTCACTTGTCTGAATGTCCAATTCTCCACCTCTGTCTGGGAAGTTTTCTACTATTACTTCTGTGAACAGTTTTTTATGTCAATTGTATTTTCTCCTGTTTTTTTGTGGACTTCTATCAGTTTTATGTTTTTCTTCCTTGCATCATCTAGCAGCTGCTGGATTGATTTCTCGTGGTCCCTTACTATTTTTAAGAAATATCTGTTTTCATGGTCCTTAACTGGAATCCTGTCTTCTATATCTGATATTCTATCTTCAGATTCCCTTAATCTGCTGTGGATACTTTCAGTGGAGTTTTTAATCTCCTGAATATCTGTTTGAATCTGTTTCATGGATTCCATTTCTTTCTTATGTTGGGCGATCATGATTTCCATTTCTTTCTTATGTTGGGTATTCATGGCTTCCAGCATGTTTCTGAGCTCATCTATTTTTTTTTTTAGCTCCTCTATTTTTTTATCTGTTTCAGTTCTAGAGCCTCTAATCATGTCTTTCACTCTGCTCACCATCTCTGTAGATATCTGGGAAATTATTTCTGCTTTGAATTTTTCTAGTTCCTCAGTCATCTGTTTTGTTACTTTCTGTGCTATCAGTTCAGGGTGTCCACGTGGTTGATTATCAGACTTTTCCACCTCATTTTCCCCAGAAATTGCCTTTTGTGGGGTGGAAGCCTGGGTTTGTGACTTGCTTAAATGTCTTTTCATTTTTGTTTTTGGTACTGTCAATTATAGGTCAATGAGTCCCAGTAAGCCAGTCACAGACCCGTGAGATTCAGACAGACTTCTGGCTGCAAGTCCCAAATTGAGCTCCCCACCCTCCTGCAGGGACAAACTCTGCAAGGCTCTACTACAGGTTCCAGCTATCTTTCCCCTGAAAATAGTCCAGGATCAAATGGGAGGTGATGATCCCTCCAACTGACCAAGTACCATGGTCTGGTGTGCCTACATTGCAGAGATTATCTTCACTTTTCCAGTGGGGTTCGGTTTTCATCAAGGAGCCTGAAAGAGGCCTTCTCTCTGCTGTTCACCTCTGGAACTCAGGACAATGGCCTTTATGTCCCCCTGTGCCTCTGTAGTGTGGAACCAGGTAGCTGCACAGCCAAGAGGCCAGAGGCGGGGGTGGTGATGGTGTTGTTACAGGCACCCTTGTGGCCAAGCCAGTGACCCATGGGCCTGGAGAGGGGTGTCCTCATGGTCTCCTGGATGCAAGCAGGCGGGGAAGCTGGACGGTGCAGGGCGCAGCTACCCATGTCTGACCGCAAGGCCAAACTCAAAAAGAACTTATTTTATAGAAAACATGAAAGCATTGCATGCCTTTCAAGTCTAAAAAACTGATTCTACAAAATAAACACAGTGCTTACTGTTTACCAAACTCTAAGTCATAACCTAGTATTCAGATTTCTATGATAGTAGATGTAGGTTTGTTTTTCTGTTCTAAAATTTTCAACAGTTCTCATAAGACACAAAATTCAGTAAGAAAAAAAAGGAATCCACATGTTAACTAGTTAGGCTTTTTTCACTGATAGCAGACACTCCTCATTCAATGAGGAGGTCTGTTAGTTGCCTTTCTCTTGTTGCTGAGACAAAATACCAAGCACTAAAAGTTAGAAGGGAAGGGGTTTATTTGGCTTACAGTTTGTAGAGGTTTCAGTCCATAATTGGCTGGCTCTGTGACTGGGATGGGAAGCAAGCATTGCAAAGAAGAAACAACATGGGGTGCACAAGGCAGCAAAGGTAACAACAGGACTTAACAGCATCTCCCTGCCCCATTTATCTTATTCAGACTACTTAGGGAAGGTAGTGCTCACACCCTTAATCCTAGTGCCCTTGAGCCCAGCATTGCGTCATGAATCAATTCCAGCTTCACACACTCTAGATCAAGCCCATGACCACATGAGGCTTTGAAGGGGACATCTAGACCCAAACCATAACATTTCTCCCCTGTCCCCCACAAAGATTCATGTACATTCCCTTGTATAAAAGGCATTTAGTCCATCTCTAAGAGTTGTCAAAGTCCTAAAAGTTACAGCATCGCTGAAAAGTCCAAGTCCGAAGTCTCCTCTGAGATTTAAGGCAAACTCTTAGCTGCAAGCCCTTGTACAAATGAAAAGAAAGTCAAACACTTCCAGCATTCAATGGCACAAGATAGACATTACCATTCCAAAAGGTACAAACAGGAGGATATGAAGGAATGGAACCAAAACAAGTCGAAAATCCAGCAGGGCAAACATTAATTCCTGTAGTTCCATATGTAGCATCCCAGGCAGTCTTTGGCAAGTTGTGAACTGCAAAGGGCTTGGGTGGTTCCACCTCTAAGGCACTTCTGGTGGTTATAGCTTCCATGGCTTCTCTCTGTGCTCTGCTCTCTCCCTCAGGCGATCCACACTCCTGGCTTCTCCAAACTTCTGGGGTCTCCACTGCCCCTTCAGCTTCACCACACTGCCCTCTCAGGAGCACTCTGCCTGGCCTCCCAGGCCTTCTTCTGAAATCTGGGTGGAAGCCTTCCTGACCCCACAACTCTTGCATTGTGCATTGGTGCCCTTTCTATAAACTTCATGGGTCTTGTGCCCTAGGAGGAGGTCATCAACATACTGTTGTAAGGTGTACCCCAAGTCTTGTGCTGAGAACTATTGGAGGCTTTGGGCCAATGTCTTCCCAAAGATAGTTGGGGAATTCTTGAAGCCCTGCAGCAGCCTCATCCAAATGAGCTGGCCATGTTGTCCAGTGCCAGTTGATCCCCATTGGAAGGCAAAGAGGGGTTGGCTGGATGTAGAAGAAGGTAGCTGAATGTAGAAGAAGGTGTCTTTCAGATCCAAGCAGGTGAACCATCCTGCTGAAGCTGGCAACAATCCCAGGAAAGTGTAAGGATTCAGAACAGTTGGATGCAGTGTCACCATAGTCTCATTTATTGCCTGAATGGGATGGTAGTCTCCAGTTTCCTTTCTAGACAAGGAGGGGTGTGTTTCAGGTGGGGAATGAGAATCCCAGAGCTTAGGAATCTTTCAACAGGATCCCCTGTTGGCCCTCTCAGGGAATGGGGTATTGTCGCTGGGTGATAGGCATGTCTCTGAGCTTGAGTTCTAATCTGCCCAGAGGTTGATCTATTGCCAGTCCCGGTGGATTGTCTTCTGCCCATACCCGGGGCCACTTCTGAACTAAGTCTGAGTCTTTTTCAGGGTCCCTCAGGGTTGGTCAGTCATGGAATTTCCATTTTTCTTTCCAGGGGACAATCAGGACCAGGATCAACCGTAGAGCTGGCCATTCAAAGTGTATTTCCCCATCCCTAAAATCAATTTTAACTCTTAACTTGGCCTACAAATCCCTCCCTAAGAAGGGAAGTGGACTGTCAGGCATTTATAAGAACTGATAGACCTGGGGCCAGGGATTTAGCTCAGCGGCACCATGCCTGCCTTGCAGGCGCAAGGTCCTGAGTTCAATTCCTGATGGCTGAGGGGCCCAGTAGGGACTGTTGCAACTGAGTGGTCCACTCCAGTATCAGGAATTCTACAGGTTCACTTCCTCTACCCTCAACTTTTACTTGGACCATGGGCCCTGATGAGGCTTGGGAGCCCAGTCCGCCTGAGTCTTCAAACAGAGAATTCTTTCCCACAGCGAAGACAGAGGAAGTGGGTTCTTGTTCTTCAGGGTTTTCAGCCATCTTTTTTTTTTAAATTTATTTAACTTTGGACACTCCCAGTTGTCTCTCTCTGAAGTAGGCACATTGATCTTTCTCCAGAGGCGGACTTGAGTTTCGATGGGGTCCCTAACCAATACAATGCCCCTACTCTAAAATAAACGGGCAGCCAAACTATAGTCAGTCCATATCATCAAAAGAAATCAAGGATGTGTGATCAGGAATGTGTTAGCTTTCCTTTACTAAGACAAAATACTTGAGATAATTAGCTCATAAAGTGAAAATGTTTATTTTGGATCACAGTTTAGAGGGACCTGTACAAGACCAGGTAGAGTCTTTACTTTGGGCCTCAGATGGGCATGCTGCATGCCACAGATGGGGAGTGCATGGCAGAGCAAACTGTTCACTGGGAAGAAAAAGAGGAAAAAGGGTGAGGAATCCTGCAGTCCCCTTCAGGGCCATGGCCCAGTGACCTAAGACCTCCACACCAGGACTCACCTCCCAAAGGTTTCTACCACCTCCCAAAGACACTGCACCAGGGACTAAGTCTTTACTACGTGGACTTTTGGAGGACCTACAATGCTGAAACTACAGCAACAGGCCTGAGTGGAGTCACCCAAATAACAGGTCATTACCCTTGCCCAGCTTTTGGAATTGAACCAGTTTTCAGATTCATAGCCTACTGATTTTAGAACAGTTTGTTTCCCCAGGAGGAAGGACCCTGCAAGGTCTCAGCAAATGTACATAGTAATGTTCCCCCATGTTCTTTCCCAAAGAGATCCACAGCCATTTTCTGCAACCTATGAAAAGGAGTACTGAACACTTGAATATTTCAATGACTATTGAACAGAGGGTTCCAATTAACACTGATGTTCTTAGAGGTGAAGCATCTTCATGTTTCCACTGTTAGAATGGAGGCCCATAGAGACCAAGTAACAAATGATACCCTTTCCCAGATCTACTCCCAATGGATCCAGAGCATCTATATACTCTTCTAGTAGTCATCTCTCCAATCCTCAGATGTGTGATTGAAATAGATACACCTGGTGGTTGGGCACAATTCCCATATTGAATCATTGACCCATGGGATGAAAGCTAGCTAAGTGGGCAAGGCTTGCTAAGAAGGGGAATCCTTCTAAGTCAGTTTGGACAGAATCCTCCAGCCTTGGCATCTAATAACCCTCCATGGCGTATCAGATTTCTCATCTCCCATCAGCCCCCTGGTGATACATCTGATCACCCTGATCTGCCTTTAAGCAAGAATCCTATCAAGATCATTAAACTAGAATCTCCTGATGTTTCCTGTTAGTAATTTTCCACTTACTGGCTCCCACCTTGCTCCTTGGCTGTAAATTCCCATTTTTCCTTGTTGAATTTGGAATTAAGCTCAGGTCTATACTGAGGTCTTTCTTTCTCTATTGCAATAGTTCCTAAGTAAAATGTTTTTCCAACTTTATTGTCCAGCTCTGGTTTTTCTTTGACACCTTGGTAAATTACTTTGTGTAGAAAAAAAGTGGAAAAGTTAGAATATACATTATTACATAATGAGAATTTTAAAAATTAAAGTGATGCTACTATTTTGAAACATTATGGTGATTAAAAGAAGCTAGTAACAAAGGCCACATATTATAAGATTCCATTTATGTGACGTGTTCAGTATAGGCAAATATAGAGACATGGAATGCAGATCAGTAGTTGTTTAGGACTCCAGGTGCTATGGGGTAGGCAAAGGAGTACTGGACGATAGCTAAAGGATATAGGGATTCATTTTTGAGGCAAAGAAAATGTTCCAAAATTGACTGTCATGATGGTTGCACAATTGAATGTACTGAAAACCACTGAATCACATGTTTTAAATGGATGGATTGTACAACAAGTCAATAAAGCTGCTACCAAACGTCTTAAAATTGAGACAAAATCTTGCTGTATAGGCCATGCTATCCTTGATCTCACAATCTTCCTGGTTAGCCTATAGAGTAGCTGGGTTTACAAGTGTGTGCCACTACACACAGCTAAAAAAAACCTTTAAAAAATTATTATTAGTACATACTTGTAGTAAAAAGAAAAAAACTTTTAAAAAAATGCCACTGTTAATCATTTTATGTAAACTAAGGAGCCTGATCCTCTGACTCACAGTCCTCACCATACTAACTGTTCCTGTGGTGACTATTTCAAGTGCTGCGATGTGTTAGTCCACACTCATTTGAGCACTTGTCCAGTGGCTTGGGTGCTATTGTTGAATTGTTGAGCACTGACAATCCCCAGGAGCTGTGTCATCCTTTGCATGCCCTTCAGGGCAGTACTAAAGCTCTGTGTGTGTGTGTGTGTGTGTGTGTGTGTGTGTGTGTGTGTGTGTATGAGAGAGAGAGAGAGAGAGAGAGAGAGAGAGAGAGAGAGAGAGAGAGAGAGAGAGAGAGAGAACTGGGGATTGAATCCAGGGCCTTTGCACTAAGCTACATACCGTGCCCCCCCTCTTTTGAGATAAGGTGTGGCTATGTACTTCAGGATGGCCTTGAACTCACTAAATATCCCAAGCTGGCTTCTGCCTCACCTCCTGATTGCTGGAATTACAGGCATGCACCTCCATGCCCAGACAATCTTGTTAAGTTGCCCTGGCTGGGCTCAAACTTGTCATCCTCCTGCTTCAGCCTCCCAGAGTGCTGGGATTGCAGGTGTACACCACCACACTTGGCTAATACTAAAGCAGTTTTTTTCTGACTCTAGGAGATCATTTCAAAGAATTGTGACCATTAGAAATGACTAGCAAGATGGCTATTAACAACAATTCATTTCTGGCTAACTATGGAGATTACAACTGGCTTGTTGAAAACTTGGTGGTTATAATACTAAAAGGTGACATTTATCAAGTGCTTACTATGTGCCAAGCACTGTTGTAAACATTCTGCCTGTGTGATTGGCTATATGTGCAGAGGTGATCAAACAGATGAATTCAAAATTTAATTAGCTCCTACTATGTGCAAGGCTGAAGCAGGACAAAGATGAACCAACTAGAGAAAAGTCACAAATTCCAAAATATCTCCTAAGGGATAGTACCTAGCCAGGATTCCTTTCCACAATTCTGAAATCCGTAAGTACCTGAAATTCTAAAATTTTTCCCTTTTTTGGAGATTTTGGGGCTTGAATCAGGGCTTTGCACTTGCTAGGTCTACCACTACATCCCCAGCTCTTTTTCATTCTTTTAGTTTTTGAGGCAGGGTTGAGTCTGCCTCAGCCTCCTGAGTAGCTGAAATTAAGGCACACATCACTGCACTCAGCAATAAAATTCTTTTTATGACGCATTTGGCAGCAAAAACTGACCTGAACTCAATGACACATCACTTATCTCTTTTCCTTACACATTTTGCTATGTAAATAGTTTGGTTATGGAGTTTTGTCCCACAGTCTAATGCAATGTATATGGAATTGCAGATCTCTGAATTTGAAATTTACTTGTGAATACATACACAGGTGCAATTGCAGCTAAACGGTTGCTTTTGTTTTAGCACCACTAAAGAGCGAAAGATGAATAATGTAATAATCTTGTGACAATCTTATTCTCATTCTTTTTATTCATTACTTAAAATCAAATAACATTAATGACACACTGAAAAGTTTATACCATATCTTATTTCCACTGGTTGTCATTCTGAAAAATAAAAATGCCAAGAAATGATGATAGAAAAACATGTTTATTCTTTGATGGGATTTTAAATTGCAATCAAGTGTGTAAAACTCACATTTAATAGGATTAACTCAAAATAATAACCATCAATTCATAGTTACTGAATGTCACATAGGCAAGACAATGTATTAGGCACTATTTTTTTTTTTTTTTTTTTTTGGTCCCGGGGATTGAACTCAGGTCCTTGCGCCTGCAAGGCAGGCAGCGGAACCACTGAGCTAAATCCCTGGCCCTAGGCACTATTTTTAAAAAGACAAAAAATTACTCAGGGAGATAACAAGGTATGCTAATTTTTCATAACTTCAAAATTTTCTTTTTCACTTATTTTCTACCATGATTATGTGCAGTAAGTGAATTAGATTGTGTAAAGATTGATATAGATTGTCACAGCTCATCATTCATGTGTCTACTTGCATCAGTTATTAACATTATAGGAATAACAGGCCATGCAGCAGTTTACTCAGATTTAGGAGAATTTGTTGTTTATTATTTCACAACCAGGTGAAAATTGGTTGCTTAGGAAAGCTTGGTGAAAACACTGAGATTTAGAAAGATTCTAAAGCAGAGATGGCTACTTATCAATCATGAAATCTCCAAGACTTAGCTTAAAGCTGAGAATGTACTATTTTAAAATACAAAGGATCTAACTCTAAATACTTGGTAGTTGTTTATTTTCTCTCCTAAAGATTATGTCTTCTTTGCATTTTCAAGCTAAATCTTTCCAGGTGGTTCCTGGGAATCAAGTGAGTAAGCTTATGAAATGGACCTTTAGTCTTGTGAGTTCTTACTATGTAAGACCCAAGGAATTATTCAAACCCAGTGCACTCTGAAGTTAATGGAAACTTGGCTTTTAATTGAACCAAGAGCAGTATAAAACCTGACAAAAATACTCTTAAAGTGATTTTATTAATCCATAGACTCAATTTCTTAATGATGTAAAGTTTGATAAAAAGACTTTATTTTGATAAAGTTATCTTAACAATAATATAAAAGATCATTTTGGTTCACACACACACACACACACACACACACACACACACACGTCATGGAGGGCTTCATGCTTTTGGAAACCTAGAGTAAACTCTTAAGTTTTCAGACTCAAGAAATCTTGTTTGCTACTGTTATGCATATAAAGGCCATATCTAAAAGCATTCTGATTACTTAAAAATTGTGGTTGAGGTGGACCATTTAATAAACTGTCTCATCACTATATGTACTGGAAATGTTAATGCAGCTCAAGATGAGAAATTTCTATCAGGGGCAAGTTTCCTGTACAGTTGGACAGTTTTTCATTTCTTTTTAAAGATTACACAAACTTAAAATATTTGGTAATTTGTTATATTATTTGTTTTACATTTTTAATTTAAGCATGGTTAAGTTTAAATTAAATATGTATATATATTTTTGGTGTGTGGTGCTGGGGATCATATGCAGGGCCCTGAGTAAACACTACCATTGACCTACATCTCCAACTTCTAAATTAAATAAATTTTAAGCCCAGTGATTTTAATATAAAATCCAGTACATCTGATTTCTAAGAAATTTAGTCAAAATGATTTTCCTGGAGTAAATATTTTTACTAATATTTACTATTTACCATATTCTCTATGATGTCTAAAAAAATAAATCAGCTATTATATATATGGATAAAGATATCTGGCTAAGGGTATACAGATGTTTGGCAATCTTGTCTAAAAACTCAAATCTTTGTAGTCATCATTCACCATATGACTGTTTTCCCACAAACAGCTCCTCTAAAACATAAAAATGATTTAGCCCAATTTTACTATCTTGTTGATTCAGTTAGATCATATTTCCCCATTCTTTTACATCTCTCAAGTGTATCCATATGTACACACGTGTGCATACACACAACAGAGCATGGCAATCCAAGTTTTAAAAGACTAGAGTTCTAGGCTTGCTTATATTTATTCACATACCAACTTTTTGGGGCTTTGTCTTCCTATTTGTTTCTCTAGTTCCTTAATTCTATGCTAAATCTGGGAATACAGCATATCCCTTAGTCCAAATATTAGTCTCATCCAATGTAAGTATTATAAAAGTTGTCCACTGAAAGTTAAATCACATTTTATATTTTAGCTGCTTAACTTTACTAGCAGGCACAGGTGGACTGTACTTTAAGCTACTGTTAGATATACAATATTTGAGCTTATGCCATTCTGAACTGATGGAAGATTGTAATATAAGATTTTAAATTGTAGCAGCAAAAATAGACTTCACATTTTGGGGGACAGGTATTTGTATTTTTCCATCTGACCAACTATAGTTTGAATTCACTTATGTAATGTTAACCTAAGGGTATTAAAAAAGTTGACACTAAATATTCAGAAATTTTATAGTCCATTGTCATTTATATTCTTCTTTTCATAAGCACTACTAGAAATACATGAAACTAGAAAATGAAAAAGTGTTTGATAATACAATTAAACATCTATTTGAAAAGTGCACAAAAAACCACATTCAAGCATGATTTTTGATTGAATTAATTCTCCACGAATTTCCCCCTCTATCATTTCTGCTTTGGAGAAGGAGTGGTTCAGGATAAAAGGGCAAAGGGTAAACACCAACCAAGAATTCTTCCTAGGTCCATGAAAACATGTATCTTCAGCTCCTTCTGCACACAAATGAAAAGAAAGAACATGAGAAAACCAAGTTCTCACCCACTATAAATATAATGGGAGGTCCACGAGAAGCTGACGCCAATCTCACATCGTATAATGCTTTCTCTGTTTACAAAGCTTTTTTCCCCACATGATTCACTTGATTCTCAAAGTAACTTCATAAAGCTCAATAAATGGGTTACTTGTCCCATTTTACAGATGAGAAAAATGATGCTTAAAGAGATCAACTGACATCCTTCCTCATAGTCAAATTTTGGAACAGCCAAGGCAAGTTTAGAACTAGGTTTTTGGATTTCTTGTTTAGTATTCTTTGTACTGTACCATTTTGGTTTTCAAACAAATTAAACAACTATAGTTTAACAGCACAAAGCAAAGAGCAAAAAAAGTCGTGATTCCAAAAAGGTACCTTCATTTGGTGCCCCTTTGTACTTAGTAACAATTTACAGATCAGAGCAGACACTTATGTTATAAAATACTTGACATTGTGATCTAAAGGTTCCTTCCAAGGGAGGAGTTTTAAAAAATTAGGAAACTTGCAAGTCATTTTATTTCCTTAACTGATTATTCTATCTTCCCTTGTACTCATAAGATTGTAAAATCCTGTTTGAATGCTAAATCTATCAAGGATCTAGTAACTCATTTTCATTGTCCAGAAAAAACTTTTGTACACTCTTATGTTGGAAATGGGAAAATTAAAAAATTTACTTGGACAAAAATGCTGTTACTAAAAACATTCTATTGCTATATTGATAATTTTGATGATAGTTCAAAGTAAACTGTATTTTAAAAAAAAGTCAGTATATAAATAAATTTTGGTTTTTTTGCCTAAATTTGGACAGTATACTATAACATCAAAACATTTGCTTCTGAGTGGTCCTTTTTGTTGTTTTCAAATATTTGCCTAAAATATTTTGTTTGAATCCTTAGATATCTTATAAAACATAAAATTTTCAGGAGCAATAAATTAGGTAACAAAAATGAGTATAAAACTTATTTTCTTATGTTCAAGCAAGAGTAAGGGAAGATAAGTATTTCTGAGAATGGTAAAAAACTTGGTGCTTTAAACAAGAAATTGCTATTTTATTCCTAGTCAATATTTCTGAGATTGTTTACTTTGCACATAAACAGTTTACTTTTAAATACACATCATTATTCAATAGTAACTGAAGAGAATATAACTCCTGATAAAAAATTTTTAACCAGACTATATGTTTACAAAAATCTAAGAAAAGTGGATATTAACATATCTGAACACTGAGGTCAGATATATGCTAACAAAATGAAAATGTAAGAAATTATGTAGATATTCCAGTTTTGATAAAGTTGTCAGCTTTGCCCGATAATTTAGCAAAATACCCAATTCGGTAGTGTAACACTTAAGCACAATGCTCTGAATCAAAAAGCTTACAAAATAGTGTTAGTGCGGGTTTATAACTTTTTAAAATGCTTTCATTGCACACTCTGCTGTTAATGTTGGTAGTTATCCTGAAATGACACAAATCTGTTCTGGTTACTTCTTTGGCTTTTTTGAAGTCAACAGAAGCACTCTTTCCTGGGCTTCACTGCTTCCTCAGAAGAATGCACAGTATTTGGAACAAAACCACTTTTAACCCCTTCCCAACCATCCTGAATACAAATTTCTCCCTTTTTAATAAGTTCATAAATGTCTCGGGTCAAGATTGTGAAGGATTCCTCAATGTTTGTTGCATCTTTGGCAGAGGTTTCTATATACTTTATTCCACAGTCTGCAGACAGTTTTTCAGCTTCTTCCCTTGTGACTTGACGTTGTGAAGCTAAATCGCATTTGTGTCCCACCAGCAGAAATACAATCTGAAATGGCTGTACATGCATTTTTGCTTCTTCTAGCCAATCTTTCACATGTTCAAAAGATCGTCGGTTAGTAATGTCAAATACTAAAAATCCACCAACTGAGTTGCGATAATAGGATCGAGTTATTGATCTGAAAAATAAAGAGAAACAGGCTGTATAAGGACATGTTATTTTTCCCTCCTTCAAACAATGTAACACCATAATAAAATTTGAAAATACCTAGTTAAATGTGATTTAACTAGAATTTAAAATTAAATATGAAGTGTTGTAAATGAACACTATTTTATGAGACTAATATGTAAACCTGTTTACCAGAAAGTTAAAGTAGTAATGGTTAGGCAGGGTGTAGTAGCGCATTGTCTGTAAACCCAGCACTCAGGAGGCTGAGGCAGGAGGATCACCATGAGCTCTAGGCCAGCCTGGGCTTCATAGTGAGTTCAAGGTCAGACTGAACTACATAGTGAGACCTTGTCTAAAATAAATAAATGAATTAGTAATGTTTAGATAGGTACATAAGCACTTATATGGTATGTCATCTTGCATTGTCTTATGATTACTTGTTTTTAAATATCCATTGAATAATTTTATACCTTCATGGTTAAAAGTAGGCATACAGAAGGATTGGAGAAGGGCCAGGGATTTAGCTCAGTGGCACTGAGCCTGCCTTGTAAGGACAAGGTCTTGAGTTCGATCCCCAGTACCAAAAAAAAAAAAAAAAAAAAGGATTGGAGAAGGGCAGGGATTGCACAGCAGACCAGATCTTAAGAATCTCTTCTTGTCATGTAATTCAAACCCCTCCTCTAACGGTTTAGGAAAATCAGGACAGTATCATGGACTGAATGTGTGTTCCTTACAACTGTTGTGTTGAAATCCCAATCCCTAATATGATGGTGTTAGAAGCTAAGGCCTTTGCGATGTAATCCAGGTTGTGAGGTGAAGTCTTCATGAATGAGATCAGTGACCTTAGAAAAGAGACACTAGAGGGCTCTCTGTTGTTCTTTGTACAGTGTATGGTTACAAGATGGATGTCTGCAACCCAGAAGAGGCCCTCACCAGAACTTGACAATGCTGGCACCCTGATCTCACCTGACTTCCAGCCTACAAAACAATGAAAAATGAATTTCCATTGTTTAAGTCCTTTGTTCTAAGGAAATTTGTACCAACTAAGACAGACTTGTTCCAGTGTTAGTTACAGGTCTATTCTTATGTTAAACCAGTTCAAGAACCAGAATATTGTTTGGACCTGGATATGAACGTGAGATGTGCTAAGGAATGATTCTCTGCTCCCCCAGATCTAGCCTCCACTCTGCTCCAGATCTCAGGAAGCTTGTCTGTACAAGAAAGCTTCCCTGAATTCCCTTGCCCTCTGCCTTGCAGTGGGGTACAGCCCAGAGGGGTTAATGGCTGGACACTGGGGGAAAGAGAAATCAGGGTATCTGTCTTATTTACTTTTCTCATTGTTGAGACAAAATACCCAATGCCAAAATTTAAAGGAGGAAAGGTTTATTTGGCTCACAGTTTGTAGAAGTTTCAATTCATAGTCAGCTGGCTCCAAGGCAGGGTGGCATAGAAGAGGGGCATCATGGAGGAGAAACAGTTCATGGCAGGCAGAAGGCAGAAAAGCAGCAAGAAGCAAGCTACAAGTGACCAGCAGCGAACCTCTTTCTGTCCCTTATATCCTATCCAGGCCACCCACCATACTCACACCTAGAGTGGGGTAGCCTTAATCCTAGCATCGCACCATGAATGAATTCCAGCATCACATCCTTAATCCAAGCAGCACACACCCTAGACCCAGGCACCTCCGAAAAGCCCCACCTATGACTACATGAGGCTTTGGGGATATCTAGACACAGCCATCACAATACCTCTCCCCCTTTTTGTCTCTGTTGGGCTGTGGTTGTATTCTTCTGCGTCTAGTCAAGATTACTGTTGGGGGAGTGCGTCTCCCATAGCTAGGCTGTCACCTGGCTTTTTTTTTTTTTAGACAGCAACTGGGTATGTAGCCCAGGCTACATTTGAACTCAAGATCCTCCTGCCTCAGCCTTGTCACCAGATTTTGATGATACATTCTCCTTCCTTGCCTCTTCTAGGCAAGTGGTTAGTGGCTTCCCACTGTTGCTGTTCCTGGATGTGTCAGCAATCTTTTTGGTGCCCTTGACATCTTTGGAAACAGTCACTTCATTAAGCTCTTTTTAGTTATTCTACAATTGTGCCATCTGTTTCCTGGCTGAATCATGAGGCAAGATGGCAGGGTTTGCCTCCCTCCCTCCCTCCTTTCCTGTCTTTCCCCTTCCTTGATACTGGGGATTTAATCCAGGACCTTGTGCATACCAGGCAAGTGCTCTACCACCAAGCTATATGCCAGCCCTTATTTATGTTTCTTGCACTTACTTGTGTTGCTTGCTCTACCTAGAATATCTTCAACCCCTTTTCTATCTAGCAAACTCCTACTGCTCCTTTAATAGTCATTTCAAGATCATATCATTTCAGCTTGTAATCTGAGCACTTGTGAGGCTGAAGCAGGAGGATCATGAGTTTGAGGCCAGCTTGGACTACATAGTGACACCTTGTCAAAAAAAAAATCATATTATCTGAGAAGCCTTTCCTGCCACTGACCTTTCTTAGGCATGCCTTCTAAGTCTGTTGAACTGTTAGCATACTGCCCTTATGATTATACCGACTTTTATAATGTCTTGATCAGATTTGCTGGTATGTCTGCTACTCAATTTCACTCCCCTTGAGGGCCAAACATTTTTTAACCTATGTACTAATAATCATATTGCTTGGTAAATGAGAGATATAATTAAATGTTTATTATATTGGATTAGTCAGAGGGGGAAGTGCTAACTGTCATGTGAGCCAGGGAACTTGTGTCAGTTTCCAAGTTGTCCCGCTCCTCACTCAAACTGATCTGATCACCTGGCTGATGCACCCCAGCCTTTTGAAGGGCCAGTGGGGTGTCTGCAGTTCTTCATGCTCCAACTTCCTAAATCTCCATTGTCCTCACTGCTGAAACCACGGCTCAGTTCAGTGACCCAATACCACAAACACCTTTGTTGTTGGAGTGTGAAGCAAATATTTTACTATTCCTTTCTATTCTTCCTTCCTCCCAGTTTCTCTTCAGAATTCCTAAAAGGTTCCCAAGTGACTGTTTCTAACAAGGTTTTCTTGAGGGCTACAGTATGGCACAGAAATTAATAAAAAAAAAAGTCTATCACTATCTTTGGCAGGCTAAGAATAATGCAGTTCATTGCCTTATAAAAATTGTGAGGCATAATTAATTTGTTATCCTTTACCACTTATCTTCACATACATGCATTTAGAAAGATGGGCCCTGTCATAAGAGAAACCTAACTAAGGCTATGTTAGTTGACTGAAAGCTTCAATTTATTCTGCATCAAGTCTTCAGCATTCCCCCCCCATGACATTTAATTTTTAAAAACACAATTCTGTAGTTGAAAACTCAATACTGAAATGTTTTTATTTATGCAGAGGCACACCTCACACTATAGGAAATAACATGTTTTCTAGTGCTTTTTTTTGTTTTGTTTTTGCTACTAGAGATTGAACCCAGGGCTTTCACACATTCCCAGCCCTTCTTAATTCTTATTTTGAGCCAGGGTCTCATTATGCTCCCCAGGCTGTTCTTGAACTTTTTATCCTCCTGCCTCAGCTGCCCAAATATCTGAAATTACAAGTGTGCATCATGTACCCAGCCTGTATTTAATTTTTAAAATCCATCTGGAATCTAGTTGGCAAAGTTTTGTAGAATAAAACCATAGCAAAGTATATGTAATATACTTTATAAAATGATCCTTATCAATAATTAGTTGGAATAAAAGGTCTTGATAAGACATCTATCATTTTCAATGCAATAATTTGATCTCTAGTTTCTTTTTTCTTTGGTACCCTGGATTGAACTCAGGACCTTGCGCTTGAGAGGTAGGCAGTGGAACCACCGAGCTAAATCCCTTGCCCACTTGATCTCTAGTTTCTGTATTGGGTCAGGACATTATGTTTAGAATTCTGATCTTTTTTTTTCCTTTTGGTTTTTTGAGACAGGGTCTCATTTTGTAGTTCAGACTGGGCCTGAACTTAGTATGTAGTCCAGCCTGGCCTTGAACTGTGGTGATCCTCCTGCCTCTGTCTCCCGAGTGCTGGGATCACAGGCGTGTGCCACCACACCCAGCTAGAATCTAATCTTTTAAGCTTGAAAGTCAGATCTAGTTGTACCCTAAAACAACTGGGCATTTCTGCTATCAATCATGTGAGAGAAGAGACAGGTCTTCAAATAAAAAACTTGACTTGGAATGCAGGTCTTGCCAAAGTAGTGAGGAAATAACCTGTTTCTCTCTGGACCTTTTCCCCTTAGGTCTCTAGAAGTTCTTGAAGGTATTATGAGGAGGTAGGGAGAAGATTCTAAAGGAACTAGGTGGAGAGTTTTCCTTGTAAAGAACTTAAGAGTTGATGATGAATAACGATTCTTTCTAAGTGATAATATCTTGGGTTTTTTTTTTTAAATTTTGGTACCGGGGATTGAACTCATGACCTTGTGCTTGTGAGGCAGGCACAGTGCCACTGAGCTAAATCCCTGGCCCTATTATCTTGTTACATGTTACCTTATATCTATTTCCTTCTGGGCCTTGAAAATCTCAGTGAATGAAAAGAAAAAAATTGGGAGGAGGAGCTAGAGGAAAGGGAAGAAAAGAAAGGGAAAGAAAAGAAATAAATGGATTTCAATCAGGTCTTGTGTTTGTTATGGGGGAATTAACTCTGCAGAGCTTGTGGGTCAGGTCCACCTATCTGCACATTATTCTACATCTTAGGTTCTGTGAGATATCATTATAATTGCTCTGTGGAAATAGCCCTCCAGTTCCCAAGTCCCTCTCTCTCTGTCATATTCATTTGGGAAAACACTATCTCTGTATCAGTCCAGAATGCAGCTGAACGTTTCTGGGGAAAGTCACTCAACCCAGGCAAGCTGTGTCACTATGAATTAAATATAACCAACCCCAAGAGGGCACCCAACACTGTTGAGATACTGCTAATATTAGGAGAAACTCTTCCTCTTTCCTCACATTTAGGAAGAAGTGAAATTTCCATTCAACCTTTCTCTCTGCACAAGAGAACTGGAGGAACATTTTACCATTTTATTCCCCTACAGAGGGAAAAATGGCGTTTGGTAGAGTCTCTTTCTCAGATCAGTGGGCAGGATAACTGTATTCAAGGTCAGTATTCTTACATAATAGTCTTTCTCTCTCCTTTCTGGATGCAGGCACTGGCTTGCTAACTATGAGAACCAGGCAGGTGCCATGTCTATTTTGCTCCTTGCTGAATACCCAGTGGTTTTCAAGTCCCTGATGCATGGTGAGTACTTATTACATCTTAGTGACTTAATGAATGATTGATTTTTTCGGAATCATGTATAGAACTGTTGGGGAAATAGGAAAAATGAAAGAGGAAGAGAGAGAAAGAGGAAGGGAGGGAGGGAAGGAGAGAGAGAGAGAAAGGAAATTTGAAGGAAAGAGATAATAGTAGTTCAAAAAAAGAGTGTGGTCTTATGTTCTCACACTCAGGTTGCTGAGTTGCTTTGAGCATTATTAGTATTGGTGGAATGGTGAATACATTTTCAGAAATATATACATTCTAAAGATATATCAAAGGTGGGCGTGGTGGCACATGCCTATAATTCCAGCACTCAGGAAGCTGAGGCAAGAGGATCATTGTGAGTTCAAGGCAAGCCTAAACTACAAAGTGAGACCTGTCTCAAAAAAAGCACACACATGTGTGTATACACACACACACACACACACACGATACATCAAATGAAAATATAGTGGCCAATATCTCTGTGAAGTTTCTAGAAGAAGGGGACCCTTAAATCAGGAGCATGTTGATGAAACCAAAGAAGGTAAGTTATAGTATCTTGTGCCCCCTACCAAGAAGAAAATCCATAATATTTGATGGGCGTTTTTGAATTCTTGAGGAAACTTGTATAGTATAGTATATAATGTGCTTCTCTGACTCAGACTCGGGACCTTGCACTTGTGAGGCAGGCGGCAGAACCACTGAGCTAAATCCCTGGCTCCCAAAAGGCTACTAGTTTTAACAGGGCTGAAAGTGCTGGGCATGATGGCACACACCTATAATCCCAGCACTTTCGAGGCTGAGGCAGGGTGATCCCCAAGGGTTCAAGGTCAGTCTTGGCTACAGAGCAAGACCCTGTTTCAAAATAAATGAACAAACAAAAAAGAAAAAGAAAAGAAAAAATGGCTGAAAACAAGAGAAGTCCTTTGATTGGTCTAAGCTACAATGCAAACAACTTGGCCATTTGGCTCATGGGCCATTGGACCTAATGATACCTGTTTAAAGTGCCTATAGCAGCCTAAGATGCTCTATTATGTGCAGGGATGTCTCCACTAGACAATTACAGGAGTGGCACTTTGGAATTAAGGCATCCTCTTTGTCAAAGGCTATTACACTTTTGAGAAACAGTCCCTGGCTTATTACTTGGCTTTGATAGACTAAATGCCTGGCCATAAAGCATCAAATGACTGTGCAATCTGAATGCTCACCGTGAGTTGAATGTTCTCTGATTCACCAGTCTGCAGCTTGGTCACCAAGCAAAAGTCACACAGATAAGCAAGAGTATGGGGTTGGATCTGCATGAACCTGGTAGTAGCATGGCTCACACACCCAGCACACCTACTCCTGTGGTACGTTTTGAATCCATTACCTTATTTGGGTTTTGCTATAATTAAATAGAAAAAAATCCAAACCTGCCTTACCAATAGTTCTAAATATGTTAGCATTCACAGCCCCACTCTGTGGTGAATTTGAAGATTAGTGGCAAAAGGACCCCCCCCGCCATCTGTGGAGCTTCTAGTGGCATTACTAATTGTCTGCTTTTTTTTTTTTTTTTCCCTCAGAGGAAGAGACGAAAAAGAAGTAGCTGAAGATCCACAGCAGTTCATGAGCAGTGCAGTAAGTGGTGTTTTCTCCCATAAACAGAAGCTATAGTATGGGAAGCAAAGGGTGAAAGTGGGTTGGCAGTGCCTCTCACAATTGCACTTAATGAGTCACTAAAATTTTTTGTTGCTTCTAATTCCTGTGACTCTGAACTTTGCTGACATAAACGTTTTAGCATTCAAGGGAGAAATGCTTTCACTAGGGAACCCTGTGATGCTTCTACTGAATTAGCAGCTGAGGCTGCCAACTGGCCTTTGGGGGTTTTGTATAGGAGTGGGTGAAGAGGCAGGGAAAGGCAGAAGTATTGTGGGGACCACACAAGCTTCTTGTGGCTCTGCCTGTGCAGAGTACATGGGTTCTTTTGCTTCATTCCAAGCCCACTTCCTATAAGTCTCTATGCCTCAAACATGCTTCTACTAACTTTCATTTTTAATTAAGGTCTTCAGGTTGGTTTTGTTGCTAGCATTTTATAACTTTCAAGGTTCATCCTTAAAAAAAAATTGTGACAAGAGATAATGTACCATATATTTCAAAAAGCCAAAAGAAAGGATTTTAAATGTTTTCACCATAAAGAAATGATAAATGTTTGAGAAGACAGATATGCTTAATTTGGTTTAAACATTATAGTGTATCAAAGTATCACAGGGTACCTCATAAATATGTATAACTTTCATGTTTTTATATATCAGTTTATAAAGGTAAATTTAATTTTAAAATGGTAGTGAAAATACATAGCATGAAATCTATCTTATCATTTCATTTGTATTTTTTAAATTTTTTTTGCTTTTGGGGATACTTTATTTTTTCCCATTAAGTTTATTGGTACATTTTAGGAATAAAATACAGTTACATTCATCATTGGGAACTTGTACCTTTACATGAGTATCTTGCTTCTTATTTTGTTCCCCTTCCCCTGCCTTCCCTTCAAGCCCTACACCCTTCCCTATTTGGAAAGACTTTGTTTCCATTTTTTTCCTTTTCTCATATTTTTTCTTTTCCCTTCTTTCCTTTCCCCTACCCCTCCCACTTTCCGTGCTCCTTTAGACCTTTTCTTCCTATTACCAACATCAATTATACATTTAAAAAATTACAATATCAAGATCTAGGAGACATTACCACAGATTTTACATAATTTAAAAGGGTATAGAAAGCATGTTACAAAACTCTTTTTTGAAATAAATTTGACAACTTCTAAGAAGTACCTTGGAAGACAAATTAATGAAACTAACTCTGGAGGAAATATAAAATTTGAGTAGCACCTATTAAAGAAAGTATATTCCTAGCTTGAAATTCTATCTATATGACAACAACAGGCTCATATACATTTTAACTGATAAATTATATCAAACATTTAAAGCAGAAAAAAGGAACACTTCTCCCTTCATTTTAGGAAATCAAACTGGATAAAGATAATAGAAGAAAAAAGTATGAACATAGAAATTTGTTTAACAAAACAGACTATTAGAAGTCAGATCTGGCAGTATGTAGAAAGTGGTTTTATTATAGGGATGGCAGTGTTGGTTCAGCATTGGAAGACCCACCCCCATAAGTTATCATTTTAACAAAGGAAAGGAAAAAGCCATATGATCCTGTCAGTAGTTGCAGAAAAAGTATTGGACTAAATTCTACAGCTGTTCATGGTAAAAGCTGTCAGGAGACTAGAAGTATAACAGAATCTTCTCAACAGATTAAAGACATGTACTCCATACTTCCAGCAAGAAGGCCTTATATGAATGGAGAAGATACAATGCTTTCTCCTTAAAGTGGGGAACAAGGGCAGATATGCTTACTCTTCATCTGTCCGTTAAACTTTGAAACATAGGCCTAAACCAAAATAGTCTGGCAATAAAATGACACAATTAGGATAGGATTGGCAAGGTAGAAGCAAAATCTTTATATGTAGATGAAATGATCATCTACAGAGAAAATACTAAGAAATCTTTAGGAGCCCCTAGAACTTGTATTTAAATTTAGCAGGATTAGAAAACACAAGGTATATATAACAATTCAGGTCTTTGTATACTTGCCATAAATGAAGAATTGGATATTGAAATTTAAAAGTTATGTAGGAGTACAGAGGACCTAGAAAAGTAAAAAGAAAAAGAAAAAAAAAGTATTGGAAGACATTTATTACATAATTTTAAGACTTCCTCTAAAGCTACAGTAATCAAGGCAGTGTTGGTGTAAGGAAAGACATATAGATCATTGGAATAAAACAGAGAATCTAGAAATAGAACCACATATATATGGCCCTCTGAGTTTTAAAAGATTATTTAACATTAACATTTTATAGAGCATAAACTCAATTCAAGAGCTGAGGAAAAGACAGTGTTTTCAGCAAATGGCACTAGAACACCTGGTATCCATATATAAAAAATTAACCTCAAGCCTTTATTTCCATACATAAAAATAACTTGAAAGGATCTATGAACCTAAATATGAAACCCTAAAAGTATAAAACTTTAAGAAGAAATTATAAGGGAAAATGTTTATGAATTTAGGGTAGGCAAGAACTTCCTAGGACTCAAAAAACATGATGTATAAAAGAAAAAAATTGATAAATGAGATTCCTTCAAAATTTAGAACTCTAAGTGACATCATTAAAATGAAAAGTAGTCCTTAAGCAGACCATATTTACAATGCATATAAGCTACGACCAGAATATATAAAGAACTTTTACAGCTCATTAACAGACAAACCAATTAAAAAGTAGACACAAGAAGATGATAAATAGCCAGTATAGCATAAGGAAAGGTGGGCAAAACTAGAATCAGAAAAATACTAATCAGTACAATAAGAAGATCGTATTATACATTCATTAGGGAGATGAAGTTAAACGTTTTAAAAGAACAAATGTCAGCTTAGGTGTGAACCAGTTAGAACTGTCTAATACTGCTAATGTGAACGTAAAATGATAAAACCATTTTGGAAAACAATATAGAAATTTCTTGTATTACTGTTAAAAACCAACAGTCCTGTTCTTAAGTTTTTACTTGAGAGGAATGAAAACACAGGTTCACAACAGATTTGTACATACAAGTTAAGTATCCCTTATCTGAAATTCTTGGGACCAGAGTGTTTCAGATTTTTGTTTGAAATCCACTTGATCTGCAAAGAGGATAGCTACTCCTGCTTTTTTGGGGGGTTCCTGTCACATGGAGTATTGTTTTTCACCCTTTAACTTTCTGCCTATGAGTTTCTTTTTGAATTAAGTGTGTTTCTTGTATGCAGCATATTGTTGGATCTTGCCTCTTGACCCATTCTGCCAGTCTATTCCTTTTGATTGATGAATTTAGACCATTAACATTGATGGTTATAACTCATACATATTGACTTATCATTGTCATGACTTTTTCTTTTTGTTGGATTCTCCCCCTTTTCATTTAATTTCTTGTTGCACCCAACAGATTCGTTCTGCTGGGCTTCCTGGAGTTGTGATCCTTGTTGTCTTTTCCTAGGATATTGTCTAAAATTTTTTGGAGTGCTGGTTTGATATTCGTGAAGTTCCTAAGGTGCTCTTTGTCATGAAAGAATCTTATTTCTCAATCAATTTTTTTTTTTTTTTACTGGGGATTGAACTCAGGTCCTTGTGCTTGCACAGCAGGCGGCGAAATCACTGAGCTAAATCCCCGGCTCTCAATCAATTTTGAAAGATAATTTTGCAGGGTACATCAATCTGGTTTGGAAGCTGTTTTCTTTTAGGGCTTGAAATACATCACTCCAAGCTCTTCTTGCCTTGAGGGTTTGAGTTGAGAAGTCTGCTGTGATTCTGAGGGGCTTTCCTTTGTATGTGATTTGTTTCTTTTCTTTCACTGATTGTAGAATTTTGTTCCTCTGTTGGGTTTCTGGAATCTTAACTATCATATGCCTATGTGTAGATTTTTTTTAATCACAGCTAGTTAGAGTCCTATATGACTCACTTATCTGTATGTCAAGTTCTTTTCCCCTGCTTGGGAAGTTTTATGCCATCACTTCTGTGAACAGTTTTTTTCATGTCATCTGTGCTCTCTCCTGTTTCTTCATTGATTCCAATCAGTCTCGTGTTATTCTTCTTTGCATCATCTAGCAGCTGCTGGATTGATTTCTTGTGGTTCCTTACAATTTTAAAGCAATTTTTCTTTTCCTGGTCACTAATTGCAATCTTATCTTCTATATCTGAAATTCTGTCCTCACATTGGCTCATTCTGCTGTGTAGACTTTCAATGGAGTTTTCAATCTCTAGAAATCTGTTTGCATCTGTTTTATGGATTCCATTTGTTTCCTATGTTGGGATTCCATCAGGGTCCTGAGTTCCTCTCTAGATTTATCAATCATGTCTTGCACTATGAGCACAATCTCTGCTTTTATCTGAGAAACTATTTCTGATTTCATTTTTTCCAGATCCTCTTTTGTTGTCAGTTCAGGGAGTCCAGGTAGTTGAGTATCAGAGTGTTCCATCTCATTTCCCTTTGGGGTTGCTGTAGGTGATCTGGAAGTCTGGTTTTGAGACTTATTTACGTGTTTTCTCATTTTGATGGGGGTTGGGGGGGGTTGCTGCTGTCGCCCATGAGGCTCACCTCCTGTGTGCTGGTGGGGGTGGTATGGCGGCCTGGAAGCCTCCTCTTGTGTGCTGGGAGCAGCTCACCTCCTGTGCACCTGCAGGGGTCTATCATCTCTTTTTTTTGGTACCAGGGATCGAACTCAGGTCCTTGTGCTTGCACAGCAGGCGGCGAAACCACTATCTTCTCATTTTAAAAAGTGTTTTAAGACAAAGTTTTGGTTTTTTTTTTTTTGAGTACCGGGGATTGAACTCAGGACCTTGTGCTTGCAAAGCAGGCACTGGAACCACTGAGCTAAATCCCCAGACCCATGACAAAGTTTTGCTATGCATTCCAGGCTGGCCTTGAACTCACAGTGATCCTCTTGCCTCAGCTTCCTGAGTGCTGGATTACAGATGTACACTACCATTCCTGGCCTTCTTAACAAATGTTTAATACTGTTAATTACAAGTACCATGCTATACAGCAGATCTCTAGAAATCTCTCATCTTTCATGACTAACACTCTACATCCATTCAACAGCAACTCCCAATATCTGTCTTCCATTCCTTGACAACCATCATTCTACTTTCTGCTTCCATAAGTCAGACTACTTAGACACCTCATTTAGTGGAATCATGCAGTATCTGTTCTTCTGACTGGCTTATTTCACTTACCACAACATCCTTAAGGGTTCATCCACATTTCTGTGTATGACAAGACTTCTTATTTATTTTTGAGACAAGTTCAGGCTGGCCTTGAACTCACTATGTAGCCTAGGCTGGCCTTGAACTCTCAGCAAACTTCCTGCCTCAGCCCCTGGAGTACTGGGATCAGAGGTGAGCATCAGCATGCCTGGTTTGCCTATGTTTTTATGGCTGAATATTTCATTGTATGCATGTACAGTATTTTCTTTATTCATCCAAAAATTTCATTCTTATACTTGTATTTGTTTTGCAATAACAGAAAAGAAAAATGGGCACCTTTACAGAAAAAAGTTGTAGCCATTTCATTTTCCTCCCTTCAATTTTTTTCCTGAAATAATGGACAAATGATTGTCAGACAGCAGCAGCAGAGTTTGCTTATATTTGCAAAGAATTATTTAATATATGACTATGCAGTCATTTCTTTGGAGAATTGGGAGTCTTTTTGACACAAATGACATAATTATCTAAAAAACATAAATGATATCTCAAAAAGTTATCTAGTTTTCTGGAAGGCACTGGGAACAAGGTGCTGTGGTCATCTGAAGGATAAAATTCCGTGGGCCCTGGAGTGCTCAAGATTACCTGGTGTAGTTGCATTGGACCCTTGACTTGAGAACTCAATTCATTTGTGAAGGCTGGTTGTAACTTGAGTTGGTTGTTAGTCAAGACTACTTTTCCCATAAGAAATAATGGAAATACACGTAATGTGTTCTGAACCTCCCAAAGCACCCATTAACTACCCTTTTAATAATAAAAGAAGGGTTGTATAATGTGTGCAATTTACCAGAAACACCAATAATTTTCCTAGTGTATTCTGGTCATAATCCAAGTTGTTCGTAAGTCAGGCCAGTTGTAGCTCCAAGGTCCACTGTACCTATGTATAAAATGTTAAGTGGCAAGATGATATGGCTCTTATATGTTATTATGATCTTTGTTGGAATATACATAAGTCTCTTTAGAAAGCAACAAAATATCAAGCACTTGCTAAGGTAAATTGAACCAGATGTTCCATCCTGGAAATGCCCTTCTTGTGGCTTTGCCAAAAGTCAAATAGTTATTTAAAGGATAGAAACACTTTGATGCCAAAGGCTACTGGCAGCCAGTGGTCTGTGAATGCACTAGCCTTGTGAGTGCCTCTTTTCACCATGGTTTTACATTCCTTCTGCCCTTCTGGGAATAGTCATTGTGTGGATGCTTTATTTACCTGCTTCTCTTGCTTAGTAATGCTGGCTATTGGGACTGACTTCAAGAGACTAAAACACATGTCTCCCCACTCTTTCATTATTACTGAATAAAAGTCCCTGTCCTTGCCTAAGATCTTAAAACTTGACCCCTTTAAATTAGGATGGCCTTTTTTTGTTATCCACACAACATTTAAATTCCTTTTATTGGTATAATTCCAGGGTCTTTTCATAAAAATCAGGTCTGAATGTGAATCAATTTCCTTGTGGCCACCTCTTATTTTCAAGACTGATCATCATTTTCTGACAGTGATGCCTTACCATCCCACCACTCTATTCGTGTTTTATATTTTATTTTTCTTGGTAGCAGTTAACACATTCTGACAGCCTATATAATTTTTTTCCAGCTTTTTGAAGATAAACTTCAGGAGAGCAAGGATTTTTGTCTGTATATTTGGTTTTTTTTGGTACCGGGGATCGAACTCGGGTCCTTGCACTTGCGCAGCAGGCGGCGATGTGTATTTGTTGTTGTATGTTGTGTCCCTTATGTTTAAAACTAGGTACTCCCAAGTTCTATGAATGTTTGTAAATGAATAAGTCAATTAGTAAGTTAATAACCTGTTAGGTTGTGCCCTGGGAGCATTTAAATGCTGAGGAAATGGGAGAATAAAAGAGAAATTAAAAAAAGCTTATTTCCTTTCAATATTTATAGTAGGGATTTATATAGTCAAAAAGAATGGGCTGAATCCTTGACACACAGACACATCTGTATTTTTATCTATATTTTCTAGAGAATGCTATTTTTATATTGGTAGTATTCAAATTAGTAGTGTGGTGGCACACACCCATAATCTCAGCTACTTGGGAGGCTGAGGCAGGAGGATTTCATGTTTAAATTCAGCTTGGACAAATATAGTGAGACTCTTGTCTCAAAAAGACAAACAACAAAAACAAAATAAAAGCTTTAAATTGATAGTAATTCAAATTGTACTTTTTAGTGGATTTTGTAATGTAGAACAAGTGATACGTGAAAATCAGAATAGTTTATTTGGAAATTAATGAGAAATGTTTCTAGCTTCATTAATTGTCCTCAAAGCAATAATGAAATAATGTTTATTTTCTATTTGGTATGGTACCAGAAAATATAAGACTCCAGCACTTATTCCAGTGCTGTCTAGCTTCCCTTGTAGAACAATAATGAGACAATTCCAGCTTCTTAAGATTACTTTATTTTCCACATAACCTAAGGATTATATAATCTGACATAATTAAAGAATACATTTTCTTGGGTTATAATTCTCCCATCATTTCTGTGAGTTCTGTCTGCTTTCATATGGCTTTCTCTAGACTCCTCTGTTTCATATGATTTCACTGATCTCTCCACATCCTGGAATGTATGATTGATGTTTATGGTTTTTTCTCTCACTCTAACTCTGAACAGTTATTCAGCTTTTATTTTCAAGGAGTTGAAAAGATGGAGTTTCTCTCTCTGAGTTGAGTTTTTAACAAAGTAACCTGTGTATTTACTTTGCATTCCTGTTTCCTACTCCTTCAAGTTGCCAATATCATTATACTATAATTTTTGTGAGTTCATTTCTTAGCATTTATGTTACTCTGACTGCAAATTCTTTTCATTGTTGAGCCCTAGAGTGAACTGTGACTTCATTTTTGTTCCTGCACAACTTTTCATTTTCCTTAGAGCTAATTATTTTGCATATTAGTCAAGACAGAAGAGGCTATACTATAGTAACAAACCACAGGAAGAATGTTAAAGAATTTGGTTGTGTTTTAAAACTACCACATTTAACTTCTCAAATTCACTGGACAGAACTAGTCACATGATTGTGTCTGAGTTCGAGAGAACAGAAACAGGGCTGGGGATGTAGCTCAGTGGTGTTGCGTCTGCCTGGCAAGCGCAAGGGCCTGAGTTTGATACCTGGTATCAGAGAGAGAGAGAGAGAGAGAGAGAGAGAGAGAGAGAGAGAGAGAGAGAGAGAACAGGAATATATTCCTCCCATTTATCCAGAAGAAAAGAACCATTCAGGTATGAGTGAGCACTACTGCAAGTCTCCACATCATCTCCACATCATCCTTTATGTTTCTACCCTCTATTTTCCACGTAATTCTTAATAATTCAACCTCAAATTCTCTGCCAGTTGCCTTCTTTGAGGAAGTTCATTTCTATGAGCTTTTCTGTCAATTTTATTTTCCTGGGGGGGGGGTGGGGGAGTCTCTCCTACAACCTCCTGCCCTGTCCAGTTTAGTCTGTTTGTCCTCAGTATCCACTTCAGAGACGATCTTGGGGTCTCTCCTCACCATCTTCCTAGGTATTTCCTGTGTCTTTCTTCACAGGTACAGCTGTTTCTTGTAGCTCATGTCTTCTCTACTCATTTATGCCTTTGTGTGTGTGGATGTGTGTATGTTGGCAGCATGACTTCAAGCAGCTTCCTAAAAAAAAGACACATGAGTTTACACTTGGAAATCTTGAATGATGCCCTTATATTAGAATAACAATGTGACCAGATACAGAGTCCTCTCAGAATTCTGAAATCATTTCTCCATTGCCTCTTAGTTTAGCTTCCACTGTAGTTTTTTACCCTGAAGTCAGTCTGATTCCTATTCTTTCTTTTTTTTTTAATGTGACCTGCCTTCTCTCTCTAAAGTTTGTAGGAACTTGAACTTTTCCTAATGTTGGGCCCAGTGTTCTGCAGTTCTATGACAATGTGCCTTAGCATGTGTCTATTTTCATCTATTGTACTGAAACCTTCCATTCTGAAAACTCAGGTCCCTAAATCTTGGAAAACCTTTATTGTTTCACTGATGCCTCCCCCTGATTTGCAGTTTGATGGCCTTCGTTGGAAGTGATGGAGGTTTTGGAGGCGGAGACTAGCGGAAGGGAGTGAGTCATAGGGGCATCATGACCTTGGGACTGAATCTTTTCCCTTCCTCTTTGCTCTTTTACTTCTCTCTGTTTCCTGGTTACCATGAGGTGAGCACCTTTCTTCCACCAAGCCTTTCTGCCATGTTTCTGCCTCATCACAGACCTAAAAGCAATGGAACCAGCTCACCACAGCCTGGAACCTCTGAAATCCTTCCCTCTTTAAGTTGTTATTCTCAAGTATTTCATTACAGTGATGGAATGTTAACACAGAATGTTCTGTACTTCAAACAAGTAGTAATGACTTGTATGAGACATGTGAAAGTGTGACAAGGGGCTAGAAGTCAGGGAAGAAGATAAATCTTTTAATTTTGAATGAGAGAACTAAAAAACAAGCAACTCTCAAAAACTACTAGATTTCTCCCTAAAATATAGCAAGCAGGTATTTGAAAAGGGAGCTTTGATGAAATCCTCCAGAAACACCAGTAAAAGTGTTAGAATCCTATGAGAGGATCTAAGGGCTTCTGAAATATATTCCTACAATTTAAGAACTGCTTACACTTTTCTTTACTGTATCCAAGAGTGCATCTCGTACAACTTTAGTACTACAAAATATGCTCTGTAAAAGGATCCTGGGTTGGGAAATACCATATCTACTTTGGAGATTCACAATATGCACTAGTATATTAAAAACTCTGAGAGCCAGATACAGTGGCAAACACTAATCTCAGCTACTTGGGAGGCTGAGGCAGGACAATCCCAAATTCAAGGCCAGCTTGGGCAACCTAGCAAAATCTTATCTCAAAAATTAAAAGGGGGCAAGGCTGTAGCTCAGTGGTGAAGTGCTTGCTTAGCATGCACCAGACCATTTCAGTCCCAGCACTGGAGAGAGAGCGAGAGCGAGAGCGAGGGAGAGAGAGAGAGAGAGAGAGAGAGAGAAAATGAATGCATATGCACTGGGAAGGATTGGGGGCATAGCTCAGAGGTAGAGGGCTTGCCTAGAAATGCATGAGATGCTGGGTTTGATTCTCAGCACTGGAGGAAGGGGAGAAGCTCTGGGAAGTCCTGCAATGACCCAGCATTGCTAAAAGTATTGGATCAATAGACTCTTTTCTTTTTTTTTTGGTCCCGGGGATCGAACTCGGGTCCCTGCACCTGCTCAGCAGGCGGTGAAACCACTGAGCCAAATCCCTGGCCCAGGAGACCCTTTTCTTAAATGACACTTACTAATATCATTTTGCAAAATGCTACTCTAAGGAAAAATGATAGGCCACACTTATAATTTGAGCATCTATCATCTTTCTTCATAATGCTTGCTCTTATAGTTAGGGAGTTCTTAGTATCTACCTAACCCTCTTTTGCAGCATTCTCTTGATATCTTTTCAAAGAGGTTTCAGTTTGGGCCATTCACTTACTATCCTTTTGTGCTCCCGAGGCAGGAATCTATCATTAGGGCTTATATAAGTCTCATCTACCTGAGGCCATACCACACTAAGTCTTGTGAAAAGGAAATGCACTTGGAGAGGCTAAAATATCAAGAAAAACTACCTTTTACATTCCTGGTAGGAGAAGAGATTATGACCAATCATACAAAAAGTAGAAAGAAACAAGAATAGAGAAAGCTAACATTTTGTCCAGAAAAGTCCCTGATGACCTTTTGGACATGCCTTGATAGAGATATTTCCATTTCTCATGTGACTTCTGATGCACTCATCACATTATTGAGGCAAAAGCAAGACTGAGTCTCCATTTCCTTACCTGAATTTTTGTTTTGGTACCGGGGATTGAACTCAGGACCTTGCGCTTGCAAGGCAGGCAGCAGAACCACTGAGCTAAATCCCCAGCCCCTACTTGAATATTTTTTGGCATTGAGATAATTTTGATGGTTCCTTTATATCTTAGCTATTGATATCAGTGGATCGTCTCAAAGATTTAGTGCAATAGCATGATCATTTGACTCAGCAAGGTATTCCTAAATTAAAAACAAATGATTTCCATCAGAAGGAGAATGGAAATAATCACTATATTTCAAGAATATTTAAGGGAACACTGTTGGCATTTTAAACTAAACTGAGCTCATATGCTAGCTATCAACATTTATCAGCAATGCATACCAATAGACCTACTATTTGTGTTTTGAAACTTTCCCACAGCCTAATTTAAAATTTAAAACATACTTTACCCTCTGCATTTTATATATATATATATATATTTTTTTTTTTTTGGTATTGGGGATCAAACTCAGGACCTTGCATTTGCAAGGCAGGTGTGGTGCCACAACTAAATCCCTGGCTCTGCACTATATTTTTCTGGAACCTCTGTGGGCCAGTGTGGTAATTTCTTACATATTTCATAATAGGCCAGGAAGATTGTGTGAGGTGGCAATTTTTAAAGTGAACGTCTCTGAGTCATACCTATTACCAAAATTGATTGAAAGTTACTGACATTTAGAGGTAGATTTATTAAAATCATAAAGAATAGGCTTTGTAGGTATTTTGCTGTAGAAAGAATGTATGTCCATCAACAGACAAATGGATAAAGAAAATGGTATTTATACACAATTGAGTATTACTCTCCCATAAAGAAGGATAAACTCAAGTCATTTGTGGGAAAATGGATACACCTTGAGACCATAATGTTAAGTAAAGCAAATCAGACACATGAGCTTGAATACTGCATGATTTTTCTTATACAAGAAGCCCAATATGTAATTAAAGTTCAAAATAAGAGACAATGGAAAAAAAGAGAGAAAAAATGTTATTGTAATTCAGCATGGACAATATATCTAAAAATGTATTTTGATTTACTATAATTGTCTTATATATTTTAAAATTTTTTTTACCTGTTAGTCTGGCTGTTAATCTGTTTTTATGATAATTAACTTGATATGGACTTATAAAGTTAATCTCATGCTAGCAAACAGAATTTTTTTAAAGGAGGTAGAGGGGAAGGAGAAAAAAAAAAAGAATTGAGATGTGTTATGTCCATGTACCAATTCCTCACTATGAATGCAGTAATTACATACTGTAAACATGTACAGTACATAATAAAAAATTTAAAATATCACAAAGTAAAACTAAATCTTATTAAAGTTTTACCTGATGTTTCCTGATATATGTGTGTATGTACCTTAATACCACTGAGGGACTCACCTTTCTTTTCCACTGATTCACACACAGAGCATGCTGTTAGAGGGAAAAAGGCAAATCCCTTCTAACTGAGGATAAGAATAATCGACTCAATATACTAAAATAAATATTCTTGGAAGATTCCAACGAGTTCCTCTTTAAATATTAAGACTAAAAGTTTTTAAATTGACACATAACAATTGTACATATTTATGGGGTACAGCCTCTCCAAACTTTTTTTTTGGTACTGGGGATCGAACTTGGACCTTGCGCTTGTGAGGCAGGTGGCAGAACCACTGAGCTAAATCCCTGGCATCTCCAAACTTTTATATGTCTGTAGAATGTAAATTCTTTAAAAAAATCTTTGTATTTAGCCATTGACAATGCCTGAAAAATGTTCTCTCTCTCTCTCTCTCTCCATAAAGCATTTTTCCCTATTTGAAGACTTCACCATGACAATCCATGTGCTTACATCATCTCTAATACTTTTCTAGCCTTTACTTTGAAAACTAAATGAGAGTCCTGGGGATGTAGCTCAGTGGTGCTGCGCCTGCCTGGCAAGCACAAGGTCCTGAGTTCGATCTCTGGTACCAAAAACAAACCCAAAAAACAAACCAAGAAAAAAAATAACTAAATGGGAGTGAGTCAGAATAGGTGGTCATTACTGTGGCATGATGAGAGGACATTGTAATACCCAGCAGCTACATGTCTGTGACTCTGTCGATAGGGAAATATTACTTCAAGATGAGCTTATGATTCTCTGGGTAGTCATCCTGTTTTAGGATTATAGATACTCCTAGCAGTACCCTTATTAAGTTGTTTTCAACTACTAATAATTCTGTGTGTCTTGCTCTTCCAGCTACTTCTCTCTCTGAAGCTGAGATAGAGCAGTAAGAGATGGATTTTTTTTTTTTTTTTTTTTTTTTGTCGGTACTGGGGATCGAACTCAGGAGCCACTGAGCTAAATCCCTAGCCCCAAGAGATGGATTTTTTGATAGAGAAGTGAGGGAGAATAGCAGGGAAAGACAGTCATAGTCTCACTACCCAAACATGAAGCTTAAGATGAGATGTCCCCATGAATGAGCTTTACTTGCTTCACAATTTCACCTATTGTGGGCACAAAGCTTACGGCATTTGGTGTACAATATTTAATTTACTTCAAGGCATATAATCAGCTTCATATACCAATAAGCTTCACGTACCAATTGTGGTTATATATGCAAAATCTATGGATTTATTGAAAAAATAGAAAGGAAAATAAAGTCACAAGATTTTCATATTGCTGGCTGGTTTTTGACTATACTGAGTGCAATCACTCAAAATGTTCTAAATGCCCTGAGTAGACACTGAAAATAATCTTTAGAGTATAAAAATGTTTGGCTACATGGATCATCTCTTCACATCCTGCATTACTTGTTAGAAATGATGCTGGCTCATTCTTATATGCCATTTACTCCAAAACACCATAAGACAGTCACTTTTGGGGGAGACTGCTCATTTCCCTTCTCTGTGAATTTCTCTTTTTCTAAAAATGGACCCTTACTAATACAAGTGCACTATATGATGCATGTATTTATATTATATTTGTATATTATAATAATGTTATATTATTATAATTGTATTATATATGTGGATCTTAATAACACAACTGTAGGCGAGCTGATGCAGTGGCCAATTAAATAGCCCATGAGATTATTTCTTTCAAGAATTTCCATAAGAGGCTCAGAAAGAGGTTTGGGAGCCAACAGAGAATATAGACTAGAAAGAAAACCCAGACAACTTGTCTACCTAAATCCTAAATGTCTGTATCACTTTTGTTCTCTTTTCTCTCATTCTCTGTCTCTGTCTGTCTCTGTCTCTCTCTCTGCTAGGGATTGAATTCCCTACCACAGAACTATACTGTCAGCCTCCCAGGAGCTTTTGTCTTTCATGAAATTTGTATCATTTATAATTTATTCTCAATTATATAAACTAAATAATTAAGATTTCTGTTACTTACAATAATCTTAACCAAGACATTATATTATCTGATTACTCAGAACAAATATAACTTACTTTTTTGTTATTTCTAATGAGTTGGAACTATAGTAGACTGCAGCACTTAATTATTAATCTGTTATCTATGTAATAATGGGTCCACCAATCCAGGAACAGAAAATATTTTTCTATGGAAGACTATGAACCATTTTTGTTGGGCAGGAGGTCAGAGAGCCAAATAAGGGCCTTAAAAAAAAACTATTTAGTTTAGGGACTTTAAAATATCTCTTAAGGAGAAATTTAAAATGTTGATGCTGCTTGCTTTTAAAATTAAGTTCAGAGAACATAAGTCAAACCACTTTGAAACATTAACTCATATGAGTGCTTTGCATGGGTAGAGGAGAGACTGAAGGGAGCCAGAAGGATAAGGGAAGATATGCTAAAAGGAAATGAGAGAGAGAGAGAGAGAGAGGGAGGGAATGTTAGAATAAAAATGAGGCAAAGACAGAGGGTGGGAGTAAACCATAAGTAGAGACAGGCAGAGAGCTGAGATAAAGGAAAAAGAAAAGTAAGCTGAAGAAGGGATAAGATACATAGTGAAGAGAAAGATATACAAGCGGAGCTAGAGGAAAGGTGATGAAGGGGCATGCAGAGGACTAGGGAGAAAATCGGTAGATTAAGTGGTATTAGTTAGTACCCATCCCCAGATTTCTTCTGGGGGTAGGCAGGAGGAAGGCTATCTCTGATACAGCACTTATTGCCTACTTGTCTTTTGCTAACTTAAGTTAGCTGTCTAATGTCTACAGGGCTTCCATTGCTCCAAACCTTAAATGTTTAGTGGCTCTGCTCAAAAAAATGTGACTAAAATAACTCATCTTGGGAGCTTTTCCTAAATAATATTCCTTAGAAGATTAGTTATCATAGATTTTCATATTTTGAAAATAGTTCCTCAAATAAAGGAAATTTATTGTGAAATGCTAGTTTAATCAATGTTTAATAGGTTCTCTTGCTACAATACTTCTTAGAGCTTTTGATATGAATTTCTAAGGGACACTATGTGAAATACAGAGATTTCCAAACTTATATGGTCACAAAACTCATTTTTTAAAAAGAATACTCACAAGCACAAGGTCCTGAGTTCGATCCCCAGTACCAAAAAAATTTTTTTTAAAAAGACTCATAGGAGAGCATTGCTGAAGGAAGGTATTATTCTCTGAATGTTATAACCTCTGAGCTTTGTAACCAGTGGCTATAACTACAACACTTCACGGGCCAGAAAATGTGAAAAAAAAAAAAAGGTCCAAATCTGGCTTAAAACCTAGAGGTTTGTTATTCCTACAACCAATATTGTCACTTCCTTATCTTCCTTTATGTATTGGTCCATTTTCTGTTACTATAATAAAATATCTGAGGCTGGATACTTTATAAAGAAGTTTTATTAGCTCACAGTTTTAAAGGCCTACAGTCTACACAGTATGGCTTTGGCTCTGGTGAGGGGCCCTTTGTGGATGGCATCATGGTGGGAGCTTATGTGAGAGGAAGAGATGACAAGGCAAGACAGGAAGCCAGAAAGCAGGGAGGTGCCAGGCTCATTCACTTATAACAACCCACTCTTGCGGAATTACTGAATCCATTCTGAGGGTGACACTCCCAATGAGCTCATCACCTTACTCTCGGCCCCAGCTCTTAAAGATCCTACCACCTAATACTACCAAGCTTCTAATACATGGGCTCTTAGGGTACAAACTACACCCAAACCACAGTACTTTATATTTATATTACTTGAAATGCTTTTTAAGAGTTCAATATTTATAGTTTTACAATTAATGCTCTGCATATTAATTCTGTATTAAACATTATTCTTATTTCCTTTACTGCTAAGCCTCTCCCATGATGATGATTACCAAAGTGGTGAATGCTAATTTTATCCTAATATTCACAATGCCAAATTTATCTTCCATACCTCTGGGCACATGGATGCCCGGTCTGTGTGATCTTATAACTAAGTTCTCCCCAGTGAATATCAGCGTAAACAATCTCTATCATGTTGGTCTCATTTGCTTTAAAGGAACATTGTGCCAGGTGTGGTGGTGCACACCTGTAATCCCAGCACTTGGGAGGCCAAGGTAGAAGGACTGCCATGAGTTTGACGTCAGCCTGGGCTAAACATGAGTTCAAAGCCAGCCTGAACTGTATAGTGAGGCCTTGTCTCAAAAAAAAAAAGGAACACTGCTTGCTTTAGCTCTCTTTTCCTCCTTTATTGAGCTGACACAAGTGTGCCAACTCATTCTTTGTCCACACAGATGATGAAAATATCCTAGGGACGAAGGGAAATTGGAAGGTACCTGAATGATGGCCTGGGGCAGAACTCTTCCACCTTGAGACTATTATACAGAAAAGAAATAAATTTCTAACTTTAATGAAGGCACTGTAATTCTGAGATTCTTTAATAGAGAAATTTAACAGTTTTTCTCATTAAAACTTTGGCTAATAATAAAAACTTAATATTTGAAGGTTATATTACTCTTAACACAACATGCTCATGTGTGTTACGGAATGTTCACATATACATTGTTTCTAAACTTTTTTCATTTTGACTTTATTCCTTTTTATGTTATGCAAGTAGTTATCATTTACTAGAATTTTAATCTAAATACTGAAAACTATGGCTAATAATAATTAATCAGCAGCAAACTTTTATTGTTCTGTAGCTAATGTATTTGTTTATGCTTTCAAGCTACCCTACGAGTTGTCTAAAGTAGGTTCTTTTTGTTAGAATTTTGGTGTAATCACCAGTAAACTTCCAAATACAGTATTTTTTCAAATTTCTCATGGTATGATTATGAGTAATGTCAGGAATATATGTCCAGCTACTGTTCTATGAAAAAAATGTGCAAAGATATCTATTATTCAAAATAAGTATTGCATTTTCTAGGAGGAAGATACAGAATGATTTAACAGTAATCATTTTTATGGCAAAACATTCTGTTAAATGGTAGAAAAGCAAGTATTTGGATATAGCTACTGAAATATGTATTTATTTATGAATATATCTCTGGTAAAGAGCCAAACAAAATAAAATATAACTCACTGTCCGTAAACATTCCCTAAATGTCCTTTCATTATTATGGGAGAGTTATTGTGTGGTTTTAATAATGTATACAAAATGAATTACATTTACACTTTTCTCAAAGGCATTAGAACAATTATCTATTTAGTAAAGGTCTTAAAGTCTAACAAATTAATTATCTTTGTCAATAAGTTGAGGAGCTACTTGTAAATAACTAATAAACACAGTAAGATTTTATTACCTATGTTTCTTACAATTCCAGCATTTGCTACAAGTTTAAGGCATAAAGAATATGTTTTTACTGTTCTATTCACTTTAAGGGTTACACCAAGAGCTATTAGTAAATGCCTTTTTTCTAGCCCTGAAGTATCTCAAAAGTTCATCTCTGAGATCACAAGTGAAAGAATTTGCAATCAATAGAGTAATAAAACTGGAAGGAATCTTAAGAGATTATAATGATGCCTTCGTTTTACAGATGAGGAATGAAAACTTTGAAAAACTATTTTAATTAAAGGACGCTTCTTGAAAAAGGAAAAAAATTACTTCATGGAATTTTCAGTGTTGTACAAATCAAATCAGTAACTTTTAACACCTTTCTAAACGCTAGCTTTATCAGTTTTCCACTTCATACAGAAGAAAACTAATGCATAAGCAAGCTAAGCAGTTCCCTTATTATCTCTATGAATCAGTGTCATAGCTGGGAATGCAAGCCAAAACTTTGAATGTTGGACGTCCTCACAGATGTAGGCTGATCTCATTCAGAATGGATGCTGGCTGGGGGCTAGGGGAAGCCATGTTTGGGAAGTCCCCTCATGGAGCACGGTATTTCACAAGCAGAGTACTCGCTGACAAATGCAAAATACTTGCTTAAATGAGTCCTGATAATGTGATCTTTAAGAAACAAAACACCACAATATATCAGCCTTTTTACCTTCCTCTAAAATAGTGTCCTCGAATCCTACAAATTGAAAATGTACTTTTAATCTGGTCCAATCTCAATACTCAGGAAATGCATAGAATTTCTTTACTTTTTCTTTACACAAGTCGCCTTTGTGAATCCTTCAGGTTCCCACTGAACACTTAGAATGAGACTATTTATCTATGTCCTTTCTTTACTTAGAAATGTATTTTTTGTTCTGTTATCACAATGGAACGTTAAACAGTAATCCTAAGTGAAACAAGGGAAAAGTTCCTGCGATTCTTTTTTTTTCCATCAACGCATCAATGATGACAAATTTCTAGACATCTTAACCTGTTCAAGACACACACACACACACACACACACACACACACTCGCACAGTACAACCTCAGCTGTCCAGCGACCCTGACGTTGCATCTATGCAACACCCATCCCCACGGGTCAAGGCCGGGTATTTTCTGATGACCACATTCAGTGCTGTGAGGTGTTCAACCCATTACCGCATCCGTCACCCTGTGAACACTGCCCAATAAGCTCATGCGGTAACCTGGGTTGGAGCTCTTAACTGCTGCGAAGCGAAAGGATCAATCACGAATCTGGGAACCCACTTCGCAGTTCTCCCGGGCCGCACAGAGGGGGAGCCGCCTGGTCAGGGCAGGAAAGGGGGCGCTTGCAGGCGGGGTGGTCGGGTCAGGGTGTGCGCAGCCAGGAAAGCCGAGTTTGGCAAGAAGGAAGGCAACTGCGGGCGGAAGGGGACGGAAATAGGAGCAGAGGCAGGGAGAGTTGGGGCGCAGGGCAGCGGCGGGGCAAGCCTGGTTCAGGCAGGAAAGGAGAGAAGCCAAGGGAGCACAGGAAATGGGCGCCAAAGAAAGAAGTGAGAAATTGCGGAGGAGGAAGTCGTCCCTGGAAGAGGAGGGGCAAAGAGGAAGCCAGAACCGAGTGTTTGCACTTTCGAGAGGGAAGGGCAGAGCCTCTCCCGGCGGGGCCGGGGCGGGGGCGCGGGCGGTCCCGGCGCGGGCGGCCCTACCTGAACCGCTCCTGCCCCGCAGTGTCCCAGAGCTGCAGCTTGATCCTCTTGCCCGGCTCGATCTCCAGCAGGCGGGAGAAGAAGTCCACGCCGACCGTGGGGTCGCAGGCGGGGGAGCGCAGCCCGGGGAAGCGGCCCTGGGTGAAGCGGTGCAGCAGACAAGACTTGCCCACCGTGGAGTCCCCGATCACGATGAGGCGGAACTGGTAGATCCAGATGGTCTCCATCGCTCACGTGGCCCGCGCTCCCGGGCCGCCCCACCCGCCCTCTGAGGGGGAAGTTTAGCGGCGGGAACTGTCCCTTCAGCACCTCCCGGGTGCCCGCCCGCCGCCTTCCAGTATATTTCTGCGGCTGAGGCTGCCGCCTGGGCCCCGCCTTCTCGGGCGGTGGGGCGGGGCCCGGCCGGGTTGGGGGCGGGGCGGGGCCGGGGCAGGGCTCGCGGCGCCCGGGCAGGGGAACAGGCTTGCAGAGCGCGAACTCCCGCCCTCCGAGCACTGTAAATCGCTCTATCCTGAAGCTCACTGGGAAAGAGGGTGTGGCGAAGGGATGTGACAGAAGCAGCAGCCAATGAAAACGAATCAAGGTCTCAACTCCAGGAGAGTTAGCTAATGAAAAGTGAGTCATTTCCTTCTAGGCGTCCTGGCGGGCTTGTCAGATTAGGGCCCTGATTTGGGGTAGAAGGAGCGGAATGTAGCTATAAGCCAACAGCAGAAATTGAAGCAGGATATATCATGTATACGTGCAAATTCCCTACGATGAGCGTTATCATTATGTATATCTAAAATGTGCCAGTGTTTTGCTTCAAAAAAAGAAATTGAGGACTCTAGCCCAAGGAAAGGTTTGAATAAGAGGTCAGAGGCATACCTTGTTTAGGTAATGTTAACCAGAAGAAAAGGTGTAGGGATTTTTATAAAGTCCTTGGCCTCAGGTGTCCTTACAAGGATAGTAAGGTAGGTTAGACACCACCGTTAGTTTGATTGGTATAGAATAAAAGCTTCATCTATCTTGGACTCTTCCTTTGGCATTTCTAGTCCATCCCTAAGCTTTGTTTGTGGAGATGGGATCTCACATATTGCTCAGGCTGTCCTCAAACCCCTGTGCTCAAGTGATCCTCCCACCTTAGCCTCCTGAGTAGCTGGGACTATAGGTAAAGACCATCAAACCCGGCAGCCTCTTTTCTTTTAATCTCACAAATATCTTTCAGATTCATGGCTTTTTCTTAACACTCCGCTGTCACTGTTTTTGTTCTATTCTTTATTACTTTAGATTGCATTGCTCAATAGCCTCTGTGTTAGTTTCCTAATGCTGCCATAGCAAAGTATGAAGCAAAGGCACAAAAGTGGCATACAATTATAGAAATTTAGTTTTACATTTGGAGGCTGTAAGTGCAAAATATGTCAACAGAGTTGGTTTCTTCTGAGAGCGGTGGAGAGAATGTGTTCCATGCATCCTAGCTTCTGGAGTTTTGCTGGCAGTCTTGGTGTTGCTTGGCTTGTACAGTATTGCTCCAATCCTCTGCCTCCAGTGGCTCTAGGCCCCTCTACACAGGCCTCCCTCTGGTCATGTCTCTGTGTGTCCACATCTCCCCTTCTTATAAGGACATCAATCACATTGGGTTAGGGTCCACCCAGTAAATCGCATCTTAACTTGATACATATGTAAAGACTGTTCCCAATTAAGGTCACATTTTGAAGGGTTAGGATTTAAACATATCTTTTTAAGGAGGACACAAGTCAACCCATAAAAGCCTACTACTTAGTTTCTACACTGCTTCCAAAATTACTTTATTAAATATCTTTGATGACTCTTCATTTGTCTGCTCTAAAGGTAAAGTTTACAAACCTAATTGTGTCATCTATGACCAATCATATTACACCTATGATCTATCTAGTAAGGGGATTTTTCTTCATGTTACACTTTAAAAAAAATTTTTTTTCCATGCTGTTCTCTCCTCTCCTTATATCCCTTTTACTCTTTATTTGGTTAGAAAATTTCTATTTAAGACCCAGAACAAATATTATCTCCCCTTTGTACTCTCTCTGAACCATCTATAGCCCCAGGAGGACTGATTTCTCCCTCATTTGTGTTGTTGTAGTTAAGCAAAGTGTATTCTGTACTCTTATGCTATGTCTTTATATATCATATTTCTCATACTGAACTATGGCTATTGATTTGACTATCTCTCCTGTTAAGATTGTAAATTCCTGAAAGCCAGAAGGACTTATTCATTCTTTGTATTTTCCAATCACACACACAACTAATACCTCTAAGATGCACTATAAATACTCACTGAGGACTGGGATTTAGCTCAGTGGCCCCGAGCCTGCCTGGCAAGCACAAGGTCCTGATTTCAGTTCTTGGTACTGAAAAAAAAATATTCATTGAGTTGAAACAAATAGGTTGAACATAATTATGTGTTAACTTCAAGCCCAATATGTGTGCAAGGTGCACACATCTTGTGAGGTTCATGGTGAGCTAAAATTTGATCAATTTTATGATCACTGACATTTATCTTTGAATAATCATGACTTTAATTTTAATTAAAATATATTTGTGCTTAATAGACTTAGCTTAGAAAATAAAACAAGTAGGTAGGGCACTTTTTTTTTTTAAAGTGTTCTTGAGAAAGGGTCTTGCTACAGTCCAGGCTGGCCTTAAACTTAATGTGTATAGCCCAGGCTGGTCTTGATCTTGCAGTAGTATTCCTGCCTCAGCCTTCCGAGTGTTGGGATTATAGGTGTGTGACACCACGCCCATTTTAGGGCACATTTTAGAAAGGTATTTAAACTTTTGCTCAAGAAATTCAGTTTTAATGGATTTTTTTTTTTGCTAGAAAGGAGGACCTTGCTTCTCATTGCTGTGCAGAAGACCTGAATAAGGACTCAAGTGACCTAGATTCTTGTCCCAGCATTGCCACTAATTTTGATGAACTTCTGAAAAATCATTTGCTCTCTCAGTCTCTGTTTTTTCCTCTGAACACTGAGATGATAGGGCTATATCAGTGTTTTTCAAACTGAAAACAATTTGAAATGAAGCAAAACATCAAAGTACATCACACATAATAGGATGTTTGTTTCATAAAATATTTCTTTCAGTGATATGTGTGTATACATGAATGAGTATGTATGTACCCGTGTGTGTGCTAGGTCAAGAGGTAAAATTAACTTCTCTTGGATCAAAGTAAAAAAGGTTCAACAACCAGTCAGCCAGATAATCTCAAATTCATGTAAGACATGCTTTATGTTCTTAATGTGGGTGCTGTGATTAACAAGTGAGAAAACATCAGTGAGAATCTGCTCCTCTCTCAGGCTTCATCAACCTTAGTAAATAAAAATATCTTCTTCTAGTTTGTCAGTCTTAACGCCATTCTTTCTTATTTCCCCATAAGTATTCCAATTCTGTAGCCTGAATAATCAAAACATATCCAGAATATAACAATTTCTCTCACTACCTTCACCTTTGCCACCATGATCCAAGCTACTATCTATCATTTCTACTCTTTTGATTGTAATAGTCTAAGTAGGCCTTGTCCTGCTATTATACTACTGTTTTGAACGTAGCAGTGAGGATGAGTCTGTGAAAATTTAAGTCAGATCACATTCTTTGTTCAAGAACCTCTAATGGCTTATTACCTTACAATGAAAGCCAAAGTCCTCATTACCTCTTGGGTCTCATTTTCTACCTTCCCTTGACTGTCTGCACAGCAATGATGTTGTCTTCCTTCATGTGCCTAAAATATGCCAGGAGGCTGCCACCTCCGAGCCTTTGCATTTGCTGTGTCCTCTGGAATGACTCTGTCCCTTCATCATCTCATGGCTTTTTCCTTTACCTCATTCAGACTTCACTTCAATATCCCCATGAAGCCTTTCCTTCCTACTCTATGTAAAATTGCACTCCCCTGCCCTTCTCTGCTTAGTTTTCTCCTTAGCACTTATCACCATGTAACATAATATATATTTTCCTTATTGATTCTGTTTATTGTCTGTCTTCCCCAAGGTAATGTGAGCTCCATGAGAGTAGGCATATTTTTTGGTCTGTTTATTTAGTTATGTCTAAATAACTTGCACAATATCTGGGTTATAGGAGACACACAATAAGTATTTGTTTTACAAATTTAAAGTTTCCATAAGTTTCTCTGTAGAAGACAAAATCAGGATAACTGATGATAATTTTATAGGTTGGCTCATATGTTCATGTCATTCTCACTACTTTACAAAATTAATTATTTTCTGAGTAGGACAGGCTATCAGAAGTAAATCAGAAGCCAGTACCAGGAACATAGATTATTAAAGGCTTTTATTAATGTTCAATTTCCTGAAAAAAAAAAGTGAATCAGAAAAGCTGGGCATGGTGGCACAAACCTGTAATCCCAGCACTTGGGAGGCTGAGGCAAGAAGATTGCCTTAAATTTGAGGCCAGTCTGGGCTACATAATGAGTTCAAGTCCAGCTTGGACTACTTAGCAAGACTGTGTCTCAAAAAAAAAAAAAAAGTGAATCAGAAAGTATAACATGAATGAGAAATCAACTTACACTTTAAGAATGCAATAATAGTTTTTGAACCTGTGTTGCCGTTATTTTATTTTATTTTCAGTGAGGGGCATCTAGGTAGTGAAATTTTCTCTATATACTCTTCTACATTTAAAAATTAAGACTGCAGAGCCATTGCTTTAATGAGGCCTTTGTAATCTCTGAGCTGGGCTAATGTCCAATTTCATTCCCCAATTTCAATTCAATGAGTCCATATAAACATCCAGGTGTTTAAATCTGTACAAATATGGGAAAAGGGTGGATTTTGAGTTGACTGCCAAAATATCATAAATAACTATAATGACTCCCAAAAATATCTTAAATAACTAGCTTATATGATCAGGTAGACTGGAGCTTCAAGATTAAGACTTAATTGAGTCACAGAAACATGTAATTACAGTTTGGAGGCAGTAGATTGATGATCTCTTGCCTAATACAAAAGGAAAAAATTATCCAAATGACAGCTGACATGTAAGAGTGATTTAAATTATGTGCACATTTCAACAAACTATGCACATTCATTCAGACTTGAGATGCATGTGAATCTCAACTTTTGTGAGAACTCTGTGTGCAAATGGTAAGTGAATAATCTTTACTATAGGATGCTGCACTTTTTCATGTTCTCTGGAATGCTATTTCTAATATCAGCTGCTTATAGTCTTATAATAGTGTCTGTGTCTACTGCTTCAGAAGTCATTCAGGATGATGATATTTTGGTCAATTTTACTTGTGTACATCTTGCAAACTCCTCTCTTTGCCTTCGGCAGTACTCTTGCCTTGATTTTGATTTCCATCATCTGTTGCTAGTTATTACAATCTCAATGCCTCTAGTTTTGTTCACTTCTAAAATATATTCATCATATCACTTGAAGAATCTAAGCTATAAAATAATCAAATCATACTACTCCTAGCTCACAATGTTTCAAATCTCCCTATATGCACATATAGATTGCTTAAAAGATAAAGTTTAAATTTATTAGATGGCATAAAAGACATACTTCAGTCACCATTAAATTTCCCTTCATCTTATACTTCTTTCTCTTTGCTCTTATATTATTGCATTTTAGTTACTCCTGATATATCATGGTCTATTTTAACACTATGCACTTTCTTATCAGTTAGCATTAGATTAGGCCGTGAGTAGCAGAGAAATAAAAACAACAATGATTTAAATAAGAAGACTGATTTCTCCTTCTTGTAAAAGAAGTACAAAGCTACTCTGTCTAGATCTAGCATGGCAGCTTTACAAAGACAGGGACCCCAGTTCATCTCTATTGCTTCTCTGCCATATTCTACATGTGATTTTTGGGGGGGATTACCAGGAATCGAACTCAGGACCTTGTGCTTGCCAGGCAGGCATGGTGCCACTGAGCTAAATTCTTGGCCCTCTACTGGTGATTTTTACCTCCAAAACAACTGCTTAAGCACCTGCCATCATATCCACGTAACTAGCAAGCCAGAGGAAGGAGGAAGTATACATTCTCATGGTGATTTTTAGTCATTCTCAAGACTTGGGGTGAAAACTTCAAAAAGGAAACCTTTTTAAAACTAGAATTTTGAGGCTAGTGAGGCAGGTTCCTTGCCTCAATGAGGAGAGAATCTGCATGGAGGGAGAAGCTCTTAAAACCAGAAAAGACACAGGGATCAAAACTTATTTATGTGAGAGAAGAGTATATAAACCAAAATCCTTCAGGATATATTTCTAATGCTGGGAGATAGCAAAAAAGAGACCTGTGGGAACATAAAACTCTGATCTTGGGATACAAACTCTGTCTTGACTGGATTTTTAAAATTGCAATCAGGAAGGTCGGCTGTTATCAGAACAACTTGCTTCCAAACATTTATTTGGTAATATCAAGGTCAAATTTTTAATTTAATAAAAACTGTTGAATTTTCAAAGTGTAAATTAGGGAAAAGGAAGAAAGAAATGGGGCTTTTGTGACACTGAGATCCTGCATTAAACTACCATCAAAGCTAGATGTACCCTTGGATTTTTCAAACTATATGTATGATCATAAATTCATGCCTTGATACATAGGATGGATAAGGGAGAAAGACAAGAAAATCTTGACAGATTGAAGGTGATGGCGTAGGGAGTCCATAGAATAGTACTCTTTGTGAGAATGAAGAACTGTGGCAGGGTGTTGCTTGAGTAAAGGAGCTGGAGGGACAACCAAAAGGGTAGTTTGATGGTTAAGGTGGAGTGTCAACTTGATTGGCCTGGGAGCTTCCCAGGGGATTAGTAAAGCATATTATTGGGGCTATATGGGTGGATTATGGAGGCATGGCCTTGGAGTCTGTGCCTCGTCCCTTGTCCCTTCTTCTCTGACACTGTTCCCCTGCTCTGTTTCTGGCTGCCAGAACATTTTTGCCTTTCCATCATGATGTTTCTACCTTGGAACAAGAAGACCATGGACTGAATCTTCTGAAACCACGAGCCAAATTAAACCTCTCTTCTCCTTTAAGTTGTGAGTTTCAGGTATTTTATATCTCAGTGACAGAATAGCTGACTAAAACATGTAGGATGTTAGATTTGAGATTTTGGAAGTGGAACAGTTTCTAGTGATGACAATTCCAGGATGTGACTCTGAAAAGTGGGCACTTCAGGTGGTGTAGCAGAAAAACATCTGTGAAGATGAGGAAGCCAAAGAACTGAGAGGTAGGTGAATTTGATTTTTCATATAAATACCCTTCAGTGTAGGACAGTGGCATTATGTCTGAGTATAATTTAGCAAGAATAGATGATAAGGGCTGAGGTCCAGTTTTCTTCTAGTTTGATCCTTCCTAGAGATATATCATAGCATAAGCTAGGGGAATAAACCATTCAGTCAAACTATAAATATAAATTACCTTACTTGGTCAAGTATTCTGAATTAAATCTTATTTGTAATACCAGGGACCTGAAGTATAGTTAAAGGGCCATAAATTTCAATAGTTACCTGGCTAGTGATAGGACAAACAAAGTCCTCTGATGACAGATAAGTCTTAGAAAAGCATGGAGGCAGGAGGATGGAGTACCCTTTGGCATGGTCTAGAATCTCCTCAGGATGTAATTTTGGACTCACTACAGCACCCAGATGAAAGGCTCTCCCAGTCCCCAAAGTTTTATATAGTGGAGCATAACTTTAGTAACTTGTCCTGGGAAAATTTCAAGTCTTGTATAACTAAATGACTATCTCAAAGTGAAATACATGTATGTAACCTAATGAGTAAACTTATATGTTTAGAACTGGGAAGCAAGTTAAACTTTAGTGTCTGTCTTTCAAAGGTAAGACTTTATTTTTATTTGTTTTTATTTTTTTGAAGGATTTTTAAATTAGTACATGTTTGTAGTGTACATAATGATTACATTCATTGTAGGAAGTTGACAAATGTACATAATACATCTTAATTTTTTTATTATCCATGTCCTCTTTTTTATTTATTTATGTATTTATTTATTTATTTTATTTTTTTGGTACCGGGGATCAAACTCGGGTCCTTATGCTTGTGAGGCAAGCGGCGGAACCACTGAGCTAAATCCCTGGCCCTCCACTTCCTCTTTTCTCCCTCTCTTTGCAAAAATTTATTTTTAGGACAGATTTTTAAAAGATGCATTTCTTATCTGGTTTTTTTTTCTTCCATTTTTTTCCTTTTTTCTTTTGGTACCCGAGATCGAACTCGGGTCCTTGTGCTTGCAAGGCAGGCAGCGGAACCACCGAGCTAAATCCCCGGCCTCCTTGCATTTCTTATCTGAAAACAAGGATCAGATCAGTGATAGCAGAAACATTAATGGTGATTCATGTTCAAGATGAGGCTGGCTTTTTAATTTATTTCGTGGCTACCTGTTGTCTATTCATCAAGAGCAGTTATTATATCACTAAGGGGCAAATTAAAAAGGGAGGGAAAGGGCTGGGGATTTAGCTCAGTGGTTCTACTGCCTGCCTTGCAAGCGCAAGGACCTGAGTTTGATCCTCGGTACCAAAAAAAAAGAAAAAGGGAGGGAAAGAATAACGACAGTTGTCTTTATTCCAATGGAAATTGCTATCTGGTTTATTAAAAGACCATTTCAGCGCATGAACAGGTTATTCACAAATAAATACAAACGGCCATTAAGCACAGAAAAATTGTCCAACTTCACTAGTAATCAAAGAGATGCAAATTTAAATCCATAATATGCAATTTTAACCTATCAAACTGACAGTTTTGCTGAAGGTGGCTAACTTGAAGATTGATTATTCTAGTTTTTTCTTACCTCACTTTCCCCATCATTGGAAATAAAATGACTCAAAGGTTAAGGTATAAATCATTACAATGCATTTAAAGATCATTAAAGTAATTTGTTGGAATTTCTGAACTGTGAAAGTAGAAGGAAATTTTACTCTGGTTCTAGACCTAAAATATTCAGAAAGTTTGGCATTACAAAGATGCTTTAAAAAACTAATATTACTGAAAGAAAGAGGAAAGAGAAACAATTGGCTCTGTCCAATTCTAAGCCTTCTCAGATGCCAATTATTTCTGATTCCCAAAGAGTACTTGGGATCTAGTCACCTTATCAGAGCAAATTCTTGGACTCCAAGTGATTTGGCAATGATCAGGCTTTAGAACACACCTTCCACTAGTTCAGCTGCCTCTTTGGCACTTGCTTTGTGTCTGCAGCCTCACCAGACCTCCCAAAGGACCCTAACACACCTATGCCACGTGGATACAGAGCAAATGTATCTTCTGAAAGAAGAGCTGCTTCTTCTGCTGTCCCCTGAGCTGTACCAAGTGTGACCAGGGCTGTGTATACAAAGGGGCATCAGAAAAGTTCAGCTACTGTGTCTGATTTTGGAAGAGTTCTGCTCCATGGTATAAAAACAGTGAAGTGTACAAACCTAGATTTTTTTTCATACAATCCTGACCATTTTCTACATTCTTTTCTCTATGAAACACTTGAAATATAAAAATCATTGGTTTTAAAAAAAGACAATGATTAGCCTGGTGGTGTGGGTCCTAACTGTTATCCCAAGACTCTGGGAAGCTGAAGCAGGAAGATCACAAGTTTGAACCCAGCCTGGGCAAGTTAGTGACTTATTGAGACCCTGTCTCAAAAATAAATATAAAAAAATGGGCCAGGGATTTAGCTCAGTAATTCTGCCACCTGGCTTGCAGGCACAAGGTCTTGTGTTCCATCCCTATCCCCCCCCAAAAAAAAAAAAAAAAATATATATATATACACACACACATATATATATATACACACACACACACACACACACACACACACACACACACACACACATACATATATATATATATATATATATATATGGCTGGGAATATAATTCAGTGTAGAAGTCCTGGGTTCAATCCCTGATACTGAATACACCCACAAACACACACACACACACACACACAAACATACACCCACAATACTGAAGGACCCTAGTTAGCAAGACAAACTCCATATTGCTGCTTGACCCACCTGCCTGTCCTTTAGCTGAACTCAGAAGGAGGAATCTTAGAAACCTCCTCCCCTTAAAAGCTTCCTTTAGAAATAACAGTTAATCAACTATTGTTTTACAAATGTTCTAACAGTAGGACGTTCCGCTTCTGTACCTTTTGCTTGCTTTGCTAGTTCTATCCCAGAGGGGGGCCTAGAAACTGCTGGCCTCAAAGTGTATAAAGCATGTTTGTCTCCCCCCAGTTGGGGCTTGAGTCCGATGCTCAGCTTGGGTCCCGGCCAGTAATAAACTCCTGTGTGGATTTAATATCGGTCTCTGGTTGGTTCTTTCTCACTGAGTCTAATAAATATATACATACTCACTCTAATAAAGTGCTCATGAAGTAAAGATCTGGTTTAAAACCTTTTGTGAGTCCAGAGGATGTAGACAACACATGACTGTGACAGTACTAGTTAGGGATGAAGTTTTCTGCTCCTTAGAGTGCCAAAAATCAGTGAGACAGTGCAAGAAAAGAACCATAGGTGAGGAGAAAGCGGAAACACTCTTTCTCCCTTCCCTAATCACAAGCTTCTTACTGTCACAGGCTAGAGCTGGGAACGGGGGTGAGAGAGAAGCCATAGCCCTGAATCACGGGACTGGAAATTTTTATTACTGAATTCAGTGTGTAGTGTGTGACCTGAAGTGATTAAAGTAACTTTTTATTACCTAAGTAACCCAAATCCAGTACCAGCCTGAATTTTTATCTAAGCATGGAGGTGGGGGAAAATTAGCACCACAGACTAGATTTAAGGGACTTTGAGAGGCAAAATAATCTGAAACTCTCAGATTCTGTTTTTAAAATTCCAATTTTGTAAGAAAGAGTAATCACATTCCATAGCCTGTATACTCTACAGGCTCACCATACTGTACTCTAGCTTCAGCTACTTGTACACAGCCTAACAGACACACTTGAAAAAGATACCTACTTCAGTTTACACATATGATAATGAAAACACCTTTGCACTGGCTTACACGGACTATTAGCCTCCCATCTTAGAATGTCTCTCCTGTGATGACTGTGGGGAACATTCACCTTTCAAATCAAGCCAGGCTACCTAATGCTAGATTCTTATCCTTGAGTGTCTGATGAGTTCAACCCCTTCAGGTACAAATCACTCTATCTATTTTAAGCAGAAAATTATTTATTATTGGGATTCAGTGATGAAAATAATAGGGCCAGAGGACAAGCTTTCAGTGGAGTTTACAGGGATGACTCCTAGAATAAGACTGGCTACAGGAGTGCTGCCACATCTGCCCTCACCAGGATTCGGGGGAATCATGAAATCGCGTTACAATTCCTGTCTTCAGAAATGTACTTTGATGCAGGAGCCAGAAAGCTTCCACTGCAGCTGTCACACATGTTCTGTCCACATCAGCAAAACCAGATGCCATCCATCCATCTCTGTTATATTCTCATTATCCACGGTGATGGTTGATTGTGTCAACTTGAGTAAGAGAAGCTTGACTAAATTGGTTCAGCAATTCGTGGAAGACCCACCCTAGGACAGCTTGTTGCCTGGAGTGTACAAAGGGAAAATAAAGAAGGATGGATCTGCTTCTGTTTCTTTGGAGCCGTTAGTCTTCACCTTCACTTTGGATGTCATCTCCTGGCTTCCAGCATAGACTCTTCAGCCTTCCATAGCAGACCCATTGGCTTCTTGATATGGACTCACATGGGACACTGCAGCGAGCTCCAGATCTTCAACTGAATCTTTCAGTCTCCAGTGTGCAGGCAGACCCTCTGCACTCTTCCACATCCCATTCTGGGTGGCCACTGTAAGCCAGTCTTGTAAATTCTTATATATTTGCATATCTTGTGTTATATCTCTTTCTCAGTAAACACTGACTGATACATTCACTTAACTCAGTTCTGAATTTAAGTCTTATGTGTGTGTGTGCATTTGATTAACAAAAGTGAAGTTTTATCTCTAAGAAAACTGAGAAAATGTTGTTAGTGTTCCAGCCTCTACACAACCAGAGACACATACTAGAAGTCTGGAATGGTTATGTAATAAGTCAATCCACTGCACTGGTCACACCATATCTTCTTTATATACTTTTCTATTTGTTGGATCACATTTTCCAGGTCCCTCTGCCCCCCAAAAAGTATAAAGCAAGTAAGTTTTTGGGAGAATTTTCTTGCCTAAAAATGTCTTTATTTTACCATCATTCTTTTTTTTGTTTTGTTTTTTGTTTTTTTCTGTTTTCTCTTTTTTACCCTCATTCTTAATGCTTTGCCTGGATATAGTATTGTGGTTGGAAATAATTTTCCATCAGAATTTTTAAGACATTCTATTATCTCTTAGACTGCAAAAGTCCAGTGCCATTCTCCTACTTACTATGTGTATATATCATCTACCTGCTATTTTCCTCTCTGGAAGCTATATTTGTTTTTATAAAATTTTACAATTTGTGCCAGGCAGGCACTATGCTGCTAAGCTATTTCCTCGGCCCCTTTAGGTGATATTGATGAAAGGCATGCAGACATTTTGACCTGAGGTTTTGGAAGATTTTGCCTAACCTTCTTTATTGAAAGGGAGAAAACGGGAATTAAGAGCATGAAATTTGAAGATAGATTTTGGTAATTGGGCTCAAATCCCAGATAACTTATTTGTAATCTGTAATTTCTGCCTCTTTTTTAAGTCTCAGAAAGTAAGACATTCTGACTTTTAAAGCCTCAGATAATTTTATTTTTTCCATTTCTCCTTTTTCTGTCCTTGTAATCATTCTCTCTCTTTGGAGTTCTGTGGTGTCTGTTTTTTGAACAAAGGAGACCTTTCTTCTGATTGCATAGGTAAGTGCTAACAATATTTTATTGAATTTGTGTGGCTACACCCCCAAAAGTTATAAAAATCATTCTTTATTGTTTTGGTGTTTGCCTCTAAATCTTTAGACTATGCTTAATGATACTTTTGTTTTTATTAACACTAGGCAGAAATTTAAACTTGCAGTACTTTTGACTAAAGATCATAAGCAGGTAATATAGCAAGTAGTTACATTTTACTTCTATCCCTTATTTTCAGTTGGTCCATTCCTTCTTGGTAACCTAATAAAGGTAAAAATAAAGTCCTTTCAGGTTACTGAGTAACTATTTCTTAGGACATTTAATAGTTATTATTGTTAGTTAAGTTTTCATTCTGAGAAATTCCAGATTATGATAGAGCTGCCCAAATTTTTTCCAAAAGGTCACATAAACTAAGAACCCAGTGAATTATTTTTGGCTTCCAAGTGTTTGAATATGAATAATGCTGGCCAAAACAATGAAGTCAGTGATTTAATTTTTATTCTGCTATTACAACTTGAATACACGAGGCAGTACAGCCTAGTGGATAGAGTCCAAGTTTAGGACACACGCAGGATCTTTAACTACACATATGATAATGGAGTAACCTATTACATCTATACTTTTGTTTCTCCATAGATAAAAGGATGCTTTGTAAATTAATAAAAGATTGTTAACTTGACATTAGTAAACACTAGCACATCAATTCTGAGTTGTAGACATTTTTTAAAAACCACCTTGCTATGCACTTTCACCTGGATATCTTAGAGGTACCCTAAAAGTCCAGTGTAGGTTTACTCCTCTCCCATGAGTCTTTTAAGTGGGACAAATCATCCTTTACACAGTTGCCTTAGTCAGGAGTCAGGGACCTAACCTAGACTCCCCCATTCCTCCATCTGTGATTTTCAATCAGTACTAAACCTTGTTGATTCTACTTCCTAAAAGTATTTAAACTCTGTCCTTTGCATGCATCCTTAGTTTAGGATTTCATTATTTTTTGCCTGGATTATTATAATTGCCTCTTCATTAGTGTTTATGTCCCATCCTATGTATCACACATATTAGTGTTAGAATGATTGTGACATTCCCATACTTCCTGGTTTGGCAGCTTTTCTGAAGGCAATGGATTTTTTATGGTATGTGCTAATGACCTTTCTCATTGCTCCTTTTGCATCTCCAAATGCCCTCTATGAACCAGGCACACTTCTGTGTTTGAATTTTCTCTTTTTCTCTTTTTAAAAAAACATTTTGGTGCTGGGGTTTAAAACCAGGCCTTTGTACATGCTAAGCAGTCACTCTACCACTGAGCTACATACACTCCCAGCCCAAATTTCCTTTTCTTTTTGCGTGTAATGTTTTTTCTATCTTATTGACTGTCCACCAAGTTCATACCCCCACTCCCCAGCCCTTCTTTCTTTCTTTTTCAGTGCTGGGGATAGTACTCAAGACTTTGCAGGGCTGGGGATTTAGCTCAGTGGTGCTGCTGCCTGCCTTGAAAATGCAAGGTCCCAAGTCCAATCTCCGGTACCAAAAAAAAAAAAAAAAAAAAATTTTGCATGTGCCAGGCAAGTGGTCTACCACTAAACAACATCCTTAGCCCCAAAATTCCTTTGTTTGTTTTGTTTCTTTGTTTTGTTTTGTTTTTTGAGACAAGGCCTCACTACATAATTCAGGTTGGCCTTGAACTCACCACATAGCCCAGGCAGGCCTTGAACTCCAGGCTATCCTACTGTCGCAGCCTCCAGAGTGCTAGGATTAGAGACATGTGCCACCACTCTTAGCCCTAAATTCTTTTTAAGAAGCTGCTTTGCTACCTTGTCAACTTATTCTATTTTGTGTTTGTTTTTGTGGTACTTAGGACTAAAGCCAGGGCTTGGGCCCTGAGTAGGCAAGTACTCTACCACTAAGCTACATCTCCAGCTCTGCAAACTTATTTTCTTTGGGTACCAGGGATCGAACTCGGGTTCGATCAGGTTCACAGCAGGTGGCAAAACCACTGAGCTAAATCCTTCACCTGCAAACTCATTTTTAACCCCTTTGCACCCTCTCTGTGCTGTCTCTTGCTTCGCTCCATCAAGAGCTTTTTCCTTTCCATTTCCATAGTACCTTTACTTTAACATTATCAGGAGACTATATACATCTATGTTTAAGACCTCAGGTCTGAGAGAGGGAAGAGGAAAGGGAGAGGAGGGTAAAAGGATTGCAAATGATCAAGATATGTTATATGCCAAAAAAAAAATAAGATATGCTATATGCATATACTAACTCCCCAGAATGAACACCACTATGAACACCACTATTCTGTATTACAAGCATTCACTTGAAAAAAAAGCTCAGATTCTGTAACAGCAAATCTGGGTTTGAATATATCACTTACTATGTGATATTAGACAACTTATATGACATTTGTAAGCTTCAGTTTCTTGTTCTGGGAACAAGATGGGTGTGGTGACATACCTGTAATCTCAACTGAGGTAGGAAGATCACAAATTGGAAGAGAGCCTGGCCTACTTAGTGAGTTCAAGGCCAGCCTGGACTATACAGTGAGACCCTGTCTAAAATGTTGGACCTCGTCCCTGAATTAGATTAGCAACAAACTCTCAAGGCACAACACAGTCCTGGGATCTTTTTGGAGAACTTTATTTTCTGGCAGGGACCTATGTACACTCCAACCAAGTCGGAGGACAAAGGCACCAACTGAAATGAGGACTGCATATTTAAAGGGAAAAACCACAGAAAAAGTCCCTCCTCCCATTCCCCTGGGTTACGGACTGTTGCAGAAGCTGGTTACAGAAGCCAAGGTAAGCACAGTTAGTTCTTCCTATTCCCCTGGGTAACGGTTTGTTGCAGATCACCTGAAACACAGTTTCTGTTTATTTTACCTTGAGGTTACATGCATCAGTTAGGGGTGGGTTTTTCTCCCAGGAGACAGAGTGCAGCTGGAAGTCACACATTTGCAAAATGGAGGAGAATGTTCTCAACGTGGTGCTGGTATTGCTAAGTTGCTAAGTTGGGTCTCACATAAAACAGTGGGGATAATATCTGACACAGGATAAGCACTTCATAATAATGGTAATACATATTTTAATTTTGGCATTATTTTACTTTAATTGGTGACATGTCTGGCATCCTCTGCTTCCCATAGCATCTGAGGTCAGAACTTCCTTAACCAACTTTCAACATGAATTAAGCACTTATGTATGTGTATTGACTCATGTAACCCTCTCAATGTTCTGTCTGTGTCTAAGTTTTTTTTTTTTTTTTTTTACTGGGGATTGAACTCAGGACCTTGAGCTCATGAGGCAGCTGTGGAGCTAAATCCCTGGCCCTGTCTGTGTCTAAATTTGACTGAATTTTGATGTCATTCTTGCCTTTTCATTATTCTTTAACAAAAAAATTTTTTGGGGGGGTACCGGGGATCAAACTCGGGTCCTTTCTTTAACAAATTTTTAATATCTTATATTTTCCCGAATAATATTAAGGGAAAACTTGTAAAGTAATTGTCATCATTTATGTTACCTACTTCCAGTTCCTATACTGACGTTCATTAACTGTTTTTTCATCTTCCTGATGGCCTTTCTTTCTCCTCCCACCCTGTACTTAAGGGCATTTTCTGTGTTTGGTTCTGTTTTTCTGTACTTACATTCTCTTCTTCAGGGAAATTAGGCTAGATCATGTAGGTAGTACAAGATTGGGGTAAGGAAACAGTGGGATTATTCGATCATATAATAGTTCTTTTTTTTTTTTTTTTTTTTTAGGAACCTTCATACTTGCTTTGTTTTTTGAGATAGGGTCTTGCTATGTAGTTCAGATTGGCCTTGAACTCACTATGTAGCCCCAGGCTGGTCTTGAACTCACTGTGATCCTCCTGCCTCAGCCTCCCAAGTGCTGGGATTACAGGGATGTGCTACCATATCTGTCTCCATTCTATTTGCTAAAGTGGCTGTACTATTTTGCATTCCCCTCAACAATATTCAAGAATTCTACCTTCTCTATGTTCTTGCCAACACTTGCTATGTATGTATGTATGTATGTATGTATGTTTATTTATTTATTTATTTTGGTTTTTGACATAGGGTCTCACTATGTAGCTTTGGCTGGCCTCAGGATATAGCCTCAGCCTCTGGAGTGCTGAGGCATGAAGTGATGTTTCATTGTGGTTAATTTGCATTTCCTTGGTGCCTAAGAAAGACTCTGACTTATGAACAAGTTCCCATCCCGAAGAATGTCTGTAAATCGGATTCATTCATAAGTCCAATAATGTGAGTCTTATATACCTTATATATAATGTAAAGGATTAAAAAACCAAACCTCCACCTAACCACTGCTTTTCCTCTTGCTTCCAGACATCCTGAGCTCTGATTAAGCACTGTATTTCTTACACAATTGCACTGCACCGTAAGCACACAGCAGCACAACTGTGACAATGTCTGGCAGACACATGAGCTACTCCTTGATTTATTCCCATCTGCAGATGTTCCTAATTCAAGGTCCGTTCATATCTGTGAAAATTCGCAACTTGAATGTTTGTAAGTTGGGGACTTACGGTAATGACTTTTAGCTTTTCTTTTTTTTAGTATGTTGTATACTATATATTTCTTTATATTCCTTCTTTGCAGAAATATCTATTGAAATCCTTAGCCCAGATAAAAAAGAAGAAAATTCTACAAAAAGCGACAACATGGATAAATCTTGAGGACATTAGACTAAATGTAATAAGCCAGTCATAGGCAAATACTGTGTGATTCCACTCATATGAAGTATTTAAAATAGTCTTGGGAGTGTGGGTGGTAGGGCTCTTATCTAGTACGATTTAATCTGAATACCACAAACAAAACAAAACAGAAAAAAAACCAAAAACCAAAACCCAAAACAGTCCAGTTCATGGAGTCAAAGAGTAGAGTGATGTCTTTAGGGAGTAAGGGGAGAGGGAAGTAGTAAGATACTAATAAATAAGCATAAAATTTTAGATAAGCAAGATGAATAAGCTCTATAGATGTGCTGCATCACACTGCCTATAGTCAACAATAAAGCAGTTTACACTTAAAATATGCTAGAGTAGATCTCATATTAAGTGTTCTTGCCCTAATAAACAAAACAAGCAAACTCTTCAGATTATCTTTCCTTTTCCTTGCCAAACAAATACCCAGTTGTAAAGATTCTATAGACATTTTCTTTTGTTGTTCTTCACTTGTACCAATACCATGACTCAAGGGGACTGTGCTTTTGGTAGGATAATAATTACCTTCTAGTAACTCTCCCTATATAGAAAATCCTTTCCTTCTAGTTTATTTATTTATGTATTTAAAGAAAATCTTTCCATTAAGTTTATTGGTACATTTTAGGTATACAATACAGTTACATTCATCATTGGGATCGTGTACCTTTACATGATGTATCTTGGTTCTTATTTTTTCCCCTTCCCCTGGCCTCCCTTCCCTATTTACAAAGACTTTGTTTCCATTTTTTCCATTTTTCTCATATTTTTTCTTTTTCCTTCTTTTCTTTCCCCTACCCCTCCCACTTCCCCTACTCCTTTAGACCTTTTCTTCCTATTACACAATATCAATTATACATTTTTTAAAATTACAATATCAAGATTTAGAGGACATTACCACAGATTTTACAGAATTTAAAAGGATATAGAAAGCATATTACAAAAATCTTTTTTGAAATAAATTTGACAACTTCTAAGAAGTACCTTGGAAGACAAATTAATGAAACTGAGTCTGGAAGAAATATAAAATTTGAATAGCACCTATTAAAGAAAGTATATTCCTAGCTTGAAAACCTACCTATATGACAACAACAGGCTCATATACATTTTAAATGATAAATTACATCAAACATTTAAAGCAGAAAAAAGAAGGAACACTTCTCCCCTCATTTTAGGAAATCAACATTGTGCTAATCCTAAAACTGGATAAAGATAATAGAAGAGAAAAGTATGAACATAAATAAAAATTTGTCTAACAAAAAAAAACTATTAGAAGTCAGATCTGGCAGTATGTAGAAAGTGGTTTTATTATAGGGATGGCAGTGTTGGTTCAGCATTGGAAGATCCACCCCCATAAGTCATCATTTTAACAAAGGAAAGGAAAAAGCCATATGATCCTATCAGTAGTTGGAGAAAAAGTACTGAACTAAATTCTACAGCTGTTCATGGTAAAAGCTATCAGGAGACTAGAAGTAGAACAGAACCTCCTCAACAAATGAAAGACATGTATTCCATACTTCCATCAAAAATGCCTTATATGAATGGAGAAGATACAATGCTTTCTCCTCAAGGTGGGGAACAAGGGCAGATATGCCTACTCTTCATCTGTCCATTAAACTTTGAAACATAGGCCTAAACCAAGATAGTCTGGCTATAAAATGATACAATTAGGATAGGATTGGCAAGGTAGAAGCAAAATCTTTATATGTAGATGAAATGATCATCTACAGAGAAAATACTAAGAAATCTCTAGGAGCCCATAGAACTTGTATATGAATTTACCAGGATTAGAAAATACAAGGTATATATAAAAATTCAGATTTATGTACACTTGCTATAAATGAAGAATTGGATATTGAAATTTAAAAGTTATGTAGGAGTAGAAAGGACCTGGAAAAGTAAAAAAACAAAACAAAATAACGCAACAAAACAGTGTTGGAAGACATTTAGTACCTAATTTTAAGACTTCTTCTAAAGCTACAGTAATCAAGACAATGTTGGCATAAGGAAAGACATATAGATCAATGGAATAAAACAGAGAATCTAGAAATAGAACAACACATATATGGTCCACTGATTTTTGAAAGGTTATTTAACATTAACATTTTATAGAACATAAACTCAACTCAAGAGCAGAGGAAAAGATAATGTTTTCAACAAATGGTATTAGAACATCTGGTATCCGTATGTAAAAGATTAACCTCAACCCTTTATTTCCATACATAAAAGTAACTTGACAGGATCTATGAACCTAAATATGAAAGCCTAAAAGTATAAAACTTTAAGAAGAAATTATAAGGGAAAATGTTCATGAATTTAGGGTAGGCAAGAATTTTCTAAGATACAAAAAACATGATGTATAAAAGGAAAAAATTGATAAATGAGATTCCATCAAAATTTAGAACTTTAAAAGACATTGTTAAGAAAATGAAAAGTAGTCCTTAACCAGAACATATTTATAATTCATATAACCTATGACCAGAATATATAAAGAACTCTTACAGTGCATTAGTAGACAACCCAATTAAAAAGTAGATAAAAGGAGTGAGGATGAGCCCCCCTCCCCTTGTCAACCACAGGGATCCTGGGAGTCACAGCCTTGTCCTCAGGTCTGTTCTTCTGTGAGGAGATGAGATAGGACCTGGGCTCGGTTAGGGCAAGGTGAGGGGCTGCCCTGGGGGGACTGAGGAAGCCCCACCCTGATGGCATCCCAGAATAATCCAGGTCTGCGTCTGCTGCCCTTCTCTTCCCTAGCACATTATTCTCAGCACTGAAGTTTTGAAGGTAACAGGAAGGAATCCTACAGAGCCTGGTTTCTCCTGTAGTCAACCTGGAGTTCCTGGAGAAGGTAGCCATATATAAACTGCTCACAAATCTACTGAGTGGCTTTACAGGGGAGAACTGACAGAGGAGCTCCAGGAACCAGGTGGTGAAGGTCTTCCCTATGTCACACAAGAGAGGAGGCCAAGGAGTCAAGATCATCATGAAGCCCCTTGGCAGAGGAGCCAAGACAGCAAGCTGGGGGAGGCCATCCTGCCCAAAGAAGCACAGTCATCATGAGTGTGCCAGTTCTCAAGGATGTGAAGGAGGAAGCAGCAGCCACTGCTTCCTCTGTATGCTCTTCCTCCTATTCTATAATCAGTGCCACACCAAGACAAGAGCTAGAGCTTTGGACACTAAGGTATCTTCAGAGTCCTGATGGCATCCTCTCTCTCCCCACTGCCATGGCTTCTACTCAAAGGAGTCATTTCAATGAGAGCTCCAACACACAAAAAGCGGAGGGTTCAAGCCCTTCGCAAGCCATGAACTTCCCTCAGATCCTGTGCAGTGTGCTTCTAAATGAGAAGTTACATAACCTGGTGCCCTTCCTGCTCCACAAGTATCAAAGGAAGGAGCAGACCACCATGGAAGAAATGTTGCACATTGTGTCCCATGATTACTGTAAGCACTTCCTTCTGAACTTTAGAGAATTCTGTGAGTCCGTGTCTCTGGACTTAGGTATTGAGATGAGGGGAGTGGATCCCTCTGGGTACACTTATGTCCTTGTGCCCATCTTGGGCCTCACTATCAGTGGCATACTGGATGATGATGAAAACATCATTCCCAAAGTTGACCTCGTGATATATATCCTGACTGTAATCTTCATAAATGGCAATAGTGTCAGTGTGGAAGAACTAAGGAAACAAGTTATAAGTTGGGAGACGTTAGTTCTGAGGGAATGAGTTGTTATTGGGGATCCCTGGAAATTTATCACAGAGGATTTTGTATGGGAACAGTACCTGGTGTATAGGCAGGTTCCTAATAGTGGTCCTGCTAGCTATGAGTTCCTGTGGGGTCCAAGACCCCATGCTGAAACCAGCAAGATGAAAGTTCTGGAGCATGTGGCCAAGCTTAACAGGGCAGATCCCAGGTCTCACCCACGTCTATAAGAGTGGGCTTTTTTTTTCCCCCATTAACTTTATTGGTACATTTTAGGTATAAAATACAGTTACATTCATCATTGGGATCTTGTACCATTACATGAGTCTCTTGGTGCTTATTTTTTTTCCCCTTCCCTTGCCCTCCCTTCACCCCCTCCATCCTTCCCTATTTGCAAAGACCTTGTTTCCATTTTTTTTCCTCTTCTCATATTTTTTCCTTTCCCTTTTTTCCCTTCCTCTAATCCCTCCCAATTCCCCTGCTCTTTGAAACCTTTTCTTCCTGTTACACAATATCAGTTATACATTTTTAAAATTACAATATTAAGATCTAGGAGACATTACCACAGATTGTACAGAATTTAAAAGGATATAGAAAGCATATTACAAAAATCTTTTCTGAAATAAATTTGACAACTTCTAAGAAGTACCTTGGAAGACAAATTAATGAAACTAATTCTGGAGGAAATATAAAATTTGAATAGCACTTGTTAAAGAAAGTATATTCCTAGCTTGAAAACCTACCTATATGACAACAGCAGGCTCATAAACATTTTAACTGATAAATTATATCAAACAATTAAAGCAGAAAAAAGAAGGAACACTTCTCCCCTCATTTTAGGAACTCAACATTGTGCTAATGCTAAAACTGGATAAAGATAATAGAAGAAAAAAGTATGAACATAGATAGAAATTTGTTTAAGAAGACAAACTATTAGAAGTCAGATCTGGCAGAATGTAGAAAGTGGTTATGTTATAGGGATGGCAGTGTTGGTTCAGCATTGGAAGATCCACCCCCAAAAGTCATCATTTTAACAGAGGAAAGGAAAAAGCCATATGATCCTGTCACTAGTTGGAGAAAAAGTATTGGACTAAATTCTACAGCTGTTCATGGTAAAAGCTATCAGGAGACTAGAAGTAGAACAGAAACTTCTCAACAGATTAAAGACATATACTCCATACTTCCAGCAAGAACACCTTATATGAATGGAGAAGATACAATGCTTTCTCCTTAAGGTGGGGAACAAGGGCAGATATGCTTATTCTTTATCTGTCCATTAAATTTTGAAACCTAGTCCCCACCAAAATAGTCTGGCAATAAAATGACACAACTAGGATAGGATTGGCACAGCAGAAGCAAAATCTTTATATGTAGATGAAATGATCATCTACAGAGAAAATACTAAGAAATCTCTAGGAGCCCCTAGAACTTGTACTTGAATTTAGCAGGATTAGAAAACACAAGCTATATATACAAATTCAGGTCTGTGTATACTTGCTATAAATGAAGAATTGGATATTGAAATTTAAAAGTTATGTAGGAGTACAAAGGACCTAGAAAAGTTAAAACAAAAACAAAAACAAAAACAGTGTTGGAAGACATTTAGTACCTAATTTTAAGACTTCTTCTAAAGCTACAGTAATCAAGGCAGTGTTGGTGTAAGGAAAGACATATAGATCATTTGAATAAAACAGAGAATCTAGAAATAGAACCACACATATATGGTCCACTGAGTCTTGAAAGATTATTTAACATTAACATTTTATAGAATATAAACTCAATTCAAGAGCCAAGGAAGAGATAGTGTTTTCAGCAAACGGCACTAGAACATGTGGTATCCATATATAAAAAATTAACCTCAACCGTTTTTTTCCATACATGAAAATAACCTGAAGGGATCTATGAACCTAAATAAGAAAGCCTAAAAGTATGAAACTTTAAGAAGAAATTATAAGGGAAAATATTTATGAATTCAGGGTAGGCAAGAACTACCTAGGATACAAAAGACATGATGTATAAAAGAAAAAAATTGATAAATGAGATTCCATCAAAATTTAGAACTTTAAATGACATCATTAAAATGAAAAGTAGTCCTTAAACAGACCATATTTCCAATGCATATAACCTATGACCAGAATATATAAAGAACTCTTACAGCTCATTAATAGACAACCCAATTAAAATGTAGAGATAAGAAGATGATAAATAGCCAGTATAGCACAAGGAATGGTGTGCAAGTCTAGAATCAGAAAAATACTAATCAGTACAATAATAAGATTGAATTATACACTCATTAGGGAGATGAAGTTCAAAGTTTTAAAAGCCTTGTCATGACTTTTTCTTTTAGTTGGATTCTCCCCCTTTGCATTTAATTTGTCACACCCCATGGATTCATTCTGCTGGGATTTCTGGGGTTGTGATCCTCATTGTCTTTTCCTAGGGTATTGTCTAAAATTTTCTGGAGTGCTGGTTTGGTATTCATGAAGTTCCTGAGGTTCTCTTTATCGTGAAAGTATCTTATTTCTCCATCCATTTTGAAAGACAGTTTTGCAGGGTACATCAATGTGGGTTGGAGGCTGTTTTCTTTTAGGACTTAGAATATGTCACTCCAAGCTCTTCTTGCCTTGATGGTTTGTGTTGAGAAGTCTGCTGTGATTCTGATGGGCTTTCCTTTGTATGTGATTTGTTTCTTTTCTCTAACTGCTTGTAGAACTTTGTTCTTCTGTTGATTTTCTGGAATCTTAACAATTATATGCCTATGTGTAGATTTTTTTTGATCAAGGCTATTTGGAGTCCTATATGCCTCACTTATCTGTATGTCAAGTTCTTTTCCCCTGCTTGGGAAGTTTTCTTCCACTACTTTTGTGAAGAGTTTTTTTTATGTCATCTGCACTCTCTCCTGTTTCTTCATTGACTCTAATCAGTCTTATGTTATTCTTCTTTGCATCGTCTAGCAGCTGCTGGATTGATTTCTCGTGTTCCCTTACAATTTTAAAGCAATTTTTCTTTTCCTCCTCACTAATTGCAATCTTATCTTCTATATGTGAAATTCTACCCTCACATGGGTTCATTCTGCTGTGCAGACTTTCCATGGAGTTTTTAATCTCTTGGAAATCTGTTTTTATCTGTTTTATGGATTCCATTTGTTTCCTATGTTGCGATTCCATCATGTTCCTCAGCTTCTCAATTTTTTTTATCTGTGTCCTCTCTAGATTTATTAATCATGTCTTGGACCATGAGGAAAATCTTTGCTGTTATCTGAGTAATTATTTCTGATTTCATTTTTCCCAGATCCTCTTTTGTTTCCAGTTCAGAGAGTCCAGGTGGTTGAGTATCAGATTGTTCCATCTCGTTTCCCTTTGGGGTTGCTGTAGGTGATCTGGAACCCTGTATTTGAGGCTTGTTTATGTGTTTTCTCATTTCCAAGGGAGTGGGGTGCTTCTGGGGCCCACACAGCTCACCTTCTCTGTCCTTGGAGCTTGAGATGGCGGTGGGGGAGCTTCCTTCCAGATGCTGGGACTGGCTCACCTTCTCTGCCCTAGGAACCTGGGATGGCAGCAGAGAAGCTTCCTTCTGGGTGCTGGGACCAGCTGAGCTTCTCTGCCTTAGGAGCCTGGGATGGAGGCAGGGAGCTTCCTTCTGGATGCTGGGACCGGCTGAGCTTCTCTGCCCTAGGAGCCTGGGATGGAGGCGGGGAGCTTCCTTCCGGGTGCTGGGACCAGCTGAGCTTCTCTGCCCTCAAAAGATCATAGAGTCTTCTAGATGACTGTTAATAAAAGTGTGATATTCAGCTTCCTAGAGCCATCCAAGTCTTGTGCTGAAGTTCATATGCCAGTGACTCCCAAAGTGTAATGCCTCCTCCTCAGTCATCACAGAACTTGCTAGTGATGCCTATAAGAGTGGGCTTTGAGAGAGGAAAATGTTATAGTCTGGGTCCCTGAGGGGCAAGATGTGTGAAAGAGACAGTGGCAGGGAGTGTTCTGCAACCTCTTTACTGGTCTTGTTCCCACCCCATGTGAAATGAGCCCCATTCTCAGTCTGTGTTTGTGGAGAGCAGGCAGTTTTCTAAGTAGTGAAGGACCAGGGAAGGGGGTAAAATACCATGCATAGAATCTTTTTGTCTCTTCTATTTGGGTTACTTGGAAATGGACAGGGGTTTTCTTTATGGCTTTTTGAAGTATTGTTCTTTTTTTGGGAGACTGAAGTAGCTTCCAAATTTATTTGAAAAATGGTATTGATATCCCATGTATTTTTAGTTTTGTGATGTTTATGTTTGTGTTTTCTGATGGGAATGTGATTTTGTGTGACATTGATCACAAATGGAGTGCCTTTTCCATTTCAAATGTAAGTGTTTCCTGTTTTATCATACCATCAGAAAAACTATTCAATTTATTTATGATAAAATGGGAGTAGAATAGGAATTTCCTTGGAAATTTTAAGTTTACATCAAGTTAGAGGGGCCCTAGAAAAAGTGATAAGGATGAAAATCAAATATTGGCTGCTTCTTATTTCTTTTTCCCTGTTGATTTATACTATCAAACTTATATTTGTTGCATACCTGAAAAAAAAAGTAGACACAAGAAGATGATAAATAGCCAGTACAGCACAAGAAAAGGTGTGCAACACTAGAATCAGAAAAATACTAATCAGTACAATAACAAGATTGTATTATACACTCATTAGGGAGATTAAGTTAAAGGTTTTAACAGAACAAATGTCAGCTTAGGTGTGAACCAGTTAGAACTTTCTAATACTGCTAATGTGAATGTAAAATGATAAAACTATTTTGGAAAAAATACAGAAATTTCTTGTATTATTGTTAAGAACCAACAGTTCTGTTCTTAAGTTTCTTTTACTTAAGAGAAATGAAAACACATATTCAAATAGATTTGTACATACAGGTTGACTGTCCCTTATCTGAAATTCTTGGGACCAGAAGTGTTTTAGATTTTGAAATCCACTTGATCTGCAAAGAGGATAGGTAGTCCTGCTTTTTTTCAGTTGCATGGAGTACTGTTTTCCACCCTTTAACTTTCAGTCTATGAGTTTCTTTTTAAATTAAGTGTGTTTTTTGTATGCAGCATATTGTTGGATCTTGCTTCTTGACCCATTCTGCCAGTCTATTTCTTTTGATTGGTGAATTGAGACCATTAACATTGATGGTTATAACTGATACATATTGACTTATCATTGTCATGACTTTTTCTTTTTGTTGGATTCTCCCCCTTTACATTTAATTTCTTGTCGTGCCCAATGGATTCATTCTGGTAGGCTTCCTGGGGTTGTGATCCTCATTGTCTTTTCCTAAGATATTGTCTAAAATTTTTTGGAGTGCTGGTTTGGTATTCATGAAGTTTCTAAGGTGCTCTTTTTCATGAAAATATCTTATTTCCCCATCAATTTTGAAAGATAGTTTTGCACAGTGCATCATTCTGGGTTGGAGGCTGTTTTCCTTTAGGGCTTGAAATATGTCACTCCAAGCTCTTCTTGCCTTGAGGGTTTGAGTTGAGAAGTCTGCTGTGATTCTGATGGGCTTTGTATGTGATTTGTTTCTTTTCTCTAACTGCTTGGAGAACTTTGTTCTTCTGTTGGGTTTCTGGAATCTTAACTATTATATGCCTATGATTTTTGTTGATCATGGCTAGTTGGAGTCCTATATGCCCCCCTTATCTGTATGTCAAGTTCTTTTCTCCAGCTTGGGAAGTTTTCTGCCATTACTTCTGTGAATGTTTTTTTTAATGTCATCTGTACTCTCTCCTGTTTCTTCATTGACTCCGATCAGTTTTATGTTATTCTTCTTTGCATTGTCTAGTAGCTGCTGGATTGATTTCTCATGGTCCTTTACAATTTTAAAGGAATTTTTCTTTTCCTGGTCATTAATTGCAATCTTATCTTCTATATCTGAAATTCTGTCCTCACATTGGCTCATTCTGCTGCATAGACTTTCAATGGAGTTTTTAATCTCCTGGAAATCTGTTTTTATCTGTTTTATGGATTCTATTTGTTTCCTATGTTGGGATTCCATCATGCTCCTCAGGTCCTCTATTTTTTTTTTTTATCTCTGTCCACTCTAGATTTATTCATCATGTCTTGCACTATGGGCACAATCTCTGCTGTTATCTGAGAAATTATTTCTGATTTCATTTCTTCCAGATCCTCTTTTGTTGCCAGTTCAGGGAGTCTAGGTGGTTGAGTATCAAATTGTTCCATCTCATTTCCCTTTGGGGTTGCGTTAGGTGATTTGGAAGTCTGGTTTTGAGGCTTGTTTATGTGTCTTCTCATTTCAACAGATGCAGCCTGCTGTGCTTTTGGTGAGGCAACTTTTTGCACACCCAGTGGTCTTCCATTCTCAGCAAACCACAGAGCTGCCTTTTCTTTGCTGCTCACCAGTACACTAATTCCTGGGTTCAGAAAGGTGGCCTTCTGGATCCCTGAGCTGACCTGTTGTCTGGGTGGGCTTCTGGCTGGGGCCTGTGCACACTTGGGATGATACTAGGTGTGCACTGGTTAGGGCCCCTATGTAGCTGTTGTCTGGGAGGGTCTTTGGCTGGGGGCTGTGCGCCCCAGTTCCTGTTGTGTGAGCAAGCTTCTGACTAGGGTCTTGCACACTTACTGATGGTATTGGGGCAAACCTCTGGCTGTTGCTTGTGTGGCTGTGGAGCTCTTTTCCAAGCAGGCCCTTGGCTTGGGCCGGTGTGCCCCAGCCTCTGGGGTCAGGGTGCAGCCCTGGCTGGGATCTGCTTGTAGCCCCACTGATCTGATCCACACTGATGGTCCCCCAACTAAGGTGGTCTGGTGTGCCTTTATTGCAGAGATTTTTCTTCACTTTTCTTGTGGGCTTTAATTTTCATCAAGGTGCCTCAGAGAGGCCCTCTTTCTGTTCATTTCTACTCTATCTTCTCAAGCTCAGAACAATGTTCTTTATGACCCCTGCAACTCTGCAGTGTGTATCTAGGTAATGGCTTGGCACAGCTGGAGGGCGGGGAGGGCGGGTGCTGGCACCCTCGAGGCTCACCTCCTTGGCGCTCTGGGGCAGTGGTATCCTTTTTGTTGTTGTTGTTACCTGGGATTGAACTCAGGACCTTGGGATTTAGAGGCAGGCAGTGGAACCACTGAGCTAAATCCCCAGCCCTCCTTCTAATTTATTGTACATGGACAATCTTTTTACTACTCTTCTGCTCCAAAAGGCATTTAATGACTGTCCACTGTTTATACATAGAAACAGAAATTTCTTGACTTATAATTTAAGACTCTTACAAACTGGTCCCAATCTACCTTTCTTTTTTTTTCTTTTTAAAGGGAATCTTGTAAATTCTTGTATATTTATATGTCTTTCATTAAATCTCTAGCCAATCTACTTTTCTTTCCTTATCTGCCCTTGTTTGCTATCACTGAAACTTTCAGCTAGGCCATTTTGTTTATTCTTCTGTATGTATTATACTTATTAACTGGCTTCTAAATTCTGTTACTCATTATCTACCTAGGTACTAATCATAATTTAAGCTCAGGGAAAGAGGCATTTTTTTTTTCCAGGAAGTTTTCTCTGATTGAACCCAGGGCTATCTCACATAGGGTGATTATATTATGCATCCCTGTATAATTTACAGCACTTGACATTTAGTGCCTTACTTTGCCAGTTAACTTATAATGCATATACCTCATTTTTCAAATAAATTGCTAATTTTTTGTTGCCAAGAACACATATACTATGCCTATGAATATACCTAGTAGCCAGAGGCATAGCTCAGTGGTAGAGCTTAGGCTTTGCCTGCACAAGGCCCTAGGTTCAATACCTAGCACCCATTAAACCAACAAAAAATAATAAAGGAAAATGATACATATAATAATGTCTAGAGCCTAAGTACATTAAACAAAAATTTAGATATATGTTCTGTGAAAATGTGTGTTTTTGAGAGGACACAATACTTTCATTTGACTGGGGTGCTTATGACTTGTGGAAAATTCACCCAAATTTCATGAACAGTTTTTAAGTCTTTTCATTGATATATTTAAATTTGGTTTCTAACTGATGTGTTTTTTCGGGACAGAAATGATGATGTTATTTGGCACATATAACTTGAAAGTTTAACTGTTTTATCATATTTAATGAGAAGACAAGTAGTTCAAAGTATGAAAATAAAATACATTAAAACTCAGAATATTCTTAGCTGATTTATTTTGACAAGTGTTTAAATTATTTATTTTGAATTTATTTGATTTTAATTATTTATAACTACACTGTAGTGCATTAGTAAAATGTTTTGAAGAGTGTTTTGTAAAAGTTGGCAGCAACTCAGAAATAATCTCTATAACTCTGCCATTTAATTTTTGCTGACAGGTGGGCTGAGTTTATGAGGATAATCGTAAGAAACATTAAGGGACAGTGCTTATGCTATTGATTCAGGATGGCACCATATCTGGGTTTTCAATTCTTTGTGATACTATAGTTTTTCAATATTATCCCAAACTGTCAGCAGTTCATTCTTGAGCTTAAAATATCATCTTTATGTGCACTCAATACTATATGACCAAATTTCTCAAATGCTTACCTACTTACTTTATAACAGCAGCACTTTTACTTGATGTTCCATTACATCCTGAGGAATGTCTCAACCTCTTCACTTTTTACTTCTGCTTGGAAAAGTTTTGAAAGCACTTTAGGATTTGAATAATAATGCCATAATCTCGAATGGAGATTTCATATGCAACAACTCTAGGTAATGAGACTAGCTTCCTAGTCTGCATTTTCCCCTTAATTTTTTCCCCTTGACATTTTTAATAAAGGCTACATAGTTTTCTCTCAATCAGGAGACTGGGAAAGAGAGCTAGATCAAGTCATTCCCAGACTTTATTGACTTTGAGAGAAAAACTGAAAAGAACCAATGCATTAATTAACACTTACATTGGTTAACAGCTGTGGAGTACTCTCTCTAACATGTATTGCTAATAAACACTAAGATGAAACTCTAAGGCTGGTAAAATAACCCAGAAAAGTATAACCATCAACACTCTCCAAGGAAGAGGAATACTGTATTTCACAGCTCTAAATACCTCAGTTACCCAAGTGATAGAATCTGCTGTGTGACAGGGGCCTTTTAATTTATACATCATTTCTTTTGTTTCATTTGTGTGGGTAACATGATGTCTTAGCACTTGATTTCCGTCCAATTCCCTTCTAGTGTGCCCTCCTCATTTGCAAAGAATGGAAGGCTAAAAATTAGAGTTCCCATATTCATTTGTGGCTATGTGTTTAAAAAAAACTTTTTAGTATGAACATTTTTTCTTTTTTGGTATCGGGGATTGAACTCAGGTCCTTGTGCTTGGTCAGCAGGTGGAGAAACCACTGAGCTAAATCCCTGGCCAGTATGAACATTTTTAAACAAACAGTACAAAAGTAGAAAGAATAGTATAATGGACCCCATATAGAGCAAAAGCTCTAAAGTAAACAACAAAGTGTATTAAAAGAGATTATCTTTTATGTCCACCCAGATCTAAATTTTATTTTATGTACTATTTTTTGTTTTCCTCATTTACTTTTAAAAAATTGGGTATAACATCAAGTGCACATAAAAGTATACAAGATACAAATCATTTTTAGTACCCCAGGAGTTTCTTTCTCTCTCCTAGTTTATAGTGTATTAGTTTCCTAGGGCCGCCGTAGCAGTTTATCATGAGTTGGGTGACTTAAAACAACAGAAATACATCTTTCAGATCAGAAGTTTAGTCTAAAATTAAGGTATTGGTGTGGTCGGTTCCTTCTGGATGTTCTGGAGAATAATCTATGCTGTGCCTCACTCCTAGCTTCTAGTGGTTACCAGTAATCTTTGGAAGTTCCTTGCATGAAGCTGTGTCACCCTAATCTATGTCTCTAATGTCACTACCTATATCTGTGTGTTTCTGTGTTCTAATTTTTTTCTTCTTTTGAGACAGGGTATCACTATATAGTTCAGGCTGGCCTTGAACTCATGCCAATTTGCAGTGACCCTCCTGCCTCAGCCCTCCTGAGTGCTGGGATTACAGGTGTATGCCACTACACCCACCCTAGTTTCTCTCTTCTTATAAGGACATCAGTCACTGGGTTAGGGCCTACTCTAATTCAGTATGACTTTATCCTGGTTGACTTCTACAAAGACCCTATTTCCAAATAAGGTCAAATTCACAGATACTAGGGTTAAGACTTCAATATCTTTTTGGCAGACATAATTCACCCCATACCATCAAAGGAAACCACTATCTGATTCTAATAGTGATATGTTTTACCTTCTTCTTAAAAATTTACTTATTTATTCATTTTTGTTTGTTTGTTTTTGAGATAGGGTCTTGCTATGTAGTCCAGGCTGTCCTTGAACTCACAGTAATCCTCCTGCCTCAGCCTCCCTAGTGCTGGGATTCTTGATGTGTGCCACTATGCCCAGCTGTTTGTTCATTTTTCAAGATGGGGACTTGCTATAATGCTCTGACTGGCCTGAAACTCCTGGGGTCAAGTGATCCTTCCACCTCAACCTCCCAAGTAGCTGGGAATACAGGTGCAACACTGGCCCAGCTAGTTTATACCTTCTAGATCTTAAAATTTACACATGTGGAAGCATACAGCATGTTCTGGCTTTTTTCACTCAATATTGTGTCTGTGAGTGTCATTCCATGTTATTCCACATAGCAGTATTTTCTTCTTTTCATGCACCATGATATTCTATTGTGGGAATATACCACAATTTATTCTACTGTGGGTGGACACTTACTTGTTTTTCAGTTTGAGGCTACATTATTAATAACAATGCTGTGAATATTCTTGTAACACTGATGCAAATATATTTATTTTTTCTTAGGGTTACATGTAGGAGTAGGATTGTAGGGTTATGGATATATGTTTGCCTCTAGCAGTTATACTTCTCCAGATGGTTTTCTAAAGTGGTTTATGTATATTCCCACCAGGAGTATATGAGAATTCCAGTAGTTCTATATTCTCATTAGTTTTGGTATTGTCACTTAAAAAGTTATCAGTTCTGTTGAGCATGTAGTGGAATTCATTGTATTTCTTTGATGACTAGTAATGGTGACTATCTTATGTTTATTGGCCATTTAGATATTACTAATTCTGAAAAGTGTTTTACTCATAAAAATTATTATACCAACTACTGTATCTGTTTCTACTCACAGATTACTTCTAATACCAAATATGTGTGGGCTTTTTCCTCACACCGACCAATTCTCCAATTCTCCAGACACTAGCTAGATCTCCTGAAATTCCATTATGACATTGTCTACCTGGAGTTAGCAACAAATCCCACAAATTGGAGGCTTTGTCTTATAGGACTGTCTCCACTTCAGGCGCCAATCACAAGTCTCAGGGTTCCTATACTTTTTCTGACTGATAGACTGTAAGTCAGAGGTTCCTATGACTCCCATCTTAGGTTCTACAAGATGCTAGAACAGACCACAGAATTCAGAAAGACTTTATTTACACTTGTCAGTTTATTATACCAAACACAATTCAGGAACAGCCAAATAGACAAAATGTATAGGACAAGGTATATGTACGCATAGCTCCCATATTCTCTCTGGGCACACCACCCTCTCAGCACCTCAATTTATCAACTCAGAACCTCTCCAAATACTATTGTTTAGGGTTTTAGTATAAGTTCCATTACAAGGCATGACTGATTACATCATTGACCATTGGTGAATCAACTCAAACTACGTCCCTCCCCACTTTTCAGAGGTGAGGTAGGGCTGAAAGTTCCAACTCTCTAATCACATTATTGGTTCTGCTAGCTACCAGTCTCCATCCTGAAGCTACCTAGGGCTCACCAAGACTCACTTCATTTGCATTATTTTAGGTACAGCTGAAAGAAATTTATTACAAATAATGAAAGATCCTTCTCTAACCATTTCACTCAAAATTCCAAGGATTTTAGTAGCTCTGTACCAAGAACTAGGATGAAAACCAAACATATATCTTTTATTATTTCACAATATCACAGATATCTTATTGTGTGAGGGGCCTATAGAAATATTTTGTATACTTTTATTTAGGTTGTCTTTTTTCCTTTGATCTGTAGATGTTCTTTCTGTATTATGGATATGCGTCCTTTGGCAATATGCTCATATGTATCGCAAATATTTTTCCCAGTCTGTTGCTGGCTTCTTTTTATCATTTTAATGGGTCAACATCTTTATGTCATAGGTTAAGCAAATGCAGAATTCTGTTTCAGACAGTGTTGTCAATTAGATACCCTGAATAACCCTCCAAACTAAACACAGTAAGGGATATAAAGTAATTTAAAATGCATTACTGAGCAGTAGGAAAATAATAATTTTGCAGAAGCCTCTAAACAAAGTGAACTCAGAGATCCTGAAAATTAAGAATGTGCTAATGCCAGTATTTGCACTGAAGGTTTCTACTAATTTTTTTTTTTTTGAGAAAGGCCTCACTATGTAGACTTTTCAAAACTGGCCTCGAACTCACAGCAATCCTCCTGCTTCAGCCTCCCAAATGCTGGGATTACAGGCATGGGCCACCATGCCCAGTATTTGTACTAAATCTTAAAGAATGTGAATCTTTGCTTTTAAGACCTTTTAGCTTCTTCATTCAGCATGGAAGTTAAAGTCCAGGGCATGTTTAAGGTGAGGAGTAAATAGCCTTCTGAATAAAGCTGGAGGCCCAGAAATCTATACCTGAAATATAAGGGGAAAAAATTCCAATATCCAGGAAGAATTACCATGAAGAAATGATAAAGGAGTGTTTTGATATCTGGATTGGCGCAGAGTTTTCCCAAAGGTAAGTTACTTCTGTCTGGGGAGCTACCAAACTAGAACCACCTTAAATTTTTGTTGTTGTTGTTGTTGTTTTGTTTGAGACAGGATCTTGCTAGGTAGTACAGGTCAGCCTTGAATTCATTATATAGCTGAGGCTGGCCTCAAACTATAATCTTGCCTGCCTCTGCCTCCTAAGTACTAGGATTATAGGAATGCAGCACCACGCCTACTGGACCACTTTAAATTTTATGTTTAAGTGTTTTTCTAGCCATACAGGTAGAACTACAGTAAGTCCCCAACTTGCAAACATTTTGCGAACTTTCAGATAGGAAAGAGCTTGCACTTCGAACATACGTAGAACTGTGGAAATAGCTCCCATGTCTGCCAGACGTTGTCACAGTTGTGGTGCTGTGTTCTTACTGTACAGTGCGATGGTGTACAGTAGTACAGTGCTCAATCAGAGCCCAGGATGTCTGGAAGCATAAAGAAAAGGAGTGGTGATGTGGACTACTAAGCGCAAAGCAATAACCATGGAAACAAAAGTGAAAATAACTCCAGAGAGACTGGACTGAGGTGAAAAGATGGTAGACATTGCTCATTCTTATAACATGAATTGTTCTGGGCCGGGGATTTAGCTCAGTGGCCTGCTACTGCCTTGCAGGTGCAAGGTCCTGAGTTTGATCCCTAGTACCAAAAAAAAAAATCACTCAACCATTAGTATAACTCTAAAGAACAAGGACAGCATCATGGAACATGTGACTTTTTTTAATGCTTTACATTGTATATTTGTGTAAGGTGTTTAAGACTCACTTTGTCAGACCTACAAATGAATATGACTTATGAATGTTCTTCCAGAATGCAACTTGTTCATAAGTCAGGGACTTACTAAACTCCTAAAACCCAGCTTGTGTTAAGAATCCTCAAATAGGCCTGGGATGTAGCTCAGTAGCACCGTGCCTGCCTCGCAAGCACAAGGTCCTGAGTTTGATCCCCAGTACCAAAAACCAAAAAAATCCTCAAATAACTTTTTTTCTCTAGCAGGTTACAAGAAATACAGATAACTTTCTTTTCTGATCTCTCTGAATAATATAATTTATTTTTAAATTTTCCCTTGTACTTCAGGTGATGAATATGCCAACTACCTTGAATTGATCAACATACAATACAAACATGTATTGAAACATCAAACTGTACTCCAGAAATATATACAACTTTAAAGTGCCAAAAATATTCACAGATATTTCAAAGAAAAGAAGCTATTAGTGAGAAATTACAGAGCCAATGAATAGCAGAAATAGGGCTATAAAAACTTCAACTTTTGGAATTTTAAGATGGAACATAAAATTACTTTGTTAAATGTTTAGGGTGAAGCTTGAAAATATTGCAAAATGACCTGTAGAAAAAATTAAAATAAAATATCTCAAAATTGTTCAAATTTGTGTGGTGGTACAAATGTGTAATCTCAGCTACTTGGGAAGTGGAGGCAGGAGGATCACAAGTTAAGGCGGCCTGGGCAACTTAGTAAAACTGTTTCTTAATATTAAAAATAAAAAAGAGATAGGGATTTCGTGCAGTGGTACAGTGACCCTGGGTTCAATACCCAGTATTACATTTTTTAAAAAAAAGGTTTAAATCACCATTAGACATAATTAAAGATAACATTATTGATGATAAAGCTGAAGAAACAATCCAGAATAAGTTTTTAATCAATAATATGAACAAATGAAGAAAGTAAGAGATTCAGAGCATAAAGAGGTCTGGTATACACCAAAAAGGAATTCCTGAAAAAGGTAATAGAAAAGATAAGGAAAGGACAATATCTAAAAAGATTATGGCCAAAAGTGTTCTAAACTATTGGAAAATATCAATCTTTAGATCCAGGAAGCCCAGTAGAGCCAAACAAATCCCAAGTTAAAAAACCCCACATCTTTGCTAGGTGTGGTAGCACATGCCTGTATTCCCAGCACTTGGAGGAATGCCAGGAGTTGAGGCAGGAGAGCTGCCAAGAGTTTGAGGTCAGCCTGAACTACCTAGCAAGACTCTGTCTCAAAAACAAAAACAAAAACAAAAAAACCCCAAAACAAAACAAAACAAAAACCTTCCACATCTAGACACAGTGAAATGCACAATCCAAAGAATAAGATAGATGGGCTGGGGATTTAGCTCAGTGGTGCTTTGTCTGCCTGGCAAGTACAAGGTCCTGAGTTTGATTTCTGGTGCCCCCCCCCTCCCGCAAAAAGAATAAGATAGCGCAATAAAAATCACAGAGAAAAAGATCACCTATAAAAACAAAACAAAAAAGGGCTGACTTCTTGATTTCAGTAATGAAGAAAGGAAAAATATATTCAAAGTGTAGAGAGAATCAGGTGTGGTGGCACATGCTGTAATCCCAACTAGTAGGAATGCTGTGCAAAATGGCATGATTTATTTTATGAACTATAAGTAACTTGGTGTGGCTAGAGGGATGAGTATTGTGAATGAATGCAGGAGAGTGAAGAAAAAAAAGGCAGTAAGAAGCTGGACATGGTGGTACATGAGGCAGAAGGATAGCAAGTTCAAGGCCAGCCTGGACAATTTAATGAAATCCTGTCTCAAAATAAAAATATAAAGGACTAGAGATATAGCTTAGTGGTAGAGAGCTTGCTTTGCGTGTGTAAGGCCCTGGGTTCAATGCCCAGTACCCACCCCCCACTCATATGCACACACAAAGGCAATGAGTGAAGCACTCAGATTAATATATTAAAATTTGTAGAAGAGGTACATGAAAAAATAAAATGAAATCTTGGGGGTAACTTGGGTACTTTATGGCTTATCTCCTTTGGTGGAGTTCTAGCAAGATTATCAAGGCATTTCTTGCTCTCAATAGAAGAGCAGGAAATTTGGGGGGAGGCAAGGAGAACATTAAAGAAGACCACTAAAAAAGCAATCAAATACATGAACAAGATAATTCTAAATAATTCTTGTATTAGTCGGCTAAAGTTGCCATATCAAGGTACATCAGACTAGGTGGCTTAAATAAGTCTATTTTCTCAGTCTTGAAGGTATCAAGGTATCAACAGGGTTGATTTCTCTTTTTTTTCTGAGTCCATGTTACCACTGAGCCACATCCTCAGTCTTCTGACGTCTTACTCCTTGACAGGTAGATGGCTGTCTTCTCTCTGTGTCTTCACATCATCTTCCCTCTGTAACTGTCTTAATTCTCTTTTGCTATAAGGATACTAGTCATATTGGGTTAGGGCCAAGCCTAATTGCCTCATTTTAATTTAATTACCTTTTTACAGAGGTAAAACACAGTCACATTCTGAGATACTGGGAGGTTAAGACTTCAACATATAAAATTTGGTAGGACACAATTTAGCCCATTAATACTTTGCCCTCTGCCCCCACCCCTAGATTCATGTCCTTCTTACATGCAAAATACATTCACTCCATTAACAGTCTTGAAAGGCTTAAACCAGTTTCTTACCCATCAACTCTAAGTACAGCATCTCATCTTAAATATCTCAATCAGGCACTGGTAAGACTCAGAGTATGATTTACCCTGAGGCAAATTTTCTCTCCAGCTGTGAATCTATAAAACCAAACAAGCTATTTGCTTCTAAAATACAATAGAGGGACAGACACAAGATAAACATTCCCATTCCAAAAGGGAGAAATCAGAAAGAACAAGGAAATGAAATGAGGTTGTACAAAAGTCTAAAACCTAGTGGGGACAATGCATGGTTCAAGAATAATCCCTTTTCATTTCATGCTCTGTCCTCTGGGTCCACCTTCTTGGCCCCTCACCAACTTCACCATAGGAATTTTGGGGCACACAATTCAGCTCATAACAATTTCTATGATAAAAATATAACCAATCAGATAATGAGAAGCTGGGAGACAATGGATTAAATTAGGTCAGAGAACTCTTCATTCAGGCAATATTGATTTAGGTATGCTTAGATCTGGAGAAAGATTATTCTAGGCAGAGGGAAATGGGACAAACTTGGAGAAAGTATAGTGTGCAGGTTCAATAGTGACATTGTGAACTAGACCGAGGGAGGAGTCTAAATCTTACTCTAAATAGGACATGCAGACATTGTAGGCTCATTAGCCTATTTCATTGTGTTTTGGATAATGGATTGCAGAGATGCCATAATAGAATAAGCAAGAAGATATAGGAATCTGCTACAGTGATCTAGGCTGGAAAGTTTGGTGTTTTGGCCTAGGGTAGTAGGAACAGGAAAAAGTGAGTGGATTTAAGATATACTTTGAAGATGGAGGGAATATAGTTTGGTGGTAGAGCACTTGCCTAGCATGTATGAAGCCCTATGTTCAATCCTCAGTGCTGCAATAATTATGATGATGTTGACAGCTAGTGTGGTAGTGCGTTCCTGTGATCCCAATGCTCTGGGAGGCCGAGGCAGGAGGTTAAGCCCAGCCTGGGTAACTTAGTGAGACTCTGTTTCAAAAAACAAACAAACAAACAAACAAGCAAACAAAAAAGGCTGGAGATGTAGCTCAGTGTGTGAGGGCCAGGGATGTAGCTCAGTGGTGCTGTGCCTGCCTGGCAAGCACAAGGTCCTGAGTTCGATTCCCAGTACCAAAAAAAAAAGGAACTATATGATGAACTATAGGATTGAATAATGAAAGTAAGAGAAAGGACAAAGGAAATATGATCCTTAGATTCTTAGCTTGAGAACTGATAGATTGAAGTGCTATACACTAGGATGGGAGTAAGGAGACTCAGCAAAAAAGGAGAGAACAGAGAAAGTTTTGCTCCTGTTTGAGATGCCTTTAAGATTTCCTAGGCTTGGGTGTGGTGGTGCACACCTGTGATCCCAGCACTTGAGAGGCTGAGAAAGGAGAATCCCGAGGGTTTTTTTGGTACCGGGGATAGAAATTGGGACCTTGCGCTTGTGAAGCAGGTTCGATGCCACTGAACTAAATTCCTGGCCCCCAAGTTTTCTCTTCTCTCTTCTCTCCCTTCCCTTCCCTTCCCTTCCCCTCCCCTCCCCTCCCTTCCCTTCCCTTCCCTTCCCTCTCTCTTCTCTCTTCCTTTTGAGACAAGGTCTTGCTATGAAGTTCCAGCTGACCTTGAACTCACGGCAATCCTACTGCCTCAGTCTCCAAGTGCTGGGATTACAGGCATCATGCACCACGACACCCAGCTGAATTTTGAGTGGGCTTCATAATGAGACCACGTCTGGGGGCTGGACATTTTCTAGAGGAAATATCAAAAGCAGTAAGCTATATGAATCTGGAGCTCAGGGAAAGCCCATATTTGAGTAAAAATTTTGGGGGACATCAGTCTATGGTAGTATTTAAGAGCATTAGATTAGATAGAGATACCTATGATTAATTACAAATCTCAAACTTTCGGGATTTTTTTTGGTTGTTTTCAGACAGAGTCTTATTATATAGTCCAGCCTGACCTCAAACTTGTTACATAACCACCTCTAGCCTCTCATTGGTGATCCTCCAGCCACAGCCTCTCAAGTGCTGCATTATAGGCATGTATCATCACGCCCAGCTCAAATAAGATTTTTATCCCTGTATTTTTTGTTTACTTTTTTGTACAACCTATGTTTGTTTCTTTTTAATTATTACTTTAGTAATTATTTCAAAGTTTGGCTGGCCTCAGGAAAAGGGATTCAGATAATGACATCTGGGAAAAAGGTGAAGAGAAATCTTTCAGGTCTGTAGCCAAAAAACAAGGGGGCAGGAGGGGTAAAGTGAGACCTGGCTGGAACTCAGGAATAATAGGAAATGCTCATTTCTTAGAGTCTTTTCTCAACTAGGATGATCATTTAGCATTGTGTACAAGGATTTCCCCCTATTAAATTGTAACTAATTTGAGAGCAAGAATGACATCTGATTTATTCTTTTAAACTTTTTACACCAGTTAACATGGGACCCTGAACATAGTACATGTTTTAAATATGTTTGTGAAGGGAAGGAAAGGTAAAAGTATCTTTCATATTTGGAACATTACAGATCACATCTAGAACTATATACACATATAATTTGCATTCATCCGATATCTGGCTGCTTAATTTGCAATATGTCCCATACTAAGATAATGGCAACAATGTGAATTCTTCAAATTTGCCATCTAAGCACTCAATATTATTGATTTACTCCAATTAAAGACAAACAATTCGACATTTTCATTTGTTTGGTACCTTGTGTACTTTTGGTCATTCAAATCAAAGACAGGTTAGCACTGATCAGAATACTTAGAACACTTAAGAAAGAGAAATTATGGAAGAGTAGCCGAAATAAGACAGCTATTTGTCTTTGGAACTTCAAGTGTGGTGCCAGTAAATACATCTAATAGGATGCTACAAATAGGATCTTTTAAAATAAGGCTTTAACAGTTTGTAATAGCTAAATCCTAGAAACAGTCCAAATGCCTATCAACTGACGAGTGGATAAAGAAGATGTGTTTTTTTTATACAATGGAGTACTACTCTACCATAAAGAAGGATGAGCTTCAGACAGTTATAGCTAAATGGATGGACCTTGAGACCATACTTTTTAAAAAATAAATATTATTTTATTTTATCCCATTCCTCCACCTCAAGCCCCCTCCCCTCCCTATGAACAAAAGCTTTGTTTCCATTTTTTTCTTCTATTTTCACTTTTTTTCTTGTCCCTTCCTTCCTTTCTCCCTCCCTCCTCCCTTGTTCTCCTTCCCATTTGAACACTTTCTTCTCATTTTCCAACACCCATGATACATCTCAGTCCTTATTTCTACATTCAGTTTCTCACGCCAGAGAAACAATGTGGTATTTAAACATGTGTATCTGATTTATTTCACTTAAGGGTATAGTCTCAAGGTCCATCCATTTAGCTATAAATGTCTGAAGCTCATCCTTCTTTATGGCAGAGTAGTACTCCATTGTATAAAAAAGTCACATCTTTATCCACTCATTAGTTGATGGGCATTGGGCTGTTCCAAGATTTAGCAATAAACATGGGTATGCATATATCACTGTGGTATGATGTTTTTAATTCTTTCTGGATGAAACCAAGAAGAGGTATAGTTGGATCAAATGGAACCTCTAGTTTTAGCTTTTTGAGAAATCACCACACTGATTTCCACAGTGGTTGCACCAGTCTACACTCCCATCAGCAGTGGAGAAGGGTTTCTTTTCCCCCAAAGCCCCTCCAGCATTTGTTATTCGTGGATTTCTTCTTTTTCCTCTTTTTTTTAATTAAATTCTTTTATTGGTACATTGTAGGTATACAACACAATTACATTTCTCATTGGGAACTGTACCTTTACATAATGCATCTTGGTTCTTATTTTTTCCCCATTCCTAGCCCTCCCTTCACCCCCTCCACCCTTCTCTATTTACAAAGACTTTATTTCCATTTTTTCCATTTCTCAGCATTTTTCCTTTCCCTTCTTTCCTTTCCCCTGCCCCTCCCACTACCCCTACCCCTTTGGACCTTTTCTTCCTATTTTGCATTATCGATTATTCATTCTAATCATTGGTACATTTTAGGTATACAATATAATGACATTCATCATTGGAAATTTGCACCTTTACATCGTCTCTCTTGGTTCTTATTTTTCACCCTTGCCCAGCCCTCCCTTCAACCCCTCCAGTCCTCCCTATTTACAAAGATTTTGTTCCTATTTTTCCATTTTCTCATACTAATCCCATTCCCTTCTATCCTTTCCCCTAGCCCTCCCACTTCCTTCCCTTTTGCCCCTTTTCTTCCTATTTCACATTACCTATTATACATTTTAGTCCTTCTTTACACTTTCACTTTCTCACACCAGAGAAACTATTCAGTATGTATGCATGTGTGTCCTATTTATTTCACTTAAGAGTATGGCCTCAATGTGCATCCACTTAGCTATAAATGTCTCTAATTTCTCATTTTTTATGGCTGAGTAGTACTCCATTTTATAAAAACCCCCACATTTTCTTTATCCAGTCTCCAGTTGATGGGCATTTGGGTTGTTTCCAAGTTTTAGCTATCACAAACTGTGCTGCTATGAACATGGGTGCACATATATCACTGTGGTATGATTCTTTGAATTCTTTCGGGAAGATCCCCAGCAGTGGAATAGCAGGGTCAAATGGGACTTCCAGTCCTAGTTCTTTGAGGTATCTCCATACTGATTTCCACAGTGGTTGCACCAGTCTACCCTCCCACCAGCAGTGGAGCAGGGTTCCTCTTTCCCCACAGCCCTGCCAGCATTTGTTATTGGTTGATTTCATGATAGCAGCTATTCTTTCTGTAGTGAAGTGGAATCTCAGCATTGTTTTCATTTGCATCTCTCGAATGACCAGTGATGTTGAACATTTTTTCATGTATTTACTTGCTATTTCTACTTCTGTGTCTGAGAAATGTCTGCTCATTTCAGATGCCCATTTTTGGATTGGGTCTTTAAATTTGGGAGGTCTGATCTTTTTAAGTTCTTTATAGATTCGAGATAGTAGACCTTTGTCTGAGAAAATGCAGGTGAAGATTTTTTCCCACATTGTGGGTTGTCTCTTCACACTGCTGGTGGTTTCTCTTGCTGTGCAGAAGCTTTTTAATAAGAAGAGATCCCACTTGTTGATTGTTTGTGCTAGTTCACAGGCAACTGAGGTTTTGTTCATAAAATCTTTTCCTACACTGAAGTCTTCAAGGGTTCTACCTAACCTCTGTTTCAACCGGTTCAGAGTTTCTATTTTAATATTTAGATCTTTAATCCATTTTGATTTTAGTTTAGTGCATGGTGAGAGATATAGGTCTAGTTTGAATCTTTGGCAAGTTGAAGCCCAATTTTTCCAGCACCATTTCTTAAAGAGGCTATCTTTCCTCCAGTGAGGGTGTTTGGCTCCTTTGTCGAAGATGAGATGGCTGAGTGTGTCTGGCGTTGTTTCTGCATCTCCTAATCTGTTCCACTGGTCCTCAGGTCTGTTTCTTTGCCAGTACCATGCTGGTTTTATCACAGTAGCTTTGTAGTAGAGTTGCAGGTTGGGGATTGGGATACCCCCTGCCATGTCTCTGTTACCTAGAATTGCTTTTGCTGTTCTGGGTCTCTTCTTGCTCCAAATGAATTTTTGGATTGTTTTCTCAAGGACCATGAAGTATGCTCCTGGGATCTCAATTGGAATTGCATTAAATCTATATAGCAGTTTTGGAAGTATGGCCATGTTCACTATATTAATCCTTCCTACCCAGGAGCAGGGGATGTCTGTCCATTTTCTGATATCATCTTCAATCTCTCTTTTCAGAATGCCATAGTTTTCAGAGAAGAGGTCTTTGATTTCTTTCATTAGGATGATTCCTAGGTATTCCAGTTTTTTGGATGCTATTGTGAAAGAATTTGCCCTATTTCTCTCTCAGTGAGTCTGTCATTGGTGTAGAGCAATACTATTGATTTTTGTGTGTTAACCTTGTAACCAGCTACTTGACTGAATTTGGTTATTAAGTCTAGAAGACTTTTGGTGGAGTTCTTGGGGTCTTCTATATAGAGTATCATGTCATCTGCAAATAATGACAATTTGACTTCTTCATTTCCTATCTTTATTCCTTTTATTTCTTTCTCTTGTCTAATTGCCATGGCTAATGTTTCCAGAACTATATTGAACAAGAGTGGTGATAGTGGACATCCTTGTCTTGTTCCTGCTTTTAGTGTGAAGGATTTCAGTTTTTGACCATTTAGTATGATATTGGCTGTTGGTTTTTCATAGATGGCTTCTATCGGTTTGAGGTAGAGACCATCTATTCTAATTTTTTGTAGGGTTTTTATCATAAATGCATGTTGGATTTTGTCAAATGCTTTTTCTGCATGTATGGAGATTATCATATGGTTTTTGTCCTTGGCTCTATTGATACAGGGTATTACATTGATTGATTTGCATATATTGAACCATCCCTGCATCCCTGGGATGAATGCCACTTGATCAGGGTGTATGATCTTGATGATCTTCTGCATTCTGTTTGCCAGTATCTTATTAAGGATTTTTGCATCTATGTTCATTAGTGAGATTAGCCTATAGTTCTCTTTTTCAGTTGGGTCTTTCTCTGCTTTGGGGATCAAGGTGATGCTTGCTTCCAGGAATGAATTTGGGAGTATTGCTTCCCTTTCAATTTCATTGAAGAGTTTAAACAGTAGTGGCAGCAGTTCCTCTCTAAATGTCTTGTAGAATTCAGCAGTGAAGCCATCAGGGCCCGAGCTTTTCTTAGTTGATAAGTTTTTAATTACATTTTCAATTTCATTGGTTGATATTGGGTTGTTCAGAATTCTTAGGTCTTCTTCGTTCAACTTTGGTAATTCATATGTATCTAGGAATCTGTCCATTTCTTCTGTGTTGTCCATCTTATTGACATGTAGGTTCTGGAAGTAGGTATTGATGATCCTCTGGATTTCTGCTGGGTCTGTTGTAATTTCACCCTTTTCCTTCCTAATTGCATGGATTTGGGCCTTTTCTTTCCTTTTTCTGACATGGTTGGCTAAGGGTTTATCAATTTTGTTGATTCTTTTGAAGAACCAACTCTTGGCTTCATTGATTTTTTGTATCATTCTCTTAGTCTCCACTGCATTGATTTCTCCTCTGATCTTTATAATTTCCTCCCTTGTATGAGCTCTGGGGTTGTCTTGTTCTTCTTTTTCTAGAAGCTTGAGGTTCAGCATCAGGTTGTTTAATTGGGCTTGTTCTGTTTTCCTAATATGCATATTCACTGCTATGAATTTCCCTCGTAAGACTGCTTTCATTGTGTCCCATAGATTCTGATATGTTGTATTGTCATTGTCATTTAATTGAAGGAACTGTCTGATTTCTTCTTTAATTTGCTCTGTGACCCATTGGTTATTCAGAAGTGTGTTGTTCAATTTCCATGTGTTTATGAAATTTTTTGAGTTTCTTTTGCTATGGATCTCCAATTTCATCGCACTATGGTCTGATAATATACAGGGGATAACTTCAATTCCTTTGCACTTACTTAAACATGTTCTATGTGTGAGTATGTGGTCTATTTTGGAGAATGACCCATGTGCAGCTGAGAAGAATGTGTATTCTGATTTTGTGGGGTGGAAGACTCTGGAAACATCTGTTACGTTCATTTGTTCAAGAGTTCAATTGAGTTCTAGTATTTCATTACTTATTTTTTGTCTAGTCGATCTATCTATTTGTGATAGTGGGGTGTTGAGGTCCCCCACTACAATTGTATTAGTGCATATATGACTTTTCATGTCCGTTAGTATTTGTTTTATATAGTTGGGCCCACTAGTGTTTGGTGCATAGATATTTATGATTGTCATCTCTTCCTCTTGGATTCGTCCCTTTACAAGGATGTAGTGTCCTTCTTCATCTCTCTTAATTAGTGTTAGTTTGAAATCTACTTGATCTGCAAAGAAGATAGCTACTCCTGCTTTTTTTGGGGTTCCTGTCACATGCAGTATTGTTTTCCACCCTTTAACTTTCAGTCTATGAGTTTCCTTTTGAATGAAGTATGTTTCTTATATGCAGCATATTGTTGGATTTTGCTTCTTGACCCATTCTGCCAGTCTCTTTCTTTTGATTGGTGAATTGAGACCATTAACGTTGATGGTTATAACTGAAATGTATTGACTTGTCATTGCCATGACTTTTTCTTTTTGTTAGGTTCTCCCCCTTTACATTTAATTTTTTGTCATACCAGATGGGTTCATTCTGCTTTGCTTCCTGGGGTTGTGATCCTCAATGTCTGTTCCTAGGATATTGTGTAAAATTCTTTGGAGTGCTGGTTTGGTATTCATGAAGTTCCTAAGGTGGTCTTTGTCATGAAAGTATCTTATTTCTCCATCCATTTTGAAAGACAGTTTTGCAGGGTACATCAATGTGGGTTGGAGGCTGTTTTCTTTTAGGACTTAGAATATGTCACTCCAAGCTCTTCTTGCCTTGATGGTTTGTGTTGAGAAGTCTGCTGTGATTCTGATGGGCTTTCCTTTGTATGTGATTTGTTTCTTTTCTCTAACTGCTTGTAGAACTTTGTTCTTCTGTTGATTTTCTGGAATCTTAACAATTATATGCCTATGTGTAGATTTTTTTTGATCAAGGCTATTTGGAGTCCTATATGCCTCACTTATCTGTATGTCAAGTTCTTTTCCCCTGCTTGGGAAGTTTTCTTCCACTACTTTTGTGAAGAGTTTTTTTTATGTCATCTGCACTCTCTCCTGTTTCTTCATTGACTCTAATCAGTCTTATGTTATTCTTCTTTGCATCGTCTAGCAGCTGCTGGATTGATTTCTCGTGTTCCCTTACAATTTTAAAGCAATTTTTCTTTTCCTCCTCACTAATTGCAATCTTATCTTCTATATGTGAAATTCTACCCTCACATGGGTTCATTCTGCTGTGCAGACTTTCCATGGAGTTTTTAATCTCTTGGAAATCTGTTTTTATCTGTTTTATGGATTCCATTTGTTTCCTATGTTGCGATTCCATCATGTTCCTCAGCTTCTCAATTTTTTTTATCTGTGTCCTCTCTAGATTTATTAATCATGTCTTGGACCATGAGGAAAATCTTTGCTGTTATCTGAGTAATTATTTCTGATTTCATTTTTCCCAGATCCTCTTTTGTTTCCAGTTCAGAGAGTCCAGGTGGTTGAGTATCAGATTGTTCCATCTCGTTTCCCTTTGGGGTTGCTGTAGGTGATCTGGAACCCTGTATTTGAGGCTTGTTTATGTGTTTTCTCATTTCCAAGGGAGTGGGGTGCTTCTGGGGCCCACACAGCTCACCTTCTCTGTCCTTGGAGCTTGAGATGGCGGTGGGGGAGCTTCCTTCCAGATGCTGGGACTGGCTCACCTTCTCTGCCCTAGGAACCTGGGATGGCAGCAGAGAAGCTTCCTTCTGGGTGCTGGGACCAGCTGAGCTTCTCTGCCTTAGGAGCCTGGGATGGAGGCAGGGAGCTTCCTTCTGGATGCTGGGACCGGCTGAGCTTCTCTGCCCTAGGAGCCTGGGATGGAGGCGGGGAGCTTCCTTCCGGGTGCTGGGACCAGCTGAGCTTCTCTGCCCTCAAAAGATCATAGAGTCTTCTAGATGACTGTTAATAAAAGTGTGATATTCAGCTTCCTAGAGCCATCCAAGTCTTGTGCTGAAGTTCATATGCCAGTGACTCCCAAAGTGTAATGCCTCCTCCTCAGTCATCACAGAACTTGCTAGTGATGCCTATAAGAGTGGGCTTTGAGAGAGGAAAATGTTATAGTCTGGGTCCCTGAGGGGCAAGATGTGTGAAAGAGACAGTGGCAGGGAGTGTTCTGCAACCTCTTTACTGGTCTTGTTCCCACCCCATGTGAAATGAGCCCCATTCTCAGTCTGTGTTTGTGGAGAGCAGGCAGTTTTCTAAGTAGTGAAGGACCAGGGAAGGGGGTAAAATACCATGCATAGAATCTTTTTGTCTCTTCTATTTGGGTTACTTGGAAATGGACAGGGGTTTTCTTTATGGCTTTTTGAAGTATTGTTCTTTTTTTGGGAGACTGAAGTAGCTTCCAAATTTATTTGAAAAATGGTATTGATATCCCATGTATTTTTAGTTTTGTGATGTTTATGTTTGTGTTTTCTGATGGGAATGTGATTTTGTGTGACATTGATCACAAATGGAGTGCCTTTTCCATTTCAAATGTAAGTGTTTCCTGTTTTATCATACCATCAGAAAAACTATTCAATTTATTTATGATAAAATGGGAGTAGAATAGGAATTTCCTTGGAAATTTTAAGTTTACATCAAGTTAGAGGGGCCCTAGAAAAAGTGATAAGGATGAAAATCAAATATTGGCTGCTTCTTATTTCTTTTTCCCTGTTGATTTATACTATCAAACTTATATTTGTTGCATACCTGAAAAAAAAAGTAGACACAAGAAGATGATAAATAGCCAGTACAGCACAAGAAAAGGTGTGCAACACTAGAATCAGAAAAATACTAATCAGTACAATAACAAGATTGTATTATACACTCATTAGGGAGATTAAGTTAAAGGTTTTAACAGAACAAATGTCAGCTTAGGTGTGAACCAGTTAGAACTTTCTAATACTGCTAATGTGAATGTAAAATGATAAAACTATTTTGGAAAAAATACAGAAATTTCTTGTATTATTGTTAAGAACCAACAGTTCTGTTCTTAAGTTTCTTTTACTTAAGAGAAATGAAAACACATATTCAAATAGATTTGTACATACAGGTTGACTGTCCCTTATCTGAAATTCTTGGGACCAGAAGTGTTTTAGATTTTGAAATCCACTTGATCTGCAAAGAGGATAGGTAGTCCTGCTTTTTTTCAGTTGCATGGAGTACTGTTTTCCACCCTTTAACTTTCAGTCTATGAGTTTCTTTTTAAATTAAGTGTGTTTTTTGTATGCAGCATATTGTTGGATCTTGCTTCTTGACCCATTCTGCCAGTCTATTTCTTTTGATTGGTGAATTGAGACCATTAACATTGATGGTTATAACTGATACATATTGACTTATCATTGTCATGACTTTTTCTTTTTGTTGGATTCTCCCCCTTTACATTTAATTTCTTGTCGTGCCCAATGGATTCATTCTGGTAGGCTTCCTGGGGTTGTGATCCTCATTGTCTTTTCCTAAGATATTGTCTAAAATTTTTTGGAGTGCTGGTTTGGTATTCATGAAGTTTCTAAGGTGCTCTTTTTCATGAAAATATCTTATTTCCCCATCAATTTTGAAAGATAGTTTTGCACAGTGCATCATTCTGGGTTGGAGGCTGTTTTCCTTTAGGGCTTGAAATATGTCACTCCAAGCTCTTCTTGCCTTGAGGGTTTGAGTTGAGAAGTCTGCTGTGATTCTGATGGGCTTTGTATGTGATTTGTTTCTTTTCTCTAACTGCTTGGAGAACTTTGTTCTTCTGTTGGGTTTCTGGAATCTTAACTATTATATGCCTATGATTTTTGTTGATCATGGCTAGTTGGAGTCCTATATGCCCCCCTTATCTGTATGTCAAGTTCTTTTCTCCAGCTTGGGAAGTTTTCTGCCATTACTTCTGTGAATGTTTTTTTTAATGTCATCTGTACTCTCTCCTGTTTCTTCATTGACTCCGATCAGTTTTATGTTATTCTTCTTTGCATTGTCTAGTAGCTGCTGGATTGATTTCTCATGGTCCTTTACAATTTTAAAGGAATTTTTCTTTTCCTGGTCATTAATTGCAATCTTATCTTCTATATCTGAAATTCTGTCCTCACATTGGCTCATTCTGCTGCATAGACTTTCAATGGAGTTTTTAATCTCCTGGAAATCTGTTTTTATCTGTTTTATGGATTCTATTTGTTTCCTATGTTGGGATTCCATCATGCTCCTCAGGTCCTCTATTTTTTTTTTTTATCTCTGTCCACTCTAGATTTATTCATCATGTCTTGCACTATGGGCACAATCTCTGCTGTTATCTGAGAAATTATTTCTGATTTCATTTCTTCCAGATCCTCTTTTGTTGCCAGTTCAGGGAGTCTAGGTGGTTGAGTATCAAATTGTTCCATCTCATTTCCCTTTGGGGTTGCGTTAGGTGATTTGGAAGTCTGGTTTTGAGGCTTGTTTATGTGTCTTCTCATTTCAACAGATGCAGCCTGCTGTGCTTTTGGTGAGGCAACTTTTTGCACACCCAGTGGTCTTCCATTCTCAGCAAACCACAGAGCTGCCTTTTCTTTGCTGCTCACCAGTACACTAATTCCTGGGTTCAGAAAGGTGGCCTTCTGGATCCCTGAGCTGACCTGTTGTCTGGGTGGGCTTCTGGCTGGGGCCTGTGCACACTTGGGATGATACTAGGTGTGCACTGGTTAGGGCCCCTATGTAGCTGTTGTCTGGGAGGGTCTTTGGCTGGGGGCTGTGCGCCCCAGTTCCTGTTGTGTGAGCAAGCTTCTGACTAGGGTCTTGCACACTTACTGATGGTATTGGGGCAAACCTCTGGCTGTTGCTTGTGTGGCTGTGGAGCTCTTTTCCAAGCAGGCCCTTGGCTTGGGCCGGTGTGCCCCAGCCTCTGGGGTCAGGGTGCAGCCCTGGCTGGGATCTGCTTGTAGCCCCACTGATCTGATCCACACTGATGGTCCCCCAACTAAGGTGGTCTGGTGTGCCTTTATTGCAGAGATTTTTCTTCACTTTTCTTGTGGGCTTTAATTTTCATCAAGGTGCCTCAGAGAGGCCCTCTTTCTGTTCATTTCTACTCTATCTTCTCAAGCTCAGAACAATGTTCTTTATGACCCCTGCAACTCTGCAGTGTGTATCTAGGTAATGGCTTGGCACAGCTGGAGGGCGGGGAGGGCGGGTGCTGGCACCCTCGAGGCTCACCTCCTTGGCGCTCTGGGGCAGTGGTATCCTTTTTGTTGTTGTTGTTACCTGGGATTGAACTCAGGACCTTGGGATTTAGAGGCAGGCAGTGGAACCACTGAGCTAAATCCCCAGCCCTCCTTCTAATTTATTGTACATGGACAATCTTTTTACTACTCTTCTGCTCCAAAAGGCATTTAATGACTGTCCACTGTTTATACATAGAAACAGAAATTTCTTGACTTATAATTTAAGACTCTTACAAACTGGTCCCAATCTACCTTTCTTTTTTTTTCTTTTTAAAGGGAATCTTGTAAATTCTTGTATATTTATATGTCTTTCATTAAATCTCTAGCCAATCTACTTTTCTTTCCTTATCTGCCCTTGTTTGCTATCACTGAAACTTTCAGCTAGGCCATTTTGTTTATTCTTCTGTATGTATTATACTTATTAACTGGCTTCTAAATTCTGTTACTCATTATCTACCTAGGTACTAATCATAATTTAAGCTCAGGGAAAGAGGCATTTTTTTTTTCCAGGAAGTTTTCTCTGATTGAACCCAGGGCTATCTCACATAGGGTGATTATATTATGCATCCCTGTATAATTTACAGCACTTGACATTTAGTGCCTTACTTTGCCAGTTAACTTATAATGCATATACCTCATTTTTCAAATAAATTGCTAATTTTTTGTTGCCAAGAACACATATACTATGCCTATGAATATACCTAGTAGCCAGAGGCATAGCTCAGTGGTAGAGCTTAGGCTTTGCCTGCACAAGGCCCTAGGTTCAATACCTAGCACCCATTAAACCAACAAAAAATAATAAAGGAAAATGATACATATAATAATGTCTAGAGCCTAAGTACATTAAACAAAAATTTAGATATATGTTCTGTGAAAATGTGTGTTTTTGAGAGGACACAATACTTTCATTTGACTGGGGTGCTTATGACTTGTGGAAAATTCACCCAAATTTCATGAACAGTTTTTAAGTCTTTTCATTGATATATTTAAATTTGGTTTCTAACTGATGTGTTTTTTCGGGACAGAAATGATGATGTTATTTGGCACATATAACTTGAAAGTTTAACTGTTTTATCATATTTAATGAGAAGACAAGTAGTTCAAAGTATGAAAATAAAATACATTAAAACTCAGAATATTCTTAGCTGATTTATTTTGACAAGTGTTTAAATTATTTATTTTGAATTTATTTGATTTTAATTATTTATAACTACACTGTAGTGCATTAGTAAAATGTTTTGAAGAGTGTTTTGTAAAAGTTGGCAGCAACTCAGAAATAATCTCTATAACTCTGCCATTTAATTTTTGCTGACAGGTGGGCTGAGTTTATGAGGATAATCGTAAGAAACATTAAGGGACAGTGCTTATGCTATTGATTCAGGATGGCACCATATCTGGGTTTTCAATTCTTTGTGATACTATAGTTTTTCAATATTATCCCAAACTGTCAGCAGTTCATTCTTGAGCTTAAAATATCATCTTTATGTGCACTCAATACTATATGACCAAATTTCTCAAATGCTTACCTACTTACTTTATAACAGCAGCACTTTTACTTGATGTTCCATTACATCCTGAGGAATGTCTCAACCTCTTCACTTTTTACTTCTGCTTGGAAAAGTTTTGAAAGCACTTTAGGATTTGAATAATAATGCCATAATCTCGAATGGAGATTTCATATGCAACAACTCTAGGTAATGAGACTAGCTTCCTAGTCTGCATTTTCCCCTTAATTTTTTCCCCTTGACATTTTTAATAAAGGCTACATAGTTTTCTCTCAATCAGGAGACTGGGAAAGAGAGCTAGATCAAGTCATTCCCAGACTTTATTGACTTTGAGAGAAAAACTGAAAAGAACCAATGCATTAATTAACACTTACATTGGTTAACAGCTGTGGAGTACTCTCTCTAACATGTATTGCTAATAAACACTAAGATGAAACTCTAAGGCTGGTAAAATAACCCAGAAAAGTATAACCATCAACACTCTCCAAGGAAGAGGAATACTGTATTTCACAGCTCTAAATACCTCAGTTACCCAAGTGATAGAATCTGCTGTGTGACAGGGGCCTTTTAATTTATACATCATTTCTTTTGTTTCATTTGTGTGGGTAACATGATGTCTTAGCACTTGATTTCCGTCCAATTCCCTTCTAGTGTGCCCTCCTCATTTGCAAAGAATGGAAGGCTAAAAATTAGAGTTCCCATATTCATTTGTGGCTATGTGTTTAAAAAAAACTTTTTAGTATGAACATTTTTTCTTTTTTGGTATCGGGGATTGAACTCAGGTCCTTGTGCTTGGTCAGCAGGTGGAGAAACCACTGAGCTAAATCCCTGGCCAGTATGAACATTTTTAAACAAACAGTACAAAAGTAGAAAGAATAGTATAATGGACCCCATATAGAGCAAAAGCTCTAAAGTAAACAACAAAGTGTATTAAAAGAGATTATCTTTTATGTCCACCCAGATCTAAATTTTATTTTATGTACTATTTTTTGTTTTCCTCATTTACTTTTAAAAAATTGGGTATAACATCAAGTGCACATAAAAGTATACAAGATACAAATCATTTTTAGTACCCCAGGAGTTTCTTTCTCTCTCCTAGTTTATAGTGTATTAGTTTCCTAGGGCCGCCGTAGCAGTTTATCATGAGTTGGGTGACTTAAAACAACAGAAATACATCTTTCAGATCAGAAGTTTAGTCTAAAATTAAGGTATTGGTGTGGTCGGTTCCTTCTGGATGTTCTGGAGAATAATCTATGCTGTGCCTCACTCCTAGCTTCTAGTGGTTACCAGTAATCTTTGGAAGTTCCTTGCATGAAGCTGTGTCACCCTAATCTATGTCTCTAATGTCACTACCTATATCTGTGTGTTTCTGTGTTCTAATTTTTTTCTTCTTTTGAGACAGGGTATCACTATATAGTTCAGGCTGGCCTTGAACTCATGCCAATTTGCAGTGACCCTCCTGCCTCAGCCCTCCTGAGTGCTGGGATTACAGGTGTATGCCACTACACCCACCCTAGTTTCTCTCTTCTTATAAGGACATCAGTCACTGGGTTAGGGCCTACTCTAATTCAGTATGACTTTATCCTGGTTGACTTCTACAAAGACCCTATTTCCAAATAAGGTCAAATTCACAGATACTAGGGTTAAGACTTCAATATCTTTTTGGCAGACATAATTCACCCCATACCATCAAAGGAAACCACTATCTGATTCTAATAGTGATATGTTTTACCTTCTTCTTAAAAATTTACTTATTTATTCATTTTTGTTTGTTTGTTTTTGAGATAGGGTCTTGCTATGTAGTCCAGGCTGTCCTTGAACTCACAGTAATCCTCCTGCCTCAGCCTCCCTAGTGCTGGGATTCTTGATGTGTGCCACTATGCCCAGCTGTTTGTTCATTTTTCAAGATGGGGACTTGCTATAATGCTCTGACTGGCCTGAAACTCCTGGGGTCAAGTGATCCTTCCACCTCAACCTCCCAAGTAGCTGGGAATACAGGTGCAACACTGGCCCAGCTAGTTTATACCTTCTAGATCTTAAAATTTACACATGTGGAAGCATACAGCATGTTCTGGCTTTTTTCACTCAATATTGTGTCTGTGAGTGTCATTCCATGTTATTCCACATAGCAGTATTTTCTTCTTTTCATGCACCATGATATTCTATTGTGGGAATATACCACAATTTATTCTACTGTGGGTGGACACTTACTTGTTTTTCAGTTTGAGGCTACATTATTAATAACAATGCTGTGAATATTCTTGTAACACTGATGCAAATATATTTATTTTTTCTTAGGGTTACATGTAGGAGTAGGATTGTAGGGTTATGGATATATGTTTGCCTCTAGCAGTTATACTTCTCCAGATGGTTTTCTAAAGTGGTTTATGTATATTCCCACCAGGAGTATATGAGAATTCCAGTAGTTCTATATTCTCATTAGTTTTGGTATTGTCACTTAAAAAGTTATCAGTTCTGTTGAGCATGTAGTGGAATTCATTGTATTTCTTTGATGACTAGTAATGGTGACTATCTTATGTTTATTGGCCATTTAGATATTACTAATTCTGAAAAGTGTTTTACTCATAAAAATTATTATACCAACTACTGTATCTGTTTCTACTCACAGATTACTTCTAATACCAAATATGTGTGGGCTTTTTCCTCACACCGACCAATTCTCCAATTCTCCAGACACTAGCTAGATCTCCTGAAATTCCATTATGACATTGTCTACCTGGAGTTAGCAACAAATCCCACAAATTGGAGGCTTTGTCTTATAGGACTGTCTCCACTTCAGGCGCCAATCACAAGTCTCAGGGTTCCTATACTTTTTCTGACTGATAGACTGTAAGTCAGAGGTTCCTATGACTCCCATCTTAGGTTCTACAAGATGCTAGAACAGACCACAGAATTCAGAAAGACTTTATTTACACTTGTCAGTTTATTATACCAAACACAATTCAGGAACAGCCAAATAGACAAAATGTATAGGACAAGGTATATGTACGCATAGCTCCCATATTCTCTCTGGGCACACCACCCTCTCAGCACCTCAATTTATCAACTCAGAACCTCTCCAAATACTATTGTTTAGGGTTTTAGTATAAGTTCCATTACAAGGCATGACTGATTACATCATTGACCATTGGTGAATCAACTCAAACTACGTCCCTCCCCACTTTTCAGAGGTGAGGTAGGGCTGAAAGTTCCAACTCTCTAATCACATTATTGGTTCTGCTAGCTACCAGTCTCCATCCTGAAGCTACCTAGGGCTCACCAAGACTCACTTCATTTGCATTATTTTAGGTACAGCTGAAAGAAATTTATTACAAATAATGAAAGATCCTTCTCTAACCATTTCACTCAAAATTCCAAGGATTTTAGTAGCTCTGTACCAAGAACTAGGATGAAAACCAAACATATATCTTTTATTATTTCACAATATCACAGATATCTTATTGTGTGAGGGGCCTATAGAAATATTTTGTATACTTTTATTTAGGTTGTCTTTTTTCCTTTGATCTGTAGATGTTCTTTCTGTATTATGGATATGCGTCCTTTGGCAATATGCTCATATGTATCGCAAATATTTTTCCCAGTCTGTTGCTGGCTTCTTTTTATCATTTTAATGGGTCAACATCTTTATGTCATAGGTTAAGCAAATGCAGAATTCTGTTTCAGACAGTGTTGTCAATTAGATACCCTGAATAACCCTCCAAACTAAACACAGTAAGGGATATAAAGTAATTTAAAATGCATTACTGAGCAGTAGGAAAATAATAATTTTGCAGAAGCCTCTAAACAAAGTGAACTCAGAGATCCTGAAAATTAAGAATGTGCTAATGCCAGTATTTGCACTGAAGGTTTCTACTAATTTTTTTTTTTTTGAGAAAGGCCTCACTATGTAGACTTTTCAAAACTGGCCTCGAACTCACAGCAATCCTCCTGCTTCAGCCTCCCAAATGCTGGGATTACAGGCATGGGCCACCATGCCCAGTATTTGTACTAAATCTTAAAGAATGTGAATCTTTGCTTTTAAGACCTTTTAGCTTCTTCATTCAGCATGGAAGTTAAAGTCCAGGGCATGTTTAAGGTGAGGAGTAAATAGCCTTCTGAATAAAGCTGGAGGCCCAGAAATCTATACCTGAAATATAAGGGGAAAAAATTCCAATATCCAGGAAGAATTACCATGAAGAAATGATAAAGGAGTGTTTTGATATCTGGATTGGCGCAGAGTTTTCCCAAAGGTAAGTTACTTCTGTCTGGGGAGCTACCAAACTAGAACCACCTTAAATTTTTGTTGTTGTTGTTGTTGTTTTGTTTGAGACAGGATCTTGCTAGGTAGTACAGGTCAGCCTTGAATTCATTATATAGCTGAGGCTGGCCTCAAACTATAATCTTGCCTGCCTCTGCCTCCTAAGTACTAGGATTATAGGAATGCAGCACCACGCCTACTGGACCACTTTAAATTTTATGTTTAAGTGTTTTTCTAGCCATACAGGTAGAACTACAGTAAGTCCCCAACTTGCAAACATTTTGCGAACTTTCAGATAGGAAAGAGCTTGCACTTCGAACATACGTAGAACTGTGGAAATAGCTCCCATGTCTGCCAGACGTTGTCACAGTTGTGGTGCTGTGTTCTTACTGTACAGTGCGATGGTGTACAGTAGTACAGTGCTCAATCAGAGCCCAGGATGTCTGGAAGCATAAAGAAAAGGAGTGGTGATGTGGACTACTAAGCGCAAAGCAATAACCATGGAAACAAAAGTGAAAATAACTCCAGAGAGACTGGACTGAGGTGAAAAGATGGTAGACATTGCTCATTCTTATAACATGAATTGTTCTGGGCCGGGGATTTAGCTCAGTGGCCTGCTACTGCCTTGCAGGTGCAAGGTCCTGAGTTTGATCCCTAGTACCAAAAAAAAAAATCACTCAACCATTAGTATAACTCTAAAGAACAAGGACAGCATCATGGAACATGTGACTTTTTTTAATGCTTTACATTGTATATTTGTGTAAGGTGTTTAAGACTCACTTTGTCAGACCTACAAATGAATATGACTTATGAATGTTCTTCCAGAATGCAACTTGTTCATAAGTCAGGGACTTACTAAACTCCTAAAACCCAGCTTGTGTTAAGAATCCTCAAATAGGCCTGGGATGTAGCTCAGTAGCACCGTGCCTGCCTCGCAAGCACAAGGTCCTGAGTTTGATCCCCAGTACCAAAAACCAAAAAAATCCTCAAATAACTTTTTTTCTCTAGCAGGTTACAAGAAATACAGATAACTTTCTTTTCTGATCTCTCTGAATAATATAATTTATTTTTAAATTTTCCCTTGTACTTCAGGTGATGAATATGCCAACTACCTTGAATTGATCAACATACAATACAAACATGTATTGAAACATCAAACTGTACTCCAGAAATATATACAACTTTAAAGTGCCAAAAATATTCACAGATATTTCAAAGAAAAGAAGCTATTAGTGAGAAATTACAGAGCCAATGAATAGCAGAAATAGGGCTATAAAAACTTCAACTTTTGGAATTTTAAGATGGAACATAAAATTACTTTGTTAAATGTTTAGGGTGAAGCTTGAAAATATTGCAAAATGACCTGTAGAAAAAATTAAAATAAAATATCTCAAAATTGTTCAAATTTGTGTGGTGGTACAAATGTGTAATCTCAGCTACTTGGGAAGTGGAGGCAGGAGGATCACAAGTTAAGGCGGCCTGGGCAACTTAGTAAAACTGTTTCTTAATATTAAAAATAAAAAAGAGATAGGGATTTCATGCAGTGGTACAGTGACCCTGGGTTCAATACCCAGTATTACATTTTTTAAAAAAAAGGTTTAAATCACCATTAGACATAATTAAAGATAACATTATTGATGATAAAGCTGAAGAAACAATCCAGAATAAGTTTTTAATCAATAATATGAACAAATGAAGAAATTAAGAGATTCAGAGCATAAAGAGGTCTGGTATACACCAAAAAGGAATTCCTGAAAAAGGTAATAGAAAAGATAAGGAAAGGACAATATCTAAAAAGATTATGGCCAAAAGTGTTCTAAACTATTGGAAAATATCAATCTTTAGATCCAGGAAGCCCAGTAGAGCCAAACAAATCCCAAGTTAAAAAACCCCACATCTTTGCTAGGTGTGGTAGCACATGCCTGTATTCCCAGCACTTGGAGGAATGCCAGGAGTTGAGGCAGGAGAGCTGCCAAGAGTTTGAGGTCAGCCTGAACTACCTAGCAAGACTCTGTCTCAAAAACAAAAACAAAAACAAAAAAACCCCAAAACAAAACAAAACAAAAACCTTCCACATCGAGACACAGTGAAATGCACAATCCAAAGAATAAGATAGATGGGCTGGGGATTTAGCTCAGTGGTGCTTTGTCTGCCTGGCAAGTACAAGGTCCTGAGTTTGATTTCTGGTGCCCCCCCCCCTCCCGCAAAAAGAATAAGATAGCGCAATAAAAATCACAGAGAAAAAGATCACCTATAAAAACAAAACAAAAAAGGGCTGACTTCTTGATTTCAGTAATGAAGAAAGGAAAAATATATTCAAAGTGTAGAGAGAATCAGGTGTGGTGGCACATGCTGTAATCCCAACTAGTAGGAATGCTGTGCAAAATGGCATGATTTATTTTATGAACTATAAGTAACTTGGTGTGGCTAGAGGGATGAGTATTGTGAATGAATGCAGGAGAGTGAAGAAAAAAAAGGCAGTAAGAAGCTGGACATGGTGGTACATGAGGCAGAAGGATAGCAAGTTCAAGGCCAGCCTGGACAATTTAATGAAATCCTGTCTCAAAATAAAAATATAAAGGACTAGAGATATAGCTTAGTGGTAGAGAGCTTGCTTTGCGTGTGTAAGGCCCTGGGTTCAATGCCCAGTACCCACCCCCCACTCATATGCACACACAAAGGCAATGAGTGAAGCACTCAGATTAATATATTAAAATTTGTAGAAGAGGTACATGAAAAAATAAAATGAAATCTTGGGGGTAACTTGGGTACTTTATGGCTTATCTCCTTTGGTGGAGTTCTAGCAAGATTATCAAGGCATTTCTTGCTCTCAATAGAAGAGCAGGAAATTTGGGGGGAGGCAAGGAGAACATTAAAGAAGACCACTAAAAAAGCAATCAAATACATGAACAAGATAATTCTAAATAATTCTTGTATTAGTCGGCTAAAGTTGCCATATCAAGGTACATCAGACTAGGTGGCTTAAATAAGTCTATTTTCTCAGTCTTGAAGGTATCAAGGTATCAACAGGGTTGATTTCTCTTTTTTTTCTGAGTCCATGTTACCACTGAGCCACATCCTCAGTCTTCTGACGTCTTACTCCTTGACAGGTAGATGGCTGTCTTCTCTCTGTGTCTTCACATCATCTTCCCTCTGTAACTGTCTTAATTCTCTTTTGCTATAAGGATACTAGTCATATTGGGTTAGGGCCAAGCCTAATTGCCTCATTTTAATTTAATTACCTTTTTACAGAGGTAAAACACAGTCACATTCTGAGATACTGGGAGGTTAAGACTTCAACATATAAAATTTGGTAGGACACAATTTAGCCCATTAATACTTTGCCCTCTGCCCCCACCCCTAGATTCATGTCCTTCTTACATGCAAAATACATTCACTCCATTAACAGTCTTGAAAGGCTTAAACCAGTTTCTTACCCATCAACTCTAAGTACAGCATCTCATCTTAAATATCTCAATCAGGCACTGGTAAGACTCAGAGTATGATTTACCCTGAGGCAAATTTTCTCTCCAGCTGTGAATCTATAAAACCAAACAAGCTATTTGCTTCTAAAATACAATAGAGGGACAGACACAAGATAAACATTCCCATTCCAAAAGGGAGAAATCAGAAAGAACAAGGAAATGAAATGAGGTTGTACAAAAGTCTAAAACCTAGTGGGGACAATGCATGGTTCAAGAATAATCCCTTTTCATTTCATGCTCTGTCCTCTGGGTCCACCTTCTTGGCCCCTCACCAACTTCACCATAGGAATTTTGGGGCACACAATTCAGCTCATAACAATTTCTATGATAAAAATATAACCAATCAGATAATGAGAAGCTGGGAGACAATGGATTAAATTAGGTCAGAGAACTCTTCATTCAGGCAATATTGATTTAGGTATGCTTAGATCTGGAGAAAGATTATTCTAGGCAGAGGGAAATGGGACAAACTTGGAGAAAGTATAGTGTGCAGGTTCAATAGTGACATTGTGAACTAGACCGAGGGAGGAGTCTAAATCTTACTCTAAATAGGACATGCAGACATTGTAGGCTCATTAGCCTATTTCATTGTGTTTTGGATAATGGATTGCAGAGATGCCATAATAGAATAAGCAAGAAGATATAGGAATCTGCTACAGTGATCTAGGCTGGAAAGTTTGGTGTTTTGGCCTAGGGTAGTAGGAACAGGAAAAAGTGAGTGGATTTAAGATATACTTTGAAGATGGAGGGAATATAGTTTGGTGGTAGAGCACTTGCCTAGCATGTATGAAGCCCTATGTTCAATCCTCAGTGCTGCAATAATTATGATGATGTTGACAGCTAGTGTGGTAGTGCGTTCCTGTGATCCCAATGCTCTGGGAGGCCGAGGCAGGAGGTTAAGCCCAGCCTGGGTAACTTAGTGAGACTCTGTTTCAAAAAACAAACAAACAAACAAACAAGCAAACAAAAAAGGCTGGAGATGTAGCTCAGTGTGTGAGGGCCAGGGATGTAGCTCAGTGGTGCTGTGCCTGCCTGGCAAGCACAAGGTCCTGAGTTCGATTCCCAGTACCAAAAAAAAAAGGAACTATATGATGAACTATAGGATTGAATAATGAAAGTAAGAGAAAGGACAAAGGAAATATGATCCTTAGATTCTTAGCTTGAGAACTGATAGATTGAAGTGCTATACACTAGGATGGGAGTAAGGAGACTCAGCAAAAAAGGAGAGAACAGAGAAAGTTTTGCTCCTGTTTGAGATGCCTTTAAGATTTCCTAGGCTTGGGTGTGGTGGTGCACACCTGTGATCCCAGCACTTGAGAGGCTGAGAAAGGAGAATCCCGAGGGTTTTTTTTGGTACCGGGGATAGAAATTGGGACCTTGCGCTTGTGAAGCAGGTTCGATGCCACTGAACTAAATTCCTGGCCCCCAAGTTTTCTCTTCTCTCTTCTCTCCCTTCCCTTCCCTTCCCTTCCCCTCCCCTCCCCTCCCTTCCCTTCCCTTCCCTTCCCTCTCTCTTCTCTCTTCCTTTTGAGACAAGGTCTTGCTATGAAGTTCCAGCTGACCTTGAACTCACGGCAATCCTACTGCCTCAGTCTCCAAGTGCTGGGATTACAGGCATCATGCACCACGACACCCAGCTGAATTTTGAGTGGGCTTCATAATGAGACCACGTCTGGGGGCTGGACATTTTCTAGAGGAAATATCAAAAGCAGTAAGCTATATGAATCTGGAGCTCAGGGAAAGCCCATATTTGAGTAAAAATTTTGGGGGACATCAGTCTATGGTAGTATTTAAGAGCATTAGATTAGATAGAGATACCTATGATTAATTACAAATCTCAAACTTTCGGGATTTTTTTTGGTTGTTTTCAGACAGAGTCTTATTATATAGTCCAGCCTGACCTCAAACTTGTTACATAACCACCTCTAGCCTCTCATTGGTGATCCTCCAGCCACAGCCTCTCAAGTGCTGCATTATAGGCATGTATCATCACGCCCAGCTCAAATAAGATTTTTATCCCTGTATTTTTTGTTTACTTTTTTGTACAACCTATGTTTGTTTCTTTTTAATTATTACTTTAGTAATTATTTCAAAGTTTGGCTGGCCTCAGGAAAAGGGATTCAGATAATGACATCTGGGAAAAAGGTGAAGAGAAATCTTTCAGGTCTGTAGCCAAAAAACAAGGGGGCAGGAGGGGTAAAGTGAGACCTGGCTGGAACTCAGGAATAATAGGAAATGCTCATTTCTTAGAGTCTTTTCTCAACTAGGATGATCATTTAGCATTGTGTACAAGGATTTCCCCCTATTAAATTGTAACTAATTTGAGAGCAAGAATGACATCTGATTTATTCTTTTAAACTTTTTACACCAGTTAACATGGGACCCTGAACATAGTACATGTTTTAAATATGTTTGTGAAGGGAAGGAAAGGTAAAAGTATCTTTCATATTTGGAACATTACAGATCACATCTAGAACTATATACACATATAATTTGCATTCATCCGATATCTGGCTGCTTAATTTGCAATATGTCCCATACTAAGATAATGGCAACAATGTGAATTCTTCAAATTTGCCATCTAAGCACTCAATATTATTGATTTACTCCAATTAAAGACAAACAATTCGACATTTTCATTTGTTTGGTACCTTGTGTACTTTTGGTCATTCAAATCAAAGACAGGTTAGCACTGATCAGAATACTTAGAACACTTAAGAAAGAGAAATTATGGAAGAGTAGCCGAAATAAGACAGCTATTTGTCTTTGGAACTTCAAGTGTGGTGCCAGTAAATACATCTAATAGGATGCTACAAATAGGATCTTTTAAAATAAGGCTTTAACAGTTTGTAATAGCTAAATCCTAGAAACAGTCCAAATGCCTATCAACTGACGAGTGGATAAAGAAGATGTGTTTTTTTTATACAATGGAGTACTACTCTACCATAAAGAAGGATGAGCTTCAGACAGTTATAGCTAAATGGATGGACCTTGAGACCATACTTTTTAAAAAATAAATATTATTTTATTTTATCCCATTCCTCCACCTCAAGCCCCCTCCCCTCCCTATGAACAAAAGCTTTGTTTCCATTTTTTTCTTCTATTTTCACTTTTTTTCTTGTCCCTTCCTTCCTTTCTCCCTCCCTCCTCCCTTGTTCTCCTTCCCATTTGAACACTTTCTTCTCATTTTCCAACACCCATGATACATCTCAGTCCTTATTTCTACATTCAGTTTCTCACGCCAGAGAAACAATGTGGTATTTAAACATGTGTATCTGATTTATTTCACTTAAGGGTATAGTCTCAAGGTCCATCCATTTAGCTATAAATGTCTGAAGCTCATCCTTCTTTATGGCAGAGTAGTACTCCATTGTATAAAAAAGTCACATCTTTATCCACTCATTAGTTGATGGGCATTGGGCTGTTCCAAGATTTAGCAATAAACATGGGTATGCATATATCACTGTGGTATGATGTTTTTAATTCTTTCTGGATGAAACCAAGAAGAGGTATAGTTGGATCAAATGGAACCTCTAGTTTTAGCTTTTTGAGAAATCACCACACTGATTTCCACAGTGGTTGCACCAGTCTACACTCCCATCAGCAGTGGAGAAGGGTTTCTTTTCCCCCAAAGCCCCTCCAGCATTTGTTATTCGTGGATTTCTTCTTTTTCCTCTTTTTTTTAATTAAATTCTTTTATTGGTACATTGTAGGTATACAACACAATTACATTTCTCATTGGGAACTGTACCTTTACATAATGCATCTTGGTTCTTATTTTTTCCCCATTCCTAGCCCTCCCTTCACCCCCTCCACCCTTCTCTATTTACAAAGACTTTATTTCCATTTTTTCCATTTCTCAGCATTTTTCCTTTCCCTTCTTTCCTTTCCCCTGCCCCTCCCACTACCCCTACCCCTTTGGACCTTTTCTTCCTATTTTGCATTATCGATTATTCATTCTAATCATTGGTACATTTTAGGTATACAATATAATGACATTCATCATTGGAAATTTGCACCTTTACATCGTCTCTCTTGGTTCTTATTTTTCACCCTTGCCCAGCCCTCCCTTCAACCCCTCCAGTCCTCCCTATTTACAAAGATTTTGTTCCTATTTTTCCATTTTCTCATACTAATCCCATTCCCTTCTATCCTTTCCCCTAGCCCTCCCACTTCCTTCCCTTTTGCCCCTTTTCTTCCTATTTCACATTACCTATTATACATTTTAGTCCTTCTTTACACTTTCACTTTCTCACACCAGAGAAACTATTCAGTATGTATGCATGTGTGTCCTATTTATTTCACTTAAGAGTATGGCCTCAATGTGCATCCACTTAGCTATAAATGTCTCTAATTTCTCATTTTTTATGGCTGAGTAGTACTCCATTTTATAAAAACCCCCACATTTTCTTTATCCAGTCTCCAGTTGATGGGCATTTGGGTTGTTTCCAAGTTTTAGCTATCACAAACTGTGCTGCTATGAACATGGGTGCACATATATCACTGTGGTATGATTCTTTGAATTCTTTCGGGAAGATCCCCAGCAGTGGAATAGCAGGGTCAAATGGGACTTCCAGTCCTAGTTCTTTGAGGTATCTCCATACTGATTTCCACAGTGGTTGCACCAGTCTACCCTCCCACCAGCAGTGGAGCAGGGTTCCTCTTTCCCCACAGCCCTGCCAGCATTTGTTATTGGTTGATTTCATGATAGCAGCTATTCTTTCTGTAGTGAAGTGGAATCTCAGCATTGTTTTCATTTGCATCTCTCGAATGACCAGTGATGTTGAACATTTTTTCATGTATTTACTTGCTATTTCTACTTCTGTGTCTGAGAAATGTCTGCTCATTTCAGATGCCCATTTTTGGATTGGGTCTTTAAATTTGGGAGGTCTGATCTTTTTAAGTTCTTTATAGATTCGAGATAGTAGACCTTTGTCTGAGAAAATGCAGGTGAAGATTTTTTCCCACATTGTGGGTTGTCTCTTCACACTGCTGGTGGTTTCTCTTGCTGTGCAGAAGCTTTTTAATAAGAAGAGATCCCACTTGTTGATTGTTTGTGCTAGTTCACAGGCAACTGAGGTTTTGTTCATAAAATCTTTTCCTACACTGAAGTCTTCAAGGGTTCTACCTAACCTCTGTTTCAACCGGTTCAGAGTTTCTATTTTAATATTTAGATCTTTAATCCATTTTGATTTTAGTTTAGTGCATGGTGAGAGATATAGGTCTAGTTTGAATCTTTGGCAAGTTGAAGCCCAATTTTTCCAGCACCATTTCTTAAAGAGGCTATCTTTCCTCCAGTGAGGGTGTTTGGCTCCTTTGTCGAAGATGAGATGGCTGAGTGTGTCTGGCGTTGTTTCTGCATCTCCTAATCTGTTCCACTGGTCCTCAGGTCTGTTTCTTTGCCAGTACCATGCTGGTTTTATCACAGTAGCTTTGTAGTAGAGTTGCAGGTTGGGGATTGGGATACCCCCTGCCATGTCTCTGTTACCTAGAATTGCTTTTGCTGTTCTGGGTCTCTTCTTGCTCCAAATGAATTTTTGGATTGTTTTCTCAAGGACCATGAAGTATGCTCCTGGGATCTCAATTGGAATTGCATTAAATCTATATAGCAGTTTTGGAAGTATGGCCATGTTCACTATATTAATCCTTCCTACCCAGGAGCAGGGGATGTCTGTCCATTTTCTGATATCATCTTCAATCTCTCTTTTCAGAATGCCATAGTTTTCAGAGAAGAGGTCTTTGATTTCTTTCATTAGGATGATTCCTAGGTATTCCAGTTTTTTGGATGCTATTGTGAAAGAATTTGCCCTATTTCTCTCTCAGTGAGTCTGTCATTGGTGTAGAGCAATACTATTGATTTTTGTGTGTTAACCTTGTAACCAGCTACTTGACTGAATTTGGTTATTAAGTCTAGAAGACTTTTGGTGGAGTTCTTGGGGTCTTCTATATAGAGTATCATGTCATCTGCAAATAATGACAATTTGACTTCTTCATTTCCTATCTTTATTCCTTTTATTTCTTTCTCTTGTCTAATTGCCATGGCTAATGTTTCCAGAACTATATTGAACAAGAGTGGTGATAGTGGACATCCTTGTCTTGTTCCTGCTTTTAGTGTGAAGGATTTCAGTTTTTGACCATTTAGTATGATATTGGCTGTTGGTTTTTCATAGATGGCTTCTATCGGTTTGAGGTAGAGACCATCTATTCTAATTTTTTGTAGGGTTTTTATCATAAATGCATGTTGGATTTTGTCAAATGCTTTTTCTGCATGTATGGAGATTATCATATGGTTTTTGTCCTTGGCTCTATTGATACAGGGTATTACATTGATTGATTTGCATATATTGAACCATCCCTGCATCCCTGGGATGAATGCCACTTGATCAGGGTGTATGATCTTGATGATCTTCTGCATTCTGTTTGCCAGTATCTTATTAAGGATTTTTGCATCTATGTTCATTAGTGAGATTAGCCTATAGTTCTCTTTTTCAGTTGGGTCTTTCTCTGCTTTGGGGATCAAGGTGATGCTTGCTTCCAGGAATGAATTTGGGAGTATTGCTTCCCTTTCAATTTCATTGAAGAGTTTAAACAGTAGTGGCAGCAGTTCCTCTCTAAATGTCTTGTAGAATTCAGCAGTGAAGCCATCAGGGCCCGAGCTTTTCTTAGTTGATAAGTTTTTAATTACATTTTCAATTTCATTGGTTGATATTGGGTTGTTCAGAATTCTTAGGTCTTCTTCGTTCAACTTTGGTAATTCATATGTATCTAGGAATCTGTCCATTTCTTCTGTGTTGTCCATCTTATTGACATGTAGGTTCTGGAAGTAGGTATTGATGATCCTCTGGATTTCTGCTGGGTCTGTTGTAATTTCACCCTTTTCCTTCCTAATTGCATGGATTTGGGCCTTTTCTTTCCTTTTTCTGACATGGTTGGCTAAGGGTTTATCAATTTTGTTGATTCTTTTGAAGAACCAACTCTTGGCTTCATTGATTTTTTGTATCATTCTCTTAGTCTCCACTGCATTGATTTCTCCTCTGATCTTTATAATTTCCTCCCTTGTATGAGCTCTGGGGTTGTCTTGTTCTTCTTTTTCTAGAAGCTTGAGGTTCAGCATCAGGTTGTTTAATTGGGCTTGTTCTGTTTTCCTAATATGCATATTCACTGCTATGAATTTCCCTCGTAAGACTGCTTTCATTGTGTCCCATAGATTCTGATATGTTGTATTGTCATTGTCATTTAATTGAAGGAACTGTCTGATTTCTTCTTTAATTTGCTCTGTGACCCATTGGTTATTCAGAAGTGTGTTGTTCAATTTCCATGTGTTTATGAAATTTTTTGAGTTTCTTTTGCTATGGATCTCCAATTTCATCGCACTATGGTCTGATAATATACAGGGGATAACTTCAATTCCTTTGCACTTACTTAAACATGTTCTATGTGTGAGTATGTGGTCTATTTTGGAGAATGACCCATGTGCAGCTGAGAAGAATGTGTATTCTGATTTTGTGGGGTGGAAGACTCTGGAAACATCTGTTACGTTCATTTGTTCAAGAGTTCAATTGAGTTCTAGTATTTCATTACTTATTTTTTGTCTAGTCGATCTATCTATTTGTGATAGTGGGGTGTTGAGGTCCCCCACTACAATTGTATTAGTGCATATATGACTTTTCATGTCCGTTAGTATTTGTTTTATATAGTTGGGCCCACTAGTGTTTGGTGCATAGATATTTATGATTGTCATCTCTTCCTCTTGGATTCGTCCCTTTACAAGGATGTAGTGTCCTTCTTCATCTCTCTTAATTAGTGTTAGTTTGAAATCTACTTGATCTGCAAAGAAGATAGCTACTCCTGCTTTTTTTGGGGTTCCTGTCACATGCAGTATTGTTTTCCACCCTTTAACTTTCAGTCTATGAGTTTCCTTTTGAATGAAGTATGTTTCTTATATGCAGCATATTGTTGGATTTTGCTTCTTGACCCATTCTGCCAGTCTCTTTCTTTTGATTGGTGAATTGAGACCATTAACGTTGATGGTTATAACTGAAATGTATTGACTTGTCATTGCCATGACTTTTTCTTTTTGTTAGGTTCTCCCCCTTTACATTTAATTTTTTGTCATACCAGATGGGTTCATTCTGCTTTGCTTCCTGGGGTTGTGATCCTCAATGTCTGTTCCTAGGATATTGTGTAAAATTCTTTGGAGTGCTGGTTTGGTATTCATGAAGTTCCTAAGGTGGTCTTTGTCATGAAAGTATCTTATTTCTCCATCCATTTTGAAAGACAGTTTTGCAGGGTACATCAATGTGGGTTGGAGGCTGTTTTCTTTTAGGACTTAGAATATGTCACTCCAAGCTCTTCTTGCCTTGATGGTTTGTGTTGAGAAGTCTGCTGTGATTCTGATGGGCTTTCCTTTGTATGTGATTTGTTTCTTTTCTCTAACTGCTTGTAGAACTTTGTTCTTCTGTTGATTTTCTGGAATCTTAACAATTATATGCCTATGTGTAGATTTTTTTTGATCAAGGCTATTTGGAGTCCTATATGCCTCACTTATCTGTATGTCAAGTTCTTTTCCCCTGCTTGGGAAGTTTTCTTCCACTACTTTTGTGAAGAGTTTTTTTTATGTCATCTGCACTCTCTCCTGTTTCTTCATTGACTCTAATCAGTCTTATGTTATTCTTGTTTGCATCGTCTAGCAGCTGCTGGATTGATTTCTCATGTTCCCTTATAATTTTGAAGCAATTTTTCTTTTCCTCCTCACTAATTGCAATCTTATCTTCTATATCTGAAATTCTGTCCTCACATTGGCTCATTCTGCTGTGTAGACTTTCAGTGGAGTTTTTCATGTCCTGGAAATCTATTTGCATCTGTTTTATGGATTCCATTTGTTTCCTATGCTGGGATTCCATCATGGTCCTGAGCTCCTTTCTAGATTAATCATGTCTTGCACTAGGAGCACAATTTCTCCTGTTATCTGAGAAATTATTTCTGATTTCATTTTTTCCAGATCCCCTTTTGTTGCCAGTTCAGTGGATCCAGGTGGTTGAGTATCAGAGTGTTCCATCTCATTTCCCTTTGGGGTTGCTGTAGGTGATCTGGAAGTCTGGTTTTGAGACTTATTTACATGTTTTCTCATTTCGACTGGGGGGGTGCTGTTGGCACCTGCACGGGTTACCTCCTCTGAGCTGGGAGAGGTGGAACAGGGGCTGGGAGCAGTGGTAGAGATGGTGGCCCAAAAGCCTTTTCCTGTGGGCTGAGAGCAGTGGGAGGGATGGGTGCTGGGAAGCCCCTTCCTCTGGACCAGGAGCAGTGGGATGGCAGCTCAGAAGCCCCTACCTCTGGGCTGGGAGTGGTGGGAGGGATGGTGGCCCAGAAGCCCCTACCTGTGGGCCGGGAGTGGTGGGAGGGATGGTGGCCCAGAAGCCCCTTCCTCTGGGCCAGGAGTGGTAGGACAGAAGGTGGCCCAAAAGCCCTTTCCTCTGGACTGGGAGCAACAGGAGGGATGGTGGCCGGGAAGCCCCTTCCTCTGGACCAGGAGCAATGGGATGGCAGCTCAGAAGCCCCTACCTCTGGGCTGGGAGAAGCGGGACTCAGTACCACTGTCTGGTGGTCCGGTGTCCTCTGTGTCTTTGTAGTGTGGAACCAGGTGGCTGTACAGAGGAGCGAAGGGAGGTCCAGTGGATTGTTGCCGGGGTGCGGTCTGATTCGGAGTGTTCCATGGGACTTGCGACCTCGGTAGGGCATCATTCCTTGATTTCTTGATAGCAGCCATTCTTTTTGGAGTGAGGTGGAATATCATCATTACTTTAATTTGCATCTCTTGAATGACCAGTGATGCTGAACATTTTTTCATATATTTATTTGCCATTTCTTATTATTTTTTTGGTACTGTGGATTGAACTCTGGTCCTTGCACTTTTGAGGCAGGTGGCAGAACAACTGAGCTAAATCCCCATCCTGCCGTTTCTAATTCTTTATCTGAGAAGTGTCTTTTTATTTCAGATGCCCATTTTTGGAATGGGTCTTTAAATTTGAGGGATGTGATTTTGTTTAGTTCTTTATATATTCTAGATAATAATCCTTTATCTGAATAGCTGGTAAAAATTTTTTCCCACTCTGTAGATTGTGTCTTCATTATGTTGGTAGTTTCTCTTGCTGTGTAAAAGCTCTTTAATACAATGAGGTCCCAGTTGTTGATTCTTTGTAGTAGTTCCCATGTGGTCTGGGTTTTGTTCATGAAGTCTTTGCCTACTCCTATGTCCTAAAGCATTCTACCTATTCTCTCTTCCAGAAGATTTAGTGTTTCTGTTTTAATATTTAGGTCTTTGATCCATTTCAATTTTAAGTTAGTGCGTGGTGAAAGATATGGGTCTAGTTGCAATCTTCAGCATGTGGAAAGCCAGTTTTTCCAGCACCATTTATTAAAGAGGCTATTTCTCTTCCAGTGAAGGTGTTTGGCTCCTTTGTCAAAGATAAGGTGGCTGAGTGTGTTTGGAGTTGTTTTTGCATCTTCTCGTCTGTTCCATTGATCTTCAGGTCTGTTCTTTTGCCAGTACTATGCTGTTTTTATGATGGTAGCTTTGTAGTATAATTTCAGGTCAGGGATTGTGATATCCCCTGCCTTGCCTTTGTGGCCCAGAATTGCCTTTGCAGTTCTAGGTCTCTTCTGGTTCCAAATGAATTTTAGGATGTTTTTTCTAATTCTGTGAGGTATTCTATTGGGAATTTGATTGAGATTGCATTTAATCTGTATAATAATTTTGGAAGTATGGCCATTTTCACTATATTGGTTTTTCCTATCCAAGAACAAGGGATATCTTTCCATTTTTTGATATTCTCTTCAATCTCCTTTTTCAGAGTACTATAGTTTTCAATGTAGAGATCTTTTACTTGCTTCATTAGATTGATTCCTAGGTATTTCATTTTTTTGGATTCTATTGTGAAAGGGATTGTTTCTCTAATTTCTCTCTCCATGAGTCTGTTATTTGTGTACAGGAAGACTTTTCAGCGTTGCCTTTGTTTCCAGCTATGCCACTAAATTTTGTTATCAAATCTAAAAGTCTTTTGGTGGAGTTTTTTGCGTCTTCTATGTAGAGTACCATGTCATCTACAAATAATGATAATTTAACTTCTTCCTTTCCTATCTTATTCCTTTTATTTATTTCTCTTGTCTAATTGCTATGGCTAATGTTTCCAGGACATATTGAACAAGAGTGGTGACAGCAGACATCCTTATCTTGTTCCTTATTTTAGAGTGAAAGCTTTCAGTTTTTGTCCATTTAATATGATGTTGGGCTGTTGGTTTGTCATAGATAGCTTTTATCAGATTGAGATAAAGACCATCTATACCAATTTTCTGTAGGGTTTTTATCATGCATGGGTGTTGGACCTTGTCAAATGCTTTTTCTAGATCCACTATATGAGAGGATCATATAGCTTTCATCCTTGGCTCTGTTAATATAGTGTATTACATTTATTGATTTGTGTATGTTGAAGCATCCCTGTATCCCTGGGATAAATCCAACTTGAGATCATACTCTTAAGTGAAATAAATTAGACACACATGTTTAAATATCACATTGTTTCTCTGATGTGAGAAACTGAATGTGGAAATAAGGATTGAGAGGTATAATGGATCCTGGGAAATGGGAAGAAAGTGTTCTATGGAGTTCAGACTGGCCTTGAACTCTTGATGTAGCCCAGGCTGGCCTTGAACTTGCAGCTATTTTCTTGCTGCAGCCTCCCAAGTGCTGGGATTACAGGCGCGTGCCATCACACCAAGTTAGAAAGTTCTTATTGGTTGTTTATAAAAATAACTTCCTAAAACATTGGTTCTAGATAAAAGAAGCCAATAGTTTATATTTTTTACTTATTTCTTAAATGATAAAAACAAAAAAGTTGTGCATATTAGTAGGGTAATCCCATTTGTCCATTTTTGCTTTTGTTTCCTGTAGTTTTTGACACTTGTCCAAAAGAATTCTTGCCCATTCCAATGTCCCAAAGCATTTCCTGTGTTTTCTTCAAGTAATTTTGAGTATCAGATCTTACATTCGTCTTTAATATGTTTTGAGTTGATTTTTGTAACTGGTGAGAGATAGTGGTCTAATTTCATTCTTCTCCATGTAAATAGCCAATTTTCTCAGCACTATTTATTAAAAAGACCATCTTTTCTCTACAGAAACCAAAGAGTCTCTATTTGTTTCCACTGGGTTATGTGTCTGTTTTTACGCCAATTCTGTGCTATTTTGATTACTACTACTATGTAGTATGTTTTGAAGTCAAATAGTGTAATGCCCCTGCTTTGTTCTTTATGCTCTAGATGGCTTTGGCAATTCAGTGTGTGTGTGTGTGTGTGTGTGTGTGTGTGTGTGTGTGATTTCATAAATTTTAGAATTTTTTTCCAGTTCTGTGAAGAATGTCATTAGTATTTTGATAGGGACTGCACTGAATCTGTAAATCACCTTGGGTAGTGCGGACACTTTAGCAGTATTGATTCTTCCTATCCATGAACATGGGGTCTCTTTCCTCTTTAATGTGTCCTCTTCAATTTCTTTCATCAATGTTTTACAATTTTCATTATAGAGATCTTTCATCTTTTTGGTTAAACTTATTTCTAGGTATTTTACTATATTTTTGTGGTTATGATAAATGGCATTGCTTTCTTGATTTGAATTTCAGATAATTTCTATTGTTTTTTATATATTGATTTTATATCTTGCTTTGTTAAATTCATTTATTAGTTCTAATAGTTTTCTGGTGGAATTTTTGGGGTTTTATAAGACAATGTCAACTGCAAACATTTACAATGTGATGTTTTCTCTTCTAATTTGGATGCCCTTTATTTCTTTCTCTTGCCTGGTTGCTCTGGCTAGGAATTCCATAATGTTGAATAAAAGTGGTAAAAGTTGTCTTATTCCAGATCTTAGAGGAATCTTTCAGCTCTTCCCATTCAGTATAATGTTAGCTGTTAGCTTATTGTAACTCTCTGGACTTTGTTCTATTGAGGTATGTACCTTCTATACCCAATTTATTCAGCATTCTTATCACAAAACATGGTTTAATATTATCAAATATATTTTCTGCATCTGTTGAAGTACTCATCATGATCAACTGGTTTGGCATATGCAAGTCAATAAAATGATAAAATACGTAAGTAGAATGAAGGACAAAAACCATAAGAGAAACTGCTTTACAACTATGTTCATTAAGGACACTGGCCTGCAGTTTTATTTTCTTTTTCTATTTTGTTACATCTTTATGTGGTTTAGATGAGTAATGCTAGCCTCACAGAATGTCTTTAGTAAAATTCTCTTCTGTTCTATTTTTTTGAAATAACTTATGAAGAAGTGGTATTAGGTTTTTATTAAACGTTTGTTAGAATCTAGCAATAAAGCTACCTAGTTTTAGCTTTTCTTTGATGGGAAGTTTTTTGAAATATTCATTTGGTCTCTTTTCATGTTATTCATCTTTCAGGTTATCTACTACATGATTCAGTCTTGATAAGGTATATGTGTTTAGAAATTTATCTATTTCTTCTAGGTTATCAAATTTGTTGCAATAGTTGTTCATAATAATAGCTAATGATCTTTTGTATTTCTGTAGTGTCAGTTATAATGTCTCTTTTTCATCTCTGTTTTTCTATTTTTGGATCTTTATTCTCTTTTTCTTAGTTTAGCTAATGATTGTCTCTTTTGCTTCTATTTTCAAAAAGAACTATCATTTTGTTTCATTTATCTTTGTGAGGTTTTTCAATTTCATTTATTTCTGGTCTCATCTTTATTATTTTTTCCTTCCACTAATTTGGAATTTGGTTTGTTCTTATTTTTCTAGTTTCTTGAGATGCAGATATAGATTGTGTACTTGCAATGTTTCTACTTTTCTTAATATAGGCACTGATAGCTCTAAAATCCCTTTTTAGTAATGCTTTTTCTGAATCTCATGGGTTTGGGTATATTGTGTTTCCATTTCCACTTGTTTCAAGAAATTTAAAAAATTCCTTCTTGACTTTTCTTTTTATCAATTGGTAGTTCAAACATAAGTTGTTTAATTTCCATGTATTTGTATAATTTCTAAAGTTTTTCTTATAATTGAAACCTAGTTTTATTGCATCATGGTTGTGAAAGATAATATAATTTCAACTTTTAAAATATTTGCTGAGACTTGTTGTGTGACCTATCATATGGTCTTTCCTGGAAAATATTCCATGTGCTGATGAGAAAACTGTGCATTCATCGGATGCTGGGTATAATGCTCTGCAGGTATCTATTAAACCAATTTGGTCCAGGACACAAGTAATTATCTTTGTTGATTTTTTTTGACTGGATGATCTTTCCAGTGCTTAAAGTGGAGTGTTTAAGCCCCGCCCCAACTCTTATTTTATTGGAATGCACCTCTCCATTTAGGTCTATTAATATCTGCTTCATATAATTGTGTGCTCTAATATTAATACATACTTAGAATTGTTATTTTATTTTCATGAAATGACTCTTCATCATTATATAATAAAATTTTCTTGCTGGGCATGGAGGCACATGTCTGAAATCTCAATGCTTGAGAGGCTGATGCCAGAAGATCACAAGTTTGAGGCCAGCCTGGGCTACTAGTGAGTTCAAGGCCAGCCTGGACAACATAGTGAGATCCTGATGATGATGATGATGATGATGATGATGATGATGATGATGATGATGATGATGATGATACTGATATAACCATGGCTATTCCTACTCTCTTTTGGATTTTACTTTCATAGAATATCTTACCCTATTTCTTCACTTTCTGTCTATGTGTGTCCTTAGGGGTAAAATGAGTTTCTTGTAAGCAAGAGTTAGTTGGTTCTTCTTTTTAAAAATCCATTAATTCACCCTATGCCTTTTAATTGGAAAACTTAATTCATTTACATTGAAGGTAATTATTCATTGATAAGGTTTTCTACAGTCATTATGTAACTGGTTTTCTAGTTTAGTTGTCTTTCTTTTATTTCTTTCTCCCTCACTTAGTCTTCATTTGTGGTTAAGTGATTTACTCTAGTAGTATGTTTTGATTCCTTATTATTTTTGGTTTGTGTTATGGTTTAGAACTTAAACATCCCCCAACAATTCATATGTTGAAGGCTTGATCCTCAATACAGTAGTGTTCAATAGAGTAATCCATTTATGAATTCATAACTTAATGAGCTATTGGGAGGTGGTAGAAAGTATAGAAGGTAGGCCTAGTTGAAGGAAGTAGTCAGGGAGGGCATGCCCTTGAAGAATATATATTTTGTCCTTGGCCTTTCCCCTCTCTCTGTACTTCCTAGCCACCATGAGTTGAGAAGATTTGCTCTGCCCAATGCTGTCTACTATGATATTCTGCCTCACCACAGGCCCTTAACAATGGAGTCAAGTAAACACAGACTGAAATCTCTGAAACCGTGTGTCAAAATAAACTTTGCTTCTTTAAGTTGATTTTCTCAGGTATTTTTTCATAATAACAGAAAATTGACTAAAATTTATTATAAAATTTTGCTTTGTGGTTGCCTCAAGGCTTACAATATCATCTTTTGATATAACAAGCTGTTCAACTGGGGATCAAACTTGGGACCTTCCATTTTCGAGGCAGGCAATGGAACCACTGAACTAAAACCCTGGCCAAACAAGCTACTTTGAAATCAGCAACTTAATGTGATCATAAAGATAAGAACAGGAACAAGAGAAAATACATCAATAAGAAAATGCTCCAATTGTATTCCATTCCTTCATACATCTTGAGTTTTAGATATTGCACTTTACATCTTTCTGTATTGTCTATCCCTAAACATATTAATGTAGTTATCACACTTATTTATTTATTTATTTATCTATTTATTTTTGTGGTGCTGGGGATCAAACCCAGGGGCTTGTACATGCTCATCATGCACTCTACCACTGAGCTAGGCCCCCATTTCCCTTTTTGAGATAAGGTCTCACTATGTCGCCCAGGCTCAAATTTAGGCTCAAGTGGTCTTCCTGCCTCAGACTGCTGAGTAGCTGAGACTACCAGTGTGTGCCTCAGGCTTGACTAATGTAGTTAATGTTATTTTTAATTGTTTTGTGTTTTAGCCTTATACTAAAGATATTGTTTACACACCATGCTTACAATATTAGGACACTCTGAATTTGTCTTTCTATGTTTTATTCTTATTCATTGTCTCTTTCAGCTTGAAGAACTTTCTTTAGTATTTCTCATATAACATGTCTGGTGGAAATATATTATCTTAGTTTTTGTTTGTCTATGTATGTCTTCATCTCTACTTCATTTCTAACAGATGGCTTTACTGGGTACAACATTCTTGGTTGACTGTTTTTTCCTTCAGTATTGTGAAAATCTCATGCCACCATTTCCTATCCTATAAGATTTCTAGTGGGAACCCTGCTACCAGATAAACTGGGACTCCTTATATCTGGTTTCTTTTCTCTTGGAGCCTTGAGAATCTTCTCTTTATTTTTCACCTTTGAGAGCTTGATTGTAAGATGTTTTGGGGTAGAGTTGATTGAGTTAAATTTGACTGGTGACATTTGACCTTCCTGTATCTTTTGTATCTTTGTTTGGAAAATGTTATTTCTTCGAATAAACTTTCTATCCCTTTGGTATTTTCAAGTCCTCTTTGCATCAAAATAATCTGAATACTTGCTCTTTTAATACAGTGGACCCTTGAGTTATGACTGGCTTGACATATGAACAACTTGGGTTATGACTGAAATTTTAGTTTTCACTTCTGACCAGAGTCTTAAGTTATGACCTGAATGCCAGCCACTTGTGCTTCCAGAGCGTCTCAGATACAGATTTAACCTTTAAAGAGTTCTTGAAGGAACATTACAACATCGTTTCCTGTGTGGGATTATTTGAAAAATCGTGGGCCAATGTCTCTCTAAGGACACTGAGATCTGCCTGTATACAGGAGGGAGATTTTGAAGGCTGTGCAGAGGAGCCTGAGCCTTCAATTGACCAACTTGAGTAATAACCAGCCCTCGAGAATGAATTGAGTTCATAAGTCAAAGGTCCACTATACTGTTTCCAAGTTCCTATAAGCTATCTTTATTCTTGTTTATTCATTTTTCTCTCCAAATGGGTATTTTCAAATAGTCTGTCTTCAAGCTCATTAATTGTTCCTTTGGTTTGATCTATCCTGCCTTTTATTATGTTCTTAATTTTGCACAGTATGTTTTTTGGCACAAAAATTTATTTGATTTTTTACAAACGGCTCCCATCTCTTTATTGTTTCCCTGTTGAAGTACTGAAACACTTTTCTGTGTTTTCAAGACCACTGAATTTCCTTTAAACAGTTGTTTCAAATTCTCTATCTGAGCTTTCTCTTATACTGATTACTATCTGGTCATTTTGATTGTTTGTTTTTTGAATTCTTTCAGTTTTTTGGTTTTTTTTTTTGTACTGGGGATCAAACTCAGGACTTTGTGCTTGCCAGGCAGGCGACAGAACGACTGAGCTAAATCCCTGGCTGTTTGTTTTTTGAGACAGGGTCTTGCTATGTAGTCCAGGCTGGCCTTGAATTTGAGGGGATCCTCTTGCCTCCGCCTCCCAAATGCTGGGATTACAGGCATGTGCCACCATGCCTGGCTATTTTCTGTTATCTTATTAGATGAGGTTATGGTTTTCTGAAAGCTCCTGATTCCTTTTGGGGTGAGACATCATCTGGACACTGAAAGGTTAGGTTTCCTAATCTGGCTTTGTCTATTCTTATCTGTCCAGAAATTCTAAGCAGGCTGTTTATTTTCTCTGAGCCTGTAGTTACTTCCACTATTTTAGCAATTAATGATGCCCAGGTCAGTTTGCTGAGTCTGCTATTGTGTTGTTTTTGTTTCAGTCCCAGAGGGCAAACCAAACCCAGGTTTGTTCCAAATGCACTGTGGTTGTGTTGTTCAGAAAGAACCAGGAAAGCACCTAGAAGGAAGTCTGTTCCTCCAAGATTTCCCTGGGGATGAAGTAGGCCCAGATGCTTCATCCATGGCTACCAGCCTGTGGTCTAGCACTGTAGGAGTCTGCTGGTTCTAGGCACAGTCACTTTTTTTTTTTTTGGTACCGTGGATCAAACTCCGGTCCTCGCGTTTGCGCAGCAGGCGGCGAAACCACTGAGCTAAATGGCACAGTCACTTTTGATGGACCAGCCCTAGGCTGCTAGGTTCAGTAATACCTTGGTTCACAAATGCCTTTTTCTGCAAACAATCCAGTTCACAAACAGAAGTGTTCAGCAAAATTTGCTTCCATTCTCAAACTTTGCATCAGGTTATGCTAAATATGATGGGGAAACTGGATTCAGTTTGTGACCAGGATCATGGAACAAATTAAGTTTGTGAGCCGAGGTACCACTGTAATACTTCTGGCCATCAATGCTGTCTAACTGTGTCATATCCTGAGCCCACAGCCTTCCAAGACCAGGACAACCTAAGATAGGACCAAGGCCACATCACTCTGGAATACCTATTGCTGAGGTAAACTGGTGCTCCAAGAATGCTGTAACCAGCCCCAGTTAATACTAGCTGGAATGGAAGTGTGATAGACTTGGGTGTATTCCTTGGACACTGGAGCTTTCCAGATGCTCTGTCCATAGACTGGGGATAGGGACCATTAGGACCTGCCCAGTGTTGGGTTTTACTAGCCTAGCATTACCTTCCAGGGAAAAATCTTGTGCTCACCATCCTGTCCTATGCCCCAGCAAATGGGATCTTGTATCATTTTTTTTTGGTACAGGGGATCGAACTCGGGACCTTGCACTTCCGAGGTAGGCAGCGGAACCACTGAGCTAAATCCCCAACTCAGGGGTCTTGTATCAGGTTAGGGTCAGGGTAGTTTTGGTGAAGGCAGTGTTTCTCCACCTAGGCAGATACTCCTGGGTCATGCCTGAGTCTCACAGTTGCAAGGACCTTCATGGTCTCAGGGGTACACTGAGGCCCATACTGCAATTGGTGGTGATGCAGGCTTAAATAGGAATGTCCCATTGGGGTACAGGTCTCTGCCCATTATCTGGGCAGTTCTAGAACTGCACCTGTGAGGACTAGTCTGGGAATAGCTGTGTTGCCCCAAGTTGGGGGACAAGTGATAGAGACTCAGGCTGACACTGAGCTGGGTCACACCTGTCTTACAGCTGCAGGTGCCTGCACAGTGTTGGGAGGAGGGGAGATGTACCCTAGACCCACTGCAAGGCTGAAAATGCTGTGATTTAAATGTGAATCTCCCACCAGTGCACAGATCTCCACCTGATGCTGAGGTCTGTGAGCTCTGGCCTGAGTCCGGGGCATTGAGTTTCTCCCAGGTGCAGGGTCTCACTGCAGCAGGCCTGCACTGGGGTCCAAGATAAAGTCCTGTGCTAATTTTCATGCCTGGCTCCCAGGAGGTGGAGTCTTACTTCCCCTTCTGCTCCCAGGGCTAGGAAAAAGGGTGGTGCTTGTGGTCAGCCTAAGGCATGCTCTCTGGCTCTACTGGTACTGGCCTGGTGGTAGAGGTCCTTGGGCTTTTCCTGGTGCTGGTTTCACCATGATAAGCCTGGAACTGGGTCTCCAGACTAAACCTTGGATTTAATTCTCTCTCTCCCTTTCCCAAGCAGGATGCATATCCTGCCATGCTGGGTTGCTTGGAGTTGGGGGAGGGGTGATGCAGGGGACTTGTTTTTGTTTGTTTTGAGACAGGATCTTATTATAGTCCAGCTGCTCTTAAACTCACTATGTACCCCAGGCTGGCCTTACAAATGTGCAATCCTCCTGCCTCAGCTCCCGAGTGCTGGGAATTCCACCACACCTTACTTCAGGGAACTCTTTCCTTTCTGCCTTCTTCAGTGTGTTTTTGTTTCCTTGTACTAAAAGCAGCCAGCATGGTCTTTCACCTGATTTCCTGTGAAGGTAGTCTGATGCATAATAGCTGTTTGACTTAGTGTACCTGTCAGGAGATGATGGCAAGAGAACCTTACTGAGTTGCCCTCTTGCTCTACTTGTCCTATGCTGCAAATTCTATACAGTCACTCCTCCATATCTGCTGGGGATTTGATCCAGGAATCTCTACCTCCTCACCAACAGTACAAAATCCAATGATGCTCTAGTTTTTATATAAAATGATATAACATTTGCATCTAACCTATGCACATTTTTCTTTATATTTATATTTGTATTTACTTATTTTGAAATGGTGTCTTACTTTGTTCCCCAGGATGGTCTTAAATTTTGGGGCTTGAGTCAGCCTCACGGCTCAGCCTCCCAAGTAGCAGGGCTACAGGCCTATATCACCTTGCCTAGCTTCCTTCGGTATATTTTACTTTAAGTTTTTATTAGTACATGTTTGCAGTACATAGTGATCACATTCATCATGGGGAGATGGTACATGTACATAACACATCTTAATTCTTTTTATTTCTTTCTCCCCCCTCCTTCCATCTCTTGGTCCCTGTCCCATTTACAAAAGATCTTTCTCCCTGTTTCCTATTATCTTTTATGTTGCTCTTTAAATTATTTATACTTTGAGTTTCTTATATAAGAGAAACTATGCAATATTAAAGCTTATGTGTCTGATTTATTTCACTTAATATTAGTCTCAAGGTGCATCCATTGTTCTACAAATGATTCAAATTTATCCCTCTTTATGACAGAATAATACTACATTGTGTGTAAATACCACATTTTTTAATCTATTCATCTGCTGATGGACATATAGGCTGCTTCCAAGATTTAGCTATTATGAATTGTGCTATCAACATGGATATGAATGTATCACTGTAATATGACATCTTTTAACTCCTTCAGGGAGATACCTAGAAGGGGAATAGCTTGGTTGGGTGGAATTTCTACTTTTAGCTTTTTGAAGAATCTCCATATGGATTTTTATAGTGGTTCTACTTGTTTATGTCCCACCAACAATGTAGAAGCGTTCCTTTTCCCTGCAGTGTCACCAGCATTTGTTATTGCTTGATTTCTTGATGATACCCATTCTTTCTGGAGTAAGATGGCCTCAGTGTTGTTTTAATTTGCATTTCTCTAATGGCCAGAGATACTGAATATTTCATGCATTTATTGGCCATTTGTACTTCTTTTGAGAAATGTCTATTTCAGTTGCCCATTTTTTTGATTCAATGTTTTATCAAGAAGGGTCTAATTTTTTTGAGTTCTTTATATATTAGTCTTCTGAGGAATAGCTGGCAAAATTTTTTTCCCAATCTGCAGGTTGTCTCTTTGTTGGTTTTTTCCTTTGCTGTGCAACTTTTTAATTTGCTATAATCCCATTTGTTGATTCTTGATGTTATTTCTTGTGTAATTTGGGTTCTGTTCAAAAGTCCTTGACTGTGCCTATGTCTTCAAGAGTTTTACCTATGCTGTCCTCCAGGAGATTAAGTGTTTAATATTTAGATTTTTGATCCATTTTGATTTTATTTTAGTATTTGGTGAGATGTATGAGTCTATATTCAATCTTCTTTGTGTCTATAGCCAGCTTTCCCAGCATTCTTTGTTAACTACCTACCAGTCCAATTATTTAAACACAGGATGACCAAAAATTGCATATTTTTGTTAATTTTTATAAGCTAATATAACAGGAAGTATAAAAATGACAATTTTATCAAATTTATTAAATATTTTTTTCTATGTATGATGTATCTTAAAACATTTGATACAAAACACAATGTTACAATCTGGCCAGTAGTATCTAGTCTCTTTCCAAATTCTTTTTTTTTGGTACTGGGATCGAACTTGGGTCCTTGCGCTTGCGAGGCAGGCGGCAGAACCACTGAGCTAAATTTCTGGCCCTCTTTACAAATTCTTTTTGCATAATTGTCTTTTTTTTAACTGCACACTTCACACTGTTGTGTTGGCCTTTCCTTTTTTTCCTGTGGGTAGTATAATTTCAATAAAATGTCCACCACTAAATGGAATGGTGAAGATATGGATGATGGATGTCCTGGTTGTGTTTCACTATCCCATATTTTTCAAAATTGTAAATGAATTTTTGAACCCCCTTCTTCTGAATAAATTGTTATTTATTTTATGAGCTCCATATTGTCCGGTCCAAGAGGTGCAAAAATATCTTATAATAGTATTTTTTTTTTTTCGGTACCAGGGATCAAACTCAGGACCTTGTGCTTGCAAGGCAGGTGGCAGCACCACTGAACTAAATCCCCTGCCCTTATAATAGTACTTTTTTCCTAGCTTTTTGATTACAGGGTAGCTTGTTTTCCTCTGTGATATGCTAACATTTCTCCCTTTTTCAGATTTTTCTTTTGCAGATCTTTTGCCACTTCCTTCCTATTCAGTCTTGATGTCCTAGATGTATCCATTTTGTATTGTAAAAGAATATCACTGAGCCACACATGGTGGTGCATGCCTGTAATCCCAGTACTCTGGAGGCCAAGCCAAGAGGTTCGTCACAAGTTCAAGGCCAGCCTGGATTACATAGCAAGACACTGTCTCAAAAACAAACAAACAGAAAAAATAAAAAATAAAAAAAAGAATATCACTGAGTTCTGGAATAAAAATTATATCTGACATACTTACAATAAGAGTAGTTATAAATTAAGCACAAAATTATAGGTTATTTTTCACAAATAAACATGAATTAGTAAAAAAATGACAAGAATTTATTAGATTTCACTAGAAACAAACATCAAAGGGAAATACATAAATAAAGAAGTATTAAAATAGTTGAAATAAAACAAATAAACAGATGTATCTTGTGCAAATAAGAATTGACTGGTTGAAATGACCCTTGTGGAGCTCAGGATAGTCACACTCCCTCCCTGGAGGTAAACTCCAGGCACATTCAGCTATCTGATCTTTGACAAAGTGGCCAAAGTATAAATCATCTCTGGATTACTTATAATATATAATGCAATCTAAATGGTATGCAAATAGTGATACAATATTGTTTAAGGAACAAGGACAAGGAAAAAACGCTGCACTTGTTCAATATAGATGCAACTTTTAAAAAAATTGTTTTTAAAGCTGGGCATGGTGCTGCATGCTTGTCATCCCAGTACTCAGGTAGGCTAAGCAGGAAGATCTCAAGTTAGAATCCAGCCTAGGCAATTTACTGATTTAATGAGATACTATCAAGAAAGAAAGGAAGAAAGAAAGAAAGAAAAAGAGAGAAAGGGCTGAGGATACAGGTAAGTGTGAAGGCCTGGGTTCAATCTCCCAGTACTGAAAAAAAAAATTGTTTTTGATTTTCAGTTCATTGACTCCAAAAATGCAGAATCCACAGGTAGGATTGGCTGACAGAAACAAAGGACCTGAGTGAATCACTCCCTTCCCTCCATTCAACTGTAAACACCACACCACCCTAACGTTTGTCCATGCTTCCACTATCCTAAAAGAGGTAGGCAAGGTAGCAGATCACTGACACCAGAGAGAGAGGCAGGCAGCCACTAGAGCCAGAGGTGTCTGATCATTTAAATGCTGGAAGCCTGAGTCACTGAGAGGCTCCTTTTTTCCCCCCTTTCCCCTTTTGCCTGTTCCTGCTGCTACCATCCTGTGATCTTCAATAAACGTAGCTATTTACATATTATGAGGTGTATGCATGGCAAGTTTTTTCATACATAAGATCCTGGACTATTTCTGGCCCACTCAACTGTAACAATCTGAGATCCAGCCAGTTTGGCTTATAGGCATCCTGTCCTCAAAGATAAACAAGATTAGCAAGGGGTAGAAATTAGGTCAAGTAAGATAGGGTGGAAATTCAGCTAGGTTCGTGATTAGAGTGGGATGATATTCTAAGACATCCATTGTTCCTTCATGGTCTGTATTTTCTTTATTATAAAGAGTAAAAAACCTAACTTGTTTAACTACAGATATTCATTAACATCTAAAACCATCCTTTAATTTTATGTATTACACAAAAGCATACATTTTATAAAAGGACTATATCATACTTGCTAGAGTCCTTTTTATTTTTTAAGTGCAGCTTTTCCCCTTTGCTTTCTGCACACCCCTTCCTCCCATTTAGTAAGAAGAGACTACTGTGGTCTTTGGTTGGAGGACACTGACAATATGCTTTGGCTCTTTTCTCTTAGGATACTTGCCGAGGTGGAGTGGGGAAACCAGTTGCCAAGTAAGGAGACCAAATATGGTGAATTCATCAGGCTGTGAGGAAGACTTTGTAGTCTACAATTAGAGGTCACATGGAGTGCTCTAACCTCCACTCCACTCCCTGCTTTTAACTTCATCTGTCTTTTAACTAACTTGCTGAGAGACCTGGAGCCAGAATTGTCTGGCCCACACCTCCCTAACCTCCTGCCCCACAGAAACCACAAGAGATAATTAAATGTTTGAAGCCACAAAGACTTGGGATGTTTCCAGACATACAATAGATAATATAAAGTTTTTGGTTATGGAAGGTGCTTAATAGCAGTTTGTTGTTGTTTGTGTTTTTTGCACTTGTGGTAAGTAAGGTTATCATGTGCAAAATTCCTAACATCTAATACTTTTTACAGTAAATTTCCTTTGACAAAAACATGTGGACTGGTGCCTTAGATTAACTCAATATCTTTTAATCCTGATACCAACCAAAATAATGTTGACTGGTCAATACTGCTTGGGAGATGTGCTCATTTTGGAGCAATACTAGAGGTACTATTGTCGTCCCCCCCCCTCCATTTTGGGAATCCCCAAAACTTAGGGCTTTACATTGAGCTTCATTTCCAGCCTTTTTTATTTTTCACTTTGAGACAGGGTCTCACTAAGTCGCTAAATTGCCCAGGTTGAGCTAGAACTTGTGGTCTTCCTGCCTCAACCTCTCAGAGTGCTGGGATTACAGGCATATGCCTCGATGCCTAGTAATAAAATCTTTTGTTTCTTTCCACCATCCGCTATTTTATTTTAGATTGGGGATTAAACCTATGGCCTCCAGCATGCTAAACACCTGCTAAGCACACACTCTTCTCCTGAGCAACACTCTCAGATCTCTTCAACCCTTTCTTAAAGTTACTTATGTTGACATGTATTCTACACTTTTCTCCATACCATATATATGCATATATTCAAATAAAATCTGATTTAGTAAGGAAAGACTCTGAAGTTCTTGTAGACGGTATACTTGTAATTCTTGAAGTTATATTTCATTTTTCAAAGTCTATTTTTTCCCCCCTTAGACTCTACTTACATAAGTGTCCAGTCCACCTGGGAGGCTGAGGAAGAAGGAACACGAGTTCCAGGACTGTGCGGGCCACACAGTGAGTTCAAGGCCAGTGAACAGCGTACTAGTGAGACTGTCTCAAAAAACCCAGATGAGGGCCGGGGATTTAGCTCAGTGGCACCGGGTCTGCCTCACGAGCACAAGGTCCTGAGTTCGATCCCCCGGTACCAAAAACAAAAACATAAAACAAAACCAAATAAATACATAAAAGGTCATCTTGAACATACCCTTTTTTAAAAAAAAAAAATTTTTTTTTTAACATACCCTTTTTTTTTGTTCCCCTCCTCCCGAAAGGAAGGACGTGGAGCAGGAGAGGTGGCGGAGGGGATGTTGGTATGCAAGAACCTTTTTTTCGTTTTCCTAATCTCCTTTCTGGAAACAAGGGCTCAACCAGACCCACCGACCTCTTCCTGTCACCCAGTCAGGAACTTTGCCACCTCAGCTTTCGGTTCTCCTCAGCCCCGCTCAGTCCCAAGGTCTTGGGAGGTGTGGTCTGGGGACCTCAAGGGGCGTGGGACGGGGGCGGGACGCTCAGGAGGCGTGGCATGGGCTCGGGGGCGCGCAGAGCGCAGCCTGGAAACCCTCAGCAGTGCGGAAAGAAAGGCGCGCGGCGGGCCACCCAACAAAGACTCGCTTCCGGGATCCTTTTAGGCTCTCACCCTTATTTGGGGAGGAAGGGGAACAACCAAAACGGCTCTTCAGTTCCAGTTCGACGGGACTGTCAGCCGGGCGTGGTGGCGCATGCCTGTAAACACAGCACTCGGAGGCTGAGGCAGGATTGCCCGCAAGATGGCAAGATCGAGGCCAGCCTGGGCTACATAGTGAGTTCAAGGCCAGCCTGAACTACATAGCAAGGCCCTATCTCAAAAAACAAAGCAAAACAAACAAACAAAAAAGATGGGGCTGTAGTGTATAAATCAGAGGGAGAGAAGCTGGAGATAAAGCAGAGGCCAGTCCTCCCTCCAATTAGCAAAGTTCAGGCAGTGACTAACTGCTTCTTTTTGTTTTGTTTTGGGTCTCACTACGTAGTCCAGCCTGGCCTTGAACTCACTCTTTGGCCTAGGCTGGCCGGAAGCTGACAGCAATCCTCCTACCTCAGGCTACTGAGGGCTGGGATCATGGGCGTGCACCACCAAGCCTGGTTTAACTCCCTCCTTCTTAGGGTGGGACAAGCGAGGACTCAGTAGCGATAACCCTGGATCACTTCTTTTGCTGAGTTCCAACAGGGAGCCATATAAACCTGAAATGCACCTTGAGTGCCGCCCAATACCAAAGCTGGACTGCTAAACTGGAAAAAAAAAACCAAACCCGCCCATTCTCCTCCTGCCTCCCCAGCGGTGACCGGCTGTAATCTGCGAAAGTCTCGTCTGGCCCTTGGGCATCTGGACGGTTAATAATTGGTGGCAGAGGGAGCCGGGCGAGGAAAGAGGGGAACGCGAGCGAGCACGCGATTCAGGCAGAACCAGCGCCGCGCGCGAGCCGGATTCCCGCCAGCCGCACAGGCGCCGCCTTCCGTTTTGCGGGTCCGGGCGCCTCGGGGAATTCCGGGCGCGCGAACGGCGCGGGGGTCCACATGGAGGCCGAGTCCTCGTCCGGCCCCGGGGGCCCGCAGCCCGGTGCGCTGCAGCCCGCGCGCGCACTCGGGAGCCTGCTGCTCAAGATCCGAGGCAAAGTCTTCACCTGGTGAGCGGCGCGGGACGCGCGGGCGGGTGGCGCGCACGTGTGCTGCGCGGGAGCAAAGGTGGCGACTGCTCGGACTTCGGCTCCCGGCGCCCTGCGCGCCTTCCGAGGGTGTTGCGCCTCACCTGGCTTCCGAGGCGCGTGGTGCCCCTCCCTTGGCTCCCTTGTAGATCATAGCGATGTATTTCGGAGGATTTGGGGGAAATGCACCCGGCTGGCATTGTTGGGCGGGGCCTTCCTGACCTCCGGCGGGGAGGGGACCTCGTCCCCAGGGATGCGGTGAAGGAGGGTTGCCCACCCTCGAGTCTGGCAGGTGGATGAGCCCCACTTTCTGGCCGCGCACCCGCCTTCCCTCCGCCTCCCATCCGGTCAGACCGGGCCAGGTGATCTCTAACATGAGCTCACTCAAATAAGAAATCCAGGTTAAGTTTTGCACAGCTGCCTGCCTCATTCGTGGGCCCGAGCGAGGTGACGTGGTGGCCACCTGCGGGGCCGGAGTCCAGGGAAGCCTTTTTCTGGTATCCCAGTTCTCTGTGGGAAGGTTCTTAAGGAGTTGGCAGCGACTCCATGGAAAGCACTCCTGTGGTTATTGGAGGACTTTGGATAACGAAAGCCATTTACTGAGCAGTGACTCAGTGCCAGGCGTTGTGCTTAGCAATTTGCCTGAATAATGACATTTCATCCTCACTTTGGGAGGTGGCACTATTGTTATACCCACTCTGCAGACTGAGAAACAAAGAAGCTAAAGCAGTTACCTGAAAGGGTGCTGCCAACGAGTCTAACCTGCACGGTAACCACTTCTGGCCGCTGGCATCTCGTAAAACGCACGTTTCAGTTTTTTCCTTTGTATCGACAAGCCGAATTCCTCTTTAGAGATTGTAAAAAGCCGTACCATTTTCAAAACTAGATCGATAAAGGTGTATACATTCTTGTTGTCTGTATTTTTAAATAGATGCATGCATTTAAAGGAGAAAGTTGGCCAAAAAATCACCTTATTCGCTCTGTCTCCTTTAGTTGTGTAGGTCCTGATAATGTAGTTGTAAATGCTCAGCTAGGAGGCAGTATAGTGGCACGGCTAAGGGCATAGATTCTGGATTCAAATCCTAGCTGGACAGCTTCAGCTGCCACTTAATTTCTCTGTGTTCCAGTTTTATTATTTTAACATTTAATTTAATTAATTTATTTTTTGAGATAGGTCTCATTATATAGTCCAGGCTGTCTGTGAACTCAATATCCTTGTATCTCATCCTCCCAAGGGCTGGAATTACAGGCGTGCACCACCATGCCCGGCTCAGTGTTCCTGTTTTTAAAATGGAGATTGTGTATGGGTATGGTGGTGCATGCCTGTAATCCCAGCATTCTGAGAGGCTGAGACAGGAGGAATGAAAATTCGAGCCCAGCTCAGGCAATTTATTGTCTTAGTGAGACCCTGTCTAAAATTTTAAAAAATGGAGCCAGATCCAAACACTCAGAAAGCTGCAAGTTTGAGGCCAACCTGGGCTTCAACCTGGGCTACATAGTGAGACCATCTCAAAAAACTTAAATAAATAAATAAATAAAATTTAGAAAATGTCTGGAGATGTAGCTCAGCATGAAGGCCCTGAGTTCAATCCTAAGTAATGAACAATAAAATAAAATAAAATTCAGACAAAACAGTAGCAGTACCTACAAGGCCTAGAAGTGTAGTTCAGTGATATAGCACATACTTAACAAGTGCAAGGTCCTGGGTTCAATCCCTATCACCAAAAAACCCCCTCCAAACCAAAGCAACAGCAAGAAAAAAACCCCACAAACCCCCAAACCTCAAGATGGTGCTTACCTTGTAGGAAGATGTGAGAATGAACTGATGGACTACACAGCAGTGGGCAGACAGATTCTTCCTCATTTCAGTGCCTGTGTGGCTTAGCTATCTTCCTTCCTGGCTAGTGGGAATGTGTGGTGATTCTCTGGGAGATGCCAGCAGACCTGAGGTTGGGGCAGACCATATGGCAGATCTCTGTTTAGCGAGATGTAATAATATTTTTCTCATAATATTCTATGTTTTCAGAGTCACAGGGTGTTTTACAACCTGTAGAGTCTAGTAGCTTCCTAAACATGAGATTTCTTCAGCCTCTGAATGTACATTCTTTTGTACTTCCCTGGGGTTTTTTATTTTATTCCTCATCTTTGGATATTTGTGGGTATTTTAGACTCCCAATAGATGAACTATCCCTCTCTCCCTCCTTTCCTTCTTCCCTCCCTCCTTTCCTCCTCCCCACTCTCTCTCTTTCTCTCTCTCTCTTTTTTGAGACATGGTATTCCAGATATTCAGGTTGGCCTTGAACTCACTGTGTAGTCCAGGCTGGCCTCAAACTCTCAGTAATCCTCCTGCCTCAGCCTACCAAGTGCTGGGATTACAGGCATGTGCTACCATGCTGGTTTATCCATTATTTCTTATACTTAGTGCTTTCAACTCCATTACTAAATCTCATCTCCCAAGTTCTAGTTTAGCTTAGTGAATCCCCGTCCCTGGCTAGGGAACCATGGGGGGTTGGCTAGAGACTACTGAATAGGTATGATGTGTTATCACCTATGAACAGGGTATGGAGAGATAGTTTGCAACCGCACAGCTCTTTGCTATTCCTTTTACAAATAAGAGGCAAGAAGGGCCCTTGGCAACCTGGGTACTAACTATTGGGGAAAGTTTGAGCCCTAGAGTTGGTTCTGTTATCATAATAAGAAGCATATATTCTAGGTGACCCCAATTCCTCATGTACTTGCCTCTTTTAGGGTAGATATAACTTTTCTCTATGATTAATAGATCAGGCTACTCATTCAAGTTTATTGAGCACTTGTGCTAGGCATTTGTGATAATGAGCCCCATAAGTTTCCAAGTAGACTGACTAGACCTTCCCTTCCCTTCCCTTCTCTCTCCTCCCCCCCGCCTCCCCTTCCTTTTTCTTCTTTTATTCTCTCTCTCTTCTTTTTTTGGTAGTACTGGGAATTGAACCTAGGGTCTTTTCACTGAGCTATATCCCCAGAACCCTCCTTTAAATATTTTTGAAAATTTTTATTTTGAGATAGTGTCTTACTTCGTTCCTAAATTGTCCAGACTAGGCTCAAAGGCTCAAACTCCTGGCCCTCCTTCCTCAGCCTCCTAATTGCTGGGATTACCGGAGTGCACCACCATGCCTGACAATTGCTCTTTAAAGTTTTTTTTTTTTTTGGTACCGGGCAATGAACTAGGGACCTTGCACTTAGAAGGCAGGCAGTGGCACCACTGAGCTAAATCCCCAGCCCTGCTCTTTAATTTTTACTTTTGTCACTTATTGTTGTCAACTCAAATGAAAAATACTGTAACAGAAGGCCATGGATTTTCAGAAGTACCTAAGGGTACTTATTTTATACCATTAGGTAGTTTACATTCTGACATGTAAATCCTAATCTATTGATATACTTAAAATGCATATGTATTTAAAAAATAATTTAAAAAATGCATATGTAATCTGTCTTATTACAACCATCAACTTTAGCAAAAACTTTTATTTATTTACTTTTGGTTTTTGAGACAGGGTCTCACTATGCAGTTCAGACTGGGCTTGAACTCACTATGTAGCCCAGGCTGGCCTCAAACTCACTGAGATCCTCCTGCCTTAGCCTACTGAGTGCTAGGATTACAGGCGTGTGCCACTATGCCCAGTCTAGCAAAACCTTTTAATTAGTATTTGTCTTTTCCCTATCACATAGATGGTAAACTTTTTGAAGGCATAGATTTTTATCAGATTCTTTTTGTAGCACAGAGCTAGACATGGTTCATTCATTTGCCAAACTGAATAACATTCTAGACACTAGATTGGCTTTTCTGGCTATGGTGGTGAGTAGGATTTAGTTACTACTCTCAAGAAAGCTCATAATCAAAGTGTAGTAAGAAGTTATGTTAGGGGCTTTTATGGCACAAAGTAGGGCAAAATCAAGCTCAACAGAGTGAGGCAGAATCGGGGAACTTTAAGCATCAGTAAGAGTTTTCCAGCTGGACTAGTTGGGGAAAGGTAGTCTGGGCATGGCACTACCCATGAAATATGTTTTTCTGTCTTGTTTAACGGAGCAGGTAGGTGACTTTCCCAGGACATATGGCTAGTTTCTAGAGACAGAGCTGAGATACTTTCGTTTGATTCGAAAACACAGACCTGCTTTATTATTTCTGAAATCTCACATCTTTTTCAGTCTGAAAGGTTTTGGGACTCCTCTCATCACCTTTGCTAATGGTTTGCAAACTGGGGCACTTTGGGTGTTTCCTGGAAGTTCCTTAGGGTTCACGGTGGGGGACAAGTACAGAGTTGGAGCTGGTGAGCCTCTCTGTCAGCTCCTGATGCCCACAAGATGTGTTACTGTTACCTATTTGTTTTACAGGTGGGCTTTCATGCAAGATGTCTTAGTCCATTTGGGCTGCAGTAACAATACTGGAGACCATGTGGCTTATGAACAACAGAAATTTATTTTTCACTGTTTTGGAGGCTGGGAAGTCCAAGGTCAAGGTACTTGGAGATTAGATGTCTGGTGAGGCCATCTTCTCCCAGAAGGGGTCAGACAGTAATCTGCAGTCTTTTTTATGGGGGCATAATTCCAGTTGTTACCTAAAGCCCCACCCCCAAATAAATACCATTACATTGGGGATTATATTTCAACATATGAATTTGGAGGTACTGATCAAACATTCATTCTGTAGCTGTGTTGCCTGAAAAAAGAGTCCAAACAAGTCTGAAAGCCACTGGTTTCTAGAGAGAGCTTAAACTGCTGCTGCTGGTCCCCTTTCTCTCCCTCCCCTTTCTTCTTTCTGTTTACCTGTATGTAATAATTATTTTTCATTGGTTTTTTAAAAAATTGTGGTAATATGATTCAGAAGCGTTAAGGATATTTACAGTGTTGTGCAGCCATCACCACTGTTCACTTAGAAAACCTGCTTATCATCGCTAACAGAAACTTTGTACATGTCAAACAGCTCAGAATCTCTTTCCTCCCTGAGGCCCTGGCAGCCACTGGTCCACTCTCTGACTCTCTGATGCTGACTTGTCTGGCTGCCCCATATCAGTGGATTCACATGGTATTTGTCCTTTTGCAAGAACTTAAGCTTCTTGACAGGAACTATAAGAAGACCCTCCATGTTGTCAGCCCACTGCCCCCTCAGCTCATCTCCCGGCCTGTCCGTCTCTAACTTAGTAGTTCCTTCAGCAACACTGACACACCTGTGCTTCCCCTGTGCATAGCAGACCTGCACTTTTGCCTGAGTCATTCCCTCCCGGCGCCCTTTGCTATCTGACTTTGTCCTGGCAGCTTGAAATTGGGGCATCTCTGCTGACTCTTTCAGTCTTTCCTCACACACAGAACCTTTTATGTACCTGTTCCTAACTCGTCACTGCACTTAGCGTATTTAAGATTAAATATAATATCTCTGGCCTGGAAGTATACCTTAAGGGAGAGGATGTAGTTCAGCTTGGAAGTCCGTGTAATATTTTGTGCTTGGCACAGAACTGAAATGGTGGCAGTTCTTCCTATTTTGGAAGTAGAATTGATTTCTAGGAACTATAAAAACATATTTGCACCCACATTTGGTAAATAAGAGGTATGAGTTAAGGCCGAAGTAAAATTGGCTATTTCTCAAGAGGAGCATTTAGAAATATTTCAAAAGTAGCCACATTTGTGGAAGATGCATACTGCACCCCTAGAAAGCCCCTTGTGTATATAATAAGTTTTGGTAAGTTTATTTAAAAACTGCAAAACCTTCCTTCTGTTATTATTTAGGGAGTACCATAAGAGAGAACTTTTCATTTTACACAGGTTAATTTTCCAGATAACTTCAGGCTTACTCTCTTAAGCATTAAAATTTACTTTTAAATACAGTTGAACAGCTCCATTTATATAATGGATTTCTCACTTCTGCTAATTCGTTTGTTTATAATTTTTTGGCAGCATTTTCCAATGTTTAATTGGCTTGCACTGAACAATTCTTGAGGGTGGGCCAACCCATTTAATTACTTAGTGGGTCCATTTGCAACAAATCCTCGAGATTTTGCCAATAAAAAATAAGACATTATTTAAAATTCTTCATGACACATCTAAAACAGATGAGAATATTCTTTTTTCATAAACAAAGTGTATTCAACATGGTACTTCTTCTGTTTTTTTTTTTTTTCGGTACTGGGGATTGAACTCAGGACCTTTCGCTTGTGAGGCTGGCTCAGTACCACTGAGCTAAATCCCCAGCCCCCTCTTTTCTTCTTGATCATCATTGTGAACTTTATTCTGGTGAGTAGTGATAATATGCTCAGGGGAATTAAAGTGAATTACTTCAGCTTGTCACGTTTCTTTCGGGGGAGGATTAGCGAAGCATATCTCTGGAATCCTGTGTCCTTTTGAAATTATGGTTTCTCACCCCCCTTTTGGTGTCTACCCAGTTAACACTAGAGGAACCTGATAACCCATTTCCTACAAACTGCTGGTAGCGAAAGTGTAAGCAAACCTTGAAAAAGACTTGAATGTTTTCGTTTTAATCAATTATAAAAGCTCTTAACCTGCAGATTTTAGGATGTTTATTTTGGATGGTTATGGGAGTCTGTTAATTAAAGTCATTGGATAAGTGATCCATCACAAAATTTGGCTAGTTATGTTGATGCAGAGATAGATCCTTGAAAAACTAGTCCAGTCCAAAACTCTGTTATACCTATTTCTTAAAAACCAGTGGGGTTTTTTTTGCACTTTATTAAATTTTTTTATTGGTACATTGTAGGTATACAACACAATTACATTTCTCATTCGGAATTGTAGCTTTACATAATGTATCTTGGTTCTTATTTTTTCCCCATTCCTAGCCCTCCCTTCACCCCCTCCACCCTTCCCTATTTACAAAGACTTTTCCATTTTTTCCATTTCTCATCATTTTTCCTTTCCCTTCTTTCCTTTCCCCTGCCCCTCCCACTACCCGACCCTTTGGGACCTTTTCTTCCTATTTTGCATTATCGATTATTCATTCTAATCATTGGTACATTTTAGGTATACAGTATAATGACATTCATCATTGGAAATTTGCACCTTTACATCGTCTCTCTTGGTTCTTATTTTTCACCCTTGCCCAGCCCTCCCTTCAACCCCTCCAGTCCTCCCTATTTACAAAGATTTTGTTCCTATTTTTCCATTTTCTCATATTAATCCCATTCCCTTCTATCCTTTCCCCTATCCTTCCCACTTCCTTCCCCTTTGCCCCTTTTCTTCCTATTTCACATTACCTATTATACATTTTAGTCCTTCTTTACACTTTCACTTTCTCACACCAGAGAAACTATTCAGTATGTATACATGTGTGTCCTATTTATTTCACTTAAGAGTATTGCCTCAATGTGCATCCACTTAGCTATAAATGTCTCTAATTTCTCATTTTTTATGGCTGAGTAGTACTCCATTTTATAAAAAACCCCACATTTTCTTTATCCAGTCTCCAGTTGATGGGCATTTGGGCTGTTTCCAAGTTTTAGCTATCACAAACTGTGCTGCTATAAACATGGGCGCACATATATCACTGTGGTATGATTCTTTGAATTCTTTGGGGAAGATCCCCAGCAGTGGAATAGTGGGGTCAAATGGGACTTCCAGTCCTAGTTCTTTGAGGTATCTCCATACTGATTTCCACAGTGCTTGCACCAGTCTACACTCCCACCAGCAGTGGAGTAGGGTTCCTCTTTCCCCACAGCCCCAACATCATTTGTTATTGGTTGATTTCATGATAGCAGCCATTCTTTCTGGAGTGAAGTGGAATCTCAGCATTGTTTTCATTTGCATCTCTCGAATGACCAGTGATGTTGAACATTTTTTCATGTATTTATTTGCTATTTCTACTTCTTTGAGAAATGTCTGTTCATTTCAGATGCCCATTTTTGGATTGGGTCTTTAAATTTGGGAGGTCTGATCTTTTTAAGTTCTTTATAGATTCGAGATAGTAGACCTTTGTCTGAGGAAGAGCAGGTGAAGATTTTTTCCCACATTGTGGGTTGTCTCTTCACACTGCTGGTGGTTTCTCTTGCTGTGCAGAAGCTTTTTAATAAGAAGAGATCCCACTTGTTGATTGTTTATGCTAGTTCATGGGCAACTGAGGTTTTGTTCATAAAATCTTTTCCTACACCAATGTCTTTAAGGGTTCTACCTAACCTCTGTTCCAACTGGTTCAGAGTTTCTATTTTAATATTTAGATCTTTAATCCATTTTGATTTTAGTTTAGTGCATGGTGAGAGATATAGGTCTAGTTTGAATCTTTGGCAAGTTGAAGCCCAATTTTTCCAGCACCATTTCTTAAAGAGGCTATCTTTCCTCCAGTGAGGGTGTTTGGCTCCTTTGTCGAAGATGAGATGGCTGAGTGTGTCTGGCGTTGTTTCTGCATCTTCTCATCTGTTCCACTGGTCCTCAGGTCTGTTTCTTTGCCAGTACCATGCTGGTTTTATCACAGTAGCTTTGTAGTGTAGTTGCAGGTTGGGGATTGGGATACCCCCTGCCATGCCTCTGTTACCTAGAATTGCTTTTGCTATTCTGGGTCACTTCTTCTTCCAAATGAATTTTTGGATTGTTTTCTCAAGGACCATGAAGTATGCTCCTGGAATCTCAATTGGAATTGCATTGAATCTATATAGCAGTTTTGGAAGTATGGCCATTTTCACTATATTAATCCTTCCTACCCAGGAGCAGGGGATGTCTGTCCATTTTCTGATATCATCTTCAATCTCTCTTTTCAGAATGCCATAGTTTTCAGAGAAGAGGTCTTTGATTTCTTTCGTTAGGATGATTCCTAGGTATTTCAGTTTTTTGGATGCTATTGTGAAAGGAATTATTTGCCCTGTTTCTCTCTCAGTGAGTCTGTCATTTGTGTAGAGGAAAGCTAATAATTTTTGTGTGTTGACTTTGTAACCAGCTACTTGACTGAATTTGGTTATTAAGTCTAGAAGACTTTTGGTGGAGTTCTTGGGGTCTTCTATATAGAGTATCATGTCATCTGCAAATAATGACAATTTGACTTCTTCATTTCCTATCTTTATTCCTTTTATTTCTTTCTCTTGTCTAATTGCCGTGGCTAATGTTTCCAGAACTATATTGAACAGGAGTGGTGATAGTGGACATCGTTGTCTTGTTCCTGATTTGAGTGTGAAGGATTTCAGTTTTTGACCATTTAGTATGATATTGGTTGTTAGTTTTTCATAGATGGCTTCTATCGGTTTGAGGTAGAGACCATCTATTCCAATTTTTTGTAGGGTTTTTATCATAAATGCATGTTGGATTTTGTCAAATGCTTTTTCTGCATCTATGGAGATAATCATATGGTTTTTGTCCTTGGCTCTATTGATATAGTGTATTACATTGATTGATTTGCATATATTGAACCATCCCTGCATCCCTGGGATGAATGCCACTTGATCAGGGTGTATGATCTTCTTGATGATCTTCTGCATTCTGTTTGCCAGTATCTTATTAAGGATTTTTGCATCTATGTTCATTAGTGAGATTGGCCTATAGTTCTCCTTTTTGGTTGGGTCTTTCTCTGCTTTGGGGATCAAGGTGATGGTTGCTTCCAGGAATGAATTTGGGAGTATTGCTTCCCTTTCAATTTCATTGAAGAGTTTAAACAGTAGTGGCAGCAGTTCCTCTCTAAATGTCTTGTAGAATTCAACAGTGAAGCCATCAGGGCCTGGGCTTTTTTAGTTGATAAGTTTTTAATTACATTTTCAATTTCATTGGTTGATATTGGGTTGTTCAGAATTTTTAGGTCTTCTTCATTCAATTTTGGTAATTCGTATGTATCTAGGAATCTGTCCATTTCTTCTGTATTGTCCATCTTATTGGCGTATAGGTTCTGGAAGTAGGTATTGATGATCCTCTGGATTTCTGCTGGGTCTGTTGTAATTTCATCCTTTTCATTCCTAATTGCATGGATTTGGGCCTTTTCTTTCCTTTTTCTGATAAGGTTGGCTAAGGGCTTATCAATTTTGTTGATTCTTTTGAAGAACCAACTTTTGGCTTCATTGATTTTTTTGTATTGTTCTTAGTCTCCACTGCATTGATTTCTCCTCTGATCTTTATAATTTCCTCCCTTGTATGAGCTCTGGGGTTGTCCTGTTCTTCTTTTTCTAGAAGCTTGAGGTTCAGCATCATGTTGTTTAATTGGGCTCATTCTGTTTTCCTAATATGCTTATTCACTGCTATGAATTTCCCTCGTAAGACTGATTTCATTTGTGTCCCATAGATTCCGATATGTTGTATTGTCATTGTCATTTAATTGAAGGAACTGTCTGATTTCTTCTTTAATTTGCTCTGTGACCCATTGGTTATTCAGAAGTGTGTTGTTCAATTTCCATGTGTTTATGAAATTTTTTGAGTTTCTTTTGCTATGGATCTCCAATTTCATCACACTATGGTCTGATAATATACAGGGGATAACTTCAATTCCTTTGCACTTACTTAAACATGTTCTGTGTGTGAGTATGTGGTCTATTTTGGAGAATGACCCATGTGCAGCTGAGAAGAATGTGTATTCTGATTTTGTGGGGTGGAAGACTCTGGAAACATCTGTTACGTTCATTTGTTCAAGAGTTCAATTGAGTTCTAGTATTTCATTACTTATTTTTTGTCTAGTCGATCTATCTATTTGTGACAGTGGGGTGTTGAGGTCCCCCACTACAATTGTATTAGTGCATATATGACTTTTCATGTCCGTTAGTATTTGTTTTATATAGTTGGGCACACTAGTGTTTGGTGCATAGATATTTATGATTGTCATCTCTTCCTCTTGGATTCTTCCCTTTACAAGGATGTAGTGTCCTTCTTCGTCTCTCTTCATCAGTGTTGGTTTGAAATCTACTTGATCTGCCAAGAGGATAGCTACTCCTGCTTTTTTTCAGGTTCCCGTCACATGGAGTATTGTTTTCTACCCTTTAACTTTCAGTCTATGAGTTTCCTTTTGAATGAAGTGTGTTTCTTGTATGCAGCATATTGTTGGATTTTGCTTCCTGACCCATTCTGCCAGTCAATTTCTTTTGATTGGTGAATTGAGACCATTACCATTGATGGTTATAACTGAAATGTATTGACTTGTCATTGCCATGACTTTTTCTTTTTGTTGGGTTCTCCCCCTTTCCATTTAATTTCTTGTCATGTCAGATGGGTTGATTCTGCTTTGCTTCCTGGGGTTGTGATCCTCAATGTCTGTTCCTAGGCTATTGTGTAAAATTCTTTTTGTGCTGGTTTGGTATTCACGAAGTTCCTAAGGTGGTCTTTGTCATGAAAGTATCTTATTTCTCCATCCATTTTGAAAGATAGTTTTGCAGGGTACATCAATCTGGGTTGGAAGCTGTTTTCTTTTAGGGCTTGGAATATGTCAATCCAAGCTTTTCTTGCCTTGATGGTTTGTGTTGAGAAGTCTGCTGTGATTCTGATGGGCTTTCCTTTGTATGTGATTTGTTTCTTTTCTCTAACTGCTTGTAGTACTTTGTTCTTCTGTTGATTTTCTGGAATCTTAACAATTATATGCCTATGTGTAGATATTTTTGATCAAGGCTATTTGGAGTCCTATATGCCTCACTTATCTGTATGTGAATTTCTTTTCCCCTGCTTGGGAAGTTTTCTGCCATTATTTCTGTGAAGAGATTTTTTATGTCATCTGCACTCTCTCCTGTTTTTTCATTGACTCCAATCAGTCTTATGTTATTCTTCTTTGCATCATCTAGCAGCTGCTGGATTGATTTCTCATGTTCTCTTATAATTTTGAAGCAATTTTTCTTTTCCTGGTCACTAATTGCAGTCTTATCTTCTATATCTGAAATTCTGTCCTCACATTGCCTCATTCTGCTGTGTAGACTTTCAATGGAGTTTTTCATCTTCTGGAAATCTATTTGCATGTGTTTTATGGGTTCCATTTGTTTTCTATGTTGGGATTCCATCATGTTCCTGAGCTCCTTTCTAGATTTATTAATCATGTCTTGTACTAGGAGCACAATTTCTCCTGTTATCTGAGAAATTATTTCTGATTTCATTTTTTCCAGATCCCCTTTTGTTGCCAGTTCAGTGGGTCCAGGTGGTTGAGTATCAGAGTGTTCCATCTCATTTCCCTTTGAGATTGCAGTTGGTGATCTGGAAGTCTGGCTTTGAGACTTATTTACATGTTTTCTCATATCATCTGGGGGGGTGGCTGTTGGCACCTGCACAGATTACCTCCTCTGAGCTGGGAGAGGTGGGACAGGGGCCGGGAGCAGTGGTAGGGATGGTCGACCTAAAGCCCTTTCCTGTGGTCTGGGAGCAGGGGGAGGGATGGTGGCTGGGAAGCCCCTTCCTCTGGACCAGGAGCAGTGGGATGGCGGCTCAGAAGCCCCTATCTCTGGGCTGGGAGCGGTGGGAGGGATGGTGGCCCAGAAGCCCCTTCCTGTGGGCCAGGAACGGCGGGACAGAAGGTGGCCCAAAAGCCCTTTCCTCTGGACTGGGAGAAGCGGGAGGGATGGTGGCTGGGAATCCCCTTCCTCTGGACCAGGAGCAGTGGGATGGCAGCTCAGAAGCCCCTACCTCTGGGCCGGGAGCAGCGAGACTCAGTACCATGGTCTGGTGGTCCGGTGTCCTCTGCGTCTTTGTAGTGTGGAACCAAGCGGCTGTACGGGGGGGGGGGGGGGCGTGGTTGTCCAGAGGATTGTTGCCAGGCCTCGGGCTGATTCTGCGTGTTCCGTGTGACTCGCGACCTCGGTGTAGGGCATGCGCATACCTGCCTGTCTGCGGCGGGCTCAAAAACCAGTGTTTAAGGAATAAATTGGTTCAGTTTCTTCTGTCCAAGTTCTTCCTGAGAACTTGAGGCTGGTTTCATGCTAGGTACAGTAGATCTTTCCAGGGGATTACGGGGACATTCCTGCCTCAGCAAACTTTAGGATATATTTGGGGAGAAGACCATTTCCTAAGCTTTTCACAGCAGTGTCAAGTGAGAGATAAAAATAACAATCAAGCTTTGTCGAGTAAGGCTTACTTTGTATACATCAAGCAACCACACTATTTATTGCAGGACCTTGGGAATGGAGTAACTTTCTGTAGTAAGCATTGTAGTACTATCCTTGCCAGCCTCATTTGGAACTTGTGGCAGATGAGGCACAGAGAGGTGAAGTAATTTTTGCTGACAGGATTGGCCACATAGCAATAAAGGATGCAACCAGGCTTCCCTCTGGGCAGTCTGATTCCAGAGTCTGTGCTCTTAACCACTGCGCTACCCTGCTTTTTGTGAGATAGATGGCAAACAGAAAAAAACAAACAAACCAGGCCTTGGCAGTCTCCCCCTGGGCTTTTTGTATCTCCAGGGAGGCCAGAAAGTTTACAAATCAGGACACATATAATGCATCTTCCTGGAAACTAATTTGCATTACTTCAGTTGCACGAAAGTAGATTAATCATAATTTCTGGTTCGTGACACACTCTCATTGTTGGTCTATGAATGGATGAATTAATTTTTTTACTGTAATAAGTTTCCATAAACCCACTACCAGTCCTAAATCTAGAGTATCTTTTAATTTTCACATGACTAGTTAGAGATTAAGTTGTCTGTGTATGTGTATTATTGATTGGCCTTCCCTGTTTTCACTTCTGTGAAGTATTAATATTCTGTGGAATATGTTTGGCACGTTATTTTTATATTAAACAGAATGCTCTATACACATTGCATTTATGTGAGTTTAAAAGTGCCACCTGAGAGTTGAAGAAATGGGGAGCTTGTCTCAGGTTTCTCACTAATGCTTGTTTACTTCTTGTCTGACAGTGGGAGTTCATTTGTAAAGTTCAGAGTAGTGAGGGTTGGCTGGCTGAAATTAGGAGTTGAAGCTGACGTAGGGAGATGTGAGACCTGTGGCGTGATGAAAGGCTGAAGAGGATACTATGACTCACAGAAAATCTCTCCAACGCCTCCACCTCACTCACTGAGACCGTCCTAGAGTTTTGTAGGTCAGGCTTTTACTCTTGTTTTCTTTGGGTTCCTGGTTGGTGTTTGATGAGTGCTTTATGTTGGTTCTTAGAGAAATCCAGCTTCCCACTGACATAGGAAAAATGAGGATTTATTACTGTACAGAATCAAGGAAATCTGGCTGCAGCTGCCAAACCACAGAGAGCAGGGAAGCCACTGGAGCCAGGAGCCCAAACCACACTGGGGTTCTGTCTCTGCATTTGGGCTCTGAGTTGACTATTGGCCTCATTCTTTTTTTTTTTCCCCCCAGTACTGGGCATGAATCCAGGGACGCTGTACCACTGAGCTGTACCCCTAGTCCTTTTTATGTTTTATTTTCAGACAGTCTTCCTAAATTGCCCAGGCTGGGCTTGAACTTGCAATCCTCCTGGCAAGCACGAGTAACTGGGATCACAGGCCTGCACCACCTTGCCTGGGTGGCTTCATTTTTCCAACAGCAGGCCAGGTGGTTGTCTTCATCTGAGGATTACATTTTATAGTTTAAAGCACAAAAAGCAAAAAGCAGATGAAAAGCTCAAGTTTTGAAAACTTTTATTTTGGTAATCCACAAGGAAATAAATTTAGATGTTACAACAGTTAAAAAAAATAGTCCTTCAAAATTTTTATTCCACCTCAATGGTCAGGGAGTATTAAGACTTAAAAAGTGTATGGGATGTGGCTTCTTGGTTGCCTGTTGAGAGCAGGGTTAGTCTGTTCTCCTGAGTTATTGGGTTAGATTGAGGTAAGCAGAGGGACGGTTGTGTATCTCTCTCAGGGACACAAAGTCTTGTAATCCAGATTTGAAACAGCAGTGGATTTTTCTGGTACCAGTTCTGTGCTTCTCACTGCCCCCTTTCAGCCTTCATGGCATCTACTCTTTCAGCCCACTTAGGATAGTTGCAGAGGAGTCTCTGGGAGGGAGGGTCCTGGAGGCAGAGGGTGCTCCTCCACACACTGCCCACAGTTTAGGGCTACCGTCTCAGGTTTGATCCTCCCTCCCCCAACCTAAGCTTTATGGTCAAGTTAATCTGACATACATGGAAAGAGAATAGGTGGTTTGGAAATATGTTTCACATTTTCTCATTCAAGCCAATCAAAAATAGGAGGACAAAGAAAGATATCATAGATTCTATGCTTTCTCCCGTATTTTCATCAGGATACTGCTTAACTGGAAAGGCAGTGTGGAGGCAAGGCATATGACTGTAATCCCAGCACTTGGAGGCTAAGGCAGAAGAATTGCAAGTTCAAGGACATTTTTTTTCATTTTACACTTTTTAAAATGTTTGCTTGTTTGAGACAGGGTCTCACTTACGTAGTTTAGGCTGGCCTTGAACTCTCTATGTAGCCCAGGCTGGCCTCCAACTTGCAGCAGTTCTCCTGTGTGAGCTACCATACCCAGCTCTCAAGGACAATTCAGTGAGACCCTATCTCAGAAAAGAAGAAAAGGACTGGAGATGTAGCTAAGCATGAAGGCCCTGGGTTCAATCCCCAGTAACACCAAAGCAAAATGAAATTGTAGAACATATCATCAAATAAGTTGTGCTAATCAGTGCTGATTGTTAGAGATGCAAGATAATTTATATCAATTGATCTCCCTATATACTAGTATAATCTTCATACTATATATTTTATTATTGTTATTATCAGAAAGACAGGGTATAGACCAGGAAAAATAAAAACTTACTAATTCTCTGACCTGGAATAAGTTACTTCTGAACAGCTGAAACTCAGTTTCTCAACAATGTAATTGTACAAATAATCCCTATCTCACAAGAGATTCTGTGAGGTATAAGTGAAATGTATAACACTTAGTATGATAACTAGCATCAATTTATTTTTATTAAGCCACTGCCTTCGTTAGGATATGATGAAAGTCTCAAATCAATGCAAGTAGCATTCTGGCAATGTAGCAGTGGTTACAAGTTGTGCTTCTGGAGCTACACTGCTTGGGTTATTTTCCAAGGTTTGTCATTTGCCAGCTGTGTGATATTGGGCAAATTGCTTAACCTCTCTGTGTCTCTAGCTACAGATAGCAACAATAATATACTACCTCATAGGATTGTTGGATTAAATGAACTAGGACTGTGAAATTATGACTGTGAGAGTAGTGCTTGGTGTAGAGTATACATTGCAATATGTATGAGATGTAATAGCTATTATTATTATCATCAGTTATCCCTACATGTTTTTGATAGCTATATGTATATAAGGAGGAGGAGATCAAAACATCCATAACACAGTTTCTGCATTTATAATTTGGTAAAGCAAAGGCGACACATAAAACATTACAAGTAGAATGTAGAAAGTGGGAAAAGAAGCCAGGTATGGTGGCGCACGTCTCTAATCCCAGCACTTGGGAGGCTGAGGCCAGAGAGTCTCTGTGAATTTGAGGCCAGCCTGTGCTATATAGTGAGTTCAAGGCCAGCAGGAACTACACAGTGAGACCTTGCCTCAAAAAAAAAAAAAAAAGAATGAGAAAAGAAGTAATAGCAAAATATCATAGGCACTTAGAGGTTATTGTGGTTCTTTTCTTACTGTCTTCATTCTCAGTTTTTTCCTTCTCAACATGACAGAATGGAAAGAGCACAGACAGGCTCTAGAGTCATATCTGGATTTTAATCCTGTGCTGCTATTTCTTTCTTTCTTTTTTTTTTCTTGGTACTGGGGATCAAACTCGGGTCCTTCCGCTTGCAAGGCAGGAGGTGGAACCACTGAGCTAAATCCCTGGCCCCTGTGCTGCTATTTATTTGCCACATGAACTTGGTTAAAAGACTTGAACTTTGGGAAAAAAAAAAAAAAGAAGACTTGAACTTTGGAAAAACAATCCCTGCTCTGCAGTGTCCTGTTTAAAATTCAGTAAGTTAATCTATGTGAGAGCTCAGTATGGTGGCTGGCACTTCCCCCTTCCTTTTACTGTTAGTGAAGGAATATTAACATGTTTCCCTTGTTTTCCTATCTAAGAGTCATGCAGGGCATAAGAAGAAATCATTGAATTTGCAATTTTAAGTTTTGTCATTTTGTCATTTTGCCATTTTGCATAAAAGTAGTTTCTGGCTTGATGGCATGATTTTCTTTTCTCCCTGGCAAATGATGAAAGTGTTTTAGCTGATGGTGGCTCCTGATAAGCTTTGTCTGCATTTATTTAATAGACTCTTTTATTTGATATGATTATCTTGTTACCAAAGAATTTCATTGAGATAAATGTAGTCATAACATTATGATTCAAGTATTGTTTTAAAGTATCTCACAAACTTTATTGATTTACTGTATTAGTTTGTTATTGCTATTCATAATAAATACCATAAATGTAGTGACAAAACAATACAAATTCATTATCTTACTGTTCTTAGGTCAGAAGGCGAATACAGGTCTCTGGGCCAAAATCAAAGTGTCAGTGTGGTTGCATTTTTTTCAAGTTCTGGGGGAATCAATTTCTTGGCCTTTTTCAGCTTTGAGAAGTCATCTGCATTCTTGGCTCATGACCTCTTTTCATCCTCTTTTGAACTTTATTGTTATTTTTAATCAGGACCTATGAGTCCAACTTGTTCTTTTGTTCTCTTTTGAACTTTAAAGCCAGCAGCTCGCTGACCATTCTGTAGTCACGTCTCCTTCTGACTACAGTCAGGAAAGGTTCTTTCTAATAAGGACTCCTGTGCTTAGATTAGGCCTACCTCAGAACCTATGATGATCTCCCCATCTCCAGCTTCCTTAACCTTAATCATATTTGCAAAGTCCCTTTGGCCCTGTAAGGTATCCTATTCATAGGGTTTGGAAAGGGCCTGGGTGTCTTTGGAAGGCCATTATTCTCCATTCCACATTTAGTGGTAGAACCTAAAAATGGTTCCAATAAAAAATAGCTTTAGAGTGCAAAGAAATGAGACTGCCCGGATGTTGGTAAAAATGTAGCAATAATTCATAAAATGTCAAGGAAACCTGTTCAGCTCTTTTTACACACAGCCTTTCACACATACTCAGTCTTTGAAATAATCAGCCAAGAATTGCTACTGACTGTTCATGTTGCACCAGAGATTAGATAACTGCTGGTTTCTTTGCATGAGCTGTATCTTCAGGCTGTAGTCAGCTGAAGGGTGCGTGTTCCCACTGCTGGGACAGAAGTTTCCCATACAACTTCTCTTAATTTGAACAACTTCTCTTGATTCTTCAAGTCTCAGATGAAATATCACTTCATTCATAAGGCCTTCCATGAAATCCCAGATTAGGTTAGATCCTAACCTACCTGTTCATCTTCCACCATAATGTTATTGGTGTTTCTTTACTGTTCTTTTTCACTGCTGTGTTACGAACTCCGTGAGGTCAAGAGCTCTATTTCTGTTTATCTAAGAGCCTGACACAGTGCTAGGATCCTGGTAGGTACAAAATGTATTGCTGAATTGGATTGGGCGTCATTAAGGAGATGATAATAAAAGTCACTGTGGGGTATTAAAGTTGCTTTCCAGGGTTAGACTCTTAACCACTAAGCAGGCAAGGAAAATTCTCACATATTCTGGCGTTGAGGTAGAAGCTTGCAATAGTATGTTGCTGCAAAGCCCTGTCCTGAAAAAGATACAAGAAAAATCTTGATGTGAGAGTTCCTGAGATAGATCAGCACTCAGACAAGGCTGAGTTTACCGGGGGTGTTCTGTCCTGTGCACAGAAGCAGTTACCTCCAAATACCTCTGGTGGCTTTTTGCTTTTTCTCCAGTTTCATCTCTCTGCGTGTGAGCGTGTGTGTGTTTTCAGGTTTTAACACATCGAATACTGGCCCCTTCAAATAGCATCCATTTGATGTTTTGCTTAACTCCAGTTTTCTAGAGGGTTTGATGTTGGTAGCTTCTATCTTATTGGCAGTGGGATGATGTGATGATATACAGTTGCCAGGCATTGCAGAAGGCTGTATATGTTCTAGTATGGACAATATTTATTAAACTGATTGGAGTGTGTTAGGATATGTTTGTATGCAAAATTCCAAGTAAAATTTAAAATGAGTATAACTCTATGATAACTGAGTCTTTAGTTATTGTGGAATATATTATATAGAATGGAAAAATTGTACTGAAGTAATATTCAGTGATCAGATGCAAGGTCAGGCATTTATTGAAAGAGATAGCATTAGTATGATTTAGCCTGTATTTTTTGCTATTTCATTCATTTTCATCAGCTATGTGGTAAGAGGAGAAGAAAAGGCTAGATCCTCTAATTTGCAGTTATTTTGACAGTCAGGTAGGGATGAAACTTGGCTAACAAAAGCACCTTATTTAGGTCCAGTGCGCTTGTATTTAGTATGTGATTCTGCAGTATTTTTTTTGGTACCGAGGATTGAACTTGGGTCCCTGAGCTTGAGCAGCAGGCGGCAAAACCACTGAGCTAAATCCCTGGCCCCAATTCTGACATTTTTGAATATCAGTTAGGTGACCATTTCACCTCTCCTTAGCCTCAGTTTCTTTGTCTGTAACACCACAGTGTTGGTCAATGGGTCAAAAATCAGGGTAAGGTTTATAGGAAAGTTTTTGTAACTTATGAGGCACTATAAAAAATAAAGTGTTCTGATGAGGTCCATTAGCATGAATGTAATAAATAAATAATATCTGATGATGATAGATGCCCAACTGCAAATTCAGGGAACTTTAAATCAGCAGTTTGGAAACCTTGAATGTCAACAGAAGATTACGGGGCCGGAGGGGGTTGGAGGAAAAATAAAAGAGGGAAAGTGAGCTGTGAATCTAGGATTTAAAATGAGGAGTCAAGGAGATGTTTTCTAATGATTACTGTTTTCTCTTACTCTCTCCTCTTTCCTCATTCTCTTAGGAATGAACAATAATTTTAAAAAACAGATTTCTCATTGTTCGGAGGCTTGGTACATACATAATGGATACATAAAATTACCAAAAAAAATCCCATTGTCCCACCCAAAGTCTCTGGGTCTTTCAAGGTTCAATCAGGTAATACGATGTATTCAAGTCATTGATTTCTTACCCCTTCCTCTAGTATCCTTGGTTCTAAGCCTTCTGTTCCCACACATTCAGAACAGAATGAAAACAGTTCCAGGAACTAATAGAGTTAGGAATGACCAGAGATTGAAGATTGAAGATTGTTTTAACTGAACATTTCCTGAGTTACAGTTAAAATGATTGGATGTAATTGGATGGGTTCCTTGCTGGATATTTCTCTAAAGTTCTATTGTATTGTTAAACAACACTACAAAATTGTTAGGCTTTTTTTTTTTTTTGGTACCGGGGATCGAACTCAGGACCTTGCGCACTTGAGAGTCAGGCGCCAGAAGCACTGAGCTAAATCCCCGGCCCATTACAAAATTGTTTTACTTTCCCCCCTCCTCTCATCTAAGAAGTACAATATGGCATATCATACTGTGAAGATCAGTAGAGAAAGAAATATTTTGCCAATATCAGGAAAGTTCTGTTCTGCTCCATTACTCTGTATAATAATTGTAAGTATAAGGAAATATAACTGGTATTATAATTGATGAATGATTTTTGGAAAAGCTTTTTTTCTTTTCTTTTCTTTTTGAGACAGGGCCTTGCTATGCAGCCCAGACTGGACTCAAACTCTTGGTGATCCTTCTGCCTCAGCTTCTTGAGTGCTGGGGTTACAGGCGTGTGTCACCATGCCTGGCTCAAAGCTTGGTTTGTTGCTTCATTAAATATCAGACTATGGTTCTGACAAGACTGCATGACTATGCTTCTGGCATTGTAGATAAGGCTAACATCTGAACCTCAGGATTCCTGTTCCTTACTGGAATTTTTCAGTTCTGTGTGTCCCAAGACCAAGATCCGTTCACTTGAGGGTGGCCAGGCTCTGGAGGAAGCAGCTCTGGTTGTTCAGACATAAATTTTATTTGAAAATGAATGGATTAATTTATGAAAGTTGTCACTGCTAAATTTGACAACTAGGCCCAGTGAAATCATTCCAACAGATAAACCTACATAAGAAACCTAAGATCTGAAGTTGCTTGGTAAATCAAAAACAAGGACAAAAGAAATGACATAACTTCCATTTTTTTTCTTTTTTTTTGTGGTACTGCAAATACTGAATCCAAGGCCTCATACATGTTAGGCAATCACTGTACCACTGAGCTACATTCCCAGTCCAACCTCCACTTCTTGAACTCTTTTCTTCCCCTCTTGATATCTGCCTTCCAAACACATACGAAGTCTTATTGTTGGAGAAGACTTTATAACTTGCCAGATTTACTTTTTCTAGAACTCTTATTGTATAGCAAAGCACATCACTATCGCTTTGTCCCATTTTACTATGGATTGTAACTTATTTTACATTTTGTATTTTTGTTTATTTTCATGTTTGCAGTTGCTGAGTTCAAACCCAGGGCCTTGCACATGCCAGGCAAATGCTCTATCCATTTAGCAACACCTCCAGCCTCTGCATTTTAATTTTTAAGTTGAATACTTAAAATTTGGGCTAACTCATTTCTAAGTAACACTATAAAATGATTTATTCTTATAACCCATTATAATTTCTTATAATCCATTTGCTGTAGGTGGGCTAATAGAGCCCTCTGAAACCCCAGCCTTCTTGGGCAGCGTTTTTTAACTTTTGTAGCAAGTCAGCCAGTTCATATTCATGCACATACAGGACAAAGAAGGATGACCATGACATTGTTTCTGCCTTCCAGGAGTCCACTACCTTGCTTGGGGAGTCCAACACATATACTACCCCAAATTATTTGACTCTGTATTAGATCATCAGACTTCAGGTTTTTCCTCCATCATGAAATCTTTTTATTATTATTTTTCCCAGCAATCCTATATTTTGAGAGATTTTAACACCTCAACCCCATCATTGCATTTGTTAAGTAATAATGAATTTATTTTTTCCTCTCTGTCTTTTAACTAATCGGACACTAGCACTTTTGATTAGCAAGAAAAAATGAGTGTTACCATGCTTGGTTGCTATAATTATAGCTGAAAGCAAATATGTGTTGTTTTCGTGGGTCGGAAAAACTGGACTGTGGGTAAATGTAAAATTTTTGTTAGGGTTTTAATAAAAACTTTATTGTGGGAACATTTAAATAAAAGTAAAGACAATCCCTTACTGTGGTTTCAGTAAATATCATCAGCTCATCTTATTTCATTTATATCTCTGTATTTCTTCCTTCTTGGATGTTCTTAAAATAAATCTCAGGCATCATATACTTTTATGCATAAATATTTCACAAGTCATCTCTAAAACATAAGGACTTTAAAAAGTCATAATATCATTATCTTGTCTAAAAATTAATAATTTCTTAATATCTAATAATCAATTCATATTAAAATTTCCTCAATCATCTCAAAATTTTTTAGATAGTTTGTTAAATCATGATGCAGGTAAGGCCCACACATTTTAATGAGTTATTATACCTATGTATCTTTCTCTCTGTAGGCTTCCCTCTATCACTTTTATTTTTTCGGTACTGGGGATTGAACTGCAGAGCCTTAAAACTGAGCTACATCTCCAGCCCTTTGTATTTGTTTATTTTATTTTGAGACTGGATCTTGCTAAGTTACTGAGGCTAGGCTTGAACTTGGGGTCCTCATGCCTCAGCCTCCTGAGTAGCTGGGATTATAGGTATGTGCCACCATGCTTAACCCTTTCTCACCTTTTTTGCTTGCAGTATTTATTTATTATTTATTTATTTTTGTGCTACTGGGGATTGAATGCAGGGCCTTCCACATGCAAGGCCAGTGCTCTGCTGTGGAGCTATCCCCCTGACACTTTTTATTTTATTTTAAGATAGATTCTTGCTAAATTGGCTAGGTGCTTGCAATTTATTTCTGAAGAGATAGTTTATTTGTCTTATGGAGTTTTCCACATTCTAGTTTTTGCTGATTTTTGTCTTACCACTAGTTTTACAGCATTTCCTTCTTAGGATAATGATTTAAAAAGTATAAAATTAGGATTCTTTTTAGCAACATGGCACTGAAAGTAAGGAAACTCCTGGCCCTTCCAAAGCTGAAGCCAAAGCAAAGGCCTTGAAGGCCAAGAAGTGTTGAAAGGCGTTCACAGCCACACATGCACACACATTGGAGGCCAAGAAATCCTCTGCCGTCCTAAAAAGGAGGACGGTGAGGGCTAAAGAAAAAATGACAGCAGAGACTTGTGTAATTTCAAAGTATATGGAAAGACAAGAACTCTCCGAGCTAGCCATCATTTACTGGGTACACACAATAATTGGAGGGAGTATTGGGTGACTTAGCGGGCAGCAGTGATCCTATGTTGATGCGAATCTCATGCTGATGATGGTGGAAAGGAGAGTATTCCTACTGCAGTAGGTGAGATGAGTTAAGCTGGTAAGGCATTTGTCCCTCCTCAGGTGAAACCTTTCCCATTTTGCATTACTGCTGGGTTCTCAAAGGACCAGGATGTCTTCAGCTGATGTAATCTTGCCCTTGAGCCCTTAGCATCATCCGACCACTGAGAGCTCAGCTGTGACTGGAGGCAAAAATGGAGTTATGTTTCCACATGCCATAGTCAGATCATGGGCAAGGCAACATTGGGCCTTAGACAGCTATAGTCATACTTTACTTATGAAATGATTTCCCCCCCAACTTTTGTAGAATAGCTCTCCACACACAAGATTACACATCCTCTACCTTCTGATGGCCCAAGGCAATGTGGCCGTGAAGCCAGCTCAGATGCACTTTGAAGAGCTTCCCCTGGGGAAACAAGCTTGGTCACTGTGCTGTCATCAGGGTTACCCTCACTGTGGATTAGCCCTTGAAGAAGATAGAAGACAGTGAAACACTTGTGTTCACTGTGCATGTCAAGGCCAGCAAGCACCGGACCAAGCAAGCTATGAAGCTACTCTGTGGCACTGATGTGTCCAGGTTATCACCCAGATCAGGTCTGATGGAGAGAAGAAGGCATATGCCTGCCTGCCTCTAGATTATGATGCTTTGGATATTGGGATCATCTAAACTTACTCCAGCTGGCTAATTCTAAACATACCCTTTTTCACTATTAAAAAAAAAAATAAAGCCAGGTGCCACATGTTTATAATCCCAGCTATTTAGGAGCTTGAGGAGGAGGATTGTAAATTCTAGGCCAGCCTCGGCAATTTAGTTAAAGCCCTCCTCAAAATAAAATAAAAGAAGACTGGGGTTGTAGCTCAGGGCTCCTTAGGTTCAGTCCCTAATGTCACACACACACACCCGCATGCGCGCACATGCACACACATACATGTACACACAAATACATAGGATTATAATGAAAACAAATTATATAGTTTAGTTATAAAATTATTAAAATAAAATGTGGCATATATTAATACATATGCTTATTTTCTTTAAAAATATGCTAGGAGCTTTTACATAGGTTATGTCAATTAACTCTTGAACCCAAAAAGATAGTTCATATCCATTTATTTATTTTATGTCCCTAAACATTGGACGTAGGGAGTGCTGGTAAGCTACATCCTCAGTCTCCACTTTAAAAAAAACCTATCTTTTATATTGAGGCAGGATCTTGCTGAGTTGCCCATGATGGCCTTGAACTTTTGATCCTCCTGCCTCAGCCTCCCAAATAGCTGAGATTATAGGTATGCACCACTACCACACAGAATTTATACCATATTTTCTTTATTCATTCATTGGTTGATAGGACATTTCTTAATTATTATGAATAATGCTGCAATAATCATGGGAGCACAGATGTGTCTTTGACATACTGATTTACTTTCCTTTAAATAGATACCCAATAGTTGGATTACTGGAAATATTTGAATCATAGGAATGTAGAGATGGAAATAAAATAGGTCATCTAAGCTGCTACTCAGTATATAAAGAAAAAGTACTTGTGATTAATTTTGAGCTTGTTTCTGATATAATTTTAAATGTTCAAGAAATAGAATTGGATAACTTATGTGCTAAGTATGAGGACTTGGTCTAAACGCATATCTTTTCAGATTTATAATAGGATTTTTTAATAGATGGGCTGGAAATTATAATCTCTGCTGAGAATTTACATGTGGCAGATGTGATGGACTCTAAAATTTCTACAAAGTAGCTGTGCTTCATAGACGTCTTCTAACTTTAATTCTAAATCCTGCTTTTAGCTGACAACATGTAACCTAGTGGCACAGATTTATTGAGACATAAAGAGAAGCAAATGTGTGCTATGCATTTAAACAATGCATTTTATTGAGTTTTAAAAAATCAAATAAAAAGGAGACAGTAATGTAATGGTTTGCCATCCTGATTGTGTCTTGAAATTCATTTAGGGGACTTTGAAAGTAGGCTGATGCTTGGGCCCTGGCTCCTAAGAAGCTGAATCAGTTGGTCTGGGCTGGAGTCTTGATGTCAGTGATGTTTTTTTGTTTTTTAAAGCTCCTAATGATTTATAAATGTACATCTGAGTAGAAGACTTTGTCTCCAAATTGAAGTTACAAATGTAGGAGTGCTAAAGAAATGAATGGGCCTCATCATTATCTATGATGTAAATATTGTGTAAAACTGCTGTTTGAATTAGGCAAAAACCCAGTCCTGATTTGTCCTTTCTAGTCTATGATCAAGTGTCTCATCCTCTGTGACCCTTGTCTTGGAAGGCTTAACACTTCTTTCTCTATAGTTGTAAGCCCCAAATTTATTTTAACTTTCCCATTTTATTGTCATTCTGTATTGTCAGGTCTGACTCCTCTAGACAGAAAGTCCTTGAGATGTTCAATAGTGGCAGATAGCCTGGCATGGTGCCACATGCCTGTAATACCAGCCCTCAGGAACTGAGGCAGGAGAATCGCCTGGAGTTCAAGGCCAGACTGGGCTACTTAGGGAGACCCCGTCCCAAAACAAAACACAAAAACAAAAAACAGTGGCAAATATCCTATGTACCAGACACTGTGTTTGTCATACAGGGTATAGTGTCCCTGACCTCTTGGAGCTTGGATCTTGATGGAAGAAGAGTCACAAGCAGTGTGATGGGTGCTGTGATTCAGGGATGTGGTGTTTTGCTAGGGGGCACAGCATGAGGTCACTAATCTGATCTGGTCTGGGGAGAAGATGTGGTTCTAGACTGGGAACTGAAGTTATAAATTCCTGGAGTTTGGCACATATTGCTTTTAACCCAGTACATAGCTGAAGAGTTTACTGACTGCATAAATGAGTAAAGGAGGGTGTAGTTTCACTGGAAAGCATAGGCATGAGTGTGTTTTGGAGTAGAAGAGCTACTAGGACATGTACTTTAGGTTTTCTGGAAGAAAGAAGGGGGAAATTTAAAATATGCCTTAAAATTGTTCCTTCTTTCATGTCTTAAAATTCTTAAATTAATGGGACACATCCAAACAGTAAGGTGGTTGGAAGCGCCTTACTATAGGGCCATTTTCTACCTGTTTTCTCACCTCTGCCCCAGCGATTCAGAGCACTTGTTTGCCTGCTGCCTATGACCTGGCTCCTGCTCTGCGAAGCCCCCTGGGGAAATGTGCTTTGTAGTTGGACCATATCCTGCCTTTGAAGTAAACTTCAGTGGAGGTTGTTTGAATAACTGACAGGATATATGCCCTGCTTAGATGTCCAGTTGCTTCTGGCAGCTTTCCTTAGACAGGAAAAAGATTTTGTTCAGTTTACCTCCAAACCAGGACCTTGTGGTGAATGCAAGTATGAATGTGAAGCCATAAGTAACAAAAATTGTTTTGAGGCCCTTGATGCCTTTCTTTACAAGTCTGAGTGTTTTTCTCATCTTTCTTCAATCCTCTCCCTCCCCCTTCTCTCTCCCTCTCTCTCCCCCTCCCTCCCTTGGTCACTCTCTTCCTCTTCCATTATAGATGAGGTCATTATGATTTGGAGCCAAGAGAAGTGCATTCCTGTAACTTTAAATCTCCATGCTCAATTTTTAACTCCCCTTTTTAAAAAGAAGATGGTTATACTTTATAGTTGGAGGACAGCTTGCTTAATTGTGCTATTTTAGAATGCAAATATGAGCTTTCTGGAGAAATTTTGTCAATTTGTGAACAGGGCTTAGTGCTCCCACACTTCTAATTCTCACTTATTTCCAATTTATAATTGCTTTCAAGTCCATTACGGCATGTGAAAAATGTTCAGACTTTGATTAGGTTATTGCTTGATTAGATTTTCTGTGCCTTGTGCTTTGGACATCCAACAGGGAAGCCATGTTACTGCTGGGAGAAGAGAGATCAGGTTGGCCCTCTTTCCTGACACCAAGGCAAGGTGGCAGGATGCTTTGCAGAAGAGATTTTCTAATATAAGCTGGGTTACGGAATCGTAATGGAGAGGTGTAAGACAGGGGAGAGAAAAATGTGAGGAAGGAGAGAGAGGAGGAAGAGATTAAGAAGGTGGGAAGATAACCAGCAGTGAGGCGTGACTTCAACTCTTATCCCAACCATGTTCTGTAGGAGGGATTTGAGGGGTTCTTGACATTCCTTCCTCTAGAAGGGTGGAGGCTCCTTCAGTTCCTTCCTTTTGGGAGTACCACACTAAACTACAGGAAGCAATGTAACCCTTTGAAGAGCAATCTAGCAAAACTAGTCAAGTGCAGATGCTTACGAACCAAGACCCACAGTTTCACTGTCACATATGTCTCCAAATAGCCATTAAATTTGTAGGGTATGCTGAATTTGCTGTACTTAGCAATAAAAGCAATGAGATGAAATATCTTCAGATGCCCTAGGTAGCTTCCATCATGATGGTAATCTTTTAAAATTTTTTTTTGATTTTCTGAGTCAGGGTCTCCCTATGTAGTTCAGGCTGGCCTCGAACTCGTGGTCATCCTCTTGCCTCAGCCTCCCAAGTGCTGGAATTACAGGTGTGCACCACTATGCCTGCCTCCTATCAGGTATGTCTAACCCAATTGTACTATTTTGCTGAAACAAAAACACATATGTACATGAGGGGACATATGCAAGAATGTTTGTAGAGGCATTGTTTAAAACAACAACAAATTGTAATAAAACTTAAATATTCATCCACAGTGGAATGGATAAAGTATGAAATATTTTTGTAGTGGAATACTATACAACTGTGAAAAGGAAGGAACTAGAACTAATGGATCAATACAGATGAGTCTCCCAAACCATGCTGATCAAAATAGGAAGTTGTGGAAGTATACATATAGAGTATACCATTTATATAAAATTTAAAAAGAAACAAAGTAATAGTAATGATTGCTTTAGGGATGCCTATATGAACATTAAATTAGTATAGAAATGCATAAGAATAATAAACACCAAGTTCTGGAAAGTAGTTGCCTTTCAGGAAGGCTCAGAGATGGGAGAGAATACAAAACGGTTATGTAGATGTTGCTAATATTGTATTTCTTAAGCTGCTTGGTTGTTATGGTTTGATCTAAAATGTCCTCAAAAGTCCCATGTATTCAGAGGTGGGGCTATTGGAAGGTGACTGGATCACAGGGCATTGTACTCATCAGTTGATTCGTCCATTGGTGAGTTCATAGCTCAGTGTGCTGCTAGGAGGAGGAGCCTGGGAGGAGGTGGTCCATGGTGGTCCATGGTGGTCCTTGCTCTGGAAGGGTGCATCTCTTGCTGTGGCTCTTCCCCTCTCTCTCTGCTTCCTGGCTACAGTGTGTTGAACAGCTCTCCTCTGCCCAGCCCTTCCTCCGTACTGTTTCTGCCTGGGAGCAAGGTGACTATGGACCGAAACCTGTGAAACCATGAGCCAAAATAAACCTCTCCTGAAATACTGTATTACATGCATACTGATTATGCTTATACAGTCAGCACTCCAAGTGTGTGGGCTCTGCATTCATGCATTCAACCATCTGCATTGTGAAAATGTTCAGGGAAAAGTTTGCCTCTGTACCAAATGTACATTTTTCTTATTCCTTAAACAATGCATTATGTACATAGTATTTGCATCATTGTGTTAGGTGTTATAAATAATCTAGTGGTGATTAAAGTATGCAGTAGAGGATGGGCATAGGTTGTCTATCTTATAAGAAATTTTTAAAATGAAAAATTAGATAAGCTGTAAGAGAGTAGTCCACGATAAGGTTGGAGAGCCAAGCAGAGGTCAGATGGTCGCAGCCTTGTTGGCCATTTCAAAATCAGGCTTTCATGTAAGGGCAAAGGAGAACTAGCCAAAGGCATTAGCTGGGGGAAGGACCCTGTTAGATTAACGCTCAGAACGTTGACTCTCTTTTGGAGTGGGGACTGGGTCTGGGGAGAGTGAGAGCGCAGAAGGAGAGGTGCTGCTACAACATTCTGCTTGTTGCACCACCTTCTCTTGGCTTCTCCGCTTCCTTCCTAGTTCTCCCCTGCCTCTCTGACGTGCCTTTTGTCTCTGCATCTATTTCCCCTTCCTTCATTAGTTTCTTAGATGTCACTGTGTCCTAGAGTGTTTCTTTTGTACCCTTTATTTTTCTTAACTTTTAGTCATATGCCTTAGTGATCTCATTTATATCCTCAAGTTCAACTGTCACCTTTATGCTCATGATTCCCACATTTATTTCTTCAACTCAGTCCTTTCTCCCAGCTCCTAACTGCATATTGGACATTTCTTCTCGGCTATCTAATAGTTAAACAAAATCCAGTGTGCCCCAAATGGAGCCGTTATCTTTTCTAAACCTGTATTTTTCTCTTCCCCTTGGGATCTTGACTAATCATATACTCTATCCAGTTGTCTCATACACAAATCTGGGTTTTGCTCTAGATTTCTTTGTCAACTTTCCTTTTAGTTGGTTTCCACGTTAGGAATAAGGCTAAGGTTTGGTGTGATGTACCCAGGGGTGTTCAAAACCTGTCTTGCTATTCCCTTCAGTGGTTCCTCGTTAGAAGATTTTGATGATTCTACCTCCAGCAAGATAACAACCTTGGAACATTTCATACATATCAGACACTTTTTGATATAGTTTTCATCTTCATCTGCTGTCACTTTTCTCTTACACTCTGTTCTGTAGCAACATCAACCTATTGGAAATTCCTGAATGTTCCTTATTGTTTTAGGGCTGATTTTACTTCTGCAGGGAATGCTTTTTCTTAACATGCCTGTCTGGTATAGTCTTGATGTTTGAACCCTTGTCTTGCTGTACGCTAATGACTAGTTACATGCTTGCTTTTTCCCTTAGACTCTAAGCATCTCAGGACGCAGGGTCCTTATTCATTTTTGTGTCTTTACAAAAATGGGAATCTTGGCACATGGTAGGTGTTCTACAGATGTGTTTAGGGTTGTCTTACACAGCAAGCTTCACCTTTTTCTTTTTACCCTTGTGCTAAGATTATTTGAGGTTAGTTGCAAATTCCTGAAACAAATGTTTCAGAGGAAAGAATATATTGTAAACTCAGAACAGTTGTTGTGTGTGTTGTCTGCTATTTTGGTGTTTCCACTTTGCATAAGCAACTTGGGACACAAATCACATGTTTAATAGCTGGATGTGTGCTGCAAACCTGTAATCTTAGCACTTGGGAGGCTGAGGTAGGAAGATGATTGTGAGTTCAAGGACAGCCTGAACTACATAGTAGGACTTCATTCATATCAGAAGCAAAGGACTGAACCAAACTAAACCAAAAATTATATGTTTAATGAATAAACTAAGTTTTTAAAAAATTAGAAAGGGATGACAGTATAAAGTTTTGAAACTAGAAGAAATATCAGGAGGCACCTAAAAGAATAATTATGTATTGTAATTTAGTAGAAATTTGGAAATCAAACTGGCTCTGGCTGTTCATTTGGCCTCTATAACATTGAGAATCTTGAATTGTATCAGTGGTTTCAACCTGGCTACCTGGGACAATTGCCAGGGGAATGAAAAGCATACCACCCCCTTGTGGTGTAAGATCAAACCCAGGGCTTTGCCTGTGCTGAACAAATGCTCTAGCACTGAGCTGTCACCATCTTAAAGCATGCCAATTTCTAGATCCCAACCTAGGTTAATTGGTCTCATTTGGGGCTTGGGAATCAGTATTTTATACTTTAAAAATTATTTAAATTTATTTTATACTTTTCTGGGTTTTTTTTGCTGCTGGGTTTGAACCCAAGGCCTGCTATGTGCTAGGCATGCACTCTGCCACTGGGCTGTGCCCACAGCAACCAGGATTTTTAAAACAGTTCTCTTGTTAGTTCTAGTGCGCACCAAAGTTGGAAAACCAGTGAATTCAATGAACTCTGAGGTTCATCAAACAATAAATTCACATTGTATCTGATTTTAAAAACTCTTAAAATTGTGCTGGGGATTAAATCCCCTTTGCATCGAGCTATATCCACAGCCTTTTCCCCTTTTATGAATTTTTAATTTCTTTTTAAAAATTTTGAGACAGGGTCTCGGTAAGTTGCTAAGTGGCCCAGACTGGGCTTTATCTTGCTTCTTGATTGTCTTCTTAACTTCAAGGAAATATTTATACAGTGAACACTTAACGTAAAAGTTTTAGCGTTCTCAGTTGTGATTCCTGATTCTCCCAAGAACTGTCCATCTTCATCATCTCTAAAATTTCTTCCCTTTTCCTTGCATAATTATAAAAAGTCGTCTTTATAAATCTTCAGGTTTTCACTTTTGCTGACTTCTGCTTATCTTATAAGTTTCCTTGATCTTTTAATAAAACAATAAAAACCCTGTGCTCAAAGCTGATATTTATTCTTCAGACTCTTTCTTATCCCTATTCTCCTCCCCACTCTCCATTGTTTCAAAAAAGAGATTTTCTGGGGCCAGGGATTTAGCTCAGTGGTTCTGGTGCCTGCCTTGCAAGTGCAAGGTTCTGAGTTCGATTTCCAGTACAAAAAAAAAGAAAGAAAAAGAGATTTTCATGTTTGATGTATTCCCTTGCTCACCTTCTTCTCACTCAGCCCATGGGAATCTAACTTTGGACATTCCCACTAATAAAAACTTTCCCTCCAAAGATCTACCAACCATACTGTTTTTCTCAAGCCATGTCACTTCTCCCCGTGGCTTGTAATCCTGTAGTATTGATGGTCTTTTGTTTTGTTTTTTGTTTTTTGAAACAGGGTCTCACTATGTAGTCTGGGGTGGCCTTGAACTTGCTATGTAGCCCAGGCTGCCCTCGTACTCAAAGTAATCCTTCTGCCTCAGCCTCAAATGCTGGGATTACAGGCATGTGCCACCACCCCTGGCTTGATCTTTTCTTTTTTAAACTGTTTTTCTATTCTTAGCTTCCTTGTTACGGAATTTTCAGAATTTCTTATTTTTCTCTGACTACTCCACCTCACTCAGAAAGTGGTGATCTGTCATATATTTGAGAATATACAGTGATTTCTTTATTTTTGTTCATTCAACAAATACTTACTGACAAAGTGCCAGTTATCTATTCCTATAATACAGATCAGCACAAACTTAGTGACTAACAACAACACGTGCACTTATTATCTCACTTTTTTTGTTTGTTTGTTTGTTTTTTTAGTACCAGGGGTTGAACTCAGGTCCTTGTGCTTGCAAGGCAGGCAGCGGAACCTCTGAACTAAATCCCTGGCCCTTATCTCACGGTTTTTATGGATCAGGAATCTGAGCATGTCTTAGCTCGCCTCCTGCTTCAGGGTTTCTTACATGGCCAAGTCATGGTGTTGGCCAGGGCTGGAGTCTCATGTGAAGAGTCCATTGGACCATGGTCTGTTTCTGAGCTCCATCAATGTAATGTGCAGCCAACCTCAAAAATCGCTTTCTACAAGGGCAGTGGAAGAAATCAAGTAGTTAGACTGAGAGGAGAAGAAACTGTTAAATGTTTACTGAAAATGGGGAAGGGGTCGGAAATGTAAAAGAGAATACAAATATAGACTCCCACCCAATAATTTAATATTCGTGCACATGAAGTAAGCAATAAAATGAAATAAATAACCTTTTGGTATAATTAGCATTTCTTTTTGTGTTTAGCACAAAAGTGTGTGTGTGTGTGTGTGTGTTTTACTTGTGTAACTTACAGGTTATTCCAATTTCTTTATTTTCTAGGCATATTTTGAAAACAATTGCTCTGGGACAGATGTTGTCCTTGTGTATTTGTGGGACAGCTATCACCAGCCAGTATTTGGCAGAAAAGTACAAGGTGAACACCCCTATGTTTCAGAGCTTTCTCAACTATTGCTTACTGTTCCTGATTTACACAGTGATGCTGGCTTTTCAATCAGGTATGTCAAATATGTGCGAATTACCTTTTCAACAAAATTATAAAAATGTTTGAATTTTTTAGACATTTAAAAATAAAACACAGGGAAAAGCTAAAAACTGAAAGCTGTACTTATAAAAGTTATCTAGAAAGGCATGATACCTCTAAATTCTATGAAAGTTGTGACTAGAAGTTTATGTGTAACTCTCTGAAAGTGTTGATTAAAATAAACTAAGTACCATGAACTGTTTGTGACAGAGTAGACAATCAAAAAAGTGTAAATGTTAAGTTTTATTTTTTTCTACCTTCTTCTTGATATAATTAAGAGATAATATTAAAAATACTTAGGGCTGGGGATTTAGATCAGTGGTTCCTCAAGGTTCCGAATTCAATCCCCGGTACAAAAAAGAAAAGAAAAAAAAACTTGAAAAGACAAGAACATCACTCTCCAAAATATGTATTTCCAACTAAGTGGAAAATACTGAGTGGAACATGGATACAAGTAGATCAAATCTTGGTTTGTTTGTTTTTGTTTTTAACAGTACTGGGGATTGAACCTAGGGTCTTGTGCCTGTGAATCAAGTGCTGTACCACTGAGCTACATCCCCAGCCCCTAAATGTAGGGTTTGAGAGTAACAAAGGCAAAGAACTGATAAGGAATTAACATCTTTATCACTGGCTGCCCAAGCTACTTTAGCACCATGTTTCTAGTTAGTTGTGGAAAAAGTAGGTTCTAACTAACATTTTTGTGCCTGGGTTCTTTCTCTCTCTGTTCTTCTCTTCTTTCCTCTCCTCCCCTCCCCTCCCCTCTCCCTCTCACTCTCTTATCTCCATTTTGCAGATGAGAACCTGGGGCATGTAGCACTTAGATAACTTGCTCAAGGTCATTTTGGTAGTAACTGGTAGGGCCAGGAGTCCAACCTAGGCAGCCTGCCCCAGGTCCCATACTTCTGCCACCACTCTGTATTCGGGACTGCTCAGTACACAGCCCCTCATGTTCTTCCCATGAGAGAGCATGGTATTGTCACACAAATAAGATTGGATTTAGAAGTGTGAAGAAAATAGGTATCTCAACTGATTGGGAAGGTGCAGTACTCCCAGTTTCATCATACTTAAAATCACCAGTGTGTTGTTTGTTAATTCTTTTTAAATGAACCTTAGTACCTCAGTGGTATTCTTATGTGTCAGGACCAGTAACTCATTTTTTAAAGAAAATAGGAAACAGTTGTGAGAGAGAGAGAATCATCTTAAGGGAGGAGGCACACCACGTTTGTCAAGAACATTAGGAGCTAGAAGCAGAACTGGTACGTGGTTAATAACCCTAGAATTTGGTCTTTTCGAGAAGCCCTGGCTTTCAGAAAGTCAGTATGATTCATCAGCACATCACCAAGGTCCCCCTAAGGGATGGCTCTTATATGCTTTCTATGCCATCCTATTTGAGGAAGACTTACTTGGTGTTTTCAGAATGTTCCTGCTAATTGGGTTTTAATGATAATTTTTTGGTTATGATTCTTACTACTTTTATTTAAGTTATCTTACCATAAAATCTTCTCATATATGTGCCAATGCTATATCTCCTGTGATGCTAAATTCTCCAAAGTAGTGAATCCTAGTTTATTTGAACAAACCAAATTTGGGGGAATAAAAGATTTTTCTGTCATAGTCCCAAAGCTCTTCCCTAAGTTTATCACTAGCTTAATTTTCACTTTTCAAGCATGTCTCTTCCAAAAGGATGACCACATGCAGTTTTCTTTAAAGAAACTCATAACTGGAGGTTAAATAACCAGTTAATTCATAGGAAAACATTTCACTTTGTAGAATAGACTGTGGCTCATCAGAAGTGATGGCATCCACATTCATATCTGGATATTTTATTTCTGTTACAATGTTACACATTCCTCCTACCTTTTTTCCAGTGCTGTCTTTGAACACTTGGTCTGTAATGACACCTTAGCTTGGGCATCATACTGAAAAGTCTAACTGCCTCTGCTAAGATGGTGCAGGAGTTTGGGCTTTGGGTAATGGGAATTAGGAAGGGCCACATTGGAAATACACAATGAACCCATGCTTTGACACTTTTATTTCCAAATTAGTATACAGGTGTCATTTAAAAAAATTTATGAAAAAATTCATAACAAAATAAGAGAACTACAATAGTTAATGCACTATATATTGTTATCTTCAAAATAGTTATTCAGAGTACAAGACATAAACCAAAATGGTTCTTTTTTTTCCCATTAACTTTATTGGTACATTTTAGGTATAAAATACAGTTACATTCATCATTGGGATCTTGTACCATTACATGAGTCTCTTGGTGCTTATTTTTTTCCCCTTCCCTTGCCCTCCCTTCACCCCCTCCATCCTTCCCTATTTGCAAAGACCTTGTTTCCATTTTTTTTCCTCTTCTCATATTTTTTCCTTTCCCTTTTTTCCCTTCCTCTAATCCCTCCCAATTCCCCTGCTCTTTGAAACCTTTTCTTCCTGTTACACAATATCAGTTATACATTTTTAAAATTACAATATTAAGATCTAGGAGACATTACCACAGATTGTACAGAATTTAAAAGGATATAGAAAGCATATTACAAAAATCTTTTCTGAAATAAATTTGACAACTTCTAAGAAGTACTTTGGAAGATAAATTAATGAAACTAACTCTGGAGGAAATATAAAATTTGAATAGCACCTATTAAAGAAAGTATATCCCTAGCTTGAAAACCTACCTATATGACAACAGCAGGCTCATAAACATTTTAACTGATAAATTATATCAAACAATTAAAGCAGAAAAAAGAAGGAATACTTCTCCCCTCGTTTTAGGAACTCAACATTGTGCTAATCCTAAAACTGGATAAAGATAATAGAAGAAAAAAGTATGAACATAGATAGAAATTTGTTTAAGAAGACAAACTATTAGAATTCAGATCTGGCAGGATGTAGAAAGTGGTTTTGTTATAGGGATGGCAGTGTTGGTTCAGCATTGGAAGATCCACCCCCAAAAGTCATCATTTTAACAGAGGAAAGGAAAAAGCCATATGATCCTGTCACTAGTTGGAGAAAAAGCATTGGACTAAATTCTTCTACAGCTGTTCATGGTAAAAGCTATCAGGAAACAAGAAGTAGAACAGAAACTTCTCAACAGATTAAAGACATATACTCCATACTTCCAGCGAGAACACCTTACATGAATGGAGACGATACAATGCTTTCTCCTTAAGGTGGGGGACAAGGGCAGATATGCTTACTCTTTATCTGTCCATTAAACTTTGAAACCTAGTCCCCACCAAAATAGTCTGGCAATAAAATGACACAACTAGGATAGGATTGGCACGGCAGAAGCAAAATCTTTATATGTAGATGAAATGATCATCTACAGAGAAAATACTAAGAAATCTCTAGGAGCTCCTAGAACTTATACTTGAATTTAGCAGGATTAGAAAACACAAGGTATATATAAAAATTCAGGTCTGTGTATACTTGCTATAAATGAAGAATTGGATATTGAAATTTAAAAGTTATGTAGGAGTACAAAGGACCTAGAAAAGTTAAAAACAAAAACAAAAACATTGTTGGAAGACGTTTAGTACCTAATTTTAAGACTTCTTCTAAAGCTACAGTAATCAAGGCAGTGTTGGTGTAAGGAAAGACATATAGATCATTTGAATAAAACAGAGAATCTAGAAATAGAACCACACATATATGGTCCACTGAGTTTTGAAAGATTATTTAACATTAGCATTTTATAGAATATAAACTCAATTCAAGAGCCGAGAACGAGATAGTGTCTTCAGCAAACATCACTAGAACACCTGGTATCCATATATAAAAAATTAACCTCAACCCTTTTTTTCCATACATGAAAATAACTTGAAGGGATCTATGAACCTAAATAAGAAAGCCTAAAAGTATGAAACTTTAAGAAGAAATTATAAGGGAAAATATTTATGAATTCAGGGTAGGCAAGAACTACCTAGGATACAAAAGACATGATGTATAAAAGAAAAAAATTGATAAATGAGATTCCATCAAAATTTAGAACTTTAAATGACATCATTAAAATGAAAAGTAGTCCTTAAACAGACCATATTTCCAATGCATATAACCTATGACCAGAATATATAAAGAACTCTTACAGCTCATTAATAGACAACCCAATTAAAATGTAGAGATAAGAAGATGATAAATAGCCAGTATAGCACAAGGAATGGTGTGCAAGTCTAGAATCAGAAAAATACTAATCAGTACAATAATAAGATCGAATTATACACTCATTAGGGAGATGAAGTTCAAAGTTTTAAAAGCCTTGTCATGACTTTTTCTTTTAGTTGGATTCTCCCCCTTTGCATTTAATTTGTCACACCCCATGGATTCATTCTGCTGGGTTTCCTGGGGTTGTGATCCTCATTGTCTTTTCCTAGGGTATTGTCTCAAATTTTCTGGAGTGCTGGTTTGGTATTCATGAAGTTCCTGAGGTTCTCTTTATCGTGAAAGTATCTTATTTCTCCATCAATTTTGAAAGATAGTTTTGCAGGGTACATCAATGTGGGTTGGAGGCTGTTTTCCTTTAGGGCTTGAAATACATCACTCCAAGCTCTTCTTGCCTTGAGGGTTTGCACTGAGAAGTCTGCTGTGATTCTGATGGGCTTTCCTTTGTATGTGATTTGTTTCTTTTCTCTCACTGCTTGTAGAATTTTGTTCTTCTGTTGGATTTCTGGAATTCTAACTATTATATGCCTATGTGTAGATTTTTTTTGATTAAGGTTAGCTGGAGTCCTATATGCCTCACTTATCTGTATGTCAAGTTCTTTCCCCCTCCTTGGGAAGTTTTCTGCCATCACTTCTGTGAACAGTTTTTTTTATGTCATCTGCACTCTCTCCTCTTTCTTCATTGACTCCAATCAGTCTTATGTTATTCTTCTTTGCATCGTCTAGCAGCTGCTGGATTGATTTCTCATGTTCCCTTACAATTTTAAAGCAATTTTTCTTTTCCTCCTCACTAATTGCAATCTCATCTTCTATATGTGAAATTCTATCCTCACATTGGTTCATTCTGCTGTGCAGACTTTCCATGGAGTTTTTAATCTCTTGGAAATCTGTTTTTATCTGTTTTATGGATTCCATTTGTTTCCTATGTTGGGATTCCATCATGTTCCTCAGCTCCTCTATTTTTTTTATCTGTGTCCTCTCTAGATTTATTAATCATGTCTTGGACCATGAGGAAAATCTTTGCTGTTATCTGAGTAATTATTTCTGATTTCATTTTTCCCAGATCCTCTTTTGTTGCCAGTTCAGAGAGTCCAGGTGGTTGAGTATCAGATTGTTCCATCTCGTTTCCCTTTGGGGTTGCTGTAGGTGATCTGGAACCCTGTTTTTGAGGCTTATTTATGTGTTTTCTCATTTCCATGGTGGGGGGAGTGCTTCTGGGGCCCACACAGCTCACCTTCTCTGCCCTAGGAGCTTGGGGTGGCAGCGGGGAAGCTTCCTTCCGGGTGCTGGGACCAGCTCATCTTCTCTGCCCTGGGAGCCTGGGATAGAGGCGAGGGAGCTTCCTTCTGGGTGCTGGGACCGGCTGAGCTTCTCTGCCCTAGGAGCCTGGGATGGAGGTGGAGAGCTTCCTTCTGGGTGCTGGGACCGGCTCACCTTCTCTGCCCTAGGAGCCTGGGATGCAGGCAGGGAGCTTCCTTCTGGGTGCTGGGACCAGCTGAGCTTCTCTTCCAAAATGGTTCTTATAAAAAAGAAACAAACAGGGCTGGGGATGTGGCTCAGTGGCACCGCATCTGCCTGGCAAGTGCAAGGTCCTGAGTTAAATCCACAATACTGAAAAAAAAAAAAAAAAAAAAGCAAAGAAAGAAAAAAAAACCAAACAGTAATACAAAACTTTCTTTTCAATCAACTAAGATAAACTGGCAGTATAAATAAAACAAATGATGAATGAATAAGGAAAATGTGGTATTTATACACACTGGAGTATTATGCTGCTATAAAGAAAGATAAACTTGAGCCATTCATAGGTAAATCGGTGCACCTTGAGAACATAATGTTAAGTGAAATAAATCACACACGAGTTCATATATTGCATGGTTTCTCTTATATGCGAAACAATATATCCCTAGGCCTTTTTAAAATTTTGTATTTTGAGACAGGGTCTCACTGAGTGGCTAAGATGCCCAGGCTGCGTTCAAACTTGGAGTCCTCCTGCCTCAGCTTCCCAGAGTGCTGGGAAACCACTCCAGTGGTTTCTCATGAGTATGTATGTATGTATGTATGTATGTATACACAAAGAGCAAAATAGAAGAGAGATAAGTAGGAAATAGGGAGAAGTTCAAATACTTCCCCAAATTATGTGTTCTGTTGTTTCAGGTGTCATCTTCAAGTACTAACCCAGCTTTTTTTCCATCAGGCAGTGATAACCTTTTAGACATCTTGAGGAGGAAATGGTGGAAGTACATCCTACTGGGACTAGCAGATGTGGAAGCAAATTACCTGATTGTCAAAGCGTACCAGTACACAACTCTAACCAGTGTCCAGGTGAGGGTGGCCCTCTGACCACCTTGGGTTTTACAGCTTCAGAAAGAGAATGACTGTCTCCATATGTGTTAATCTAATTCTATTGACAACCTGTTCACTTGAAGAAAACCTAAACACAGGTGGATGGTGTCTGTTTTCTGTAGAGCATATGTTCTAATGAGTAATGTTTCCCTGAATTAGAGGAAATGTATACAAGTTAATCACTTTCTAAATTGCTAATTCCATAGTAGATCAGAACAATTCCTACCAAAATAAGCATAAATGTTTAGTTGACAGTTGATGCTGTGATGTTGAACTGAGTTCTGTTTTATGTGTTGCTCAAACATCAAAGTGGATGTGTCTTTGTGGGGTAGAAAAGATGGAGGCTTATAATCAAAGTAGACATTCATGACATAACAAACCACTGGAGTGGTGCACACCTGTAATCCCAGCTCTTTGGGATGCTGAGGCAGTAGGATTCCAAGTTTGAATACAGCCTAGGCAACTTAGCCACTTAGTGAGACCCTGACTCAAAATATAAAATAAAAAAGGGCTAAGGATGTAGCTCAGTTTGAAGGTCCTGGGTTAAATCTTCAGTACTGCAAAAGCAAACAAAACAAAACCCACTGGAAGGAGCGAGCCTACTCAACATTCTGGGGAGATGTGGTAGCCAAAGGTAAAATTCCCATTCCTCTTTCTTTATTAGGTTTGTTCTGGCTATGTTGAAAGAAAAATGGACCTATATATCAGTACTTTGCAACTTTGTGGAGTTGAGAAAGACTGATTTAAGCTCTCCCAGTGTTAGCAAATGGTGGGATGTATCATACCACTGACTCACCATTGCTAACAACAAAATCTTTTATAAACAGAGGTGAAAGTGAGTAGACACTAATTCCAGATTTAGACTCACATCTTAATGAATTTATAACTTTTTGGTGAATTAGATTTCTCACTATACATAGCCTAGAGAAGTTCATATTAGATCTCAAACTTTAAGAATTGTGGAGAACTAAAGTGAAATTAGACTTATTTCACTGCAAAAGGTAGGAATCAATGAAAACAATATTTGTCTGATGTGAACATACATTAAGCATTATTATCAGAATGCATAAGGGTAAAAGTATGTAGAAAACGGTATTTTCTAGCCACATAACTCTCTTGATTACAACTTTTAGAGACTTTATCATCTAATAATGACAAAAATTTTTGAATTGGTGAAAGATTTAAACAGTGTTAAACAAAACTCTTATAGTTGGATTTTTGTGACTGAAGTTTATGTCTTACAGTATCAAAAACAATTTCTTTCATCCTTGCCTAGTAGAAAAACCTGAGCATTTGTCAAAAGTCATGCACTTATGGTCTAAAGCTGAACAACTAACAGCTAAAGCTCCCTCTAGCTGCAGAGATGACTGTTATTACTAGAATTACCCAATTTGTGGTCTCAACTTGAATCATTTTTTAGCCTGTGTAATCTGAAAAAGTGGCAGTTTGCATTAGATGGTCTCGGAGCCTCTTTCCTAAGGATTCCTTTGAAGATTCTGTAATTACAAATAGTCACATAGTGGTTCATGTGAAGTCTATGCTGTGGCCATTGGCACCGATGGCCTTGGTTTCCTGTCCTGTTCCTTCTGCTGCCACATCTGCCTGTTCTTGCCACAGTCTGCTCCTTCTCTCTTAGACTGACTCTATTTTTTCCTAGAATGCAATCTGTTTGGAAGACCTTCCCCCATCCTCTAAGGCCTAATTCAGCCTTGCTTTTTCTTTGGTGCGCTTTTGCACTTCTAGTATGTTTTAATGTGGCCAAACTCACTTTTATATCCATATTGCCCCATTCCTGTCCCCAGGGTCTTACTTTGTACTCTGTTTATTATGACTGTACAATTTTTTTTGGTTTGGTTCTTTCATTTGTTTTTTTGAGACAGGGCCTTACTATGCAGCCCAGGGTGCCTCAGCCTCCCAAGTGCTGGGATTATAGGCTGGGATTACACCGTGCCTGGCTCATAGCTTTTTTTTTCCATTAAGCTTATCGGTACATTTTAGGTGCACAGTACAGTTACATTCATCATTGGGATCTTGTACCTTTACATGATGTATCTTTGTTCTTATTTTTTCCCCAGTCCCTGCCCTCCCTTCACTCCCTCCACCCTTCCCTATTTACAAAGACTTTGTTTCCACTTCTTCCTTTTCTCATATTTTTTCTTTTCCCTTCTTTCCTTTTCCCTACTCCTCTCATTTCCCCTTCCCCTTTAGACCGTCTCTTCCCATTTCACATTATCAGTGATACATTTTGATCTTTATTTACGCTTTTCATTTTTCACACCAGAGAAACTATTTGGTATTTACACGTGTGTGTCCTATTTATTTCTGGCTCATAATTTTTAAAGATTAAATTAAATGAGACTCTGGGAACTGAATGGATCAAAGAAGAAGATGTCTGCCATCAAGAATGTGTTTCCCCTGAAGGTGATATGTATCAGATGAGAAGTTGTGGAATTTTAGAGTAGTTGGAGAACTGAGATCATTTGTCTGGCCCCTTCAGTCCATATTTTGACTCAGAGAGGGCACAGAACTAACTGATCAGTGGTAGGGTGGAGCTGAGGCCTTTGGGGCTCATTCAGTGAACAGGTAGCTCCCTTATAGGGTTATTCATGGCTCAACAAAATTGTTTAAGATTGATTCTAAGACATTTGAGGGTAGGGAAAGCCGGGCATGGTGGTGCATACATGTAATCCCAGGATTTGGGAGGCTGAGGCAGGAGGATTGCTGTGAGTTTGAGACCAGCCTGGACTACATAGTGAGTTCAAGACCAGTGTGAACTATGTAGAGAGACTCTATCTCAAAAAAAGCAAATTAAAAAAAATTAGGTGGTAGGGAATCTTCTGTGAAAAGTTTTTGGAGTGGATTTTTTTCTACCTGTTTTTTTGTTTGTTTGTTTATTTAAGAAATATAGTTTAGACTTTGTTAAACCGTTATGGCTGAATTCTGCTGGTGTCTTTCAGGACAGGCTATTATCATTTGCATCATTTAATGATCTGTTATTCAGGCAGGCTGAATAAAGCACTTAGGAGATTAGAGTTAGGCAGCTGGAATAAATAACAAGGCAAGACACCCATTCCTACACATGGTGTGCTGGACTCCAGTGATGATAGTGCAATGAAAAGCAATCAGTAAACAGCTGCAGATGGGATCAAATAGGCTGCTAGAGATTTAGGGGTCTGCCTGGTTCATGACTAAACAGATGCAGAAAGAATCTAGGATATGACTTAAAAAACAAGCAAACAAAAACTAGGATGAGCAGTAAAACAGCTTTCAGAAATATTATTAGTCTAATGCATGTATTTTATTTTTATTTTTATTTAGTTAGTTTTAGATAGGGTCTTACTCTAGTCCAGGCTGGCCAAGGACTCACAGTCCCTCTGCTTCAGCCTCGTTAGTTCAGAGATTACAAGTGTGTGCCACCATGCCTAGTTTTATTCTGGAATATACTTAAATGCATCAAAAATTATCCTTGAATATATGTTATCCTTGAGTTAGCAAAAAGTTTGTGACATTAAGAATTGAGCAAGTGAAATTTGTTTTTTCTTTGTCTTGTGAATGATTTTGACCCTGTTAATCCCCCTGCCTTTCAGATGGGCAATATCAGGGTGTGGCACACATTTTCTGGACCCTGTTTAAAGTTGTTTTTCCTTCCTTGCAGCTTTTGGATTGTTTTGGGATTCCTGTGTTGATGGCTCTCTCATGGTTTATTCTTCGTGCAAGATACAGGGTGATCCACTTCATCGCTGTGTGTGTCTGTCTGTTGGGCGTAGGAACCATGGTTGGCGCAGACATATTAGCAGGGAGGGAAGACAATTCAGGTGAGATATCTGTGTTACTTGTTTGTGGTTTGGTCACAGAAAAGTTTTGCTCAAGTTTTCTCTTTTAGTTTTCCAAAGATATAGTAAAAGGTAGAAAATACAGCCTGGTTAGCTACATTTTAAATTTTACTTTTTTTCTGGTGTTTTCTAACCATTTCCACATAATCTTTATGTCCCTACTGGCCCACAAACCTCGCTTTTCTGATTTTTTTCACACTAATTAATTTTATTTTGTCTCATGACGGAGAAGTTTCTTTTCTCTTTTCTTTTCTTTCCTTTTCCCCTTCCTCCCTCCCTCCTTCCTTCTCTTTTTTAAAAATTTTTTTTATTTTTTATTTTTGTGTTGGAGATGGAACTCAGGACCTTCACCCTGAACTTCATCCCCAGACCTCTTAATTTTTTATTTTGAGACAAGATCTCACTAAGTTGCTCAGGCTGGTCTCAAATTTGCATTCCTGCCGCCTCAGCCTCCCAAAGTGTTGGTGTGTGCCACCACACCCAGCTGAGATGTTTCTATAAAAATTGTGTGTCTGCAGTCATCTTTTGGTTCAAACATTTTGGATTAGTTACTGGAAAACTAGATTTTTTTTTTTCTTTTGTCAAAAAAGAGACTTGGTATTCACTAGTGACCTCTTTTTAAATCACTTTGTAGATGACAACACTTTGATACACTTTGTGTTAAATCCAGACAATTGACAGCATAAAATCTAGGTAAAGTTTCACCCAATCTACAAGTGACACCAGCATCTCCTTGGATTGAGAGAGAAAATTACCCGGCTTACAAGCTTCCTTCTCTATAGTTTTCAGTAAATCCCATGAAACTGCCAGCTGTAGAATCATTTTCTGAGGCCTTATGTCATGGTTATGTTGTACCTTCCTCCTGTCCATTAGTCTCGTGAAGAGTTGAAATATGAAAATTTGCCATGTGATGAAATTTGTGCCAGACAGTGAAAAGAATAAGAGAGTTTAAACTCCTAGAAACCAGTGTTGCAGAAAATCTTATTTGAATGAAGAGGAGTCATATAAACTCCTGATTCACCTACTGACTGTGTATCCCTTTGTGGGTCTTGTCTGCCGGCAGGGAGTGATGTACTGATTGGTGATATCTTGGTCCTGCTTGGGGCATCCCTCTATGCTGTTTCTAATGTATGTGAAGAATACATTGTGAAGAAACTGAGCAGACTGGAATTTTTAGGAATGCTGGGCTTATTTGGAACAATTATCAGTGGCATACAGCTGTAAGATTTTAAATTTTTTCTTAGAAATAAAATAAGCAAATTTGTCATCATAAATGATTACTTTCTAAACATTAATATTCTTTGTTTAGTGCAAATTCATATTTGAAATTAGTAACTTGTTAAAAATGTTAGAGGATTGTTAAAACATCAAGACTTATGCCTTATTTTCTTACATATGTATGATATTCACGATTTCTGATTACAGTGTGGTGGTATTACCAGTAAGGACTTTTCTTTTTCAATTATTTCCAGAAAATATTGGCACATTAATTTCCTAAACTTATTCAAGGAAAATCATTATGTCATGTTTTCCTAGTAAAGAAGAGCACCTGTAATCTAATTAGACACATCTTTATTGATTCCTTTGCTTTTATTCTTTGGCTTTTTAAAAAGATAATTATTTTTATAATCTAAGAAAAACACAAAAGTCAACATAATTCCTTATCTTATCTTAGCTGAAGTATAGCAACTAAACTGTTTATAAAATAGTAAAACTTCCTAAGTGGATCTCTTTTGGCCTCTTATTTTAACCTTAGATTGGTTGTGGAATATAAGGATATGGCCAGCATTCACTGGAACTGGAAAATTGGTATGTAAATGAATGATCTTTGTTTTTAAGTATTGTCTTTTTTTTTTTTTTTTCTGAGGCAAGGTCTCACTATGTAGTTCAGGCTGGCCTCGAACTCACTATGTAGCCCAGACTGGCCTGGAACTTGCAGCGATCCTTTTGCCTCAGCCTCCTGTGTGCTGGGATTACAGGTGTGAGCCACCATGCCTGGCAGTATTCTTTTAACTGACAAAAATGCACATCAAGAAACAAATGCTTTCTTTTGATAATATTGATGTATTTTTGCAAAGTCATACCAGTGATGGTGGTTTACATTGAGTTTTCTCTGAGAGGTGGTAGGTGAACCTCCATAAAAGTCAATTCTTAATATTTACCAACAGGAATAACTTTTTCTTTTTGCAGTGCTGGGGATTGAACAGAGGGCCTCATGTATGCTAGGCACTTGCTACATTCCTAGGCCTTTTTAATTTTATTTTGAGACAGTGTCTCAAGTTTCCCAGGCCTTGAACTTGTGATCTTCTTGCCTCAGCCTCCGAAATAGTTGAGATTATAGGCATGTGTCAGTCACTACCACTATGGCTGGCAACTTTGCTTTACTAGGAATTCTGAAGGCTGAGGTTCACACCAGATTTCAATTATATCTGAATCTTAGGTCCTCAGACTTGTGAAGATTGTCTGTCATCTAGAGGTGTAATTAGTGAAATATAAAACATTTAACCAAAGCATCTGATGGTTATGAAATCACCTACCACCTCCCATTTCTTCTTTCATTTGATATTCCTGGACATTGGCACAAATAACTAAAGCAGGAGAAAGTGTTAGGACTGCTAGGAAAGATTTGAACCTTGTTTAATGAGGGGCAGAAAGAGGTTAAATAGTGCATAAATGTCATCAAAGCTTGTGTACCATGCTTGGGCAAGTTAGTTCAATTAAATAATGTAGATTGAGTCTGGGATGAGATTAAAAAGTGGTTGCAAACTAGACACATTCCCTTTATCACCAACATCCACGTGACCACCACTTTCTGAAAGAGGAGAGTTACATTGTGCTATCTTGGTGCCATGAACAAAATATAATGGATCTAATAGGTGCCTTTGATGTCCTAAAAGTACTTTATTCTAAATCCAGTGACACAAACTGTATCTAAACAGACCAAACAAAAGCAAACAAAAGGTCATGAGTTGTTTTTCTTGATACATGATATTGAGTCTGCTTTTATTGACCTTTTATTATAGGATCACCTTGGCAGGAGGGTTTATAGCACAGGGATAAAAGCTATTGAGTTACTCATACCATAAGTAAATTTTATAGCCTTAGCTGGATGTGGTAGCTCATTCCTGTAATCCCAGAACTCTGGGAGACAGAGACCGGAGATTCCAAGTTTGAGCCCAGCCTGGGGAACTTAGTGACTTAGCAAGATCCTGTTTCAAAATAAAAAATAAAAAGGGTTGAGGATATAGCTCCATGCTCCCTGTTTGATCCTCAGTACTGCACCCTCCTGCTCTTCCCAAGAAAAGATTTCATGGCATTGATTATTTACCCTATTGGATCTTTGAGGTCCTTCATCTGCATCACAACTTGTTATTTTAGTATTGTCTCACAGTGCCTCTTTGTAGTCTCATAGTCTCATTTGCAGTGATGACTGTTAAGGAGATAATTTGTAGTGTGTTAAAGGATCAGAGGGTTTTACGGAGCAACCAAGACTGAAGCCCTTTTTTCTTCTAATTTCTCCCCATAATACTAGATGTTCCATTTTCCCACAGCCCTGCTATTTATGGCATTTGTCTTCTGTATGTTTTGCCTGTATACCTTCATGCCAGTGGTGATTAAAGTCACTAGTGCGACTTCTGTGAACCTGGGCATCCTGACAGCTGACCTCTACAGCCTTTTCTTTGGACTCTTTCTGTTTAGCTATAAGGTAAGAAAATAGATTATGTCCAAGTAAGAATGCTTGCCTGGCCTAAAAGAAGTTTCCTTAAGCAGCTCACCCTCCTTTTATTGTGCCCCTTTCCCTCCCTTCCTCCCTCCCTCTCTCCCTTCCTCGCTTTCTTGATGCAGGATATCTCTCAAATTGCCCTTGAATTTGTGGTGATCCTCCTGCCTCAGCCTCCCAGGTGCTGGGATTATAGGTCTATGTCACTGTGCCTGAATAGCTTTTTTTTTTTCCCTTCTGGTACCAAGAATCAAACTCAGGACCTTGCCCTTGCCAGGCAGGAAAGGTGCCACTGAGCTAAGTCCCTGGCTCCCAAATAGGATTTTTTTTGGTACCAGGATCGAACTCAGGACCTTGAGCTTGCCAGGCAGGCACTATGCCACTGAGCTACATGCCCAGCCCCCTAATAGGATTCTTCTTTAAGACTCTAGATCCAAAAATAAAACCTTCTCATCCTCTTAGCAAGAATTTCATTGGACAGGGCTTACTTCTTTTATTGTTGCTTCTAAATTAGAAAATTGGTCCAAATAAGAATTACCCTTTAAGGGTTTTCCTAAAGGGTGAAATACAGTGGATTTCATCTTTGATGACCTGGCCAGGGACATTGGCTTTTGAAAGCACTTATTGTTACCAGGTGACAAACAATCCCAGGCTGCTGTTGACCTTCAGGACAGCCTTAGGCGGGGCTTTCCTTTTTCCTTTCTGCCCAGATACACAGACAGAAAGTCTGGAGTCCCTGATGAAAAGGAAGGAGAGATGGGTATATTATCATGCATGCATGATTGGAATGGTTGCATCCTTGATGATATATGTAGAAGGGACCTTAAAGGTCCTTCAGCCTGATGGTTTTTCAGACTTTTTCTGTCTCTACCTCCTCACAACACTCACAAGCATAACTCATGACAACAATAACAGTTCCTGTTCTGTATACTAGTTCTCAAGGTGGAGCAGGGGTGGGGGTAGACCAGTGCCTTTGGAAGAAGCAGGAGAATGAATATGGAGCATGGAAAAGAGCATCCCCAGAGCCAGAACCGCCTTCCCTTGAGAATTGCTGATTGGAGTGTCTCATGTTAGGAATGAAGAAAGGAAGGCCCAGAGAGGTCATTTGATTTACCCTTAGTCAGCAGCTGGTTAGTGGTAAAAGTCAAGACCAAATCTTACTTTTTATTAGCATCTTCATCTTCTGTCAGTTCAGTCCTGCTTCCCTTGCATATCCTCCCCACTCCATTTTCATTATTAAGATGAGAATGTCAAGCTCATGAATGCATCACGTTGTCTCACTCATCAGAGATAACCAAATAAATAGATTTAGTTGTTTGTTTTTTAAGACAGGGTCTCACTGCGTAGCCCAGGATGGTCTTGAACTCCCTGTGTAGCCCAGGAGACCTTGAATTTGAGATCCTCCTACCTCAGTCTCCCAAGTGCTGGGATTTCAGGTGTGTGCCACCACACCCAGATTAGATATTTTTAAATTTCATAGCCACTTTGCGAACTTCTAAGGTAGAGAGAGGTTCCCATACTTTTCAATCTCGAGACCCTTTAAAATACTTAAAAATTGAGGACACTAATTACTAATGCCTATTTACTTACCATATTAGAAATTAAAACTGAGAAATTTAAAAATATTCATTTCTTATTAAGACAATAATAAACTTATATATTAGCATAAATATTGTTGTGAGAAAACAATATTGTCCAAAGAGATTATTGTCCAAAATGTCGATATTGTCCATATTGTCCAATATTGTCGATATTGTCCAAAGAGTGATTTTTATATTCAACGTGGTTTAATAGAAAACAGCTAGAATCGCACATCTGCTTCTTCCACCTGCCTTGTTATTTTACATGTCATGTTGATATAGGAGAAATATAACTCCCAGCCTGCTAGATGTCAGATGTGCCAAGTTCATGTTCCCTGAAAGAAAAGAATGAATTCCAAAGGACAAAGGAGGTTAAGAGTAGGTAAGGTTTATTGGGGAATCAGAATAGCTCCTGAGAGCAGAAGGGGTCCCAAGTGGGTTACCGTTAGGGTCATCTCTCTGACAATGTTTTATAGGATAATGTTACCGGACGGGTACAACATGGGTCAAACTATAATCAGCCAATAAGATTACAAGTGTAGCTGCCTAACTACTATTGATCCAATAGGGAAGTGGTGGGTTACATAGCAAGGGCATATGGATGACATCATTAATCTTGGTTGATAATCTGTAGCCTTAGTCTTAAGTCTTAGTCTTAGTGGATGGCCCACCTTTTGTGAGATAATGGTCTATTTCTATGAGAAACCCCAAAAGGGTGATACAGTATAATCTCAAACTTCCATTCATCCCTTAGTGAAGTATGTAAATCTGGCCACAGTTACTTTAATCTCGAGGTCTTGCCTTCTTCAGATGCACCTCCAGCCACAGTTTTGATGTGTTCTCATCTTCTGCACTGACTTACTTGATAGCCCAGCCCCTTTCTGCTTGTATATTAAATTTTATCTAACTTAGCTGCCTATAATAATGTACCCCTGGAACATCCCACTATGCACTTATAAGACAATGAAAATTAAAAAGGCAAATAGCATCTTAGTATTATTGTGAAGTGGTTTTTTTGTTTTTTTTTTTAAGTACCAGGGATCGAACCCGGGACCTTCCGCTTTTGAGGCAGGATAGCAACTGTATTTCTTTGTCCTTGAAATATTGTATCCAAACAGGAATCCTTGATGCTAATTTATATGGGCCATGAACTCACAGTGCTTATCTGAATTATTGATACATAAATCTCCCTGGGTTCTCAGAAATTGCTGCTAATGGAGCATAAACCTTTGCCTTGTCAGATTACACAGAATAGGAACCAGCTGTTATCTTTGCAGTCTTGGTAGTTAAGATATTCCTAAACTAAGACTGAAGGAATCTTTATAGCTTATTGGTAGTGTCACAAAAAGTAAGGAATGTAAGTGAATCAGAGAAGTGGTCTTGACACCCCCCCACCCCGTACCTGCCCTGAATTGACAAGGGCTAATTCAGTCTAAGTTGCTCCATGATGGTGTGGCTGTTTCACATGACCACTTAGTGATGCTGGTGTTTCTATGCTGTGATTTGAGGACAGTGGTAACTGTTAGATTGAGATCTTAAATATTTGTTCTTCAAGTACCCTTCACCTTATGATGAATAAGCCTTTTAAAATGTCACATTGAATGTTCAATCTATAAATTCCTTTTCAGTGCTTTTGTTTCATAGTCCTTTGTCCCTGCATGTCTAGCAATGTCCTCTTAATTCAGATCACATTTTATTGTTTTTTTTGGTCAAAGGCTGTTTTAAAACTTAAGGGCAAAGAGCAGGTCCACTGTGATCTTAAGAATAAGTTACAGAGGTAGATAAAATTCAGGACATAATGACACTTACAATTTTAGACATAGGTTTTAAAGCTGCTACCAATTTAAAACATTGTAGTGCTGAAAATAACTTTGGCTGTGATGTTCTTGAAGCAGACAATTGAAAGCGAGTCTCCCAATTTTTTAATGCTCCTCTATGTCAGACCTTGAGCATTCTTACTCCTGCGGCATTGATCTGAAGTAAATACTTTCTGAATAAAGTGGCCACTAGAAACTTCCTGTATAGATCCAGATACAAAAGATAGAATTAAAAAAACAAAAAAGGTAAGAGCTTCTGCAAATTCAGCAGACTTACCTCACTCAGAGTCTCTTTGTTTTAATAAAGTGCCTCCATTTCACCTTCGACTTTATTAGAGTGATACCACACTGTTTCTTCTGAACAGTTATAGATCACCAAACCAAACAGGGGATGTTTCAAACAAGTTATAGGTTTTCCTACAGGTAACACTGGATACCTCATAAAAGAGCATGATCCTTTTGTAATAGCGACTTTAAAATTTAACGAGCTGAGTGCAATGGTACGTGCTGATAGTCTCAGCTTCTTGGGAGGCTGATACAGGAGGACCTCTTGAGTCTTAAGAGTTCAAGACCAGTCTGGGCAACATAATAAAATCCCAACTCAATGAAATAAAATGTTTAGGGTACTTTAAATAGCTTTAACTTCCCTTAATATTCTTTGAATCATTTTTTCCTATAAATATTTACTAGACATCAGCTGTGTGTTGCATAGCTAAGTACCATGCTAAGTACTAAATACAAGAATTAAAGTCAGTGGTAATTAACATCACACCCAGTGGTGTTCCACAGAAGTCCATGGCTGGATATGACCAGAAATCTATTTAATATTCATTTCAGAAACCTACTTAGTTTTTCATTCTACCTTTCAAACTGTATCATATTTCCTTTTTCTTTTCTTTTCTTTCTTTCTTTTTTCTTTTCTTTTCTTTTTTTTTGTACCAGAGATCAAACTCGGGACCTTGGGCTTGAAAGGCAGGCGGTGGAACCACTGAGCTAAATCTCCGGCCCTTTCTTTCTTTTTAATCTTTCTCTTTCTTTTCCCCAATTCCTTTCCCCAAAGTGTATTGCTTTACTCTTTAATTCTGTTATTTAAACTTTTTATTGGTCATAATATTAAACCTAATCTAATCTAAGTACATTTATTGGCCTGAATAAATATAACCCTATTCTTTTTTTTTTTTTTTTCTTGGTACTGGGGATCAAACTCAGGACCTTGTGCTTTCAAGGCAGGCAGAAGCACCACTGAGCTAAATCCCCAGCCCCAACCCTATTTTTTTTGTTTGTTTGTTTTTTGAGACAGGGTCTTGCCAAGTAGCCCTAGCTGGCCTTGAACTCACTATGTAGCCCAGGCTAGCTCCAAATTCTCATCGATCCTCCTGGCTCATGAATGCTGAGATTACAGGCGTGCATCACCACACCAGCTATCTATCACACATTTTACCACATAACATTTGTGTACAGAGACAAAAAATTTGTTAAATTTTAACAAAATGAAATGTATTGGTATAGGAGAGATTGAGAGGTTATTCAGCAATGCCACATCTGTACATCCACATTAGATCTTGGTCTTACATTCTTCTGTTTTATAACAATATTATAAGCTGTGTGGAGGGGCTGACATGGGCTCTCTCATGGTATTACATGCTGACATTTTATTTTCTCCACTCAGTGGGATGGCTTGCAGGGTGGGGTGCAGCTGGATTATCACAAAATGGCAAATGTTCCATTTCTGCTAAAGATCCAAGGACACTGCAGACTGATGTGGCAGGTGTTTTTGCCAGAGCCCGTAAATTCACTCATATACACAAAAGGGTTTCGGGCATTAGAATCTTCTTAGCCAACTTTCAGAGGACAGATTACAAGAAGGTAGTCCTCAAAGCACACTTGGCAAAAGGCAGCAACACAGATGTGTACCCGAGGGCTCTCAGTCTATTACCTGTTTATTTCTCCTTTCAGTTTTCAGTACTCTACATCCTGAGCTTCACCGTCATCATGGTGGGATTTATCTTGTACTGCTCCACCCCAACGCGCACAGCAGAGCCAGCAGAAAGCAGCGTGCCCCAGCTCACCAGCATTGGGATCGACAACCTGGGACTGAAGCTTGAGGAGAGCAGTCTCCCGGAGATCCAGTCTGCGGCCCTGTAGCTGGAGGATCTGGCACAAGCCTGCGCACAACCAGTGGAAAATGAGCCTGGCGGAGGCTGAGGGGACACTTGGGGAAACGACTGGACACGGAGTAGACACTATAGCATTGGATGCATCCAGTGGTTAGATTTCAGAAAGGAACATTGAACAATGTACCCGAAGTAGAAATACCAAAATAAAGCAGAACCGAGGCTAGGATTATGTTTCTGTGTGCTGAGGGGGCTCCACATTGGGGGTTCAGAGGCACACAGCAGAAAGCAGGATGGGGAAATATACCCATGAAGGGGGAAGCCTCCGAGCAGGGCCTGAAAGCAGGCAGTCCAGGCTGTGCTAGATGGTCAGGAGTAGGGATTGACCAGTGTGGTTCTGGAGAACATTTCCTCTGTTGTGAGCTTTGGGTTTTTGTCCCTCCAACGCAGTCATTGTCCACAGGTCTTGTGGCCTTAATAACAGTGAGGCCTGGTCACTGATAGCACATGGCAGGGAAAATGGGGGTGGTGCACCTGAGAATTCTTGGGATGGAAGAGTGACTACAGTACTGTGGAAATATTGAATGGAGTGATGCTGCCTAGGAACCCTCTCCCAGTTGTCTTGCTCTCTTCTTTTTCTCCTCCTCCTTTTCTTTTTAAAAATACTTCTCCATCACTCCCTGCTCCCGCCAGCCTCATTCAGTCCATCATTCCAGGTACATCGCAAACTCTGCTCTCAAAGTCTGGACTCTTCCACATTTTCAGCCCCACACCATATTCTCCAAGATTTCTTCAGACCTGAGTAAATATGTAGATGCCATCCTTTTTAAAAAGTTCTCACGACTCTCAGGTTTATTCCTGTTGATCTCATTAATTTTCAGCTCAGAAAACTAAGTCTTACTGCAGATTATCACATCATGGAGAAAGCTTTATTCTAGAACTGGTAAAAAGAAACAAAACCCCCAAATTAACAATTTATCAGAGAGGAGTTGCCCCACAGCACTGGAAGTCCCCAGTTGTTAAAAGAGGACACGACACTACTTCTTACCAAATGTTTATAATGCCACGATATTTCTCCAGTACAAAGTATTTACATGTAGCTAAAGTATTAACATGTATAGTATGAACCACCAGAATGCCATTTTGGAAAACTCAACTTTGTATATAAATTTTTTGTGAAAGTATAGTAAATTATATGTGTTCATATGATTAAAAGACTTTTCGTTCATGGGAATACAGTCACTTTGTATGTGTGTGTGTGGGTTTTTGGGGTTTTTTTTGGTACCGGGGGTCAAACTTGGAACCCTGCACTTGAGAGGCAGGAGGTGGAACCACTGCGCTAAATCCCCTGTCCTACTGTGTGTTTTCTTAAATTAACCAGTTCCTGTGGATATTAAATGTCTTGACGTACAAGGGGTGATCAAAATATATGGGTTAAGTTAAAATTTTTAATATAATAAAAGACACATTGCCATTAATCTCCCCAAAATACCCCCTCTTGCTCAAACACACTTATCTTGTTGTTCTTGCCACTTTCTGAAGCAGTTCTGGAAGTCCTGTTTAGTGAGTGTCTTTATGGGGTGTGATAAAAAAAATACAGTTAATGCTGCTGCCAGATGCCATCCAATGGAAATGAGAGCTTGTAAAAACATAACAATATGTCCTCATTCACCTTATTTCCCGGATCTGGCACCATGAAACTTCTAGCTCTTCCCCAAAGTCAAAATGACCATTGAAGGTAAATATTTTGAATTGATTCAGGACATCAAGGCAGCCATGACAACATAGCTAAAGACACTCACCAAAGAGGACTTCCAAAACTGTTTCAGAAAGTGGCAAGAACAATAATATGATTGTGTTTGAAGTAAGGGAGAATAATGGGGGCCCACTAATAGCAATTGTCTTCTGCTGTAATAAATTTTTAAAAACCTAAACATTGACTTTTTTTTTTTGAGACAGGGTTTTCCTATGGACTTCAGGCTGGCCTTGTACTCAGTATGTAGCCCAGGCTGGCCTCGCATTTGCAGTGATCCTCCTCCTTCAGCTTCTTGAATGCTAAGATTGGAGGTGTGTGTTGCTACGCCCAGCTAACATTCACCATACTTTTTGATCACACTTCATCTTTGAGATTTCTTCATATCCAGCTTTCGAATCATGTCTTCCATGAGACAAGGCAGACAAAATAGGGAGTACCTAAGATTAAGGAAATTCAGAGTGAGCTTACAGGTCATTTGTAGGAATGAATGTTTTCTAATTCTCAGTGACCACAGTGGATCTCTTTTTTTTTTTCACTTTTTTCAGTGCAATAACTTTTCATTCCCTGCAACCTATTAAAAGTGATTTTACTACTGATGTTTACTTTCACACCCCACCACTGACAATGTCAACGAGTGCAAAAGATTCTGTGAAGACATTTGGCCTTTTGGAGAAGGCTCAGTTTGATTAGCACAATGATTATTTAAGTAACCTGTGTCAGTGTGGGGATAGGGGGATGTAGAGAAGCGTCAAGGTTGAACTCTGTCTTTCCTTCTGTGGAGCCTTCCCAGGTCCCGGCTAGGCTGCACTGTCCTCTGGACCCCGGTGTCCCTCCCTGCTCACAGCTTCCTAGCAGCACTTAGCTGCCCCACCTCACCATGTGGGTCCCTGTGGGCCAACAGTGCCCCCCCCCTTTAACTGCCAGAGGGAAAAAGAAGCTTTTCTTGCTTTAATTGTTCATCTGCATCAGAAAGTCCAGTATCCCTGAGATAGGAACCACTGCAGTAAGAAGGGAGCGATAGGCTCTCCCAAAGGAAGATTGTTGCTTCATTAGGCGGAGCTACTACCTGGGTCATCAGGTGTAAACTTGGCGTTTCCCAACCCAATGCTTTGCAGCACCAAGACCTTTCAGTAATGGTTTGTCATAAACCCAGCATTCCCCATCTTCATGGAATAACCTTGTCTCCCACTGAATTTCCTTTTCCTTCCTTTCTTGGGCTTCTGCTCTTTGCCTTTCTTCCAGTCTGTACTTTGCTTCAGTTGCTGCATTAATATCTCTGATTTTTAAATTGAAAGTGACATCCTTCCAAAGGCAGCAGGACTCATACTCATTCTGATTTTCCAACTTCCTCACTTTCTTCTTTATAGGTAACTTCTTAGTATCTACAAAGACTGTATTTTCCTCTGTTGCATACTTTGTGAACATTATACCATTCCACTCCAATTGAACAAAAAGACTTCTTATCATTTGGAGAAAAAAATCTCAGTGTTAATTCTGTGTTTCTTGCCCCCTTAGAAAGGTTTAGTGTGGAAGACGATGTTTGCACTATATAGTCTGTTTTGGATCAATACTGCATTCTCCTAATTCCACCCAGGGCACTGTGAGGATAGACCTTCCATAACCATTAGGGAATGTGAGGATGTAATGTTCATCATAGTCTAGACACGAGACACAATTCTGCCCTATGTTGTACACCCCAATTGACATCGCAAGGAACTTTGATTTGGTCCAGATATGAGCACTGAATTGTATCTTCTTGTTAAAACATTCAGCATAAAAGGCTGAAATTGGTGGATGATGGGAAACCTGCTCAGCCATGAATGTTACACTGTTTTTAGAAATCCAAGGAATAGGTCCTTCTGAAACTAGCTCTGTGTTCTCTTCAGTGTCATTTGGTAACACCCAGTGACACTGAAAGATCTCACCCAAAATGGGGTTGTATGGCTTTTTGGCAACTGATCTTTTCCTTCCTGCATGAAAGGCTGAGAGGTACCATTTCACGACCTGAACCATTTGATCTCTGGGATCCTTCTGGTCACTAATGCTCACAAACAGGTCTGGATGTGCAAAAAAGTCTGCATACATTTCTAAAAGAGATCTTTCAAGAAGAAATGTTGGAAGAACTACCTTAGTCAGATCCATTCCGAGCCTAACCTGTGACAGGTGCATGATGACACTCCTGTGCTCCTCCACTGGCCCTGCCTCCCTGTTGTCATCTCTATCAACATGTGAGTCAAAAAGGTCAGCATCACTTGTTCCATTGGACATGGAAGAATTCAGTGATTCTGTGGTGTCTGGGAGCTTTAGGCTATTTCCCAAGCTGCTGTGGGTCAAGACTGAGGCAGATCCAGAAGAATGTATTAAGCACTTTGGGGATGAGCTGCTTTGATGGAATTCATCAGTGTCATAGAACTCATCTTCACTGCTAGAGTACGAGAATCCCCGGGCTGTATTTGGAGACAAGTTGACATGGCTTGGAGGAGTCAGGCTGCTACTAGGTGGTGAATGCCCACTGCCTGTACTATTTGGTGTTGGAGTCTGATGATGTCCCAAGGTAGCTAACACAGGCCCAATGGGGAGGGAAGATGGATGCTGCTCTGATTTACACAACTGAGCAGGTTCTGGAGATAAGACAGGCTGGGAAGGCATTGTGCTGATCTCAGGCTCCAAGGAACTAGGTTGATATATTGCATCTACAGGGTTAATAGTACTTGTAGCAATCTGCAGCAACACAATGCAGTGTTTAATTGATTCTACCATGCTATTTGCTGCTTCCTTGAGAGTTCAATTTTCTTTCTCTGTTCATCATCTTTACCGTTTTGAAGCTTGTTGTCAAAAAGCTTTAATTATTCTATCAAGATCTGTAGGTAAGCATCAGCTTCTGTCAATTTCTTGTCAAAGTCTTGGATACTAGGAACAAATCCTGAGTCTAACTCTTGAAGCTGGAGAGTATGGCGAAGCATTGTTTCTTCTAAGGCATGGATCCACTTCTCTCGCTCGTCAGCATCATGAGCCTGGGTCTAATGCGTCCTCTGCGAGAGCCTGTCATCATTTTGTCCTTGGACATGTAGTAGGACAGCAGCCCTATGTTGTAGTGCAGCATGAACCAACGGTACTGCCAGCCTTTCATAACGTTAGTCCATTTGCTCAGTGGCCCTTCCATGATCGACGCCATCTTGGGAGCAACACTGTCCCTTTTTCAACTTTTTAGCCTTTGAGTCATCTCATTTCTTAGATGTTTATTAAATAAATTTTGCCTTTCGTGTCATTAGCAGGTTATCCTGCCCTGCTTGGTTCTTTAACCCATTTATCTTAAACCTTGTCTTCCCTACCTGTTCCTCCCTGGAGATCGGGAAGGAGTTCAGCCTTGACAGCCTAAACTGAAACTCAGAAGTCAGTGTCCCAGAGAAGTAATGCTATGAATGACAAGCCCGCTGTTAAATAATAGTGCAGCAAGGCTGTGCATCCTGGTTTAGGTAAATGTGTGAGGCCTGGGAGTTTAACCAGCCTGTATACATTGCTTCCATGGAAAAATATGTTTTCAAACATCTGACTTATACCCAAGGGTTTTAAAAACAATGTATTTTAAGTAATCCAAGATGTTCAAAGTACCACCATTTCTACATGTGTCACCTGCCACATTTCATGCACCCAATAGTCATTTGTGGCTATTGACTGCTATGTTGGATAATGCAGGTTTAACTTCTTCAAATTAGACTATCTGGGAGATTGTTGATGTAATATAAATTGCTTTATTACACAAACTAAAGTGTCTAAGTTATCATGACATTTAAAAGCACAAATATGTTTGATGACAATCCACTGCTTTTATTTTTATTTTAAAATAATCTTTCAGCATTTTATTATAAAAATGTATTAATGAAGATAAGAATCTACTTAAATACATGCTAATCCCCAAGGCTAAAACCCAAGAGCATATACAAACTTTTGAAGCACATATTCTTAATATTGATTTTTCAATATTTTTTGTAGATATTCGTGCCATTAAACAAAGCCCCGATGAATAGCATAATAGAGTTGTTAGGTGGTTCCCTAGTGCTGTATAAATGTGATAAATTGTGCCACTGGACTGCTGAAGCACTGAGAGGAGAGGGCTTTGCCAGTGCCATTCTCAGTATTTGTATTTTGAAATTAGGTTCTCTTTCATGGATAGGCAATTAATATTTCTCATCTTTCTAATACAAGCTGGCCTCTCATCCAGTTATGTACCGTATTTCAGTGGAGTCAGCAGGTGGCGCTTTAACAATTGCAACAATCCAAGCGACAATCTCATTTTATAGTTCTTCCACACTGGCCTATTAACGTGCTTTGTTTTTAAACAGTGTATTATAAAGACTGTTAAAGATTGTCTTCGTCAGGCATTGTCCAGGGTTAACAGTTGAAGAAATGGGTCTCAAGAGTTAAAACACCTTTTTAAACTGTGTCACAGATCGGTAGCTAAGGTGACAATAGAATTCAGGGTTTTGCCTTTTGGTTTAGTGAGCATGCAGTCCCCACTCCATGAATTCTGTGGAGGGCACAGTTCCTGGGGAACTGCTGAGCCAACTAATCCAGTGGTCCTTTCACAAGAGCTGTTGGGAAGATTTTTGTGGAAAAATTAGCTTGGTGGTGTCATTTTCTCTGTAACTCTGCAGCCTGCCCTTTAAAGAAGCTGTCTCCATTTGTCTCCATGGAGCCTTCTGTATGCCTCATCACGATTCTCCTGCCTCTCATAATTATGGTGATGTGCCATTTCACCCACACTGGATCACTTAATATCTGGATGTATCCTCGCCCTCAAAAGATATCAATAAATCAGGGAAATTCAGCAGGTAGCCACTTAGCTGATTAAAAGGCAAGAGATTTATATGAAGAAATTAGGTTATGCTGAACATGCAGTTCTCCAATAGTCATATAAAGGATGTTTTGAGAAGTCGACAATATACAAATGGTGTATCAGGGGAGTAAAGCCTTTTCAAAACAGCAAACTGTTATCTGACCTTCTGTATATAAATCTGTAGGATTTAATGTCCCAAGGTTTATTTTTTGAGTGTTCAAACATTCACCATACTCTTTATTCCTTGCTTTAAAATAATGCCTTCTAACAAACTTAATTTAAAATGCAGACACTTGGAGAAATAAATTTGGATTGAAAGGAAGACAGACTTGATACCAATAAAAAATAAGCCATTTGAACAGTTATTAGCTCCAATTGACCATAAACAAGTATTTAGATGGTTCCATGTATCCTTCACTCAATCAGCAGTCCCCACTCACTGCTGGCCTCATGAAGAGGCCAGAGTCCGTACACAAGGTACAACTCAGAGACCCTGTAGGGCTACTAGCTAGATTTCCCTGTTTTGTTCCACCTTTTCTGACCTTGGATGTTCCTTTCTGCCTCCCTGATGATGGTTGCACTTCTTCATTTTCTCTAACTGTTTCACACCTTTTCAGATTCATAATCTGACTTTGGCTTTGTGATCCTGATATTGGATGGGGTAGGGACCAGCAGAGTTTTCCAGGTTCTTATTTGTCCTGATCAATGAATTGGTCGGGACAAATGGTAGATGTGAAAGATTAGCTTATTTGGGGGCAACAATAAAAAGAAAAAGGAGAAGTGCTCAGGGAGAAAGGAGTGCTTTGAAGAAAAGAGAGAAGATACATCCTGCAAGCTGAATGGACCACTGCAAGAACAAGAAGGCTGTGCACACAAAGTCAGTCGCTGCCATCCTTTCGTGTCTTCTTTGAGAGTTGATCCAGGTGGTCCCACCTGATCTCATGCTGGACAATTGATATCAGGTGCCAGGTTCTGCGTGTTCTCGCATCAGAAGATTGGTACCGGGTGCAGGGTTTGGCTTGACCCTGTATCAGGCTCTGGTGCTGCTGTTGTGCACTTGTGGTTAATAAGTCTCCTCAATTGGTAGGTTGTGCCCAACTGCTCCAGCCACATTGCCATCCCCCTGCCTCCTACTACAATCCTATATGGGACCTTATCCACTTTGGTCTCCTTGGAAAGCCTGCTACCCTTTTAGATGAAAGAAACAGGTCCTTAGGGCTGGGGATTTAGCTCAATGTTTTTGCCGCCTGTTGCGCAAGCGCAAGGACCTGAGTTTGATCCCGGTACCAAAAAAAAAAAAAAAAAAAAGAAAGAAACACTTGCTCATGCCATCACCAAAACAGACCCCACTGAGGTCTATTTTGTTGAGGAGTCACTGTTCTCAATAAGACTGATTGCAGCAGGTGCATAAAAGTGCCCCCAACTCTGGCACACATCTAAAGGTCCTCCTGTTGAGCTTCATTTCTCCAGTTCATCAAATTGAGTGTGTATGAGAGTTGTGCCAAACCTACAGCATGCGTAGGTATGCAGAGCCCTCTCTATTGGCATGCAAGCCAAGTCACCCTAGCAGCTGAGCATCAAATCACAGTTGTTTTTTCTAAACTAAAACCTCAGTATTCAGATTTAATTGCACTGTTGGTATTTTGTGATAAATATGTGGGTTTTAGGTTGCAGTTTGAGCACTCAGTTTCTAAAAGGATCGCCATCACTGGTATGGTATCTCTGTTTGGACACAACTGCTATACAGCACTTACTTCTTTTTTCTTGTCAATCTAGAGGATTAGACAGGCAGGGAAAGGGCCAAAGCTTGTGCCTCTGATCTGCTAACTGGAGTGTGGGACATGCCAGAGCAGATGGATGTGGCTCAGTTGAGAGCCAAGTTTGGCTGGTGAGCATGGTATACTATCCTGAGTATCCTTCAGTTATGATATGGGAACATGGCTGAAGCCCACATCTCAGTGTCTGTGTGTGTGTGTGTGTAGGGGGCAAAGCTACCAGGGAATGGGAGAGTGCTTAAATAGGTCTCCAAGATGGGATGCATGGGATAGGGAGAAGAAACTGAGGAAGGTGAGAGTCCTGGGCCTTGGAGTGAAATGGTCTTAGTCACTTTCCTTCTCACTGGGACATCATTCCCAGCACCCACCATTTAAGGAGGAGATGTTTACTTGGTTCATGGTTTTTAGAAGGAAGATTCTGTCCATAGGCAGCTGTCTTCAAGGCAGGAAGGGCATAGCAAAAGGGTCTAGTGGAGGAAAGCCGCTCACTTCGTGGTGAACAGGAAGCAGGGAATCAAGGGAGGAGATGAAGGGAAATATGCCTTTTCAGGTTATGCCCCAGTGACCCACCTCTTCTGACCAGACCCCACCTCCTAACAGCACATTCAGCTATGAATTCCTCAGTGGCTCAATCTAGTGATGAGTATAGTGGCCTCATGATCCAATCGCTTTCAAAAATCCCCATCTCTGAACACATAGGGATTGAGGAGGGTATTCTAGATCTAAACCACAACAAAGATGAACTCAAGAATGATAACTGGGGGCCACTGAAGACAGACTAAATTCAACTGAACTCTGTACCAGGTCTGTGCCCTTAGAATCTTCTTTAACTTTCAAGCTCAAGCTCAGGTAATCAAACTGAAGCACATCATGGTTTCTGTCCCCTTCACTTCCTCCATCATCTGCTGTCACCTTGGTGTTTCCACTTCTGAGTTTCACATTTCATTAGCCACACCATTCTAGTGTTGCTCAGACTCAAATCTTCAAAACTATATTAGATTTATTCTCATCATTTATATCCAATAGGGTACCAGTGTCTGCTCATTACTCTTTGATGATAACTCTTTTACATTTTTTTAACATTTTAAAAATTCTTACATTAGCTTAAATCCTCATTACTTTTGTTTACTTGAGTTTTGTAGCTTCTGTATTAATCAGAGCTCTCCAGAAAAATAGAACCAATTGGACACAGCTATAGATAGAGATATACAGAAATAGATTTATTATGAAGGGTTGACTCAGACAATTATGGAGGCCAAGAAGTTCTACCATATGTCACCTTTAAGCTGGAGGCCCAAGAAAACCAGTGGTGTAGTTTTAATCCATGTCCCAAAATTTAAGAACTAGGGAAGTCAATGTTGTAAATCACAGTGCAAGTTTGAAGACATAAGAACAGAGGTCTGATGTCCAGGAAGACAGATTGCCCAGCTCAAGCAAGGAGAGGGAATTTAACCTTCCCCTGCCTTTTTGTCCTATTCTGGGCTTCAAGGATCGACATCATGCCCAGCACATTGGTGAGGGCAGTCTGTTTTACTTAGTCTATGGATTCAAATGCTAATCTCTCCCAAAACACTTTCATAGACACACCCAGAAACCGTGTTTTACAAATCATGTGGGCATCCCTTAGCCTGCTAAAAAAGACACATAAAATTAACCATGACATGTAACTGTCTAGAGTCTCTGACTACAATTTCTTCCTTTTTCTACATATTCCTATAATTCTTCAGCCCTACATTATCCACCAGAGGAACCCTTCTAAATATCCTTACTTGACTCAGAAACCTTCTATACAGCTCCTAATTATTCTAGAATAAAGCCCAAAGTAGCCTAACTGATTCTGTTCTTACCCTCCTGTTATTGGTTTCACACGCTAATATAGTCAACAAGCTTTCCTCCTTGGACTGTGCTCGTATGCGTTTTACATTCTGCCTTCACATAGTCTGCAGGCAATTCTGCCTTGGCGTGATGTTATCTGCCAACTGATCCTTGTGTATTGAATTTGTGCTTCATTTCCAAGTTTCAGGTCAATTCCATCTCCTCCTTCCTAGATAATGGAGTTCACGGGCTTATCTCCCTCTTTAGGGTGCCTGTTGCACTTACTCTCGTGTCCCACTCATCTGACACATATGAGTCATCACCTACCAGGACCACACTGCATTTCGCAAAATGTGTATAAAAGTTGAATGTGTAAGTCAAAAACAATACATTTACATATTATTGAGAGAGAGAGAGAGAGAGAGAGAGAGAGAGAGAGAGAGGTTTATTCCAAGACAGCCAAGAAGTTTAGAATATTCAACTAGAGCTCACATTTTAGACACATACTGTAGTGATACATTTTCAGCATTTTGGAAGCATTTTGTACTCATTAATTATTAATTTCCCCTCATTGCTTATGAGCCCAGTGATCTTGATTGAAGTTAGATGCACCATCTTCTTTATTTATAGCTTTGGAATGTGGAAAGAATTTCCATTTTTGTTTTATTGTGTTACATGTATAAGAATTACACTAATCACTGGGACTTCATTCTCACACCTTTTAAAAAATAAGATGGACAAGATGAAAAAAAATAGCCAGTTACATGAATGCCAATTACTCAGTGGAGATAATGCTAGAATTAAAATGTTCCCTGGCAACTGCATTATTCATCATCATATACAAAAACATCAACATATACATATTATTCATTACAACATATACTTACTGAGCAACTTAGTGGGGTACTGTTCTAGGGTTAGGCCCCATAGGCTTTCAAAAGCTTGCCTTAGGATGTTTATTCTTTCCAGTACCAGGGTTTGAACTCAGGACCTTGTGCTTGCGAGGCAGGTGCGGCACCACTAAGCTACATTCCCGGCCTTTGGATGTTTATATAGTATATGAAAATGGGAATTCTCTGAAAGTATTGCATTTGAGATCTACCTTCTGCCTTGCATTGCTAATTTGTCTGATTAACAATTCATGAGAATATATTATTCTCTTAATGAAATTATAAGATTCTACAGACAGAGATTGTGCCTTGCTATAGAGTAAATGTTTGTGTCCCTGCAAAATTCCTATTTTAAAACCTAATTGCTGATGTAATGGTATTTGGAAGTGGGGCCTTTGGATGGTGATTAGAAACAAGGGCAAAGTCATCATTAATGGATTTAGTGCCCTTATAAAAGGGGACTCAAGAATTCCTTTTTCCCTTCTGCCACGTGAGGACACAGTGGAAAGACAGCCATCTATGAACCAGGAAGCAGTGCTCATCACATGCCTAAACTGTGGGTGCCCAGACTCCCAAACCATGAAAAACATGTTTCTGTTGTTTATGAACTACTCAGTCCTTGATATTTCTGTTATAAAAATCTGAACAAATTAAGACATGCTTCTTTTCTACCTTGTGGGACACCAAAATCCGAATACAATTAAAAATCTTGGAAACAAACTCTTAAATATTTAATATAGCACCAAACCCAAAGCCTTAAAAAAACAACACTCAGTAATTGTGCATTCACATTTGTTGATTATGTTTTCCTCATATTCTATCAAATTATAAACTTGTGAAATAGTGTTTTTGGTTTGGGTAAGTAGTAATAATTCTGTGATGTAAGAAGCTAAAGGATGATTTATTATTCAGAACATTGCCTGATGATGTGGTACCCATTAACTGTCTATTAATCTCTCCCAGGAAGTCTTATTCTTGGCATCAGCTAAAATGGGGCAGAACAAAAGAAGATTCTTAATGAGGAAATACTACTCCAGTAGGAAAATGGAAAAGGAAAAACCTGATAGCTGGTTGTGGTAAGGCATGCCTATAATCCCAGCATTCTGGGAGGCTAAGGCAGGAGGATTCAAGCCCAGCCCCAGCAATTTAGCAATTTAGTGAGACTTTACCTCAACATAAAAAATAAAAAAGGGTTGAGGATGTAGCTCAGCATGAAGGCCCTGAGTTTAATCTCCACTACGGCAAAAGAAAAAAAAAAAAAAAAAGGAAGCCTAGGTCAGTAGGCTATATTTATGATTAGAACACATATTACTGAGAAATAACAAGCAAATTAAATAAATAGAAGGGAAAGAGGTGTGGCGGCACACACCTATAATAGCACTTGGAGAAGCTAGAAGAGGAGGATTGCTGTAAGTTTGAGGCCATACAGTGAGTTCAAGGCCAGCCTGGACTACATAAGGAGACCCTGTCACAAACACAAACAAACAAACAAACAAGGGATATTAGAGGAAATTATGGTCACCACAGTATTAAAATGCATGTTGCTGAAAATGACCATTTTGGAAGCCAGAAAATGCATATCTACATAGATGATCAATTTTTTTTTTTTACAGCACTAGGGTTTAAACCCCAGGCCTTCACACTGAGCTACATCTCCAGCCCTTCTTATTTTTTTTTTTAATTTTGAAACAGGTTCTCACTAAGTTGCTAAGTTGTTCACACTAGACTCAAACTTGTGATTCTTCTGGCTCAGCCTCCAAGAGTTCAGGGACTACATACATGCACCATCATGCCTGGCTCATGATCAACATTTTTATAGAATCTAGGTGACTACCTGGGAGTGAGGAAACTTGTTTAGTCATTAAAAAGCTGAATGATTTGAGGGGATTCTTTGTTACTTTTCTCTCTCATAGCTGTTATTGTTTCAGAAGTAGTGTCTGGCAAGGATGTTATATTTATATCCCACTTAGCAAATGAGAAGACTGAGGATTATATCAGTTAGGATGGACTAGGTTGTGTCATTACAACAAATAATACCAAATATCTTATTGGCTTAAAACAACAATGACTTAATTTTTATCCATGCTGTACTTTCATTGTGGGTCTGTCTCAAATTATCCCCTCCCTGGGAGCCAGGCTAATAGAGTCACTAAGGCACAGGAATAGAGAGAACCATGAAGACTATATATATACACACACACACACATATATATATATATATATATATATATATATATACACATTATATATATATAATATCATTTTCTCTTACATTTCATTGGTCAGAGCAAATCAGATGGCCATGTCTAAAACCAGAGAGGTACAAAAAGCATTTCTACAGTATGTTTGGAAAGGGAGAAACATGGGTATTTATGTGTGTCCTTAAGATTGTCAAAAGACTTGAAAAAATTAAACATGACCTAGGGATGCTGCTCTGTGGTAGAGTGCCTGTCCAGCATGGGTAAGGCCTTTGGTTCAATTTTCAGCAGCAGCAACAACAGCAAAAAGTTAAACAACCTTCTCAGATTTAGACCCTGTTCTGTCTGAGGGCAGGGTCTGCATTCTTAGCCAGTATAATATGTTGTTATGGTATACTAGTAATAATTTTATTCTCTATCATTGTTGAAAGAATAAAATCAGTAATGTGGGGATAAAATTAAAAAGATGATCAAATTGCAAGGCATTTTTAAAAACTAAATATCAGTTATTTAGATACATAAAAGGTCTTAGGTCTTATTAGACTCTAGGGAATTGTGAGCTTTAAGCATTAACATCTCACTGTATTTTAATTAGTATGGTAGTACCCGATGAAGCCATTTGAGAGTACTTGATTTGGTAACACCAAAACCTGCCAGAGTGCGTTCTTAGTCCCTGGGGATCTGGATAAAAGCTCTTAGCTTCAGATTTTGGCTGTTTATTAGACACAAGCCTGCTACCCAGGGAGCTATTTGAAATGCCAGCCAGAATAACTAATGTGCTAATATTAAACTCTATGTGAAATGGACTTCTTCATCTAAAGCTTTAAGAAGATAGCCCTGGGTGAATTGGAGTTCACAAATAAATAGGTGTCTAGGTGCCTGACCGGAGATCTCTTCTGGTCCACCAGCCTTGTGAACACCAACAGCCCCGCATGGTGATTGTGAGCACAACTAGGTGCCACCCTGGCTCCACCTCTTGCTGGGTGAGCCTTGGGTAAGTGACTTAATTTGGACTTCTCAGTTCCCTTGCCCAGGAAAGTGAGAATTGAGAGAGAGTATGCATGTGAAGTGCTGAGTGCTCCAAGGCTTATTTCTCTGGCAACACTGGGGCCACCGTCCTCTGAGGCTGCAGAGGCTGTCTTCTGATTTTGCATCACATTCCCTTCACGCACTTTGGCTATTTCAAGTTTCATAATCTTGTCACCTCCCTTGTTATCTTGAAGTACCCAGTTGTTTCTGTGTTGACAAAAGAAGATCCATAAATAAAGCAAAAGTGATTCATTATTTTGTAGATACAGACTGCTCCATAAAACAGGGCCACAGTTATATCTCACTTCTTTTACTAATGAATTACTCTAGTCCTCATAGCTCTTGTTAGAAAAAGAGTTCTCTTTTAGAGGTTCTCCCTTTCTCTGGAATCATCTGAAAAACCAAGAGGGCTTTAACAAGTTGGAATGCCTCATTTCCAGCAGGACGAGCAGACTCTGTCATTTCATCTGCCCAACATAGGGCATTGCTGTGGAAAAGTAGGTTCTCCAATGTCCAGCACAAGTCTTCCAGAATCAGACAGAGGATGCCATTCCTTTCTAGGACGAGGCTGTGCTTATCTAGATGTGCACAAATTTGATACGGTTCTTGATGGAGAAAGAACAATCCAAGCCTGCTGCAATTTGGTCAGGCATGTTGCAGTCCCTGACACTTAGCTTTTTTATTTATACACAATTATTTCTTAAAGTGTCAGTTGGGCTCAGGCACTTAAAAAAGACTAGTTTACGAACTACTGCTTTCCTTTCCTGCCCACACCTTTAACAGTCAAGCAATTTAAAAATGTACAGTTCTTAGAATAATCCTTGCTCTCCCCACACACCTAGACCACAGGTCCTCCTCAGGGATGTCACACTTTGTACTTGAGTACTGTGAAGATAACCCATATTTTTAGGAGAGATGTCGCCAAGGGACTCAGATGAGTCCACACTAATTCTGGGGCAATGACTATGTTTATCCTATTTCTTTCTAAGTGGGAGAGGATCTTAATGCATTTAGGAGAGTTGTTTGGTATTTGTTTGTTAAACAAGAGAAAAACTACGAATTTTTTATCTAGAAAGTAATTTCACTACATTAGGATGATTTACACTTAAGAATAAACTACCAAGTTTGAAAAATCTATTTTTCTTTAGAAGCATAACACCTACCAGGAATCTTTTCTCTGATGGGGATAAATAGCTATTTGTGTGTTATTGTCATAGCAATAACATCTGATGCCAGCAGTATTATTGGCAAGTGGAAAAATTACTGAATGATTTTTCTCACAGCAATAAAAAATGTTCAGGAATACAACTGTACATTTTGTTTTATTATCTCCCTGTTTGATATTTAGTTTTATACTCACTGTCTCCTAATCACTCTTCAACCTTCAGTAAGGACTTTGAAACTTGGCTTATCGGTTTCCCACCTAACTTTTTCCAATACTTGGAGGATCCATGACTGGTGAGCTTTACAATTTCTCAATCTTTTTGATGCCAAAGACTGTTACCTTAATTTCTCTCTAGTAGTATCTCTCATTTTGCATCTAAATTTTGTTGTCCCTCAGGCATGCTCTACTTTTGTGTTTTAAAGTCCTATATTCTCTATTTTGAGTAAAATTTACAACCTCAAACCAAATACACTTGTTTCTTAAGCTCTTTATAACTCATTTTCCTTAATTGCTTTAATGTTTCCTCTTCTTGAACACATTTTCTCATCTCCCCACTTCCTGGAGTCTGTGGTTGGTTGCTTGGACTTCTTCCATTCTCACCTAAACCCTTCATTTTCTTGTACCCACATCCTGCCCAGAAAACCCCTAACTCTAGGTCAATGGTATGATACAGGGCCTTCCACAATTTCCCAAAATAAGAGTTATAGATTTGACCGTGCCTGACATACCTACCTCCCAAATCCGGGCAGTTTTTAGCCACCTGCTTAATACTTTATCTTCTCTAACCTAGAAAACATTTGTTGGAGAATCTCCAGTGGAGAGTTTGTGGGTTGCCTTCTGTTCAGCCAGAGGGATACATGATTCTGGATAAGATATGAACAGTGGAAGTTTCCCTATCAAATAAACTATGTCCTGTAGTTCTTTGGTTTTTGTAAGCATTTCTTATGGTTCATTCTTCATTCTTCCATCCAAACAGCTCCAATATAAACTTTCTCAGGAAGAAACGAATTTGCAGATTCTGAAGTTCCTTGTGATAGCAGTATTCTTTCCCCTCGTTAGGTAGTCAGATCATGGTCGAGATACCAGTCACAGTCCTTAGGGGACCTCTGGAGACCATGCTAGGACTATCATATGTTGCACCTGCTGTTTCACTAGGGGACACTAAATACTACTTATTTTTCATTTCTACTCTAAATTTTCTAATGGTAAATTCTTTTTTTGTTGTTGCTTAAATTCTTTTATTGGTACATTTTAGGTAAACAAAAAGTTTACATTTATCACTGGGTGATTGTACCTGTACATGATGTATCTTGATTCTTATGTTTTCCCCATTACCTGTGCGCCCTTCACCCCCTCCACCCTTCCCTATTTACATAGACTTTGTTTCCATTTTCTTCTTTTCTCATAATTTGTCCTTTCCCTCCTTTCCTTTCCCCTTCCCCTCCCACTTCCCCTACCACTTTGGACCTTTTCTTCCTATTTCAAATTATTAATTATTCATTTTAATAGTTTTAACCCTTATTTACACTTTCAGTTTCTCACCCTAGAGAAACTATTTGATATTTATACATGTGTGTCCTATTTATTTCACTTAAGAGTATGGCCTCAATATGCATCCATTTAACTATAAATATCTCTAGTTTCTCATTCTTTATGGCTGAGTAGTACTCCATTTTATAAAAAAACCCACATCTTTATCCAGTTTCCAGTTGATGGGTACTTGGGCTGTTTCCAAGCTTTAGGTATTACGAACTGTGCCACTATAAACATGGGTGCACATATATCAATGTGGTATGATTCTCTTAATTCTTTTGGAAAGATACCCAGCAGGGGAATAGCTGGGTCAAATGGGACCTCTAGCCCTAGTTCTTTGAGGTATCTCCATACTGATTTCCACAGTGGTTGCACCAGTCTACACTCCCACCAGCAGTGGAGAAGGGTTCCCTTCTCCCCACAGCCCCACCAGCATTTGTTATTGGTTGATTTCATGATAGCAGCCATTCTTTCTGGAGTGAGGTGGAATCTCAGCATTGTTTTCATTTGCATCTCTCGAATGACCAGTAATGTTGAACATTTTTTCATGTATTTATTTGCTATTTCTACTTTGTCTGAGAAACATCTGTCCATTTCAGATGCCCATTTTCGGATTGGGTCTTTAAATTTGGGAGGTCTGATCTTTTTAAGTTCTTTATAGATTCGAGATAGTAGACCTTTGTCTGAGGAAGAGCAGGTGAAGATTTTTTCCCACATTGTGGGTTGTCTCTTCACACTGCAGGTGGTTTCTCTTGCTGTGCAGAAGCTTTTTAATAAGAAGAGATCCCACTTGTTGATTGTTTGTGCTAGTTCACAGGCAACTGAGGTTTTGTTCATAAAATCTTTTCCTACACCGAAGTCTTCAAGAGTTCAACCTAACCTCTGTTCCAACTGGTTCAGAGTTTCTATTTTAATATTTAGATCTTTAATTCATTTTGATTTTAGTTTAGTGCACGGTGAGAGACATAGGTATAGTTTGAACCTTTGTCAAGTTGAAGCCCACTTTTTCCAGCACCATTTCTTAAAGAGGCTATCTTTCCTCCAGTGAGGGTGTTTGGCTCCTTTATCAAAGATGAGATGGCTGAGTGTGTCTGGCGTTGTTTCTGCATGTTCTAATCTGTTCCACTGGTCCTCAGGTCTGTTTCTTTGCCAGTACCATGCTGTTTTCATCACAGTAGCTTTGTAGTAGAGTTGCAGGTTGGGGATTGGGATACCCTCTGTCATGTCTCTGTTACCTAGAATTGCTTTTGGTGTTCCAAATGAATTTTTGGATTGTTTTCTCAAGGTCTATGAAGTATGCTGCTGGGATCTCAATTGGAATTGCATTAAATCTATATAGTAGTTTTGGAAGTATGGCCGTTTTCACTATATTAATCAGTCCTACTCAGGACCAGGGGATGTCTGTCCATTTTCTGATATCATCTTCAATCTCTCTTTTCAGAATGCCATAGTTTTCAGAGAAGAGGTCTTTGATTTCTTTTGTTAGGTTGATTCCTAGGTATTTCAGTTTTTTGGATGCTATTGTGAAAGGAATTATTTGCCCTATTTCTCTCTCAGTGAGTCTCTCATTTGTGTAGAGGAAAGATACTAATTTTTGTGTGTTGACCTTGTAACCAGCTACTTGACTGAATTTGGTTATTAAGTCTAGAAGACTTTTGGTGGAGTTCTTGGGGTCTTCTATATAGAGTATCATGTCATCTGCAAATAATGACAATTTGACTTCTTCATTTCCTATCTTTATTCCTTTTATTTCTTTTTCTTGTCTAATTGCCGTGGCTAATGTTTCCAGAACTATATTGAACAAGAGTGGTGATAGTGGACATCCTTGTCTTGTTCCTGATTTGAGTGTGAAGGATTTCAGTTTTTGACCATTTAGTATGATATTGGCTGTTGGTTTTTCATAGATGGCTTCTATCGGTTTGAGGTAGAGACCATCTATTCCAATTTTTTGTAGGGTTTTTATCATAAATACATGTTGGATTTTGTCAAATGCTTTTTCCACATCTATGGAGATAATCACATGGCTTTTGTCCTTAGCTCTATTGATATAGTGTATTACATTAATTGATTTGCATATATTCAACCATCCCTGCATCCCTGGAATGAATCCCACTTGATCAGGGTGTATGATCTTCTTGATGATCTTCTGCATTCTGTTTGCCATTATCTTATTAAGGATTTTTGCATCTATGTTCATTAGTGAGATTGGCCTATAGTTCTCCTTTCTGGTTGGGTCTTTCTCTGCTTTGGGGATCAAGGTGATGGTTGCTTCCAGGAATGAATTTGGGAGTATTGCTTCCCTTTCAATTTCATTGAAGAGTTTAAAGAGTAGTGGCAGCAGTTCCTCTCTAAATGTCTTGTAGAATTCAGCAGTGAAGCCATCAGGGCCTGGGCTTTTTTAGTTGATAAGTTTTTAATTACATTTTCAATTTCATTGGTTGATATTGGGTTGTTCAGAATTTTTAGGTCTTCTTCATTCAACTTTGGTAATTCATATGTATCTAGGAATCTGTCCATTTCTTCTGTATTGTCCATCTTATTGGCGTATAGGTTCTGGAAGTAGGTATTGATGATCCTCTGGATTTCAGCTGGGTCTGTGGTAATTTCACCCTTTTCATTCCTAATTGCATGGATTTGGGCCTTTTCTTTCCTTTTTCTGATAAGGTTGGCTAAGGGTTTGTCAATTTTGTTGATTCTTTCAAAGAACCAACTCTTGGCTTCATTGATTTTTTGTATCATTCTCTTAGTCTCCACTGCATTGATTTCTCCTCTGATCTTTATAATTTCCTCCCTTGTATGAGCTCTGGGGTTGTCCTGTTCTTCTTTTTCTAGAAGCTTGAAGTGCAGCATCAGGTTATTTAATTGGGTTCATTCTGTTTTCCTAATATGCTTATTCACTGCTATGAATTTCCCTCATAAGACTGCTTTCATTGTGTCCCATAGATTCAGATATGTTGTATTGTCATTGTCATTTAATTGAAGGAACTGTCTGATTTCTTCTTTATTTTCCTCTGTGATCCATTGGTTATTCAGAAGTGTGTTGTTCAATTTCCACGTGTTTATGAAATTTTTTGAGTTTCTTTTCTATGGCTCTCCAATTTCATTGCACTATGGTCTGATAATATACAGGGGATAACTTCAATTCCTTTGCACTTACTTAAATATGTTCTATATGTGAGTATGTGGTCTATTTTGGAGAATGACCCATGTGCAGCTGAGAAGAATGTGAATCTTGATTTTGTGGGGTGGAAGACTCTGGAAACATCTGTTAAGTTCATTTGTTCAAGAGTTCAATTGAGTTCAAGTATTTCATTACTTATTTTTTGTCTAGTTGATCTATCTATTTGTGCCAGTGGGGTGTTGAGGTCCCCCACTACAATTGTATTAGTGCATATATGACTTTTCATGTCCGTTAATATTTGTTTTATATAGTTGGGTGCACTAGTGTTTGGTGCATAGATATTTATGATTGTCATCTCTTCCTCTTGGATTCTTCCCTTTACAAGGATGTAGTGTCCTTCTTCATCTCTCTTCATCAGTTTTGGTTTGAAATTGACTTGATCTGCAAAGAAGATAGCTACTCCTGCTTTTTTTCAGGTTCCCATCACATGGAGTATTGTTTTCCACTCTTTAACTTTCAGTCTATGAGTTTCCTTTTGAATGAAGTGTGTTTCTTGTATGCAGCATATTGTTGGATTTTGCTTCTTGACCCATTCTGCCAGTCTATTTCTTTTGATTGGTGAATTGAGACCATTATCGTTGATGGTTATAACTGAAACATACTGACTTATCATTGCCATGAGTTTTTCTTTTTGTTGGGTTCTCCCCCTTTATATTTAATTTCTTGTCATGCCAGATGGGTTGATTCTGCTTTGCTTCCTGGGGTTGTGATCCTCAATGTCTGTTCCTAGTATATTGTATAAAATTCTTTGGAGTGCTGGTTTGGTATTCATGAAGTTCCTAAGGTGGTCTTCGTCATGAAAGTATCTTATTTCTCCATCAGTTTGGAAAGATAGTTTTGCAGGGTACATCAATCTGGGTTGGAGGCTGTTTTCTTTTAGGCCTTGGAATATGTCACTCCAAGCCCTTGTTGCCTTGATGGTTTGTGTTGAGAAGTCTGCTGTGATTCTGATGGGCTTTCCTTTGTATGTGATTTGTTTCTTTTCTCTAACTGCTTGTAGTACTTTGTTCTTTTGTTGAGTTTCTGGAATCTTAACAATTATATGCCTATGTGTAGATTTTTTTTAATCAAAGCTATTTGGAGTCCTATATGCCTCACTTATCTGTATGTCAAGCTCTTTTCTCCTGCTTGGTAAGTTTTCTGCCATTATTTCTGTGAAGAGATTTTTTATGTCATCTGCACTCTCTCCTGTTTCTTCATTGACTCTAATCAGTCTTATGTTATTCTTGTTTGCATCATCAAGCAGCTGCTGGATTGATTTCTCATGTTCCCTTATAATTTTGAGGCAATTTTTCTTTTCCTGGTCATTAATTGCAATCTTATCTTCTATACCTGAAATTCTGTCCTCACATTGGCTCATTCTGCTGTGTAGACTTTCAGTGGAGTTTTTCATCTCTTGGAAGTCTGTTTGCATCTGTTTTATGGATTTCATTTGTTTCTTATGTTCGGATTCCATCATGTTCCTGAGCTCCTCTCTAGATTTATTAATCATGTCTTGCACTAGGAGCACAATTTCTCCTGTTATCTGAGAAATTATTTCTGATTTCATTTTTTCCAGATCCCCTTTTGTTGCCAGTTCATTGGGTCCAGGTGGTTGAGTATCAGAGTGTTCCATCTCATTTCCCTTTGAGATTGCAGTTGGTGATCTGGAAGTCTGGCTTTGAGACTTATTTACATGTTTTCTCATATCATCTGGGGGGGTGGCTGTTGGCACCTGCACAGATTACCTCCTCTGAGGTGGGACAGGGGCCGGGAGCAGTGGTAGGGATGGTGGACCTAAAGCCCTTTCCTGTGGTCTGGGAGCAGCGGGAGGCATGGTGGCTGGGAAGCCCCTTCCTCTGGACCAGGAGCAGTGGGATGGCGGCTCAGAATTCCCTACCTCTGGGCCGGGAGCGGTGGGAGGGATGCTGGCCTGGAAGCCCCTTCCTCTGGGCCAGGAGCGGTGGGACAGAAGGTGGCCCAAAAGCCTTTTCCTCTGGGCTGGGAGCAGCGGGAGGGATGGTGGCTGGGAAGCCCCTTCCTCTGGACCAGGAGCAGTGGGATGGTGGTTCAGAAGCCCCTACCTCTGACCTGGGAGCAGTGGGGCTCAGTACCGTGGTCTGGTGGTCTGGTGTCCTCTGCATCTTTGTAGTGTGTAACCAGGTGGCTGTACAGAGGAGCAAGGGTGTGGGGGTGTGTCCAATGGATTGTTGCCGGGGTGTGGGCTGATTTGGCCTGTTCCGCGGGACTCGCGACCTCAGTAAGGTGTGTGCAGACCTGCAGTGAAGAAGCTTTTTAACAAGATGAGATCCCAGTTGTTGATTCTTTGTGCTAGCTCCCGTGTTACTGAAGTTTTGTTCATAAAGTCTCTTCCTATGCTAATGTCTTCAAGAGTTCTACCTAACGTATCTTTCAGCAGTTTTAGTATTTCTGTCTTAATATTTAGATCTTTAATCCACTTCAATCTTATTTTAGTGCATGGTGATAGGTATGGGTCTAGTTTTAACCTTTGGCAGGTTGAAATCCTGTTTTTCCAACATCTTTTATTAAAGAGGCTATCTTTCCTCCAGTGAGGGTGGTTGGCTCCTTTGTCAAAGATGAGGTGGCTGAGTATGTCTGGAGTTTCTTCTGCATCTTCTAATCTGTTCCACTGGTCCTCAGGTCTGTTTCTTTGCCAGTACAATGCTGTTTTTATCACAGTAGCTTTGTAGTATAGCTTCAAATTGGGGATTATGGTACCCCCAGCCATGTCTCTGTTGCCCAGAATTGCTTTTGCTATTCTAGGTCTCTTCTGCTTCCAAATGAATTTTTGGATTGTTTTCTCTAGTTCTGTGAAGTACATTGTTGGAATTTTAATTGGTATTGCATTAAATCTATATAGTAGTTTTGGAAGTATGGCCATTTTCACTATATTGGTTCTCCCTACCAAGGAACAAAGGATATCTTTCCATTTTCTTATATCCTCCTTGATCTTCTTTTTCAGAGTGCTGTAGTGTTCAGTGTAGAGGTCTTTTGCTTCCTTTGTTAGATTGATTCCTAGCCATTTCATTTTTTTGGATGCTATTTTAAAAGGAATTATTTCCCTAATTTCTCTCTCAGTGAGTCTGCTCTTTGTGTATAAGTAGGCTATTGTTTTTCAAGTGTTGACCTTATATCCAGTTACTCTACTGAATCTGTCAATTAAGTCTAGAAGTCTTTTGGTAGAGTTCTTTGGGTCTTCTATGTAAAATATTATATCATCAGCAAATAATGACAGTTTAACTTCTTCCTTTCCTATCTTTATTCCTTTTATTTTTTTCTCTTTTCTAATTGCTGTGGCTAATGTTTCCAGAATAATATTGAACAGGAGTGGTGATAGTGGGCATCTTTGCCTTGTTCCTGATTTTAGCAGGAAAGTTTTCAGTTTTTGACCATTTAGTATGATATTAGCTGTTGGTTTTTCATAAATAGCCTTAATCAGGTTGAGAAAAAGACCTTCTATCCCAAATTTCTGCAGTGTTTTTATCATGAATGGGTGTTGGATTTTGTCAAATGCCTTTTCTGCATCTATTGAGATGATCATATGGTTTTTGTCCTTGACTCTGTTAATATAGTGTATTACATTTATTGATTTACTAATGTTGAACCATCCTTGCATCCCTGGGATAAATCCAACTTGGTCAGGGTGTATGATCTTCTTGATGACACTCTGTATTCAGTTTGCCAGTATCTTTTTGAGGATTTTTGCATCTATGTTCATTAGGGAGATTGGTCTGTAGTTATCTTTTTGCATTGGGCCTTTCCCTGGTTTTGGAATCAAAGTAACACTTGCTTCCAGAAATGAATTTGGAAGCCTTGCTTCCCTTTCAATTTCCTTGATGAGTTTAAAGAGTAATGGCATTAGTTCTTCTTTAAATGTCTTGTAGAATTCAGCAGTGAAGCCATCAGGGCTTTTCTTTGTTGGTAAATATTTTTTACATTTTCAATTTCCCTCATTGTAATTTGGGTGTTTATAATTTCTTTATCTTCTTCATTTAACTTTGGTAATTCATATGTATCTAGGAATCTGTCCATTTCTTCTGTGTTTTCCATTTTATTAGAGTACAGGTTCTCAAAGTAGGTATTGATGTCTTCTGGATTTCTGCTGAGTCTGTCATTACTTCACCTTTTTTGTTCTTAATTGTATGTATTTGAGCCTTTTCTTTCCTTTTTTTGATAAGGTTGGCTAAAGGTTTATCACTTTTATTTATTCTTTTGAAAAACCAACTCTTTGATTCTTTAATTTTTTGTATCATTCTCTTAGTCTCCATTGCATTGATTTCTGCTCAGATATTTATAATTTCCTTTCTTATACGAGCTTTGGGTTTGTTGTGCTCTTCTTTTTCTAGGAGCTTGAGGTTCTGCATTAGGTTATTTAACTGAGTTCTCTCTGTTTTCTGAATATGGGCATTCACTGCTATGGACTTCCTGCGTAGAACTGCTTTCATTATGTTGCAAAGATTCCTGTGTGTTGTACTGGCATTATCATTTACTTGTAGAAACTGTCTGATTTCTTCTTTAATTTCCTCTGTGACCCATTGGTTGTTCAGGAGGGTGTTATTCAATTTCCATGTGTTTGTGGGAGTTTTGTGGTTTCTTATGTTATTGACCTCCAATTTTATTGTACTATGGTCTGATAATATATAGGGGATAACTTCAATTCTTTTACATTTACTTAGACATGTCCTGTGAGCTAGCATGTGGTCTATTTTGGACAATGACACATGTGCAGCTGAAAAGCTTGTGTATTCTGATTTTGTGGGGTGAAACACTCTGTAAACATCTATTAAGTCCATTTGTTCAATAGCTTGTTTCAGTTCTAGAATTTCGTTGTTAATTTTTTGTTTCGATAATCTGTCTATTTGTGATAGTGGGGTATTGAGGTCCCCCACTACAATTGTATTAGTGCTTATTTGATTTTCCATGTTCATTAATTTTTGTTTTGTATAGTTGGGGGTATTTGTATTTGGTGCATATATATTTAGGATTGTCATCTCTTCCTCTTGGATTGTTCCCTTCCCAAGGATGTAATCACCATCTTTGTCTCTCTTAATTAGTTTTGGTTTGAAGTCTACTTTATCTGCAAATAAGATTGCTACCCCTGCTTTTTTCTGGGTTCCTGTTGCATGAAGAACTGTTTTCCATCCTTTTGCTTTCAGTGTATGAATTTCCTTTTGAGTTAGGTGTGTTTCTTGTATACAGCATACTGCTGGATTTTGTTTCTTAATCCATTCTGTCAGTCTATTTCTTTTGATTGGTGAATTGAGGCCATTAATATTGATTGTTATAATTGACAGATATTGACTCATCCTTGTCATGATGTTTTACTGTTCTTGGTTCTTTCATTTTGTATTTTTCCCCCTTCCCCTTTAGTGTCTTACCTTGCCTAGTGGCTTCCCTCTGTTGGGCCTTATGGAGTTGTGACCTTCATTGTCTTTTTCTAGGGTATTGCTTAGAATTGTTTGGAGTGCTGGTTTGGTGTTCATGAAATTTCCCAGGTGTTCTTTGTCATGGAAGTGTGTAATTTCCCCATCAATTTTGAAAGATAATTTTGCAGGATACAACAGTCTAGGTTGGAAGTTATTTTCTTTTAGGGCTTGAAGTACTTCACTCCAGGGTCTCCTTGATTTGAGGGTTTGTGTTGAGAAGTCTGCCGTGATTCTGATGGGCTTTCCTTTGTAGGTGAATTGTTTCTTTTCTCTAACTGCCTGTAGGATTTTGTTCTTCTGTTGGGTTTCTCAGATCTTGACTATTATATGTCTATGTTTAAATTTTTTTTGATCATGGCTAGTTGGAGTTCTATATGTTTCACTCATCTGTATGTCCATTTCTCCACCTCTGTCTGGGAAGTTTTCTACTATTACTTCTGTGAACAGTTTTTTTTTATGCCAATTGTACTCTCTCGTGTTTCTTCATTGACTCCTATCAGTCTTATGTTGTTCTTCTTTGCATCATCCAGTAGCTGCTGGATTGATTTCTCATGGTCCCTTACTATTTTTAAGAAATCTCTGTTTTCACGGTCCTTCACCGCAATCTTGACTTCTATATCTGATATTCTATCTTCAGATTCCCTTAATCTGTTCTGTATGCTTTCAATGGAGTTTTTAATCTCCTGAATATCTGTTTGAATGTGTTTCATGGATTCCATTTCTTTCTTATGTTGGGCGATCATGGTTTCCATTTCTTTCTTATGCTGGGCATTCATGGCTTCCAGCATGTTTCTGAGCTCATTTATTATTTTTTTTATCTGTTTCTCTTCTAGAGCCTCTAATCATGTCTTTCACTCTGCTCACCATCTCTGTAGTTATCTGGGAGATTATTTCTGTTTTGAATTTTTCTAGAGCCTCATTCATCTGTTTAGGTACTTCCTGTGCTATCAGTTCAGGGTGTCCAGGTGGTTGATTATTGGACTTTTCCACCTCGTTTCTCCCAGAATTTGCCTTTTGTGGGGTGGGAGTTGCCTTATTTAAATGTCTTCTCACTTTTGTTTTTGGTACTGTCCTTGGTTTAGTTTCTGGGTTGATATTTTGAAGTTGCTTATTGTAAGTATCTTTGTTGATGTATTTAGAACCCTTATGGAATGATTGCTTCTCAGAGGTGTCTTCCAGATATAGCTAGTCTTCGGGGTTTGAGTCTCTAATGGCTCTGAGGCTGTCTCATTTTTATTGTACCAGGAAGGACAACTGATTAGATCAATCACAATACCTTAGCCCAAGTGATACAGTTAGCAGCACAATAGCATCGAGTACCTCTTAGAAAATGACAATTTGTGGTAGTTATTAATCTATCAACTTTAACTGTGTGAATTAAATCAAAATCAAGGACCAACCCAACATATGTTTATAGTGAATAAACTCTTCAATATAGCAACTTTACCCTTCAGAATGGGGAGTTAGAAGGAGTTGGGGAGAGAGGGATAGGTAGGCAGAAGGATAGGGGAAGGTTAGCAGTGAGGCCGGAGGACACAGGTGGGAGAAGGAAAAAAAAGAAAAGAAAAATAAAGAAGGAATATGAATTAGGGCCAGAATAGGAACACAAAGGGAGATGAAGAACAATGTGGGACAGCAAGGGAGTGAGGGAGAGAGAGACAGAGAGATAGAGAGAGACAGAGAAAAGAAAAAAGAGAAAAATAAAAAATTGTAAAAGTAGGAAAAGAAGGAAAAAAATTAAAAATAAGAGCAAAAAAAATAGTGGTAATTTTGAAAATAACAAATAAAAGATAAAAATGAAGGGCCTCCTTCAGGGTATGTCTCTTCTGACACAATAGACAACATGGGCAGCAGTGTGCAGTTATAAGTCAGTGAGTCTCAGTAAGCCAGTCACAGACCTGTGAGATTCAGGCAGATTTCTGGCTGCAAGCCCCAAGTTGAGCTCCCTGTCCTCCTGCAGAGTTGAACTGTGCAAGGTTCTATTGCAGGTTCCAGCTGCCTTTCCCCTGGAGATCGTCCAGGTTCTGATGGGAGGTGATGATTCCTCTAACTTACCAAATATGGTGGTCTGGTGAGCCTTTACTGCAGAGATTCTCTTCACTTTTCCAGTGGGCTTCAGTTATCACCAGGGAGCCTGAGAGAGGTCCTCTCTCTCTCTCTTGTCCACTTCTGCAGTTCAGGACAATGGCCTTTATGTCCCCCTGTGCCTCTGTAGTGTGGAACCAGGTAGTGGCACAGCCAAGAGGCCAGAGGCTGGTACTGTTGTTGTAGGCACCCGCGCAGCTCCATGGGCAGTTGGTAGGAGTGCCTGGGGGGTCCTTACAAGCCCTTGGTCGCAAGTGGGTGTAGCCAGCCAGACAAAGCTGGGCTCAGTCAGTCCTGGGCTCTCTGTTTCTCACAGGGCTCTACCTATGTGGCTCCATGCTTTCTTATGTTATTGATCTCCAATTTTGATGGTAAATTCTTTACAGTGTAGCATTTTATATACTCCAACAGTTTCCTTTTAAAAAAGTTGTTTATCCTTGAAAATTTCAATTTCCAGGAACTCCAAAATCTTGTAATTTCTGTAATTGACCCACAGTTTATTTTTTGTCTTGGAGGAGTTCAAAGTCCATATTCAATAATCTCTAGACTGATAGCAGATGGGAGGTGTCACTAGGTGTATTTTACTGTGCCTTGCACCAGTAAAATAACTGAATCACCAATCACAGACAAAGTTCTTACTGAATGCATAACAAGTAACTACATTCCTCCCCTCAGAATGCCCTATTGTCTTTGTTACTTCTCCACCTGCTGGAGGTCACAGTTTGCCTCTAATCCCAGCACTCTGGCTACTGAGGGAGGAGAATCATGAGTTTGAGCATAGCCTGAGAAATTTAGCAACTCAGCAAGACAGTGTCAAAAGTAACCTATTACAGTAAGAAAAGGGGCTTGGTATGTAGCTCATTGTGAAGGCCATGGGTTCAAACCTAATACTGAAAAAAAAAAGTTTGCTTGTAAATCATCAGGTTGCAGGTACAGCTGTACAAGTGGCACATGTGTCAGATCACCCCCCATTACATACCTACTGCCCTGCTGTGCTAAAGGAAGGTGAGAGACAAATTTCCTGGGACCATGCAGATAAAGGAGATCATCAGCACTGTGGCCTTCTATTATCAAGAATGCTTGTTGCAGCTTTAACTGTAATGGCCAAAAAGTGAAAACAATTCAAATGTTCAACAGGGAAATGGATAAAAAATTGTGATTAATTCACAAATGGAATACTACTCAGCGATAAAATGGAATGTACTACTGATATATCTACTTATATAGATATATATGTAAATATGTCTCAAAAACATCACATTGAGTGAAAGAAGTTAAAAAAAAGTACTATTGTTTGATTCCATTTATAGAAGTTCAAAAAAGGCAAGCTTCTGGGCTTGGTGGTCCACATGTGTAATCCCAGCTACTCGGGAAGCTAAGGTAGGAGGATGGCAAATTTGAGGCCAGCCTGGGCAACTTAGCAAGGCCCTGTCTAAAATAAAATAATGAAAAGAAATAAAATAAAATAGTGACCTGAGGATGTAGCTCAGTAGTAGAGTGCCCCTGAATCCCATCCCTATACCATCAAAAAAACCAAAACCCAAACCCATGAGATTGAGGGAGGGGAAGGGAGGGAAAGGTAAAGGAATGAAAAAAGGAATTAAGATGGTAATGTACATGTACCAACTCCCCATAAGGAATGTAAACATTATGTACTACAAACATGTACTAATAAAAAACAAAAAAGTTTAGTGTTTGAAAATCAACTGTGAAATTTTAAAAAAAGAAAAAACAAAACCAATGTTCCCAAGACCAACAAAACCCCCCACAAAGCAAGCAAACAAACAAAAAGATTAGCATTTTTATTGTTAGGCAGAATGACAAAGATGTCCATGTCCTAAAAGGAATTTTGCAGATGCAGTCAAGTTAAGGATCTTGAGATGGGGAGGAATACTGGATTAGCAAGTGATGCAATCATAAGAGCCTCAGATGTGAAAGAGAGGAGGGAAGACATGATGATCAGGCAGAGGTCAGCAGTGCAATCTAAAGCAGGCTCAACTGGCCACAGAACAAGGAAGCAGGGCAGCCCCTGGAAACTGGAAAAGGCAGGTGAATGGATTCTTCCCTGAGTCTCTCTAGAGAACACAGCCCTGCCCCCTGATTTTAGCACAGCAAAAACTATTTCACACTTCTGATTTTTGGAACTATAAGGTAGTAACTTTATGTTGTTGAAGCCACCAAGTTTATGGTAGTCTGTTCCACTACAAAATGAGTGCAGCACTTGTGGTTAGTACACTTTTGCATGTAAGTGAATCTGGGGCAAGAAGGGGATGGGCATGAGAACCTCGAGAGTCAGGCATCCCGGATTCTAATTTTTTTTTTTTTTTTTTTTTGTACCGGAAACTGACCTCGGGTCCTTGTGCTTTCAGGGCAGGTGGCAGAACCACTGAACTAAATCCCCAGCCCCTGGATTCTAGTCTTACTGATCAGGATTGCAAAACTGTGAAGAGTTAACTGCTTTCAAGTCTCTGTGCCCAGGACTCTCTTCTATAAAATGAAGATAACAGCAACCTCATCTTTCATTTATTCGTCTGAAATATTTATTGAGCACTACCTTGTGGCCAGGGTGCCATCAGATAGAGAGAAGGGCAGGTTTTGGAGTTAGTTAACCCTGTGTTCAAATTTCAGCTCTTTTACTTTCTAGCTTAAGTTTTGGTCAAATTACTTAACCTGTCTGAGTCTTTTCTTCATCTGCAAAGTAAGAATGATAATTGTGCTACAACTTGTGGCATTGTTGGCCTATATATGTTAAGTTCTTACAATAGGACCTCAAATATAACAAGTTTTTGACACACTCACTTATTTTGCTTATTATCTCTGGAACTTTGGGACAAATTATCATATAATGAAGAACTTTACCTTGTGACATGGTTCTAATTAAAGAATAATGACTAAAACTTAGTAGCATTCAAAAAATTACCCACTTTGGATCCTTTCCCTGGAATAAATATTAGCTGTGAGTACCACTGTATACTGAGTCTTGTGAGTTCTTTTAGCAAATTACCAAGCCTGGAGTGGATTTGGGGATCTCTGACACATCTTTCCATTCAGTGGAGTTCCAAATGAAGACATCATTTTTCAATGTTTAAGAAAAGCCCGGAGCTTCTCATAAAAAAGAGATGTTGCAAGAGAGGTGTGAGCCTGCGGCTGTGCTAGCCTGGTGCTGCCCCGACTAGCTCTGCAATGTGCCCCTGCCCGAGTGGCTCATCTCTGGAGCCTGAGCAATATGCATGGCGATGACCACCTAACCTATCGAACTTGGAACCTTGTGCTTGGCAGGCAGGCGAGAGGAACCACTGAGCTAAATCCCCGGCCCTGTATCTTATCTTGATAGTAAAAGCTAAATGTCAAAAAATAGTTTGAATAGCTGCAAATTCCTAGGTGAAACTTATCATTGTGACACACAACTGGCAATATATGCAAGGCACTCTAAGAAAATCCAATCTTCAGTACAGATAAAGTGGATCATCTAAGCTGGGTGTGGTGGTGCATGCCTATAATCACCATGAATTTGAGGCCGCCTTGTGCTACATAGTGAGTTCAAGGTCAGTCTGAACTACTTAGCAAGACTGTATCTCAAAAAACAAGCAACAAAAAAGTGGATCATTTAAAAAGATACCACCTTGCTTAAACTGCCTTAAATTACTCTATAAGACAATCCAGATTGTTCAGGAAGAATATTTATGAGGTAAAAGATAAACCTGAACTCAGTGCTAAATAGCAACAAAATTAAGCAAAGATTATTGGCATATTTTGTGTACTCCACACCCTATGAAAAGCCCATAGGTCAGTCATTCTAGTGTCTGCCTAGGAATTGTTTATAGTGTCTGATTTAGCTGTTTGTCCATACTATGGTAACTAAAACCACTTTATCCATCTGTTTCAAATGTTCTCTTACCATGACTAAGCAGCAAAAGTAAAAGATGGTGTTGCTATAGTCAGTAATAATCAACTGACATGCTACAATAAATAAGGCCTGCTGACAGTGGCAACAAGCATACCAAATGTGTAAGATCTATATATAGGAACTACAAAAATTTTACTGATGAACATAAAAAAGAAGACCCAAATAAAATGAATGCTATTCCATGTTTGAGGATGGGAAAATTCAGTACTGAAAGACACTGATCATGTCCAATTGTTCCATTGATTCAATCTAATTCCAAGGAAAATCCCAGTGGAAGCATGTGTTTGTGAGTGTACATATGTAGCACATGGGGGCCTGTGAGCACATGTGTGTACATAAGCATATTTGCAGGGTTGGGACACAACTTCAGCAAGTGTATTCTCAAGTTTTCTTGGATGAGGCTATAGCCAAGGACTTTGAAAAAACAAGGACAGTGAGTGTGAATGAAGAAACATCTTCCACAGAACAGAGTTCAGGAATAGACCCCACAAATTTATAAGGAATTTGTATATAGTGTTGGGACACTGGCCTGCTGCTGGGGAGGCAGTAGAAAGCTTCTCCATTGGACAGAAAGCATGTGACATACTCAGAAAGTATGTGACATATTCAAGAATCCAAACATCAAGGCATCTATTTGTCAAGTTTGGGTCACCTGGTAGTTACAGAATAAATTGTCATGTAAGCTGAATTGGAAACTATTGTATTAATCAACATTGGGTTAAAACCTCAAGCAGAAGAGATATAATCCTGTCCTAGGTGAGCCTCCAAGGGACAAGGTGGGCCATCTCAAGCTGTGACAACTTGCCATCAAGGCTTCCTTTGCTTGAGTAAAGTCTTACTACCACTAGATGCTGGGTGTCTAATTTTTGCTGACTCAGGACCTAGCAAGGGTATTGGCCCCTCATGACTCTCCATTTGGAAAAGTGCAAAATTAGATCTCCCACACTCTGTTACTAAAAAGGAATTCCAAATAAATTAATCTGCTGATGCAAAAAAAAAATTACCCTATTTTCCACTTGCTTATGGACAATGTAGGGGAATTTCTTAGGAAGTTAGAGAATTATGTAGTGGCTCAGTGTTCTGGCTGTGGAGAAAGACCTGAATTTGAATCTCATAGAATCTATGACTTTGGGTAAATTACTTAACCTCTCTGAGTTGTCATATTCTTACCTCAGTAATTTCACCTGTAGGATTGTTTTAAAATTTAGAATGAGATGATTAGCACACTGCCTAACACATAGCAAACATTCATTAAATGGTTGCTAACATTGCAGCAAAAGGACATTACCTGAATTTACTTGTATATTTGAATATCAATATATCAATATCAAAAGAATATATTGCACAAAGTACATGCTCAATAAATTCTTGGTAAATATAATTACATTTAGAAAATCATTTTTGGAGGGTGATTCCTCACTTCGGGAGCCTATACACTTTTAAAAAATTATGTTTTCTCCTTACTTACAAAAATGATTATGATTTGTTATGAAAAACAAAGGACAACAGATAAGAATAGGAAGTAACAGAGTCGGGGATTTAGCTCAGTGGTCCCAGCACCTGCCTTGTAAGCACAAGGTCCCGAGTTTGATCCCTGGTACCAAAAAAAAAAAGAATAGGAAGTAACAAAAATTTCCCCAAGTCCTACCTACCAGAATAATCATTGATAACTTGAGGAATGTTTCTAGATCTTTATGCAAATGCACATGTAAAAAAGTTTACACAAATATATACACATAGACCAAATGTTCAGATGCACTTAGTACATACGAGTTTGTAATTCACACAATGTGTCACAGACACATTTTCAAGGCGGAGATTATTCATCTGAATAACATTCCCTTTGAAGTTATTGAGGTTTGGTACATTAGAGAATTAAACACTAGAAGGCAGTGTTGAAGTAAAAATTTTGGGAAATAAATGCCTGCATTAACACAAGAACAAGAGGCCTCTGGGACTTTGTTCAGCTCAGTCCTCTTATTGACATCCTGATGATGAATAAGTGGTGAAAGAACATTTATCTGATTAAGATTATATTACTTGGGCAGCTTCATTTTCCCTCAGTTTGGGCTGCAAGCATCAGATCCCAAGACAAAGATTTGTAAGACTGCATTCAAATTTGTTCTGCCACCCATCTGCGAAACTGAACATTTGCACTTTATGGAAAGAAGAAGTTGCTTGCCATCTCTTTCACACTCTCCCTTTTGCTCCTACCAGACACAGCAGATGGATGGACACATTTGCTGCCTCCCTACCCCGAAAATCAATTCTGATTTGTACACTGTGTTCACTGCAGTAGAGGAATCCCTGCTCTGTGACAGGCAAGAAGTGGCTCCCTGTCTGGTCTGAGGTATCAGGGACTTCACTCTGGTGAAGCAGATCACCTGGAATGAGTCCTGGGAATGTGTACTGCACATAGCACCTGTGTGCACACATAGAGACTGGGTCGACCTGGACCTTTGGATCTCAGCCTTCCTTGGGTCAGATTAAGTCACCTTGTTTATTGTAGACACTTCCTGCCCCTGGTCCCAACACACATTCACGTGGGTATTTGTGCAGTACAATCTATTCGGGAGACCCTAAGATACAGTGTGAAATTTCAGCTTAGCCACTCACTAGCCTTATGAACTTGGTTAAACCTTTTAGCTTCTCTGCTTTTCCATCTCTGTTTTACTAAATATGAGTAAAAACAACATGGGTCCATTCTAGTGTATCAAATATATACATCATTCATGTGCTTAGGACTCTCCCACCTCCACCCATAAAAATGAGAAAAAAAATTTTTTTAAGACTGAGTTTTGTTATGTAGTTCAGACTGGCCTTGAACTCACTATGTAGCCCAGGCTGGCCTCAAACTCATGGGGACCCTTCTGCCTCAGCCTTCTGAGTGCTAGGATTATAGGCATGCACCTCCATACCCTGAATAAGAAAAAATATTTTTAAGGAATTTGATGATTTTATTTTACAAACAGCCATCCTGGGGAAAATCAGAATTTTTATGAGTTTTCTTAAACCTTACATTTATTTTGTGATTTAATTTGTTTTTGTCTGGGTTCTTAAACTGCTCCAGGGTAAAGGGTCCTAAACATGTGGCGCTGTCAAAATACTCCATGATTCAGGACATGAGGGTATTTTCAGAGTCAGAGCTCAGGCGTGTCACATTCACCCCTGGTTACCCCATGAGTCTATTATAGCACTGAGTCATGGGCATAGGTTTCATCCTACGGGAAGCAGCACAGGGAAGAAGTAGCTTTGCTCACACAGGCTCCATGACAAGCCACAGGTGATGCTTGATTTGGGAGCTGACTGTGCTGGCTTTAGGTGGAGAAAATGGAGAGATGCCTGTAACTCAGAGCCTGAATAGCAGAGCTCAGGGAGATGGTCTGGGAGAGGCCATTGTTGAAGGTGTAAAGCCAATCTAACTCTTTTCTGGTTACAGGTAGCCAACAAGGAAATTAACTAGTGATACAAATGAAGCATTGTTGATTTGGTAATAGGGAGGGCCAAACTCTCTCTCCTCTTTCTTTCTCTCTTTCTTTTTTCTTTCTTTCTTCTTTCTCTTTCTTTCTTTCTTTCTTTCTTTCTTTCTTTCTTTCTTTCTTTCTTTCTTTCTTTCTTTCTTTCTTTCTTTCCCTTCCTTCCCTTCCCTCCCTCCCTCTCCCCTTCCTTCCTTCCTTCCTTCCTTTCTTCCTTCCTTTCTCTCTCTCTTTCTTTCTTTCTTTCTTTCTTTCTTTCTTTCTTTCTTTCTTTCTTTCTTTCTTTCTTTCTTTCTTTCCCTTCCTTCCCTCCCTCCCTCCCTCTCTCCTTCCTTCCTTCCTTCCTCTTTCTTTCTTTCTTTCTTTCTTTCTTTCTTTCTTTCTTTTCTTTCTCTTTCCTTCTGAGGTGGGGGGTCTCACTGTGTTGCCCATGCTGTTCTCAAACTCCTGAGTTCAAGTGATTCTTCTGCTTCAGGCTCCCAGACGTTGGGGCTACAGGCACAAGCCACCAGGCACAGCTTATATCTCCTATATTTCTTAGAGAAAATACTGTTTACACTGTTTTGCACCTTGTTTTTCACTCCACAATATATCCCAGAGCTTACACCACAGAAAAATAAGAGGTCTTCCTCATTTTCTTTTATAGTTGTGCATTAGTCCAGTATGTGTATATCATTGTTTACCCAAATGGTCCCTCAGTGATGAATATTTGGATTCTTAGCAGTCTTGCACTGCAACGAATATCTCTGTTCAGTACCATGTTATAACATAGTGAAGGTGGTCCTGGCCAGTGATAATATAAGAAAAACATGTGAGAGCTATAAGGACTAAAAAATAAAAGCAGTAAGACACAATTCATTCAACATACTAATATTAGCAAGCATAGTGACACATGCTTGTAACCCCAGCTATTTGGGAGCCTAAGGCAGCAGGATCTCATGTTTGAGAACAGTCTGGGCAATTATCAAGACTTTGTCATAAAATAAAATAAAATAAAATAAAAGGGCTAGTGACATAGCTTAGTGGTAGAGTGCTTATGTAGCATACCCAAGGCCCTAGGCTCAATCTCAGAAACCCCTTCCCCACAATGCTAGTATCTTCAAACAAATAAAAATACTTGGCAAAATTTCTTGATGTAAAGTCAACTTATAAAAAATCAACATTGTTCCTCTCTAGCCCAATAACAAACTATGAAATAATATAGAAAAGAAGATTCTGTTGACAATAACAATAACAGTTGCATAAGAGAATTGATTATAGTGGGTAAAGACTGAAATACTGCAGTTAGAAGCTTTGAAGTAGATGTTCATTCAGGAATAGAGATGTATTTTTTTACCTGAAAATCAAATCCTTTTTAAAGTTTATTTAAAAACTTTTTATTACCACATTTATTATACAGCATAATGGGTTTCATTGTGACACTTTCATGAAAGTACATAACATGATATGATTATATTCAACTCCCTACTGCTCTCCCCTTTGTCTTCTCTAATGGTGTCCCTTTTACTTTTATGTCATTTGAATTTGTATGAATCTAATTTATTTCATTTAATATGATGGTCTCCAGGTCCATCCATTTCCCTATAAATAACATGATTTAATTCTATATAGCTGAATAATATATTTTTTTCCCTTTGGTACCAGGGATCGAACTCAGAACCTTGTGCTTGCAAGGCAGGCATTGGGACCTCTGAGCTAAATCCCCAGCCATTGTGGCTGAATAATATTCCATCATGTATATAGACCACATTTTCTTTATCCATCCATCCATTGACAGGTATCTAGGCTAATTCCACAACCTGGCTATTTTGAATAGTGTGTTGGTGGGTATGCAGGTATCTCTATTTTTATGCTGACTTTGATTCCTTTGGGTATATAACTAAAAGTGGTATAGCTGGGTCATATGATAGTTCTATTTTTAGCTTTTTGAGGAACTTCTATACTGATTTTCATAGTGGCTGTAGTAATTTACATTCCTTTAAGAGTTCCTTTTCCCCCACATCCTAGACAGAATTTTTAAATTTTTGATAATAGCCATTCTCACAATAGAACCTCAATATAATTTCGATTTGCAACAAATAGATGCATTTTAAAAGTGGTGTTGAAGTGATAAAAGAAACAAGTCGAAATTACAGGTACAGACACAACACCACAAGTTTCATGTGAATATATGCTTATTTAATGAGATTTTATAAAATAGGTTGGAGACAGTGACTGGAGTCAGGAATGAATGGAAAAAGTAAGGGGATAAAATAAGAGAGATTCTTTGCATGAACTGATGATAATGTGCTAAGAGTTAGGATTATGCTTAATGTAACTCTTCATCTAAGTTAGAACAAAACAAAACAAAAACCTCATAAACAGATATCCCTGCAAATCCACAGGAACAAGGCTCATCTTACACTGGGCAAATGAAGGTTACACAAGTGGATCATTAGAAATCGTGTGGCATGCTAAGAATCTGTATGATAGATTCTTCAAGCATGTAAGCACTTTGTTGACATAAATTCAATAATTCATTAAATCAAGGCCTCTATTCCTTAACTGAATTGCAGATGTGGTGCTCATGACATCTTGCTTCCTCCTGAGAACTTATCACAAGAAACTCATTAAATTTTCTCATGTGGAACCTGGTTAGCAAAATATAGTTTTCCATTATTACGTGGTGACTGTTGCTCTGTGAGATTTAAAGTGGGAAGCAACTGTCAGTGACCTTGAGTCACAAAGATTCATGGTTAGAATATTTCTGCCTGCTAGAATATTCGGCCCAAGCACCACCTCCTGTTGATGGACTGCATACCAGGGCCCCTCTCCTGCTGGTGTTTAGAATGTGCCTAAGTCCTAAAGAGGGTTAACTTCTAGTTGACTTAATCCATTTGACTCCAATGATGAGCTCTAGCACTGTGGTCAAAACAAAGGTATCCAAGGGAACTGTGTTCTTTTGACTCATAAGATATTATTTTTAGAAGTAGTTTATTACATAGTCACCCTGTCCAGTTCTCCATTTGATGCTTGGCACAACTTAACAAGATTCCATTAATTAGTCATTTGATTGTGATTGAATATCCTTGTCTGGAGAGGCTAGTGATTTGGATAATTAATTAACTCTCTTTTGGTTGCCTGTAACCAGAAGAGAGGTAGATTGCCTTTAAACATTCAACAGTAGCCTCTCCCAAACCATCTCCTCAAACTCTTCTATTGCCAGCACTGAGGATTTTTCATACATTAATGTATTCATTAATTCAACAAATATTTTTGGAGACCAACTATGTGTTAAACACTACACAAGGTTAAATAAGACAGACAAATTTCCTACTCTGTGAGTTTTTCTAGTCAGAGAAGAATTAATTAACAGATACAACACATGCCACTGACTAATGCATGTATAATGACAATAAAAGAGGGTGATATAATAGGGCAGGTAGTGGGATAGCAGTTTAAGTGGAGTGAGAAGCTAAAATGGAGCAATTTTCTTTTTTTTCATTAAGTTTATTGGTACATTTTAGGTATACAATACAATTACATTCATCATTGGGATCTTGTACCTTTACATGAGTCTCTTGGTTCTTATTTTTTCCCCATTCCCCTGCCCTCCCTTCACCCCCTCCACCCTTCCTTATTTACAAAGACTTTGTTTCCATTTTTTCCTTTTCTCATATTTTTTCTTTTCCCTTCTCTCCTTTCCCCTACCCTTCCTACTTCCCTTACTCCTTTAGACATTTTCTTCCTATCTCACAATCTTGATTATACATTTTGATTCTTATTTACACTTTTAGTTTTTTTTTAGATGGGTACACTTTTAGTTTTTTACACCAGAGAAACTATTCAGTATTTAAACATGTGTGTCCTATTTATTTCACTTAAGAGTATGGCCTCAATGTGCATCCACTTAGCTATAAATGTCTCTAGTTTCTCATTCTTTATGGCTGAGTAGTACTCCATTTTATAAAAAAAACCCCACATCTTTATCCAGTCAGATGGAACACTTTTCTAAGAGATAGCATTTAATATATATATATTTTTTGGAATGGGGATGGGACTCAGGACCTTGTGCTTGCAAGGCAGGCAGTGGAACCACTGAGCTAAATCCCTGGCCCGCATTTAACATTTTTATTGTTTGCAAAAGTAGAATATTAACATGGTCCCAAAAGTAAAAACTGCACTCAGAGAAGTGTCACTCTTCTGCTCATTCATCTTTTCCATTTCTCCCCATTTTTCATATGTGATCAACTTCATTGTTTTTGGTTACTCTTCCTGTATTTATTTTTTGTGAATATGTTTTTTCCCCTTTTCTTTCTTCTTTTTGCAATGCTGGGCTTTGAACCCAGGGCCTCATACATGCCAGGCAAGTGCTCTACCACTATGCTACATCTTCAGTCCAAAAGTATGTTTCTTGTCTCCCTATTTTTTTCTTACACAAAAGCCAACAAACTTTGTATACTCCAGCATTTTATTTTTTTCCACTTAATATATCTTGGAAATCACATCTTCTCAATTTTTCCATTTATTAAATGCTACAATGAATGCCATATTAAGTGTTGTAGTAAATGCTATATAAAACAGTGTTATATGTACTATATTTCTTTGCTATTTAGAAAGCATTTCTTTTGATATTTAGTTTTATTATTAGTTCTGCTAATTATCTTTGTTTTAAAATTCCTTTTAGTACCTCTAGTTCTCTTAGACACCAATCAGATACCTTTAGTTTAAGATGATGCCTTTTTTCCTGAATCTCCTTTTTATAGTTTCCCCTTTATCTCCTCTTTCCATTATTTTAGTTGAATTGTTTCTGTTTTATTCACATATTATTCTTTTACCTATCTCTCAATGTTTGTTTTATTCTTAGTTCAGCAAATAAGCATGTACATGTGGATTTTCAGTCTTTTTGTCAAAGTTCCCTCAGTTATCTCTTGGTTAACTGAAGCCCTAGTAGGTTCCTCCGGAAGGCTTGAGTGCACTAGAAGCATAGTTCCACTGTGTAGAAAATCTTTGATTCTGCTCCATTCTTCTCATCTAACCTGTTAACTGGTTCTTTCAGTTTCCCACAAGACTAAAGATTTGTGGGGACCATTGCAATTGTAAAACATTCTGCTGCAACATCAGACCTGTGTCAGATCACAAGTTCTATTTTTGGCTCCATTACATGGTCACTAAACCTCTAAGCCTAGTATTATCTGAAAGAATTAGAGACAAAGAAGTTTCAAGTTAAGGCTTTTGGCTTGCAGTCTGGGAAGAAAAACAGTACCAGGATGTCCAGGCCCCAGCAAGACAGAACTGTGTGGAGGCTGAATTTATATAGGGTTCCCAGAATATAAATAGACAGGGCACTAATTGGAGAAAGCCGTTGGGGTGGGAGTATGTGAAAAGAAGCAGCTTTCATAGTTTAAGAAAAGGCTGCAAGGTTTCTTTCCCTTCTGACAGCTGACAGTATATTTCTAGCCCCTTCCTAGAATTCACTAACAAAAGGTCACCTATCTCCAAGCTCTTCCAGGTTGAGATTTCACAGGAGGCTGGTGTGCTAGGGCTGGAAGGGTCTCAGATGTGACTTAATCTACCTTTTCTTTCATCAATAGATGAGATGGCTGGCAGAGTTAAGTCTGGAATGGAAGGGCATATATTTGAGACTTCCGTGTGAAGTATCAGGCTTATTAAAATGTTTTGAAAAATAATTTTACTGCAGAAGTGAATAAGAACTAAACAATATTTAAAGTATTTGATTCCAATTTTTTTTGTGAGACAGGGTCTCACTGTATAGTTTAGGCTGGGCTTGAACTCACTATATATCCCAGGCTGGCCTCAAACTCATAGTGATCCTCCTGCCTCAGCCTCCCCAGTGCTGGGATTACAGGTGTGCGCCACCACACCTAGCTCATTGATTCCAATTTTTGAAAAAAAAAAGACTTTAAGGAAAAAAGTCAGCAAAGTTGACTATTTCCTATATGTCCCTCTCTTATTCCTTACCTTTCCGAGAGGTAAACATTATCATAAATTTGGTATATATCCAGTTCATACTTTTACACTTTTGTTGCACATATGTATTAATAAATATTATGTAATTATTTTAATTTATAGAAATGGTAACATATAACATTCCAAAATTTGCTTTGTATGATGACAGAAAATGCTTCAGTGAGCCTCCTTGTATGTACTTCTGTATGTATGTGTGAAAGATTCTTTTATTCTTTTATATATTATTATATATATATTTAGAAATGAAGTTCATTTTTGAGACATAGAGCATTTTTAGCATTTATGAGATATTGCCTGATTCCTTCCCAAGTGGAGTTCTTTGTTGTCTCATTTTCATCAACATTTACTGATGTTAGATTTTGAAATGCTTATAAATTTTGGGTGAAAAGTTATTGTTTTACTGTCCATCTTGATTAATAATGAACATTTTTCTTGTGTTTTTGGCCATAAATTTAACTGTTTTTGTTAGTTGCCTATTTATGTCCTTTGCCCATTTTTCTATTGGGTTATTAGTCTTTTTTTCATTAATTTGTAGGCAAATCCATGAACTCTGAATATTATTTCTTTGATGATTTTGATACATAATGACTGCTTCCCACAGTCTATAGCTTAACTTTGACACTGTTTATAGAATCATGGTTTTACAGACATTTCACAATTACTATGTAGTTAAAATTAACAATGTTTTTATTTGTAAGAAGGCTGGCCTGCAACGTGACACCAAACCCATGTCATTCCAGTGTTCCCCAAACTATTGGCAAATGAATCACACACACAAGGGTTCTCCTAATTGGGACAGGCTGTGACTAATTAGCAGTGGTCAGTCCCTATCAGGTGTCAGAATGCTCTTGCCTTCTGGAAGGAGCTTTTGATGAAGAATCCTCTCCTGTTGGCTCTGTTCCTACTGGTGTGACTTTGGTAGAGAGCCGGCACACCGCAGAATGAGCACTGAGCAGGCTTCCAGCCCTAGTGATAATTCCATTTGAACCTCAGTTTTCTGAACTGTAAGAAGGAATGGTACTGCTCTACTGGATTGTTGGGCTTAAATGAGTCAGGGTGAAAATGCTTTGTAAGAAATAGATAAAAGCAAAATACTGTTATTACTAACTTCTGTAGATGTTGATGTTCATATTTGTAGAATAAGAGGGACAGAAGTAGGTATTATATGCCCCTTTCAGCTCTAAAATAGTCTGCTGGTAAAAACACGTCCTCCAAATAAGATGGGCTACCAGATGGTCTCTAGCAATTATAGAGCTCTTGGTAAGGTCACCTTTTGGAAGAAGAAGTACGTATTATAGGGCAAATAAGTTAATGTGGTATCTCTCCCTTCTCTTCATTGCTCTATCCCCTCCTTCCTTCCTTCATCCTTTTCTCCCATCCTCTTTTCTTTCTTTCTTTTCTTTCCTTCCATTTTTTAAACTTGCTATACTTCCTGGAGCATTCCTTTTCCTTTTCCTTGGTAATTTGTATTTATTCTTCGGATAGTATTGTTTTTTTCTGGGAATAATCCTCTAGGAGGCTTTTCTTTTTTCTTTTTTTCTTCCTTAAATTCTTTTATTGGTACATTTTAGGTATACAGTACATTTACATTTATCATTGGGTGCTTGTACCTGTACATCATGTATCTTGGTTTTCATTTTCTTCCCCCATTACCTGTGCGCCCATCACCCCCTCCACCCTTCCCTATTTACATAAACTTCGTTTCCATTTTTTTTTCCTCATAATTTTTCCTTTCCCTTCTTTCCTTTCCATATCCCCTTCCACTACCCCTACCCCTTTGGACCTTTTCGTATTTCAAAGTATCAATTACTCATTATTAATCCTTTTAATCCTTATTTACACTTTCAGTTTCTCACAATAGAGAAACTATTCGGTATTTACACATGTGTGTCCTATTTATTTCACTTAAGAGGATGGCCTCAATATGCATCCATTGAGCTATAAATGGCTCTAGTTTCTCATTCTTTATGGCGGAGTAGTACTCCATTTTATAAAAAAACCACATCTTTATCCAGTTTCCAGTTGATGGGCATTTGGGCTGTTTCCAAGCTTTAGCTATTACGAACTGTGCCGCTATAAACATGGGTGCACATGTATTGCTGTGGTATGATTCTTTTAATTCTTTGGGGAAGATACCCAGCAGGGGAATAGCTGGGTGAAATGGGACCTCTAGCCCTAGTTCTTTGAGGTATCTCCATACTGATTTCTACAGTGGTCGCACCAGTCTGCACTCCCACCAACAATGGAGAAGGGTTCCTTTCTCCCCACACCCCCGCCAGCATTTGTTATTGGTTGATTTCTTGATAGCAGCCATTCTTTCTGGGGTGAGGTGAAATCTCAGTGTTGTTTTCATCTGCATCCCCCAAATGACCAGTGATATTGAACATTTTTTCATATGCTTATTTGCTGCTTTTACTTCTTTGTCTGAGAAATGTCTGTTCATTTTAGATGCCCATTTTTGAACTGGGTCTTTGAATTTGGGGGGTCTGATTTTTTTCAGTTCTTTATATATTCTAGATAGTAGTCCTTTGTCTGAGGTACAGCTGCTAAAATTTTTTTTCCCACATTGTAGGTTGTCTGTTAGTTTTGTTGGTGGTTTCTCTTGCAGTGCAGAAACTTTTTAATAAGATGAAATCCTAGTTGTTGATTCTTTGTGTTAGTTCCTATGCTATTGAGGTTTTGCTCATAAAGTCTTTTCCTATCCCAATGTCTTCAAGAGTTCTACCTAACTTATCTTCCAGCAAGTTTAGTGTTTCTGTCTTAATATTTAGATCTTTAACCTACTTTGATCTTAGTTTAGTGCATGGTGATAGGTATGGGTCTAGTTTTAATATCTGGCAGGTTGAAATAGGAGGCTTTTCTTGAACCCTCAAATTTTTCTTATTGACTTGTAGCAATTCCCTTCTCATAGGGGACTCATGATCTCCATCACTACACTAATCACCTGCATCCTAATCATCTGGAAACCTTAGTAGAATGAATGCCAACTTGAGGAGGGAAGGCTCATGTCTTGTTTACTGTTGTATTGCCAGAGCCATTTCTAGCACTTGGAACACAGCAGTTGCTCACCTTCTGTTGAAAAAATTAATAACAACAACAACAACAACAACAAGCAGACCTGGCACTATGCCAGGCAGCATGAATACTGAGAGAAATAAGACACAGCCTTATTTTTTAAGGAATTGATGGTCCTCTAGTAAGGAGAGACATGTTCTGAAGTAGCTGCGATGTTGTGTTATAAGAACAAGCAACAAAATATTTGATTCCATAGATATTTATGAGCTCTACTATGTGCCCAGGACTGTTGTAGGTATGGAGAGTATAGTAGATGCAAAGGGAACCGCCCCCCTGGGTTCTACCCCAGTCCCTGTCAAAGTCCTCCTCCTGCACTGACCCTCATCAGTCAGTGCCTCTGTAGCTCCTCTGAGAATGTGGGTGTACTACATGGAAGTCCTGTGAGTAGGTGACATGCCTCTACTTGGTCTAGGAGAATGGAGTCCTGGCTCCTTGAGTGTCCAGGGAGACATGAGGGCTTGGGTTTCTGTGTTTTGACCAAAGGAACACAGCTGTTCCAGGAGAACACCTTGGAAATGTAATCCAACCTCCTGAGGCTTGGGCTGGGCCTAACCATCTGTCTCAAGCTACAGTTTGACTGAGAACTGTCTTTGGCCAAGCACCCCTGGCATGTATCTGGCAAAGGAAATAACAAGGTAAGAAAAAATAAAAATGGAATAAAGACTGGAGGAAGTCTCATAAATCAACACACAACATTACGCAGAGCTTTTATGAGGTCACTGGAGAGAAATACAGGGTTACATGAGGGTGAAAGATAAATTATTAAAAGGGTCATTTTATAGCAAAAATACAATTTCCACTTGCAGCACATTTTTGGCTGATTCATAAAGGGTGCTAGAAAGGAAATGAGCTTATCTGGTTGGATTCTGGTTATGTATCTGACTGAGTGAACTTAATATTTAAAACAATTTAAACTATCTTCTTCAGTTGATTGGGTATAGGACTGGCATGCAGTTCACAGTGAGAGAGGGGAGTAGGGAGAGAGCAGGAAGGAGGGAAGGAAGGGAAGAGAGAAGGAAGGGTGAGGACATATTTTGTTTATATTAGTTTTTAATTATATATAGTTTAAATAGATTAAAGAGACTAATAACTGTATAATAAAGAACATTAGTTCTCCATTCCAATCTCATCACCTGCTATCTTCCCCTTTTTGATTCATTTCATGCTTCTTAAATGCTTACTTTTACTTATTCACTTCATGTTTCACATATCTTTAAATAAACTATTTGTACACCTCTTTGAATTTTCAATTTTAGGCACTGTCTTGGCTTCTCCTTGTGGTTGAAACTTATTTTTCTTGACCACTCCCTCATCCCAAATAGAATTTTCTAAATCACTCATTCCTGTCCTTATCCTTTAGCTTCCAATGTTTATTTGCTGTTTTCCTCTTTCAGTTCTCCTTGTTCTCATGGTTTTGTGTAATTATAAAAAACATTATCTACTGTTAATTTAGTAGAGTTTTGAGAGGGACTAAAATTAGAAACATGCATCCAAATTGCTATTATTATTTTACTGTCCCAGAAATCTAGAAAACTCTCGAGGTTGAGGGTAAAGAGATATGGTTCCTATTACTGAATCTTAAATATCAGTTGAAGACAGAAAATTAGCAAACAGATAGTATAAGTGTTCAGATCTTAGATTCAAACATCAAACCTGAGTCTGAACTGTCTGTCATTTGGTACGCGACTTAGTCTAATTTGTGGCTTCTGTAACAAAATACCTGAGGCTTGGTACTCTATAAAGAAAAGAGGTTTATCTAGCTTTTCTGGTGGCTGGAGGGTCCAAATAGGATGGTGCTGGTATCTGGTCAGCACCCCTTGGCTGCATCACCAAAAGGCAGATGGCATCATGGCAGGAGGTGAGTGCAGGAGAGATCAAATGGTGAGAAAGTGAGAGACAGAAATGGGCCAGGCTCATTCTTTTGTGACAACCTGCTCTTGAGGGAACTAATTTACTCCTCACTCCATGAGACCAGCATTAATACCTTCACGAGGGTGGGTCATGACCCAGTCACTTCCTAGTAGTCACTACCTTTTTTTCACTAGCTTTTAATACCACTACACTGGGGAACCAAGCTTTTAGCACATGAACCTTTTGGGGAAAACCATATCTAGACCATACCACCAGGTTTCTAACCTTTTGATATTTACCTAATCTCTCTTAGACTTAGTCTTTTCCATCTGTACAATAGAGATAAAATATAGCTAATTTATGAGCTCAATGTATATAAACACATATGATATGTCTCATATGTTGTCTAAATTCTAAATGCCCAATGATTTGAGGTAATTGGTGTCCTTTGCTGAAAGTACATTGAGTAGAGAGAAATCACTGTAAACAACATTGTGGCCCACTGCATGGTATTGGCCACTCATTAACTTCTGGGCACTGTGCTAGGCACTAAGTATAGAGTGGAGAACAGAGTATGTGTTAAGGTTAGGCTTCAAGGATTTTAGAGTTTGGTGGAGGACAGTGCAATAAGTAAGCACAAATAATAGACATTTAAAATTTGTGGTAAGTGCTATAAAGGAAGAGAACAGAATGTTTATCAAAGAGAGAATTCATTTGAATTGTCTCTTAGGGAAAATCTCAATGAGAAGGAATGCTGCAAATGTCAAATCCAGACTAATGTCAAGTGGATCAATAAAATGCACATGCCTTTTAACCATTCAGAGTAAATGAATATTAATCTGAAGCATAAAGGGCAAATCAATTAGAGTTGTGACCTTGCTATCAAGACATTTAATTTGGCTTTAATTTCCTTGACTATAAAATAGAGGTTTAGACAAAATAATCTCTCAACTCATTTACTGTCCTAAAAATTGTGCAAGTTTAGAATAGAAAGAATATTATAAAATATTAAAATATCATAAAATAATATAATATTCTAAAAGATTAAAAATAGACTTTTTTCCTTTAGCCCACATTATATACTTTTATTACTGAATTTACTTTTTCAGTGAAATGTAACTATTCTTCGAGAATGGAAAAGCCAGAAGTGAAACATCCTTCCTCTTCCACCAACCTCTTCACAGGATTATCATCATTAATTTAAGCCTTTTCTTTTCACATGCCCTTTTTATTTGTTCTCAGTATATGTCATTGTACTCTCAGAAATGAAAACCTAAATGTGTACAAGACTGGAAGTAACAATATATTAATAATAATTAGCACTGCTATTTTCTACTCAATTTTTTACTTCCTAACATTTCCCCTTTTCCACAATTTTTACATATTACTTTTATACTTAAAATTAATTCTATTTAAGTAAAATAATGCTTAATTGTAGTGAATAATAACTAAAGCATCTTGTCTCTGTCTTATTCTTAGAGAGAAGAGAGCTATTCATTTGATTAAAAAGTTGGAATGGAGATAGTTCTAGCTAGTAATTATATGTTGCACTGAAATTGCCTGTGAAAATTCATTCTGCTAGTTTTAAAAAATGTGACAGCAGGGCCAGGGATTTAGCTCAGTTGTTCTGCCTCCTGCCTCACAACCGCAAGGTTCTGAGTTTGATCCCTGGTACCAAAAAAAAAAAAAAAAAAAAAAGTGACAATAAGGCCATGTTTCAATCTCTGCTAACTATGTAAAATATTCACAAAGGAAGTGATGGCCTTTGTCAGCAAGGTATTCTCTTCTGTAATGAGTTTAGAGGAAGGTTTCTTTAAAAAGAAATTTTTTTCTAATATCTTTCAGTAATTAGTAGAATTGAGAATTTATTGCCCTTGAAAGAGGTGTGTTAGATCACATTCCTTGTGTAATATTTTTCTTCTTAAAATGTAGTTTTATTTTGCTATTCTAAGTTTTTAGGAATTACAAGAAGAGCAGTTAGATATATACAAATATTTGTATTCCCACTGGATGATCCATTTTGGATTCTACCATAATCACATTATACCAAGGCTATGCCAATTTGTTGATAGCTTCAGCAGCATTTCATGATGTCATGTTGTTGATGAAATTTTAATGGACTGAGGTTGCTGATGTTTTTGGTTTAATTCCTGGGCTGTTACTTCACCGTTGCATATTGCGAGTATCTTTATTGCTTGAATTTAGACCCTTATGGAATGATTGCTTCTCAGAGGTGTCTTCCAGGTATAGCTGGTCTTTAGGCTTTGAGTCTCTAATGACTCTTAGGCAATCTCATTTTCAGTGTACCAGGAAGGACAAGTGATTAGATCAATCCTGACACCTTTGCCCAAGTGATACAATCAGCATCAACAATAGCATCAAACACAACTTAGAAAATGACAATTTGTGGTAGCTATTAATCTGTCACTTTTAACCACGTGAACTAGATCAAAATCGAGGACTAGCCCAAAATATGTTTGTAGTAAATAAACTCTTCAATATAGCAAATTTACCCTTTGGGATGAGGACTTAGAAGGAGTTGGGAAAGGAGGGATAGAGAGATAGAAGGAGAGGAAAAGGTTAGAAGTGAGCCTAGAGGGCACAGGAAGATCACAAAAATTTTGGAAAATCATTGAAGACAAAAGGAAAAGACAGAGTGAAGGAACGAAGACAAGAACAGAACAAACTAACCGCAATAGGGAAGCTAGAATGCATTCACCTTCCTATAAGAATGACAATTAAGAGGAGAGAGAAAACAATACAATATAAATTTTTAAAAAAGAAAAAGAAAAAGAAAAAAGAAAAGAAAACGGGCCTGCTCCAGGTTATGTCTCTGCTGTCTCGGTAGACAACGTGGGCAGCAGTGTACAGTTCTAAGCCCATTAGTCTCAGCAAACCAGCTGTAGTCCGCTGAAATTCAGGATGATTTCTGGCTGCAAGGCCCAAGTTAAGCTCCCTGACCTCCTGCAGGGTTGAACTCTGCAAGGTTCTACTGCAGGTTCCAGCTCTCCTCCCCGCTAAGCGAGTCCGGGTTCCTATGGGAGGTGCTGATCCCACCAACTTAGCAACCGTGGTGGTCCAGTGTGCCTTTATTGGAGAGATTTTCTTCACTTTCCCAGTGGGCTTGTTGTTCATTGAGGAGCCTCAGAGAGGCCCTCTCTCTGCTGTTCACTTCTGCTTTGTCTTCTGGAGCTCATAACCATGGCCTTTATGGTCCCCCCCACCTCTGTAGTGAGGATTCAGATGCCATGCGGCCGGCACAGCGTGGTCCGGGGGTGGTGCTGGCCTTCGCGCGACTGTCCGGGTAGTGGGGGCCTAAATTTTATTAATTAGGGATCATATTTAATAATCACGATTTCTCGGTTTTCCATTATAATATCAAGAAGGAATAATGACAGAAGGAAAAAAAAGACAAAAAGAAAAGACAAGGGGATAATGATAAATGCAACAAGATTAGCAAATTTTTCATAATTGTTGAAAGTAGAGGTTCATTATATTATTTCTTCTACTCTTGTATGTTTTCAAGTTCTAGTCTTGTATATTTAATTTTTTTTGTATATCCTTTTATTGTACATTTTAGTTGTACAATATAATGACATTCATCACTGGAGATATGCACCTTTACATACTCTCTTGGTTCTTATTTTTTCCCTCCTTAAAATTTTTTTAAAAAGAGGAATATAACAAAAGATGAGAGAGAAATTGAAAAAGTCTACATGAATATAATGAAAACTGATACTACTAATAAGATTACAAAAAAGATTAAATGGGTAATTTCCTAGTAATGTAAATTGCCAGAATTGACTCAAGAAGAAATAGATAACCTATTAAATATGACCTATAATCATGTAAAATCATGAAGTAAATAGTCAGAATTTCCTTTGACACTCCACAAAGGTAGTCAAAACAAATCAAAAACTGTTTCAGAGAAGAAAGAGAGAAACCTGTCTATTAGGCTTAGGATAGTCTGGATGCTAGATTTAAAGAGGTTAATCACTGGCATTTAGCTATGCCCCAAACTCATAACAGCTGGCATAGGTAGAGGGTGGGAAGGAGAACAGAACTGAGTTCAATGGGTCCCTAGGTTTATCTGTAGTGTTTTAATTCTTTTCTTTAAAAAGGACACGACCAGGCATAGTGGTGCATGCTTGTAATCCTACTGCTCAGGAGGCTGAAGCAGGAGGATCACTGAGAGTTGAAGGCCAAGCTGGGCTATGTAGTGTAAATTCAAGCCCAGCCTGAATTACATAGAGAGACTCTGTCTCCCCAAATCAAAAACAAACAAAAAGACATGGCACACTATAATTACAAATACATTAATAATTGTTAATTTTGTATGGTAGAATTATATTAATCATTTTTATTTTTCTAAAGTTTAAAATTTTCTTTAAACTATTTCCAAAAAATTACATTGTTTGCAGTTCATCTTCAACAGCAGATAAAACCATCCCTTAAGCATATTATGTGTCAACCAAACACACAGCTGTCAGATCTGCTTAGTGGTAGGAAGCCCAGAATAGACTATTCTTAGATCAAGAAATTCTGAGTAGTTCAAGTTACTACAACTCTTGTAAACATCACCCTCTTTCTGTACTGATGAAAGATTAGAACATTTTCTTTTTAAAACCATTTTCCATGACTCCCCAGGGTGGAACGATTATTAGTTAATTAATCACTTTAATACCTACATATATATTTCTCTAACAAATTTTTATAGGGTGCCTACTACATACTGTACACCACATGATCAGGCATGCAGCCTACAAGGGTGAAAGACATAAAGCTTACTCATAAGGTTGGAGACACAAGATCAGTGCTCTGTGGTCACATTAGTAGTGTACAGGGTGGCAGAGATCACAGAAGTTTATCTATCCTAGGCTTAAGGACCAAGGAACAAGGAAGTTATCTATCCTAGGCTTAAGGCTCAAGGAACACAGCAGTTCACCATCACACAGGGGTAGGAAGTGTGGAGGAAATGAAGGAAGATGTTTTAATAAAAGAGAATAGCATATAGAAACAGAGAGAAATTCTGAGGAAATGCATTTTCTAGTTGAACCCTAATTGAAAGTTCATGGGTAGAAACTGTGATGTGCTGCAGTCTGTGCAAGGACACTGAAGTGGTGGGGCCTTGTTTGGAGTCACAGGTGGGTCTGGGTACAGTCTTGGATTTGTCAGCACGTGTCTCTCACATACTAATCAGCAGGTCCAAGAGCAGCTGATTTGCTCTGGGAACTTAGGCACAGCCTGAGAGAGAATTCATCATAAGAGAGGGAAAGTGATGCTTATTACTCTGTGTATTCTCTGGTTGAAATTTCTTATGAACTAACTCATGTCCTGGTGACATTGGAGTGAGAGCAAGGTGGAATTCCTTAGTACTTAGGGTGGTTGATTTTATGTGTCAATTCACTGAATTATGGGATGGATACACAGCTATCTGGGGAAACATTATTTCTGAGTGTGTCTGTGAAGGTGTTTCTGGAAGCCTTCAAATGAGCTGAGTAAGAAGATGCCCTCACCAGTGTGGGGTTCCCTTGAGGGCTTAAAAAAACAAAAAGGTGGAGAAAAGACAAATTCTCTCTCTTGAGCTGGGACACCTGCCTTTTCCTGCAGTTGGATATCCTAGTTTCAGGCCTTTGGACTCTGAGCCTTATGCCACTGGCTTCCCTGGTTCTCCAGGCTGTGGATTCAGAATGAATTCTATCACCAGCTTTCCTGGTTCTCTTGTAGATGCCATATTGTGAGACTTCTTAGCTTTCATAATGGTGTGAGCTAATCCCTACAAAAAATCCCCTCCTATACATCTATACATATCCTGGTGCTTCTGTTTCTCTGGAAAATCCTGACAAGCGAAGTACTGCTTAACAAGGTACCATGGCACAGAAACAGACACACTTCCCCACTTCCATTACTTCTTTCATTCCAAAGTCAAGTGTAACTTTGCCATCCCCAGTGATCAAAGCTGTGACACCAAGCATTGTGGCACTACAGGAAGGTGCCTTGCAGGTATGAACAGTACCCAAGGCAGGTGGTGACCATAGAGGACACAGTGGGGTGATCTGGCACATGTGTTGGTTCTCAGTGGGGGTGGCAGGACTGAAAGGCTGGCTGTAAGTGCCTGGGTAGTGCTTTAACACCTAGCAGAGGAGGAGCAGAACAGGAGAAGAGGAAGAAAATGTTGGCTGATTGTTTTTGTTAGCACAAAAGGTGTATTTCCATAAAGACACAGGTACAATTGGTGTGGTGGCCTGAGGTGTGTGTGTGTGTGTGTGTGTGTTTCTGTTTTACATTGGAAAATGGAGCAAGAACCTGTGAAATGCTAGCTAGAGTAGGCTTGCACCACCTCTCCCAAATAAGCTGCCCAAATTTCCTGAATACTAGCCCCTAGCAGCCTCATATTTGCTCTTACTGTAAAAGTGTAAAAGGTTAGGTTACTCCCCAGCCTGTCAAACCAGTGCCCAGTTGCCCTCTGAGAAGGCACATCCCTAATCCAAGAGGAAACCTAGCCTGTAGCTCGAATCCGGCTAATCTTCCACATGGCTGCCATCACATACTTCAGTTTTCCTATGACTTTCACAGAGAGCAGAGATGTTTTCATGATTCTTCATGACTCTGTTCTCTCTGATTTAATAGCTAAAGGCTAAAACCAAAAGAACTCTTTAACAGGGAACAATAAGCAATTTTGTCTGATCCTTATTATTATTGCTGACATAGCAATTGTGTTATTCTGGCTGACAGATTCTCAGAAGACGTTCAGTAAAAATACTGTTGATCAAGTTCACTAAGGAATAGAATGTTTCAGGTGGGTGTGTCTTGCTACAATCATTGTAAATGGTTTGGTAACTGTACAGCCAAAGACTGCTGCATTCTTTTTTCCTATGAGAAAATATAACAAAGCCAATCTGAAATCTGGTTGTGTTTTGAGGGCAGATGGTATTAGCTTAGTAGTAAACACATTTTTGGATGCTCCCTCAACCCTGTAGCTATGTTTAATGTGCTGAGACAAAGCCATTTATGTGCATAGTCTTATTATAGAGCAGAAATATACTTGTTCCAGAGAAAAAGAATTTAACTGGTTCCAAGTCAAATGATGTTAACAGGTGTTACTGTACCAATCCAGGACTTAAAATGGATTATTATAAATAGGAGTAACACATATTTTTCTGGCTCTTGTTTCCACCTCTTATGTAAGGTTGTATACTCTTATAATGTTCCTCTTGATTATTTCTAGCCACTGCAGGGATGGCTCACATGTGCCGACGAACACATGTAGTGCCTGACATCTTCTTGCTCTTTAGCTGTGGCTCTTCTCAGCTACTGTCTGTTCTTGAGCTTGTAGAGCTTAAAATGAACTGCAAATAAGTACTGTAAGTGGTGATCAGTATTGTTGCTCTTGTCAGGCTCTGCTCACTTTGATTGAAGGACATTACACTGCTGGTTCCATGGATATGCTGAGGTTCATGAGATGACATGAATGTCCCTCTCCATTTTAGCGTTTCACACTATTGAGGCCAATTGTTGAAGAATAAAGAGTTCTGGGGTTTTTACCAGTGGCCCTCTCTTCTCCCAGCAGCAAGCTGTAGGGAAATAGATAGGGGATGGGTCAGTATTGTAGCTAGGAGAACGAAGATCTCAGATCCAACTGTGTGGAGACTGAAGCGGCCCAGCTGCCATGCTCTGAAGTTGTAGTCATGATTGCACAGAGGCCACGTTTCCCCAGCCTGCTCCCAGTGATGACTGAGCATGGGAGGGATATTAAGCCTGACTTATGCCTGGGAGACAGGGAACACATCTGACAGGTGACTTGGAGTTGAGATTTCCTGCCAGCCTTGTCAAATTTCCTTAGAAATGCTGCAGTCTGCAAGCTTTCCCCGACCTTTCTTTCCCTTTTCCGGTCTCCTTGTGGGCCAGACAGGCATTGTTGTTTGATGACTCTGTTCCCCCATTCTCTCTGTATTTGCTGTCAGAGTTATGTTCCCCTCATATATTTTTCTTTGGCATATTTAGTTTCATTTTAGCACCTGCTTCTCACAGGACTGTAACTGAGCTCCCAAAACAAAATCAGTGCAGTTTTTTTCTATTATAAGAAGATTGAGCCATTTTCCCTCTCTAGTTAAAAAGCCAGAGAGAACACATCCTTTTTTCCTTCTTGTCAAGCTGACCAGAGTTGCTATTTCCGTTCCTGTAATTGTCAATTGATAACCTTGTTACTTTTGCTACAGAGTGATTTACACGCTTGATTTGTAGAACCATAGGTTATTCAATGGTCTAACAGATGTCCACTCATGCCAAGTGTAACAAATGGCATGGGGGAATGAGACCACCTGAGCAGGCTAGTGAAAGCAAAGAGGTACAGACTTTATTCACCTGGGCAGAGGTGGACTGATGGCAAGCAAGAGGCTGCCAGCCCTGAACAAAGAAAAGGCAGAAAGCTTTACAGGGTATTGGAAGAGAAATCTGGCACATCTATCATGTATAAGGGTCAGAGCAAATATTTGTGGTCAGGGTCCATGCAGTGATTGAGGCAGATGTATATATATATTTTAGGTGACTTGGCATTGCCAAGATGCTGCTCTTTGTAGCTGTTATCCCTATGTTGAGAACATCTTATCCTGTGTTCTATGTCCAAGACAGCACAGCTTTTGTCGGGCAGAGATAGCACCTGCATTGGCTGCCTGTTTTGTTGCGTTTCTTTGTATCTTGGAATTAAAGAACATATTCATTAATCATTTCACGACCAGGTTAAGCCTGACACCAAGAAGTCTAAAAACCTTGATTTTATCAAAATGTGTGAAACTACTTGGCCTTCCAGTGAGGTTCCTCCTGTATAATTCAGTCATGCTTGCTGAGGTAAGGCAGATCGGGCACATTCCCCTCCTTCTGGGTTGGTACTTTCTCCATTAAACTTTGTCTTCTCCAAGCACCAGTGTTTGGTGATTGGCTGCTGTACGTCAGGCACATGAGTCTCATTTTGGCACTTGGTACAGGTCCTGGACTCACACAGAGAATTTCTGTAATGTACTGGAGAACTGCTGTCTAGTCTTTCTGTGGCAGAGCCATGTATTCTGTTAGAGGAGTTTCCTCTCCCAGGAGGCTTCTGGGTCCTTTTATGAGTAGATTTGATGTTGACCTCAACTTCCCTCACTAACATTTGCCGAGTATGCTCGGACATGCCTGCCTCTTAGCAGGAATGGGATGTGATGGTGGCTCAAGCCTGGCCCCTTGCTGTGCATTTCAGAGCCTCTGTTTTGCTTTTTTACTAGTTCAATGCACAGCTAGAGAAACAAGAGAAATACAACAAATTGACCCTACCTTTGAAGTTTAAATGCAGTAGCGGGATCAAATTCACACATATGCCACAAATAGATAATAATACAGGTAATTAGCAGTTATTTTCAACCAGAATTTATTGGTCACCTGCTATTTTTCAGTGTATAACCAAAAGCTAAATTGTATGTAATTCATTTTTCAGTAGCATAGGCAATAGTGAAGTTGGGGGTAAAGAATAATCTCCTGGTGTATAAAAAACAGAAAATGAAATAAGTAAAATTTCAATTTTTCTTCCTCTACCTTGTATTTTAAAGTGTTGTTTGACTGGGCTGTAAAATACATATGGTAACCATAGTAGCACCTCTATATAATCTATAAAATACACATATTTTCTGCTGATTATTATGCTAAATTTTTCTATTAATAAAGTACGCAATAAAAAGAGGTGGAGTCTCTTGGGCTAAAGGATACTTTCATCATTATATTGAATGCATTTCATGCAGTACTTAGAAGTTTAGGAATTAAAAGAGTGGCTTTAAATCTCAGCTCTGCTACTTACTAACTTTTGAACTTTGTCAAAACTAGGGTTTTCCTCCCAGTGCAATGAAAATGTTGTACCCAGCTCGCAGAGGTGTTGTAGGGATTAGATAAAGTGAAACATATTTGCTTAAGAGCCAGTAGGCATTGTGGTGGCCATTATCATTTTTATTATTTTAGCCCTAAGTAACTCTTTTGCTCACGCTTGAAGCTCAAGTCTTCAATTGATTGCTATTAGTTGGCTTCATCTTCAGTACCTTTTGCTATTTAATTTTTAGGCAACTGCTTTGCTTTCTTATCATCTCAGAAGAAAGGCATCTCTCTTACCCTGGGACTTCTGATGTCATTCTAATACCACTTGTCTTATACAGTCTTGTGTCCTACTTGTGCACTTTTAAAATTTAATTAAAACATTTTTATAAATTGATAATTTACAATTATATATATTTATGGGGTACAAAGTGATATTATGATTTATAAAGACTACATGGAATAATTATATCAAGCTAATTAACATATCCATCACTCAAATACTTATTTTTGTGGTAAGAATATTTGAAACTTATTCTCAGCAATTTTGAAATGTACAACACATTAGTAACTATATTTATCATGCTGTACAATAGACCTCAAATAACACATTCCTCTGGTACTTTTTGACATCACCTCCCCAGTTCTTCCACCCTGAAGCCTGTGTAACCAATGAGTTCAGTTATTTCAGCTTCTACATATTAATGACAGCATGTGGTACTTGTCTTCCTGGGCCTGGCTTTTTTCACTTAACATTATGTTCTCCAGTTCCATCCATGTTGTCACAAATGATGGAATTTCCTTCTTTTCAAAAGGTGAATAGTATTCCATTGTGCATGTGTATCATGTTTTCTTTTTCCATTGTTGGGCACTCAGGGAGATTCCATAACTAACCTATTATGAGTAGTATATACTTCACTGTCTCTTTCGGGGGGCAGTGGCCCTATTCTGTGTCATTATGACTTCCTGGGTGCCTAGGTCAGTGTTTCATATGTAATAACATTTACTTAATACCAAATCAACAATCACTCAGTAGTGAAGGTGGTAACTGGCCTTTTGCAATGTACCTTTCCTGCTCTGTAGTGACAGTAACTTGGGAGTGTGTGAGGGACACATGGATGGCAAGAGAGAAAAAGTCAGAGAAGCCATGCTTATTTAAACTTCATATGCATCGACCCCTTATGCTTGGTACATAGGATTTTTATGTTAAGTGATACGCAGATGATTCTCTTTTAGTTATAAATAAGAAGTTTCTCATTTGTGTAGAGAAAGGATTTTGTTTATTTATTTACTTATACTTATAAAGAATTAAAGGAAAAAAACTAGCAATGTAATTTAACTTATAGGCCAGGTGGGCTCTGTGCTTGCTTTTGGCATACATTATGTTAGTAGTGAAAGACAACAAATGATTGTACGTACATTATCAATTGGAGTCTTATTGCATGCAATCTTTAAGAGAGCTATTAGTATTTCCACGGGGAAACAGACTCAGAAAGGGCAATTTTCTTAACGTTTCTTTGTAAATGGAAAATTCAAAATACAGACCAAGGATTTTCTCACTCTAACATCCTCTTGCTAGCCGGGCTTGGTGGCACACACCTGTAATCCTAACACTTGGGAGTCTGAGGCAGGAAGATTATCCTGAGTTTAAGGCCAGCCTGGGGTACATAGTGAAACCTTGTCTCCCTGCCCCCAACCCAAAGAAACAAAGATCCTCATGCTTTCCACTTTATTACTCAGGTCCTTATGAGGGTAATTTTCCCCAAATGGCTTTACCAACGTGTTTGAATTGGCAGTTCAGTGTAGACCCTGCCAGTAGCCACTTAAGCTTTTCCTAGCATCATCCTGGACTTTTCCTGTCCCCAGAAAGGCAAGCCTTTGCTCTATGACTGTGGGTGGTGCCATGGAGAAAGCTTTCAGAAACCTTTTTTCCTTTTCCTTTTTCTTGTCCTCATGCATTTGGAGCAATAAGAAAGAAAGCGGCTTCTTTTTCTCTCAGCAGCTCCAGGACCAGCTAGACCTGAAGATGTGAAGGTGAGAAAGGCACCGTGATGATTACGCTTATTACTGGGATAGGTGAAGAGCTTGTAACCTGTCATCAAGGCCTTGGGGACTTCTCCCATTGCCATAGATTTGTAGAATTCAGGATCTCACATAAGGGCTCCACTTTTCAGTTCTCAAAATAAAAAAGTGGATAGAAGTGGAGAATGGATTAAGCCAGTTTAGCAACTAATCAGGTACAAGAGCTCAGCACTGACTCTCAAAGGGTATAATGTTTTATATCTGAAAATGCATGTGGTAATGTGGTATGGAAGATAAATGCCAACTAGAATTTCAGTGCTCTGTCAATGTGAATGCGGTTGTTTTTGACATTTTTGGCCCTTGGCTAAATTGCAGATTAAAAGGCATAGAGATTATGTCGAGGGTTATTTAGTATATCCTCCTGCTCACAGACAGAACACCACCTTGGAAGAAAGTTGATATACGATGAATGCTGCCAAGTCATGGTAATTGCTCACCGGAAGGAAAGTATCAACAGAATGAAGTAAAATAAATGGTAGGGGGTGAATCTGCTTTGGTGCTGAAGTTTGAAAGCTTGTTATTTTCATCTTTTTAAATGAGAGGCAAAAACATTGCTTTTTTAAAAAGATGGACCTACAGATTCTCAGAGGTAATCTGTAGCCTTTGATTGGTTGTCAAATGACTTTTAGATGGTTTACATATTTTTCTAGAGAGGATTAGGTCAAACTAATGACCAACTAAATTCTGAGTGTAATCATAGTGAAATCATAGAAGAAACCACTGATACGCAGAAACTTCTAAAGTTGGACCTGGTCAACATACTGGGCACAATAGTCCTTGGTACAACACTAAATATACTTAATGACACAACCAGATAGACAAACTGAGCTAACTCATCAATGCAATCCAGAAAACAGTTGGATTTTCCCTTCAAATTACACTGAAATTAACCAGTTCAACTACATTGAGAGTACTGGACAAATATTTGTGATATAATAACATCCCTCAATGTCTTTAACATTTAAAATATGGCAGAACTAATTAATATTCCAACATATACGAAATGGATACCTGTTGTGTAAACTCAACACCAACAAAGTGCATAACATGAATAATTTAATCCTAAATGAATAAAAAAGGTTTTTTTTCAGGTAACAGATTCCTTTGCCAAAAATATCTTGGGAATTTGAGATTTTTGTCTATGCAGTTTCAAGCATATAAATAAAAGTAATATCAAGTCCCTTCCATTTGGGAAGTAAAATTAGTAGTAATTTAGTTTTTATGCTTTTATATAGCTTCAAATATTCTACAACAAACATTACTTTTAATTGGACAAAAGATAATTTTGAGTGGTTAAAAAAGGAACAGCTTGATGGCAAGGAAAACATTCCCAGTATTTGAAACAATTTGGCAAGGGCTTGGAGGAAAAAGACAGAAATCTGACTAAATTCATGGCGCTTGTCAGATGGCAACAAATAACTGCCAATGTTCAATTGTGCTATAATTATTATACACTATATGTCATTTCTGCTGGTTATCTTTTTGTAAGACAAGTAGCAACAGAACGTTGTATTAAGATGACCCATTATTTGTTGGGCTTATGTTGAAATGAAGAAATGGAATGGGAAATCTTTTAGTAATGCCTCTGGGGTATGAGGAATGGTGGGAAAGATTTGATTATGAGTACAATTATGCAGAAATTTTTGTTTATTGTGTTCTGGGAATGCCATTAGTTTGATTGACCTTAACTGGGAATTCAGAGAGAAGATATGTTCTATTATCTATAAAAATAGGACTTGCTCAGAGGAACACCGTTTCTGGGGTCATGGTTTGGTTTCATTGATCTGCTTTCATGTTCAATTAAACACTTCAGAGGCTCCATTTACCCCTAAACAACTGATTTGTTGAGTACAAACTCATCTTAAAGTCTGATTTTAGCCAGTGCCTATATTTGATGATTATTTAATTTTATTCCTTTCAGATATATCCTATGTATCCATTTATTCTATAACTCACAGTTTTACTAATTTTGACCAGTTCTCCTAACCCCAAATCTATCCAAATCACTGGATTTTCTGCTTGAGTTTCCTGCTGTGTTCGTTTACTGACCAAGATATACAAACCACAGATTCCTCAGCTGTTTTGGAAGAAACTGTAGACGAATGTGTAAACTTGTAGCTTAGCTGGAAAGTTATGTGTAGCAGGTGATTGGAGGGATAGCTTTCACTGCTTGGACTGAAATCAGTTTTGAAGGAGTGCCTATGGAATTCTGGACTGTGTGGCTGTCGGGTGTGGGTGTGCGTGTGTAGGTGCAAGGCAGAGAGCTAGCTCTTCACATTTCAAATAGCTAAAGATATGGGTGGTAAAATGAAGCACATTTTTTGCACCTATATATTCTGAATAGGGAGAGGAGCCAAATGCAGCATTTATTTGTTAAAATTAGCTTTGGTTTATGATGTTTTAAATAAACTTTGGAGATATTCATGAAGATAAAAGATAAATTTAAAAATCCACATCAGTTCCAATAAAAGTCAACTAGAAACAGGAGGTTTTTAAGTCTGGTGGTGTTAATACAAATTGGCAGCCAAAGGAACAATATCTTAGTCAACACATTGCCTTGCCCCCTGCACACAAAAGGACTTGAACCTTTGGTGGTTATTCTTTGAGACATTTCATCAGTGACGCCACAGTGATTGCCACCTCCCTCGGACTACTTTAGGCACTGCCCAGAGGCCAGGAGTGCAGACAGCCTGAGACAGCAGGAGTTGGAGCCTCAGTTGGAGAAAGCAAGGAGAAGCCTCTAGCAGTCAAGGTATGTCCTTGACCTTCAGGTAACACAGGATTTTATGCTCAGCATAAAGTGTGTATGTCTGTGTCTACGTACATGTTGCAAATGAGAAAGGAACACTTACATTACATAATGAAATAGGTAATGATCATTTTACACAGTATTAAGATGCAAAGTAAATGTTATTGATTTCTATTTCTCATTGGTATGCATTTACACTCTTATTTCTACAATTTTTTCGTGTCATAGAAGAAAGTCTATTTCACATTTTCTCAAAGTTTGTAATGAAGAACTGATTTCCAACTGATTTATAGATTTTTGGTTTTTAGTTCATTCATTTGTCAATTTCTTTAGTTCATATGGTGAGATCTTAACTCTAGGGAAGGCTTAAAATGAAGCCAAAGCTAAATAATTGAACATTGCTGATCTGAATCTGTATAATTTGGCTCATTTTTAAAAAAAGGCTATAATTGTGTGTGAAAGTAAAGTCCACACCTTACAGTTAGCGTATATACTGATTGAATTGGGTGTTTTGGAAATTCTCACCTTTATTCTTTTTACTTTAATTCTTTAAAAATACATAAAACAACAAATACTTAAGGTTGCCATAAAGTGCAAGAATTCGTAAGAAATGTGATGGTAAGCTTGTTAATTCAAGAAGATTGAAAAAATGTGGAGTACACAAAATGTACACATTTATGCAATAATTGTAAGATTACACATGTGTATCACTCATGAAGAAACAGATTATCACTACCACCCCATAAGTCCATTCATCTCTTTATTTTGACTTCTGTCCCCAAATGTTGGGATCATTTTGTCCTTCTTTTCTTTAAAGTCTGTACTCCTAAACAATATGATTAAGTTTTTTGTTTCTAACTTTGTAGAAATGGAGTCATATTCTGTTTTTTTTGTAAATCCTTTTGTTCAACAATTATATTTGTGAGATCCACCTATTTTGTTGTGTATTCCTATACTAGTTTATGTATTTTCTTTGTTTTATAACCTTTAAATGTACACATATACCACAATTTATATCCCTTCTGCTGTTTGTAAACATAAAGTTGTTTCCAGATTGGGATTCTTTTGAGAATGTTGTTGTGCACATCCTTGTATATGTATACTGGAGGTGTGTACTTGAACATCTAGGGTAGTACTGTACTGAACTTTTTAGATATGATAAAGAGCATTTTCCTCCTTAATAAAAAATATCAAATTGTTTTCCATAGTAGGTGAAAATTCTCACTAACTTTGTTTATTCAGAACAGTTATTTGTGCAATAACTTATTCTTATAATAGTCCTATGGAGCATTCTAGTACCAAAATTCTGGTAATTAGTTCTAATCTATCATTTTTAGCTCTGTCTCTAACTTGCTACATGCTATTACACAAACAACCTCTCTCTAAAAGTCAGTTTCTCAGCTGTAATTTTGAGAAAGGTAAAAATCATAATAATACTTGGTTGAATTGTGAAGTAACCTGAACAGAACAATGAAACACCTTCTAGCAGCATTTTCCATTTTCATTCCTTTTGAATATATATTTCTTCCATGATTCTCTTTATGTGAGAGCTTAATCTAATAAGCAGATTTGGTGGGATAGTTATTTTGCTTTCCCTGAATTGGGATGTTTTTATCATTATCACAGGGATTTATAGTTTCTGCACATCTCTGCATTTCTTGAGAACTTACCAAAAAAGTAGGATCAAGGTTAATTTCATTAATAAGTTCATAAGGAAGAGTCTGTCACTGATTCTTGAATTCCCACCCTTAGCACAAAATATCCTTTATATCTAAACATTTTAATTTCACTGTAAAATTTTGTCTTAAATATCTAAATATGTGTCTCCCTAAAATTTTCTAAAATATAGAAGTTCTAAAATTTAGATTGCATAGACAAAATGCCAATTACACTGCATCACTCAAAGCAATCATTTGATTGACTGCATTGCATATGTTCTTGAAGTATGATTTCCTGCACGTACAATCTGTACACATTCTGAAGATATCATCCTTGCTCTTTGAAATGTTTATAATTTAGGCACATCCTGCACCTGACTAAAAATAGCTGGCACAGGCCTTTGTTGAGATAGAAATACCCACGAGGTTAACACTTGCTCTTTGGACTGAGTACCTGCAGTGTGAGGGACTTTTGGTTGGCCCTGGTAGGCTCTGTGCCCAATGCAATCTTGTAAGAAGCCATGCAGCTGTTGAACTACTTTTGTGCTCTCACCAGGGTAGATGAAGACCTATAGCAGTCCAAAGTCTGACGGATTATAGTGTCCAACTTATAAATGTAATTCAAAGCAAAAACAATACTAAACTACATTTTTAAATTTTGGTAACCTTACTTGCTGTTACTTTATGAGCAAGGTGAACACATGCACACATGCATAGAAGTTGGAGAGAAAATAATGTAATATTTTAGTTTTATCAAAAACCTCAGTACAATCATTACAGAAAAACATAGGACAAAAATGTTGGTTTTTATGACATCAGATAAAGAAGCTAGCCTCTGTGTTAGAGAAACACACCTAACTGTGCGTGTGTGTGTGTAATTTTTAAGAAATTGGCTCAAGTGATCATGATTCTGGCAAGTAAAAAATCTTCAGGGTCCAAAGACAGTTTGGAGGCTAACTGTTGGAGACCATGGTGTCAGCAGGCTTAGTGTCTTTTAAGGTCTTTCTCCTTTTCTTGAGAATCGCCATAATCTCCCTGTGTTTTTATGCTGTCACTCATTGGTGTGTTCTAATCTTCTCTTCTTATAAGGATGCCAGTCATGTTAGATTAGGGCCCACCTTAGGGATCTCATTTTAACTTAATTACTTCTCGAAAGACCTTATCTTAAAATATAATTACATTCCTAGATACTTTAGGACTTCCTAGATAGGTTAGGACTTCAACCTATGAATGGGGGCCACACAATCAGTCCCAATCAATCTCCTTTTTCCATACACTTGTATTTATTTTGAGGAAAGAATGAGCATTGTCTTACAAAATTGCTCATTAATCTGCCTGTATTTTCTTTTTCATTTTCTCTTAGGAGGTGAGGATAACCTGGAAGTCTTTGGTGTGCCCTCAGAAGTCTGCCTGAAGTTCTTACCCCGACACTCTGATGATGGAGCGATCTACCCGGGAGCTGTTTCTCAACTTCACTGTTGTCCTGATTACAGTTCTCCTCATCTGGCTCCTTGTGAGGTCCTATCAGTACTAGAGGCCATGCCATACTCCTGGGATTGACTGAGATGCTCTGGGGCTGTCTGCTGTATGCCCTGAGATCTCACTGCTGTGGCTGTCATGGGATGCTGTTCTTAGCATGCCCAGGCCCCTTTGACCTGCACTCACAATGCCTGATGTGCCCCAGCACTAGGATTGATTGTGTGTTCTCTAAAGATGCTGCTCTCACTGGTTGCCAAGTGTTTGCCAGTGAGTGTTAGATTTTTTTCCCCAGCCCTTACTGCAAATGTGTTAGACAAGCCACAAGGTTAAAATTAAACTGAATTCATGATGATGCAGAATTATAACAAGCCCCTGATTTGTCTCACCACACATCCCTCCAACCCACACTGTCTGTAACCAAACCCTAATTCAACTCCCCAAAGAAATGTTAGAGGAAGTCTTTGTCAGACTCTCTAGCTCTCATGTGAATAAAACTAAGTCAACCATAAAAACAGCTTTTAGAATTTATTTTAGCTTCTGTGTGTGATACAGCATTTGACCCTTGGCTGGGATTGAAGTGACAAATGCTACAATATTTCTAGCATTTGAGATAAGCCAAGTTGCTCCAACTGCTGAGGATTTGAAACCAAGTCAAGTAAGAGTGTCACATTTCAATTAATACCATTGGTTCACTGCTCCTCAAGCTTTTCCCTTAACTAGTCCCAAGGGCAAAGGGAGAATAAATTAATTCAGTAGGAGGTCTAGGTCAGAGCCTAAAGTGCCCACTATAGGCTTGAAATTTTAAGGGCCCTAATATAGTTAAAGAAAAAAGTATAGTATTGTGTTTTGAGAGGTTCCTTACAAGAGTTGGGAAACAGCAGTGCATGGTCCTCAGTGTCCCGTCCCTGATTTTGGAGTTAAATGTGGATGTGCAGTTGTTAATGATTTAGGATGCAGCACACCACTCAGAGGTATGTGACTTTCGAGCCCTTGGTTAATGTTTAGCAGGCCTTCTTCTACTTTAAGAAAACCTTACAGAATATATTGCTGTTTGTGTGTGTGTTTGAGAAGGTTCATGTGTGTTGATGTAGAAGGAATGGGTAAAAGGAGTGGCACAAGGTTCTCTTCAGACATTGGACCATCTGACCTTTCCCTGAAGGTTGAGTCCAGGGCCCACATTTACAACAGGTACCATTTATTGAGTCTACTGTTTGTGAGCCCTATATGAGCCACTTTATATATCTCATGCCATTTAGCAGGAGTGGGAACTGAGGGTCAAAGACACCCCTAACCAGATGTAGGTCATGTAGCTAGGACAACAGCAGTATTACCTTAACCATTGTTCAGGACTGCTTTATTACTGACTGATAGAAACCATTTGATTATATTTTAAGTTTTATATTCATATTTTTTAGTATTATAAAGTATCTGCCTAATTAGATAAGGGTAACAATTGTAATTCTCTATGTAATTTCTCTTTGCTTTTTAATCTTTACCTCCTTTCCTTCTCTAACTTTCTGTAATTGGATCTATTGATAGGACCCATTTTCAGGCCACCTTGTAGGGCTAGTGCATTCATCAACAACTTCAATTATGAGGCTAGAGATTATTTCTAATATCTTCCACAGTCAGGAGTCCTAGTCATTTTGGCTCAATCTCAGTCTGACTCATAAGTCTCCTTTTATATGTAACCTTCCCTGGGACCTTGGGTACTCTGAATCATTGTAGTACTTTTGCTGTTCTCAATGTTAGCTCACTCAAAAATGACATGGTTACCATAAGCCAAATGCATGTTCTCCTCTAGTACCAGGACACCAATCCTAGTTGTTAGTAAGTTATAACCCATAGGTTTGAGCCTACCCTAGCTTCTTTCTCTTTAGGTCATTCATTCATTTAACAAGTACTTATTGTAAAAAATTTATGTTCTGGACATTGTATTAGACACTGGGGATAAAATGGCTAATGAAGCATAGTTGAAGCACAGAGTGCCTCTCCAACCACTGGCAGTAGTTATGCCACATAATGACAGATCTAAAAATTCTGACTGCATCTCTCTTTCAAGTTGGGCCACTTCTAAGATCCTGTGCCAGCATGCTTCACTACCTGGAAGGAAGTTCTTTCCACCAAGTTGTTTAAACCATATCTGTGTTTACACAGAGCTTTGACACTGACCTTGGACCACCTGGGACATCTTTATCAATAGCAGCCAAACTAGTTCTCCCTACTGGCCATCTTACCTATTGAGTAGCTCTCTGTTGGATGATGCTCTCTTTTTGCCATTTTTGTGTGGAGTCGTTCACAAGGGTCAGCTTTTCCCTTGCTGGGATAAACTACCTGACACTGCAATTTTAAGGAGGAGCAGTTTATTGTTGGCTCATGGTTTTAGAGGTTTCAGTCCATGGACAGCTGGCCCCAATGCAGAAATTTCCTGGCAGAAGGGTGTGGTAGAGCAGAACTGCTCACTCCATGGCAACCTAGAAGCAGTTCATTGAGGGAAGAGTGCCAGTGAGTGATACACCCTCCAAAAGCACAGACTCAGGGACCTACCTCCAACTAGGCTCCACCTTCTTACACCATATTGAGCTGTGAACATCAGTGGATTAGTCCACTGATGAATAAAGCACCCCAAGGTCCAGTCATCTCTCCTGGAGTGTCTTAATCCAGTCAAAATGATGATTAAGTTTAACTGTAGCATATTACAAAGCAAACCAACCATTTGAATTTTTTTAAAAGGATATCTTGCTGGCTTATGCTTTCCTTTCACTATTCTCTAAAACTCATACTAAATTGGACAGCCTTTGGAACATCTACTTTTTCCAACTGTTCTCTCACATTGAAAAATTACGCAAGCTTCTCATCCATTTCTGTGAGTCCCAACACTATATCTGGTCCCCAATTCCTCTCTCTGGAACTCTAGTATAGTTGTTTCCATAAATCATAAAAATGATTCAGATAATTTGTGTCCCTATCCATGACTCTTGAGAAAGAGCCCCAAAGTACTTCAACACAATCAGCTTCCAAAACTACATTTCCATCTTTGCTCCACTGGCCCAGATGAGGGTGTGTGAAATGGTCATAAAAATGATAGTATTTCCATTGTCCTCTAATCTAATTTGGGGCTCTCAAACAATGTAGAAGTCATCTCAAGGTGACAGCCATTTATTTTTATTTATTTATTTTTATTAGTACATGTTTGCAATACATAATGATTACATTTATTGTGGGGAGTTGGTACATGTGCATAATACATTTTAATTCTTTTTTTTATCCCCTACCCTTCCCCTCCCTCCTTGTTCTTTCTAACTCTTGATCCCCTTCCTTTTCGCAAAAGCTGTATTTTTATCATTTTTCTTCACTTCCTTTTTTTCCCATTCTCTTTCTCTCCCCTTCCTCTTCCTCCTTTCATCTCTTGTTCCTCCATCCTTTTGAAAAAGATCTCCCTACTTCCTATTTATCTATCTTCTATTTTGCTCTTGATTTATATTTATATATTTTTTGAGTTTCTCATGTAAGAGAAACCATGTGATATTTCAGCTTGTGTGTCTGACTTATTACACTTGGTATTATGGTCTCAAGTTGCATCCACTTACCTATGAATGCCTCAAGTTTATCTTTCTTTATGGCAAAGTAGTACTTCATTGTGTATGAATACTACATTTTTTTATCCATTCATATGTTGATGGGCATATAGGCCTTTTACAAGAGTTACCTATTATAAATTGTGTTGCTATAAACATGGGTATGTTTGTATCCATGTAATATGATGACTTTAACTCTTTCTGGAAGATACCTAGAAGAGGAATAGCCAAGTCAAAATGGAATTTCTATTTTTTTTCCTTTTAAAAAATTTTTAAAATTTTATTAGTACATGTTTACAGTTCATGAAGTTTAAAATCATCTGGGGGAGTGGTTACATGTGCATACCACAGCTTCTTTCCTTTCTTTTCAATTCCCTTCCTCTTCCCTCCTCCTCCTTTCCTCCTTCTCCAATCCTCCATCCCATTTCATTCTTTTTTATATTATTAATCTTAGCTTATACTATGCCATATGTTTACATTAATTGAGGTTATTAGGTTACTGCATGCAGCAGATCTTTATTCTACTTATTTCCCCTTCCCCTCCTCTTCACCCTTTGTGCTATTTTCCTTGGACCACTTCTCTATTGCAAAGGATCTAGCTCCTTTCCCCCTTCTATCTACCCTTATTATTCTTTGTTTGTACTTTGCCTCACTCAAATGACAAATACTATACAGTATTTAAGCTTGTGTGTCTGGTTTGTTTCACTCAACATTATATTTTCCAGGTGCATTCATTTTCCTACAAATGTCTCAAATCTGTCATTTTTAGCTTTTTGAGGAATCTCCACACTGATTTCCATAGTGGTTGTAGTAGTTTATAATCCCACAACCAATGCAGAAGAGTTCCTTTTTCCCCATATCCTTGCCAGCATTTGTTATTGCTTGATTTTTTGATGATAGCCATTCTTTCTGTAGTAAAATGGTATCTCAATGTCATTTTAATTTCCATTTCTCTAAAGGTCAGCAATGTTGTATCTATTCATTTTGGTCACCAATTTTTTTATCAAGTCTTTTATTTTGGTGGTCTAATTTTTTGAGTTCTTTATATATTCTAGAAGCTAGTCCTTTATCTGAGGAATAGCTGGCAAAAATTGATTTTTCTCATTCTATAGGTTGTCTCTTCACTCTGTGCGTTGTTTTCTTTTCTGTGCAGAAGCTTTTTAATTAAAAAAATCTCATTTGTTGATTCTATGTATTATTTCTGGTGCCTATGGATTTCTGTTTTGAAAGGCCTTGCCAATGACTATGTCTTCAAGTTTTACCCATTTTATCTTCTGGCAGAATAAGAGTTAATGTTTCAACATTTAGATCTTTGATCCATTTTTTTTTTAATTTTGGCACCAGGGATTGAACTCAGGACCTTGCTCTTGTGAGGCAGGTGGCAGAACCACTCAGCTAAATCCCTGGCCCTTTGATCCATTTTTAGTTTAGTATGTGGTGAGAAATATGGGTCTTGACTCAGTCTTCTGCATGTGGATATCCAATTTTCCCAGCATCATTTATTGAAGAGACTATCTTTCCTCAAGTGTATGTTTTTGGTTCCTTTGTTAAAGATAAAATAGCTGGATGTCCCTGCAGTTGTTTTTGCTTCCTTGATTCTGTTCCACTGATCCATAGGCCCATTTTTGTGCTGGTACCGTGCTATTTTAATCATAGTAGCTTTGTAGTATAGGCCTCAAATCTGGAATTGTGACTCTTCCTGCTTTGCTTTTGTTACCTTGGGTTGCTTTTGGTATTCTGGGTCTCTTTTGATTCCATATGAATATTAGGATTGTTTTCATTATATCTGTGAGAAATGCTGTTGATATTTTGATTGGGTTTATGTTAAATCTATATATGTTTGATTATATTGGTCCCACCTATCCAGGAATAGGACATATCTTTCCATTTTCTGATGTCCTCCTTGATTTTCTTTTTCAGAGTGATGTAATTTTCATCATGGAGGTCTTTCACTTCCTTGGTTGGGTTAATTCCTAAATATTTTAATTTTTCTTGATGTTATTGTTTTCCTAATCTCTCTCTTTCGTTCTTTCTTTCTTTTTTTTTTTTTGAGACAGTGTCATGTCATATAGTTCAGGCTGGTCTTGAACTCACTATGTAGCCCAGATTGGCTTTGAACTTGCAGCAATCCTCCTGCCTCAGCCTCTGGAGGGCTGGGATTATAGCATGCACTATCATGTCCAACAGTTTTCCTAATTTCTTTCTCAGTGTGTTCATTATCAATATATAGGAATGCTATTGCTTTTGTGTGTTTATTTTTTATGATACATTGCTGAATTTGGTTATTAATTTTAGGAGTCTTTTGGTGGATTTTTTGGAGTCTTGTTTTTAGAGAATCATGTCATCTGCAAATAATGATACTTTGGCTTCTTTCTTTCCTTTTATTTTGTTCTTTTGCCATGACAGCCATTTTTTAATTTCACTATTTCTCTTCACTGTACTGTCCCTTTTGCTCTCCTAGGACACATTTTTTTTTTTTGTATTAAATTTTTTTATTGGTACATTTCAGGTATACAACACAATTACATTTCTCATTGGGAATTGTACCTTTACATAATGCATCTTGGTTCTTATTTCTTCCCCATTCCTAGCCCTCCCTTCACCCCCTCCACCCTTCCCCATTTACAAAGACTTTATTTCCATTTTTTCCATTTCTCATCATGTTTTCCTTTCCCTTCTTTCCTTTCCCCTGTGCCTCCCACTACCCCTACCCCTTTGGACCTTTTCTTCCTATTTTACATTATCGATTATTCATTCTAATCATTGGTACATTTTAGGTATACAATATAATGACATTCATCATTGGAAATTTGCACCTTTACATAGTCTCTCTTGGTTCTTGTTTTTCACCTTTGCCCAGCCCTCCCTTCAACCCCTCCAGCCCTCCCTATTTACAAAGATTTTGTTCCTATTTTTCCATTTTCTCATATTAATCCCATTCCCTTCTATCCTTTCTCCTACCCCTCCCACTTCCTTCCCCTTTGCCCCTTTTCTTCCTATTTCACATGACCTATTATACATTTAGTCCTTATTTACACTTTCAGTTTCTCACACCAGAGAAACTATTCGGTATTTATACATGTGTGTCCTATTTATTTCACTTAAGAGCATTGCCTCAATGTGCATCCACTTAGCTAAAAATGTCTCTAATTTCTCATTTTTTATGGCTGAGTAGTACTCCATTTTATAAAAAACCCCATATTTTCTTTATCCAGTCTCCAGTTGATGGGCATTTGGGCTGTTTCCAAGTTTTAGCTATTACAAACTGTGCTGTTATGAACATAGGTGCACATATATCACTGTGGTATGATTCTTTGAATTCTTTGGGGAAGATCCCCAGCAGTGGAATAGCGGGGTAGGACACAGTTCTTTCACCATCCCACCACCTCCAAAGCCATCTTTGGATGGTCTATGCCACTCTTATATGGTCCTTCCACTCCTCAGTGGGCAGCTGTCTGTTACCATCTTGAAATCCCATTATCCAGAGTCCGCTCTTAAATGCCTAGAGTACCCCAGAAAATAATGGCAAAATAAGCTGGTTCAGTCCCCTTTTCCTCAGATATATTATCTATTATTCTCTTAGATATGTTTTATCATTTTCTCACTTTCTGAATGTTTTTTAAATTTGGGCACAGAAGAATCTTCTTAGATTACAGCTGATCCATGTCTATCTGTAGATTCTCTGTGTGTTTGAGCCACATGCCCAATCTCCACTTTGGTTTCTAAGTATTCTTACTATTTGTAGTTCTCAGGTATGACCCTGTTTCTTCTGTGGTGACCTTTCCCAGAATGTCTGTCTTTCTTTTTCTGGCTACCTTCTGCTCATTTGGTAAGATTTACGCCAAGTGTTATTGTCTCTTGGAAGTTATCCACAGACAGCTCTCTTCTCTGGGCCTCATGCCTAAATGCTTATGGCATGTATTACATGGTGTCTCTCACCTGTGTGTTTCTTGTCTATGGGTATTTTCTTTAATGTTTTATTTGTGTATGTATGTATTTATTTATTGGTACTAGGGATCAAACTCTGGACCTTGGACTTGCAAGGCAGGCGGCAGCACCACTGAGCTAAATCCTCGGCTTCTTTAATGTTTAATTTCAATTCCTATCTGGTCTAGCATCATCATTGGGTATCTGTTTAAACACATTGACTGCTTGGCCAGATATAAAAGGGATAGACAGGTACCATTTCTATGACTAGATGTGTGATCTGTGTTCAACACAGTACAATATAAAGAGAGGCATGAAAAAAGTTCTAGTTCAAAAGTTTTAATACATTAATAAGGAAACTAATCTTTCTTTTTTTTTTGGTACCGGGGATCAAACTCAGGACGTTGCACTTGCGAGCCAGGCACCGGAACCACTGAGCTAAATCCCTGGCCCAAAACTAAACTTAAAAAAAAACACTTTAGGCAACTGAAACAGCTTTTTCATTTATTCTTTCGAAAAACCAACTCTTTGATTCATTAGTTTTTTGCATCATTCTCTTATTCTCCATTGCATTGATTTCTGCTCTGATCTTTATAATTTCCTTTCTTGTATGAGCTTTGAGTTTGTTGTGCTCTTCTTTTTCTAGGAGCTTGAGGTTCTGCATTAGGTTATTTATTTGAGTTCTCTCTGTTTTCCTAATGTGGGCATTCACTGCTACGGATTCCCACATAGAACTGCTTTCATTGTGTCCCAAAGATTCCTGTATGTTGTACTGGCATTACCATTTACTTGTAGAAACTGTCTGATTTCTTCTTTAATTTCCTCTGTGACCCATTGCTTGTTTAGGAGGGTGTTATTCAATTTCCATGTGTTTGTGGGAGTTTTGCGGTTTCTCATGTTATTGACCTCCAATTTTATTGCACTGTGGTCTGATAATATACAGGGGATAACTTCAATTCTTTTACATTTGCTTAGACATGTCCTATGAGCTAGCATGTGATCTGTTTTGGAGAATGACCCATATGCATCCAAAAAGAATGTGTATTCTGATTTTGTGGGGTGGAACACTCTGTAAATATCTATTAAGTCCATTTGTTCAATAGCTTGGTTCAGTTCTAAAATTATGTTAATTTTTTGTCTAGATGATCTGTCTATTTGTGATAGTGGGGTATTGAATTCCCCAGTACAATTGTATTAGTGCTTATTTGATTTTTCATGTGCATTAATACTTGTTTTGTATAGTTGGGGCATTCGTATTTGGTGCACATATATTTAGGATTGTCATCTCTTCCTCTTCGATTGTTCCCTTCACGAGGATAGTGACCATCTTTGTCTCTCTTAATTAGTTTTGGTTTGAAATCTACTTTGTCTGCAAATAACATTGCTATGCCTGCTTTTTTCTGGGTTCCTGTTGCATGGAGAACTGTTTTCCATCTTTTCACTTTCAGACTATGAATTTCCTTTTGAGTTAGGTGTGTTTCTTGTATACAGCATATTGCTGGATTTTGCTTCTTAATCCATTCTGTCAGTCTATTTCTTTTAATTGGTGAATTGAGGCCATTAACATTGATGGTTATAATTGATTGATAATTGACTCATCCTTGTCATGATGTTTTACTCTTGTTGGCTCTTTTATTTCTTTTTTTTTCCCCCTGTCCCTTTAGTTTCTTGCCTTGCCTGGTGGCTTCCCACTGTTGGGCCTCATGGAGTTGTGACCTTCATTGTCTTTTTCTAGGATATTGCTTAGAATTGTGAAACAGCTTTTTCAAAGGCAATTAGCTTCTTCATGAAATATTCAAGATGCTTGCTTCTTTTGATCTATCTCTATCACTGCCCTGAACAATTTGACATTGTTTATAAATTACTCATCAAAGCATATTTGAGCATATTTTCTACTTCATCTGCCAACAGGGTGATATTGGAGAAATTTACACTTTTCAAGCTGTGTAAAATTAAGGTCAAATCCATGTACACTGTATGAGTTCTCTGTTAGGAACTCCCATATGTCTATTTTATTTAGTTCTTGTTTACTATAGAAAGTGTATGTTTATTTATTTATTTTGAGATGGTGACTGTGGTATATTTCCCAGGCTGATCTTCTGAGCTCAAGAGATCCTCTCGCCTCAGTCTCCAGAGTAGATAGGATTACAGGTGTGTGCCACTGCACACAGGGCTGATGAATCATTATTCATTACTCATACTTTAAAAGTGAGAGGATAGAAGCTCAGACAGGCTAAATGAAGAGCCCTAAAATACAGAGGCAAATCCAGTTTTCTCCTACCCTGTGATCAGGCTAGTGTATCTCTTTTCAATCTTCTAAATTGTCCCTCTGAACTATGAGGTCATTGATTCTACAGTGCGAGGCCTGTTCCTTTACATTAGAACAAAAGAGCCAGAGGTATAGTGTACCCCCAGAGCATTCCAGGTAAATACATTTATCACTCTACAGTTCAATCATACAGGATGTGCAACCTATACAATTTCTCATTTCCCAGGTTTGAGACGAGCCCTGGAATCATCTTTCCTGTCAGTCAACTGAGCAGTTGATAATAGGAGAGGATAATATTGATGACTGGTTAGCTATTTTCAGTGTGTCAGTGTTATCTGTGGGGATTAGGGGGGCAAATGATAGCTCTATCTGCCACATTAGCTAGTTACAGGCACTTACGGAAATCTGTCAATTTATCTCCCACTCTTCAGGTCATTTAAAAATAATGACCACACTGGCTCTGTGGATCCTCTTCCAAACAAGTTTGTCCCTTTGAACCTATAAATTCATACTTTGTCTACACCTCGCTAATATTTTTAACCTGAGGTTATATAATGTATTAGCTTTGTATCCGAGAGTTTTGTTTTGACATATTTTCAAAGACGATGCTGGAACTGTTATTCAAATTTTGATAGATTTAGGAACATTAAATATCAATGGGTCTTTCCAAATAATGTCTCCATGTAATCTTCCTTTATTTTCCACATTATTCAGGTAAATGCCAACATGATATCAAGGTTTAGGAAAGGAACACGTCACCTCTTTTCACAATGTTATGAAAACTCAGTCATTACAAACCACAAAAAGATCTTGCTCTCACCTTTTTCCCACAGTCAGACTATATCCAAGGATGAAAAAAGTAGTATAGAACAGTCTTCATTTTGAACTCCAGAATAAAAAGACCCAGAACTGTGTTATTTTCTCACTGGGTAAATAAAGTGAAGGTAAGTTTTCTCAGCAGTGGCAATTTCATCCAGGATCTACCTAATGTGCCTGGGAGCAATGTTCACAGGTCCCAGCCGATACTGTTGGCCAGATCCTATCATCAGCTGCCTATCATTCAACCACTTACCCACTTTATATTCCTCTGACACAGCCTCAAAAAGGATATAAAGAAAAATTCTATTTTTAATGCGTGGTTGGTCTACAGTGATAACAAACATCATGGTACTCACCACCCACACATTCACACACATACTGCCAATCCTAAACCAGTTTGTTTCCACAATGGCAAACTTATCTGATGTACAGAGGTTTCACAGTGCATATCAGTCAATTAAACATGAAAGCTGCTCCTGTCCTTTGCTTCATCCCTACTGACGCTTCTATTCATCTAGAATGACAAGGCCTTCACTGCGTTTTACAATCAATTTTAAAGTTTCTCTGTGAATGGAAGAGCTACACTTGGAATCAGATGACATTGCAAGACCATCTTTATGATTCACTCATTTCACCATCCCACCTAGCCTTGTCAGAATGATTGGGATCATATGCCAAATGCAGATCCACAGAATATATGGGGAACTGAACTTGTAAGATTTGATCTGGTCACATAATAATACCAACAAATCTTGACAATGGGAATGAGAGACAGCCATATACAATTTGAAAGACTATAGTCTGAGACACATTATGCATTATACCATATGTCACAGACTTCATGGATGATTTTTGGACCAGTTCATTTTGAATGTCACTTATGAGAGAGCACAACTTTGACATTTAATGTGATTTGATGATTAATCTCTGAGCCATAAAGCATTTTGTTCTGGAGAAAGATGTGTGGTGTAGTTAATAAACATATTTTTTGGGCCGGGGATTTAGCTCAGTGGTTCCGTTGCTTGCCTTGCAAGTGCAAGGACCTGAGTTCGATCCCTGGTACCAAAAAATAAATAAATAAATAAATAAATAAATAAATAAATAAATAAATAAATATATTTTCCCGGAAGATCTGTGTGCTTGGTTCTATCTTTCCTTTTCTATCCTTTCCTGGTATTTTTAGTATTCCAGATATGCTTATTCCAGTACTGTAATGAATGGTACAGAATTTCAGCTGAGGCTGTATTTAATCTGCAAATTAATTGTCCAGAACAAAATTATATCTGTTCTATCTACAGTGAAAATGTAAGGCAAGCCCAATTCTTCAGACTTTTCTGTACAAATCACATGTCTACTCACTTTTGGGAATAAGGATGTAGGAAAATCTCTGCTGAGAGAAAATGATGTAGTAGTGCCTGACAGCAGGACACATATTTTGATGGACCTCTTTTTTATTTGCAATTAAAAACTGGCAAATGTTCTTATGAATATTAGTTATAATGACTTGAAAGCAGATACTAGAAGTTTTTATCCCATCTGAGTCCCAAAGAAAAAAGAACTTGACCTAGAAATACAAGTTATTCTAAGTTACTAAAACTGTTTTAATTACAAATGATTATAATCATGTCAAATGTGTGACATCATCAAAATGGCTCATATTTTCTGGGAAGATACAAATTTGTTAAATTTTTGTTTGGCTAAAATTTTCTTGAAGTTGTTAAGGCTCTTTGGCTAAGTGAAATAAATTTCTAACCATGTTTATGAAATCATTTTTTCTTACCTCTTTCATCAATTAAAAACTTCATGATCATATCTGACAACTTTTAGTTCTAATATTCTATGGCTATGAAATGTTTGAGATCAAAGTCTCTGTAGCCATACCTGTGTGATTTAGTTTCATGAAGAAATAGGACAAGAGGAAAAGAGGTGTGGTCTGTCTTTGCCTATTTTAATAAGGTGGAACCTTTTGATTTATAAAAAAATGTGGAATCCTTTCAAGTGAATGCAATGCTTACACTAGAACATGTGGTGTCAGTACAAGTTTCAACAGAGAGGTTGGAGAAATAACCATGTAATAATTTGGAGTTAATTTCAAACATAAGAATTAATTATATCCTCATTCCCAGCATTCCAATAAGCTGGAGTGTTTCAGCTAGAAAGGATTTAAAAGATAGTTGCTTAAATAGTGAAATTTTATAAAGAGGAGACAGGCTTAGAGAAGCTACATAATTACTTATGATTTGCTAATGTCAATGTTGGAGTGAGAAATCAGATTTCCTGATGTTTAGGCCAACATTTTTCCAATTGACAATTTTGAATAAGTGGATTCTTCCATTGGAATCTGTGTTCACAACTCTCCAGTAGGAAAAAAAGGGCAGAATCTTGTCCCTTAGGCTGTGGTCTGAAAGTGTGTAATTGTGTGGCTATCCATGACCATTTTTCTCCTGTGGTGGGCTGGAAAATGTTTTGACACTTGTCCCAGATAAATGTCAGGAACCTCTATAAAGAGGATTTGCCCTTTTTCAGTTCAGTTACTTCAAAAACATGGGCTTGGGTGCTGGAATCAAAAGCCTTCTGATTTTTTTGGAACCTTCTTATGGCTGTCTAATAATTTAATAATAAAAACATTTTTTTTTGCCATCATGAAGGCTGGAAGTGGAAAGGAAATTTCTGGAAGGGTTGAAATTTTAGCTGTGGGGAGGAATAAATAGCCTTATGACCTCTGAATCCCCTACAATATCATTGGATAGTTTCCTTGAGAACTTTATTTACAATGCTCAGATGTTAAAACCAGTTGCTAACAGATATCTTTCATATCTTCCCCTACTCTCAAGGAACATGATCTAAATATGAATCATCATAAGCACCGAAATCCTGGCTAGAAAATCTTCCTAGTGACATGGTATCCTATTGCCTGAGAAGTGCCAGGGGAATTCTTTCCACAGCTTCTTCCTCAGAAGAGAGGCATTGGGGTGGAGCAGAAAAAGCACAGGCTTTGGCAACACTTAAACTTGAGTTTTATTCCTGACTCAGCCACTTAGAAATTGACCTAGGACAATTTCTAAGGAATTAAATTCTCCCAGTCACAATTTTCTCATTTTAAAATGGAGATACTATCTATCTTGGAAAGTAGTGGTAAAAGTAGAAAGAACTGATATAAAAATATACATGAAATATCAAAATGCAGTAGATTCTAGATAAATTATAATTTGTAACTATGATTTTTAGGTTAGTTGTAGATTTTAGAATCGAGTACAGATTTCCAAGGCAAGATATGCTTTTTAATTGTGCTACCAAATCCTGCTTACTGGCCAGTGCATATCTTTGTTTTGAGATAAAGGGTTGGATGAGAAAAGACATAATAAGATACTGGTTCTGAAAGAAGGGAATGGAATTAATATGAGAAAATGAAAAAAAGGAAACAAAGCCTTTGTAAATAGGGAGGGATGGAGGGGTTGAAGGGAGGGCAGGGGAAGGGGGAAAAAAACAAGAACCAAGAGAGTATGTAAAGGTGCATATCTCCAATGATGAATGTATTATATTGTACACCTAAAATGTACCAATAAAAGGATACAAAAAAAAGATACCAGTTCTCATCTTTTTACTAAAATGTTACTATTCTTTTTCTCCTTTCTCTCTCATTCTTTATCATTTATCTTTTGAAAAAATATTTACTTTAAAAAATATATTCTTATAAACAGAAGCATCCTTATCATTCCTTTTTTATGAGTAGGGAAGAGTCAAAATAGCTGTTGCTATAGCAAAGAAATGCTAGCAAGTAAACAGCCAATGCTGGCTCTCTCTTTTAGAAGTCAAACTTGTCTTAAGTATTTATGCATATTCACTTTACCATTTGAAGTTTAGAATCAATTTTCAAATTGTGTAAAAAAGTGCTTTAGGATTTTGACTTGAACTATATTAAATTGTAAACTGATTTTAAGATAATTATAGTCATTAAAAGATCAAATATTTTCAACCACAAGCGTATTTATCACAAGAATATTTATCCATTTTTCTGGTCTATTTTAAAATCTCTTCGCTAAGTTTATTTTCCATTAATTTTTTTGGACATTTTTAAAAAATTAAATTCTTTCATTGGTACATTTTAGGTATACAACACAATTACATTTCTCATTGGGAATTGTACCTTTACATAATGCATCTTGGTTCTTATGTTTTCCCCATTCCTAGCCCTCCCTTCACCCCCTCCACCCTTCCCTATTTACAAAGACTTTATTTCCATTTTGTCCATTTCTCAGCATTTTTCCTTTCCCTTCTTTCCTTTCCCCTGCTCCTCCCACTACCCCTACCCCTTTGGACCTTTTCTTCCTATTTTACATTGTCGATTATTCATTCTAATCATTGGTACATTTTAGGTATACAATATAATGACATTCATCATTGGAAATTTGCACCTTTACATCGTCTCTCTTGGTTCTTATTTTTTCACCCTTGCCCAACCCTCCCTTCAACTCCTCCATTCCTCCCTATTTACAAAGATTTTGTTCCTATTTTTCCATTTTCTCATATTAATCCCATTCCCTTCTATCCTTTCTCCTACCCCTCCCACTTCCTTCCCCTTTGCACCGTTTCTTCCTATTTCACATTACCTATTATACATTTAGTCCATATTTACACTTTCAGTTCCTCACTCCAGAGAAACTATTCGGTATTTATACAGGTGTGTCCTATTTATTTCACTTAAGAGTATTGCCTCAATGTGCATCCACTTAGCTATAAATGTCTCTAATTTCTCATTTTTATGGCTGAGTAGTACTCCATTTTATAAAAAAAACCACATTTTCTTTATCCAGTCTCCAGTTGATGGGCATTTGGGCCATTTCCAAGTTTTAGCTATTACAAACTGTGCTGCTATGAACATGGGTGCACATATATCACTGTGGTATGATTCTTTTAATTCTTTGGGGAAGATCCCCAGCAGTGGAATAGCGGAGTCAAATGGGACTTCCAGTCCTAGTTCTTTGAGGTATCTCCATACTGATTTCCACAGTGGTTGCACCAGTCTACACTCCCACCAGCAGTGGAGAAGGGTTCCCTTCTCCCCACAGCCCCACCAGCATTTGTTATTGGTTGATTTCATGATAGCAGCCATTCTTTCTGGAGTGAGGTGGAATCTCAGCATTGTTTTCGTTTGCATCTCTCGAATGACCAGTAATGTTGAACATTTTTTCATGTATTTATTTGCTATTTCTACTTTGTCTGAGAAACGTCTGTCCATTTCAGATGCCCATTTTCGGATTGGGTCTTTAAATTTGGGAGGTCTGATCTTTTTAAGTTCTTTATAGATTCGAGATAGTAGACCTTTGTCTGAGGAAGAGCAGGTGAAGATTTTTTCCCACATTGTGGGTTGTCTCTTCACACTGCAGGTGGTTTCTCTTGCTGTGCAGAAGCCTTTTAATAAGAAGAGATCCAATTTCTTGATTGTTTGTGCTAGTTCACGGGCAACTGTGGCTTTGTTCATAAAATCTTTTCCTACACCGATGTCTTCAAGAGTTCTATCTAACCTCTGTTCCAGCTGGTTCAGAGTTTCTATTTCAATATTTAGATCTTTAATCCATTTGATTTTAGTTTGGTGCATGGCAAGAGATATAGGTCTAGTTTTAATCTTTGGCAAGTTGAAGCCCAATTTTTCCAACACCATTTCTTAAAGAGGCTATCTTTCCTCCAGTGAGGGTGTTTGGCTCCTTTGTGGAAGATGAGATGGCTGAGTGTGTCTGGCGTTGTTTCTGCATGTTCTAATCTGTTCCACTGGTCCTCAGGTCTGTTTCTTTGCCAGTACCATGCTGGTTTTATCACAGTAGCTTTGTAGCAGAGTTGCAGGTTGGGGATTGGGATACCCCCTGCCATGTCTCTGTTACCTAGAATTGCTTTTGCTATTCTGGGTCTCTTCTTGTTCCAAATGAATTTTTGGATTGTTTTCTCAAGGTCCATGAAGTATGCTGCTGGGATCTCAATTGGAATTGCATTAAATCTATATAGCAGTTTTGGAAGTATGGCCATTTTCACTATATTAATCTGTCCTACCCAGGACTAGGGGATGTCTGTCCATTTTCTGATATCATCTTCAATCTCTCTTTTCAGAGTGCCATAGTTTTCAGAGAAGAGGTCTTTGATTTCTTTCGTTAGGATGATTCCTAGGTATTTCAGTTTTTTGGATGCTATTGTGAAAGGAATTATTTGCCCCATTTCTCTCTCAGTGAGTCTGTCATTCGTTTAGAGGAAAGTTATTGATTTTCGTGTGTTGACCTTGTAACCAGCTACTTGACTGAATTTGGTTATTAAGTCTAGAAGACTTTTGGTGGAGTTCTTGGGGTCTTCTATATACAATATAATGTCATCTGCAAATAGTGACCATTTGACTTCATTTCCTATCTTTACTTTTATTTCTTTCTCTTGTCTAATTGCCATGGCTAATGTTTCCAGAACTATATTGAACAAGAGTGGTGATAGTGGACATCCTTGTCTTGTTCCTGATTTTAGTGTGAAGGATTTCAGTTTGTGACCATTTAGTATGATATTGGCTGTTGGTTTTTCATAGATGGCTTCTATCAGTTTGAGGTAGAGAAGATCTATTCCAGGTTCTTGTAGGGTTTTTATCATAAATGCATGTTGGATTTTGTCAAATGCTTTTTCTGCATCTATGGAGATAATTGTATGGTTTTTGTCCTTGGCTCTATTGATATAGTGTATTACATTGATTGATTTGCATATATTGAACCATCCCTGCATCCCTGGGATGAATGCCACTTGATCAGGGTGTATGATCTTCTTGATGATCTTCTGCATTCTGTTTGCCATTATCTTATTAAGGATTTTTGCATCTATGTTCATTAGTGAGATTAGCCTATAGTTCTCTTTTTCAGTTGGGTCTTTCTCTGCTTTGGGGATCAAGGTGATGCTTGCTTCCAGGAATGAATTTGGGAGTATTGCTTCCCTTTCAATTTCATTGAAGAGTTTAAACAGTAGTGGCAGCAGTTCCTCTCTAAATGTCTTGTAGGATTCAGCAGTGAAGCCATCAGGGCCCGGGCTTTTCTTAGTTGGTAAGTTTTTAATTACATTTTCAATTTCATTGGTTGATATTGGGTTGTTCAGAATTTTTAGGTCTTCGTTCAATTTTGGTAATTCATATGTATCTAGGAATCTGTCCATTTCTTCTGTGTTGTCCGTCTTATTGGCGTGTAGGTTCTGGAAGTAGGTATTGATGATCCTCTGGATTTCTGCTGGGTCTGTTGTAATTTCACCCTTTTCATTCCTAATTGCATGGATTTGGGCCTTTTCTTTCCTTTTTCCGACGAGGTTGGCTAAAGGTTTATCAATTTTGTTGATTCTTCCAAAGAATCAACTCTTGGCTTCATTGATTTTTTGTATCATTCTCTTAGTCTCCATTGCATTGATTTCTCCTCTGATCTTTATAATTTCCTCCCTTGTATGAGCTTTGGGGTTGTCCTGTTCTTCTTTTTCTAGAAGCTTGAGGTGCAGCATCTGTGGGGAGCGGTATCAGCCAAAAAGCTTCATTTTAATTTTACCCTCTGTTATAAATATCCAGGAGACTATGTTATGGGGAACCATGTCTTCGCTAATTCCGAGGTTTACCTTTAGAGATTGCCCTGGCAACAAGATGAACCTTCTGTAACCCCATGAAACAAAATAGCCCCTGAGGGCAACAAGTGTCTAGAAAACTAGCAAACAAGGAAGCAGGTGTTTTTGGATAAAGGTCATGGTTAATGACCTTACTCACTGAATGTATAAAAGAGAGGTGAAAATAAACTTGCTCGCTGGGTCTTTGTGAGCCCTCCCGCCTCTCTGTTTCTTCTTTCTCAATCCTCATGTCCCCACTCAGGTCTTGTTCGACAGGTTGCGGCCGGACCGGGACAAGCATCAGGTTGTTTAACTGGGCTCGTTCTGTTTTCCTAATATGTGTATTCACTGCTATGAGTTTCCCTCGTAAGACAGCTTTCATTGTGTCCCATAGATTCCGATATGTTGTATTGTCATTGTCATTTAATTGAAGGAACTGTCTGATTTCTTCTTTAATTTCCTCTGTGACCCATTGGTTATTCAGAAGTGTGTTGTTCAATTTCCACGTGTTTATGAAATTTTTTGAGTTTCTTTTGCTATGGATCTCCAATTTCATCGCACTACGGTCTGATAATATACAGGGGATAACTTCAATTCCTTTGCACTTACTTAAACATGTTCTGTGTGTGAGTATGTGGCCTATTTTTGAGAATGACCCATGTGCAGCTGAGAAGAATGTGTATTCCGATTTTGTGGGGTGGAAGACTCTGGAAACATCTGTTAAGTTCATTTGTTCGAGAGTTTGATTGAGTTCTAGTATTCCATTACTTATTTTTTGTCTAGTTGATCTATCTATTTGTGACAGTGGGGTGTTGAGGTCCCCCACTACAATTATATTACTGCATGTATGACTTTTTATGTCCATTAATATTTGTTTTATATAGTTGGGTGCACTAGTGTTTGATGCATAGATATTTATGATTGTCATCTCTTCCTCTTGGATTCTTCCCTTTACAAAGATGTAGTGTCCTTCTTCGTCTCTTTTAATCAGTGTTGGTTTGAAATCTACTTGATCTGCCAAGAGGATAGCCACTCCTGCTTTTTTTCGGGTTCCTGTCGCATGGAGTATTGTTTTCCACCTTTTAACTTTCAGTCTATGAGTTTCCTTCTGAATGAAGTGTGTTTCTTGTATGCAGCATATTGTTGGATTTTGCTTCCTGACCCATTCTGCCAGTGTATTTCTTTTGATTGGTGAATTGAGACCATTAACGTTGATGGTTATAACTGAAATGTATTGACTTGTCATTGCCATGACTTTTTCTTTTTGTTGGGTTCTCCCCCTTCCCATTTAATTTCTTGTCATGCCAGATGGGTTCATTCTGCTTTGCTTCCTGGGGTTGTGATCCTCAATGTCTGTTCCTAGGCTATTGTGTAAAATTCTTTGGAGTGCTGGTTTGGTATTCATGAAGTTCTTAAGGTGCTCTTTGTCATGAAAGTATCTTATTTCTCCATCCATTTTGAAAGATAGTTTTGCAGGGTACATCAATCTGGGTTGGAGGCTGTTTTCTTTTCGGGCTTGGACTATGTCACTCCAAGCTCTTCTTGCCTTGATGGTTTGTGTTGAGAAGTCTGCTGTGATTCTGATGGGCTTTCCTTTGTATGTGATTTGTTTCTTTTCTCTGACTTCTTGGAGAACTTTGTTCTTCTGTTGTGTTTCTGGAATCTTAACAATTATATGCCTATGTGTAGATTTTTTTGATCAAGGCTATTTGGAGTCCTATATGCCTCCCTTATCTGTATGTCAAGCTCTTTTCCCCTGCTTGGTAAGTTTTCTGCCATTATTTCTGTGAAGAGGTTTTTTTATGTCATCTGCACTCTCTCCTGTTTCTTCATTGAGCCCAATCAGTCTTATGTTATTCTTGTTGCATCATCTAGCAGCTGCTGGACTGATTTCTCATGTTCCCTTATAATTTTGAAGCAATTTTTCTTTTCCTGGTCACTAATTGCAATCTTATCTTCTATATCTGAAATTCTGTCCTCACATTGCCTCATTCTGCTGTGTAGACTTTCAGTGGAGTTTTTCATCTCCTGGAAATCTATTTGCATCTGTTTTATGGATTCCATTTGTTTCTTATGTTCGGATTCCATCATGTTCCTGAGCTCCTCTCTAGATTTATTAATCATGTGTTGCACTAGGGGCACAATTTCTCCTGTTATCTGAGAAATTATTTCTGATTTCATTTTTTCCAGATCCCCTTTTGTTGCCAGTTCATTGGGTCCAGGTGGTTGAGTATCAGAGTGTTCCATCTCATTTCCCTTTGGGGTTGCTTTAGGTGATCTGGAAGTCTGGTTTTGAGACTTATTTACATGTTTTCCCATTTCGACTGGGGCGGGGGGCTGTTAGTGCCTGCACCGATTACCTCCTCTGAGCTGGGTGAGGTGTGACAGGGGCCGGGAGCAGCAGTAGGGATGCTGACCCAAAAGCCCTTTCCTGTGGGCTGGGAGCAGCTGGAGCGATGGTGGCCGGGAAAGCCCTTCCTCTGGACCAGGAGCAGTGGGATGGTGGCTCAGAAGCCCCTTCCTCTGGGCCAGGAGCAGTGGGACAGAAGGTGGCCCAAAAGCCCTTTCCTCTGGGCTGGGAGCAGCGGGAGGGATGGTCACTGGGAAGCCTCTTCCTCTGGACCAGGAGCAGTGGGACGTGGGCTCAGAAGCCCCTACCTCTGGGCCGGGAACAGTGGGACTCAGTACCTTGGTCTGGTGGTCTCGTGTCCTCTGTGTCTTTGTAGTGTGGAATCAGGTGGCTGCCTGTCTGCAGCGGGGTGATTCGGTGTCTTCTGCAGGACTCAGGACCTCGGTAGGGTGTGCACAGACCTGCCTGTCTGCAGCGGGCTGATTCAGCGTGTGTTCCGCGGGACTGGGGACCTCGATCCAGAATTCTTGACATATAAAAAGTAAGGAAAGCCTCATAATTTTCATTAGCAAAGACAACAGATAGTGACCTAGAAATGACAAGATGTTGAAATTATCAGACAAAAACTTTAACGTGTCCATTTTAACCATAGTCCATGAAGTAAATGAAACAATCTTGAAATGAATGAAAAGTTGATTTCTCAGCACAGAAATAGAGGCTATAAAAAACACCCCAAATGTTAGAAATAAAAGGTAAATTTTTGAATTCACATGTGGGCTCAATAGCAGAATGGAGATGACAGAAGGAAAGATCAGTGAATTTAAAGACAGGTTGGCAGAAATCATCAAATATGACCAAGAAGTACAAAAAAATATTTTTTTAAAATGTAGACATTTGTAGGAAAACAGATGCACTGGAAAATATAATGTTGAATGAAATAAACCAGACACAAGCTTAACTACAACATAATATCTCTCATTTGAGGAAGGCAAAGTATAAACAAACAAAATGATAAAGGATGGATAGAAAAGTACAAGGGGATGAATCTCTTGCAATAGGGAAGTGGTCCAAAGGAACAAAGACAAGGGGTCAGGAGGAGGGGAAGAGAAAATAAAAATAAATATATGCCATATACAGAAGCCTAACAACCCTAATTAATGTAAACATTATAGGCCATAACAAAGACAAATAATATCAACAGGAATAAAAAATGGGATAAAGTAACTGGAGGAGGAGGGAGGGGTGGGAGAAGGGAAGGGGATTTTTTTAAAAAGAAGGAAATATGCTGTAATATGTACATGTAACCATTCCCCATGATTGTTGTAAACTACATTAACTGCAGACATCTACAAATAAAATTTAAATTTTTTTTAAGGTTTCATAGAACCTTGGGATAACTGTGGAACAATATAAAACATTAACATTCATGTCCAAGAACAAGAGAAGAAATAAATTGATGTAGAAAAATACCTTTTTAAAAAATCATGACCAAAAACATCCTAGATTTAAAGGATGAGTTTATAGATTCAAAGATTAGTGAACCTCAAACAGGATGTACTCAAAGAAAACCACAGCCAAGACTGTGATTTTCCTGATTTAATGGTTGAAACCCAAAGATAAAAGAAAAATCTTGCAAGCATTTGGAGACAAAACATTGCATGTAGGATACAATAAATGGGATGACTACATATTTCTTTGTTTTTCAGATTTCTTAGAGGAAACCATCATGGTCAAAAGATAGTAGAATATGTTTAATGTGCTGAGAAAAAATAATGGCCAATCCAGCATTTTATATTTAGTGAAAGTATCCTTCCAGAACAAAAGCAAATAAAAACATTCTTCAGTAAAAGAAAACTAAGGGAAGTTGTTGGTAACCTGCATACGCTTAAAAAATGCTATAGGAAATTCTTCAGGTAGAAAGAAAATGATATTAGAGAAGTACTTTGAATGAAGAAAGAATAACAAAAATGGTATATTCTGGATAAGTAAACTTTTTCTCCTAAATTCCTTAAAACATGTATAACTATTGAAAGTAAAATCAAAACATTAGTTACATAGATGCAATACATGTGACAATGTTAATGAAAAAGAATGAGGATTAAGAGAAACCCCCCCTTTACTTTTCACTCAATATAGTAAAACTTTAACTCTTAGCAGAAGGTGAATGTATATAACATGTTGAGTAACCTTTATCTAAAATACAGAAGCCCAGAAGTGTTTTGGACTTTAGAAATTTTGGGGGACTATTTTCATGTACATAATAGATATCTTAGGGATGAGACCCCGCCAAAGATGAAATAGATTTGTGTTTCATACATACCTTATATACTTAGCCTGAAGGCAATTTTATACAATTTTTTTTTTGGTGCTGGGGATCAAACTTGGAACCTTGCACTTGCAAGGCAGGTGGAGGAACCACTGAGCTAAATCCCTGGCCCTTTATACAATATTTTTAATGCACATGCATTTTGATTGCTACCCATCACATAAGTCTCCCATTTGTGGCTTCACGTTGATGCTCAACAAGTTTTGAATGTTGGAGCACTCAGATTTTCATAATAAAGCTGTCCAACCTGTGTTGCAATCTCCACCTAAATAATTATTCAAATATTTATATATAGTCAAAAAAGCAACAAATAAGTTTAAATGGAATACATAGGAAAGTGAGGGAAAACTGAAGAGACAATGGAAAGCAAATAATAAAATTATAACTGTATTAGATTTAAAAATCTAACTATTAATAATAACATTAAATGTAAAGTTTACTTACTGGGTTTCCCTTTTCTCCATATACCTAACCCTATATACATAACCCTATAATTCTTCACTTACTTCCAAGCTTCTCAAAGCCTTCAGATTTTTTAAATATATTTTATCCAAAAAATAAATAAAAATATTTTATCCAGCTTTCTAAGTTTTTCTTTTTAGAAGAAATGTTAATCTGAGTTACTTACTTCCTGTGTATTTAAAACCCTTTAGGTCACCCCAGAAAGAATGGCTGCTATCAAGAAATCAACCAATAACAAATACTGGCTGGGGTGTGGGGAGAAAGGAACACTTCTCCACTGTTGGTGGGAGTGCAGACTGGTGCAACCACTGTGCAAATCAGTATGGAGATACCTCAAAGAACTAGGACTAGAGGTCCCATTTGACCCAGCTATTCCCCTGGTGGGTATCTTCCCCAAAGAATTAAAAGAATCATACCACAGTAATATATATGCACCCATGTTTATAGCAGCACAGTTTGTAATAGCTGAAGCTTGGAAACAACCCAAGTTCCCATCAACTGGAAAATGGATAAAGAAGATGTGGGTTTTTATAAAATGGAGTACTACTCAGCCATAAAGAACAAGAAACTAGAGCCATTTATAGCTAAATGGATGCATATTGAGGCCATACTCTTTTTGGTTTGTTTGTTTGTTTGTTTGTTTGTTTTGGAACCAGGGATCAAACTCAGAACCTTGTGCCTGCGAGGCAGGTGCTGGAACCACTGAGCTAAATCCCCAGCCAAGGCCATACTCTTAAGTGAAATAAATAGGACACACATGTGTAAATACCGAATAGTTTCTCTGGTGTGAGAAACTGAAAGTGTAACTAAGGATTAAAATGATTAAAATGAATAATTGATAACTTGAAATAGGAAGAAAAGGTCCAAAGGAGTAGAGGAAGTGGGAGGGGAAGGGGAAAGGAAAGAAGGGAAAGGAAAAATTTTGAGAAAAGGAAAAAATGGAAACAAAGTCTTTGTAAACAGGGAAGGGTGGATAAGGTGAAGGGAGGACGGGGAATGGGGAAAAAATAACCAAGATACATCATGTACAGGTACAAGTACCCAATGATAAATGTAAATGTATTGTATACCTAAAATGAACCAATAAAAGAATCTAAGCCAAAAATAAATAAATAAATAAATGAAACCCTTAAGTATGTCCAACCCATGGCCACAGGCCACTTACCCTTTTTAAATGTTATAATAAAAAACATTTTAAAATCCTGCTCAGCAAAGCCAAAGATTAGATACCCATTCTACATGAAGTGGAGGAGTTTTAAGTGAAAATATGAATTACTCAAGTTGACTCAAGAAGAAAAATTTCTAGATAATTTAATAATTATACAGGACATTGAATAGTTTAAGGTTTATCCCTAATGACTATCTTCCACCAACCGTTTTACAGTTCTACCAAGTCTTCAAGAAAAGATACTTCCAGTGTTACATAAAGGGAAATTTAAGTCTATCCAAACTTTTATAAGGCCAACATGAACATATTACCAAACCTAGATTATTGAACAAAGAAACACAAGAATAGAAAACTAAAAGCTATTTTCACTTAAGAATGTAGATGCAAACATCCTAAATAAGATCCTAACTCTGGTAGTATAGAGAAAATATGTTGTGGTCAAGTAGAATATATCACATAAGTAGTTTAAATGATTGTCAAATGAGGATCTCAATAGATACCAGGGGAACCATTTGATGATACTAAAACTATATCCAGATTTTTTCAATTCACAGACACAGAATAGAAGAAAAACTTTATCATGTAAAAATTTTCTACTAAAAATTTATATCAAATACCATACCTAACAGGGAAACTGTAAAGTAAAGTAAAGAAGTAAAGTGAGGAAGAACTAAAGGATGTGTATCACTATTTATTTATTTATATATTTTTGGTACCGGGGATCGAACTTGGGACCTTACGCTTGTGAGGCAGGTGCCAAAACCACTGAGCTAAATCCCTGGCCCTGAATCTCTGTTAATCAACATTTTTTTAAGAAAACCTAGGCGATGCATCATGAATTTTTTAAAAGGGACAAGATATGCAAATTTGAATGGAAGAAATAAAATATCAATATTTGCCTAATATGTGCCTGTCCACCTGGAAACAACTGCCAAAAACTGCCAACTAGCAGTTTAATATCTTAGTTGGATATAAAAACAAATTTATTATTATAAACATGTTAATAAATACATTAATATTAAAGTTAATTTAAAAAAAATGTTTCCCCAGTACTGGGGATTGAACTCAGTACCTTGCACTTGAGAGACAGGCGCAACACTGATGAGCTAAATCCCAGCCTTTAATTTTATTTTATTTTATTAATTTTTAAATTTTAAAGACATTTGAATTACTTTTCATTATTATTAAATAAATGGAAAATAGGAAGATGCCAAGTTAGCCCACTGCAGACAGGCAGGTCTGCACATGCACTACTGAGGTCCCGAGTCCCAGGGAAGATGCCAAATCAGCCCGCACTCCAGCAACAATCCACTGGAACCCACACCCCCCCCACCTCTGTGCGGCCACCTGGTTCCACACTACAAAGACACAGAGGACACCAGACCACCAGACCATGGTACTGAGTCCCGCTGCTCCTGGCCCAGAGGTAGGGGCTTCTGAGCCGACGTCCCACTGCTCCTGGTACAGAGGAAGGGGCTTCCTGGCCACCTTCCCTCCCGTTGCTCCCAGCCCAGAGGAAAGGGCTTCTGGGCCACCTTCTGTCCCGCCACTCCTGGCCCAGAGGAAGGGCTTTCCCGGCCACCATCGCTCCAGCTGCTCCCAGCCCACAGGAAAGGGCTTTTGGGTCAGCATCCCTACTGCTGCTGCCGGCCCCTGTCACACCTCACCCAGCTCAGAGGAGGTAATCGGTGCAGGCACTAACAGCCCCCCGCCCCAGTCGAAATGGGAAAACATGTAAATAAGTCTCAAAACCAGACTTCCAGATCACCTAAAGCAACCCCAAAGGGAAATGAGATGGAACACTCTGATACTCAACCACCTGGACCCAATGAACTGGCAACAAAAGGGGATCTGGAAAAAATGAAATCAGAAATAATTTCTCAGATAACAGGAGAAATTGTGCCCCTAGTGCAACACATGATTAATAAATCTAGAGAGGAGCTCAGGAACATGATGGAATCCGAACATAAGAAACAAATGGAATCCATAAAACAGATGCAAATAGATTCCCAGGAGATGAAAAACTCCACTGAAAGTCTACACAGCAGAATGAGGCAATGTGAGGACAGAATTTCAGATATAGAAGATAAGATTGCAATTAGTGACCAGGAAAAGAAAAATTGCTTCAAAATTATAAGGGAACATGAGAAATCAGTCCAGCAGCTGCTAGATGATGCAACAAGAATAACATAAGACTGATTGGGCTCAATGAAGAAACAGGAGAGAGTGCAGATGACATAAAAAAACCTCTTCACAGAAATAATGGCAGAAAACTTACCAAGCAGGGGAAAAGAGCTTGACATACAGATAAGGGAGGCATATAGGACTCCAAATAGCCTTGATCAAAAAAATCTACACATAGGCATATAATTGTTAAGATTCCAGAAACACAACAGAAGAACAAAGTTCTCCAAGCAGTCAGAGAAAAGAAACAAATCACATACAAAGGAAAGCCCATCAGAATCACAGCAGACTTCTCAACACAAACCATCAAGGCAAGAAGAGCTTGGAGTGACATAGTCCAAGCCCGAAAAGAAAACAGCCTCCAACCCAGATTGATGTACCCTGCAAAACTATCTTTCAAAATGGATGGAGAAATAAGATACTTTCATGACAAAGAGCACCTTAAGAACTTCATGAATACCAAACCAGCACTCCAAAGAATTTTACACAATAGCCTAGGAACAGACATTGAGGATCACAACCCCAGGAAGCAAAGCAGAATGAACCCATCTGGCATGACAAGAAATTAAATGGGAAGGGGGAGAACCCAACAAAAAGAAAAAGTCATGGCAATGACAAGTCAATACATTTCAGTTATAACCATCAACGTTAATGGTCTCAATTCACCAATCAAAAGAAATACACTGGCAGAATGGGTCAGGAAGCAAAATCCAACAATATGCTGCATACAAGAAACACACTTCATTCAGAAGGAAACTCATAGACTGAAAGTTAAAAGGTGGAAAACAATACTCCATGCGACAGGAACCCGAAAAAAAGCAGGAGTGGCTATCCTCTTGGCAGATCAAGTAGATTTCAAACCAACACTGATTAAAAGAGACGAAGAAGGACACTACATCCTTGTAAAGGGAAGAATCCAAGAGGAAGAGATGACAATCATAAATATCTATGCATCAAACACTAGTGCACCCAACTATATAAAACAAATATTAATGGACATAAAAAGTCATACATGCAGTAATATAATTGTAGTGGGGGACCTCAACACCCCACTGTCACAAATAGATAGATCAACTAGACAAAAAATAAGTAATGGAATACTAGAACTCAATCAAACTCTCGAACAAATGAACTTAACAGATGTTTCCAGAGTCTTCCACCCCACAAAATCGGAATACACATTCTTCTCAGCTGCACATGGGTCATTCTCAAAAATAGGCCACATACTCACACACAGAACATGTTTAAGTAAGTGCAAAGGAATTGAAGTTATCCCCTGTATATTATCAGACCGTAGTGCGATGAAATTGGAGATCCATAGCAAAAGAAACTCAAAAAATTTCATAAACACGTGGAAATTGAACAACACACTTCTGAATAACCAATGGGTCACAGAGGAAATTAAAGAAGAAATCAGACAGTTCCTTCAATTAAATGACAATGACAATACAACATATCGGAATCTATGGGACACAATGAAAGCTGTCTTATGAGGGAAATTTATAGCAGTGAATATGCATATTAGGAAAACAGAACGATCCCAATTAAACAGCCTGATGCTGAACCTTAAAAAGAAGAGCAGGACAACCCCAAAGCTCATACAAGGGAGGAAATTATAAAGATCAGAGGAGAAATCAATGCAATGGAGACTAAGAGAATGATACAAAAAATCAATGAAGCCAAGAGTTGGTTCTTCAAAAGAATCAACAAAATTGACAAACCTTTAGCCAACCTTGTCAGAAAAAGGAAAGAAAAGGCCCACATCCATGCAATTAGGAATGAAAAGGGTGAAATTACAACAGACCCAGCTGAAATCCAGAGGACCATCAATACCTACTTCCAGAACCTATACGCCAATAAGATGGACAACACAGAAGAAATGGACAGATTCCTAGATACATATGAATTACCAAAGTTGAAGGAAGAAGACCTAAAAATTCTAAACAACCCAGTATCAACCAATGAAATTGAAAATGTAATTAAAAACTTACCAACTAAGAAAAGCCCGGGCCCTGATGGCTTCACTGTTGAATCCTACAAGACATTTAGAGAGGAACTGCTGCCACTACTGTTTAAACTCTTCAATGAAATTGAAAGGGAAGCAATACTCCCAAATTCATTCCTGGAAGCAAGCATCACCTTGATCCCCAAAGCAGAGAAAGACCCAACTGAAAAAGAGAACTATAGGCTAATCTCACTAATGAACATAGATGCAAAAATCCTTAATAAGATAATGGCAAACAGAATGCAGAAGATCATCAAGAAGATCATACACCCTGATCAAGTGGCATTCATCCCAGGGATGCAGGGATGGTTCAATATATGCAAATCAATCAATGTAATACACTATATCAATAGAGCCAAGGACAAAAACCATACAATTATCTCCATAGATGCAGAAAAAGCATTTGAGAAAATCCAACATGCATTTATGATAAAAACCCTACAAGAAATTGGAATAGATGGTCTCTACCTCAAACTGATAGAAGCCATCTATGAAAAACCAACAGCCAATATCATACTAAATGGTCACAAACTGAAATCCTTCACACTAAAAGCAGGAACAAGACAAGGATGTCCACTATCACCACTCTTGTTCAATATAGTTCTGGAAACATTAGCCATGGCAATTAGACAAGAGAAAGAAATAAAAGGAATAAAGATAGGAAATGAAGAAGTCAAATTGTCATTATTTGCAGATGACATGATACTCTATATAGAAGACCCCAAGAACTCCACCAAAAGTCTTTTAGGCTTAATAACCAAATTCAGTCAAGTATCTTGTTACAAGGTTAACACACAAAAATCAATAGCATTCCTCTACACCAATGACAGACTCACTGAGAGAGAAATAGGGCATATAATTCCTTTCACAATAGCATCCAAAAAACTGAAATACCTAGGAATCATCCTAACGAAAGAAATCAAAGACCTCTTCTCTGAAAACTATGGCACTCTGAAAAGAGAGATTGAAGATGATATCAGAAAATGGACAGACATCCCCTAGTCCTGGGTAGGACAGATTAATATAGTGAAAATGGCCATACTTCCAAAACTGCTATATAGATTTAATGCAATTCCAATTGAGATCCCAGCAGCATACTTCATGGACCTTGAGAAAACAATCCAAAAATTCATTTGGAACAAGAAGAGACCCAGAATAGCAAAAGCAATTCTAGGTAACAGAGACATGGCAGGGGGTATCCCAATCCCCAACCTGCAACTCTACTACAAAGCTACTGTGATAAAAACAGCATGGTACTGGCAAAGAAACAGACCTGAGGACCAGTGGAACAGATTAGAAGATGCAGAAACAACTCCAGTCACACTCAGCCATCTCATCTTTGACAAAGGAGCCAAACACCCTCACTGGAGGAAAGATAGCCTCTTTAAGAAATGGTGCTGGAAAAATTGGGCTTCAACTTGCCAAAGATTAAAACTAGACCTATGTCTCTCACCATGCACTAAACTAAAATCAAAATGGATTAAAGAACTAAATATTAAAATAGAAACTCTGAACCAGTTGAAACAGAGGTTAGGTAGAACCCTTGAAGACATCGGTGTAGGAAAAGATTTTATGAACAAAACCTCAGTTGCCTGTGAACTAGCACAAACAACAAATGGAATCTCTTCTTATTAAAAGGCTTCTGCACAGCAAGAGAAACCACCTGCAGTGTGAAGAGACAACCCACAATGTGGGAAAAAATCTTCACCTGCTCTTCCTCAGACAAAGGTCTACTATCTCGAATCTATAAAGAACTTAAAAAGATCAGACCTCCCAAATTTAAAGACCCAATCCAAAAATGGGCATCTGAAATGAACAGACATTTCTCACACAAAGAAGTAGAATTAACAAATAAATACATGAAAAAATGTTCAACATCACTGGTCATTTGAGAGATGCAAATGAAAACAACGCTGAGATTCCACTTCACTCCAGAAAGAATGGCTGCTATCATGAAATCAACCAATAACAAATGCTGGTGGGGCTGTGGGGAAAGAGAAACCCTTCTCCACTGCTGGTGGGAGCGTAGACTGGTGCAAGCACTGTGGAAATCAGTATGGAGATACCTCAAAGAACTAGGACTGCAAGTCCCATTTGACCCCGCTATTCCCCTGCTGGGGATCTTCCCCAAAGAATTAAAAGAATCATACCACAGTGATATATGTGCGCCCATGTTCATAGCAGCACAGTTTGTAATAGCTAAAACTTGGAAACAGCTCAAATGCCCATCAACTGGAGACTGGATAAAGAAAATGTGGTGTTTTTTTTTTAATAAAATGGAGTACTACTCAGCCATAAAAATGAGAAATTAGAGACATTTATAGCTAAGTGGATGCACATTGAGGCAATACTCTTAAGTGAAATAAATAGGACACACATGTATAAATACCGAATAGTTTCTCTGGTGTGAGAAACTGAAAGTGTAAATATGGACTAAATGTCTAATAGGTAATGTGAAATAGGAAGAAACGGTGCAAAGGGGAAGGAAGTGGGAGGGCTAGGGGAAAGGATAGAAGGGAATAGGATTAATATGAGAAAATGGAAAAATAGGAACAAAATCTTTGTAAATAGGGAGGACTGGAGGGGTTGAAGGGAGGGCTGGGCAAGGGTGAAAAAATAAGAACCAAGAGAGACGATGTAAAGGTGCAAATTTCCAATGATGAATGTCATTATATTGTATACCTAAAATGTACCAATGATTAGAATGAATAATTGACAATGTAAAATAGGAAGAAAAGGTCCAAAGGGGTAGGGGTAGTGGGAGGGGCAGGGGAAAGGAAAGAAAGGAAAGGAAAGATGCTGAGAAATGGACAAAATGGAAATAAAGTCTTTGTAAATAGGGAAGGGTGGAGGGGGTGAAGGGAGGGCTAGGAATGGGGAAAAAATAAGAACCAAGATGCATTATGTAAAGGTACAATTCCCAATGAGAAATGTAATTGTGTTGTATACCTACAATGTACCAATAAAAGAATTTAATACATAAAAAATGAATTCTGAATGGTTTCCTGGACATTTTGAAAAGTGTGTTATGAGGCTCTGAGTTTTGTTAATGTGTTTTGGATAACATGATCTTTAGTTTTAGCAGATAATCAATCTGGTTAGTTAAAGATCTCAAATCTCAATCTGCCTTCTCTGTTCCCAGGTTCCAATGATTTTAAAGGCTTTGTGAGACAAGAGAGAAGAGTCTGATAGTCTCCAAGTGGTATTATAATTTTTCTTCCATGGTTGCCCCAAACACTTGCAGCTAGCTCAGGTGAATTAGTCACTCCACAGCCACTCTGGGAGATATTCGCTTTAGTGATTGCAGCAGGCTTCTTTTGAGGACCTATATCAGATGACTGCCTTGCAGCTCCCTGGTGACTTGACCTGTAGCCTCTCCAGATGATTCTTCCTCTTGCAACCCTCTTCAATTAAGCCTGCCAGGGGCCCTTCCCCTACCCATGACTGAACAAAGTCTGTGCATGTATGAGCCTGACTTTTTTCCTACGAAAGAAACCTCTGCATAACTTTAGTTCTTGTGCTACCCCTCTCCACTGCAGCATAAGTCCAAATGAAGCCTTTTTCCAGTTGGTTTATTTTGTCTATCCCTACGTTCTATCTTGAGTAGAGCATACTGAGCTGGTATGTTATGAGTGGGTAACACCAAATTGGCTAGCAGCAGAGAACAATGGATAATGATAGAAAATTGCTGGGAGCATTCTCTGGTGGCTGCAAGAGTTCCTGAGACCTATTAGTAGCTGTTGGCAGATAAGAACTATTAGCAGCTGATAGGTGCTGGCATTCAAATCTCAGGGCTGTTAACAGTGAGAGCTATACTTTCCCATTTCATGATTTCTATACAAATTGAGCAAGAATCCTCAGCCAACTGGTAACATCTTGCAGCTCATACAGAGACCTTCCCCTTTAGAGGGCCTTGAAGAAAAGAGCAGACAATGTTGATGGGGGTCAGATGTCTCCAGAGCCAGCCCAATGTCTGATTTCCATCTTATATGTGGCCAAGAATCTGTGCTAGTTGATGCCATTTGCAGTGATATTTTTTTTCCACTCTCCATGTGCCCCACCCAGAGGCTTGTCTGGGACATGGGCAATGGTCTCCACTATGGTCTGGTGTTTGAAGTCCTTTTTATACCTTTTCATATCAGTTTAGTCTAGAAGAAATTCAGGGAGTTCAGAGGTGATTTCCTATCCAGATTTGAGGAATCTGTTTCTCTAGTTCTCTCCTCTCCATAATTTCTCCAACATTCTCTGGATTTTCAGGGCTCCTTTTCATAGTTCTGGTAGAAAGCTGAGGTTTTAGCCTCTCCATGTTGCATATCTCTCATAACTGGGTCTGCCTCAGGAAAAGAGAGTAGTGAGAAAAGAAAAAAAAGCAACAGATTCTTCAAATCACAGGACGCCTTTTTCAGTTCCTCTGGGAATAAAGGAGTGTTACTCCGAATTCAGGTGCCATTACTGTTGTCCTTTCATGACTTGCTACAGGACAGGACCAGGTGATTAATAAAAGAAAGGGGAAAAGAGGCTACTCTCTACACTTAGAATACTGCAGCACCCTCCACATGTGCCTCTGAGCAGAAGAAGGTTTGTGTTGGAGCTTTTCTGTTCACTCCTGCTGTGCAGTTCCAGAATTTGGGCTTCCCTAGAGTCTAGGTTGGGAAGGATGGGTGAAAAAGTAAAAAACAGGCAACCCACTGTAGTAATGGTTGTTCTGAATTTTGAGGAAGACAGGGTAGAACAAGCTGACTCATTTTAGCCCAAGCCAGAATTCTCTGAAAAAAAGATTTGAATCATCTAGATTCCTGATTATATTCTGAGGGTACAAGATTGCTATTGCCACAGCAGTCTGCCAAAGCAAATGAAAGCTCCTAGAAGAAAGGTAACATAATCCTAGGCAAAAACTCATTTAAATTTTTTTCACATATAATATCTAAAACTCAACAACACCCCTCACACCAAAAAAAAAAATAATAAAGGTCAGGCATAGTGTCAGTATCTATGGAGCACTATAAATTAAATTATTTGAGCAATATTCTTTGAATATACTTTTAAAGTACAAAATACCCCATACTTTGCAAAAATGACATCTCCTGTGTGTGTATGCACTGGGAATTGAATCCAGGGCCTTGAGCATACTAGGTAAGCACTCTGCCACTTAGCCAAATTTCCTGCCCACATTTCATTTCTTACTACAGTGTATAACAGCATCACTAATTTTTATGGTTTATATCTAGATGTCTCCCTAAAGCCTATGAGATTATCGGTGGGACATTTGGAAGGTGATTGGATGCATTATAGGGGCGTTATAACTGACTTGCTGGAAGGGAGCCAGAAGAGGCTGATCACTGTGCATGTGATACAGGAAGGTTATCTTTCCCTTCCTGGCTCCTCTCTTGACTTCCTGTCTTCCATGTCTGGGCAGTGAGCAGCATCTTGACCATGGCCCTCGGCTATGCCTTCTTGCCTTGGAGCCAGCTGACTATGGGCTGAATCCTCTACAAACTCTGAACCAAAATAAACCTCACCTCCTTTAAGTTGTTGGTGTTGGGTATTGTGTCCCAGCAATGAGAAAAGCGTCTAAGACACTAAAATAGTAATTATGTATTATTTTCAGGCAAATATATTATTTTAAATAATTTGTCTTTATAACCATAAATTGCAATATTTATCTTTGCTATCTAATTATTTTCTTTACAATAACACTAATAAGTAATCATGGATATGATCTGATTAAATAAAAATATGATCACTATAATGTATGAATTGTTTTACTCCATAAATTGAGATGTGTCTATGTTCAGATGTCTGTACCTACAATCTCAAGTGACGGGTATTTCTAGCACATAGTTGGTTTCTCTATTTTTTCTCAGAGATTTTCAAACATAGCATCACCATCTCTATTTTTATTCCTTTATTACTTTTTTTTTGAGACAGGGTCTCGCTATATAGTTCAGGGTGGCCTTGAACTTACTACATAACCTAGGCTGGCCTTGAACTTGTGACAATCTTCCTGCCTCAGCCTCCCAAGTGCAGGGGTTACATACGTGCACGGTTTTCTCTATTACTTCTGAAGAGCTTATTTATGATCTAAACAAGATACAAAACCTGAGCCAAAACATTTTGTTCATTCAAAACACAAATGCGTGGTTACAACTCTAAAATAAACTCGTCTCAGTCACAACACTGGAAGGGGCACAGCATTCCGTCTAGCTAAGGATATGGGTCCGTTGTTGGGAATGAGCCTTTCTGAAAACGTTCCCTCAGGTCTTCTCCTTCATACCCAGATACGAGGACAGACAGCAGAGGGCGCCCTAGTATAAACACAAGCGCCTAGAGCCACCAGTTCCTCCTCTCTAGAAGATTATACATAGTCAAGAAAAGATTAATGTGCATGATGACTAACTAAAATAGCAGTACTTAACACCTACTTTTCTACTTCCTATGTTTCAGGCACCATGGTTAGAGCCTGGCCTTTGTAATTTCATCTATTCTTCCTAAGAGTACTTCCAGTTAGGTACTAGTAATATGTTTAGCATCATGCTGAGAACTGCTATAATTGAGGAAGGAGAGTTCTTGGGAAGAAATAAGAAAGATTTAATCTATCTAAGGGAATTGGAAAAGGAAATATGAAAGTAACATCAACTATTTGTTTACCTTTTCCTCAACTGTGATCTGGTAAAGTGCAGATGGTCTTGCTCAGTTTTGAAACCTCAGTGCCTAACCTCAATAAACATCTAAGAAGAGCCTTGCCCATGGTTATTTCAAATGTTTCTAGAATGAATACTGTCTAAAAGTTATTTTTTTACATAAAAGAAAAACAGCTTGTAGGGAATCAAGGAAAGTTTTTGAGCAAGGGAAAAATGTTACCAGAGCTACCTTTGATAAATTAAATTTCACACTAAAATAGGAAGCATGGGGGACATTCTAATGAGGACACTATTTGGAGACCACAAAAATAGTTTGTATATAAATTCATAAGGACCTGAATGAAACAGAAAGTGGGCAGTGGCAGGTGGGCTATATGAGTGGGAAAGGTGGAATGGGTTTGCAGAGTAAAACTGGACACTGAGTATCTGTGGTTGAGAACAATTAATTGTATTTCAAAATATCTAGTAGAGACAATTTTGAATGCTCCCAACAAAAAGAAATGTCTGAGATTATGGCTATATCTAACAAGTACAATTTTCATGTGTCAATTAAAAATAAAAACTAAAAAAGTTTGGACAGAATTTTGAATGAGGATGTGGAAGGTGGGAGAATTGAAGGTAAGTTCACTGATCAATGTCAGTCTCTAATTTGATTCGTGGTATCCCTAAGATCATATTTTACAAAATTAAAATTTACTGTTAAAAGTTATTATCTACCCAAATAACAAATTCACTGAAAGAGAATTTAAGGAAACCATACCTTTCACATTAGCATCCAAAAAAAAAAAAAAAAGAGAGAGAGAAAGAAATACCTAGGAATCAATCTAATGAGGGAAATAAAAGACCTCTACATGGAAAACTACAGTTCTCTGAAAAAGGAGATCAAAGAGGATATCAGAAAATGGAAATATATCCCTTGTTCTTGGATAGGTAGAACCAATTTTGTGAAAATGGCCATACTTCCAAAATAGTTATACACATTTAATGCAATCCTGATCAAAATACCAATAGCATATCTCACAGAAAAAACAATCCTAAAATTCATTTGGAACCAGAAGAGACCTAGAATAGCAAAAGCAATTCTAGGCAACAAAGTTGAGGCAAGAGGCATCACAAGCCTCAACTTGAAATTACATTACAAAGCTATAGTGATAAAAACAGCATAGTACTGACAAAAAACCAGAACTGGGGCTCAGTGGAACAGATTAGAAGATGTACAAACAACCTTAAACATACACAGCTGCCTTATTTTTGACAAAGAAGCCAAAAAGATTCACTGGAAGAAAGATAGCCTCTTCAATAAATGGATCTGGGAAAATTGGCTGTCCACACGCTGAAGATTTAAATTAGACCCATATCTCTCACCATGCACTAAACTAAAATCAAAATGGATCAAGATCTAAATATTAAAAGAGAAACACTAAATTGGCTGGAAGATAGAATAGGTAGAACTCAAAGACATTGGTGTAGGCAAAGACTTTATGAAGTAAACCTCCATTGTATAAGAAATATCATAAAGAATCAACAACTGAGATCTTATCTTACTAAAAAGATATTGCACAGCAAAAGAAGCCACTAAGAGAGTGAAGAGACAGCCCACAGTGTGGAAAAAATTTCTACCAGCTGTTCCTCAAAGGAATACTATCTAGAATATATTAAGAACTCAAAAAAATCAGATCCCCCACATTTAAAGACCCAATTCAAAAATGGACATCTGAAATGAACAAACATTTCTCAGATGAAGAAGGAGAAATAGGAAATAAATAAAAAAAAATGTTCAACATCACTGGCCATTCAGGAGACGCAAATTAAAACAATGCTGAGATTCCATCTCATTCCAGAAAGGATGGCTGCTATCAAGAAATCAATCAATAACAAATGCTGAAGGGACTATGGGGAAAAAGGAATCCTTCTCCACTGTTGGTGGGGGTGTAGACTGGTGCAGCCACTGTGGAAATCAGTGTGGAGATTGCTCAAAAAACTAAAACTAGAGGTTCCATTCAACCCAGCTATCCCACTTCTTGGTGTCTTCTTGAAAGAAAAGCATCTTACTACAGCAATACATGTACGCTCATGTTTATTGCGGCACAGTTTGTAATAGCTAAATCTTGGAAATAGCCCAAATGCCTATCAACTGATGAATGGATAAAGAAGATGTGTGTGTTTTTTTTTAACACAATGGAGTACTACTCTGCCATAAAGAAAGATAAGCTTGAGACATTTCTAGCTAAATGGATGAACCTTCAGACCATACTCTTAAGTGAGATAAATTGGACACACATGTTTAAATACCGCATTGTTTCTCTGGTGTGAGAAACCAAAAGTGTAAATAAGGACCAAAATGTGTAATGGATATTGGGAAATGGGAAGAAAATGTTCAAATGAGAAGGGGAATAAGGGAGGGGGAAGGGGGAAAGGAAAGAAGGGACAAGGAACAAAAAGAGAATAGAAGGAAAAAATGGAAACAAACCTTTTGTGAATAAGGAGGGGAAGAGGGGTTGAAGAGATTGGAGGAATTAGAAAAAAAAGAAGCAAGATATATCATGTCCAGGTACAAATTCCCTATGATGAATGTTATCATTATATATATCTAAAATGTACCAATAATAATTTTTCTTAAAAAATAAAAATAAAAATTAGTACGTAGATGTCATGAGAAATACATTTGTTCATTTATTCATTGAACAAATATTTATTGAGTGCCTCCTATGCACTGGGTACTGTTCTAGGCACTAGTGATGATACAGGAAACAAAAGGAAAGAAAAATCCCTGCCTATGTGGAGCTTTCATAGAGAAAGGAAGGGGAAAAGTGAAGAAGTCACCCAGATCCTTATTTCCTCCCTTCTGTCCCAGCTTGACATTTTGGACAGTGGGACTCTCTCTCCCTCTCTCTCCCTCTCTCTCCCTCTCTCCTCTCTCACCTTTTTTCCTTCTCTCTACTTCTTTCTCTCTGTTTTTCATTTAGCAGCATTTGATGACTGGATAAACATACTGCTTTTATCACATACATAATAGCACAATTTTTCCTCCCCATAATAATACCTGTCCCTGACTGCTGTCTTTTGCTGGTCGTATAAATCTAGGTGATCCCTGTGGCTCAATTCCTTCACCTGTAAACAGGAGGCAATGGTAGTATTTCCCCATAGCATTGCTGGGAGAGCTGAGCTCACTCTTTGAAGCTTCCCTGACAGTGTACATTACAGAATAAGCACTCAATAAATTTAGCCATGAGTATTGTTTTTGTTATTGTTGTTGCTTGTGGTACAGGGGATTTAACCTAGTACCTTGGCACTGAGTTACATCCCCAGTCCATTGTTTATTTTTAATTTTGAGACAGGATCTTGTTAAGTCACTTAAACACCTAGGCCATGCTTTAACTTACAATCTTTTTTCTCAGCTTCCCAGAGTGCTGAGATTACAGACATACCCCACTGTGCTCAGCTATTATTTTTATCATTACTATAAAACAGCATTATTTACCACTATATTACTGTTTTTACTTCTTTAGGTTGCTTACATTTTAAGGTAATGTGAGATAGACATCTCTTCTTAGAAGTCTTTTTTTCTCTATTTAAATTATACCCTAAGCACTTGTTCCCAAAAGGTGAATCACATAATTAAAAATCCAAACATTCTTTTGGGCTCAGTTTCCTGGTGATTTTACTTTCCCAGTTTGATGGCCCAATAGATTAAACCTACTAATCTTGAGTCTCCAAGTTACTCTGTGTGATATGAACCAAGGTGACCAAGCTGGTAAATATTACTTAGGTCCCTCCATCCCCTCCTTTCTATGTTCATTCCATTTTTCATTTATTCTGCAGAGAACCTGCTGTCTAGCAGGTGGTGTGCTGGGTAATGCCTGGGCAAAGAAAGCCAGTCCCTGACTTGAAGGAGCTTGAAATCCACAGGCACAATTAAAATTTAATGGTACTTGTCAGGCAGGACGGGACTTGGCCTGAGCTGGGCAGCAGCAGAGAGCTGCCCTAACCATGACCTAGGATGTCAAGACTTTCTAGAGGGGATAAAACTGAGTCGAGGCAAGCATTAGATGATAGTCAGACCATGAAATAAAATTTACTCCTCCACTGTTATTTACTTACTAGATGTAAGACCTGAAGCAAGTTTTAAACTTCTCTGTGCCTCAGTTAGCTCATGCATAAAATGAGGATGATTGTGCTTATTTCAGAAATTGTGAAAGACACAGAGAATTGTTTGTAAAGTACTTGGTACATAACAACAATAGCAAACAGTTACATACCATTTACCAAGTGGGAAACATTATTTTCATTCAATATATTATCGCATTTCTCAGGCGGTTATTCTTGGGCAGTATAACTCATGGAATCCTCAAAACAATTCTATGACGAGGATACTTCTGCTCGTTTTACAAATGAATAAACTGAAGGGCCAGAGATTTAGCTCAGTGGTTCCGCTGGCTGCCTGACAAGCACAAGGTCCTGAGTTCGATCCCCAGTACTAAGGAAAACCCAACCAAACAAATGAATAAACTGAAACAGAAGATATTAAGAAACTAATTCTTACATTGTACATAAGTGGATAAGATGTGATTTCTGTAACCGATGCTCATAACAGCTACTCTATAGAGTCTCCACAGAAGATGCAAAAAAATAGTAGATTGTTATTAAAGGAACAAAAGAATGTGATTTGGAGCAAACAGTAAGTTTGAGGGCATGAAGAAAGAGACAGCATGACACTATGGTTTATGGACAAAACTGATTCTGGTGGAATATTTTAATTTGCCAGCAATAGATATTGACTCAAAATAGCGTAAGATAAAGGTAATTTGTTGGTAATTGAGTGCTTCACATAGTGGAGGTGCAGTTAAAGGATCAGGTCTTAGAAACATGCACTATTCATGGACACCTATGGAAAGCCCAATAGGCATGCTGGGGGAAGGAAGAGTTTAGTGAGCAGCACCTAGAAAAAGTGATACCTGGAAACAGGAAGATCGATTGTTTGTAAATGGGAAGGGGACCAGAGGGAGGGGAGAGAGGAGAGGAAGTAAAAGGAATTAAGATGTGTTATATACATGTATCAACTCCCCACAGTGAATATAATCATGTTGTACTGCAAACACGCATTAATAAAAATAAACTTGTATTAATAAAAAATTTTTGGTGTTTTAAAAATTAGTTTTCTTGGTACATTTTGGATATACATAATGATCACATTCATCATAGGGAATCTGTACCTGTACATGATATATCTTGATTCTTCTTAAAAAATTTAAACATAAAAAAGAAAGAATAACACCCATTCCTAGCTCCACTGGTTCATATTCAAAGTCTTCAGAAAGTGTCTGCTATGTGTAATAATATGTGCTAAAGACAGAGGAAGGAAGATCTGAGCCCTTCATTTTCTGTTAGGGTAAATGCTCTCCAATGATTCTCCTTTCTCCAAGAACACACAGTACAGGAGAGATATTTTCACACAAAAAAATCAGGATGCCATTAGGATGGAGATAAATGTTGACAGGTCAGTAATGACCTAGTCTAATACATGTACAAAGAGAGAAATGAAGCTAGGCCCAGTGGTTCACATCTGTAATCTCAGCACTTGGAAGGCTGAGGCAGGAGGATCCCTGTGAGTTCAGGGCCAGCCTGGACTACATAGAGAAGCCCTGTCTTAAATAACAACAACAAACAAACAAACAATCAAAAGAATAACAACAAAATAAATTGAGAATAAAAATAATAAAGAGATCAATGAAAATTGATATTGATCAGTGAAAATTCCTATTCATTTGAACTAGAAAGACCTTTGATCATTTTTCTCACAGTCAAAAAAGTAGACATGAGCCTTGTTACTTTTGGAGATGTGAAATGTTTCTAGAAAAAAGATAATAGCCAAAAGATTATTCTTTTTCATCATAGATTTGAAATCTTATGTGTACAGCTCCCTCATCTTCTGCTTTGAAATGACAGCTTGCTGCCTTTTTATCTCTTTTTAACAGTTCCGTGGTGAAGAGTTGACTCGTTTACCAAAATTAAGGTAGACGAAATATTTCACAAATTACACGTTTTTAATCTTAGGGCTGTGTTTTTCTTTTATATAGAGTTGGAGAATTTTAAGAGTGGAGGAAACATTAGTGGTTATCTAATGGCTTCGTTTTCCAAGTCAGGAAACTAAGACCCGAAGACCGCTGTGGCCAGCCCAAGGTCAATCTGAGACCAAACTCAGGTTATTGACTTCACCTCTCTGATTTTTTTCAGTGTAGCACATAGCTGATGAAACAATTTTTTTCCAGATTTTAATTTTCTTATGGTTTACAAAATGATTCAGATCTTTCAGTAAACTGTGTTTCCAAATTTCCAAAGATTGTACTCTTTTCAGAGATTATAAAACTGGGTCAGTTTCTCTCCATTTTTCCTGCATCCAGCATTGTCTCTCCTCAGTTTCTACCTCATTCTGTTCTTGCCAATGTGCTCTTGTTCACATCAGAGGGGTCATTATGATCTGTACATTCTATTAGTTTGCTCTCCTCTATGGCCTTATCTTTGCTCAGATATACTGTACCACCAAATAGGATTGTAGCAGGAGTCTGGGGCACAGCAATGTGGCTGCAGCAGTTGGGTATGATCTACCAGTTGAGGAGACTTATTAGCCACAGGCCCAGAACACAGTTCCTGAGGCTGACACAGGATCAAGCCGAGCCTGAACCCAGTACCAATCTTCTGATACCAGAATATGCAGAACTTGGCACCTGATATCAATTATCTAGCATGAGATCAGGTGGGACCACCTGGATTAACTATCAAAGAAGAAACAAAAGGATGGCAGCGACTGATCTTGGGGCCACTATCTTCTTGTTCTTGCAGTGGTCCATTCAGCTTGCAGGATGTATCTTCTCTCTTTTCTTCAAAGCACTCCTTTCTCCCTAAACACTTCTTCTCCTTTTTCTTTTTCTTATTTCTTCCCCCAAATGAACTAATCTTTCACATCTGCCATTTGTCCTGACCAATTCATTGATCAGGACAAATAAGAACCTGGAAAACTCTGCTGGTCCCTACCCCATCCATTAACAGTATTTCAATAAAAGTGTGAATGGAAACTTGTAAGTTGATTGGTTTGACTTGCAACCACTTTTTTATTTTCAGCTTTCAGCACCTCAAGCCTCAGGCTGCAAACATACCCACTGGAGCAACCTACTTAGGCTGTAGCCACGTGTTCACCTCTTTTCTATTCTGTTTCTAAACTACAAATTTGATCCCCTGGCATCTTAGGCTTAGTTACTTTTGTTAATTTTGATAATTGTATTATTAAGCATACATGGAGAAGGTCTGTTTTAGATACTTATTGCTCCTTTATAAACTACAAAACCTAGTGGCTGATAACACAACCCTTTATTATTTCTCATGAGTCAATGGCTGGATGGTCGTGCTGCTCAGGGCTGAGTTTGGCTAAACTTAGTGAGGTTTGTTCAAATATCTGGAGTTAGTTGACAGACCAGTGAAGGACTTGTTGATCTAAGATAGCTTTGGCAAAGACAACTGGGCTTTTGTCACATGGTTTTGTTCTTCCAGCAAGCTAACCCAGGCTTATTTTCATGGTGGTGGCCAAGTTCAAATTGAGCAGCAGTGGAAAATTCAAAGGTTCTTTTCAAGCCTCTGCCTGTGTCAGGTTGCTACTATTGGCAGAAAGCAAGATACAAGACTGGCCCAGAGTTGGCAATGTGATTAGATTCAGAAGGTGTGAAAATTGGGATATCTAGTGCAGTCAATCCAGTACAACATCTAAATTAAGGTAATTTAAAAACCAAGCCAGGAGTGGGGGTGTAGCCCAGTGGTAGGGTACTTGCTTGGCATATGCAAAGCCCCAGGTTCATTCCCCAGGATCTCAAACAAAACCAAACCAACCAAGAACAAAATGCCAAGCTGCTTGGTTGTTGTTGTTGTTGTTGTGTGTGTGCATGTGCACTTGTGCAGGCATGCTTATAGTTTTAATTCAAGGTAATAATAGAGTAACCAATAGAATAGACATTGTTTTTTCCATCTGCCCCATGTCCATTTCCACTTCTTGCAAAAACACCTGATTTTGTTAGTGATTGTCTTAGTTACTTTTCTGGTTGTTGAGACAAAAATAGCCAACACCCAAGGTTAAAGGGTGAAAAGTTTATTTAACTCACAGTTTGTAGAGATTTGAGTCCATAATTGGCTGGCTCCAAGGCACACTGGCACATGGCAGAGGGGCATCACAGAGGAGAAACAGTTCATGGCACCCACAGGGTAGCAAAAGCAACAAGGGCGTAAGGGAAAGGCCCTCAACAGCGTCTTTCTGCCCTTTTTTTTTATCTTATGCAGATTACTTAGGGCAGGTAGCTCTCACACCCTTAATCCTAGTGCCCTGGAGCCTAGCATTGTACAGTGAATCAGTTCCAGAAAAAGCCCCACCTGTGACTGCATGACACTTTGGGGGGACATCTAAACACAAGCCATAACAATAGTGAATGAATCCAACCCTACTTTCAGAGTGTGTAGCTTGGGAAAGTGGCACATGACCATGTGTAGTCAATCAAGATTGATTGTCTAGAGATGGGCATACATCTCAAGTTGGGTTAATAAGAGTTTTTACTCCAGGTTTTTATTGGAAGTGGACCTCCCCACACCAAACTCCTTACTAGGACATGAACCTAGAAGTGTACAGTGTAGAAGCTGTTATAGTCAATGGAACTGCGAAGCCAAGAAATTGAGACAACTTAATTTGAGTGATGTTTTTTAGAGCTGCTAGATTTATTAGTAACTGAAGCCAGTTGTATGACTCATTTATTCAGTCACACATGGTAATAAACTTTCTCTTTTTATTTAAGTGAGTTCAAAGGTTAATAAACATAAAAACCTTACAGCAATGTCTTAGAATGTTAAGCACTTGATATGTGCTATTACTTGTTTACACCAATTTGAGTTTGGTTTTCTTTCATTTGCAACTAAAAGAATCCTAACTGATGCAACCAGGTTACCTTAGCCCTTCCAGATACTCTCCTACTTTTACGCGCTAATACCTTCTGATTTAATCTTCCAAATATTTTCTTAATCTTGCCTCCAGTCCAATTTGGGCCCCTATAAGTTGTCATCTGGACTGTATCCATCAATATTCCAACAATCTTGCAGACTTATTTTTGATGGCTCAAATTCTGTTAGTCTCAGCTCTTTAACAAATCACTGAAGGCCATTATCTTGCTGCCTTTCTTATCCCATTCTCTCTGCTCTCTGACAACACTGGATGGCTTGTAATGCTCTGTCAAGACTCTGCTGTTTCTCATTTCCTTTGTTCATGTTGTCCCTGAAAATGGCTTTTCCTACAACATCCAAGACTCAGCACTAACTGTTGTACCACCTGTATAACCATTGTATCAGGGCCATGGATTCCCAACTCAACTTGCAGGTAAGGAGTATATCTTATTCATTTGGTGTCCTGGCACCAGCACAATGCCTGGTATGTAGCATGCCTTCCTTGATGATTTGCTGATGAGTGGATGAAAGAATGTATGGCTCTCCAGCCCTCTAATTGCACAGGAACAAGGAAAATGAACATTTTTTCAAGGGATACTCCACTTGTATCATAGGACCATAAGCAAGTCTGCTCCAGGGTGTGTGAAGCTGATGAGCATGAGGAGACAAAGGCAGAATATTCAGGGTTGAGCAGGAGATGGAAAATAAATATGGTCACTTGTGCTGAAACTGTCCTCCTTGCAGCAGTGATAATAAGACATAAATATTCATGGTGTCATTATTCAGAGTTATGAAGTGTTAGCAGAGGGTGTATGTCTGGAATTTTTTGCTTTGCTGCCTGAAATTTTTACTGATTTAAAAAGCCCCAACTAAAGCGCAGTAGTCTCTGAGAGCCAGCAAGATGATGAGAAACTCCCAAGGTAATGGCTGAGCAAAAGGTGGTTACTGGTGAGCCCCAGCCCCAGCCTTCTGTCTGCCAAGACTTCATATTGTAAAGTTTGGCTTCCACTCCTAGTGCAACCCAGACTGACTGTTTAAGAAAGTCTCCTCTTCCCTGGCAGAGAACATGCATAAATTTAGATTACTGGGGCTCTTCTTTATTTCTCAGATAGTATTATTTTATTATTTAAACAGAAACATGTTTTATTTTCTGCAGAGTATAGGTACCATATGTACTCTTGGAAGAAAATGTAGAAGACTAAGATATGTATAACATCAAAGTAACTTTTAATCCTACTTCTGAAAGATAACAATTTTGGCATGCTTTCAGAGTTTTTTAAAAATTTAGAATGTAAGTGCTTAGCTGGTGGGGTATAGTATATGGTTGTGTAATAAAGGCCTGAAGGGAGCCAGAAAAACTGGCTTTGAAACATGTCCTTGGAAAACTTTTGAGAAAAACACTCAGTTTTTCTTTGCTTCAGTTTCTCTATTTTAAAATTATGAATAAAAACAGAGTTAGTTTTAGGGTTAAATGAGACAATTAACATATAACACTTGACTCAAGGAGTAGCATGGTGTAGGTGATTAATGATTATCAGCTGTTTGCTATTATCGTAATTATTAATAATCTAAGTCATCTAGTCCCAGAACTTGTTCTACACTCCTATCTCATGCCTACCACCAACCAGTTACCAAAATCCTATTGATTTTCATGTTTTATACCCAACTATATGCTGTTCTCTGAGGGGATGGGGCTAATATCTTCTGAGTTTCTGCTTTGGTTCAGGCCTCCAGAACTTCTTGCTTGGGAACCTCAGTTCTATGTGCGTCTTTTCCTGCTGCCTTCCAAAATATAATTGTTCTTGTAGGAAGCAGAGAAAATTTGTTAAACAAATCTGGCCATCTCACAATTCTACTTATATAGCTGGGTGCATATGTGTTTGTGTGTGTGTGTGTGTGTGTGTGTGTGTGTGTTTAGGGATTTTGAGGGTGGATCAAAGAGTTTTGTGCTTTGGTCCCAGAGAGGATATAATGGTTTGAAATACCGTCTGGCCTTTAGTTCTCCCTAATGGAGCAGGGGAGTTTGGGGCAGAGTCTCAAGGCACTGCCTCCTTAAACATTTTTGGCAAGGCTGCACGCAGTGTTGTTGGAGAGTTCCAGTGACCACAGGGGTCTGATGGATTGTCACAACATCCGCATGACTCATAGCTGTGGTGTCAGCTTCTGAAGGAACAGTGAAGCCAACAGAGTTACAGGAGGCAGCAGCCTGCCCTGCACTCTGGCACAACGCCAAGGCAATCTCTCTCTCTCTCTCTCTCTCTCTCTCTCTCTCTCTCTCTCTCTCAGCTTGTGGGAGAGCACTCTGAACATGTGGATATCCCAATACCTTTCTCCAGGGAAGACTCTGAATGAGAGCTCTGTTTCTTGAGTATGAGCAGACCTGGTATTCCATACCCTCCTTGACCCAGACCCTGTCTTTGTCTCTGGCTCCTGCCTTGTTTCTAATCAAGAGCCAGCTAGCATCTGTGTTTCAGGCTCTCTGAGCTACTGTGTCCCCTGGATGTGTTATGTATGTCTCTATGTGTCTCCTAGTATGTTTGTCAGGATTAGCTCTAGCTGTAAATGACAGAGACCTAAATAAAGAAGGATGGCTTATACAAGATAGTTTATGTCACTTTCACATTAAAATAAGGGAGCGGGGCAGTCCAGGGTTAGTCAGTCGCTGAGATCCTCAGGGACCTAGGCTACTTCCAGCTTACTACTCTGACATCCCTGGGATGTGGCCCTTATATTTATAGTCCAAGATGGCAAATATCACATCTGGTTTAGGGCAGGAGGGGGAACGGGGAAATAAAGGGGGTATTGCACCTATCATTTTTCTGAGCTCATATTATTTTTTTCAGATCATTTTCTTTATTGGTATGTTTGTAGTACACAATATTCACATTCTTTGTGGGGAGTTGGTACATATACACAGCACATCTTAATTCTTTTCATCCCCATTTCCTTTTCTTCCCTCCTGCTCCCTCTATTTCTTGATCCCCTTCCTCTTTGAGAAAGATCTATCTCTCTACTTCCTATTATCTTTTATTTATACTCTGGGTTTCTCATATGAGAGAAACAAGATGGTATTTAAGCTTGTGTATGAAACATTTCAACAACAGTCTCATTTATGTGCTATTAGCCAGAATTAATCAAATGATCATACCTAGCTACAAGGAAAGTCAGAAAATGTAAGTCTTTATTTTGGCCAGCCATGTGCTTCAGCTCAAAATTAGGGGTTTCTACTACTATGAAAGAAGTTTTGGTCAGATATTAGGGAAGAACTAATTGTCTGGGCTGCACATGGAGATTCCTACAGCCCTTTTAAGACTTGTGTTAAATTATACTCTTCCTCGAAGCTCTTTTACCATCACCTCCAGCCACAGTTGGTACTTTCAAAGTTCTCTAGCATCCCTACTTCAATTGCATCTCTTGTTTATCATGATGTACTGGTATAGATGTTTACCTTCAAGACTGATAACAAGTGTACCTAACCTACAGTCTGATTTATAGCAGAGCAGCAGTAATTATTTTATGAATGTACCATCATTCTCCAGAGGAAAAAACAATGAAGATCAGAGATAAAGTGATTTTTAAAACACCCACATAAACACACCCACACGACTGACACAGGCACAAAAGAAATTTAGTGGAGGAAGAAATGATACAGGAACAACAAAAATGAATGAATAGGCTAAAAATAATGAAGCTTGACATAAGCCTCACACTTTATACAAATATCAGCTCAAGATGGAACTACTAGATTTTAGAACAAGAATAGAAAATCTTCAGGGTCTAGGGCTAAGTGAAGAATTCTTAGACTTAACACAAAAATCATGATCCACAAAAGGGAAAATTGATATATTGGACCTCATCAAGTTTTAAATCTTTTGTTTTGTGAAACACTCTATTAAGAGGATGAAAAGACAAGCTAGTGATGGGAAAATATTCACAAATTGCACATCTAACAAAGGTCTAGTATCTTATATATATAAAGAACCCGTGTAATTAACCAAATAATTCACATAAAATAGGCAAAAAACATGAGCAGATATTTCACTGAAGAGGATATAAAATGGCAAATAAACATGTGAAAAATGTTCCAAATCATTAGTGATTAGAGAAGTGCAAACTAAAATCACAAGAAAATATCACTGTACTAGAATGGCCAAAATAAAAAATAGTGACAACATTAAATGTTAGTGACACTGTAGAGAAGCTGAATCCTTCATACATTGCTAGTGAAAATGTAAAATGATACATCCACTTTAGAAAATAATTTATTTTGGATAAAACTAAATATGAATTACTATCTGATCTGGCAGTTCCACTTCTGGGCATTTATCCTAGAGATATGAAAATTTATGTTTGCATAAAAATATGTATACTGATATTCAGAGCAACTCTATTCACAATAGCTACAAACTAGAGACAACCCAATGTACTTCAACCGATGAATGTTTAAATAAATTCTGGTATGTTCATTCCGTGGACTACCACTCAGAAAAATAAAAAGAAATGAACTGTTGACACACACCAAAACTTGGATGGATCCCAAAGGAATTATACCAAATGATAAAACCAATTCAAAAATCATATCTCTTCTGTGATTCCATTGATAACATTCTTAAAATGATTCAACAACAAAGAAGGAGAACTGGTCAGTGGTTGCCAGGAATTAGAGATAGGGGTTGGGAGAGGAAGGTGGATGTGGTTCTAAAAGGGAAGCATAAAGCTTTCCTCTGGTGATGGAATTGTTCTAAATATTGACTATGGTAGTGATTGCATGAATCTACCAATGTGGTAAAATTGCATAGAACTCAATGCACACGAATCAATGTACATAAAACTGGTGAAATCTGAGTAAGACCAATGGATTTTATCAATGACAGTTTCCGGATTGTACTAATGAACTCTAGCTATGTAAAACATCACTGAGGGAATCAGGGTAGAGTGTAGATAACATCTCTTCATTTTATTCCTTATGACTGCATGTTTTAAGAAATACAGTTTTTAAGAAGTTTATTAAAAATGCTTTCAAAAGATAAGGAAACTCTAATTAATGTAATTATAAAATGTTCATCCATAGAAACAAATGAACCCACAGAAAATTAGTGGAATTTTAGACAGATCCTGTTTAGATGATCTGTACATTTATCTAAATAGCAATATTTTTTAAAGAGAGAACCTTTCACATTTGTGTAGTTTGTTCATGTTGATTCATTTTACATTTAAATAGGATCATTTTATATTTAAATTGGCTATGCAGCTTAGAGTAAGTATATATGTAATTACAAAACTATAGTTTCATAAGGACATTTAAATAGCTTTCTTGTAATTGGCTAGTATTTTAAATTTATTTAAATTCATAATCTTTTATTCTAGAACATGAAAAATGATTCATATTGTTATTAGTCTGTGTGAGATTCTTTGATTTATTTAAGAATGGGTTCTACATAGTTCTGTAAGTATTTTGGTACTCTCTTGAAATAGGATCTGAAGAGTTGGGTAGCAAAATTGCATTATTTTGGTTGTAATTGGTGCCTTTCAGTTCCTGGGTTCACTCTAGGAAGCACAGGTTCAGACTTGAAATCAACTTCTATGACAGTTGCTACTATGGACTGAATTGTGTCTCCCTCAAACTCACCTGTTGAAGCACTGATATCCAATGTATCTTTGTTTGGAAATAATTATTTGGAGGGAATTAAGGTCAAATGAGGTCATAAACATTGTCCTATGTGATAGGACTATGTTATTGGTGGCATCATAAGGAAAGACTTTCATGCTTTTCCTCTGTCATTCTTTCTCTCTCCTACCCACCCCATGTGTCTCTTCATGCATGGAGCAAGGAAAGGCTATGTGAGCAAGTGGTGAGAAGATGGCCATGTGTCTGCAAGCCAGGAAGAAGACTTTCACCAGAATCAAACCAAGCTGCCATGCTGATCTTGGACTTCCAGCCTCCAGAACTTTGAGAATGTTGTTGAAGCCACTAGTCCACAGTATTATGTTACTGTATCCCAAATAGACTAAGACAGTTTTCAAGGTTCAACTAGGAGTTGTGTTCACCAAGAGGAAAACTTTGGCTCAAAAGTAGAGTCTATATGTTTTCTCCAGCATCTAGGAAGCTGGTCCTTCTGACAGACACTTTGAGAAAAGGAAACTCTAAGAATGACTATCAGTGGGAGTCTGCACCTGGGGAAGGGGGCCAGGCCATACTCCAAGGTCAGTGTCCAGAGTGATGTGGCTCTCTTTCTTCTCTGTGCTAACTCCTGTTTGCACCTCTAGAGGGATGACAAAAGATCACACAGTCTTTATTTGTTAGATGTAGTCAGAGGATTAAATTATAGTAACAGAGTAAGTTGAGGGGAAACAGAGGATGTTTGATTTCTAAACCATTAACAGCTGAGAGTAAATTTGAGCTGAGAGTAAATTTGTAAATCCCCAGGAGGTTTCAGAAGTGAGGACCAGATCAATACCTCCTGGAGCAGTGCTTCTCAATTTAATGTGCACACATATCATCCAGGAATTCTCATTCAGTAGGTGTGAAGAGGGGGCTGAGGTTATTTATTTCTAACAATGCTCATACAGGGAGTGGGTGTCCAAAGACCAGACTTTGAGAAGGCCCTAGATTTAGACAAGAATCCTGCTGATCCTGTCCTATTCCAAACTCCAGGCCCCATGATATTGTGGAATTCATCTGAACCTTTGTACTGGAGGTGGCAATCACCAAAGGACCCCTTAACTTGCATGGTAGAGGGGGCTCAACTGTGGATTTACAAATTTACTCTCTTTGCCACCTATCCTAGTTGCCATAAACTTATTTTTCTGTGGTTTTCCCACAGCATTTCAGAGTGCAAGGCATATAACAGATAAAAAAATGACCAACTTTTTTATCTTCATAACCTTGCCCTGTGTTCACTCCTAATCATGTCTGATGGGTTTTCATGAAACATCCCAGGGATGTTAATGGATGACATTATTCTTGATAGTTATCTAAGAATAGCAGCATTCTAGAGGAGGTCTTAGGTCAATATAGCAATGAGGAATGTTTCATTTATGAAGAATTCACATGCCTAAAGTACCATGTTTCTCTTTCCACAGAAATGGTCCATAGCTTCTGGCCTGAGCATGCTGTAGCCCCGCTTTGCTGAGGTTTCCCATCAGGGAGCAAGAAGGATCTAGGCTTCTCAAGAGGCAGGGATCCCTGAAAAGAGCTTAAGATGCTGTCAGAATTGCTTTTGGTGTATTAAGGGAAGGAAATTCTGACTAAAACTTGGAAGTCCTGAGGGACAGTATGGCAGCATTTGTGAGCTATGGTTATGAATTCATCCTGCAGCTATTTGAGGAAGAAATATTTTTTAACATATACATTATCACTTGGTGGCAGGGTATGGGCATACAGCTACATGTGTTAACAATCCACCAGTTCCCTGGGACAATCAAGAAAAATTCCAGTAAGGTAGAAGTCTGGGCTTAAGGCCTTCAGGTTCAAGGTTTAGCTTTGGCCTTTATTTGTCTCTCTCGAGAACTTTAGTGATGTATGTAAATTCTATAAGCCTGTTTGTCAAGGAATGCAAGCAAGCAAACAACAAACAATAACATCTAACCTCATATGATGTCAAGGAGATGAAAAAACGCATGGCAAAGATGAGCACAGACCTGGCACATGATTTAAGACCGCATGAAGTGTTAATGCTTCAAATGGAATCCATTCCAGAATATTTTTCATAACCTAGGACTTGATGTTATACTTATACTTGGTTATGCTTTTTTGTCATTTAGGCAGTTTTACCCCTGTTAAGCTCCCTGCAAAAATAGAGGAATTGCTTTACTGTGGCTCAATCTCTTACATGTGACTATAGACTCGTTATCTGAGAATCTGTCCCCTTCCTCTTCTGTCACCTCCCACCCCTTGTCTCCATTCCACTGACTCTGTTCCCCTCCTCACTCCCCCTCAATTTGGATCTGGCTCCATATGCTTACAGATCAATATAATTTGTGACCATGTAGTTCCATTCCCATGTTTAAATTCCTCGTGACCACTTTAGGCCCTGTTTTTGAAGTTGAGTTTCTCAGCTCAGACCAAACCTGTAAATTTGATGGGTCTCTTCAGGTTTTGAGTTGGATCCTATGGTATACAGTGGTACCTCGGTTCACAGATGCTTTTGTTTGCACCCAATTTGGGCTTCAAACAGAAGTGTTTGGAAAATTATTTTTTTGTAAACTCTGCATTGGGTGACAAACATGACCAAAGCTTTCTTTCCCACACAAACAGAAACGTGGCCATCTTTTCTAAAATCAGAGAACAAATTAAGTTTGTGAACTGAATTACCACTGTGCTTCTCTTGCCAATGGCCAGAAAGTAAAAAAAATTGGGTTATATTTGTCTAATTGAGTTGTGGGTGGACAATTCCAAATGACATCTATCTCTTGGTCTACTGTGGTTACCTAACACTTCAGTTTCCTTAAACTGTCCCGGTTTACCCTGTTTTATTAAGGAAATTAAAGACATCCTCTTTCTCTCTCAAAAGTGTCCTGACTGGAAGATACATTGAAGGTCACCTTATGTCTTGGGATTGGTATATATTTAAGCCTATTTTCAAACAGAAGAGATGGTGGGTTACTAGGCAAAAATTTCTTCATGACATTACAATAAGAATAGTGAGAAGAAAAGTCTGATCGAAGCCTCAAGTTTCAGAAATGGTGTTTCAAAGTTTTTTCCCCCTTCTTTATCTGTAGTGCAAACTAGAATGTGTTTTTATCATAGTAAGCAGCATTTTAGAAAACTGGAAAAAAACTTGCTACACAATTTACATTCTATGTGGTCAATCCCATTCAATGGAATAAATATAAGCAAGCCCAAAATACTCTAGGGAAACACACACACACACACACACACATCACACATTTCTGATGCTTTTGAAACCCTCTTTTCTTTTTCTCACCTTACTTGTGATACTGGGTAGAATGCATCTTCCATAGGGGTGTGAATAAGAAATCTAATAATACTCAGAACTAGAAAGAGCTGGCAAAGCTTGTTCATCCTAAAATTGGGCCACCATGCTAAGATGCAATAGAAGGAAAGCACTCAAGGAGATGGGAGGGGAAACTCTTAGATTTGTACGCATCAGCCATCTCTACCTGAATAGAAGAGATAAGAGCTGGTGTAAGTGCCACATACTATCAAGCCATGTCAGTGACACGGGACCACAGTGAATACAAGGAGACAATGCACACATGTAGCTGACAAACACTGTTCTGGATATGGAACAATCCTTTGTCTCAAGCAGCAGCTGCTGCAGTGGAAATTCAATGCTCCCAAGACAGGCCATTTACTGCGCTCACAATTTCTCAGTTACTCTGGAGAGGAATATACAATCTGTCATTACTCATTGCACACAGCATCTGTTAACCAGCTCTTTCCCTTTTACACTCTAAAAAAGGCCATGGGGTGGTAATGGAGGCAATGCAAAATGCTGCCACCTGGTAAAATATAGTTGAAAGGGAAAGTATAACAATCCCAGAGGAGCTAGAATGGACAAGGAAACAATGGGTAGTTAATATTTTTTTCTTATCAGCTGTCTTGCAGTAGCTGAGCCAGATACAATAGGAAGTAATGAAGAAAAAGTTGTATCTTTTTCTGTCATTAAAGCACCATCAAACCTCAAGATTAGAGAAGTCTCTCAGACAGAACACATTCTAACTTACACTTGGTTACTCTGAATGATAGTGATTTATAATCAGCTCCAGGTTATCTTTGACATTCTATCAGCTCACATATTTGCATACTCAGGAGGTGTATGGGTACAAAAACATTAATATGAAATCCATTCTAATGTTACAGTAGAATGACATGTAATTTATTCATATAACTGACAGTTAGGCAGTACTCAAAATTCATTTAGATAAGCAAGTGATTACACAAACATCTAATAATACTAAAATTGACAGTCCGAAAGTATAAAATACCATGGGTATGAAATGCCATGGTGAATACTATTCAACAGACTACAATCATAATTCCAAACTAAATCACATTTTTGGAATGATTTTTAGCAATTTTGGGATGATTTGACTTTTCTTCTTCCAAGCAACTTACTTCTTTCACTGATACAAGACAAGGTCATTATTTTCAAGAAGCATTGCACAGTGACATAGCTTAAGTTTCTCTCTTACAATACATTTTCTTGGAAGTTGTTTTTAAATATTGTCCCTTGACATGGAAAACAAATCAGCCAGCACACAGTTCCCCAAGCAAAGATGCTTGGATCAGAAGAGTGCTAGAATAGAATTTTGGGTTCAGCAAGAGGCAGGCAGTGAAACATCTTTTGTAGCTTTTGAAATATGTTCACTTTTTTTCTAAGGCTCCAAGCATCATAAATATATTTAGACATCCAAGCCAGTGAAATTATGGGAATAAAATAATTTGATATCCAGATGACAGTGACACAATAGCAAATGGGCTTAAGTTACAATATAATTCTGCAGTATTTCACATGAGATAGCTCCTACCTAGATACTTCTTGGAAGCCTCATTACATGTTTTGTGAAGTGCAGCTATGTTTGTAGGAAGAGTTTGGCTTATCATGTGTCTGTCTGTATTAATTTAAAGTCTTACACTATCAGAATGAAGTCCAAGCATGAATCTGGCTTGAAAAGCTAGCAGCAGTAGTCATGAAACATCAATAATAAATTAAAAGGCGTTCACAGAACAGGATTTAGCTAAACTTCTTACATACAAAATACAGCTAGAGAAATACAAGTCTTTAATGTTGAGTATGAGGGAGAGGAAAAAAATCTAAAAAAATAGAAAACTCTCTCCATACCTGGGTGTCAAGGCAAGATGTAACACTGCATAATGCCACAAGGTGAGCAGTCACTAGAGGACAGATACTCCAGAAATAGTGGTATCTGGGGATCTCGGGATTATGACCAAGAGATGAAAATACTGTACCAAAAGGCATGCATATAATCACTGTGTGCATTCAGTGTATGAGCTGTGACCTAAGCAGAAGTCTAACACAACAATGAGGCAGTGTTCCAGGGTATCCATTAAAACCAGCGTGGGTGACTACATGTTGATTAAACCTTCCGAGGCAGCAAAATGTGGGCACAGTGCCATGTCTGGGTTTTGCAGCTGTTTTATGATCCTCTTGCGGAATTTTTCTCGCACACGATTAAATTCCATTATGTCCATGGGGTCTTCTTCAATCCAAAATTTGTGAAATTCATGCATCAAATAGCCTGTTGGAGATAAGATAATAAGAAAGCAGGAGGCAAAGTTCATAATTACATTTAAAATTATCCTGAATTATACCAAAACAATAGTAATCATGGAGCTCAAGAAGACATCAAAAATTAGTAAATGTAACTATTCAAGATTATTTTTTAAGGCCATTGGAGTAGATGCTACCAATCCTCAAGACTTTTTCCAATTGGTCCTGGAATTGTTCTGGGGTTTTTTTTGTTGTTGTTGTTTTCTTTTTTGGTACCAAGGATTGAACTTGGGACCTTGTGCTTGTGAGCCAGGCAGCGGAACCACTGAGCTAAATCCCAGGCCCAGTCCTGGAATTATTCTTAATTCCAAAAAACAGAAAGACAAATCAATTCTGCCATCTCTTGAATATGAATCCTATTGGGAACACATTCTGAAAGGCCAATGGTGATGGCTTCATTCTTCCCCTCCCAATTAAATTAACATAATGGTTGGATTTTTCAAAATTACTCAGCTCCGCCTTTTTTCTCTTGATATTTGATTTAAAGTTTTAAATTACCCTGACAAATCAAACAAATGCATTCTGACAATCTATTATAAGACAATAAGAATATAAATCAACTCTGAGCAGCACAGACTGGTCATTAAGGTAAATGAAATTGTCAATAAGACTTCCTGCTCTGAAGCATAATTTCATATTCAAGTGCTTTTGTGTCTCAAAAGTGTTATCCATGAATGATCTGGAATGGGAAAATTTTGGGGAAAAAGTTAAGCATTTGATACAAGAATCTTTTCATGCATTCTGTACCCCCTCCCTCCAAAACTTTTGCTTGTTTATTCACTACATTTAAAATTGAAATGTGAACAGTTCTTTAAAAAGTTAGTACTGGCTATTTGTGTGTAGCAAACCCATTGCAAGCTCAGGTGTCTTTATATATCAAAAAAAAGTATTTAAAGAAATAATACTAATTAACAGAGAGAGGGGAGGGGGATGGATGGAGGGAAGGAAGGAGAGAGAGGAGAAAGAAAGGAGAGGAGGGAGAGAGAGAGGGAGGAAAAATAAACATTACACAATCTGTCTTAACTTTAGCAGCAGTAGAATAGGAGAATAGGAGCCAGGGTTCTGGAGCCAAAAATCTGGTTTGAATCTCAGCTCTTCCTCCTCCATACGTAAACAGAAGTGGGGAGGAGTGAGCAGTGGGAGAAATAATGGGGGCACAGGAGAATTTGGAATAAACACACAAAATTAGAATTAGCTAGCTAAATTAATTAGCTAAAGAATACCTTTAACATAGTTTCATAAACAGATTTTTACAAAGCTTTATTCACATCTCACTATAATACAAAATTACGAGTGACCTCTTTCCAACACATATTAACAGATGATGACCAACTTGCATCTTCTTATATTTTTAAATATGTTCTTTAAGTACATGGTCTTACCACAAATATATGAGAAAGGGGAGAGAGTATTTATTTCACAGTAGTTTTGGGTTCACTGTCCCACTTGTTTCAGGACTAGTCTGTCTTGGAGCCCTCCACATATAGTAACTGATGTGACTGCTATTAACATTTCTGAGGCAGGCACATACCACCATCACCTAGCTGGCCCCTGGGCTACAGGAGCTAGGACTAACAGAAGAGCCCCAAATCAGCAAGTCCGCAGCATCCCTGGAACCATATCATCCGCCTCTGCTCATCTAAAGTTTGGATTTCCTGAGGCAGCCACGGTGGCATCCAAACTTGAAAGTCTCTGGTGACAATACTGAAGGTTCCATGGATGGGAAGCATGAGTCTGAAAATTCTGATTCTTCCTCATGCTGAACCCAGAACTGTTGCACTGTATTTCATGGAACAAATTCAGTCTTTCTCTAACTCAAATATTTGAAATGTGCTTTATGCCCATCTCCTCTCTGGGTTAGGCATTCCTATTGCTCCTTATCATTTCTCACATGCCACATTGGAGTCTGTTTATCATCCTGGTTGTTTTAACAAACACCAGCAGAAACTTATTTCCTCTGATCTCAGTGTCTTATTCAACCAAAAGTATTCAATTGTCTGTCCATTTCTGTCTCTGGAGAAACTCCTAAAATGTCCCAGGAATAGTCTGGAGTACCCATTGAAAATATAGATCTCACGAGATTCAACCATACTACCAATTCAGTAAGATGAATGTTGTGTCACTGCAGTTTGAGAACATTTGGTTTGGAAGATGGCATCTCTCTAAGTTCCTCAGTTTTCTTCTAAATGTTACAATTAGTATGGGTTTAAAAGAAATCTGTGATCATGTGTAATTTCTTAGTAAGTAAAATACACCCATAATTTTCCTTGTTGGTCTTTGAACTCAAACACACCTGGGTTATTGTGTATGTAGAGTCAGGTTTCTGATTCTATGAGTCAAACTCATTCATGATGAATCTCATTATTATCTCAAGAGTGAAAGCATCTCACTCTTATAGACAATGATAAGTGGACACTGTGAAAAAATTTTATTTTTAATTATACAGATATAGGTTATAGTGTGATAATTTGATATCTGTATATAATGTGGAATGATCAAATCAGGATATGTAGCATCTTTATCTCCTTAAACATTTTTCATCATTTTTAATAAGGAATTAAATTTTCTGCAATGTACATAAAATGTTCACTTTTCTATATTTTACATTTTCATTTTTCCAGATATGCTGGAAACTTACTCTAAAGATGATGTGGCATCACACATTATTATTCTATAAAAATGTAAATCCATTTTGTTTCCCTATTTTCTGCCTTACATACAATATCAGAAAAAGTCTTGGAAGGTTTAAAAAATTGGCTAGAGTAAGGGTAGAGGTGGCAGTGGTTCATAATCTCATACATTCTCATGATACTTTCTCTTAAAGCCACAAATTCAAATTGCAAAGCTTAGAGACAGATCCCCTAGAACTCATTCTATCCCATCAGGAAAATAGAGACTATGTAATATGACCATACTAAAAATGCAGAAATGGTGCTCTGCTGTCCAAGTAAGTATTACACTTATAAAATTCCACTCTGTATAATATTACAGAGTGCTCAAAGACTCATTTAGCCAATTGGTCAGATGACCCATATGTCAACTAACAAATATGTAATAGACACAGCAGTAGGTACTGAAGATGAAGAAAAAGGCAGTGTTCCTGTGTTCCCTAATTCTTGTCTGTTGGAAAGAAGGAGGCAGGTATACAATTTCAGCTGATGATTGTGAGCTAAAGAAGCTAACAAAGAGGTGTGGAAAGGAGAGGGAGAAAACAGAGGTCAAGCTATTACTTACAGTCTCTCATTTAATTCTCGCAGCAGCTTTGTGGGGTAGAGTGGATTCTGTATTTCCATTTTAGAGGAAGACTCTGGACACAGACAAGATATGTACTTGAATGGGGCAATTACACAATTACAGCTGGAAGGCAGGTCCTGAAACCAGCTAGCTGTCCACCACTGCAACAGGCTCCTTTTCCCGCTACATCCCATTCCTCTGGTTCCCATTCCCACTGAATAATTCTCTCTCTCTTTTTTTTTGAATGTCAAAGAAAAGATCATTCCTTTTCTTCTTCTGGCCATGGTACTTTCCCTTGCTCACTACATCTAACTTTACTCCATTTCAGTGGGATTCTGTGTTCAGTGGAGCCTTAGGTTGAATGCAATTTTTGTAACATATTTTCTTGGCAGTACAATTTTCACTGAATAACACTATAAAGTCAGAATGATAGAGCCATTATATTCTCATATTCTTCCACCTAAATAAAATACTTGTTTTGAATACTAATTTGGCTTTCCATCCCAAGCTTGCAGTACATTTATTGCTGCTGAATATGTCTTGGTTTCGCTTCACTGCATCCAGTTAGTAGAGAGCAGAGACATGTGCAAGAACATAGGTAATCACAAGAATACTGTAGAGGAGTTGTGCAGAACTGGTCAAGTCTGATGGAGGAATCATAAATCTAGGGCAGAGTTTGCTTCCTCTAAAGACTCTCAAGTCCCTCTGCCTATAACCCAACCCATAGGAGATTGCTGCTGCTTTCAAAATCTGAAGATTGCCCTGGGAAATAAGTAATTTATTGCATGCTTACTCTTCTGGGCCAGGATTCTCTTGGAAACATATGAATCTAGGCCAAGACTAAAAATTTCCAGATCAATCAGATTTCCTTTTTCACTGCAAAGAACATCATCCAGTATCTTAGTCTCCCATCCATCTCCATTCTTCCATCCATCCATCCATCCATCCATCCAACAAAGAGTCAAAGAGTTACAGAGCACTACTGTATACTAAGCTCTGCACTGAGGATATGGCAGAAACAAAACAGACATTGCTATACTTACATGCAAATTCTTTACGGTTTTAGTTTTGATTATTTCCTTGGAGATGACCCTCACTTTACTGTGTGGCTCTGACTTTTTTTCCAATGTTAATGAACTCCAGATCTATAGATTGAGCCCTCTGATTCTTCAGAGCTCTGATGCCTTATATTTGGATGTCCATTTTGTGGTGCCATATGGATTTCCCAAAAGGAGCTTATCTTCAATTTGGCTAAAATTACCCCCCCCTTCTATTTTCCCTCACAATTATTTCCATGATTTCTCTAAAGAGCATGGAAAACATAGAATATTTTAAATACAAGGGGCTAGGGAAACAGAATGAGGTTTTATTTAGCTATAAGTTCATACTCTTTAATGAGGTGCACAAAGCTCTTCAAGACCTGCCCCAATTCCACTTCTACTTTCCAGCATCATCTCTAGTCATTCCCTTCTCACACCCTCAGCTCTATTCCTTGGATCCACCTCTCTCTTGCATTATGGTCTTCGCCCTCATCATTTCCTCAGGCTGGACCACTCAGCCACCACTGCTTTCTTTCCCACCACTCATCCTTCAGGGCTCATTGAAAATGGCATTTGCTTTGAGAAACTCCCTGATTTCCACACTGAGTGAGCTATGACAGCCATAAGCCTTTGCTATTTTTTAAAACAGGGACTTTACTTCTTCAATACACAATTCTTCCCACTTTGTATTAGTTATTCATTTAGATGTCTGTCTGCCTTATTACAGAGCCTGATCTACAGTGAAATCTTAATAATATTTGTTGGACATATCAGAGTTGCTATAGGAGTAAATATAATCATCTAATTGTCAAAATAAGAGCTGTAATAATGTTATGCAAAGAGCTTACATTTTATTAAATCATAAACTATATTCATCTTTAAATTTTCTTTTTACATTTATCTAAGTTATATATGTACATTGTTCAGAGTCAAATAGTTTAACATGTGCCATTACAAAAATAAAATGAAAAATTTGCAGCCTCCTTTGCCCTAATTCCTGGATTTCAACTCTTTCAGCTGATTGTTGACTATTGATCTCCATAGTTCTAAATAACATACTTGCATTGCTTGATATTTTTAAAGATTTAGTACATTTTCACCTAACCACATGCTCACTTACTTTCTCACTCCTGTTTTATTACCCAGTATTAATAAATGCATTGTTTATGTGTTTACTTTTCTCCACTTAAGTTAACTTTAAACTGTCCTCTAAGTACTGTTTACCAATGTCCTCTGAATGCATTCAAACATGGTAATAGTCTATCTGTTTCATATTCTTCAGAGTCTCCTAGAGCCTTCTGATCTGCTAAATCCAGATTTATTTTTCTCAGCCTATACCACAGATATAATTGTGGGCTTTTTCTTCACCTTCATCCTGAAGATTCCCTTCACTTTTCCACTTTTTTGGGGGGGGCAGTGTATTTGTTCCTTTTGGGATTATTCTTTTATTTTTGGAAATGTATCTTTCAGGAGTTTCTTGATAAAAGTACGATGAGGTAAAATGTTCAAGACCTTGCACAAAAAGGCTTCATTCTATTTCAATATTTAACTGGTAAGTTGGCCTAAGAATAGAATTCTAAACTGGAAATCATATTTCGCTTACATTTTCTAATTTTTACCAACATTATTCCACATCTCTTAGAATACAATGTTGCTCCTGAGAAGTTCAATGATATCTTAATTCCAAATTTCTCATATGATAACTCTGGAAAATTTCAGGGTCTTCTGTTTCCAGTGTTATAACATTTCAAATTGATGTGAACCTTAGTGTGTGCCAATCTTAATTGATTATGTTGGTGCTTACTAGTTTAAATATCAAAAGCCATCCTTCAGTTCTGAAAATTTTCCTTGATATATCTCTTTGATTTCCACCCATTAGTTTTCACTTTTTCTGGGACTCCCATTCTTCAGATACAAGACTTCTTAGCATGGTCTTTTGTTCTTGTTGTTGTTTTTTTTTGGTACCGGGGATCGAACTCGGGTCTTTGCGCTTGCGAAGCAGGCGGCGGAACCACTGAGCTAAATCCCCGGCCCATTTAGCATGGTCTTTTGATTTTTCATCCTTTATTTTCCATCTTTAGTGACTTACTGTTCTATTTTCTGGGCAAAATTTCCACCTTATCTTCTAATCTTGGAGATTTGCTTTCTGCCAATACATAGACTGAAGTCAACTCAGGCAGTAGAGCTATAATTTTTAGTGCTGTGCCATGGTAGATCAGAGGGAGACACCTGTGACATCTTTAAGTTAAACCAGAAGATGACACAATGGATATCACGCAAGAGCTGGTGAAGAGAAAAATCCAAAGTTCCTGAAAATATGAGTAGGTTTTTGAATGAGAAAATAAGCAAACAAAAAATTGGAACCAGAGGAAGAACCAAAGATCCCAAAGCAGCCAAGTCCCAAAAATCTCCGAAATTTGCCCCTTGTCTGAAGTGTTCTATAGAAACCTATATTGATAACTAAATCGCAGGACACTTACAGAATGTTTGTTGGAAGTGAGACAGTGTTGGAGCTTCTGGGGCGATGTTGTAGAAATGGGTTTTTAGAGCGCCACTGACCAGGAGATTATAAGCCAGATCAGTTATGTTGATGCCCACAATTGCAAAAGAGTACCTGCAAAGTGAGAAATGCAAAACCTGTGGTGTTGTGCACATGGGAAATAAGCACTTCAAAATGATAACCTGAGTTTTAAATTCTTATTAAACCTTCAGACTGGCAAGTGGCCCTTCCCTCTCTACCCTATCAAAATGTTGACTTTTTAAATTTATCATCAAATTTCAGTAATGTGTAGGAAGAGAATTGAGAATTCATATACTTTGATTTTATAATTCCATTTCTAGATATATATGATAAAAAATAGATAAAGTGGACAAAAGATATTCATTACAGTATTACTTGTAAAGGCAAGATGTAGAAACTTCTCAAATATTCTAAAAAAGACTACAGAAATAAATTACGGTAATCTCATATAACATATTATAGCTGATTAAAACTATATTTTTAAGAATTATTTAAATAGGATATAAAATGTTATGGATAGAACAAGCCAAGTTCTATTATATATATACATATGTGTATGGAAAAAAAGGCCAGAATGAAATGTCACACAATATTAATATGAGTTTACAAGAGTAGTAAGATTATGTTGATTTTTTTTGGTTTACTTTCCTATATTTTCTATAATAAATCATCTATTGATTTTTAAATGAGAAAAATTTAAATAAGTATATTAACACAAAGAATATTTCCTAGGCCCTTTTCTATATGTCTATTAAAATGAAAGAAAACTGAGCTCTTAAATTTTCTCTAGTATAACTCCAGTACACAAATATCTTTGGATGACATAGATATTATTTTAAAAGCTTCTGAAATAAATTTTTAGCTAATAGCCCAACACTTGATAGCAATCTTTAAGGGAAAACTACCAAGTGGAAGTCTAAATAATGATTTCTGAAAATTAGTTCCATACAGTCATAATTTTCTATATCTTATCAGTTGGTTACAAAGTAGTATGATATAATCAAACAAATAAATTTAAAAACATAATTAGTCCTTTTAAAAATCCAACTCAATTATATATTTTCATCAGGACAAGTGGAATTTCCTCCCATGTCATCTTTTATAGTACTCTTAGAACATTTTTGTTTTGTCTGGCTCAGACTGATAATCTATATATGAGATCTCACACTTACCCAATTGCTTTATCCATCCTTTTCTTCTCCCATTCTGCTTTGCTGAATTTGCTGGATGAATGAGTAAATAAATAAAGAAGCACATTTAATCTTTAATCAGTACTTACTCTCTTAATGCTTATGTTAAAATTGTTAACTATATGGAGAGATGTCTGTATTCCAGTTATCCAATATTAATCAATTTGAATATTATGAATTTTAAGAGTTACAATACATTTTAAATGGAGTTCAGCAGTGGAGTATTTAAAGCCTTGCTATTTATCTCCTATTTACTTTGGTACAGCAGTGGGAGATGTGTTAAAGGCCAAATGTTACAATTCTCCATTACGTTATCATTAATTATCAAGCACCACCTCCTCTGTGAATGCTTGCCCGGCATCTGTCTCTCCTCTAACTAGATGTTGCCTCACATTCTCATGATTCCCTGCTGGACTTTGTTTCACTTATCTCATGGCACTTATGCTACTCAGCTTTATTTGTGATATCTGTCTATTTGTGATTACTTAGAGGACATACGGCTCAACAAGACTGGATCCCTTTCTTCAGAAAATACAAAGAGCAAACTTAAAAACTGTCAGATGCCAAATACAAGTTTGTTGATAAATAAATATATGAGTTAACAAAAGGAAGGAAGAGAGGGGGGAGGGAGAGAGGGAAGGAGGGAGGGAGGAAGGAAAGAAAGGTTGGTTTTAAAAAATTCTGTTCCAACAAGTCCTATGTCATTTCCTCTGGCTATGCTGTTAGTTAAGCATTAACTGGCCCATTTTATCTGTTTTATAATTTGACCTTCGGAATAAGATTGTTTGAAGGAACAGTTCTATCACAGATGCATTCTGAAAACACTGCTTTACATTCTATTATTTTGTGTACTTGTGTATCCACTCCATTCCCATTCTGCGTCAAGTTGCCAGTGTCTTGTAGGTGGCAACAACATACTGCTCTTCTTTGCAAATGATACAACTTTTACTTAGTGTTTTACACTGAAAATTGTACTTTAGCATAAAAATTTAAAACTAGAGTTATGCATGGCTTCCATCTAAGTAGGAGCAAGTTCCCGATGCGTGGCAGACACCGCATTACAAAACATGCATGTAATACACACTGCACATAAGCGCAAAAACATGCAAATCTGACATGAAACACATGTGCATTCTCTGCAAATAACTGTCTGTAATTTAAAGTAACTGCTTTTAATTCATGTTAAAATTGGCCACCTGTTTTTTGGGGGGTTTTTTGGTGCCAGGGATTGAACTCGGGTCCTTGCGCTTGCGCAGCGGCTGCGAAACCACTGAGCTAAATCTCCAGCCCTGGCCACCTGTTTTTAAAGTATAACCTCTAATCAACAAACCACATAGTCAAAGAAGCATCAGGAGATTTTTGCCTTAAAAGACTCATATGCAAAATAAAAAGAAGTATGTGTAAATTTTTTTAAATGTAGAAAATTATAAACATCTATTTTCTTTTCAACACAGTTTTTTTTAAGTACATAGTGTCTCTATATTTATTAAATTAAATCTTTATCTACAAGGAAATGCCAAATGACCTTCACTTATTTGATTACTTATAGGACACCGGAGGCTCAAAAAGATTGGATCCTTTTCTTCAGGAAAAACAAACAGCAAACTTAACTTAAAAAAACTAATAGTCAAAATTTTCCTCTTAAAATTAAATCTACTTTGATCCTGAAAGTTACTTCTGGACTCTAAAGATGGATATTTTCAAGAGTAGTAATATGTCATGCTTGTTGAAAACCAGACAGGAAAAGAGCTTTCCTTAGTAAAATACTGACTTCTCACTGTTGAACAGCTGAAATATTCAGGGTCTGACAGAACCAAAGTTGATATCACAATTGTTTAATATATTTCTTTCAGACATCAGTGAAGACGGATAGTAGATTTTGAAAATATTCTGATTTGTATATAGTGACATTTACAATCAATTTGAAATAATTAATACCTGAGCTTCACTTCTTCAATTGCATTGTAGCTTGAGGGATACAACATGCAATTTTATCTTCATGCCTACACTCATACACAAAACACACACACACACACACACACACACACACAAATGCCAGTCTTTTCTTAAATAAAGAGTCACAAATTCTCAACTTTTCTCTGATGGCCGACCTAGGAAGTACCAATATAAAATCTTTCTTTGAAACTGACTCAGAGACAAAATTAATCTCCCTTCAATAGTTAATCAAAAAATATTTTAAGATTGTGGTTACTTTCCAAGGACCATGGAGGATTCATGTCTTCTGGCTGATGTTCCTCCAGGAAAGGCCACCTGAAAGCACACACAGACTCAGCCAAATTTAGAGAGTTCAGATTCTCTATACCACAGAAATATAGAATTCAGAAGATAGAGTTTAAAAATGAAAATAGCTTGATTTTAACCATGGAATATACCAAGAAACAGTTAAGAGATTGTCTTAAGTAAAATCAAATGAACTTTTCTTAACTTATAAAGAATTTTAAATTAAAATTTAGGAAAGTATGATGTAATTTAATAACTCTTAGACAAATGAAGCTAGAATGAGTATAATAGTAAAGTGGAGAAAAAACAAGTAAAGTTTTTCTTGAATTTTGAGAATCTTATGGTAAAAATTTATTTGTTTAGCCAACAAGAACACTAGCAACTAACCTACCCCGATGCTGAGAAGAAAAAAAAAAAAAAACCATACAAAAACATGACTACAAAATAACAGAACTCCTTATAAGAAGAGCTACTAGGGGGCCAGGGATTTAGCTCAGTGGTTTCACCACCTGCTGTGCAAGCACAAGTACCTGAGTTCGATCCCCAGTACCAAAAAAAAAAGAAAAAAAAAAGAATTATAAGAAGAGCTTCTAGGGCCGGGGATTAAGTTCAGTGGTGCCGCCACCTGCTTCACAAGTGCAAGGTCCCTGAGTTTGATCTCTGGTACCAAAAAAAAAAAAAAAAAAAAAAAAAAGAAAGAACAAGAGCTACTAACACACACATACACACACACACACGGCATGCATGTGCACACGCACACACACACAAACTACTATTTATAATAATGAAATTAGAAATACATTAATAGAAGAGCAAATTTTCTCCATCCAACAGAATTCCCATATAAAATATCTTTCTGGGAGATCAGGTAATGTGTGGGGAGTGGCTTGCCCTATAGGTGAAGGGTTCAAAATGTTTCTCCAACCAGTCACAGCGATGGCTGAAGAAAGGCTCTAGATTAGTATAATCTGCTTTTCAGCTCATTAAAACACAGTCCCCAAATAATTAACTATGTTAGATAAAAGTTGGGAAATGTTTGTTTTGGGAACATTTTCAATAATCTACATTTCTGTTAAAAATTCTAAATTTCATTTTAAAACAAAAGCAATAAAACACAAAAGCAAACCAAAATACCTTATTTCCTCTTTAGCAATATCCCTTCATGTATTCAGTTAAAGAAAAAAATTTAGAAACGTAAATGAAAAGGGAAATAATTTAGGATCTTGACTTAAAAACAAACAAACAAACAAAAAGCCTCAGTAATTTCAGACTTTTCTCACCTGGTCACTGACTTCATGAATTCCATTCCCTCTGCCATTCTCCCCCTCACTTGCTTGTCTCTCTAACTTTCTCTCTCAGGACCTGTCCTTTCATACCTATTTCTCAATCTTTCCGGACACTACTGACATTATGAATACTCTTGAATGGTGCTGCTTTGCATCCTAAATCCTGGAAAATGCTGGAAGTTTTAACCCTATACAGTATTTATCAAAAGGGCTTGTTTTAAGAGCTTTAAGTCTCATTTTTGGTGGGCTGACTCTCCTGATAATCTCATCTATAGATTCACATATGAGATGATCTTTACCTAATCTAGTAAGTCTAATCTATCTTTTATTTTCAACAGTTACCTGCATTTTGGATGAAGAGAGTCAGAGAGGACCTGCTGAGCTGCTGTAGCATCCCTTTCCGCAAAATACCTGGAGTTGGAGGGAAAGAAAACCATAACTCTGTACCTGTTGAATACATTCACTTTAACCCAATTTGAGGTCATTTTGGATTCAGAGGTGGACATCGGTATGAGATTGTTACTTGTTTCAGTTCTTCCAGAGAACAGCTTTTCATAATAGATGTTTTCCAAATATAACATGGTAGGGTAGTTGTGAGACCCATCTAGATCTAGGAATGTACTCCATAGATTCGAAGATGTAGTTATGAATTTTGCTCTTCCTCAGAAAGCCAAGTATATTTTTATCAAGGGTTATAGATAAAGGGGTCAAGTAACTCAGCAGTTGAAAACCTCAGAAAGCAGAAGCCTGGGAGAAGAACCTGATGAGAGGCTGTGACAGCCGAAAGGCAGAGAGAGAACAAATTCCAGGAAGTGTGCAAAGCTGCATTTCAAACTCTTCTTGGAGGATATTCATTGAGTGCTTGGATTCTGGATGAACAGAAAAATGCGAATGAAGCTTTCAGATGTTAAAAACTTAAAATTGTTTTTGGGAGAAAGAGAACAATGAAGTTTCCTAATAAATAGAAAAACTCATAATCAAAAATACTTCATACAAAGTACTTCTAAAGATAATAATAAAATAAAACTGTAACATATATTACTGAATTTGATGTGTATATTATTTTATACACAGAACTGGGGACATAGCTCAGTGGCACAGTGCTTGCCTAACATGCATGAAACCTGGGTTTGATCCCTAGTGCCACAATAAGAAAAAAGCATAAATCTGGGCTGGGGGTTTAGCTCAGTGGCACTGCAGTTGCCTCAGAAGTGCAAGGTCCTGAGTTCAATCCCCCGTACCAAAAAAAAAAGCATAAATCAAAGGATAAAACAAGCTATTGAATATTCCTTCAGAAATTTTCAAACCAATCAGCAATTTTAATACATATGTCTATGATTATTAATGGAAGAGTTTCATTTCATATTTTTGCTGGTCATCTGAGTTTCTTCTTTAATGTTTTGTCTGTTCGTATTTTTGGCACAGTGATACCTAGAACCATTATCAGATAAGACAAATAATATATCAACTATAGAACATTTATGTGAGTATCAATCTCGTCTCATTTTACTTTGTTTATGGTGCCATCTCACAGAGTTTTTCCATTTTAATATATGAAATTTATTATTTTTCACTTGATGCTTTTTGTTTTGGTATGTCTTTAAGAGATCCCACTTTACTCAGATATCTTAAAGATTTCCTCTTAAATGTTAGACAGACTTGTTTTTTACTTCTAATGTGTGAGCTGAGGTGAGGCAGAGATTTTCTAAATGGAAGGCCAATTTTCCCAGTTCCAGTTGTTCAAAAGCTCGATCTTTCTCCACTACTGTAATACCACCTTAGTCATTAAAATCTACTTTCTATTCAGTCACATTACACGGGAATGTAGCATTTCAAACATTTTGTAGAAAATGAGTGATGATTAAACTTCCTAAATTTAAAGAGAAAAATCTAGGGGGAAAATGAGATATCACCAAAAATGGCTAAGGTTTAGTTTCTTTTAAAAACACATCACTCTCCTCACTAAAGGGTGATGTCAAGACACAAGAACCAACTTGAAATGATTTCCTTTGACTTGAAAAATATTGATTAGAAATGACTGAATTTAAGCAGGAAGAAATAATGAATAGAATTAGTTGAATCACAGTAAATGTATAAAATACAGGAAGTTAAACAATAATTAAAAATAGAGAGAGATTAAAAAAAAATTTAATCACTAACAAGGGAACAAGGGCACCAACTCGACTTTAGAACTGGCAACCAAATAGAAAAGCTGAGCCTGTGTAAAGTCTAACAGTATTAGAAAAGCAGTTTTTGCACAATCTATTAATGGTTCAGTGAAGATTAGGGAAGGAAGAAAGGCTGATGATAGATGTACAAGGAGCCATCAATCTATGACCCCCTCATCCCTCTCAGCACAGGGGTGAGAGTGGTGGGACTATGCAGGCCTCTCACTGTGATGTCAGCTTGAATCTCCTAAAGCCTTTCCAAATGCCTCACTTTTCTGGAAATACAGGGGATGGGTAGAAGAACAAGCAATCAAGTCCAGACCATGGGACATTTTATAAGGCAACTGACCTGGAATCTTACCCAAGTTTGTGACACATGGGAGGGATCAAACAGAAGGGTCAGAGGAGACTGGTAATTTAAAAAGACTCAAGGGACATATGAATGAAGTGTAATGTGTAGATCTTATATGGGGCTGCATTCGAACAAAATCAGCCATAAAAAAAAGCCATTTTTGAGAGATTGGGCAATTTGAACGTGCACTGGATATAGATTGTTAGGAGTGATATGAAGTGATATTGATATTTTTTAGAGTTACATATTGAAATATGAGAAATCAAATTGAGATAATCAGAGACTACCATGGGAACAAAGGGCAGGTGAACTCCTGGGTCCCAAAATCTGTTACTCATTAAAAGCATGATTTGCGTACTCTTCTGAGGCAGTCGAAATTTAAAAGCTGCTTTTGCAAACAAAAACAAAACCAAAACAAAAAACCACTAACAATTCATTTGGGCCTACAATTGTCCAATGGGTAAAAAAAAAACACCTTGACCTTTGTTATGGTTTAGATCTAGATGTTCCTCCAAACTTTTATGTGCTCGGAGGTGGGGCTTTTGGAAGGTGATTGGACCATGGGGGTGCTATACTCATTAGTGAAATCATCCATTAATTGAGTTCAGCAGCTGAGTGGGCTGTTAAGAGGTGGGGCCTGCTTAGAAGTGAGCCACTGGGACTGTGAACTGGAAACATACATTTCCTTCCCTGGCTTCTCCCTTCATGCTCTGCTTTCTGGCCGCTGTGATGTAAACAGCTTTCCTCTGCCAGGCTCTTCCACCATGCTGTTTTTCCCTTGAGGGGCCAACAATGTATGGACTGACATCTCTAAAACTGACCCAAAATAAACCTCTATTCTTTTAATTTGTAGATGACAGGTATTATGTCTCAGCATCAAGAAAAGTGATTAAAGCATGCTTTATTTTGTATTTGTCTCCTTTATTAACTTAAAACTTTGGGTCAGATCCCTGCTCAACAGTGCATATTGCTATGTCAATCAATTAGGGAGTGTCTGTCTAAAAACTGGCATAGGAAGTTAGGACTGAGATAATCAAGGTAAGAGATTTAGAGACATTCAAGTACAAACAAATGCCCAGAAGTCTCCAGTCATTGCCCTAAACATAGCCATCACCTTGAATTCCAGCAGAGCCTTCACAATACTGAGAATGCCCTAAGCAGAGAAAATTGTCTCATGGAGACTGGATAAGAACTTCTCCAGAACCTCCTTAACAAAACCAGAATTGAAAATGATCAACCAGACCCTAACCCACCCCAACCCCATAAAAGTTGACTCCTTTCCTTTGTTGGAAGGTCAGTTTGATTTTCCTCATCAGAGCTGTGCCCCCTTGAGCTCCTCAAGCTGAAGTCCTTTCCCCACTTTTTCTTGCTTCTTCTTTCTAACAAATCAGCCCATGCCTCTCACTGACATATTCAGAAATGCCTTTCTGTGACAAGACATCAAAGACCTGCCTGGGCTGAGTTGAGGTCCCCATCTCCTCTTTAGAGTGACCCCCTCAGATTGTCTAGTAGCAAAATGACAAACAGTGTGGGATTTTCATTAACGGAAGTGTTGCAAGTATTTCAAACTTGGACAATTACTGAATATGGGTTATCAATAGAAGGGGATATTTTACTACCTTCCTTATGTTTTTACATATAGTCTAAAGTTGTTCAAAATAAAAATTTTTAGAATATGCCTCAGATTTCGAAGATTCTGGTAGCTTTTAAAATATTATGAACCTGAGTTATCTCTCAGAGGACCTGAATGTTTTCTTTGAATCTTTTGGGAAGTGACTTTTAAAACTAATAACTCCATTTTGGTCATTTTCATATGAGAAGTCCTACCTGGTTACAATATCATTCTAACACTTAACTATTTACTCTCAAAGGACTTGGTTTTTTGAAGTCTTTTGGGAGGTGATTTTTGTAACTAATAACTCCCTTTTGTCTTTTTCATATGAGAACTACCTGGTTAGAACATCACTCTAACACTTAACTATTCTTCATTTTACTTACTGCAAATTGTACAGTCCCAGAAGTCCCATTCCTCGAAAATCTGTTTTAGGATCATCACCTTGGAAACCAATTTCACACCACTGCTTAGAAATCCGCGATTCCAGTGGAGTATTGGGCTTCAAGAATCGCCATAGCTAGAGACAAAAGAGAATTACCCTGTTGATATACATACATAAATACTCTCTCCTGTTGCTTCAGATTTTTTAAAGTACATTATTAGAAGAGGTTTTACAAAGCGGAATATATGCAAATATATTATAATTAAAAATGGGATCATCTTTCAATTATCTATTGCAGCAGTTCTCAAAGTATGGGCCGAGGGTGTGAGGGTGATCTGGCTGTGGCGTCTATTGCCCCACTGATTGAACATCAGGGTCGATTCAGCTGATCTGGCTGGCCAGGCAGGTGTCCCCTTCCTCCCTCACTGCTCCGTGTGCGTCCCTCCCGAAGCTGCAAAGTTGAGGTTGAGGAGGATGACCACCCTAGGTCAAGGGTATACAAGTAGCTGTGCTTCCCTGCGAGAACCTTCAAACAAGCTCTCAAAGTATGGGCTAAAGAATCACTAGAGATACTCAAAATCTTTTCAGCCTGGGTGGCAACAAAAACAACACTGTTTCATAATAAAAGTAAGAGGTTATTTGCCCTTTCACTCTCATCTTAGAAGTAAACAGTGAAATTTTCCAGAGGCTGCACAACAAGTAGAGTTGTCCTTGCTCTGAAGGCAACAGAGTGTGGGCTTATATATTTTAGTGCTGTAAACTTTTTGAATCAGGCATGATAACCCGCCTCCCCAAAGCTATTTGGAGCTATCTAAAATATTTAAGAGTAGAAAAGGAAAGGGAGAACAAGGAGAAGTTTGAAGTCATCTATTATTCAACTCCTCAGAAAATGCCTTTCTAACATTATGTCAAAACTTTTAGCAGCACTGTTAACAAAAAGAAAAGTGGACTGACCAGAGTATCATTTCTTAGGGCTTGGCTAAAAAAGGAGTGAGAGTCAATGTTATCATATGGCTGAATAAAGGAATATCAGTAGTCCTCATTATAACATGAAATATATTATCTTTATAATATATTATCTTTATAATATAATATCTTTAAGAGTTACCTCAAAGAATTTTAATTAAAATCAATTATCTACTAATGGGAAAATATAAACTCTAAATGTTTTACTCTTCACTGCTTAATACACTGGTTTAGGTAATTAAATGCTTCCTAGAAAGCTAGATTTAGCTTATCTCATGACTTGACAGAGATTGAGATCGATAGTTGTATAAATATGTAAAGCTTCAAGTATTCTTCCTAATATACCTGGACATATAAGCATATTTACTTTTTAGGCTATAAACATTTAATGTCATATCTTCACTATAGACACAGTATAAACATAAATGTTATATTTCCTTATTACTATTTCAAAAATAATTCAACTTCTAAATTGCCTATTATATATTTTATGGATTTTAAAGCTTCAACTGAGCAGTAATACAAACTTCTCTGCTTTATGGTGAACTTCCACATATCTGGGATAGTATAAAACATAATATTTGATGACAGAAAATACTAAAACATTAAAAATTTGCAGTTCATTTTCTTTTATTATAGTTATTTTAGACACATCTAAATTACTTACTACTGACATTATACAATATTTTATGTCAGTACCATAGTAGGTAAATTCAATTTATCTAAAGGGCAAGAGAAAAACTTTGGAAAAAATAAAGTAAATCTATTATGCTTGAAAGCAAAATATCAAACATGGGCATACAAAATCTCCTTTTATATATACATAGAAGAATTAGTACTCTGCACCCATAAAACCAGCAACTTTATCAGAAGAGATTAGGTAATGGGAGACCAGATAAAATCCACAGGAAAAAGTAACTTTTTAAAAATCCTTTAGGAATTGATTTGATTACTGTCACAATGGAGACAAGCAGAAAAAAGAAAACAAAATGTAAAGTTCTTAACATTCATTTGAATAATAACTTGAAGTAATCTCAGAGTCTACACAGTTAATAAATACCTGGTTTCATCCAGGTAGTGAAATAACATGGTAAAAACAAGCATTTCACTTCACAGGTAGGTTATAAACCTCATTCATTAGGTAGAAGAGTAAAACATTTGAATAATAAAATGCTTTAAAAAGAAATTCCATTTTAATAATTTCATGTATCATGGCAGACTAGACTAATGGCTAAAATATGTCCTCATTAAATTGTTAATCCCATTTACTTTAGAAAGGGTCCCTTTCCTAGAAGATGAAAGCCAATTGTGCTGAAATCCTTATATGAAGTACAACTCTGTGTATATTTCCTGTAAGAAGTCTTGAGGTATTTCTCTTCTCATGGACTGGCTTTATTCTGAAAAAGTAAGTGTAGGAGGTAGGGTGCCCTTGCAAGGTAAGGTCATTTCTTGCACCAGGAGGCTGACTTTAAATCTGATTCAGGTGATAGGCTTTTAGTGGGGGGCTCTGAGAAGACTAGTCATCTAAGACCCTGCTACTGGGAGTGACGTTATTACAAAGCCATCTGCCAAATGCTGGCGATGGGGCGAGGGAAGTGGGGTGGGAGTGGGGCACTGGGGAGGCAGCAGGTTAGGAAGAGTGCTACCGAGACAGAAGATGAGCTTCAGATGTGGGAGCTGCACTCTGAGCCAGACTGTCATCCAGCCTGGGCTGTTCTCTTCTAAGCCTTTCCACAGCCTACTTGGACACTTCTGTCTTGTCTCAGGTCTCCAGCAGAACAGAAAGGGGGAGGCCATTCATTCACCCTTGGGCCAGAGCATTCATGGAAAAGCTTTTCACAGTGGCCACCAGAGGACTGTGTTTTTCCCTCAGAAAGGAGAAGAGATGAGGTCTGGGTTATACGATTTCTATTAAGTGCATGAATCCACCTAAAAATTTGCCTTCATTTTAATCTGGTTAGAAAAATTTTAATAGAAATATCTACTTGGATAACTCATATAACAGTGCTATATGAACATGGTGATATTATTCACCCTAATCCCAGCCTATGTTCAAATGATGATAAAATCTGGATTTTTTTTTTTGTACTTTAGGACTGTAAGTAGCAATGTTGATAATTCCCTCCTCCTCTTATAAAGCAAAACACTTGAACAATTTGGCAATGTATTATATGAGCTTATAAACCAGGGGCCAGCAAACTTTGTGAAGGACCAGATGGTAAATATTTTGAGCTTTGTAGGGCATATGGTCTCTGCTGTAATTAATTCACTTTGCCTTGGTAGTAGTTTAGCAGCCAGAGACCATACAAAAATGAGTTCATGTGCCTTTGTTCCAGTAAAACATTACTTATAAAAATATGCTGGCAGGGCTGGGGATTTAGCTCAGCGGTGCCGCGCCTGCCTTGAAAGTACAAGGTCTTGAATTTGATCCCCAGTATTGGGGGGGAAAAAAAGAGGGTGGCAATCCAAACTTGGACCACAGGTCTTGGTTTGCTGACTCTTGCTCTAAACAATTTTTGTGCAGTAGGTAGCAAGAGTATTGTTATCCACCTTTAAAATGAAGAAGCTTAATCACAAGCCATGGGTCAGCCCCTGAAAACACAAGGCATGGTTTCTCTCTCAAGAAATAATTTAGTGTGGTAGTTAAAAGCCCTTTCTAACTATGTGAGTTTGCACAGTCACTTAATTGCTTGGCCTCAATTTCCTCATCTGAAAAATGGGATAGCAGCAGTATAGCACAAGTTTATTGTGACAACTAAATGAAAAATGATGTAAAACACTTATTGTGATGACTAGTACATACCAAACACTCAGTGAATGCTTTATTATTACTGCTTTTATCATTATCATACTTGAAATGTATATAAGCTCAAGAGGAGAATAAAGATCCCACTCCCATGTTTGCTTGGAGACTTCAGTGAATAATGATTTAAGAAATGAGCTGGTTTCCACTGTAAGAATAATGGGGAGCAGAGATAACAGTGTCAGTGAGTTCCCAGGAATAGGGGTTTACACAGCCTATTCTAGGTCATAATGACTGATGACACATGGTGGAACTATTTAGTGGGGATGCAAAAGAAGCAGCTTAGGAAATAACTTTGGAAAGGGGCCAAAATGCCATGCTGAGGTCCATGGGTTTTCTACTATAGGACATAGGAAAATTGAGGTTTTTAATTTAGGGAATACTATAACTCAATCTGTGTCTTAGGAAAATCCCTCTAGCAGTATTTTAGAAGATAGAAGGGAAAAGTCTAATGGCTAGTGGCAGAATTACAAGGCTATAATAGCCCAAGTTGGAGAGGATGGCTACAATAAAACAATGGACTTGAAAAACATTTGAGAGATAGTTTGGGGTGTTCTATGGATAAGATTTAGGGATTTCTGTAGATGCAGAATATATCCCAGTTAGATTGCAAGCCACTTGAAGGCAGAAAAGATGCCTTTCTTCAAGGCGCCTAACTCAGTGGTGGACAGTCCTGGCTTTAATATGAATTACATATGTGAATCAGAAACTGGACCAAAATGCTTGTTTTCTCACTTCTAAAAATAAAGATAATAAGCATTACTTTGCTCACCTATCTGTGACAATCAAAATGATAACACATACATACTGAAACCATAAGGATTGATAAAATAATTTTATAATGGTTCTTAACATGTAGCTAATATCCTACAGTAACTCATGAATTCACTCGGGTAAATGGAAACCTACCGTGTCCCAGCACATATACAACAGATCATCTAAAGATGTTACAGCAGGCACCCAAATGGCATTAGTAATTCTCAAGGCATCTCAGCCATTCTAATGAATTGTTCCTGCACTGCAACCAGCCTGCTAATTATCACCTCTTTTTGCTTTCATTCATCTCTTTATTCCCACTGTTGTTGAGCTTGACTACCTCCATCAGAAAATGGTCAGGAAAAAAAAAGGAGATAGAATTCAGCTAGTAGGTTAGCTAAAACTAAACAGAGGAAAAAGGTAGAAGAAAAACTATTGCCAAGAATGAGGCTTCTTTAATTTTTAATGACTCACATCAGATCTAACACTAATTAGTAAAGACAAATGATTATCTAAGTACTTCCATACACAAAACATAAACTCATTCACACAAAAAACCAGTTTTGTTACTGTTTTTTGAATTCTAGGAAGAGGCAAAGAAGCACTCTCATCCTAAAAAGCATCTATTTTCAGAAGGGAATGTATAATACATTTCAGATAAGTAGTTCTAAAAGTTAACAGATTGGTTTCAATTTTTTCTTTGGTAATTCCTTTAATTCAAAATTCAGTTTTTTTGGGGGAAAGTTTTAGTAATGGCACATAGTACACATCAGATCTTATAGTTCTTTTGTTTTGTTTTATTTTTTCCAGTGCTGGGGATGGAACTCAGGGTCTTGTCCATGGTAGGCAAGGCAGTTTAATACTGAGCCACATACCAACTCCCTATAAGATTTTTAATGTTTTTCTTTCTTTTCTTTTCTTTTCTTTTAAGGTGAGCCAGGATATTTATGATTCCATGTTATATTCCCACAGTTTTAATATGCCAAATATAAACCTTTACCTCCTCTTTGAACATTCAAGTTACATGAATAAATAATCAACATTATGGTCTTGGGTAATTTCCCTAGAGGGTTACTGCTTAAGCAGAAATGAAGTTCATCTTTGATATGTATTAAAAGTCATAAGTGAAAACCCCAGGACACTCTTTCACAAATGCTTTTCTCCTGTTGACTTTCAACACATGAGAAACAATATAAACATGAGGCAAATCTGAGAGCCCTCTGAAGTCAACTCTGATGTTTTCTCTGATACCAGAAGTAAACTGGCTCTCAAGCTAACTTCTCATATGAATTTTCTGGTGAAAAATTTACCAGCAACCTCTGAATCAGCAGGAATACTCTCGGCCTTATCAACCAGTTACAATGCCCATGTTTTACTCACCCATACGTCCCAAACATCTAGAGTGCTGCTGGGGCCATGGCAGGGGCATGCAAACATCAGCTGATGAGTGAAGTAATAAACTACAAGGACCAACCTTCAAAAGCATTTCTTCATGTTGGGGATTATCAGAATCATAGGGCTCTCTGCGCAGCTTTTCCACATCTGCAATAAGATTTCTGTAGCCCACAATTTGCAGAAGGCAAGCCTGAAGAGAAATTCCCAGCCTAAGGTGTTCAAGAAGAGAAGAAATACACACAAAGAAAAACAAAACATGTATGTTTGGCATTTGTCCACTTGACATGAGGAAATAGATCTTTTCATATAAATATAATAGTCAGGAAATTGCTCAAATGGGATCCATTTAATAAAGGCACAAGTCTTAGTGAAGCTCTGCATGGATAGTTGTATAATCTGGTTAAATCTTTCTCTCATTCTGGCTTTTTCTTAAGATGAATAACAAATGTGGCTTAAAAAACAAGGCCACTCTTTATGAAAGTAAGATGTAGAAATACAGTAATAATAGGTTCTTAGAGATCATTTAAGGACCCTAGGTTGGTAAATCAGAATCATTTCTGAAGGATAGGTACAAAAGTGAGGTTGAGGATGGGGATTATGGGGAGGAAGGGAGAGAGAGGGAGAGAGACAGAGACAGACACTGCCTTCAGGGGGTTTGCAAAAGAAATTTTTCAAAATGAAATGAAGCAAAGTATCTGCTTGAGAATATTTCTGGTAGTACCAAGAGAGAAGCCACAGCCCTATAAGATTTCCTACCACATTCCGAGCACTCTACTTGTCTGAATACTTTTTTTTTAAAGCTGAAACAATTCTGCTTTGCATATTACCCATGGTTCAAATTCTGTCCTCTAAGCAAATTTATTTCTACCTTTCCCCTGCCATGACTACTTATTTTAAGACAGCAATTCTTTCTTCTAGTCTCATTTCCAGGGCTTAAAAATATCCCCTATTCCTTCAATTCCCTCTCATGGGACATGGTTTTCAGATACTTTACTGTCTTGCTCATTGTCTGCTCTGAATGCATACTATTTGATTAACATCCCCCTGAAAACATATCAATGGAACAGGAAACAGTCTGGAAAGCAAACACACAGAGGACCATCACTTCTTATCAGAATGTGCCATACGGTACAATGGACTCTCTAAGCAGTCACATAATATTTCAAGTTTATTAAACAGGTGACTAATCACAAAGATCTTTTCTGCATAGAAACTACTATCATATAAATTATTCTTATTCTCCCTGTACTTCTTTGATGGTATTTTAAAATCTGAAGGTAGTAATTCATGTTTATTAATTCTTGCTAAATTCTTTAGTCATGTACTTTTTTGGGGTTCAAAAATAGTTTAACACAAGTAATTTCACCTGATACTGTCCAATATATTTTTGCACCTACTTTACTCACTCACTTTGAACATTTTTGTTGTCATGGTGGTGGTGGTGGTCATTATAATCACCATAACAGTGACATCATCTTCTTCTTGGGGGTAAATGAGATGCATAGAGGTTAAATCTAAAATTGGGGGGAACAGGTCTTAAAGGATCATATGTATCTACTCCAAACACAGAGGGCCGTGTTGGACAACCCAGGAATACAAAGCTTAAAGTTGTGTGTACAATTAAATGTCCTTTATAATTACTTATTATCATAGCCCCCAAAGCTAGATATTTAAATTTAGGAAAGGGTAACCAGAAAATCACTTTAGCAGTCACCCAGAAAATCAGTGTAACAGAGAAGAGAGTTACTTTTGCTGGGAAGAAAAAAAAAATGGAAGAAATAAGAGAAGGGAACAAAGAAAGTCATTTAGATTTTTCTCTATAGTAATTTTTCATACCACCACAAGTAGCACTTAAAATGTAATTAGAACAAAGTGAGGTTACTAGTAGTAATAGCTTGATAAGTTAAAAAGTTTTCCCCATCTCTAACCTCCTATTTCTTTGTTTTCTCAGAAAAATACTTAGTATTTTATATCAGGTTTTGTCAATATAAGTCTGGGGAGAAAGGGTTTGGAATCCAGATTGAGATGTTAAAATAACAACAATAGCTGGGGATTTAGCTCAGTGGTTCTGCCACCTACCTTGCAAGTGCAAGGTGCCGAGTTCGAGTTCGTTCCCCGGTACCAAAACAAAACAACAAAAAAACCAATAACAATAACAACAAGCACTACTACTTATAGCTTTTCTTAAAGGAAATCAAAAGAATACATGTAAAAGAAATGTTTTTAAGTACAACTTACAAAACTTTGATAGAACAGATACAGAAAATATTTGCTGTCATATCTAATTCAATCTCTTAACTATGACTATAGGTTTAATATATTCCTGATGCCCGGTTATAGTCTTAAATTTTTCATTCAACCGAATTTAGAGTGAATTGCCTTCTTATCACTTGCCTAGAGTAAAATATATGTCAAAAGGTTTAAAAAAATACATTCACTGCATAATTGTATCAATCTTAATGACTGACTAAGGAAAAGGCAGCTGATTCGCTGAAATGACTTCAGAAGAATGCTGTGGAGACCAGAACCAAGTGGAGTTTTTGTGATGAACCGCTGGTCAGTTAGTACCTAGAATCCTTCCAAGAGACAGACCTATGCCAAGAATGCTATATAATTCCCTTCAACTCCAGCTCCCTGTCCTTGGGAATTAAAAGCCTTCCTGAGTGGTAACATCTGTTCTCATGCATGCAGATCTAAAAGACAGTTTGATAGCTACCAACCTAAGGCAGTCTTTAAATATATCTGCATTTGTAATTTATTCTACCCAATGTCCTTAGCCCCACATTTTACTGAAAAATTCCTGTACTCAATGGAACATATAAAGCTAAATTTAAATGTCATGAACATTGCCAAGTGCATTTTAACATTTCCAAGATGAGCAGAATAAATTATAAAGTTTTAAAGTCTTCATAGAAAAACCATCTCTTCCTCCCACACATGCCTGTCTTCTTGACAAGCAGGTAGGAACTGCCTCCAAGATTATCAGCCTGTCATGAAAGAATATTCATGAGAGAACTGAGGGAATATTCTAGATGGAGCAGAATCAGCTTAGGTGCATTTATGATTTGAACATTTACAGTTAATGTAAAACATTGGCATTACATAGAGCATTGATGAATGAGTTTCCTTTATTTCCTATTCCAGTATCAAGGGCATCCATCCCATTTCTTATATTCATTGCATTCTGGATGCATAAGCATACACCACAACTGCCATTTACAAACATGAAAAAGCACGGGTTTTTCTTTACTCTTCATCTGAAAGTCAAAAGCTGCAGATGATTATTTCAGGAAGAGAAGGAAGGAGAGCAAGAGAGAGAGTGAAACGGAGAAAGACTAATACTAAATATGTGGCTATGTGGCTTAGGTTCTACATTTCTCACATATGAAACATATTCTTACTGTGGATTTATGTCAGGGTTAATTTTTTTCAGTTCCATGATGTCTTCTATAGTTTTTTCAATGGCATCAGGGTGAACACTCACTGAAGTCTGCAACAGCTGGAAAACATGTTCCAATCAGTTCCCCATTTCATCAATGGCTTAAACAGTAGACAACTGGGATGGAGGCTACAAGAACTTGTTTGAGCTTCTATATGAAGATCTAAGCTAAAAGCAAACATTGCTTTAGTGTACTTGAATTCTAATGAATTTGACACTTTCACGTTTAGGGTAGGGATAATTAAGTTATTTAATTAAGTTATTTTCCTAATTAAAGTTATTTAATGCAGAGCAGACATACATAAGGTTTTGGTTTTATTTTTACTATTGTCTTCTGCTTCAAGCTACTTATGTTGCAATGTTAAATTTTCTTTTCCTTGCCCAATTTAATTCCCTTTGTTAATGGACATCATGTTTATACTGAAGAGTCAGGCACATGGGAAGCTAGCCTTAAGGATGTCAAAATTAAATACTAACAGAAAATTACCAAGAATCTTAAAAAAGAAAACATTGTTTTCTTTTATGAGGATGTTCAACTATGTGCTATAAAAGCTAACATAGTGGCTTCTTTGATTTTATTCGGAAATCTGAAACATAAAGCTAAATGGTTTGGATATTGAGAAAATACTAGAGAATGATGCTCCTATAGTCAAGGAATTTTTAATGATTTTGGAAGAGGTATTTTAAAAAGATTAATTTGCCTCCTGGCATGGTGGCACATGCCTATAATCTCAGCACTTAGGAGGCTGACAGAGAAGGATCACCAGTAGTTCAAGGCCAGCCTGAACTACATAAGTGAGACTCTGTGTCAAAAAACCCCAAACAATAAAGGGTTAATTCAACAATGAAGCAATACATCTGCCTAGAAATTCACATGTAAACTGTATATTGGCTTATTATGGACAAATGATTCTCTTTTCTCAGCTTGCATTAGTTTCTAGTCAATAATATATTTTTGTTTCTTAAAATGTTTACTTTTCATAATATAGGTATGCCTATGAAAAGTTGCTGAAAAAACAAGGAAATAATTTTACGTACCTTACTTTTTGAATCCCTCAGTGAAGTTTCTGTTAAAGTAATAAAAAAGTCATTCAAAATTTATCCTGTATAATTGGTTTAAAATTACTATACTGAAATATAAAATTGTATCCTCAATTCCACCAATTAGAAGGGCATCAAAAATTTGAGCCCAGCCTGGGCAACTTACAGAGAACTTGTCCCAAAGTAAAATTTTTTAAAAAATGCCTGGGGACATAGCTCTTTGATAGAGAACTTTTGCATTCAAGAGGCCCTAGATTTAATCCCCAGTATTGTAAAAATGAACAAACAAAACAACCCTGCATTGTGTTTATTTCTTTGTATCATGCTTACCGATCTTCATGGTTCTTGAAGCTCCAGGCTTAGTACTGTAACAGATTCGTTGCAGTTCACATCTTCCAGTTAGCTTCCTCATGACAAATTTCAGACAGCGCCACAAAAATTTACAGTAAAAATACAGGCACACCTGGATCAACATTCTGTGAAAAATAAAAGACAGCACCCTTCCAATAGAACTCTGGAAGAGAAGAGCAAGCAGCCACCACCAGCAAGACAAAAAGCCCAGAAAAAAATCAGAGGTTAGATTCTGAGATTTGCAATCATAATTTCTATTCCTGTGTTACTTCATTTACAGAAGCTACATTTACTATGACTGCACACAGCTCCAGAATGCCCCGTTCTAGTAAGTTTGATATTCCAGCAAACTGACAGGGAAGCACTGGAATCTTTTATTTCCCATCTTCACCTAAAACATCTTGGAAATAAACCAGTTCCTTGAAAACATCATCTTTTAATATTGTTTGTGCTAAAATTGCCTCTTCTTAAGCAGGGGGTGGAAAGTCCTATCCTCTTGCCTGCATGGACAGCCTCTCAGCTCTCCCTTGTTGTTTTCAAGTGCCATTTATTTATTAGCCACTGCCATACCTATTTGTTCTTTCCCTTCCACCCATCTCTCCCTGTCCTCTGCTCTCACTTAGGCACTGTGGTCCTCTGTAGGACTTGGCTGTGTGGCCACCTACCTTCTCTGCTAACTGGTCCTGACACTCCTTGCATTTGCTGGAAAGCCTCCCCATGGACTCAGGGACCTCTGATTCTCCTCAGAGGTGAAAGCATTCTCTGATTCAAACTTTTCAGAAACTCTACCTTTACAGAAGTCTGTTCTTGATTTTGCTAAAGAAAGTTTTCTTTACTGTACACCCTACCTCAGTCCAATAACATCTCAACGCACTTAGGAATTAGTGATCAGACTCAAAATGACTCAACCTTGAGACAAAGTGGGCCTGTCACCTAGAACTTACATTCAACCCACTGTCCCTTCACACTGTGATTTCTAGGAGGCAAAATTATTTTAATTACTTCTTATTGGTATCATTTCTAAAAATTTTTTTTTCTCAAACGTTCATTGATTCTCCCCAGCTCTTAAAGTAATGTGATCCAGGGTCATTTAGATCAATTAAAGCAGTTAATCAACACTTTCAACAATGTAATCTATTCCCCAAATGAATCAATACATTGGCTGTCTTTATTTGTTCAAATTACTCTGATGCTAATAGCTTAGACAAGATTGTGTTAAAAATTAAAATTTTAACAGTCCTATTTCAATAAAGACACAGGGTCTATATCTCATAAATGCTGAGGGAATGGAAAAAGATAAACAAAGCTGGTATGTAATACAATGGAACACTTTTATGGGAATAAAATTATGTCCTAGAATATCTAATAATATGAAAATGTCCATGATATGTTTATCAAGTAGAAAAAAAGTTACAAAGACATATGTATAGAATGACATATTTTTCCTTTAAAAAATAAAAAAATTAATAGTGATATTTAAACAAGGGTTAAAAAAGATAGGTCAGATACACAACAAAAATATCAGTAGTGGTATCACTAGATAATAAAGTTATCAGCAATTTTAATGTTTTATTAAGCATATTTTTTCTTCTATAATGTTTGTATTATTTTTTAAAAATGAAAGTTACAATGAAAATGAGTATGTATAAAATAACCACCAAAATCCAATATAAAAGTGCCTATAAATTTCTGTGTACTCAGTTACTATGAAATCAACCAAATTCTGCTGAAAGACAAAAAATTGATTTACTATACTGTAAAGTCTAACATTCAACTGTCCCAGTCAAATATGTTCTAAGATCTGTTAAGATTTAGGTTAACAGCTTCCAAAAAAAAGTAACCCTAAAAATAAATTTAGTGGAACATTTTAATTAGACAAGTGAGAGGAGTTATAAAATCTCAACTTGTTCTCTTGGAAAATGTTCATCATTTTCTGACTATTGGATAACTATGCCAGAAAAAAGATTTAGTGACATCTTTGTTAACTGGTCCCTAGCCAAATGGTAATGCTACTAATTATTGGGAGTCATTATCCTATTATAAATCCAAAGATAAAAGCTTTGCATATCTGTTTATGTGCAATTTTCTTTCTTTCTTTCCTTTTTTTTGACAGGATCTTGCTATGTAGTTTAGGCTGGCCTTGAACTCACTATGTAGCCCAGGCTGGCCTTGAGCTTGCAGCGATCCTTCTGCCTCAGCCTCCTGCCATGTGTAATTTTCCATCAAGTCAGCCTCATGTGGGCCAACACCTAAATGAAGGCACCTTTTAAATGTGTTTCAGGACTGTTGCACAGGTGGGACCACATTTATCAGGTTTTTGTAATACTAAATCTTCCTAGTGAAAAGGGTTCAGATGACTGTTTATGGAGGGCCATAGTCTGAGTCTTAAAAATCCCCCAAAGGCCCATGTGTTAAAGGCTTGGTTCCCAGAGAGGTGCTATTGAGGGCTACCTTTCAAGGGCCTAGCGGAAGCCCATCAGGTCTTGGGGGTGTGCCTTTTAAGGGAGCTGTGTGAACCCAGCCTTTCCTCATTCTCTTTTGCTCCCTGGCCATGAGGTAAATGATTTTGCTCTGCCAAGCACTTCTACCACATTGTGCTGCCTTGCTACAGGCCAAAAGCAATAGGGTCAACCCATCCAGAACTGGAACCTCCAGAACTGTGAACCAAAATAAATCTTTTCTCTTTCTAAGTTGATTATCTCAGTTATTTGTTACAGTAAGGGAAAGGTGACTAACACAGAGTGCATCTTTGTATATGCGTTACTTAGGGTACAAATTAAGCCACAGAATGTTTTTCCCATGACAAAGTCTATACAAAGATGTGTCTTGAGACTCAGAAATGCCAACCTAGCTGGCAGAGAGTGTTTTTATGTACAGTGATCTAGATCCCAACTATAATTTCTCCCACCAACCTCCTTGTATATAAGAAAATGCATGTGTTGTGGTTTTGCATCAAGGCAATTTTACATAAAAGGAGAAAAGAGATCCCATGCTCTGTTTGCTTTTATCTTTTCCTTTTTAAAACTCCCCTGGGGACGCTCATGCTGCCAAATATGGTGAACCCAGCAGAACTCCATACCGGGTGTTAGGGATGAAGCATCATTTCCAAGGGCTCACCATTCTGAATAGTATGACATCCCTCTCCCATACCTACAAAAACAATGTTACAAAGCATGAAAAAGAAATGCTCATTTAAATTATGAAATGACATTTATACACTGTTTACCCTCTGGAATTTCAAGGTCAGCAAACCTGATAATGCTATTTATTACCCAAAGTATAGTTTTCAAATTACCCTTACTTTTCTTTTCTTTCTTTCTTTTTTTTTTTTTTTTTGAGTCAGGGTCTCACTGTGCAGTCCAGCCTGGCCTCAAACTCGCTTGGCTCCTCCTGCCTCAGAATCCCCAGTGCTGGGATTACAGGTACACACCACCATGCCCAGCTGGCTCCCTTACTTTTCTAATGGGCGAACTTGCTGATAAATACTTCATAAAAGGCCATCTTGCTATGCTATAGGTAAATAAGCAGGTAGCTTCATAGCTAAGTATATTTTCTTGGTATGCTAATGCTATATTTTTCAATCCACATCATCAAATCAATGTATTGACAGATACACTTTATTTTTCATTTAGGTCATAAATCTGGTCCAGCAAGGGATGATCAGAGATGCAAACACCACAGTTACCCTCACTGTGGAAGTCTTATTTTGTTGACAGAAACAACACTCAACTTGCTTCCTCATGAAAGGACCAGATCAGCATAACCTCCATATACACAAGTCAGGATGACTCTACCAATACTTCCAGGAGCTCATGTCTTAAATCATTTGGACCTATGTTAGGCCCTAAATCATAAAGTTCATGGGAGAACTGCTGAAGGTCAAAAGCAGAACAATAAAAATAGTTAAATAGTTTGAGAGATTGTTAAATTTGTTTGGTATGTTTAACCTGAAAAAGAGAAACTTGGAAATAGACCTATAAATATTCAAGCTAATCAGTGGTGGGTTTAGGAAGGAAAGTAGAAAAAGGAAAGAAGGAAGATGGGAGGGGAGGAGAGGGAAGGGGGAATCTAAAATAAATTTAGATTTATTGTATCCTTTAATCTTTTTAATTTCCTTTGTTTTATGCCCTTATGTTTCTGTGTGCTTTCTCTGAGAGAAGGCATTTCAAATACCCCATGAGACAGATCTCATGTGCTTTCTTGTGCATAACTCTCATCCCATCATTCTGTTCCATAACCTCTCCACCACCTGAAGCCAGGTGATTGTAGTTCTTCTTGCCCTTTTCTGTCAACTTGAAACAGCAAATTAATAAAGGTGAGTTTTAACTGAGGCAATGTTTATTTGTTTTCTTCCTAATACTAGCTTAGCATTCTCAGTTCTGATGAAGGATGCTCAACTCACTACTAAGGTCTTAGAATTTTAAATTCTAATTATTAAATTCTGAAGATGAGGAGGAGAAAGCACTGATCATCATCTCCTATTTCTAGTCACTACATGCATAGGAAGCAGGTTTTTTGCATTTGTTTCAGCTTTTTGATTGTGTTCCAAAAAAAGTTGATGCCTTCCTAAGATGAATGTCTAGCTCAAGTCTGGGGAGAATCTGATTCAATCGTAAGGGCTACACATGTCCCATTTCCAATATTTTGTTACTGCCATTTATTAATATGCTGTTGCTGCCATTTATTAATATGCTGCAGAGTGAAGTTTATGGATGAGTTCACAGCAGTCTTCTTCCATAAAACAATTACGATCACGTTTATTATTTAATATTCATTCTCTAGCTTGAACCAGAATAGCCACCCAATGTAAATTATTCAAAATGAATCATTTCTCTGCCACCAAATAAAAGTGAGACTCTGTCTTGTGCTGCTTTGTTAGAGGAATCCATTCATCAGGGCTGGTGCCTCAGAAACAGGAAGTTCACCTAGGACTACTTAATGTAGCACCTCGCCTGAGGGTGCCGGGTATGGGTACCTGTAAGTGCAACTCTACTCCACCATCTTAAATTTGTGACTCTGGTGTCTTCTTTTGTAATAATAAGAGAAAAGTGACTTATTTTGAACAATTTCAATGAATGTGCTAATGAAAGTCAATTCTTGCTTGAAGAAATCCTGTAATAAATAAGAAGGACACTATTGGTGTGAAAACAGATGTACAAAAAACAAAAAACTTCCCACTTCTTGGCTCAAATCCAGTTTGCCAAATGAAATATTTTTTATCTAAATGGCCACAAAGAAGAGCAAGCTGCTCAATGTTTCCAGCACTACACACACTTTCTAAAATGACTTAAACTTTTTTTAGTTGTTCCATTTAAGTTCCTGATTAGAGGCACTGGCAATTAGGGAATTAATATATCAACAAGTGTGGCCTAGTAAGTAGGACCAACTCTATGATCAACTTTCTACCAAGAAGACAAACTGCAGGGGATGTGATACATGAACAAGAAATAGAACATCATACAAAGAAACAAGAGTTACTCTCCCACAGAGAAGGGGGAGATGCCAAGACCCTGCACCCAGGTAGAGTGAGACCCCATGTTCTTTCCCGTTATTTATCTGAAGAGATCACAATGCCTTCTGAAAAGCAAAAAGTAAGGGGTTTAATGGATAAGTATTATACATCAATTTTATTACAAATTCTATTGCTATAATAAAGGTCACTATCTTTATTTTCCAGGGAAGTTTGATCTGTGAGCTTAGAGAATAATAGGTGAACATGGGATAATTAAAATAATAAATCGTTTATTCTTTTCCATTCAAGGACAAAGAGACACAGGTTTATCTTAATTTGTTAGTGATGTCATTATTCAAATTAAAAATTTGATTCTTAAATACATTTATTTTACAAGATTTATTTTTAAAAATCAAACCTCTTTTGATTTTTGGATAATATTTATGAGCAAAAGCAGGACACATGTTACACACTGACATTTTAAAAATATTTAAATGTAATTTCAAATGTAAATTTTTATTGGTAAAGATTTTTTAAATAACCAAAACTAAATGAATATATAAATACTACATAGTTATCAAAGGGTAACATTAACACTCCATCATCCATTATAAGCTTCAAAATCTTCTACAGGACATAAGGAATGGGCCTGTTATTATTATAGATTTGTTGAATAATACAATTTTTAAAACTATAACCCCTCAGGTTAGAGAATACTATCAGAATTATAAATAAGTTAACTTTTGTCATGGTAAAGATCCAGAGGAAAGAGATCTGAAATGCATTGAGGAGAAAGTGGAAAAGATAACTGTTTACTGATTCCTTCAATGAAATGAACATAAACAAAGTAAAACAGTAATGTCATAAAGAAAGAAGAGTGGGTATTGTGGCAGTGGGAAAAGTGAATATGAACCAAGAAGTTAATTTCATCGCAAGTCATGTGACACCCTGTCCACAGGTCCTTACAGTCTAATAAGAAAAATGATAAGAAAAACAAAATGTTAAAAACCACGAGATAATTCTAGAGTTTCAGAGAGAGAGGGGAGATAAAGCACCCTCTTTGGAGACTGGACAGGAATGCTACCATGCGGTTGTTATTCAAGGAGGGCAAGAACTGCTTGGAAAATCAGCATGCCTTACTCATTTCAGAACGAAAGGGAAATTTCCAATAGACACAGAAGTGAAATTCAAAGCAACACTTATTGGATGTCCATGGCTTTTGTTGATTTATCTGTTACTCTGCAGGAGGGGATTAATAAACAGTGATGTGGCCAAAGAATTGGCCCTGAAAAGTTGAGGGGAAGCACAGGGTGGAAAGGATGCAGGTAAGAGAGCTATACAAGGACCCCATGCAAATGGCTCAGTGGCAACAAGCGGGCACCAGGGAGGTCACCTACAGGAAATTTCTTAGAAAAGATACAGGTTAACAGATTTTAACAAGAACATGGAGGCTGGGGATACTTGTAATCCTAGCACTTAGGAGGCTAAGGCAGGAAGATTGATTCAAGGCCAGTCTGGGCAACACAGAAAGCTCAAGTCCAGTTTGGAATATCTATGGAGATTGTCTTAGAAAACCAAAACCAAACCAAATCAAAGAAACAAACAAAAATAAAAGCATGGGAATAGTTTTTGTCTTAATGCAAGGAAAAATAATTAAAAATATATGTATGATGGTTGAGAGTGTGGTTCAATGGTAAACTGCTTGCCTAGGATGTGCAAGGGCCTGGGTTCAATCCCCAGCATTAAAATATACAGGTATAAGTACAGGTACAGGTACAGGTACAGATATGGAGATAGATATGTAGATACATACATGTGTTTTATATACATACAAACACACATACATACATATGTATGTGTGTATGTTCTAAAAAAGTGAAAACTATAGGTAACTGATAAAAATACTAGTCTAGAGTGAGAAAGGGATTTGGGTGCAAAAGTCACAATCCTTCCCTTTTTCAGAACTTCTACATCTTAATCTCAGTCAAGTGAAGCTAATTAAATTCTAGTTGGTGCTGAATGGAAAGTATGATTAGACAGGTTAGAAATAAAACTTGGAATCTTTTTCCCATTTGCAACTGTGAGCTGTGTGACTTTGAACAAATTACTTTGCTTCTTTCTCTAGGTCTTTGCTTTAACACTTGTAAGGTGATGAGATTTGACTAGATTTCTGGCTTTAAGCAAAAAGTAGACATGTGCTGGAAAAGAAAAAAAAGTTTGATTCTCCCTTCCCATTGTGGTTTACTCTGAATTGGGGTAAAAATGTTACCAAGTTTCTGAGTTGTTTTATGCTGTCTTATAAAGTACCCAAGCAGTGCCCCCAACTTTATCTTTGCAATTTATTTTTACCCATTCAAAACAGAGTCTACACCCAGGAAACTCAGACCACTTGTATTGTGGGACTTAATCATATTTTCTTTGCTTTGTTCACATCATCTTCTCCATCTCCCACAATGTGTATGTTTATTTAAAAATATTAAATTCCTAGGGGCCAGGGATTTAGCTCAGTGATTCCGGCGCCTGCCTTGCAAGCGGAAGGTCCCGAGTTTGATCCCTGGCACCAATAAATAAATAAATAAATAAATAAAATAAAAATAAAAATATTAAGGTCCCAAGAGTCTGAGGGTATAGACCAGTGGTAGAGCTCATGCTTAATATGTGGGAGGCTCTGGGTTTGATCCCCAGCACTGAAAAACAGCAACAAGTCTTAGTCTTCCTTTTCCCTCAATATCATCTCAATGAAGTTTTCCAAGAAAGATTACTTTGAAAGATGCATGGAACCTGCCTTGATCTCATTCCTCTTTACATCTTCTGTAGTTTTGTTTGTTTACCCCTCATGCCCTTACCATCCCTTACCAGGCATGTTTCTTTGGAGCTGATATCATCTCACATTCTTTTCTGTATCATCCACAAAAACTTGTCAGTGGGCATACCATGAGAGGGCGATATGATGCAGAAATTATGAGAAACAGGGCTGCATTTAAATATCTGTGGACCTTTGAGCAAGTTATTTAACTTTGCTAAGCTTCCTTGTCCTCCTCTATAAAATGGGCAATTAGGTCCTGCTTCATTATAATTGCTATAAAGAGAAAATAAAAATGATATAATATTGGCATTATTAGCAGTAAATGCTTACTGACTGAATCTGTGGATCTAGATGTTAGTCAAGTGTGAATGACTTACAAAATCCAATCTATAGTTATTACTGCAAATGGTAAGTCTTTCTATACCAAATCATAATAGTAAAGTACTTTTTTTCTCCCTTAATTGCTTCAAAGGTGGGATGGACAGAAAATTCTGCTGGGTTCTACACAGATCCTCCCACAAAGATTTGAGCCTGGCAGATGTTTTCCTCTCCTCATTTCATCCTCCTGCCCGAGGAGGAAAAAAATTAATGGGGTACAGAGTACAGAACCTGAGATTCAGAGGCTGGGACAATTGGTAGCAATTATTTATGTGGAATAACTTTAAAATTCGCTTTATTAGAATTTTCCAAAATCAATAATGTGATGATTCTTAAAAATATAATGTCAAAACAACCAAATCTTGCTGAGGGAATAGGTCTTCACTACAAGTCTTGGGTTCTCTGTATAATATGTATCAATGAATTAAAGTTAATAAAATAAATTATAAAATGAATCCTAAGGCTTAGTTTTATTTGGGGCTTTTAAAGTACCCCTTTTTCTGATCACACATAGGCATACTTTCTTGTCTATTTTATCCCATTTTCTTCTTATGCAGATCATGGCTACAGTCATATTGGGTAATGACGGGATACTTATCCAGTGTTCCATATCTACACTCAGTATAAAACACACCCTTTGGCTAGGTGTACTAATCTTGTAGCATTTATTTCTTATATCTTACATAATTATTTTAACAACATCAATATTTTCTCCATTGTTTTATGCTCTGAATAGTTATACTATTAATATATCTGATGGTGGTAGTGAGCTGGACCAGTTGGGTATTTCTATGGTTTGAACGTTTCCACCAACACTCAGGTTGAAATTTCATCCTCACTGTAAGGTATTAAAAGGTGGGACCAGGTCAAACCTTTCAGAGAGGTTAGGTTTTGAGTGCCTTGCTCTTATGAATGAATTAATTCATTCATGGATTAATGGGTTATTTTGAGAATAGATCTGTTATAAAAGCCAGTTTGGTGATCTTTCATGTGCCATGCCCTGTACTGTCTGGAACCCTACAGAGTCTCCAATAGCCCCTCCACCTTGAACCTTAGATGCTCCAGAACCCTGAGCTGAATAAACTTGTATTTCTAAATCACTTGATCTGAGATATTTTGTTATAGCAACAGAAAATGGACTAAGATAAGTATCATGCATCTTAAATGTAAAATAAAATTCATTTTTTTCCTGCAATCTGGTTTCTTTAGAATGGATATAAATTCATCTGGGGCCGAAAATGGAGCATTTCATTCTAGAACATCTCAGAAGTTGACAGATTAATCTCTCTGTGGGCTTTTAAATAATGTTGAATTCTTCACAGTAAAAGAATCAACTTCTCATTCTTCATAATGTATTTATTGAGCTCAAGAATCAACACCGGATTTATTCAGGCTATGTTTCATAACCTTCTCTTTGATTCAAATGAAAAGATTGCCAAGATTCTCCAACATCTGTGGGAATGGACTACAGGAAATAAAGGCAATCTAAATCTGATAGAATTTGTAAAACAGGATTATTACCTCCATGCCCTCTTGGCCTTCCAAATTCCATAAACACTGATATATATTAAGTTCAAATATTGTAACAATAAAGAAAGCATTACAAACAAAACTAAAATCAAAAACAATAGTCAAGATGGGTGATGACTGAGTCTCCTTTTATTATTTCAAAACCAATGGTCAATGAAGACCCTCAAGCCTTTTTCTTGATGTATAATTGATTATTGTAGCTTTTCCTTCACATAAATAATGTCAAATAATATTTATAAAATACATGTGCCAAGTTAAAAGAGAAAAATTAGAATACATATCTGGATATACTGGTTTCATTACCCTTGGTGCTAATCTGTGCAAAATTATAGTGGTAGATTCTCAGTGTACCCCTTCTTTTTCTTCTTTTGATACCAGGAATCGAACTCAGGACCTTGCTCTTGCCAGGCAGGCCTAGTGCCACTGAGCTAAATCCCAGGCCCTGTGTATCCATTCTAAATCATCATAAAATTGATTATAAAATATAACAATAATCTGTACTAAACACACTCATATACCTTCTCAATTAACGAGAAAAGTAACAAAAGCAAAAGGTACAATTTCTCCTAAAATGACTGGTTTTGAATCCACTCAAGTTTTTCTAATACAAATGAAACACTGAACAATTTAGTAGTATGAACTTCACCATTATCATCACCCCTTTTACAGAGGGGTGATCTTGACTTGCAAGCACCATCTAACGCTAAAGCTTTCTGTTAACATGAGTCTGCACCTAAAAGACCATGTTTACATTCAAGCTACAGTCATAAATACCAATTTCTTCATGAATGTATAAAGAGATAACATAATCACCATGGTAATCCAAAACATCAGGTCAAATACTTGGCTGTCAAATAGCTTAGTGATATTTCAAATAGCATTTTTTTACATAGCTAAGATAAACAGACAAGAGAGTATTCTGTACAAGAAAACAAATTCCAAAGCCTGGAGATGGTTTAATAGCGACCTCCTAACATATTTTCACAGTTCTAAGATACAGTAAGTATGAGAAACCAAAACAAAGCACAGTGAATCTCACACAAACCTAGCTATACCTCCAGGAATAATAATGGAATCAAAACCAGTGGGGAACAGAAAATCTTAAATTGCAGGCACCAAAAAAAAATCAAATTATTTCCTAAGAGAAACAAGACTGTTAAAAGATTTGCTTAGAGAAAAGCCAGAGCAACAAGAATGTGTAATAGAGATAGGTCACTATCTTGAGGAAAAGAAATCCAATCTTTGGGAAAATGTCTTGAATTTTCAAACATTCAAACTAAATTAATTTTGTTATATTTTAATGTGAAGTAAAATTTCTCTGGTAATATCACTATAGAAAAGTGAAATTAACTATAATTACAGGCTCAATGAAATGGCGTTCAAAACAAACAAGATCACCTACAACACACCAGTATTGGACATATTCAGTATAGGGAAGAGGTAATAAATAAAGATTTCAAAAACATCACTGAGGCAGAAGTACAGAAGCTTAAGACATATGTTTGACCAAAAGGGAACATTTTTAGATGCTGGTATAGATTAGTTAACCAAAATATAAATTAAAGGATATTTAAAATTATCTGAGGAAAATGAATTTTGCACAAATTGGATTAGTTGATTTCTTGACTGTTCATTCCTTCAATCTCACCATTCAGGCCAGAAGCATACCATAGAGATACCTGGGCTCAAAGTTGTCCAAAGTATGCATGCTTTTTGTGCCTGTGTTCTGCTGTGTTCATGTTCTCTTCTCTCTCAACATCAATATGCATATAAAGTTAGCAGAGGACTCTTTTGACCAAATTATTCTGGACCAAAATGTGAAACAGCAGACCTGATCACAGGATTCCAAATGATAATGAGAACTATTACCCTAATGAGCAAGAAAAGTCCTTCCTTTTACAGAGCTTATCCAGGAGCCCACAATCACTTACCTCAGGAAGTGCTTCATTGTGCCTTATGGATTATTCAGATATTATACAAACTGTACCAAGTAATTGCTTCCAAATTTGCCTTTGTCAAAGCAGGTGTAGGCTGTGGAAAGAAATTAGATATGTTTATTAATAAGGTGATTGGACACCCAAATCAAACATTTCTCCTTACTGTGGCAAGCAGACAACTGGCTACAGACCCAAAACACCATCAGTGGAACAGGCAATTAATTCAGTGGGTAGAGGTGAAAGCTACAGCCTTTCACTTTAAAATCATACAATTTGCCTGCCATTTTAAGCCACTTGCTGGAGGGAGTATTAGTTCATGAGCTTCAATAGTAAGCTTTCCCCCCCTATTTTGGGTATTATTACTGTACAGTATTTGTAGGAAAAATAAAAATGAAGAGTCATAAAAGTAACTATCCTGATTTCCAGACATCTAGCCATCTTAAACTTGGTGTTCTCAACCTTCTAGAATTACGACTCAAAAAGAACTAGAAACTGGGCCGGGGATTTAGCTCAGTGGTTCTGGCGCCTGCCTCACATGCACAAGGTCCTGAGTTTGATCCCCGGTACCAAAAATAAAAATTAAAAAAAAAAGAGCTAGAAACTTGTTCAACATCTCTGGCCATTAGAGAAATGCAAAATTAAAACAACACTGAGATTCCCTTTTACTCCAGAATGTATGGCCAATATCAAGAAATCAAATAATAAGAAATGCTGGAAAAGCTGTGGAGAAAAAAGAACTCTTCTACATTGTTGGTGGAAATATAAACTACTACAACCATTATGGAAATTAATATGGAGAGTCCTAAAAAAACTAAAAATAGAAATTCCATTTGACCTAGATATTCCTGAAACAGTTAAAGTCACCATATTTCACAAATACATGGATGCCCATGTTTATAGCAATGCAATTTATAATAGCTAAATCTTGGAAATGGCCTGTATGTTCATCAAAAGATGAACGGATGAAGAAAATGCAGTATTTATATACACTAGAGTACTACTGTGACACAAACAAGGATAAAGTTGAATCATTTGCAGGAAAATAGATATATCTTGAGACCATAATGTTAAGTGAAATAAATCAGACACACAAGCTCAAGTATTGCATGATTCCTCTTAAATGAGAAACTCAAATTAGAAATAAAGACAAGAATAAAATAGATAATAGGTAAGAGGGACATAGATCTTTTTCAAAGGGGAAGGGGATCAAGTGATGGAAAGAGGGGGAAGGGAGGGAAAGGAAAGGGGATGAAAACAAGAATTGAGATGTTTTATGTATATACTCCAATTCCACACTAGGAATGTAAACATTATGTACTGGAAACATGTACTAATAAAAATATGTAAAAATTTAAAAAGAACTAGAAACAACAGCTAATATCATTAAGTTAAAGTGCACCTATATGGGTTTTTTTTTTTTTTTTTTTTTTTTTTGGTACCGGGGATTGAACTCAGGACTTTGCACTTGTGAGGCAGGCGGTGGAACCACTGAGCTAAATCCCCGGCCAACACCTATATGCATGTACAAAAACATCAAATTGAACCCTATTAATAAATACAATTAACACATATTAATAAAAAAATTTAAAACAGTTGTTATAGGTCCAGGTACTCAAAACAAATAAATGATGCTCCTGGTTCCTTTATGGGGGGGGCAGGTGCTGTGAAGAGAACAGTGAGACTTTTGAACAGCACCTTTCAGTTTACAATTTGCTCTCATAAAGCCTATAATATCAGAGTTTTGGTCGTCTTCCTTCTGATAAGGAGGACACTAGGGGCAGCCTACACAGCAACAGGTTGGGATGAGATGAGACAGACTAGAGAAGAGAGTGGCTGAAAGCAATAGGTGAGAGAAGCTCTCTCCTGGGAGAAGAGACCATGGAACACAAGCTGCAATAACAGTATGAGGAACTGAGTATGTGGACAATGGTGCAATGCAGACATATAACCACCAACTAGAACAGCCCAGAAGTGGAGGAAACACAGCCCAAATAAAAGCCAGTCTCCAATGCTTATTTGTTTCTGCAATTATTCCATGCTTGCTTGGGAAGAAAATCTATACACCATCTTAAGACTGTACATAGTTGGTTGCTCCTGAGAAGAGAGGAAAATAAGAGGGGGAAAATAACCCTAAACATTTTGAGGGAGTTTTTCCTAAAATATACATGGAGCAAAATAAAGAAAAAAAATCTGGTCACTTTGGTTCATAGGAACATATATCACTCTTTGTACTTTTAACAATATGGATCCAAATTTTAATTTAATTTAGATAGTGTCCACCCAGCACATTGATTATGGTTTCTAATACATTCCACAATAAAGGGAGCCAGGCATCCTTGGAGGAATGGTTGATCTAGAGCAAGGGTAGACCAAAATGAATTTGAAGCTTCTTGAGGTGGCAGAAAGTGAGGATGTGCTCAAGACCACAAAATAAGTGTACAAACAAACACAGCAGCCAACTGAAAGAGTTTCCAATGGCCAAAGCTGGAACAATCTGACCAAAAAATAAAGTGGTATCGGATTACAGCCCTAAGTATAGTATAAATGTTCATGCTTCTACACTGATGTAAATGAACAAATGAATAAATAAATAGAGGAGAATATAAATTCCCATATACTAAAAAACCCCTCTGCCCTTCAGGGTGGCGAAATGTAACTCTTTACCTCTTACATGTAGGTAATGATTTCCTGAGTACAGAATGGAAATAGAGAAAAAAGATAGTTATAGCTAAAATAAGAAATTTCACAAATACTACCTCAGCCAGTTAATGACAGATAATATCACAAATCATATTGACAGCATATGTCTTACTTTTCTCATCACTGAGACAAAGTATCTGACACCCAAAGTGAAAGGAGGAAAGGTTTATTTGGCTCACAGTTTGTAGAGGTTTCAGTTCATATTTGGCTGGCTCCAAGACAGGGTGCCATGGCAGAGGAGAAACAGTTCATGGCAAGCAGAAGGCAGAAGGCAGCAAGGCAGCAAGCAGCAAGCAACCACAGGGACCCTTTCTGTCCCTTATATTCTTTCTACTCTACTCACCCTTGGGCAGCACTCACACCCAGGGTGAGCCTTCCCATTATCCACACCCAGAACTATTCCAAACCAATCAGTGGGCTAATTCAGAAATCACACACCCTTGATCCTGGCATCACACACTTAATCCCAGCATCACACATACTACATCCAGCCATCTCTAAAAAACTCCACCTATGATGACATCAGGCTTTGGGAGTGACATCTAGATATATCTAGACATCTAGATACAAGTCATAACAACATATAATTATGATATAATATGATATGAAATGATAAAAATGGTACTTTACCTCTGTGATCTTCTTCACCCAAACCTATAAACTAAGTTTAATCCTGAGAAAACAGACAAACCCCAGTTGGAGGGCATTCCACAAAATAGCTACCTAGTAATTCTCAACACTCCCACAAATCATTAAAAAAAGAAACAAACAAACAAAGAAAGTCTGAGAAACTTCTAAAGCCAAGAAGTATGTACATGAGATGTGATTACTAAATGTGTTATGGCATTCTTGACCAGATCTTGGGATAGAAAAATAACATAAAATAAAAACTAAGGAAATCTGAATGAAACATGGACTTTGGTTAATAGTAAGGGTCAATAATTGTCCATTCATTGTGGCAAATGTATTATATTAATATAAGATGTTAATAATATAGGGATCTAAGTACAAATATAAGGGAACTCTCTGTACAATTTTTGTAACTTCTCCATAAATCTAAACTATTCCAAAATAGAAAGTTTATTAAAATGTGTTAATACTAACTAGGCTCTAGAATTAGCAGAATGGGTACAGAATGAGCTAGAGGGGCATGGTTCTACTCTTCAGATTCAACAGTCTTGAGGGAGAAGAGAAAAGAAGATGATACAGAAAAGCAAATACGTCCTTAAACACAGTATTACAAGTGGAATTATATGCTGTGACTGAGAGCAGCAGAGGTGCTTATCCTGGATAGAGGGGATTGGGGCGTCCCCAGAGAGCACATGCAGAGCTCTTGGAGCAAAATTAAGCACAATGTGTATTGAAGAAAATGTTCAATATGACTTAGTGTGGTACTTAGTGAGAAGAACAGGTTAAAAACAATGATGGCAAGATAAAGAAAAAGTAAGTGTCAGGTTGTGGAAAGCTTTGTAAGGAATATTTGAAATTTGAATCTTATCCTATGAACAATGAGGAACTACTGAAAGTTTTCAAGATGAGATATGACATGGTTAGATTTCTAGTTTAAAAATATCACATGGTTCCTCTTATATGAGAATCCCAAAGCATACATGAGTTAAAGAGCAAAACAAAAAATAGATAATAGGACACAGGGAGATGGATCTTTTGCAAAGGGAAATGGGATGAAGAGATGGCAGGAGAGGGAGGGAGGGAAGGGGAAAGGAATGAAAAAAGAATTAAGATGTGTTATGTATATATACCAACCCCCACAATTAATGTTATCATCATGTACTGCAAACATGCATTAATGAAAATTTATATATAATATATATGTTGGATTGTAGCATAAAGAGTAAATCACATTATGTGAATTATACGTAGGAACATTTAAACTCTTGTTACAATAATAATAAATAAAATAAATTTTGTTACAATAACTGAGACAAAGATAACATCAAGATAGAGCAATGGGAGAGACAGTATGTGAAGGATTTAAGAGATATTTAGAGGGTAGAATTGTTAGGACTTTTGTTAATTGGCTGGTAAAAGAAAATGAGTCAAATGTGCCCATGTTTATGGATGGCAATTGAATAGACAGTGTAACTGTTCATTAAGGTATGTCATTGGAGAGACAGATTTGGACAGTCTGGATAAGCAGGAGAGTTTGGGGACATTTTAAGTTTTCAGGGCCAAGTGGAAGGAGAACAATCCAGGTTAGAAACAAATATCTGGGCTTCATCGCATATAAGTAGTAATTAAAACCAGCCCAGAAGGAATTACTAAATAAGTAGCATATACTTGTTCATTATGATGATTCTGTCATTAAGGAAAGATTAAATTAGAATTCTCATATCATTGAGGTAGTGAAGAATGGATTACATTTTAAGATTTTATCAGAATTAAAAATTTACCCTTAAATGGTTCAATTTCAATTAACTAGAAATTGGTTTACTTGAAAAGTTTCATTTTATAATGATGTAGGATAAGTGAAATCACACAATACTAAAGCTTTTATTTTAAAAAGTTAAAGCTTCTTTTTCTATATATAATAGCTCCTGAATTTAGTCATTGAAAGAACCCTCTCAAATGCTCATGTGCCCAGCCTTCTGCTGAAAATGAAACATGATTTAAGACTATGAGAAAACATTTGGCAAATGTGGCAAGGAGTGACCATAGTGGTGATGAGCAGAAGTTTTGAAGAGAGAGTTTATATCTCAGTTCCCACTCCCCAACAGGTAGCCTTAGACAAACTGCTTAACTTAAGGGTTAAAAAGGGAGAGTAATGATAACTACCTTGTAAGGTTGTTCTAAGGCTTAAATGAGCCAAAGTGTGTAAGGTGCTTAGTATTCACCTTCCATACTGTTGTAGGTATGTAATGGGCACTCCATGAGGGGGTACTCACTGGTCTTATTGACATTATTATTGTATTCTTCTTTAAAGTAAAAATCATCTTGTCAAAAATCACTCAGGAGATTATTAAAATACACTTTGGCAAGAGATGTGACCTGAACTGGAACAACCAGAAGGTGGCATTAACTGAACTTACTGATTAGATGGGAAAGGAGAAGGAAAGGAAATAGCCATTAGTTTTAATTATCTGTTCTCCAAACAGGAAATAAAGACAACAATTAGATCTAATTTATCTGTCCCCCAAAGGGGAAACACCAAAAATGGATTCGGATAGTAGAAGAAAGCCAGTGAGAATGCTATTTAATCCGGGCTCCCTGGGAACTCATTACATAATTTGCTAAATGTTTTATTTAGAAAAATGAAAAAATTTGTGTGCTTTAAATTATTGTTTATTTATTTATGTTTTAAAGAATGCACACTAGTTAATGTCCTATTTTCTGTTAAACAATCTGTGTTATAACAATCACAGTTGGTATGCAGTATATGATACTCTGAGCCACTATTGCTAAAAATGCTCGTTGAGCTGTCTTTACATGTAGGGTACTGAGTTAATCTATTCCTTTGTACCAATCTACCTTTGTGGCCAAATTAGCATTTCCCAAGGGACTGAACAGGGCCTAAGGATGAGGAAAATTTAAGTTTTCTTCTCATCTGTGCAGTACTCTAACAATAATGTGGTCACAATTGAGTTCTCGAGTATTTTTATGCACCAACCCATTAACTTGGTTAAATGTAAGTTAATTACCTGGTTTATATCTGTTTCACTAATTGAAAAATATAGATATTAAATTCTGCTTAACTCAGGAAAAAGTTCACCATTTTTCTGGTTAGACTTTAATGCCACTTGTTTCATAAGACTCAAGGAAAATATGAAAGCTGCTGTGTGCATTGTCTTTTCCTTATTAATTTCTCTCTAGAGGCATTTTATCCTACCTGGAAATTAGAATTATCTTCTATATTAAAAATATTTTTTTTCAGTAGTGGTGATTGTACTCAGGACCTTCACACTGAGCTACATCTCTAGCCACTTAAAAAAATATTTTGATACAGGGTCTTGCTAAGTCGCTGAACTGCCAATCTTCTTGCCTTAGGCTTGCAGAGTGCTCGGATTACATGTGTGTACCACAATATCTGACTTATTTTCTATATTTTAAACCTCTATATTGTCAAAGAATAATATTTTATGTTTCTTTCCCAGGGTGCACGTATGGCAGTCCAAATGACTGGCACACTGAATACATGTGTCAAAATGAATATTATATACTTTTAGAATAATACACTTCAACAGCATCAATCAATCAATCACTAATATTTCTTTTTTTTGGTACTGGGGATTGAACTCAATCAGGACCTTGCACTTGCAAGGCAGGCGGCGGCACCACTGAGCTAAATCCCCGGCCCAATCAATAATATTTCTAATAAAATAACCCAACCCCATAAATAAACTGAAAGAAAAAACATCTATGGATCTTATTTTAATCAAAATAAAAGAATATAAATATAATCCTGGGTTTCCTTAACTCTATCAGAGTAGTATAGTGATTTCTTTCCATGTGTACAGAGACATTGCCCTAACTCATCAAAAGGGAAGGATCAAATGATTTTGCTTGCCAGATCAAACAGCCGTAGAGATCAGTTGACACTTGGGTTCTGGGCTGTGGGATTATCTGCCTCTTTTTTATTTTTTCCCCCAGCTGAGAGGAAAGAGACACCAGTGAGTGGTCTGCTACTTCTGAAAATTCATCCTCTTTCCAGACTTCAGGGGACTTGCCCTGTCTCCTTTGAGCAAGAAACCTGTACCCTGAGGCTCTTTTTAAAGCACCATGGGGTCACCCTAACTCCTAGAAGTCCACCTATCTATTGTACACCCCAGGAAATAAATTAGAGACTCAACTAGAGAGAACAGAACACCTTTCTTTAAAATCTTAATCCCTACATGAGATGAAAAGAGCTATTTTCTAGGTAGCTTTTCAAATTCTAACTGTATCCTCTGCAAAGAAGTGATTGTGGATAAAAGTCAGGCCACAAAGTAAATACTGTTGCATTTGATATTCTGCCTAATAAAGATTATCCTAGTTTAAAAAAAATGCATAGAACACATTTAAAGTTTGTTCCAGGTATGCTTGCTAGGTAACTTGCTTCCCCATTTGATCCCCTTTTAAATAATATTACCTAAGTGACTATACTTGTAATCTTATTGGTTGACCATAGTTTTGTCCCACCTTATACCCACCTTGTAATTTTCCGTTGGATCAATATTACCTAAGCGATTACACTTGCAATCTTATTAGTTGACTATAGTTTTGTCCCACCTTATACCTGCCTCATCTCATGGTTTTGCTCTATAAAACTACCTTGAGAAGTGGAGTCCCCTCCGGAGGCAATCCACTTTCCAGACCCCCTTCTGTCTCTCTTAAAGAGAAGCTATGTTTCTCTCAATAAAGCCTTCCTACTCTTAAAAACAAAAACAAACAAACAAAAAACATTTAAAAATAAAACTGAAATTAAGCCTTAGTTTAAGGTTTTATAAAATTAATAAGAGTTAATACTTAGATAGTATTTGCTATTTGCCAGGTAATATTTTGCAGACTTGACTTGTATTAACTCAATATTATCCATTTTGTGAAGTCAGTAATAATTATGTGGCAGTAAGGGTGGAGTTTCAATTTGATTGGCTTTGGGATCCACCCCGGGGATTGGTAGAGCACACTTGTAGGTGTGTCTGGGTGAGGCATGGAGAGTGACCTTGGAGTCTATGTCTGGTCCTTGACACTTCCTCTCCAGCACTGTTGCCCTGCTCTTCTTCCTGGCTGCCATAAGGTGAGCAGCTTTCTTCTGCCATGCCATTTTTGCCTTGGAACCAGCTGATCATGGAATGAATTCTTCCAGACTGTGAAACAAAGTAAGTTTCTCCTCCTTTAAATTGTGGGTGTCAAGTACTATATCCAGTAATGGGAAAGCTTACTAATTTGAGTTATTATTGCCATTTTGTAGCTGAAAAATTTGAGGCACAGAGACAGTAAGGAAATTTCCAAAGTTACACAGCTAGAATGTGACAGGAATGAGCTCCTGAGGCAGTGCTACTAATCACTCTCTTTGCTACCTCTAGAGACCACTGAGGGAAAATCTGAGATGACGTAAAAGAGAATGCATAGTGTATTCAAATTAAACTAAACCATAGAGTTTGGGATAGTCAAGGCCTGGGTGTACACGTGCACCTCAAAACTTATCAGCATTCCTCTGGGAGCTTCTTGGCACACTTTCGCTGGATAACTCTTACTTCCAGGAACTAAATACCTAGTCTAATACATAGTATGTATTTATGGCCCTTGTAGAATACAGTGAGATCATAATGGCCATATCCCTCAGTCATTCAGTCAGTCAGGTAGAGATGTGGGAATCTAGCAGAGGCAGATATAAGCTTCTCTTTTATCCAGTCCCCTTTCATAGATAGCTTTGTCTAGGTGGAGTAGATAAAATGGAGGAGAAAGGCAAGTATTCAGGTAAGGGCCCAAATAAAACAAGCAGGTACCTAAAGCCAATGAAGTTTTAAAGTGTGATTAATTTGGTTCACAGCTCCCATTAATTCACTATTTTCTACAAGTATGCAAGCTCATGATGACTTTCAACAAACTAGAAAAAGTTCTCCAAAACAGTTCTGCCAGGAGGAAGCATATCTGTATGGGAACACCAGGCCAGGGCACAGATGGTTCATGGATAAGAAGTACTTGGTAAATGCCACCCACCTAAGGGGCTGGGCTCTGGATGACCCAGAACACACACAACAAAAAGGTGTCAGTCATAAATTATATCAGCTTAGCATCAGATTCAGACTCGGTGTGTAAAGTGGACTGAATTAGCAAATTCAGATAATGACTATGTTTTCTTTTTGGTTCACATCTCATCAAATCCTAAGTAGTAGTGTGTCTATGCAAGGAAAAAATGGATGGATAGATGAGGGATTCGTGGTCTTCAAAGGATACATGTAGTGCAATAAAACTTAATCAAAGGAAACAAAAAGAGAAAGAAGGGAAGGAACAGGTAAGGAAAAGAAGGGAAGAAAAGAATTTTCTAAGGTTATAAGCATTTGAAACATATATAAAATATAATTTTTACCTTCATACTGGTATGGATATGAACAGAGAAAGCAAGAAATATGAAAAATTACCATTCCAGAGAAATGAAAATCTTTCAGAGTGTTCATTTACAGTCCACACATGCTACTCAGTATATCATATTAGAGGTATAATGCTTGTGCATTATGATCTCCCTGAGGCCACATTCCAGTACCCTCCTTTCCTCCTCTGGTAATTAGCTTGAAAAGATGGTCTGCTGACAAGCACTAAAGTGTCAACTAAGGTTTTTCTCTTCTTTGGAAATAAAACATTTATCCTGTATTTATGATTGCAATGGAAGCCCATGTTGGCTACAGAAATCAAGGCTGCCTGTAAATGTTTTATTATCTGCTTCAAAAGTACAGTGGTTTTCTGGCTTTCTCTCTGGTCATCTGCATCCATGCACAATTTTCATGGAGGTAGGAAAGGGTGGGAGGAACAAGGTTGTGAAGTTTGTTTCTGATCTACAAAAGAATAAGAGAATTTAAATATTTAATTTGATATAGAAATAATTTTGTATGTTCTCAATTATTTCATTTTTAAAAATTAAAGTACTAGAAGTCACAATGAAAGAATGGTAAACTTAACATTTGGATAAAAATTAAATGGACAACAATTTTGCTACTAAAACCTGATGCTTTTTGCAAAATTTTTATGTTCATGTAATCAGAATATAGTGACGGCATTCATCTAAAAACATCTGACAGAAAAGTTCATGACTTAAGGGCAAGCAGGGTTCCCTTATGGAACTGTAACCCTGACCACACAAAAGAGGTAATAGCATTCATTTTTGAGGAGATGATTAAGTGGAGCTTTTGCATCAACACTTATTACAAAACAAAAAGTAGTTTTCAACTCACTTTAGAGCAATAATTATGCACAGCTTGACAGATGATCGCTGAGAGATTTACAGTGTCAAATTGAACACTGAATATTTATTTAATCAAAAATAGTAATATTGAATTGAGGAAGAAAAATGTGTATAAGGGAGACAGGGTAAGTATGAGAGGCAAATATTTAGTTCTATAGCAGAAAATGATACTCTTAAAATACTGAAAAAAACCAGTCAGTATAAAGTTATTTTGAAGTAAGGTGGAATATACAAGAAGAAATGGTTCATGAAAACTACAGTGAATGTTCTTGAGAAAAACATCTGGAGGTCAGTTGGAGCAGGATATGAGGACTTCTGTTTTTCTAGTACAAATCTTGTAGTACTATGATGTTTTAAATGATGTGAAAGTGTTACTTTGATATAAACAAAAGCTTAAATTTTAAAAAAAGCCACAGGTGGTGTACTTCCAGCCCAGTCAGGGGCACTAGTCCTTGAGATCTAGTAACATTAAATAAATAATGTTTATTATTGCTTATAATAAATAAATTAAAAATATAATAACGTTAAACTACACTTTTAAAATAGAAAATGAAGAAACTTAAGGAAGTAGAACATTGTCTCAACATGTGGATATTGAAAAACCCAAGCTACTTCTATAACTGTATCCAACCAGGCCACATGTTGTAGGCCTCTGTTGGATTTCACATAGGTAAGTTCACAAGAAATACTTAGTAAGAATATGGAAGAGTTTGAGTTAACAAATGTCGACATAATTCAATGTGATATATGTTCATTAGCTACCAGAATGTTCAAGTCATTTGATACAGTAATTATGAATCTTCCTTTTGGGACCAAAAATAATAAAGGGACAGAGATGGATTTTTCTGGAGAATAGATTGAAAGTGACAAGAATATTCTCAACACAAATTCTCACTGAGAGAACATATTCTAGAGAAAGCCACAGAATGAAAAATCAAGATGTATATTAATAAAGAAATTTGATATTGTCTTTCATCATCATACAAATTTCATGAAAAGAAATTAGTAGACATTGAAGTGGACTTAATTCAATTTTCATTTTTAAAAACCTCCATAGGCAAATAGAGCTTAAAACCAAATTAAAATCAATAAAAATTTTGTTTACTAAAAAAGTCACATAAATTATAAGTAGTTTCTCCAGGCATTTAATAATATATGATGTTGTGATCATGTATTTTTAAAAATTCTTATTTCATATTTACAAAGGAAATGTTACAGTGCCAAGGATTTGCTTTAAAATAAAATGGGTGGCTAGAGGGTATGATTAACGACCAAATAGCACTGGTCATTAGTTGACCATTTTTGAGTATTCCGATCCACTATACTATTCTCTTTACTTTTGTATACATACATAAAAGCTTCCAAATAAAAAGTTAACAAAAAATGGTGTTATCCACAAAACTGAAAATAATTGCAAGGATGTTAGCATTTTTTTAAACAATCAAGCAAGGCTACAATGATTCGCACCTGAATTTGTTTACAACAGAAGCTGGAGGTAAATATATTACTTTTTAATAGCTTTAGGAGGCTATGAAACAACAATAAAAAAGAGATTTGATGCTTTACTCATGTCATTTCCATGATAACTTAGTTCTCTTAGGGTCTCTGAACTCTCTAGGCTAGAGGGTTCTGTTACGCACAGTCATTATTTAAATGACAATGAGTTTTGTTTTGTTTTGTACTGGGGATCGAACTCAGGACTTTGCACTTGCGAGGCAGGTGGCAGTGACAATGAGTTTTTTACTTAGTGGTACAAAATGTAACAGTGTCCTGTATATCAAAGACATCTTTAGGTTCAGTGAAAAATAGATGAGTTGAGCAGAAAAAAGTGGCAATTGAAATATGACACTCTAACAATATTTCCTAATTTTACAAATGTTAAAATGAAAGGAAAAATATGCCTCTTGGAATTCAAGAACCACAATATTTATTTTCCTGAAAAAAATATCCTTTCTTATTCCAACCTGTCATCTTCATACTGCTCTTATCCCTACCTCCTCCTCTTTATTCCCATGTCACTACTTTGAAAATACCAGCTTTGTACATCTCTCTCTTTCTGTCCAGTGCCAAGCAAGGTGCCTTAATTTATAAATACTCACAGAATGAATAAATATTTCCTTTTGTGCCTTTTAGAGTACTGTGTACTCAGTAGGTACTAATAACTAATATACCTCTATAAACAGGGACTTAAACCCTGTACTAGTCAGGATTTATTATTTCAAGAAACAGAAACAGAAACTAGCTCTGCTTTTTGATGCAGGAAAGGAATCTGTCCTAAAGACAAACCCCAGAATGTCTAGGTGGGCTAGGAAACTAGATTTGAAGGATATGTAACCAAAAATAATGCTTAAAATGATGACACAGAGCCAGCTAGTAAAGACATCTCTACCGCTGCCACCAGGTACAGACTAGTACTGTCCCCACTCAGCCACCAGCCTTGGTCAAAGGTCATTAGTGACTGAAACATTGCCACTGAGGCAGAGTTTGGATCATGGGCCCAGCCAGGTCTGTGGTGCAGAAATGACAGGGAACTTTGACTGGCACTTTCAGCTCCTATGATGGGGAGTGGACTCTGCCTCATGATGTCGGAGAGCTCTTGTGAGGGCTAATTCTATGTGTCAAGCTGCCTGGGCCACAGAGAGCCCAGATAAGATGTTATTTCTGGAGGTACCTGTTGTTAGGGTGTTTTTGTCTGAGTTCAGCACTGGAGCCAGTGGGCTCCCGTCCCTAATGTGATGGCATCATCTAACCCGTTGTGGGCCTGAATAGAACAAAAAGGGGGAGGAAGGAGGAATTAGCCCCTTTCCTGTGGGCTGGGACACTAGTCTTTTCTTGCCCTTGAACTGGACTTTCACCACCCACTTTCCTGGCTATCCAGGTTTGCAGACTGTGTATCATGGAACTTCACAGCTGCTGTACTCAAATGTGCCAATTCTTCAAAATAAATCTCTTCATATACCATATAGTATGCTAAATATACCAGTGTTTAGAAGGAATAACAAGTCAGTATCAGATGTCAGTGTTTAAAAGGAATAACAAGTGTCAACTCTACATCACAAATAACTTTGAAAGCCAAAACATAACACAGAGTGGTGACAGAATACACACATTGTACACTCAGAGTGAATAAGGCTCATTTGTCATCTTTGATTAGGTATACTATGCAATTTTAGAACTAGACACATGTCTATTTTATGGCTATTTAGAAACAATCATTTGGAAATAACAATTTTAAATATCATCTTAGATAATTAAAGAATATCTGGAACTAGCTCTTTAACCTAGTGGTAGTCACAGAGTAGATGTACTTATTTTAAGTTATGATGGATTAACTGCCTAAGGAATAATTAAGTGGAAAATTATGTCATATATTCATTATAAATTGAAGAAAGAAGATAAAATAGCTATCTGCTACATTTATGTTACTAAGCTGAATTAGTCATAGGCAGATTCATGTGTATGTGCCTGGAAACTCAATTTAAACAGCATGATCAGATTTAGGAGGTGCTTTTACAGTCATCTGAGCCAACATCCTTTTCAGTAAAGGCATGCTCTCTTATTACATCTTTGACAAGTGGCTCCAAGCACATCACATTATTTACAGTATGTTATAATTTTCATTTCTGATCTTCTTTGATCTGGCCTTTATTCATCTATGAAACTAACATACAGTAATAATTTATAGCAATAATTTCTTCTTTACTGTTACCTAAAATTCAAGTAAACTAAAAATTTTTTCACAGCCCAGCTTTTGGCGAACTAGGACTTTCCACACCCTGTTCTTGTCAACTGATATTAGAACCTAATATAATCTTAGTTTCAGTTTTTGCTCAAATTTAATCCTGATTGTTATCCAAATCCACTTTTTTTTTTAGCTTTTCATGATAATCTATGTATATTTGGATCATGGATAAAATTGTAGAAATGTTATGGTCCAAGTAAGGAAACCTAAAACAGGACCACAAAAATCATCATCCTACTTTTTCTTTAACTTTGTTTTAAAATAGGGTATCGCTATGTAGTCCAGACTGGCTTTGAACTCTCAATACTACCTCAGCCTCCCCAGGGCTGGATAACTACAGGTGTGTGCCACCACTCCCAGTTTAGAAATCACCTCCTATGTTGGCTTCCACATATATCCCAGACCTCATTTGTGCATCTCACCTGCAAAAATTATTCAAGAGCCTGGTTAAGCTGGGCATGGTGATGAGGCTGAAGTACAAGGATTGCAAGTTCAAACTCAGCCTAGGAAACTTCATGACTTAGAGAGACCCTGTTTGAAAATAAAAGATAAAGGGGCTAGGAATGTACCTCAGTGGGAAAGCTTTGGGCTCAATCCACAGTAACAAAACAAAACAAAACAGCCTGGTTAACAGCTGTCCCAGAGGAATTGTGTATGTGTAAACCTTATGGGGTTGGCTCTGTTTTTAATACTCTAAGCTATCTACAATTTAACAGAATAGTGAAATATTTGGTACATTACAGAACTCTTTAGAGAAGCAAAGACTATATAACTCACTCCATCTATTTTATAAGTCTTGATATTCATTCACTGGATTCACACATAGTGCTACATACACCTTACACATGAGACAAAATATGAAGTAAAAAATTCTGTTAGGTGTTTTAAAATTATGACTAATGGTCTACGTAATATGCATTTTAATTAAAATACTTTGATAAATATTTAACATTTTAAAAGAAAGGACAATTAAACATCCAAATGATCAATTATTTACATTTTTTGCTAATTTAAATGGATTCTCAGGCAAAAGACTGTGTGAAATTAAAATTTAAGTAGTCTACTGGAATACAGACTCTTTGAAAATATAGTCTCCATATTCTAAAGGGTAGAATATTCTCATGCCTCTTTTAAAGGCAAAAGGATGAAATGTAGTTGGATAGTAAATTCATTCCAGAGATTGACTAACACTTTAAATATTTATAATGCCAACTGGTGAAGTAAAAAAGATTTAGGCAACAGAGTTCATGTCATTGATTATATCAGTTTTAAAAGACAACCCCACAAAACAGCTGTGGGACAAACAAATCATTTCATCATGAATGAAACCTTCAAAACATATGGCAGCTTTTCACCAAATACTTGCACAATGAAAAACAGGAAAGAGAGTTATAATGGCTGAAATAAACTCTTAACACTAAGCATTTTAATTAATCAAATCCTAATCCCAATAATTAAAATGGAAACTATGTTTAAAAACTATGTAAAGAACTTTGAGTCTGCAGTCATTAGCTTGCTCAACACTGATTTTTAAAAGCGGCTTAATGAGCTCTCCTTAGGCATTTATTACAATCATTGTGCTTTGCACCAAAAATGCAAAAAAGATGAATCTATAAATTTTTTCAATGGCATCTGAAACACACAACCTTTATATGAATTGTCTAATTTTGTTCAGCATAAAGCTATTCATCTCTTAGAATCATAGCAATACTTCAGTTTTATTCTATACACATAGAGATTGGTATTGGCACAATATCATAACTTTTTAGCATGCATGTCTTCCATTTCACAGCACAGAAACACAGAAACGGATATAAAATATGTTGTGAATCGTCCATTGTTAGTCTAAGTGAGCTGGAAGATTAAAAGTTCCTGGTATGCAAGAACATAGTGTCTTCACAATGTTTAAATTCACAGTGTTTACCAAAAATTTATGATGTAAATTGAGCCCACAGTTTCAGTTATGGCTTTGCCCATGTGATAGTCCACATTAGCTGTCATTAGAGATGACTGCAATAGATCTTGTATTTAATAAGCCATTTCAATATGAAACCTCACTGTAAACAAAACCTAAAATCTAATTGCCTTAAAATTTTAGCAACTTCAATATATTCTCAATCACTTTTTTTCTCATGTACTATCAAAATTACTAGGCAGGATGTGTTTGGCAGACACTTTAAAGAAGAACAGTACAAATACTTGAACGGAACTGTTTTATGCTCTGTTTTAAAGGAGAATTATTTGAAAAGAAAGACTAGTAAACTACTTCATTACACATTTTTGCATGGGATGATTTCTATAATATTAAGAATTATTGTAAAATATGAAATGGAAACTTAACTACACAGTTGGATATTCAAATATATGAGGCACTTCTGAAGGATGGTCTCTAAAATAACTACATTTGTTGACAAAAGTACAATCTAGAATGGTGGTCTATTATCAGTTGTCAGAGTTTTGCCAATTGGAATATTTAGGAAATGAGTAACTTCTCTACATGGACTGCATTGGTTTGATCTTCATCTTCCCTGCTGATCAATAGAGAAAGTATTCGCTAGCTCTTTAAAGACACAAATGTATATGGTGCACTACTGTTTTGGAGTTAACTGCATTTAGAACATTCTAAGTAGGTACTTTCTGATACTACAAGCATATGGTCATTTTCACACAGTTCCTTTAATATAAGATGTACATTCTTTCCATCATCAGAATCTGCTTCCTTAAAGATAGCTCAGCCAAATCAGAAAATCACAGCAACTTAAAGTATTTTCCTACTTAAAGTAACAGATTTGCCAAAATCAAAAATATCTGCTTATTTCAGGAATTTGTGCCAGAAACAACTGAACATTGATCAGCATCTCAAACATTACATTTAAATATCTACTTTTATATAAAAGTAAAACTTTAAAATAATATGTATTCCAATGTTGGGTCCTGATGATTTTTTACTGGAGGTGACTAGGATAGTGGTGGAATAGTGAAGAGTACTCGGGGTGTCAGTTAAAAAGTGATCAATTGCTTTTCAAAAAGGAAATGAGATGCATTCACCCAAGTACCATTTGCCAGTCTCTGTACTTGTCCCTTTGATCTTCCTCTTCTATTATCATCAACTATTTAAAAATCTTTCTTTTAGATTCCTTTCTCATTTCTCTCATTCTCAGGAGGCCACCCTGTCTTTTGAGGCCATCAGGTAGAATTCTGAGCTCTCCTCAATTATCTAGAAACCTTTGGCTTTCTTTCTTCCTTTTCTCCCAGGGTTAAGATGTCACATTTTTATTGAAGGTCAGCCCAGTGAAATTGCTGGGCATCTCACTCCCCGACTGGAGCTGTCCAGCAGAATGCAGTGTCTCTCCCCTGTCACACACACAGCTCACACTCTGGCATAGCATGTCTACATCCTCTGATGTACCCCACCCCACACACACACTTCTCATCTTCAAATGCATGGCACCTCCCACAAAGCCCAGCAAGCAAAGGTATTCAGCTAATATAACTGAATTGAAGCTACTCATTTTTAAGCATGAGTTATTTTCAATAGCTTAAACCAAACTGAGCTTGTCCCAGATTGTCTGCTGAATGCCATAAGATTTCTGCTCCACTTTATGTTTTCAGCTCCTAAGTGACCCAAAAAGGAGAAATGAAGCATTTCCATTAACTAGGACTGCCAAGAAAAAAATACAGGATGCTCAGTCTTAACTGAATTTCAGATAAACTAGTAAAAAAAATGTAGTAAAGCATGTCCCAAATATTGTATGGGATATATTTATATTAAAAAACAATATTCATTATTCATCTGAAATTCAAATTTAACTGGGCAGCCTGTGTTTTTATATGCTAAATCTGGAAACTCTACTAGTGACTTTAAAAAACAATTTTTCAGAGGCTTCAGGGAATGCTTCCTTAAGATACACCTGGAGGTTTGTATCTGAGCTCTGCGAACTTCTCATTTAGCCAGATTTTATATCTGCTAGTTTATTTCTGAGCAGTTCAGTAACATGCTTTAGGAAATGCTGCTTATTATATAACATTTTCACTTCGCTAATTTCACAGACTTCCTTTCTAACACCATCCATCAATAATTTTAGTACAAAGAGTACTGTGATGTTGGCTCAAAATCATTAGAAAAACTAATAATCATAAGAGTTATCTATGCCTGAATTAAGTCCTGGCTACATGTTTTAATAATTAACAATTTTTGAAAATGTCCCATTTTCAATTAAAGCAGCAAGATGCACTGAGGAAAATAAGTAAATCTTTCATTTGGCATTTCTTTTCTTCATTAACCAAGCACAGCAATATGCCCTGTCCTCACTAACAGGCTGGGAGAAACAGCCTGGCATGCGGAGGTGGAGCCTATGATGTAACTGCACCAGGTCTTTGTTGGAAGAGCCTTCCCTAAATGTGAAATATCTGTAAACTGAAGCTCTTTGGCTTCTCTAGGCATGGGCTGGCAAGAGAAAAGAGTTGCCTCTTTCATCATCTTGAACCGGTAGGCTTGAAATTTTGGTCAACAAATGAATTCTTTATAGGTCTCTTAGAAGGTTACATAGCTGTCTTACCAAAAGTGGGAAGGAGGCAGACTTTTTCTGAAAAGGAGTACCATTTTAGAGTACTGACTGCTGTGTGTGACAGTGATGGTGCAATAGAAGTTATAAACCAAAGTGAAAGGAAAGATGCCTGAGACTATTCCAACCCTAAAAGTTTCCTACAATAATGAGTTCTCCCTCAGTGTTCTCCACAGTGATGTCTTGCAGAGAAGGCATTCATTTCCTATTCCAATGAAAGACATTAAGGTGAGAGGAATACCCCCCAATGGAGAGGGATACAAGCATGTGCCTTTGCAAAAATTTCAACTAGATTCACCACAGAGAAAACTTCTAGGGAAAGAACGACTAAGACTGCTGTAACTACATGTTGTCATAAGAAGATAATTGTTTAAAACATTTATCCAAATATAATCACACTCCCTGCTTTTTCCATCATACTGGCAGCCTGAGAACGGTTGTCAAGTGACCGACACAACACGCATACACTGCAGAGATGCAGAACAATGCCTGGAGCCCTGCCCAAAATTGGTCTCTCCAAATGACAGACTTAATTTATGGTACCAGTCTAAAGCTCAATGGATTTAGCACTGTCTTTTTCCTATTGGTGGGGGAAAGGGTGAAATTTGGAAAGCTCAAGACACTGGTTGGGGCTTCCACCTGCCTGTGCAGAGTAGATAAGGCTGACAAACATATTCATTAAACTTGATCTGAAGCAAGAGAGCCTTTGAGGTCGTTTCTGAAATATTCATAAGGTGTGTTACCGAACTTGCCACTTAAAGAGGTTGAGCAGAAACACTGTGCGTAGGAGAAGTCAGTGCCCACACTTAGGGGGAAAAGCCACTTGGAAAAACAGCACATCCCACTACCACACGCCACTGTTCTGCTTTTAACAGCTCGGTCAGCTGTTGTCCCCCTATTCTCCTATTAAATCCCACCTGCCCAGGAAAGAGATGCTCTTAAATCCGCAGTTTCCTGGCAGTTGGAGGGGGCGCAGCGAGCCAGCCCCTCAGACAGCTCCTCCGGGGTTAAAGCGCAGAAGCCCCCAACTCCAGCGCCTTGCACCACCCTAGGGGCGCATGACTAGAGGGTCTCTCGGGACCAGGACCGGCCCCTCGCCCCAGCCAGGCCGCCCTTTGTCCCCGCTTGCCGTTTTGGCCTCTGGAAACCCTTCCCCGCAGCCCGCGGTCTTCAGTCGCTAGGCGACCTGCTCCCAGGCTGAAATGCTTCCAGGGCTGACCTGCAGTTCCTCGGGGATTAATTTCGGGGAGGGGATAGGATGGGGAGAAGACTGTGATCCGCGGTGACCCCAGAGCTCCGGGCACCCAGGTGGTGTGCACTTTCATTCATGTTACTCCCTCGGCCCCAAGCTTCACATTTCTGCGACGCCCCAGATAAGCGCAGCTCTCGCAGGGCGCCTCGCGTCCTCGCCGCCACCTCTCTCCCCTCCAAGGGCATTCAGTAACCCTGGCTCCTCAGCTCCCCCGGGGTCGCACTCACCTGGACGCGGACTGCGACAGGCTCAGCAGCTCCCAGCACGCAGCAGGGCGGTCTCCATCTCGCCTTCCCTGGACGCTCGGGCTGCGCGCTCAGCAGCAGCGATCGACGCGGTTGGTCACCGCGCCGGGGCTGGACAGAGGCGGCGGCGGCTGCTGCACTAGCTGCGGGAGCCGGAGAGGCGGGGGCGGGGCAGGAATCCGGGTCGGGCGGAGGAGCGGAGCAGGCGGGATGCACCCTGGGCGGCGGGCGGCAAGGAGGCGGCGCGGAGCGGGCGGGGAGGGCGAGCAGAGGTTTCCCTGGGAGCGCAACGCGGGCGGCTACTGAGCATGCCCAGTCCGGAGCCCCGGGCGCGGGCGCGGTGCGAGCGGAGTGAGCTGGGCCCGGCGCCGAGTCTAGGGGGAAAGGGTTAAACCTGCGGACCTGGCCGCTGCCGGCCAAGGGCGGAGAGCTGGCTGCAGTGGACCAGTTTAATTGCACCCGGAGCGACACCACCCCCAGCCTTCCAAGGGCGCCCATGACAGGAAGATGGTGAGCCAGGGAAGACTTGTCAATGGAATTCCTTTAGAGTCCGGGGCAAGGTATGTTCCCCGGCCCTTCCCTAGAGAATTTTCCAAAAGTCAGAGTTTGTATTTAGCTCAGCTTCGTCCTGGCCACCTCACTGAGGATCCAGATACTCAACCCTCACTTACTTTTCTGCTCCCAGGGACCTCCCAGGCAGCCTCCTCCTCCCGACTCCTGGACTGGTCAGGTCAAGTTGTCAAAGAGCCAGCTCTTTAATTAGGTGTAACTGAGGGATTGAGTCAACCTCCCGGGTCTATATCTGCATTTCAACCAGGGCTTCAGAAACACAGTACCTTAACCCCGGGGTTAATTATAATGGGATGAATTATAGACCCTGAAGTCGGTCTGAGGCTCTTTGGGAAACAGCCTTTGCAGGGCAAGCAAAGGGCTGGCCCCACAGCTCCCCTGCACCACACCGTGCCGGGTTACACGCTCGCGCGCGCGCACACACACACAGAAGGGGGGGGGGTTGGAGACCTGTGACTTTCTTCGTGATTGTATTTCGTGTTTGATGAAGAAGGTCTTCATAGCTAAATAAAAAAAGCTTCCTATACTAGAGGCAGCATAAGGTCGGGGAAAGAGATCGGAGTCTGAAATTGACATTGATTTCAGTTTCATTTTCCTTCCCAAGGAGGTTAGTTAGCCATTCTGCACCTCTGTCTCCTCCTCCAAGGCGGAGGGTGGTAATGCGTACCTCTCGGCTGTTGGGACAAAGAGCAGCCCTGGTAGCCAACACCTGTAACATAGTAAGTGTTCACTGAATAATTCAATGAGCTTCTGAGGGTTCCACCTCCACCATTCTGCTTTTATGAAAGGTTGAGTTAGTAATAATCCTTAAGTGGTGAACATTTATTGTGTCTCCCTTTCATATTAAGTAACTTTAAAACCATAACGTTTCTGAGTTTTTACTCAGTTTTACTGAGTTTTATGAAAAGCATTAGCCGGCTGGGCATGGTGGACACACCTGTGATTTCAGCACTTGGGAGGCTGAGGCAGGAGGATCACCAAGAGTTTGAAGGCAGCCTGGACAACATAGTGAGTTCAAGGCCAGCCTGAACTAAATAGTGAGACCCTGTCTCAAAACAAAAACAAAAACAAAAAACCTAAAAGCATTAGCCACTATTTACTTGCCTTTCCACTCTCCAGTTTCTTCATACTTTCACGACTAAATCCTTTGGAAAAAGCTAGTCCAAGACTTTGTGATGGGTGTCGGGGGAGCTTTTTCAGTAGAAATTCATTAGAGACAGCGTTTTCCATGTGGCAAGAGAATCTCCCTCTACAGTCTTTTAAAAGTAATTTAATTTACTTGCACCCCCTGTGTTCCTTGTTGCATGACTACTGTAGGAAGTAATGCACCCATGTATGAAAGGAAATTTACTTCTCATACTGTCCACTGTTTAAGGTATCAACTTGCAAAAAACCTGAACTTTTCATTATCCACCAATCATACTATGTTCTTTATATACCATACTGATGGCATTCTGCTCTTTCTGTGATACCCCTCTCTTTCCATCCCAATTCTTGAAGTCCTAATGCACTCTTCAAGCTAAAATGCAACCTTCTCTGAATACTTACCTCAATCACCAAGACACAGTTAATTCTCTGCTGTCACAGCTCCAGTGCATACTGCTAGTACAGCACTTAGCACAGTCTATTACTGTTGTTTAAGCAATGTAAAACTGTTTACTGAGTAACTATTTATGTGCAGATACTATCCTATGTGTTGTTTGGAAAACAACAAAGAAGGCCAACAAGCTTCCTGCCCTCATGAAATTTACAATCTTCTTGAAAAGAATATGCAATAAACACCTAAACTAGAATTAATCCTCAAGGACAGAGGTCAAGTATTGTTTGTTTTTGTCTTATCCAGCAAATTAATCTATAGGGTCTTGACTCATGCTTGCAAGAAACATCAATAAAATATTAATATTGGCCCTAGGCTGACCAAAGTGTTTGGACATGGATCTGTGCCAATTTGTTGCTGAACCAAAAATTTTTGCTCCTTCCCCTTGATCAGCTAAAACTGTCCTAATCTGGACTCGCTCTATATACACACCTGCCATCCAGTGTGATGAATGCAAGGCAATGAGGGAGGGACAGTGAGTTTCATTTCTACAGTAAATTACATCCTTTCTTTAACCTGAGGGAACAGCATTTCTCCAATAGTCAGAGTCAACTTGGATTCCCTTATCTCCTGCATTCCAAATAGCTCTTCTGGGATCTTGCACCACTTCCAGTCCCTTCCCATCTTGCCACTTTTGATCTCTACTTATGTCAATTCTTATTCTCTGTCATATGTCATCTGACTCTTTGGATCTATGTCCTGGCCATGACTTAAGCTTTTCTCTCTGATCCTCTTATTGTTTGAGTGTGAGGCAGACTTGGCAATACTTAGAACCAGCTCTTCCAAAGAATATTTGCACACGTGTTCCATAACAAGCAGCAAGACTTGTTTAATGTGAGCAACTCCAGGGCCAGGTCTCATTCATGCTTTTATTATAGAACTTAGAAGATGAACAATATGTAATAGATTCTCAATAGAAGTTTGTGAAATGAATGAATGTATGTATGCAGCTTCTCAACTGTATTTGGTTCCTCAGATCATAGGTTTTGTTTTGTTTTTCCCTAATTGGTCTTCCTTTAACCCTAGAATTGATTCATTAGGATTTTGGCTCAATTTTACCCTTTCTTTCTGTGCTAATTTCCTTCCAGTCACAAATCAACATGTTTCTCCACCTCTGGGCTCTGAATTATTTTTGGATAACAGATTAACATGTAATCAACAAAGAAGGTGGTTGAAGAAACTGAGATTGTGTGATCTAGTATTTACAAAGAATAAGGACCCACAGAGGAGGATATTATATCCAAAGTTACAGCAGGAGAGCTGAAGAGGAAGGGAAAGAGCTAGGAGCTGCTGGCTCTCTCATCTACCTAAGACTGCACATTGGCTCGTTGTAAGTGACACAGAGCTTGGATCTTTTCCAGATAGGTGGACATACTTCCTTGTTCAGGAGATCTCTTACTGAACATCATCCTTAGGAATTTATTTGAATAAAAATTTCTCCACCCAGATGTTTCCTTCTTTAGCAAGGTTAGATTGAGCAATGGGAAAATAGGAATTTCCTGCCTGGATCATTTTGTGGGTGTGTGGAAATCATGGCCCATTTATTTGGTTTTAGTCTAGCTCTGGTTTTAATCACAATCCTTAGAACTAGGGATAGACTAAAACCAGGGCTAGACTAAAACCAGAGATAGAACCTGGAGACTGGTAGTACAGAAGTATTCTTTGGTGTTTTGACTTGATAATAAAACTAAAAAGGAAGCCTCTGGATATAAGTATTAGGCCTTATCTATTTTGCTTAACTGTGTAAAATTTATAAATTATAAAGCCACACTTTTCTAATAAAATGTATTTTATAGACCTATGTATTTTTGGGTATAATACTGAAATGGCAGACAGACTTAACATATCTATTAATATCTCTAGTGATGAAATTGTGATGGGATTTACATGAAAGTTAATCATCATATTAGAGAATACTTTAAACCAAATAAACTAAAACTCTTAGACATGCTGCTATAGCAGTTCTTAAAATGTGATCTAGAAGTAAGGCTTTCCAATAACCTAAGGACTGGTCCAAAATGCAATTCAGTTAGTTATTTATGGAACATCCAGTTTATAGAAGATACTGCTAGATACTGGGAATACAAAGATAGATAAGACACCATTTATAATTTTGAGGAATTCATATTTGTCTAGAAGCATAAGCATGTGTACAACGAACACATATGCATGATATGGGATTTTTCTCAATGCATGTTTGTTTCTAGTATAGAATTAAATCTGTATTAAGACCCCTCTTCTCTCATCTCAGTTGTCTACACTACTCTATGTGTACTTGCTTTTAAAGGTATCCTTCCCTCAAGATAATAAAGATTAAAATCTGTGAGTTCTGATCCATAGGTCCTGAATCCTTCCAGGTAACTCCAATGAAGTTTAATCACTAAAAGATGACTTATGCTGCAAGAATCTAAGAGCAAAAAATTGATATCAGACAACAGAGTAAAACAATATTTTGTGACTGACACTGCATATGATGTTCCTACTTAGAAATTTTAATGGGCTAATCCTATTTTGTCTTTATATATGGGAAGCCCCTGGAAGAGGTATTTACACTAATACCCTGGCACACCTCTGCTTGACAGCTTCTATACCATCATTTATTTTTAAGGAAGAAATATCCATTTTTGAAAGCCTAAAGTTCAGTAAAATTTTGTGGATGGAAGAAAATTTAGGCTTCTATAAGCTTGTAAAAGTCAGGTTGCAGATCAAATTAAGATGGAAGTGAAAACCTTTAATGAAACTCTGCAATGGCAAGATGACTGTTTTTATGCCAAGATAAACTTTCAGAGAAATGAAAAATACAGTATACATTAAATTATTCAGCATGGGCAGCAAATAAAAAAAGTCTATTGAAAATGAAGTAACCATATGTGACCTAAATTATACAAAACTAGATGGGAATATTTTTTACTTTGTAAGTGGTGTGGAGGAGACATAGGCAACTATGACATCATTTCCTTTAATAGTCAAAAACCCAGCCAATTACTTAGATCTCAGTGGTGGAGTTAAGAAAAACTCAACACTGTTTTAAGTGGAATAGTCAATTTTGCTATCATGGTGAATGACATCATCCAAGACTGCTGGAAAATGGAGCTCATGGTCCCTCTGTTGATCAGTTTGAAGGAATTTATGTCTAGAATTCTCAAGATACATTCAGTGCTATCCAACTCCCCTTACAACCATCACTGACTTGGAGGATAAAGTTGAAAAGATAAATTTTGGCTGGCTTGAAGCTTTTTAATCTGTTAGCCATCCTAGAGAAAGGGACAGATCTTATTACTGGGAAGAAAATGTGTACCCTTTTGGGAAAAAGAAAAAAAAGAAGAGAGGGGTAGAGGAAAGTCAGTAATCAGTAAAGCAAAATCTCTCATCTATTCTTTTTTCGGGAATAGATACCTACATAGCCTACAGAATTCTGATTTCACATATACTCTTCGTTAACATAATGTTCTATTTCCTCATGCTATGACCCTAATCATAGTAAACCTGTCAGTAGATCTTACTACGTTATTTTGAGCATAATCTGTATGGTCAAGCAATGTGGATATACTGAAAAATTTGAATTGGTTCCTCATTTATTTAAGAGAATTCTGGTAAATATTTAGTCCAGAATAACAGTATAAAAATAATAATGATAATAATAATAAAGACCAAAATCTAATGCAAAATTATTTTTAAAAAAATGATGCAATCACATTAAGGTATCAAAAGGACGCAACTGAAGCATTCTAATAATATCCAGTACACATTATAATATATTTACCAGTGACTTATTCCAATATATGTTGTGGATTTGTGGGGTTGTTTTATTCCAAAATATTTTCTACTGAAAGATCCACAATCATACCCGACATGAGCATTGTATCATTTGACTTAATCTTGAATATTATACTACAATAAACATGAAACAAAGACTTATTCATGTCTTTGGAAAAGAAGTTTTTCATTTTAATTTAGTACAGAAGAATTTTGATTCTTTTGAGCATCTATATTCACTTTCAATGAAACAACATTGAAGATCAAGGTATAACTGTTGATGCTTTAAATTTCTCTTTTCCTCAGAACCTTCCATGTGGTAGAATGATAGGAAAACAGAACAAAGAAAGTAGGTTCTTTTCTATGATATTTGTGTGAGGAGAAAAAGTTTGATTTAGATATTTGTTTAAATTTCTATAAAGGCTTTTAAAAATATGTTCACTTATTTAAATAAAACACCATATTATAAGAACTACAAAAATTCTGTGCTAAAAGCAAACAGGCAATACTTATCACTGTAATTATTTTAATAAGTCCAAAGCATCATGATTCCCCCTACTTTTGGAACTATAAGTTGGTAGTATATTTTGAATAAGGGATGGGTGGATGGATTGATAAGAGACAGATGAGTAGATAAATAAGTGAATTAAGACAGGGAGAGAAGAATGAATGCATAATATAACTAGCACATGGATAAGGCTTTCATCTGCCTAGAATATTCTGACACTGTCTAGATTTCAAATATTTTGTTTCATTGTCTGATTGTGTTTCAGGCAATGTGTCTTGATTTTTGGTTTATATGTTCCCATATATATGGAAATACTTCTACTGATTTAGCATGCAGAGTAAAAAAGACAAAGATTTCTGTGACATCCTGTCTCCATTCGATGTTTTTTGAGTGCTATGTTCTGGTAAACACTGGCAGTCTAAAGATAAACTATGTGGAGCCTGTCCTCAAGAAGCTCACAGTCCACTAGAAAAAGTCACAGAAACTGATAAATTCAAGGTAAAAGAGTATGTGGTAGGCTAGAGATATGGACAACTTTCTGATAGGAGTCCATTGGAAGGAGTGTGTGTGATCAGTTTTCCTTTATTATACCTGACAATTTCCTACACATAATAAAAATGTTCTACCTGGATGTGGTGGCACATGCCTTTAATACCAGCTACTTAAGAGGCTAAGGCAGGAGAATTGCATATTTGAAGTCAGCCTGGACATCTTAGTAAGACTCTGTCTCAAAAAAAAGGGGGAGGGCTGGGTCTTAGGTCAGAGGCAGAATGCTTGCCTTATTACATGTGTCATGCCTTAGTTTCATACCCCAGTACTGAAAAACAAACAAAAAGGAAAGAAAAAATAAACTCACAAAGACCATGTCAAAATCCAACACCAATTCATGATAAAAACCCTGCAGAAAATTGGAATAGAAGATCCTTATGTCATTCTGATAAAAGCTATCTATGACAAACCAACAGCCAACAATATACTAAATGATCAAAAACTGAAAGTTTTCATTCTAAAATAAGGATGCCCACTATTACCACTCCAATATCATTTGGAAACATTAGCTAAAATAATTAGACAAGAGAAAGAAATAAAAGGAATAAGGATAGGAAAGGAAGAATTTTAAATTATCATTATTTATGGATGACATGAAACTCTACATAGAAGATCCCCCAAACTCCAAAAAAACTCCTGGATTTAATACCAAATTCAGTACCATAGCAGGATACAAAGCCAACACTCAATAATCAATAGCATTCCTGAATACAAAACAAACTAATTGAGAGAGAAATTAGGGCAATAAAGCCTTTCAAAATAGCATTAAGAAAAATTAAATACTTAGGAATCAATCTAATGAAGGAAGTAAAAGTCCCTTACATTGAAAACTACAGTACTCTGAAAAAGGAGATCGAAGTGGATAAGAGAAAATGGAAAGATATCCCTTGTTCTTGGATAGGCAAAACCAATATAGGGAAAATGGCTATACTTCCAAAACTGTTTATATAGATTTAATGCAATCCATATCAAAATACCAATAGGCTACCTCACAGAACTAGAGAAAACAATCTTAAAATTCATTTGGAACCAGAAGAGTCATAGCATTGCAAAAGCAATTCTGGACCACAAAGGCAAAGCACGAGGCATCACAATCCCCAACTTGAAATTATATTACAAAGCTACCATGATAAAAAGAGCATGGTACAGAAAAAATTTTTTTTAAAAACCCAACAAACCCAGACCTGAGGATCAATGGAAAAAAAACAGAAGATGCATAAACAACTCCAGACATACACTTATCTTTGACAAAGGGGCCAAACACCTTCACTGGAAGAAAGATACCCTCTTTAATAAATACTGCTGGGAAAACTGGCTTTCCACATGCCAAAAATTGAACCTAGACCCATATCTCTCACCATGCACTAAACTAAAATAGAAATAAATCAAAGATCTACATGTTAAAACAGAAACAATCTGCTTGAAGATAGAATAAGTAAAAGTTTAGAAGACATAGGTGTAGGCAAAGATTTTATAAACAAAACTCTGAACACACAAGATCAACAACTGGGATCACATCAAATTAAAAAGCTTGTGCATAGCAAAAGAAGCCACCAGCAGAGTGAAGAGACAACCCAGAGAATGGGAAAAATTTTTTAGTAGTTATTCCTCAGACAAGGGACTAACATCTAGAAAATATAAAGGACTAAAAATACACAGACCCCCCAAATTTAAAAGACAACCCAAAAATGGGCATCTGAAATGAATTGACATTCTCAAATGAAGAATTAGAGACGGCAAATAAATATATGAAAAAATGTTCAGCATTGGTGGTCATTCGTGAAATGCAAAGTAAAACAACACTGAGATTCAATCTCACTCCAGAAAGAATGGCTATCATCAAGAAACCAGCCAATAACAAATTCTGGTGAGGCTGTGGGGGAAAAGGAACTCTTCTCCATTGTTGGTGGGATTGTAAACTGGTACAACCACTTTGGAAATCAGTATGGAGAAACCTCAAAAAATTAAAACTAGAGATTCCATTTGACCCAGCTGCTCCCTTTCTAGGTATCTTCCTGAAAGAGTTAAACTCATCATACCATAGTAATATATGTATACCCATATTTATAGCAGCACAATTTGTAATAGCTAAATCTTGGAATCAGCCCATATGTCCATCAAAAGATGAATGGATAAAAATTTATATACAATGGAGTACTAGGCCATAAAAAAGATAAAATTAAATCATTTATAGGAAAATGGGTGCACCTCAAGACCAAAGTCTTAAGTGAAATAAATTGGACACATGAGTTTAAATATTGCATTGTTTCTCAACAAAGGGTAAATAAGGAGCAAAATGGGGGATAGATATTGGGAAATAGGAAGAACATGTTCAAATAGAATGAGAACAAGGGAGGGGGTGGGGGAAGGGAAGGAAAGGAAAAGGAAAAAAGAGAATGGAAAAAAAGAGAAAGGAAAAAAATGGAAACAAAACTTTTGTGCATGGGGAAGGGAAGAAGAGTTGAAGTGAGGGGAAGGGAATAGGGAAAAAAGAATTAAGATATATTTTGTACAGGTACAAATTCTCTATGGTGAATGTAATCAATATGTATGATAAATATGTACTAATAAAAATAAATTTAAAGCATTTGGTTAGTAAAGTAAACCAAAAAACAAAGAACATGTCAATTACCAGTTCAGTGACATGTAATAACCCTACCCTGTTTCTCATTCAGTGCAGGTACATAGGTCATGTAAAAAGTCTGTGGCTTTATATTTCATAGCATCATGTATTAACCATAATATTGAGCAGCTCTGAGTGACATGCCTTTCAAAATCTGATTTTCAGCCTGTGAAATCCCATATAACAGCTGTTCTTAGAGTACTTGTTCTTTCTTCTGTTATTGTAGAAAGGCGTTTCTTTTATGAAGCCACATACAATAATTTTGAGTATGATTTCACAATCATTATCTTCTTTCACTTGAATTTAACCAGCATTTCCTGAGTGCCCACTATAAATAAGGCACATTTTTAGGGGAGATTCTAAAAATCAGTTGTAGTCTAAGGATAATAATATTAACAGAAGATAATTAAAAGATGATAAATAATGCACATTTACACATGCTCTTGGTATGTGATAGGCACTATCTGAAAGACTTTACATATCAACTCAACTAAAATGCCATGAGGGATGTCATAAGTCTCTGACTTAATTGTTCTCTGTAAATTTGAGAATAAAAGAGGAGAAATTATGCTGATGTGCCAAGAAATAGTCTCCTTCTCAATTTTTTTATTTGTTAGATGGTTTTGTTAGAGCCAGTACAGAAGGGACTGCTATAGGTGACAGGATTATCCACAGTTTTTAAAGACAGAGAAGAAGCAATTAAAATAGGGAGAACTTTGGAGGCCTAGAGGCCACTGGCAGGCGAACAAATACGTCTTTTTAATTTATAAGACCTATTCTTTTATGAAGCTAAAACATATGCTTTAGTTAAATAAATGTTGTATCTTTTCTGTCCTTTGTTCTGCTTTTATCTCTTGACCAAAGTTCTAAGTGACTTAGGACCTTCATATATGAAGGTAGGCAAGTATTGTAAAATTAAATAGTGGGAAGGGGTGGTGATTTAGTTCAGTGATGCCACACCTGCCTCGCAAGCATAAGTTCCTGAGTTTGATCCCAGGTACAAAAAAAAAAAAAAAAAAAGTGGGAGAAAAGCATCAAAGAGAAAAACAGAAATTGCAACAACAATGCTATTATTCTTTCAGCATCCCAGTGTAGCCTCAGCTTCAGGGGAAGAAGAGAGTTACAGAAGTAGCAATATAGGCTTTTGTTACTGTTACTGTTCTAAAGCCAGAAAAATCCACTAGAAGGGTGGCTACCATAGTAGCTCAATCATAAGTGAACATAATTTCATGTGGTATGTTGAAACATGAACTAAAAATATTTTCTGTTGACAGTGGAGAATTTGATAAGAAATTTCTAGTATACCTCATTATATAAACAATGCTGTCAAAAATTTGGATAGTTGGGCCGGGGATTTAGCTCAGTGGTTTCGCCGCCTGCTGCGCAAGCGCAAGAATCCAAGTTTGATCCCCGGTACCAAAAAACAAACAAACAAACAAAAATTTGGATAGTCTATGTTCTAGTTGAAGCTGGTTTTGTTGAATCACCTGGATAAATGTTTCCCATATAAACGTGCCAGAACATCACCTAGGCCTCCTGATTCAGAAGCCTTGGGGAATGAGGCTCAGGCCTGTATGCAATTTGAAAATTCCCCAGGTAATCCTAATGAACATAGCTGATTAAGAATTACACAGGAGGGGGCCGGGGATTTAGCTCAGTGGTTCCTGCGCCTGCCTCGCAAACTCAAGGTCCTGAGTTCGATCCCCGGTACCCAAAAAAGAATTACACAGGAGGGCGGGGAATTTAGCTCAGTGGTTTTGCCACCTGCTGCATAAATGCAAGCACCTGAGTTCGATCTCCGGTAACAAAAAAAAAAGAGCCAAATTCGCTAAAAGCAGCAATAAGACTCATTTGGTTTAAATTTTCTTATATTCTTGCACTAAAATAATAAAATCTATATGTTATCTTGAGCTAAACTTTCTAAACTTTCATATTGTGGTTCACCTATGCTGTGGTTATTTCCTTTCTTTGCCTAAATAAAACTAATGCATTACTAGCACAACACTGAGAACATTTAATAAGCACTCTACAGAGAGAAGCAGGAGTGTCAGCTTCCTTCAGACACCTGCTATCTTCTGCCTTTAACATTTACCAGGCTGTGATAGGCATAAGGCCATAAGGAACCAGGCCAACTCATTTACAAGGAAATATGATGTAGCAGACAGAGATGGAAGAAAAGCCTTTAACCAATATATTTTTTTAGAATAACAGCCAGTATTTATAGGGCTTTACTTTATGCAGGCCTTATTCAGAACACTTTGTCCATATTATCTCATTTTAATCTCATAATAGCCTTAAAAGTTGAGTTCTATTTTATCCTTACTTTACATACAGATGAGGAACTGAAGGTTGAGAGAGGTAAAGGTTACGAATCTAGTAATGATGGAGGAAGCAAGATTTCAGGCAGGGAGGGTGGCCAGGGAGCCCACATTTTAACTACATGTGATCTGGTCTCTGAAGGCCACACTAGTTGACTATTACTTAGTGATAGGGAATGGAACATACACATTTCATTCTGTTTTTGTGTATTACTAGATTGTTAGTCAAAAGCAGCGCCATACATGGAGGAAATTGGAGTGTATTTTCAAGAAGAGGCAAGGAAGGGTGGATATCACTCACGCCAAGGGATCGCACACACACCTCCTTCATCTTTTGCTCCTCTTGCTCTCCTTTTATCTGTTCCTTTTTCTTTCTTCCTCTTGTCACATGATGGGGTCTGAGGAGTCCCCCCAAAGAAGAGATGGGACCTCAATTTCAAGTACTGAATAGGTTCTTAGCTTTTGTCATGGAAAAAGAATTTCAGGATGTGTCAATGAGAGGCACAGACAGATTTTATAAAGAGTTAAAGAAGTACACACTCAGAGAAAATGGAGCGCTAGTCCTTGAGAGAGAGGTGGATAGTGATCTGGGGTGGGAATATATATGTGTTCTTGGAGGGTGATGGTTGAGCTAAGATGTTTTGCCTAAAAATATTCTTTGAAACCTTTGAATCTGTCTCTTCTTCTTAAAGTCAGGTTGTTGCCCTTTACCTTATCTACTGGGTTGGCTCGTGGGCTTAGAGTATCTTTTAAAGATTTGGAAGAAAGAAAAAAAAAAAAGCCTAGGGAGCATATGCAAGCCTAGGGAGTAAATATATGGAGTATAGCTATAGCTAAAACCTTGAGTAACTTTGCTTATATACTGAAGTTGGAGTGTTCTTAAAAGCGAAATTTTAATATCTGATTTTCCTTGTCTCCTTTCCACCTATCTATTTTTGCTATCCTAGCTCACTCCTCTATCTCTTTCCTTTCTCTAGTAGTTAGGTCATTTTCCCACAAATATCACCCACAGAAATTTTTTAGTCTTTTGGGAGGTCCTTAAGTATAAATAGCTAGGAGGTAGTGTGGAGGTGGGGCAGGGGGAGAAGACAAAAAACATGCCAGGCAAATGAGGAATAGTAAAAAGCATAGGCTAAGAATGCTACGGAGAGGAAAAGCAGAAAGAAGCAGGGAGGAACACAAGCTGAGTGGAGGATGGGAGGTGTCCCTGGTGCTGCTCCCAATAATTAGGACACCAATTAGGTTCATAGAAGGTTGGAGGCAGGGGCGGAGGTTGCATATTTGTGATGACTGAGCCTAGAAATGCAAAAGAGGAATGCAGTTAGACACAAACAAGATGTACACAAAAGTGACAGAAGTCCCTGGAGGCTGGTGAGGGTAAAAGAAGTACATGTCTTAGTCTGGGACAGACCACTATCAAATAAGACAGTTGTCCCACTTAAAGTCAAGGAAATTATAAGAATATATGATATTAGAGTATAAGGGTCCTTCACAATAATTGAGTCAGGTAATTTTTAAAAACTATTGGCCACAGAACCCTTATCTATGATATATTACAAACCCTAAGTCAACAAAAATAGATCTGCTCTCAGTGAGGTTGGGGAAGGCCTGTGTCTCTTCTCCCCATTCCACTGTGCATGGTAAACTATTTTTTAGGAAACCCAAAAAAGGCTCAAAAGAGCACCATTTGAAAAATCAGTGGTTTGATCCAACTTATATAGAAGCAATTGAGATGTGGAAAGGTGACAAGACTTTCCAGAATCAAATTCTCCCTCTCATACCCCCATGATGCAGCACACTCTCTGCTGTGCTAAATTAATAAACAGAATCAATTAACAAATATATACTGAGCACTGTCTATGTGCAGCAATTGATGCTGGATGTTGTGGAGTAGGATACAAAAGTAGAAGCTATGGCTTTTCCAAGAGTTTATAGCATAATTAGGGAAAACTGAGTAACAAGGTAAAGGTTGAAGAGACCAGGAGGCTGTGTGTATCTGACCACTGCAAGATTGCTGTAAATCATACTCCACAGATTTCTCTTTCCTGAGGGCATGGTTTGTTTCTACTATGGGAACCATTGGAGGGCACCTGGAGTCACCTGACCTCTGACCACTAGGTGCAAACCTGCCCCAACTGGATCCCCATACCTGGCCCAAGCAGGAGGGATGTAAAGCCTTGACAGGGCACTTCCCTGTGCTTAGTCTCAGGTTACTTTGTGAAGTTTTCAGAAGAGCTTCCTGTTTTGTATTATCATTGTTTCTGAGCCTGCAGAATGGGAACTTACTTTCCCTGAGAAATGAGGCTCTGGATAGCTTTTGGGAAATCTCTTACGGAGTTAACTTTACTCAGTCCTAGTATCTGAGGCTTTTGGCCTAAAGATGCTTGCTAGGAATTTCAAAAGCTTCCTGCTGTTGGGTGCTGTTTTGTTTGTTGTGTTTTGTGATGACTTTGCTGTGTTATGCTGGTTGCATGCCAGAAGTCCATGTCTTGCTTGTTTCTTGGTAATTTCCCTACCCCAGTGGACTAAGGCATAGTTCTAAGTGTGGTTCAGTTTCTTCCCTTTGGGTTTCAGTGAGCCATGGGGAAAATGAGCTTCTGATTGTTCTTACTGGTGACTTCTCCTGGTCTTAGCAGCTAATAGAGTGACTAAAAGTGTTCTGCCTTTGCTTTGGTGCATTTGTAGCTTTCAGACCTTTATGTCTACTAAGGGGTTAGAGATTTGTCTTTGACAAACTAACTTGCAAAAAAGAAAAGCTGTGGATCTGTGGTGTCTAGACCCTGTGGCAGTGGCTGCAGGTAAATGCTGCTCTGAGGCCTTTTATCTCTAGCCTCACCAAGGAGGACTGATTCTTGAAGACCCAGCATTCGAGACCTGTCATCAGAGTGGCCAACTCACTGACAGTTGGACACATGTGGAGGAATTACAGAAGTTCTATGTAGCTATTTGATGTAGGTTTATTTTTTCTAGTTTTCTAGAGCATGGAATATAGCTATTGTCTCTTCTACTGACCACAGGAAATTCAGACTGACCATCACTTGCCTCAAATGGTAAGTAAGCAAACTGCTATAGAAAGCCCCCATTTAGTGCTCCTCTGATAACATTTCTAGATAAACATTGACAAAGTTTTTATGAGGGGATAGTGATGGTATGAGAGAGGAATAGTAAGTAAACCAGCTTTTTTTTTTTTTTTGCTTAAATTCTTTTGTTGGTACATTTTAGGTATACAATACATTTACATTTATCATTTATCACTGGGTGCTTGTACCTGTACATGATGTATCCTTGTTCTTATTTTTTCCCCATTCCCTGTGTGCCCTTCACCCTCTCCACCCTTTCCTATTTACATAGACTTTGTTTCCACTTTTTTCTTTTCTCAAAATTTTTCCTTTCCCCTTCCCCTCACACTTCCCCTACCCCTTTGGACCTTTTCTTCCTATTTCAGATTATCAATTATTCATTTTAATCATTTTAATTCTTATTTACACTTTCCGTTTCTCACTCTAGAGAAACTATTTGGTATTTACACATGTGTGTCCTATTTATTTCACTTAAGAGGATGGCCTCAATATGCATCCATTTAGCTATAAATGTCTCTAGTTTCTCGTTCTTTATGGCTGACTAGTACTCCATTTTATAAAAAAACCACATCTTCTTTATCCAGTTTCCAGTTGATGGGCACTTGGGCTGTTTCCAAGCTTTAGCTACTACAAACTGTGCTGCTATAAACATGGGTACACATATATCACTGTGGTATGATTCTTTTAATTCTTTGGGGAAGATACCCAGTAGGGGAATAGCTGGGTCAAATGGGACCTCTAGCCCTAGTTCTTTGAGGTATCTCCATACTGATTTCTACAGTGGTTGTACCGGCCTGCATTCCCACCAACAATGGAAAAGGGTTCCTTTCTCCCCACACCCCCGCCAGCATTTGTTATTGGTTGATTTCTTGATAGCAGCCATTCTTTCTGGGGTGAGATGGAATCTCAGTGTTGTTTTCATCTGCATCTCTTGAATGACCGACCAGTGATGTTGAACATTTTTTCATATGTTTCTTTGGTGCTTTTACTTCTTTGTCTGAGAAACATCTGTTCATTTGAGATGCCCATTTTTGAATTGGGTCTTTGAATTGGGGGGATCTGATTTTTTTCAGTTCTTTATATATTCTAGATAGTAGACCTTTGTCTGAGATACAGCTGCTAGAAATTTTTTTCCCACATTGTAGGTTGTCTCTTAGCTCTGTTGGTGGTTTCTCTTGCAGTGCAGAAGTTTTTTAATAAGATGAGATCCTAGTTGTTGATTCTTTGTGCTAGTTCCTGTGCTACTGAGGTTTTGTTCATAAAGTCTTTTCCAAGAGCTGGGGATTTAGCTCAATGGTTTCGCCGCCTGCTGTGCAAGAGCAAGGACCCGAGTTTGGTCCCCGGTACCAAAACAAAACAAAACAAAATAAAAAGTCTTTTCCTATGCCAATATCTTCAAGAGTTCTACCTAACTTATCTTCTAGCAAGTTTAGTGTTTCTGTTTTAATATTTAGATCTTTAATCTGCTTTGATCTTAGTTTAGTGCATGGTGATAGATATGGGTCTAGTTTTAATCTTTGGCAGGTTGAAATCCAGTTTTTCCAACACCATTTATTAAATAGGTTATCTTTCCTCCAGTGAGGGTGGTTGGCTCCTTTGTCAAAGATGAGGTGGCTGAGTGTGTCTGGAGTTGGTTTTGCATCTTCTAATCTGTTCCACTGGTCCTAGGGTCTATGTCTTTGCCAGTACCATGCTGTTTTTATCACAGTAGCTTTGTAGTATAGTTTCAAGTTGGGGATTGTGATACCCCCTGCCATATCTCTGTTGCTTAGAATTGCTTTTGCTATTCTATGCTTTTGCTATTCTATATATTCTATGTCTCTTCTGGTAAACCAGCTTTTTAATTCTAGGCTATAGATCTTTCTCCAGTGAGGAGTGAAGAACATCACAACAGAAAGGAACTCAATTCCCAACTATTTGCAGTAGGCCTCTGCAGTCATGGCAGTCAGAGATTCTTCCAGCTATATGTTCAATGTACAGTGCTCACAAGAGTGGAGATGGATCAACTTTCTAGCAAAGGCCTGGTAGATCCTTGGAGTCTGGGTTTCTGTCTTGTCCACTTCTAGATTTTGCACATGACTTGGAACTCTGATTCCTGGCCAGTGTTAGGTATGGAAACTGTAAGAGTTGCATTTATCATGCCATCTTCTACTAAGGCTGAATCTTTGTCAGCCTTGGCTAAACTTTTAGTGACATACTATTGATTAGAGCCTAAATCTCCAGATCCATATATGAACCTCACCTGTAGGCCCTTGTTTCTGAGACATATGCTACATTTTATATTACTTATTTGGCTTGGAATAGTCCAACTCTAACTGGGTACACCTTGGAAGGCTGTCACTACTACTGTCTCTGGCCTGTCAACATAAGATAACAGCTCTCCTTTAAAAGAAAGAATGAAATAATTTATTCTGAGACAAATGTGATTGATCATGGCCTGGGAACATGGATTTGAGTTACCCTGAATGACATGTTCCTCTATGGAGGAGGTTACACAAACTTTTACATCACAGAACAAAAATTATAAATTAAAACATCTACCAATTACATGGTGTGAGCATCAGATAGGTGGGCTACAGTTAAGTGGAGAAATCATTTCTATAGATTTCAGATATTATCCTAAAGCATTCTTAGCTTTATGGTTGGTGGAGACTAGGGGTCTGCTAAGCTTAGTGATACATTCTGAGAAGTTTGAATAATAGTCACAAAAATATTAGGGCAGATACAAAAGTAAAAGCAAATGACTATTAAAGGACTTAATTGCTCAAGATAATTTTGGCTCTCATTCCATTTCTCTACAATCATGATAGTTTCATCAGCCAAGGTCAAGCAGTCTGCAGGACCTTTAATATAGATGCAGCTTCTTTAGGGAATTTCAGTTCACAGGCCTTTCAGTGTGGAGCAATGTATTGCTCTGTTTCATGACTTGAGGGCCTAGATCATGGTGATCAGAGTCTAAGACCAAAATCCTTCAGGGATTTCTACATATCAGACTTCCTTTGGAGCCATCTTGTCCTATTTGTACTGTAGCTAGAGGGTAGTCTGATGCTGTCTGCCATCCTCTACCTCAGGACCATATCTACCAAGTGTGTATCCCAAATATGATCTAGACAGGAGAGTATGAACTTGGATCCTGATATAAAAGAGGACTGTTTGGATCTAACACGGCTAACCTAAGGTTCTGTTATGTATCTCATGCTGGACACTATTTTCTGTAATTTAGAAACTATGGGTGACTGGTTTTCATTCAATCCTGGGCTCTGGTACAAGTGAAAAATTCAATAAAGCTATGTTGGTCTCAACCCTGCTTGCAAAGCCTGAGAAATATGGCTAACAAGAATAATACTTTTTCCCTCAGGAAGCATATTTTTCCTTAGGAAATAGTAGTAAATGTCTCAAATCTAAGTGTTCTTGTTTAGAATACCAAATAAAGATTCCCGGTTCTTCCTTCATTTGTACAGTCTGGCTACATTTCTCCACTTTGAATGTCCCTAGGTACCTACAGACATGTTTAACAAGAACTAAGGACAGATCTAGTTAACCTTGAGACTAAACCATGCCTCATAAAACAGCACAATCAGGAAAGGAAGGTATTGTACTAGAAGTGAAGATTTGACTGTAGGAGCTCTCCTTCCTGTAGTATTAAGTCTGATTCCCTACCCCAACCACTTATTTAAGATATTGAGAAACTCATTTATTGGCTGACTTTTATCTGACTAACCCCTCCTTTCTTTCTTCATCACTACTTATTTTATTTCCTCATCACTACTTACTAATAGACAAGGAAGGGAACATCTGTGATCTATACTATTAGGTTTTTAATTGTTCTCAGAGATACCAAATATAGCCCAAGAAACTGAATTTCCCCCAAACGCATGATAAAGTCCCACATCTGAACACCTGAGCCCTTTCGGAGACTTTTTTGATCCAAACCATAACAGTAGCTTATATAGGTGACTTTCCTGGTATAAACTAGGCTAAAATTTGAGAGGCCCTTTGTTACTGTGGGTCATGACATCTGCTTAAAATTCCTCACCCTTGATTTTTGGTACTTAGACACCCCTTCTGGACTCTGAGCAGAAGACTGGGGTTACTAGGGATGTGGCAGCTTCCAAAGGCCCCCTTAACTGCCAGAAACCCTTGGTGATTCCAGATCTCTTGTGACAGGATTCTGATTTCCCAGTCTCGATGTTTGCCCCAAGATTCCTTTTCCCTAGGTGTTCTTGCATCCACTGCTGCCACCTCCTGGTCAAAGGTGTCAGCTACTTTTGAAAGAAACATGGCTAGGAACTTAACTGTTTTTCTTTGGGTTTGAGAATCTCTCTTAATGCCTTTTGAATTCTCAACCAGGGTTTGTCTAGCCACCACACTTCACCCCAATGTCCTTGAGTTAGATTAGAACCAATTAATGCAAAGCTACTGTTTCCATCATATTTATATTCAGGGACTGAAAGAACGTTTAAAACTATGGAAGACTTTGCAGTATGGAAAGTGACAAAAGACAGAAGCCAGAGACTCATGAATCTCAAATAATAATGATAGACATGAACAACATGTGTTAACGTAAGATCTTTCTAAGGATTCGATAATTCACCTTCACTAAACTTTGTTTCAAATAATTCTTAAAAGCTATCTATTCCCTACTTCATACGTGTTTTAGTTCATTCCCATTGTTAATAATACCTTATCCATTATCTAGTCTAGGCAACAAAAACTTATTTTTGACAGTTCCAGAAGCTGGGAAGTCCAAGATCAAGGAATTAGTAGATCCAGTCTCTGGTGAGGGTGTGTTCTTTGTAGATGGCACTGTAGAATTATGTCTTCATATAATGGGAGGGCAGAAGGGGCAAACATGCACTCTCCATCCTCTCTTATAAGGGTGCTATTCCCATTCAGGAAGGCACAGCCTCCTGACCTAATGACTTCCCCAAAGCCATCATTTCTTAATAATAATAAGGATTAGGTTTCAACTTATGAATTTTGGATACAGCACCATTTAGGCCATAGTAATTTGTTAAGCCTCATGAAGAAGAGTACCATAATAATGTTAACAGATTTCTAGAGATGTTAGAAAGTAAATTCTGGATCTACTTAACTTCTTACTGATCACATGGTTCCCTAAGACCTATTTTAAATAGGTGACAAAATAGGGACATGCAGTCTTATTTCTGACTTTGTATACTGGGACAAGAGAATAAAATAAGACAAGTAATGTTGTTTGCTTTTTAGAAATAATATACTGTAGCACATAAACTTTCAATTAAGATTCTGTATGCCCTATCTTTATTGAAGGTTTTGTAAGTTATGCTGTGTAAATTACTCTTGTATGTGCTTGGATAATACTAAGATGTATCCACTTAAAGTAGACATTTTCCATCTTTGTCATGTCTATATTTGTCTCATTATACTTAGATAAACCTCAAAATATCAAAAAAGGGCATATCTTCTCTGTCATGGCTCTGTAATCTTGGAAAAGTTGCTTAGCCCTTTTTTTGTTTGTTTGTTTTTTGGGCTTTGAATTTGTTTTTTTAGACAAGATCTCACTATGTAGTTCAGGCCAGGCTTGAACTCACTATGTAGCCCAGGCTGGTGTTGAACTCATTATAATCTTCCTGCCTCAGCCTCCTGAGAGCTGGGATTACAGGAATGTGCCACCATGCCTGGCTAGCCCTTTTTGCTTTGTGATACTGGGGATTTCACTCAAAGGCCTGTGCCTTGAGCTACATCTCCTGCCCTTTTTTATTTGAGATAGGGTCTCACTAAGTCACTAAGATGACCAGTCTGGTCTCAAATTTGCAATCTTCCTGTCTCAGGTGTCCCAGAGTGCTGGGATTACAGATGTGCACCACCATGCCTGGTGTGTTTACCCTCCTTGAATCTTAGATCTTATTTGTGAAATTAAGAGAATTAAACTTATAGAGGTTTTTTTAGAAAAAGAATTTAGTATTAGTGTATTTTTAGTACTTAGTGCTTAATACTTCAATAAAAGGTGATTGTAGTAAAGAGGTATATGTTTTAACTTATAAAACTGAGCTCTTTTATTTATGTGAAACCACAAACATGAATGTAAATCACTTTTAAAAATATCTCCTACTCAGCTCATATGCTTAAGTCTTAGTTGTGACATCTGCAAAATGGGATAGAGTGATGTTAATAATTAGAATTATGTTAAGACAATTTTATGAATTCTTCAGTAATATAATTTTCTGAGTTTTGGATCATTTGGTTTCTTTGTCCTTTGCACTTTATAAAATTCAATCTTTCACCTAAAATGAAAAATAGCAAATATGCTAGAAATCTTACAGCTTGTCATTCTGGGGAAGATTTTAAAGTTCTGTGTTGACAAATAATACTGTGCTTTTCTTCATTGCAGCAATGTACAGTGCTTTTCTTCACTTGCAAAAGCAGCAGGATTTCTTGATAAATGAGCAATTTACTGGACCTGAGCCCCAGAGATTCTGGAGCACATATTATAACCCTTTGGTGTTCAGAGAATTAATTAAAATTTGTATTTATTTTTTACTGACTCATTACATCTAGTTTAGTCAAAGATTACATTTTTAACAAGCACTCAGGTAATTCATTGATGCAGGTAGTCTCATAAGGACCACCTGCCCTGTGCAGTGGCCTCTAAAGTGTGTATGACAGGGAATCTTGAAGAGGTGAGTGGCAGCTCACAGGCAGGGGAGCCACCTATGCCACCTCCCTCCTTTGCTTTAAGGGAAACGTGATTTTGCATCTGTTAAGTAGATTTTTAGATTATCTAATCCAAAAACTACTTTTGCAAAATGGACAAATAGGTTGCAAAACTCTATATTACCTATAGTGAAGACGAATAATGACAGCAATGTAAGCCCAAGTAACTGATAGAAAATGGCAAAACTAATATTCCTGGTATGAGATCTTAGTGACAATGTAAGTAAAAACTAAAACCATCTAATCAGATCTGACAAGGACTCTACTTCCCAAGTTAGAAATGATCACAAAGGCTATGTAAAACACAAATTTATATCCAGTGTAATTAATGCTGCAGCTTGTCCTCTTTGGGAAAGTATCTCTGGTTTCTGAGAGATTAATAATAGTATGAAGCCATCAAAGTTGCAAGACTTTTTAAAGTCAAGTTTTTATAAATTGAAAAAAATTTTTCTTGTAGAGTTAAGGAAAACATTTTAAATGATTGTTTTATTATAGCCTTTTAAAATCCACAAATCCCATTCCTGTAGCCACTTCAAAGATTTTTGTGCATTCCAAATTCCCTATTATTTCTTTAATCTTTTCTACTTAAAAATATGTTGCAGAAAAAATTATTCTGTAAACAGGTCTTCTGCCTCAAGAATAAATAAACAATCTTGGGAGGTTCACAGCTAAAATATTATATTTTACAAATGACCAAAACAAGCCTCATGTTTTATTTTGTTTTGTATTACAAATTAAAATCTGGCTCCTTTTGTTTCTGTCTTTCTTTTTGGCTGGTGGCATGGAGCTTACGTTTTGCCTTTAATTACTGCATAGGGAATACTTTCACCATATGACTTACAAAACTGCAAACTTTTCATTGCATTTTTATTACCAAAGCATGAATAATGCATTCAGCCCTGAAATGTCACCATGAACATCAAATGGTTTTACATAATGCATTCTTGCTGGAGTTTCAAGGAGCCAGCAATCCTGGGAAGAAGTGTATGGAAAGAAAACTTGGTACAGATTTGTCATTTACCCAGAAGGGATAAAATAAGTGGCAGAAGAATAAGTAGAGAGAAAAGGCTGAGGAAAAAGTCTTTTTATTTTTTCTAATGTAAATAGGGGGACAAAGCAATAGGGCATTTGTCACTGGAGACAAGTAGAAGAACCAGGAGGTAGCCAGAAGCAAATGGGGGTTGAAGGGAGGCAGGAAAAGGAAAAGGGAAGTTAGAAACCTTATAAATATAGAAGTAGGTCAGCACTTGATACTTTTTTAAAAAAACAGGAATTGAATTTGAAACTGCAGTAAAATGGTATCACAGTTTGGAACCACAGTAAGAATGTAACAATTTTCAAGGGCCATTTTCAATTTTTTTCTGATTAAAGAGTCTGGGAGTAGACTGCAACAGCTGTTAGAATTCTACCTTTGGGTACTGTGCTAATTGATGAGAGCGCTCATCCTTCTAACATCCCTTTCTCTTAGGTTTTCTGGCTGTATCATGATAATCTGGCCAGAAATAACTGTTCATCTCCCTTAAGAAGCACATTGTTAATTGTCTACCCAATAAATGTCTCCCTTTTTTCCCTTGCTAATAGAACTACTAAAAAAAGTCCCAATATTATCAGCAGGGCCATACCTAAAGTAGAACTTCCATCCTATGAGTCGGAAGTGAGCAGAAGAGACTCCTCCCTCTAGTAACCAGAAATTACCTTCATTAACAATCACTTGAGAAATGCTAATATTGAACTTACTTGTGACTCTTTTTCTGTCATTGATTTCTATCTATTCTTCCCATCTCTCAGGTTAACTTCTCTTTCTCAGAAACAAACAAACAAACAAATAAACCGAAAACTCCTCCCCCTTACATTTTCCCCCTCCACATAGAACATAGGTTTTTTTAGAGTCAAAGTCTTTTGATCTCAGGGAGGATAAGCCTCCTCCTAGCCCCACAGAATAAATCATGGTTAGCCTTAAAGCAGTTGTAATTCTACTCACTGTACCTAATGATTGGTCTGGGGTGAGCATGTGTATTAATTTTCCATTGCTGCTGTAACAAATTAACACAAATTTATTAGAGGTTAGGTGTGGTTTTATTGGTTTCTCAGCTCTGGTTCCACAAAGACAAAATCAAGATGACAGCTAGTTAGGCTCTTACCAAGATGCTCTGGGTAGGATCTGCTTGCAAACTTATTCAGGTTGTTGGCAGAATCTAATTCCTTATGGTTATAGGATGAAGGTATAAACCCTTTTCTTGTTGGCTATAAACTGGGTGACTAAAGTACCTTCACAGTCCTTGCTTGTGAACCCTTACACTTCAACAGAGCATTAAACTCCTCACACTTGGAATCATTCTGACTATTTTTGCTTCATCTTGCCAATTCCAGCTAGAATAAGTGCTCTACTTATAATGAATTGTATGGTTAGATTGGATCATTGGATAATCTAGGATATTCTAATATCTGCAAATGTGATTACATCTGCATATTCATGGGTTGCAGAGATTAGAGTCTACATATCCATTGGGCCCATCGTTCTGTCTACCATGGCATGCATCTGATGGGCAGTTAAAAAAAAAAGCCCATTGAGAGATTCGTCTTCTGGATAAAAATATGGAGACATTATTCTTTTTTTCCAGCAAGAGATGGTGGTGTGGGGAGAACTACAGCAGCTACATTATGACCAGGAAACATTAGGAATGAGGATAAAAGTCAATATACCAACAATGGTGAAGCAGGAAACTAGAAAGCAACTGGGTTCTTTATGATGTTATTGAGCAGCAGAACAAATGCCAGTGATTGTTTTTGTCCGTCTGGGTGGCTTGCCATTTCAGGCAAAGTTATTGTTTAATTATCCCAGTTTTCTGTTACTGGTAACTAAAAGCAATTCTTTTTTTTTTTTTTTTGGTACCAGGGATCTAACTCGGGTCCTTGCGCTTGGGCAGCAGATGGCAAAACCACTGAGCTAAATCTCCAGCCCTTGAAAGCAATTCTAAATGGTATATTCATCTGAAACTCTACTTTTCAATGTTTAAAAATGTAATGTTGGCTAATCTGATTAAATTTATTTATACTATGTTATCATGAACAATAAATTTCCTCAGTGGTGGGTTCAATCATAGTTTAACCCTAATTACAGAAATTGAAGAAAAGGGTCCAATACTTACTTGGCAGACTATACCCATTAGGAAAGTCCTACCAACCTAAGTAAAAACAGCTAAGAAAAGTTTTTACATTTTTAAAGAGTTTGTTATTAAAACAAGAATATGTGGCAATAGAGCTAAAAACATTTATCTTGTCCTTTACAGAAAAATCTTGCCAACCCCTGCAGAGTCACACAGAAATGTCTTCTCATAAAGTTGAGATAAGCAAGGAAAAAGGAAAGAGTCATTAGGTCAGTACTGAATACTTTTGGAAAATTATTATAGTTCACCATGTAAAAGCTTTGGGTACAGGCGAAAATGAATCCTATCTCTAAATTCAATTCCTTTGCATTTTAGTTCAGTTTATTAAATTCCTATTATTACAAGACTATGAAAGACACTGGAGTTATGTAATGAACAAAACAGAGTTTCTTCCATGTAGCTGAAAATTGCTCAATTCTCTCTGGGAGAAATGGTTTATGCAATACTTCATGAAAAGATAAAGGCCTCCATACAAAGGATTGAATACATTGTTTTCTTTTCTGCTTTGGTGGTGCTAGAGACCAAAAGTAGGCCCCTGCACATGACAGAAAAGTGTTCTTAGGCTGGGCCTGGTGGTGCATGCCTGTACTTCCAGCACTTGAGAGGCCGAGGCAGGGGCATTGCCAGGAGTTTGAGGGCAGCCTGGACTACATAGTAAGTTCAAAGCCAGCATGAACTGCATAGCAAGACCCTGTTTCCAAAAAAAAACAAAACGTTCTTCCACTGAGCTATATACTCCACTGAGCTATATACTCAGACTTTAAAATTTTTATATGTATCCACCTTTTCCTAGGGATAAGAGAAGAAGGTTAAACAAAAAACCTAGGGATTGCCCATGTTTAATTAGGGATAGGGGGAGAAAAGGCAATAGAAAACTCTGAAGCAAGAGATGAAAATGTATAAAGAGAATGAAAAGAGTTTCACAGAAGCTTAAAAATTCAACTTTTAAAAACTTTACTACCTTCAAGGACACATACTGAGATGAAATAATTGAATTTGCCCAATAGGAGATAAAGGAATATTTTACAGTATGACCCAATTTGTTAGCCATCAGCTATATGTGACTATTGAATTTAAGTTAATTAAAACTAAGTCCGCCCTACAGAGGTTGCGAGTCACGCAGAACATGTCAAATCAACCTGCTGCGGACAGGCAGGTCTGCGCACGTCCTACAGAGGTTGCCAGTCACGTGGAACACACCGAATCAGCCCGAGCCCCGGCAACAATCCACTGGACACTCCCCGCCCACTCCTCTGTACAGCCACCTGGTTCCACACTACAAAGACGCAGAGGACACCGGACCTCGAGACCACTGTACTGAGTCCCACCGCTCCTGGCCCAGAGGTAGGAGCTTCTGAGCCACCGTCCCACTACTCCTGGTCCAGAGGAAGGGGCTTCCCGGCCACCATCCCTCCCGCTGCTCCCAGCCCACAGGAAAGGGCTTTTGGGCCACCATCCTTACCACTGCTCCCGGCCCCTGTCCCACTTCTCCCAGCTCAGAGGAGGTAATCCGTGCAGGCGCCAACAGCCCCTCGCCCCAGTTGAAATGGGAAAACACATAAATAAGTCTCAAAACCAGACTTCCAGATCACCTACAGCAACCCCAAAGGGAAATGAGATGGAACACTCTGATACTCAACCACCTGGACACACTGAACTGGCAACAAAAGGGGATCTGGAAAAAATGAAATCAGAAATAATTTCTCAGAAAACAGGAGAAATTGTGCTCCTAGTGCAACACATGATTAATAAATCTAGAGAGGAGCTCAGGAACATGATGGAATCCCAACATAGGAAACAAATGGAATCCATAAAACAGATGAAAATAGATTTCCCAGAGACGAAAAACTCCATTGAAAGTCTACACATCAGAATGAGGCAATGTGAGGACAGAATTTCAGATATAGAAGATAAGATTGCAATTAATGACCAGGAAAATAAAAATTGCTTCAAAATTATAAGGGAACATGAGAAATCAATCCACCAGCTGCTAGATGATGTAAAGAAGAATAACATAAGACTGATTGGAGTCAATGAAGAAATAGGAGAGAGTGCAGATGACATAAAAAAACTCTTCACAGAAATAATGGCAGAAAACTTCCCAAGCAGGGGAAAAGAGCTTGACATACAGATAAGTGAGGCATAAAGGACTCCAAATAGCCTTGATCAAAAAAAATCTACACAGATCCCAGGCTCCTAGGGCAGAGAAGCTCAGCCAGTCCCAGAACCTGGAAGGAAGCTCCCACCTCCATCCCAGGCTCCTAGGGCAGAGAAGCTCAGCCAGTCCCAGAACCTGAAAGGAAGCTCCCACCTCCATCCCAGGCTCCTAGGGCAGAGAAGCTCAGCCGGTCCCAGCACCCAGAAGGAAGCTCCCCCACCGCCATCCCAAGCTCCTAGGACAGAGAAGGTGAGCCATGCAGGCACCAGAAGCACCCCCTCCCATGGAAATGAGAAGACACGTAAACAAATCTCAAAAACAGACTTCTGGATCACCTATAGCAACCCCAAAGGGAAATGAGATGGAACAATCTGATACTCAACCACCTGGACTCTCTGAACTGGCAACAAAAGAGGATCTGGGAAAAATGAAATCAGAAATAATTACTCAGATAACAGCAAAGATTTTGCTCATGGTGCAAGACATGAATAATAAATCTAGAGAGGACACAGATAAAAAAATAGAGGATCTGAGGAACGTGATGGAATCCCAACATAGGAAACAAATGGAATCCATAAAACAGATAAAAACAGATTTCCAAGAGATTAAAAACTCCATGGAAAGTCTGCACAGCAGAATGAACCAATGTGAGGATAGAATTTCACATATAGAAGATAAGATTGCAGTTAGTGAGGAGGAAAAGAAAAATTGCTTTAAAATTGTAAGGGATCCTGAGAAATCAATCCAGCAGCTGCTAGACAATGCAGAGAAGAATAACATAAGACTGATTGGAGTCAATAAAGAAAGAGGAGAGAGTACAGATGACATAAAAAAACTGTTCACAGAAGTGATGGCAGAAAACTTCCCAAGGAGGGGAAAAGAACTTGACATACAGATAAGTGAGGCATATAGGACTCCAGGTAGCCTTAATAAAAAAATATCTACACATAGGCATATAAGAGTTAAGATTCCAGAAATCCAACAGAAGAACAAAATTCTACAAGCAGTGAGAGAAAAGAAACAAATCACATACAAAGGAAAGCCCATCAGAATCACAGCAGACTTCTGAATGCAAACCCTCAAGACAAGAAGAGCTTGGAGTGATGTATTTCAAGCCCTAAAGGAAAACAGCCTCCAACCCAGACTGGTGTACCCTGCAAAACTATCTTTCCAACTTGATGGAGAAATAAGATACTTTCATGACAAAGTGCACCTCAGGAACTTCATGAATACCAAACCAGCACTCCAGAAAATTTTAGACAATACCCTAGGAAAAGACAATGAGGATCACAACCCCAGGAAACCCAGCAGAATGGAGCCATTGGGCACGACAAATTAAATGCAAAGGGGGAGAATCCAACAAAAAGAAAAAGTCATGACAAGGCTTTTAAAACTTTGAACTTCATCTCCCTAATGAGTGTATAATTCAATCTTGTTATTGTACTGATTAGTATTTTTCTGATTCTAGAGTTGCACACCATTCCTTGTGCTATACTGGCTATTTATCATCTTCTTATGTCTACATTTTAATTGGGTTGTCTATTAATGAGCTGTAAGAGTTCTTTATATATTCTGGTCACAGGTTATATGCATTGGAAATATGGTCTGTTTAAGGACTAGTTTTCATTTTAATGATGTCACTTAAAGTTCTAAATTTTGATGGAATCTCATTTATCATATTTTTTCTTTTATACATCATGTTTTTTGTATCCTAGGTAGTTCTTGCCTACCCTGAATTCATAAATATTTTCCCTTATAATTTCTTCTTAAAGTTTTATACTTTTAGGCTTTCTTATTTAGGTTCATAGATCCCTTCAAGTTATATTCATGTATGGAAAAAAAGGGTTGAGGTTAATTTTTTATATACGGATACCAGGTGTTCTAGTGCCGTTTGCTGAACACACTATCTCTTCCTTGGCTCTTGAATTGAGTTTATATTCTATAAAATGCTAATGTTAAATAATCCTTCAAAACTTCAAGACCATATATGTGTGGTTCTATTTCTAGATTCTCTGTTTTATTCCAATGATCTATATGTCTTTCCTTACACCAACACTGCCTTGATTACTGTAGCTTTAGAAGAAGTCTTAAAATTAGGTACTAAACGTCTTCCAACACTGTTTTTGTTTTTAACTTTTCTAGGTCCTTTGTACTCCTACATAACTTTTAAATTTCAATATCCAATTCTTCATTCATAGCAAGTATACACAGACCTGAATTTTTATATATACCTTGTGTTTTCTAATCCTGCTAAATTCAAGTACAAGTTCTAGGGGCTCCTAGAGATTTCTTAGTATTTTCTTTGTAGATGAGCATTTCATCTACATATAAATATTTTGCTTCTGCCATGCCAATCCTATCCTAATTGTGTCATTTTATTGCCAGACTATTTTGGTGGGGCCTAGGTTTCAAAGTTTAATGGACAAATAAAGAGTAAGCATATCTGCCCTTGTTCCCCACCTTATGGAGAAAGCATCGTAGCTTCTCCATTTATATAAGGCATTCTCGCTGGAAGTATGGAGTACATGTCTTTGATCTGTTGAGAAGGTTCTGTTCTACTTCTAGGCTCCTGATAGTTTTTACCATGAACAGCTGTAGAATTTGGTCCAATACTTTTTCTCTAACTAGTGACAGGATCATATGGCTTTTTCCTTTCCTCTGTTTAAATGATGACTTTTGGGGGTGGATCTTCCAATGCTGAACCAACACTGCTATCCCTATAATAAAACCACTTTCTACATCCTGCCAGATCTGACTTCCAATAGTTTGTTTTGTTCAACAAATTTCTATCTATGTTCATACTTTTTTCTTCTATTATCTTTATCCAGTTTAGGATTAGCACAATGTTGAGTTCCTAAAACGAGGGGAGAAGTGTTCCTTCTTTTTTCTGCTTTAATTGTTTGATATAATTTATCAGTTAAAATGTTTATGAGCCTGCTGTTGTCATATAGGTAGGTTTTCAAGCTAGGAATATACTTTCTTTAATAGGTGCTATTCAAATGTTATATTTCCTCCAGAATTAGTTTCATTAATTTGTCTTCCAAGGTGCTTCTTAGAAGTTGTCAAATTTATTTCAAAAAAGATTTTTGTAATATGCTTTCTATATCCTTTTAAATTCTGTACAATCTGTGGTAATGTCTCCTAGATCTTAATATTGTAATTTAAAAAATGTATAACTGATATTGTGTAACAGGAAGAAAAGGTCTAAAAGAGCAGGGGAATTGGGAGGGGTAGGGGAAGGGGAAAAAGGGAAAGGAAAAATATGAAAAGAGGAAAAAAATGGAAACAAGGTCTTTGCAAATAGGGAAGGGTGGAGGGGGTGAAGGGAGGGGAAGGGAAGAGGAAAAAAATAAGAAACAAGATATTTATGTAATGATACAAGATCCCAATGATGAATGTAACTGTATTTTATACCTAAAATGTACCAATAAACGTAATGGGGAAAAAATCTACACATAGGCATATAATTGTTGAGATTCCAGAAACTCAACAGAAGGACAAAGTTCTACAAGCAGTTAGAGAAAAGAAACAAATCACATACAAAGGAAAGCCCATCAGAATCACAGCAGACTTCTCAATGCAAACCCTCAAGGCAAGAAGAGCTTGGAGTGACATATTCCAAGCCCTAAAAGAAAACAGCCTCCAACCCAGATTGATGTACCCTGCAAAACTATCTTTCAAAATGGATGGAGAAATAAGATACTTTCATGAAAAAAAACACCTTAGGAACTTCGTGAATACCAAACCAGCACTCCAAAGAATGTTACACAATATCCTAGGAACAGACATTGAGAATCAAAACCTCAGGAAGCAAAGCAGAATGAACCCATCAGGCACGACAAGAATTAAATGTAAAGGGGGAGAACCCAATAAAAAGAAAAAGTCATGGCAATGACAAGTCAATACGTTTCAGTTATAACCATCAATGTTAATGGTCTCAATTCACCAATCAAAAGAAATAGACTGGGAGAATAGGTCAAGAAGCAAAATCCAACAATATGCTGCATACAAGAAATACACTTAATTCAAAAGGAAACTCATAGACTGAAAGTTAAAGGGTGGAAAACAATACTCCATGCGATGGGAACCCGAAAAAAAGCAAGAGTAGCTATCCTCTTTGCAGATCAAGTAGATTTCAAACCAACACTGATTAAGAGAGATGAAGAAGGACACTACATCCTTGTAAAGGGAAGAATCCAAGAGGAAGAGATGACAATCATAAATATCTATGCAGCAAACACTAGTGCGCCCAACTGTATAAAACAAATACTAACAGATATGAAAAGTCATATATGCACTAATACAATTGTAGTGGGGGACCTCAACACCCCACTGTCACAAATAGATAGATCGACTAGACAAAAAATAAGTAATGAAATACTAGAACTCAATTGAACTCTTGAACAAATGAACTTAACAGATGTTTACAGAGTCTTCCACTCCACAAATTCAGAATACACATTCTTCTCAGCTGCACATGGGTCATTCTCCAAAATAGACCACATACTCACACATAGAACATGTTTAAGTAAGTGCAAAGAATTGAAGTTATCCCCTGTATATTATCAGACCATAGTGTGATGAAATTGGAGATCCATAGCAAAAGAAATTCAAAAAATTTCATAAACATGTGGAAATTGAACAACACACTTCTGAATAACCACCAATGGGTCACAGAGGAAATTAAAGAAAAAATCAGACAGTTCCTTCAATTAAATGACAATGACAATACAACATATTGGAATCTATGGGACACAATGAAAGCAGTCTTACGAGGGAAATTCATAGCAGTGAATATGCATATTAGGAAAACAGAACGAGCCCAATTAAACAACCTGATGCTGAACCTCAAGCTTCTAGAAAAAGAACAGGACAACCCCAGAGCTCATACAAGGAAGGGAATTATAAAGATCAGAGGAGAAATCAATGCAATGGAGACTAGGAGAACGATACAAAAAAAAAAATCAATGAAGCCAAGAGTTGGTTCTTCAAAAGAATCAACAAAATTGACAAACCTTTAGCCAACTTTGTCAGAAAAAGGAAAGAAAAGGCCCAAATCCATGCAATGAGGAATGAAAAGGGTGAAATTACAACAGACCCAGCAGAAATCCAGAGGATCATCAATACCTACTTCCAGAACCTATACGCCAATAAGATGGAAAACACAGAAGAAATGGATGGATTCCTAGATATATATGAATTACCAAAGTTGAATGAAGAAGACCTAAAAGCTCTGAACAACCCAATATCAACCAATGAAATTGAAAATGTAATTAAAAACTTACCAACTAAGAAAAGCCTGGGCCCTGATGGCTTCACTGCTGAATTCTACAAGACATTTAGAGAGGAACTGCTGCCACTACTGTTTAAACTCTTCAATGAAATTGAAAAGGAAGCAATACTCCCAAATTCATTCCTGGAAGCAACCATCACCTTGATCCCCAAAGCAGAGAAAGACCCAACCGAAAAGGAGAACTATAGGCCAACCTCACTCATGAACATAGATGCTAAAATCATTAATAAGATAATGGCAAACAATGCAGAAGATCATCAAGAAGATCATACACCCTGATCAAGTGGCATTTATCCCAGGGATGCAGGGATGGTTCAATATACACAAATCAATCAATGTAATACATTATATCAATAGAGCCAAGGACAAAAGCCATATGATTATCTCCATAGACGCAGAAAAAACATTTGACAAAATCCAACATGCATTTATGATAAAAACCCTACAAGAAATTGGAATAGATGGTCTCTACCTCAAACTGATAGAAGCCATCTATGAAAAACCAACAGCCAAGATCATACTAAATGGTCAAAAACTGAAATCCTTCACACTCAAATCAGGAACAAGACAAGGATGTCCACTATCACCACTCTTGTTCAATATAGTTCTGGAAACATTAGCCATGGCAATTAGACAAGAGAAAGAAATAAAAGGAATAAAGATAGGAAATGAAGAAGTCAAATTGTCATTATTTGCAGATGACATGATACTGTATATAGAAGACCCCAAGAACTCCACCAAAAGTCTTCTAGACTTAATAACCAAATTCAGTCAAGTAGCTGGTTACAAGGGCAACACACAAAAATCAATAGCTTTCCTCTACACGAATGACAGACTCACTGAGAGAGAAATAGGGCATATAATTCCTTTCACAATAGCATCCAAAAAACTGAAATACCTAGGAATCAACCTAACAAAAGAAATCAAAGACCTCTTCTCTGAAAACTATGGCATTCTGAAAAGAGAGAGTAAAGATGACATCAGAAAATGGACAGACATCCCCTGCTCCTGGGTAGGAAGGATCAACATAGTGAAAATGGCCATACTTCCAAAACTGCTATATAGATTCAATGCAATTCCATTGAGATCCCAGCAGCATACTTCATGAACCTTGAGAAAACAATCGAAAAATTCATTTGTAACAAGAAGAGACCTAGAATTGCAAAAGCAATTCTAAGTAACAGAGACATGGCAGGGAGTATCCCAATCCCCAACCTGCAACTATACTACAAAGATACTGTGATAAAAACAGCACGGTACTGGCAAAGAAACAGACTTGAGGACCAGTGGAACAGATTAGAAGATGCAGAAACAACGCCAGACACACTCAGCCATCTCATCTTTGACAAAGGAGCCAAACACCCTCACTGGAGGAAAGATAGCCTCTTTAAGAAATGGTGCTGGAAAAATTGGGCTTCAACTTGCCAAAGATTAAAACTAGACCTATATCTCTCACCATGCACTAAACTAAAATCAAAATGGATTAAAGATCTAAATATTAAAATAGAAACTCTGAACCAGTTGGAACAGAGGTTCGGTAGAACCCTTGAAGACATCGGTGTAGGAAAAGATTTTATGGACAAAACCTCAGTTGCCCGTGAACCAGCACAAACAATCAACAAGTGGGATCTCTTCTTATTGAAAGGCTTCTGCACAGCAAGAGAAACCACCAGCAGTGTAAAAAGACAACCCACAATGTGGGAAAAAATCTTCATCTGCTCTTCCTCAGACAAAGGTCTACTATCTCAAATCTATAAAAAACTTAAAAAGATCAGGCCTCTCAAAATTAAAGACCCAATCTGAAAATGGGCATCTGAAATGAACAGGCATTTCTCACACAAAGAAGTAGAAATAGCAAATAAATACATGAAAAAATGTTCAACATCACTGGTCATTCGAGAGATGCAAATGAAAACAACGCTGAGATTCCACCTCACTCCAGAAAGAATGGCTGCTATCATGAAATCAACCAATAACAAATGCTGGCAGGGCTGTGGGGAAAGAGGAACCCTGCTCCACTGCTGGTGGGAGCGTAGAGTGATGCAACGAACCACTGTGAAAATCAGTATGGAGATACCTCAAAGAACTAGGACTGGAAGTCCCATTTGACTCCGCTATTCCACTGCTGGGGATCTTCCCCAAAGAATTCAAAGAATCATACCACATTGATATATGTGTGCCCATGTTCATAGCAGCGCAGTTTGTAATAGCTAAAACTTGGAAACAGCCCAAATGCCCATCAACTGGAGACTGGATCAAGAAAATGTCGTGTTTTTTTTATAAAATGGAGTACGACTCAGCCATAAAAAATGAGAAATTAGAGACATTTATAGCTAAGTGGATGCACATTGAGGCCATACTCTTAAGTGAAATAAATAGGACACACATGTATAAATACCGAATAATTTCTCTGGTGTGAGAAACTGAAAGTATAAATAAGGACTAAAATGTATAATAGGTAATGTGAAATAGGAAGAAAAGGTGCAAAGGGGAAGGAAGTGGGAGGGCTAGGGGAAAGGATAGAAGGGAATGGGATTAATATGAGAAAATGGAAAAATAGGAACAAAATCTTTGTAAATAGGGAGGAATGGAGGGGTTGAAGGGAGGGCTGGGCAAGGGTGAAAAATAAGAACCAAGAGAGATTATGTAAAGGTGCAAATTTCCAATGATGAATGTCATTATATTGTATACCTAAAATGTACCAATGATTAGAATGAATAATCGATAATGCAAAATAGGAAGAAAAGGTCCAAAGGGGTAGGGGTAGTGGGAGAGGCAGGGGAAAGGAAAGAAGGGAAAGGAAAAATGCTGAGAAATGGAAAAAACGGGATAAAGTCTTTGTAAATAGGGAAGGCTGCAGGGGGTGAAGGGAGGGCTAGGAATGGGGAAAAAATAAAAACCAAGATGCATTATGTAAAGGTACAATTCCCAATGAGAAATGTAATTGTGCTGTGTACCTAAAATGTACCAATAAAAGAATTTAATTAAAGCAAAGAAACAGAAATAAAATAAAATTAAAAAATTAATAAAAAATAAAACGAAGTAAACTTTTAAAACTTCAAAATTTGTGGTACTAGCCACATTTGAAAATCTCAAAAGCCACATGCTGCTCTACAGTGATGGTGAACCTTTTAGAGATGAATGCCCAAACTGCAACCCAAAGCCCACTTATTTATTGCAAAGTGCCAACACTGCAATTAAACCTGAACATTGAAGTTTTAGTTTAGATAAACAACCCATATGTTAACATCTTTTGTCTTGAAAGAAAAACAACAGGGCCAGGGATTTAGCTCAGTGGTTCCGCCGCTTATCTTGAAAGTGCAAGGTCCTGAGTTTCATCCTTGGTACCAAAAAAAGGAAGAAAAAAAGGAAAACATGCGTGGCATAGGTTCGCCATCACTGGTTTATCATATAGGACATCTCAGGTTACAGAATATTTCCATCACTGCTGAAATTTCTACTGGGATATGTTTTTGAAAGCATCAAAGAGAGATAGCAGTGAGGTAGAGTCAACATATTTCCCATCACATTCCAGTAGTTTGCAAAGTCTAGCTGATTTGACCTCTCTAGCTTGTCCTTGTCTCTTCATTTTTGCTATTCTGATTTGGTTTCACCTTTTCTTTCTTGGACTATTGTAGTGGCTGCCTATCTGCCTTCCAACTTCTGTTCTCTCCTCCTTCTAAGGTGTTCCCAACACAACTTATTCCTCTGCTCATCAATACTCTCTTACTTGTGTCACTTTCTCTGGTCAGCTAGCATTAACTTTTACTGATAGTCCCCTGCAGTGGGATGCCCATAGGGGTACTGGTATCAACACTATAGGGCACCCCCCTCCTTTCCTTCCATATACTTACAGAGCTCATAATCCAATGCAGAGGATGATTTACATTTTAACATTAAAGCAGAAACAATTGCTAATCTTCACCCTCTTCTTTGTCTGTGGTAACCAAATCGTTTTTTATTCCTTTGGTGACTACATTTCATCACTTTTCGCTTTACCACCATAATAGTCATCTTCTAGCCTCTCCTCCCTCCTTCAATAAGCTCTGATGGTGCCACTCCATTTCTCTAATCTTTCCTGGATTAGGTCTTTTAATGATTTGATGCTATTCTTCCCTTCCATCTTGCCTTCTTTCACATTTCCCCCCACTTCTTATTACTTTGTGCTGATCACCATTCTCCTTGGCACATGCATGTATAGTCACATCCTTCCCTACATTCCATATGATGGCATCTTTCTCACCCAAGGTCCCCTCCCGTACCTTTGTACCTTTAGATTCAGGACGAGATACACAGACACCAAGGTGGGGAGGGTATTATTCATAGGCCAGAAAGACATAACCTGTTTGACATTGTCCATTTTGGGAGAGAGTACAAATTAGCTGCATTCCTAACCATTACCATTCACCCAAATATGACTACCGAATTTTTTACTCCTGTCGAGTACAGTTTACAAAGGCCCTTGACGCCAAAGCGAGAACACAAAACGGTGGGAGACAAGGGGCATTGTGGGAGCGCTGTTCCTCGCCTCTTAGACTCATGGGAAGTGTAGTGCGGCTGTCGCCAACATGGCTGCGCCCAGGTGAGGTGGTGTGCGAGTACTTCCCACGGCTTTCTGGAGCTAGACTGGAGAGGCTAGCGAAGGAGGGAGAAGCAGCGTTATGAGAACTTGGTCTGAATCGAGGAGGAGGTTTGTGGCACCGTTTGCTGGCTGGCACGACGGAGTGCAAATCCCTACTTCCGCTTATCAGCCCCTCTCAGTCTTTTCTGCTTCGCTGGCCAGGGCTGAGAACTCAAAGGAGGGACGATCCAGTCTGTTCTCCTGTGTAGTCTGGAGAATAGCATATTGTGCTGGGTGATTCTGTGAGTGTGTAAGGTGCACGTGTTTGTGTTGATGTTAGTGCACCTGAGGTGTCTGGGTCAGCCTGTTTTCTTTGGGGCTGGAGGCGGGAATTTGCAACCTAGGACATGTTAGTTTGGCGCTGCTAAGGTCTTTTCTTACCAGAGTCAGTACAGTGAAGCAGAGTGACAATCCAGGGAAGCAGACATTCCTGGTGTCTTGATCACCCACGCATCTCAGTCTTCCTGTGCTCTTTTGAGCAACACTGTACTTGTGGTTCTTGGGTGGGGGAGATGTCAGCCTGTGGTTTTGATCGATTTCATTGAACATTTATTGAAGGCTGTATGCTGGTCTCTCAAGTCAGTGCCTTTAAGTAGGTGACAGTTTCTAAATTAGCCCAACACACCAACAGGTAGTTATAATACAATATGAAAACTCCTGAGATACAGATAAACACTAGGTTTTAATGGACACATTGAAGAAGGCCTTCGAACAATTCTGGAAGAGGAGTTTAAGAGCTAGGTGGGCAAATTCTACTTAGGTTTATTGAACAAATATTTAATGAGTGGCTACTAGCTACTAGATTCTGTTCAGGTGCTGAGTGCTACAGGATGAATATTACAAACAAAATCCCTACTTCAAGGGTGGACTTAACATTAAGTTATAGAAAGTGTACTTCAAAGACTTAAAAAGGGATGATGTGATAAATGGAGTGAATTTTTCCTGCTTGTTTAAAACCTTTATTTTCTTTTAAAATAGGCAGTACAATTTGAATAGCAACTAAAATTCAAGAGTCATTGGATAAAGATGTGTTTTTTAAAAAATAAAATGGAGTACTACTCAGCCATAAAGAATGAGAAACTAGAGGCATTTATAGCTAAGTGGATGCACTTTGAGGCCATACTCTTAAGTGAAATAAATAGGACACACATGTGTAAATACTGAATAGTTTCTCTGGTGTGAAAAACTAAAAGTGTAAATAAGGATCAGAATGTATAATTGATATTGTGAAATAGGAAGAAAAGGTCTAAAGGAGTAGAGGAAATGGGAGGGGTAGGGGAAAGGAAAGAAGGGAAAAGAAAAAAATATGAGAAAAAAATGGAAACAAAGTATTTGTAAATAGGGAAGGGTGGAGGGGGTGAAGGGAGGGCAGGGGAATGGGGAAAAAATAAGAACCAAGATACATCATGTAAAGGTACAAGATCCCAGTGATGAATGTAACTGTATTGTATACCTAAAATGTACCAATAAACTTAATGGGGAAAAAAATAAAATTTAAAAGTCATGAAAGGGAAAATTTCTCATTTCACAACTTGTCTACCCATTTCCTCTCTCTGGAGGCAACCCATATGATGAATTTGTATGTTCTAAATGTTTATATATATTTGTATACCTGTGCTGTACTTTAAAATCAGGCCTTGGAATTTAGGTTTTTTCTAATCATTGCTATTATAATTTACATACAAGCACAGGAACATTTTTCTGTACTGTTTGGTTCATAATAAACTATTCAAGGAAGGCATGGACACACATACTGCTATTGCCATCTAGGGCAATATCCTATGGAATGTATTGGGGGTTTAAACTTGCTAGCAAGCAAATAGCAGAGCGTGTATAATCTTCAAATTCTTATCCTGCAGAGAATATGCTCAGGTTGGAGGTGGCTAACCTGAACCCAGCATGGCTAGTATCCTACCTAGTAAATAGTAACCTTACTCCCATAACATGGCAAGGAGCACTGAAGCATCTGTGCAGCAACGGTGGAAACTCCTTGACTAGAAAAGTGGCCTTGATAGAGAGGTGGGACCTCTAGACCTCAGTAGCTGGTACCAGCCTATTCCTTGTTGAAATGACTCAGATCTAGGGGGTTGTTACATTTCCAAGTCAATGAAATGGGAAAATGAAACTTTAGGCTATCTGGATTTGACTTCACCTGCAGTACTGGTATGTGATTGAGAGGGAAAAAGGAAATGGAATAACAAAAATGTGATTATGAGGCTCCATCTGCTGGTCTTTTAGTGGCAGACTTTTAAAAAGATTTATTCAGCATCTTTTCTTTTTCATTTCTTCCACTTTGCAGTCTTTGTTCCTGTGAAATATTAAGAAAAAATTTTTGTAGTGCATTCATCCCTTGTTTTTCATGACATACTGCAAAGTTGTTGTTTCACAGATGGATACCTTAGAATTGAATAGCTGTAAAATAGTTCCTTTGAAAACCCTCAGCTATTTTTGTTTTGTTAAATCATTTTTATCTGGGTCTTCTAAAACTTAGTGATGTAGTAATAAATAAATTTAATTCTTCTAACCAAGCTCTTAGAGACATTATTCTTCTCCTTATCCATATTTACAGAAGCTGAAGCATAATTAACTCAACCAGGATCATACAGCTAGTATGTGGTGAAGCTAAGAATCAAACCTGGAACTCGGACTTCTGAACGCTGGTATGCTGCTTCATAGCACTGAAGGAGGCTCTAGGGTAACTGTGAAAAGTGTGATTTAATCCCTGTCCTCAAACCGCTCATAGTCTTGTGGAAGGGGACAGATGTTAGAACAATTATTATAAATAGTGCAATATTAGATGCATCCAGTCACTTATCCCTTTCCTCTGTAATGATGACTCCTAAAGTTTGCTATCATTTCTTTTCTTACAAGCCACTACATAATTGTCACATGCTGTTCAGACATTGCATTGTCTCACCTGTTCCTTAACCATCATGTTCTAAATCTGACTCATTACCTCCATTCCTGAATGGCTCTTCCCCACCTTCCTCCTGACTTTCCAGTTCTGAAATAATATCATGAGTCTCTCAATTGCTCAAGCTCTCTTCTGTTAGTAAGTGATCTTTGATTCCTCTCTTCCTCACATCTGAATAGTCATCAAGACCTATTGATTCTACCTGAACTTTTTTTTCCCACCCTTCCCTTCTCTTTATTTCCTCTTCCTTCTGTGAGTGTGAGTCCAGTGTAGATCAGGCTAACATGTCTACTTGTCACGCTGGATTGTTTCAGATCTTCTCTCTAACCTTCCTGCTATACTGTCCCACCAGCCTGTCTTACTGGCCTTATCTTGTATCACATGTGTTGATGGAGTTTCTCTGCTTTAAAAATTTATACCTACTGTCTTTGCCAGACATGCCAAATTCTGTTTTAGGTTCTGCTCTTTACCACCTCAGTGAAAATCTTCTTTTCCATATGACTTTATGGTGTTGTCCTTCAGTACTGAGCATGAGTTGCCTTCTGGTTTGAAGTCTTCCCAACTTTTCCAATTAACATTGATCTTGTTTTTGTTCTCTGGCTCATGTCTAATGACCACGTCATTAATACTTAATTATAAAAAGGTGTGTCATATGATTTCATTGTTTGGTGTTTGTTCTTCTTAACTAACTTACAAACTTGTTAAAAGTTCATGATCTGTGTACTGCAGGGTACTGAGACTATAATAGGGATGTGTGTATTCACTCATTTGTCAATGATCTCTTCAACAAATGTTTACTTTGTATGCTGGGGATTCTCACTCTCTTTAAGTATGTACTATGACAGGGGAGTTAAGCTAACAGATGAATCATCATAAATTATGCTATTCTACGAGCGAAGTAAAATTGGCTACTATGCTAAATCAAGATGTAGGGTACAGATTTGGAGTGATTATTAAGGCCTCTTTGGGAGTACTTAGCAACTACTTGATGATGATGTATTCCCTTTGTTTTTTTGGTACTAGGGATCAAACTCGGGACCTTGCGCTTGTGAGGCAGGTGGAAGAGCCACTGAGCTAAATCCCTGGCCCTGATGATGATGTATTTCAATAAAGTGAAAACAATTTTATGGGGTTTTTATTTCTGTTATTTAAAAAACTGTAGATATAAAGATATATGCACAGTTTAAAAAATAATATAACCAACACCTATACCTACCATCTAGAAATAAGAACTAAGAAATAGAAGAAATGACTGTGATGCTCCTATATGTCACCTCTCACAATAGCTTTCTTCCCCCCCTTAGAAATAACCTCTTTCCTGAATTTTTTACTTATTATTTCCATGCTTTTCTTTTTTATATGCATTAAATGATATATGGCTTGCTTTTGGATTTTGAGCTTTATTATCAGTAGAATCATACTGCATGTGCTGTGACTTCTTGACATTGTTCTTCCTCTTCCTCCTTACCTTGGCTTATGATTGTGAAATTTGTCTTTGATTTTTATGGTAGGACTTCATAAGTAATGAGATACTGTACTTATAGGAAAACAGCACACTTTTCTTTTCTTAAATGTGATACTGGAAATTAAAACTAGGACCTTTACACTGAGCTACATCCCCAGCCCTTTTTATTTTTCATGCTGAGACAGGGTCTCATTAAGTGGCTGAATTACTCAGGCTGGGGTCACTTGTGATCCTCCTACCTTAGCCTCCCAGATTGCTGGGATTACAGGCAAGTGCTACCATGCCTGGCTAAAAACAGTGCACTGAAGGAAGAGAGTGCACTTAGAACTCTCAGAGGTGTTATTAGATGCTCTTCTTTGTTACCTTAGATATACCTTTATTTCCACATCTGTTCTCACCTCTCTGGGTTAGTGAAAGTTCAACTAAGTATTTAAAAAAAAAGATCATATAGAAGATTTATAACCTATGAATATAACATAATTATTTCTTCAGGACTGTTAACATTTCAACTTCTTTTTATTTCATAGTATTGCTATGGAGATCAACTATCAAAGTAATTTCAAACTCAATAAAACTGAGAAGAAGTTCTTAAGGAAACAAATTAAAGCCAGGCATACTTTGCTGAGACATGAAGGTATTGAGGCAGTATCTTATGCTACTCAGGTGACCTAAAATTCTTGTTATCATTTTAATGTAAATGTATTGATGTTAATATATTATGTTAATTTTTTTTTTTGGTACCAGGGATCGAACTCAGGACCTCGCGCTTGTGAGCAGGCGCCGGAACCACTGAGCTAAATCCCCGGCCCTATGTTAATATTTTTAATAATTACTCAAGGCTGTGGTTGGCCCATCATATGTTTCATCCATATTAAATATACTAGACTAAAACCTTCTAACTATGTATTCTGGATCATGTGCTATCCTGTGGTTTCAATTTTTATTGATCATATTGGTTGAACCAGAGGAAGTTGTGGCTATACATCAATTATAACACTGTACAAGTCTTTTCAGTTGATAAAGTGTACTTATGTTCATTATTATAATTTTCTAAAAATCTTTATGAGATAGGTGAGAAAACCAAAGTTTTAAGAGGTTATGTATTCATTGACATAAAGTAGTAAGTGATTGCATAGAAACATAAAGCTAGTTCCTCTGTATCTTAATATGATCTTTCTGCTGTTCCCAAACTCATCTATATTATAGAGTATTTTGGCTGTGTACTCTAAAACATTTTTTTATTTATTAGAGTTTACTTACAAAGCCTTTTCATTATCTGATGGCAACAATTAAATGAAATTATGTATGAGGGACTGTGAGTTTTCCTGTGCTGTGATTTAGGAGCTCACTTTGCTTTTCCACTTATGTAGACATGAACAATACCCTTTGACTTTGGCCTTCTTCATTTATAAATAGGGTATAGTGCACAATACTTTATATGGTGTGCAATATTTTTTACTCTATTGGATGGTTCGATTCTGAAGAGAGTGTGTGACAGTTTTATAGACATAAAAATACTTCATGACTATAAAGAAGTCTTAAGGGATTCTTTTTGGTTTATAAAGTTATAGAGTAAAAGTGGGAAGGAAGCTTAGTTATCATCTGACTGGGGGCCAAATATATACTTTGATTCTGGTTTGTTTTTGTTTTTTTTGAGGCAGGGCCTCTCTTTGTAGTTCAGGCTGGTCCTGAACTCACTAGGTAGCCCAGGCTGACCTTGAACTCAGTGATCCTTCTGCCTCAGCCTTCTGAGTGCTGGGATCACAGGTGTGTGCCACCACGCCCGTCCACACCTGGCTCAAAGATATACTTTGAGGTGGAGCTGGGCCTGAAATTTAGGCATCTTGATTCTCAGACCACTACTCTTTCTTTAGGTTCATCTCTTGTGCTGCATCTTAGTTTAGGAATAAGCAGTCTTTTGATGGACATTTGAGGTTAGCAGGTAAAAGGTTCATACTTGGAGTTGGATATTAATAATTTTAGAGAATTTAAGTCAAATTCATATTTAAAAAGATGGGATAGATGATAGATTTAGTATGTCTGCACTCATCCTTTCAGCCAAGAGCCACTGAGGCTGAGGCATTCAGAAGACTAAACTGATATGCCCTACTCCCATCTCTTCAAGCAGAACTTGGTTTCTTTTTTGTTGTTTTTTTTTTTTTTTGGGTACCGGGGATCAAACTCAGGACCTTGCGCTTGCCAGGCAGGCTGCAGCACCACTGAGCTAAATCCCCAGCCCTAAGTTTGTGTTTCTTCATTAGCAATAGTTTTGTTTTGTTTTTTTTTTTTGGTACCTGGGATCGAACTCAGGACCTTGGGTTTGCATGGCAGGCGCTGGAACCACTGAGCTAAATCCCCGGCCCTTAACTTGGTTTCTTATTACAGGACTCATAAAGAGAAGTGTAAGAAAAAAATGGGCTAAGTTTCTTTGCTGCTTCTGAAGCTTATTTCTGATTGAATCTTTAAGATCCCCAGAAGCTTTAATCTCACCTTTATGGCCTCCAAAGCAGCATCTAACCTATACTTTGATTATTTTTCTCCAAAATACTTTTAAAGAAAAAGAATATAATTTTAGAGGTATCTTTAATTGTATTTTATTCATCCATGGAGAATAAAAATTATTTTAAGGGCCGGGGATTTAGCTCAGTGGTGCCGGCCCCTGTCTCAAAAGCACAAGGTCCTGAGTTCGATCCCTGGTACAAAAAACCAATTATTTTAATGATGTGTTACAGATACAGGCAACTTTGTGCAAATTTATAGCATAAGATTTTTTAATTTTATTTTTTCAATATGTTTTTTTACTAGTGCATATTAATTTTACAAAATATTTTGTATCATGCCATTTTCATACATGCATATAGCATTTTTATGCATTATAAGATTTTTCTAGAATAGTGTTCCTCAAATTATCAGGACTGAAAATAACTTCAAAAAAATCTGAATTTTCTACTTCATACTTATTACTTGGAAATTTATTGGATGAACAATTGTAAATAAAACAATTATTACATTTAATTATATAATTTATGTAATGGGGAAAATGTTACTCCTTTTCCTCCCCAACCACACTCATTTGAAGGCATCTTTGAGTTATACCGCATCCTCAAGTTTATACCTCATCATCTTTCATTCCTACATTGGGCAGTGGATTCTTGACATTTTATGAAATGTTTGTAATTTCTTAGTGTGATAATGTGAAATAATATATTTTGTTTCTGTACATTTTCCTGGCATATAGCACTAAAACTCCTAGAATCTCTGGAGTGAAAAGAATGTCTTTTTTTTATTTAATGAAACTACTGGTGGCGGGGCCAGCTCAGTAGCTTCTGGATGGGGCCATGTCATTGGAGAGACTAGTGCATGTTGGAGAGTTGGGACTTTCACTTCCACTCCCTTGTGGTAGGGGAGGTTGAGCTGAACGAAAATGGCCACTGATCTAATCATTCATATCTATATAATGAAGCTTCCATAAAAACACAAAGGACAGAATTCTGAGGAGCTTTTGCGTAGTTGAACATGTGCAGATTCCTAGAAAGTGGTGTATGTACCCAGAGAGAGCATGGGAGCTCTGCATTCCTTCCCACAGCCTTGCCCTATGTATTTCTTATATCTGTCTGTTCATCGCTGTCCTTTTTAAGATCCCTTATAATAACTGAGTTAGTATGAGTACAATGTTTGTCTGAGTTCTGTCAGTTGCTCTACCAAATTAATCGAACTTCAGGCTGGAGACCTGGAAATCCTGATTCACAGCCATTCTGTCAGAAGTATAGGTGACAACCTATTTCTTGTGATGGCATTTGATTTGGAAGGCAGTCTTGTGGGACTGAGCTCACAACCTGAGAGATCTGACACTGTCACCAGTTTAATAGGGTTAGAACTGAACAGAATTAGATTAGAGGACTCAGCTGGTGTCTGCTGGAGAATTTTCTGTAGAACAAATTTATTGCTGATGGGGGGAAATCCCACAGATTTTCATGACCAGAAGTCACAGAAGTAGTCTTTATTGTGTTGTACTGAGTATATGAGAATAGGAAAAAGCACTTTGGTTTATATTTTTCCTCTTTGTATCTGACTCAGATTTAGGGATATGGAAATATTTTTGTAACTGGCTTCATATAGCCAAATTATTTTGTTATTTTAATTTAAAAACCTTATTGAATAAGATCCAGGGAAGCCAGTTATGAGACTAAATTTTACACTATGTAACACATTATTGTAGTAATTTTTTTATTATGTATATACTTGTACATGACCCATGACAGAACAGAATTTAATGATTCTATTTAAGCACATTGTAGGTATTCTCATTTTGTATAATAAAATGAATACAGTATGTACTAATCTTTAGTGTAAATCAGGGGTCAGCATACTACTTCAGAACAAATCTGATTCATGTGCAAATAGTGAATTTTACATTTTAAAAGCTTACTAAAATATAAAATCAAGTCTGTGTTACAGAAACTTAGATGGCCTGTGAAGCTTTAAAATATTTTATTACCTGGCTCTTTTCAGAACAACTTTTCCAACACCTAGTACAAATGATGAAATTGATGAGCATAGGTCATGTACGGTTTACTTTTGTTATACTACAGTTTCAGAAGTCATAGTCAAAAAACAATCTTTATAGTGTGTAGAAAGCGATATAGAGACTGTAAGCACACTGGCATAAACACCTGAATAAAACTAGGAGGATGCCTCCACCCAAAATCCCTTGAAGAAAGCTTGGCAAATAACAAGAAGTAAGCATGAAACTTACAAAGAAACTTTTCTTTGTAAACTGACTAAATTACTTAAACTGAATTAATTTACTGAGGCAGGAAAATTTCATACTTAATGTTCACCAGAACCTAAAATTGATTTTTCTTGGGGCCAGTCTTTTCTTTTTTAGGAAATATTGTGTAATGGTTAAACTAAAAAATGTGGATTCTGGAAAATAACATAAATAGGTTCCAAATTCACCTCCCCCTAATCACCACCCTAATCCAGTTGTTCTGACCTTCACTTTGTTCTTTATAAAGTAGGGCTTATTACCCAAATGAATTTACATTGTTTAATGACTTGTTTAGTGACTTACCTGTTTAACGATTGTTCGGATTTATGATCTGTTCTGACTTACAACCCGCATTTGGACCTACATCACAGGAATGTGAGTGGCAGTGCAGGCTTATGGTGGTTTCTTCTACAGTATAGTACTGTAATTTTTGCTTACTGTACAGTACAGTACTGTAGTTTTATATTTTGTTATACATTACAGTACTGCATGTAAGAGTTATGCAAATAAAAGCAAAGTCATCAAGTTGGAGTTTCCTTTGATCATTTCTTTGTTCTGAATATTGTAATATGCACACTATATACCATTCCTCATTTAGTGACCAGTTCATTGAATGACCTAGCTACAGGACCATAACTTGATTCTTAAACAAGGAATATCTGTACTTTGTTGTGAAGTTTGTGGAGGTTAAGTAAAAGAATGTAGAACATTAGTTCTCTGGCAAAAAGCAGGTAGTATGTAGCTACTTGTTTTTTTCCCCATCCTGCCTCTTTTCTTCCCTTTTATTGTGTTAAATTGGTATTTCTGATAAATATAAATAATCTTTTAATTTGCATTTTTGGTTATTAAGAAATTAATATTTTATAAATAGGCTATTTTAAATTAAATGTTATTTACAAGATGGGAGTACTTTTTATTCCTCAAATATTTACTATATTGGCTTGCATATTTTGTATGAAATTAGCAAACCAAATCACCACTAGGAAACACCTTTTCCTTTTAATTACATCTTTGTAGAAATGTTACTTTGAAATAATCCTATTTAATTTTCCTTGAAAATAAACAGGTTGATTAAATTGCTGATGTTACTTTTTTTTTTTTTTTTTCTCAGAGCCTGGTTGTTGCCAATGGTGGTTTGGGTAATGGCATGAGTAGAAAGCAACTGCTCCCGGTTTTAGAGAAATGTGGACTTGTGGAAGCTCTCTTAATGCCACCTAATAAGCCCTATTCCTTTGTAAGATACAAAACCACAGAAGAATCCAGGAATGCTTATGCTTCCCTCAATGGAAAAGAAATAGTGGATGATTTAGGACAAAAGGTCATTCTGTACTTGAATTTTGTAGAAAGAGGTATCATGAAGTTATTTATCTCTTAAATAATGGTTCTTGCTTTTGTCTGAGCTTTCTTTTCATAGTCATAGTTGGGAGTTCAGTTATTTATTTAGTTATTTTTTGGTACCAGGAATCCAACTCAGGGACTGGCACTTGCCAGGCAGATGCTGCACCACTGAGCTATATCCCCAACCCCAGGAGTTCAGTTACTGTAGAACCAAAAAAGGGTATCAATTAAGCAGTCCCTTTTATCAAATGTTCTTTAAGTATCTGTTACTTAATGTGGAGGCTCGTTATCTAATTGTGCTTTTCAAGTTCAATGGTGAGGATTTAGATGAATTTATCTTATAGTGTCTACATGGAAACTTTGAATTAATCACTTGAAAATTTAACTGTGATCCAAGCGATTATATGTCAGTCTTCATATTCATGGAGGGGCACACTTAGCGGCTAGAGATCCCTGAGACTTTATAGTGGTGCTATACAATAAACTTTCAGTATGGTGAAAATATTCATCTCTGTGCTGTCCAATACAATAGCTCCTGGGTAGTGAGATGGAGGAACTAAATAATTTAATTTAAGTAATAGCTTTATAGGCTGATTTACAGTATTGCTTTAGGGTTTATTACATTTTTATCCCCTCTATATGTGGAAATGAGATGTGTTGAGATGAATTTTGATTCAGGCATCTAATCTTAGATTCTTTTGCCACTGAGCTTTCTTTAGATATCCTGGGGATAGGCAGATGAGTGAAAAATGATCAAATTTATGTTTTTGTAAAAAGGACAACTTTTAAAGTATTCTAAAAATATATTTAGAAATTATATCTCTCAGCGTTCCTATGTATTTAATTTTAAATTTGACTTAAGCTTCACACATTTTAATAACTGAACACTTTACATGTTTTTGATCAGTTTTTGAAAACTGGTTCAGGGGCAAGTTTTAATAAAAAAATATTGCCCTTGGATTTCTGCCAATTCAGTATGTGAAACACTCAGTAAGAGATTGCACAAAGTGAGTTTGGGAGTATTCTTCATAAATAGTCCTTCATTAGATTCAGGTGTACTTCTAAATCTGAGGCAAGCACATTTATAACCTTGGAAATAATTTTTTAATTGAGAATAGAACTATGTACCAAATGTTTTGATACCTACCTCCAGATAGCCACTGAGTAGCAAGTACAAGAGATATTTTAAATTTATAAGATATAAAAAAACATATTTAGAAAGTTAAATATGAATTATTTGTACTATAAAGTATCTGACTTTAGGAATTTTCCCCAAAGTTTTTCTTACGTAATTTGAATAAATAGTATGATATCTGGCACATTATAAGTACTTGGTATATATTTATCAAATGATTTACTATTTAAATTTCTGAAGTATTATTAATAGGATCTAGTATATACTTACTATTTTTTGGATGTTTATATTAAACAACTCAAAAGGTAAATTATCTAGCTGAAAAACTTCAAAAATTGTTTCTGTAATGTGACTGATCAGATCTTTAATGGTAAATGTGAATAAGCTATTCCCTTTATCTGACAGAAAATTCTTTTTTCTTTCTATACCTATCTAAAACTCTGAAGGACACAGGAACTTGTTAATTTCATATATATTAAATAATTCTTCATAAGTAGTACTTTTAATTTATTTACAAAGTTCTATGTTATTTTACATTTTTCTATTTTTTGACCACAGTTAGAAGACCCCAAGAACAAAAATGGGCATTTAAACTCTTGTATTTAACATTCAGAGACAATTTTGACTTTTTAAATATAGGCGCATATAGTATATATTGTGAGGAATCTTTTAGTGAGATTTAAAAAGTGACACAATCATTTTCAAGTAGAGTACTAAAGTACTATTCTATTTGCTGAAAAGAATTTCAATGAATAAAATGTACCATAAATGTGATCTTGGTCTTTGTTTTTCCAATTTTAATATGTTGTGTCCCTGTCAGAATTCTTATTTCAGAAAATGAGGATTAGGAGTTTCATGAACTGATATTGGATAGAATTATTTGTGTTTTTATATGTGACTATTTTAATTTGGTTTCCCGTAGCTCAATGGAAGGAGCTGGGGCATCAAGCCCTACCTCCAGGTCTCACAGTAGTAGAAGAAATTATTTCTTCTGAGGATGAGAAAATGCTTTTGGAAAGTATTAATTGGACAGAAGATCTAGACAATCAAAATTGTAAGTACAATTTTCTAAATATGATATTTAAAGCTTTTTACAAAATGTCATGTTACTACTCTTCTTTTCTTCCCTTCCTCCTTTGGTTTATTAAAACTCTAATATTTCTTCAAGATCATTGAAAGTATTTTGAATCCAATGTTAAGACAAGCCATACTAGCATTTCTTAGGACATGAATAATAGATGTGGTAATATTTATATAGCTATCAATTTTGAACTCCAAACTGATGAATATTTATTAGCCAATATTTGTATAGCTGACTTGTATAAGTTCTTTCACTTGTATTATCTTCTTTGCTATAATCTACCCTGAGGCATATTTCCTCTGTGGAATCATCAGTGTGATACTATACCACTGTAATATAGCCAGAGCCTTCTGGAGTTACTCTGACTTTCCACAGCATGAGCAGTCTCGTGAATGGCAGTGTACATGTTTATCTCTCTCATATTGATTAGCTGAAACTCTTTAAATATTTGTTACTGTTTTAGACTTGCAAGAATAACAGATACAAACAGAATGGTAAGATGTTGTTAAAGACAGTAACTTAGCAGAAGTAACCATTACCAAACTAATCCTTACTGATTATGTTGAGTGAAATAGATGAAAGGCTGTTGTTCTTTTTTTCCAAATAATTTACTTTCATCTCTTTACACAGTTCAAAAATCTTTAAAACACAGACGAGTAAAGCATTTTGGTTATGAATTCCACTATGAGAACAACAATGTAGATAAAGATAAGCCATTACCCGAGGGTAAGTAATTGTTAGTAAACAATAAATGCTGGTTTAGAAAATAAGATTTATTATATTGGAAGATTATTATAATTGAGGGTATATGTTTCATTTGTCCCTGTGGGTAAACTTTCCAGACAATTGATTAAATTTAAAGCATTTAAATTGGAGAAGTAGTAGGATATGATTGTTAGATAAATCACAGTTAGATAAATGGCTCCTCTTGACCATCGTCCTCCCGTACTTCCTCCCTCTTAGCAGTATGTGCTGTTAACACTTTGGTGTATATTTTTATTTTTTTATTTTTTTTTTGGTTTTTTTGAGACAGGGTCTCATTATAAGGTTCAGGCAAGCCTTGAACTCACTATGTATTCCAGGTTGGCCTGGAACTCATGGCAATCCTTCTGCCTCAGCCTCCTTAGTGCTGGGATTACAGGCATGTGCCACCATGCCTGGTGGTGTACATTCTTCTAATCTTTTTGAAAAACAAATTTACATCCAGATATATGTACTTTTCAAAGTACATAGTTTACTATATGTAGTATTATATCATATGGTATAAATTATATATTCATGTGTTACATGCATCAGTCCAACTTGTTTTCTCCACTATATGTCTTAGAGATATTACGTAGTCTTTCATTTTACGAATGTCCCATAATAGCTTATTTAATTAGCTGCTTATTGATAGACATTTAGTCATTTCTAGTTTTTTTTTTTCTCATTGGAAATTGTACCTTTATATAATGCATCTTGGTTCTTATTTTTTCCCCATTCCTAGCCCTCCCTTCATGCCCTCCACCCTTCCCTATTTACAAAGACTTTATTTCCATTTTTTCCATTTCTCAGCATTTTTTCCTTTCCCTTCTTTCTTTTCCCCTGCCCCTCCCACTACCCCTACCCCTTTGGACCTTTTCTTCCTATTTTACATTATCGATTATTCATTCTAATAATTGCTACATTTTAGGTATACAATATAATGACATTCATCATTGGAAATTTGCACCTTTACATAGTCTCTCTTGGTTCTTGTTTTTCACCCTTGCCCAGCCCTCCCTTCAACCCCTCCATTCCTCCCTATTTACAAAGATTTTGTTCCTATTTTTCCATTTTCTCATATTAATCCCATTCCCTTCTATCCTTTCCCCTAGCCCTCCCACTTCCTTCTCCTTTGCCCCTTTTCTTCCTATTTCACATTACCTATTATACATTTAGTCCTTATTTACACTTTCAGTTTCTCACACCAGAGAAACTATTCGGTATTTACACGTGTGTCCTATTTATTTCACTTAAGAGTATTGCCTCAATGTGCATCCACTTAGCTATAAATGTCTCTAATTTCTCATTTTTTATGGCTGAGTAGTACTCAATTTTATAAAAAAACCACATTTTCTTGATCCAGTCTCCAGTTGATGGGCATTTGGGCTGTTTCCAAGTTTTAGCTATTACAAACTGTGCTGCTATGAACATGGGTGCACATATATCACTGTGGTATGATTCTTTTAATTCTTTGGGGAAGATCCCCAGCAGTGGAATAGCGGGGTCAAATGGGACTTGCAGTCCTAGTTCTTTGAGGTATCTCCATACTGATTTCCACAGTGGTTGCACCAGTCTACACTCCCACCAGCAGTGGAGCAGGGTTCCTCTTTCCCCACAGCCCCACCAGCATTTGTTATTGGTTGATTTCATGATAGCAGCCATTCTTTCTGGAGTGAGGTGGAATCTCAGTGTTGTTTTCATTTGCATCTCTCGAATGACCAGTGATGTTGAACATTTTTTCATGTATTTATTTGCTATTTCTACTTCTTTGTGTGAGAAATGTCTGTTCATTTCAGATGCCCAGTTTTGGATTGGGTCTTTAAATTTGGGAGGTCTGATCTTTTTAAGTTCTTTATAGATTCGAGATAGTAGACCTTTGTCTGAGGAAGAGCAGGTGAAGATTTTTTCCCACATTGTGGGTTGTCTCTTCACACTGCTGGTGGTTTCTCTTGCTGTGCAGAAGCTTTTTAATAAGAAGAGATCCCACTTGTTGATTGTTTGTGCTGGTTCATGGGCAACTGAGGTTTTGTTCATAAAATCTTTTCCTACACCGATGTCTTCAAGGGTTCTACCTAACCTCTGTTCCAACTGGTTCAAAGTTTCTATTTTAATATTTAGATCTTTAATCCATTTTGATTTTAGTTTAGTGCATGGGGAGAGATATAGGTCTAGTTTTAATCTCTGGCAAGTAGAAGCCCAATTTTTCCAGCACCATTTCTTAAAGAGGCTATCTTTCCTCCAGTGAGGGTGTTTGGCTCCTTTGTTGAAGATGAGATGGCTGAGTGTGTCTGGCGTTGTTTCTGCATCTTCTAATCTGTTCCACTGGTCCTCAAGTCTGTTTCTTTGCCAGTACAATGCTGTTTTTATCACAGTAGCTTTGTAGTAGAGTTGCACGTTGGGGATGGTGATACCCCCTGCCATGTCTCTGTTGCCTAGAATTGCTTTTGCTATTCTGGGTCTCTTCTTGCTCCAAATGAATTTTTGGATTGTTTTCTTGAGGTCTATGAAGTATGCTGCTGCGATCTCAATTGGAATTGTATTAAATCTATATAGCAGTTTTGGAAATATGGCCATTTTCACTATGTTAATCCTTCCTACCCAGGAGCAGGGGATGTCTGTCCATTTTCTGATATCATCTTCAATCTCTCTTTTCAGAGTGCCATAGTTTTCAGAGAAGAGGTCTTTGATTTCTTTCGTTAGGATGATTCCTAGGTAGTTCAGTTTTTTGGATGCTACTGTGAAAGGAATTATTTGCCCTGTTTCTCTCTCAGTGAGTCTGTCATTCGTGTAGAGGAAAACTATTGGTTTTTGTGTGTTGTCCTTGTAACCAGCTACTTGACTGAATTTGGTTATTAAGTCTAGAAGACTTTTGGTGGAGTTCTTGGGGTCTTCTATATAGAGTATCATGTCATCTGCAAATAATGACAATTTGACTTCTTCATTACCTATCTTTATTCCTTTTATTTCTTTCTCTTGTCTAAGTGCCGTGGCTAATGTTTCCAGAACTATATTGAACAAGAGTGGTGATAGTGGACATCGTTGTCTTGTTCCTTATTTTAGTGTGAAGGATTTCAGTTTGTGACCATTTAGTATGATATTGGCTGTTGGTTTTTCATAGATGGCTTCTATCAGTTTGAGGTAGAGACCATCTATTCCAATTTCTTGTAGGGTTTTTATGATAAATGCATGTTGGATTTTGTCAAATGCTTTTTCTGCATCTATGGAGATAATCATATGGTTTTTGTCCTTGGCTCTATTGACATTAATTGATTTTCATATATTGAACCATCCCTGCATCCCTGGGATGAATGCCACTTGATCAGGGTGTATGATCTTCTTGATGATCTTCTGCATTCTGTTTGCCATTATCTTATTAAGGATTTTTGCATCTATGTTCATTAGTGAGATTAGCCTATAGTTCTCTTTTTCAGTTGGGTCTTTCTCTGCTTTGGGGATCAAGGTGATGGTTGCTTCCAGGAATGAATTTGGGAGTATTGCTTCCCTTTCAATTTCATTGAAGAGTTTAAACAGTAGTGGCAGCAGTTCCTCTCTAAATGTCTTGTAGAATTCAGCAGTGAAGCCATCAGGGCCTGGGCTTTTCTTAGTTGATAAGTTTTTAATTACATTTTCAATTTCATTGGTTGATATTGGGTTGTTCAGAATTTTTAGGTCTTCTTCCTTCAACTTTGGTAATTCATATGTATCTAGGAATCTGTCCATTTCTTCTGTGTTGCCCATCTTATTGGCATATAGGTTCTGGAAGTAGGTATTGATCCTCTGGATTTCAGCTGGGTCTGTTGTAATTTCACCCTTTTCATTCCTAATGGCATGGATTTGGGCCTTTTCTTTCCTTTTTCTGGCAAGGTTGGCTAAAGGTTTGTCAATTTTGTTGATTCTTTTGAAGAACCAACTCTTGGCTTCATTGATTTTTTGTATCATTCTCTTAGTCTCCATTGCATTGATTTCTCCTCTGATCTTTATAATTTCCTTCCTTGTATGAGCTCTGGGGTTGCCCTGCTCTTCTTTTTCTAGAAGCTTGAGGTTCAGCATCAGGTTGTTTAACTGGGCTTGTTCTGTTTTCCTAATATGCATATTCACTGCTATGAATTTCCCTCATAAGACTGCTTTCATTGTGTCCCATAGATTCCGATATGTTGTATTGTCATTGTCATTTAATTGAAGGAACTGTCTGATTTCTTCTTTAATTTCCTCTGTGACCCATTGGTGGTTATTCAGAAGTGTGTTGTTCAATTTCCATGTGTTTATGAAATTTTTTGAGTTCCTTTTGCTATGGATCTCCAATTTCATCGTACTATGGTCTCATAATATACAGGGGATAACTTCAATTCCTTTGCACTTACTTAAACATGTTCTATGTGTGAGTATGTGGTCTGTTTTGGAGAATGACCCATGTGCAGCTGAGAAGAATGTATATTCTGATTTTGTGGGGTGAAAGACTCTGTAAACATCTGTTAAGTTCATTTGTTCAAGAGTTCGATTGAGTTCTAGTATTTCATTACTTATTTTTTGTCTAGTCGATCTATCTATTTGTGACAGTGGGGTGTTGAGGTCCCCCACTACAATTGTATTAGTGCATGTATGACTTTTCATGTCCATTAGTATTTGTTTTATATAGTTGGGTGCACTAGTGTTTGGTGCATAGATATTTATGATTGTCATCTCTTCCTCTTGGATTCTTCCCTTTACAAGGATGTAGTGTCCTTCTTCATCTCTCTTAATCAGTGTTGGTTTGAAATCTACTTGATCTGCCAAGAGGATAGCTACTCTTGCTTTTTTTCGGGTTCCTGTCACATGGAGTATTGTTTTCCACCCTTTAACTTTCAGTTTATGAGTTTCCTTTTGAATGAAGTGTGTTTCTTGTATGCAGCATATTGTTGGATTTTGCTTCTTGACCCATTCTGCCAGTCTATTTCTTTTGATTGGTAAATTGAGACCATTAACGTTGATGGTTCTAACTGAAACCTATTGACTTGTCATTGCCATGACTTTTTCTTTTTATTGGGTTCTCCCCCTTTCCATTTAATTTCTTGTCATGCCAGATGGGTTGATTCTGCTTTGCTTCCTGGGGTTGTGATCCTCAATGTCTGTTCCTAGGCTATTGTGCAAAATTCTTTAGAGTGCTGGTTTGGTATTCACGAAGTTCCTAAGGTGGTCTTTGTCATGAAAGTATCTTATTTCTCCATCCATTTTGAAAGATAGTTTTGCAGGGTCCATCAATCTGGGTTGGAGGCTGTTTTCTTTTCGGGCTTGGACTATGTCACTCCAAGCTCTTCTTGCCTTGATGGTTTGTGTTGAGAAGTCTGCTGTGATTCTGATGGGCTTTCCTTTTTTATGTGATTTGTTTCTTTCCTCTGACTGCTTGTAGAACTTTGTTCTTCTGTTGTGTTTCTGGAATCTTAACAATTATATGCCTATGTGTAGATTTTTTTTGATCAAGGCTATTTGGAGTCCTATATGCCTCAGTTATCTGTATGCCAAGGTCTTTTCCCCTGCTTGGGAAGTTTTCTGCCATTATTCCTGTGAAGAGATTTTTTTATGTCATCTGTACTCTCTCCTGTTTCTTCATTGAGCCCAGTCAGTTTTATGTTATTCTTTTTTGCATCATCTAGCAGCTGCTGGATTGATTTCTCATGTTCCCTTATAATTTTGAAGCAATTTTTCTTTTCCTGGTCACTAATTGCAATCTTATCTTCTATATCTGAAATTCTGTCCTCACATTGGCTCATTCTGCTGTGTAGACTTTCAGTGGAGTTTTTCATGTCCTGGAAATCTATTTGCATCTGTTTTATGGATTCCATTTGTTTCTTATGTTGGGATTTCATCGTGTTCCTGAGCTCCTCTCTAGATTTATTAATCATGTGTTGCACTAGGGGCACAATTTCTCCTGTTATCTGAGAAATTATTTCTGATTTCATTTTTTCCAGATCCCCTTTTGTTGCCAGTTCAGTGGGTCCAGGTGGTTGAGTATCAGAGTGTTCCATCTCATTTCCCTTTGGGGTTGCTGTTGGTGATCTGGAAGTCTGATTTTGAGACTTATTTACGTGTTTTCTCATTTCGAGTGGGGCGGGTGGCTGTTAGTGCCTTCACAGATTACCTCCTCTGAGCTGGGAGAGGTGGGACGGGGCCAGTAATCCTTTGGTATATTTCTTTGTTGGATTAAATTTTTTTATGAACTTGTTTTAATACGGGTATTGTTTTTATTAAGGCTATTGTTACATAATATTTATAACTTATAAAAGTTACACTTTGAAAAGTGATATTTTCAAGGGCAGTGATTAAATAAGCAAAATGCTGTAAAATAACAAGAAACTGGTCAAGTTAATTTCTTTCTTTTTAAAAAATTTCTTAGATCTAATATATGGGTTGAACATCCTTAATCTAAAAATGTAAAATTCAAAATGCTGTGAAATCTGAAACTTTTTGAGCATTAATGTCCTGCTTTTAGGCATATATATATCTACATAAATATATATGTATGAAACAAATGTGTTTTCTGTTTCAAGTTGGGTCCCATTTCTAAGATATATATTATGTATATGCAAATACTCCAAAATCCCCAAAAAAGTGTAATTTGAAACATATCTGGTCCCAAGCACTTTGGATAAGGGATATTCAACATGTATTAAGTTTTATTGTTTTATTACTATTTTTTAAAGTACCAGAATTGTTAAAAAAATTATTCTTTTGGACTTTTTAATTTCATAAAGTCAAAGATATAACTGAAAAGTTCTTAAGAAAGATTTATTTATTTAAAAATTTTTTTTTCTTGTGCATTTAATGTATTAGTGGATCTGACTGCTTTATTAAAGTCTGTAGTATTTCTATTAGAGTGATTCCCTTCCTTGGGTAAAATATGGAAAGTAAACATTTTAATATGTGTTGCCTTGCCTTTATGATTACTGACTTTAGGTCTTCCTGATATTTGCGATAGCTTTCTGGAGAAATGGTTGGCAGAAGGTTATATTAAATGTAGACCTGATCAGTTGACCATAAATCAGTATGAACCTGGGCAAGGTAAGTATTTCCTCTTTTGAAATTCCAGTTATATATTTCAGAACCAAGAATGTTATGTAACTTTTTAAGATTAAGGATACTATATTTTAGTTCAAACTAACGTAGATTACTTTGCTTCTTTTCTTTTCTTTCTTTCTGTACTGGGGATTGCACCCAGGGGTGCTATACCACTGAGCTACATCCCCAGCCTTATTTATTTACTGCAGTAGTGAGAATTGAACCCAGGGCTTTTGTACTGAACTACATCCTCAGCCCTTTTAAAAAAATTATTATTTTGAGGTAGGGTCTTACTAAGCCTCTAAATTGCCCAGGCTGAGCTCAGACTTGTGATCCTCCTGCCCAAGGCTCCGAGTAGCTGGGATTATTGATATGAGACTTGCCCTTACTCTCTTGCAAATCTGCATTTCGGTCCCTGGAGGAATTTTAATCACAAAGTGCAAACAGACTGGCAGCAATTAGTTTGTGACTTCTTTTGTGTTGTTGTTTTGCTTTGTTCCTCTCTCAACATTTTATTTAGAGAGGGAGAGGATTGCTTGAAAAATATAGGAGACACGTGTAACAGAACCAAATAATTATAGAAGGAGGAAGGATGACTGTTGGATGATCTTTCCCCCCTTTTTTTGTTTAAGAATATGGAATGCAACTCTAGGATGACATTAGTTATAAGTTATAAAGTTATAAATAAGTTATAAATTTCTTGCATTTGTTAACATCTTCATCTGATATTTATAATAATCAAATGATATTTAAGAGTTTTGTAAATGGCAGTAGTTGTAGTTTTTTTGTTTTTTCTGCCTTTATCATGGTGTGCATTATGTATCATGATGTCTTTCCACTGGTCTGTAAACTTCTTGAGGACTGGGACTTTCTTACTTTGTATCCTCTTTCATGTAGCAAAGTTTCTTTACTAAGAGGTGTTCAATTAACTGATTGATAGATCAGTGGAGATAGCCATATCTTAATTATTGATATACTTAGTCTTCCCTCATGCCTGTTGCCTTTATTTTCCAAGGAGCTGGGACTCTAGTGCTCAACAAAAAGACTATTTATCTTCATGTTTCACTGGGGTTGGATAAATGTCCTAGTTAAGCAATGACTTCTGAGCCTTATTTTAGAGTTAAATCCCAATGGTACTTTAAGTTATTTAAAATATAAAGTCAAAATATTTTTAGTTTACATTTAATTCACTTTTGTTTTGTCATATTCACATTAGTTAAAATTATAGTACCTTCTTGATAGCCAAACAGTGTTTTCACCATAATTGTGTAAGTGTACATTTACAGTATAGTCATCTTAAAATCTACTAAAAGGAAAAATTAAGCAACATGTTATCCTATTTTCTATTTCAGGAATTCCTGCTCATATTGACACACATTCTGCTTTTGAGGATGAGATCATTTCTCTCAGTTTGGGGTCAGAGGTAAATGTTTAATCATTTTTATTAGTTGTCAGCATATGTTTTATCTAGTATAGTGCACTTTTCAGAGGATTACCCACATTCTAAATTAAAGTGAATTAAGATTTCTAAATGAAAAGTAAAGGCATTGTTAGCACTTTACTTTCTTGCAAAATGTGAAATTATCACAATTTGTCTTTTTAAATATCATCAGATGCTAGGAAAACACCTGAAATTTAGTTTTATATACATTTCACTTAGTAATTAAATCCAGACTTCCCTTGCTGGGGGGCGTGGTCAACTTTTGACCTGATGCAGCATTGCCATCTACTGGCAAAAGGTAGTAACTGCAGATTGTGGAACAAGACAAAACTAAAACGCATCTAGAATTTTGATAAACTTTACATATGTTTTCTGATTAAGGCCTTTCAAAAACTCTGAATGATAGAGGGTCATATCTGCACTTTTACATATGAAGAATAAGAGGCTCATATTTACTCACCACTGATTTGTTTCTGTAGCTTTGAACTGCTGAAGATCAAAACCATGATTTAAAATGGTACATACAAATTGCAGACAGAATTTTAGATATATATTAGAATTTTAAATATGTAATAATCCTTAAAATATGGAATCATCTAATCTCAACTATAGGTTGCTTCAAAGCCTGGTCTTGTTCCTGGAGGGAGATAGTATTTATTGGGTTGGTCCCCCTGTATTTGTATTGTTCCCATCACTGGATCTTCAGTGTTTCTACTTCTTAACCTTTTCTGGGCTCATGTGATCATGTTGATAGAGAATTACTGCTGTTCATTTGGTACTACAAAATCATCTTACCAAATACACATACGAACTCTTAATGTAGGAACTTTCAGGAGATAAAAATGAAAGAGCTCTTCTGTTTGACTTATTTTTACCCTTTATCCCTACTTGTAACTTTGGGGACCAGTAAAAAAAAAAATGTAGTGTTTTTTTCTTTACAACTGTATAACCAATTGAGAAATGAGACAAAAGATAAATGGAAATCAGAGCATCAACTTTCCTACTGAGAAAACTGATGACAGAATATATCTTTAGATCTGTGGTCCAGTAGACTTTTAGTACTTTACCTCTGAATTAAAGAAAAATTCTGACCTTGTCACTGGCACAACTGGACAGGTGGAGACCTCCCCCATGAAGGCAGAGGCTGCCCCTGTCAAATAGGATACAAAGGAGCATGTGCTGGATCCTACAAACCAGCTGGTTCTGAAAAAGAGAAGAAAGCACTGAGCCAAGTGATCCTAGCTCTAAGTTTACTGATCAGCTAAGGTGTTGTTTCTTTCCTCAGTAGTTGTGAGTGAAGAGATGGAGAAAAATTAGGAGTGTATTTCCTATTTTCCACTCCAGTGAAATTCCCTTCCCTCCCAGGGAAGGAATTAGGACTCAGTATACCCTCAACATCCGACAGAGTCATTATTCAGTTTTTAATGAAAAGTTGTAAAGAAGAGAAATCTTGCCCTTTAGTTGGATTGAAAATCTGCTGCAATTATTATTCCCATTTGATGACACTGAAGGCATAAATAGGAATGATGGAGTGTCTAGTGAAAGCCTTCTTTGTAATAGCTGGAAAGTATGTGTGTTCTAAGCTATGACAGGAATAATAGATTTTTCTTTACAAGATAGCTTTTGGGAGTAAGTGAATTTTTATAATTTTGAAAAAATGCTTACTAAACTTTTCAGTTTTTCATGTTATTTCAAATAGATCACTAAATTCAGCCCCTTAAGGCCTAAAAGGGGATTAATAACATTTCTTTCCTGGCTGAAAGAATGTGATGTGAATAAAAAGAGTTATTGAATGTTAAATATTTTTCAATCCTTACATGCAAAGGTTTATTAAGACATTCCTCTTCTAGGGCTCCTCACTTAAAACTTTCACTTCTGCAGCAGCCTAAAAGTAGGATTGCAAGTGGCCACTGGAAAGATGGCTTTTGTCTTTTCTTGCATTTAATCACTCTTGTACACTGTTGTGGCTCTGTTTTTTTTTTTTCTTTTCTTTTTATTGATGCTTTGTAATTTCTTGAATACTTTCCTAGCTCCTTTTCTAGACCTAGATTTTGGGTACTGTACCTATTTTTTAAATTTTTATGTGTTTGCATATTTTCTGTTGTTTATTTTGCCACTGATTTCTAGTTTCATTTCACTATGATTGGATAATATGTACGGGATAATTTTGATTCTTTTGCATTTACTTAAGTGTACCTTATGGGCTACCATATGTGGTCTGTTTTGGAGAAAGTCCCATGTGCTGCTCTGAAGAATGTGTATTCTGTTGTTATTGGATGGAACATGATGTAGGTATCTCCTAAGTTCATTTGTTCAAATGTTTGGTCCAATACTTAAATTTCTGCCTTGTTGATTGGTTTGTGACAGTGAGATATTGAGGTACTCCACTATAATTTTTTTTTATTGGTAGCAAATTTTTATTAAAGGTAAGAAAAAAACAGGCTCTGCAGTGTGAGTTTGGACCAACAAAAGTAGGAAAAGAAGTACACCTTTCACTGTGAGGGTGGGCCACCATGCGAGAGAATACAGTTGCAAAAACTCAGTGTTGTTGTTTTTGTATCATCCACTCCTCAGGCTGATGTCAGGTCTAAGTTCTGTCCGCCTAGCATTATGGCCTGTGGATTTGTGAGGTGCCCCCCGTTCCAGAGGCCCCTGTGTTCATTCACCCCTGGCTGTTTAAGTAGTCTAAGCTTAGGCGTGACCTTACTCATATTGGTAGTTGAGGAAAGCAATCTGATCTCTAATCTGTACTGGATATAGGCAGCAGGGCAAAGGTTCAAGCAGACTACTGTACTTAAGGGCAGCACTTTCAGGCCTAGCTGCTTTTGAAATCCACACATGCCACACCTGGCTTTCACCATGGAAGGTGACCCCCACGTCCTGCCTGGCCTGAGCTTAAATGTTGTAGGGGGTCTGTGTCTAGCCTATGCCCTCTTGTGACTGTCTTCCATGGCTGTCTCTCACACAGTTATTGTGGGAGAGTTACACTGGGAACTCTGAGATAAAGTTCGTTTTCAGATGTTCTGAGGTTTAGTCTTAAATAATCAGCCCCTTTTTGAAATGGTGCCTGAAGGAAACACTCTCTGGCCAAAATGCACATGCTGGACTAGATTCCTTCTTCAATTGTTGCCTGCCCTGTGGAAGGAGTCACCCTCTGAGTAAAACCCTATTATTTTTGTATTTTATAATAGCCGTGGGCTTTTCTAGGGTCCAGTGCTGCTGGCCTATTCTGTTGTTTCTCCCTGGACCTCCCAACTCTGGAGGCTTACCTTGTGTCTACAGAGACAGGTTTCTCTGCCCAGGAGCTGGGGAAAGCTTCCAGACTGCTTTGTTTTTGTTTTAGTTTTTTTCTGCATTGTGGTCTGTTTCTCTAACTTCTCTGTAGCTTCTAATTTTCCTGTCAGCTCCCTCCTAATTTCTGGAGATCCACTTCTGTATTTCTTTTGGTCAAGTTGTTATTTTCCGGATGTCCGGATTCCGGGTGCCAGAGAGGTTGTATTTTGCTACTGATTACTACTGTGCCATTTTGCTTCTCTGAGAAAGAAAAATTTTGAGTAAAACTTCAAAGCTGGGAAAAGAAACTAAAAATTATAAAGATAGCCTAAGTTGTTTAACAATATTTAGATTGTATTACAACTATATACTAGTTTTTAGAATTAAGGAGTCAAGAAGCATTATTTTGATAAAATATACTGTCATAAAAATTCCTTTGACTTTTATAACTTGATTATAAAGATTTTAATAATTTCCCCAAAATTATTGAAATTGTTATCAATTTTTCCAGGAATCTGTCTTAAACCACTGAGATTCACATTCTATTTAGAAACATTGTGCATCATTGTTGTATTTTTTTCTCTTCTTCATTGCAGAAGTCCTGACTCCTAGATTTTCAAATCTTTAATAACCTTGCATGTTATTTAAATGGTTCTCTGATATTGCTTTAATCAGCTTCAGAAAATCTATCTTTGCAATGCAGAAATTGTGATTTCAGTTTGTTAATATTTACTTTGTATTTGCTAATATTGATAACACTGACATTCACTGAAAGACTGGCCAAAGGGCTTAGTAGAGTGGGTAGAGATAGCTGATGTTGAACACAGAAATATTTGGGCCATTACTAATTTTATAAGAAGTCAGTTCATCAGTAAATATTTCTTATTACAACTTTTGCTACTCAGTGAGCTGGGATAATTGGATACCTAGGTGATGAAAATCCCCTCTCTTGCATGCCTATTAGAGGGTGCATTTGTCCTTATTTTCTCTGCTATCTCTCTAGGCTAGGGGTTTCAGCAAATTGCTGCTCAATCCAGGCTTATCTCCTCTAGTAAGATATTGAATAAAAGTTCTTTGTCAGTTGTCTTGAAATAACCAGCTGAATGGTGTGGTAGCTTTCATAGCTCTTTTAGTTTGTTTTCAATGTAGTTTGGCCCCAGAGATGTTCTTGTGTTGAAGCAGTTCTCATCACTTCTCTCAGGAATGACTCACAGGGTACTTATTCTTTCAGAAGTTTATTGTTTTAATGGACAGATGTTCGATTACTTTGTGATCATCAGCACAAACTGGAAAAAACACCCAGATGTTTTCTTTATACAATTTTAAACAACAAATACAATCTGGACTGCAGACATTGTGACTTCATCTCCTTCTTCACATTTAGCCTTCAGTATTTACATGCACTTATAAGAAATGTTTACAACTTTAGCAGCCAAACAATCTTCTCCTCATTTCTATCTTGTTTCCATGTTTTAACTTATCTAAATCAAGATTATTATCTTTGTCTTCAGCCATTTGCCACCTACTGCCATTTGCCCATATAAGACAAAGCAAATCATTGCTCTGTCTGGGTTTTCTTCCTTGGTTAATGATCCAGTCAGAACCTGGGAAATATTCTTGACATGTATATATATTTTTAATGATAATTAGATAGATCAGAAGTTAAACTTACAGAGTTAACAGTGAGATCATATGAAATCGGGATTTATATGCTATTATTAGCAATAAACTCTTCTTAAAATGTCTGCTTTATATCATACCCCTTTTTGAAGATGATTGCAGTTATGGCAATCATTGGAAACCATAGATACTGGTGAACTAAAGTTTGAGCTAGATTTTGAATCACTGTATTGTAATGTTAAACTGAAATTATAAAGTAATTCAACTTTGAAATAAAATACTTTAATTCTGGGACTGATTAAAGAAATTCATTATGCATATAAGCATTCAATTTAGCAAACTTAGGAATTAGTCTAAGTACTAAATAATAGAGGAATAGACAGTAAATCATAGTATTACTGTATAATAGAATAGTAGGCAGACACTTAAAATTATAGTTAACTCCTGTGTCATTATGTTGAAATATACTTACAATGCTTGTAAATAAGTAGATGTCAACAGTGTTCTTGACATGTATTTGTAAGATTATACTTTTTTTTTTTTTAAGACAGAGTCTCACTATGTAGTTCAGGCTGTCCTTGAATTCACTGTGTAGCCCAGGCTGGCCTCGAACTTGCAGCAATTCTCCTGCCTCAGCTTCCCAAGTTCTGGGATTACAGGCATGTGCCTGGCTAAGATTATACATTTTTAAATTTTTTGGTGATGCTAGGAATTGAACCCAGGGCCTTCTCTCCCTCATGCTAATCTCTATCACTGAGCTATATCCCCAGCCCAAGAAATTTTGCTTTTAAGTACTGTTTTATTAAGTCCCACGTTTTCTTTGTAAAAACAGCTTTATGGAGGTGAAATTTACACACAGTAAGCTGTATATATTTAATAAAAGCTCATGAAAGGATTATCAAATTCAAGATAGTGAGCACATCTATTCCAAAAGTTTCTTCATGCACTGTTTTCCTCAGCAGTATGAAGAATACAAAAATACTTCCAGCCTTGGTTTTTTCCCTCCTTAGATGCTATATCTGACTATCTAACAGTCTAAAAATATTTTAGCTTCTTCTTCTCATGCACTAAAGGTTTCACTTACTTCTGACTTAGGTTATTCTTGTTAGCTTTGGGTTCTTTTAAGATGTTTTTTCTTTATGTTTTGTTTCCTATAGTTTTATTTTGATGGGCTTGCTTATTCTACTTTGAGGTTTATTAGATCCCTTGAATCTGTGGGTTGGTTTCATCCATCAGTTTTGTAAAATTTAGACATTACTTTTGTAGATAGGGCCTCTGTCCCATTTTCTCCCTTTGTCTACCTTTTCTCTATATTCTTTATTTCACTTTTCCTTTTCTTCTATTTTCCATCTTTTGTCTCTCCATGCTTCACTCCAAATAGTTTCTTTGAAACTTAATTCTTTTGCTATGTTTAATTTGATATTAAACTCATTCATTTGATATCCTAATTTTAGTCACAGTATTTTTCTGTTCTGGAAAATCTGTTTGGTGTCTCTTGTTGTCATTTTCCTTCCCTATTAAAGTTTAGTATTTATATCTTTTAACATGGTAAGCATCTTTTTATAGCTTGTATTTGATATTTAAATATTTGAGGTTCTTATGGTGTCGTACCCCTCTCAATCTCCCCCCCACCAGACTGTCTTCTTTCCAGAGCAGGTATTGTGGCTTATTCTGATTCAGAATGTTTAATATGATGTCTGATGTCTGGATTTTGTATTTATTGAAGGGTCACAGTGATTGTGTTGTTTAGCTGGGATTTTTGACCATTAAGTTAGAAAATGCTAATGCTGTATATCAACTTCAAAGGCAATAAGAGTTTAGATTTATTCTTTCAAAGAATAGAAGTGAAGTAATATAGACACCCAGTGGCAGTTCTGATCATCACTCACTTAAATATTCCAGAGCAGTCTTAGAAACTGAAAAAGTTGAAGCCTATGAATATTTTTACATCTTTAAGTATTTGTACCAGAACTGGGTTCAGCACTGGGCCAGTCAGGAGGCTTGGGCTCAAGCTCATCCCTATTTGTAACTTGTAATTGACATTGTCACAAAATACTTGGATTTCAGTTGTCATAGAGAGTTGATAAATACCTAGTCCTATGACAGTAACAATAACTACTGTTGCTCTTTCTGCCACTATCAGTGCTGCCATTTCAATGACCACCTCAACCAGCAATCACATAGTCTATGCTAGAGACGATGGCAAATGCTGTACTTGAGCATTTTTCTATGAGGAGCAAACCAGGCCTTAGGAATAGATAGAGATACCTTTGATTTTTATTTTTTGTAACTCTAGTCATCTTGTTTTGGTTATATATGTATAAGAATATGTAAATTTATTTCACATAAGGAAGAAAGCCTAGCAAATAAACAAATGGAATTTAAGAAGCCTTCTGTCTAAAAATGTGAGATATATTATCCTATTTTTTCAAACAAATTATTTATGATTAATTCATTTAAAAATTTGTCAAGTATAATGCACTAGATAGAATAATAAGCAAGATGTCTCATTACCTCTGTTTTGTGACTTACATTTTGTTGTTGTTGTTGTTTATTTACCTACGTTTTTGAAATAGGATCTCACTACATAGTTCAGGCTGGCCTTGAACTCTCTACATAGCCCAGGCTGGCCTTGTACTCATGGCAGTCTTCCTGCCTCAGTCTCCTAAATGCTGGGATTACAGGCATGCACCACCAAGCCTGGCTTTGTGACTTACATTTTTGAGCATCCATTTTTGGGTGATGGTAAATTTCACTTCATTGTTCCTGCAAACAAATGAAGCCATAGTATGATAAATGAGGGTGCATACACAGCAAAGGGTATCAGTATAAACACATAAGCATGAGCCTATTATCTCTTAGGAATTTAAATGAAGCATCTATAATATTGAGTACGCAGTAGTGACTAAAGTATCTCCAATTCAGCATCTTTTCTAAGTTAATTTTTCTGTTATGCAATGTATATTTTACTCTGCATTGTGCTATTTGGCAATATATTTAGACCATTGAGCTAGAAGATGCTATTTCTTTTTATTTTATATTATACTTTCGCTTAGCCAGACAAAACAGTTCAAAACCATCTATAATTGGGAGTGAAGAAGAAGAGATAGTAGAACGTATTCATTCTGCCGCTGAGACCTAGTTTTGGAAAGCAGAATTGTGTTTGAAAGGTAGAATTTGCTAACTTAGGCTATAATGTAGATTTTTGGGTGATGTTTTCTTTTAAAAAGTTTGGTTAATCTAATTTTACCTGTTTCACAATGCAGTACTGCAGATACATTCCCAGATATGTGTACCCTAAATGTGTGCATGGTACCTGGCCAGCTATGAAAGTTTTTACACCGGAAGCATACAATGGTGTTCTTTTTCTCATATTCTGTCTCAGGAGCAATGAGAAATAAATGCCTTTGGACTGTACTGGTTTATTTATTTTTTGTTTTCCCTGGTATTGGGGATTGAACCCAGGGAGTACTGAGTTATATCCCAGCCTGTTTTATTTATTTTTTCCCCATCTTGAGACATTAAGTTAAGTCATGAACTTTGAGTCATTAAGTTGCCCAGGCTAGACTTGAATTTATTCTCCTGCCTTAGCCTCCCAAGTAGCTGGGATTACAGACATGCACCACCATAGTTGCTGCACATATTATATAAGGGCCCACCTTCCCATGCCATAGAGTGCCATCCCATTTTCATATTCTAATGTGTTTCCATCTCAGGACCAGAATGCAGTGGCCTGTATGTTGTAAATATTGATGCTGATTGCAAGACAAGGGAGCTGAACTTGTTTTCTTTTTATTGCTTTCAAATGAATGGTCCTGTATGATGATTTCAGTGTGTGATGGTGATATTTTCTCCTTTCCTTTTGTTTCACAAGATTTGATAATTTGGGGATTCCAACTTTCAAATAATTTATTCAAATGGATTTAAGTCTCCTGTATGTGTTTTATTTATGTACTTATTATTGTTATTATCATTTTTAAAAATAGCTTTCCTATAAGAACCAGGACAGTGAAATAGATTTGTTGTGGGCTTTGATTTTAACTTATCTTAAGGGAGCAGGCTGTACAGCATTGGTAGAAGATTTAAAGGTCATGACATTAGCTATTGGTCTCCAAGGTATCTCCAGGGCAAAATTATCAGTTTCTCTGCCATGGAAAAATACGGCATAACAGCAAGCTTCTCTTTCATCTACTCTTTAGCTTGGCAACATCTGCTTCTGGGAGAATTATTTTTGTTGAGAGGCAGGAAACTATTTCTTTCACTAAGAATGCTCCAAGTTCCTCTTATTCCCACAATGGACAAATTACGATATGGTGGGAATCTAAGTTTGTGTCTAGGGAATATATGTAAAGACATTTTTGGCCTAGCTGTATTTCTTTGTAAATAGTTTAAGGTTTTAATATTTTATCCTTGCAATTTTGAATTTCTCTCCCTTTTTCCTTCTTTCTTTCTCACTTGCCTAGACATGGTAGATACTTCTGTCTATAATGAGGTGTGTAGAATCCCCTGTTTACTATTTAAAATAAAAAATAAACTCATTTCATTTGGGTCAGGTACAGATGTTAGCACAATTACAGAAGATTTGTATTTGCTATGTTGTGGGGAAACAGGTGGACTTTGAATGGTGAAATATGTTTTCTCAGGCCTTTCAGGTTTCATCATTCTCTGTGAATCATATGTCATTCGTCACATCAGACTGCCACTTGTCCAACTATTCTTCAGGGTTTCTCTCAAAAGATGAATGACTCAGCCTATTTCTAACCATTAAGGATCAGGATTAAGTTTGTCTTCTTTTCAGACTATTCCCAGAAGTGATATGTTCTTCATTTTCCTATTTAGCCAACATGGAGATTTATTTATTCCTTCAGGTACTTTCCTGTCATGAATCTCATCTGTACTGGGCTGATAGAGTGATAACTATGTCTAGGGTATCGTTCTGTTGCATTTGGATACGTAAAGGTGGTACAAGATCAGAATGTCTTAAGATTTTCGTTTGCTTTGAAATGGACATTATCCTTGGTCACGCCTCATGAGCTTGCTGGGGACTTGATATTTATTGATTCTGCTATCTCAGAAAGTAGAGAAAATAGGTAAACCCAAAAAGGAATAATTGGAAAAAGCTCCGGTGGAGCAGGACTGTCACATGGCAGAATGATTCAGCAGCTGCAGGGCAATGTTATTGATTGTGAATCTGTCATGAATTGTTTTTATAAAGCCTTTTATTTTTCGTCTTATAACAAGCATTATTTAAGTAAATAAGATAAGTAAGTAAGATCCTTTAAGTATGAGGAAACTGTAAGTATTTTATTTTGATGATTGTTTTAATAAAATTTAATTTTCATGGGAAATGTATATTTAATTATATAAAGAAAAATGACTTCATAAATGAAGATACTATCAAATTTTATGCTAGAATAAGTTTCAGAGTTATAAAGATAAGTAACAAAATAAGAGTTAATATTTATCTAATCATATGAAGGCTTTGTAAGCATACACAGAAATAGATTGTGTTTTTATATTCCATAAGCACAAAACAATAGATTGATATAAAAATTGCAAAACTTAAAAATTGTTATTTGTGGGGCTTATAGTGAAAACATGGGTTCTTTATTCAAAAAGCAGGAAAAAGTATTATTAAAATTGCTAAAACATGAAAGCTTTCCATGCCTGGGGGTACACATCTATAATCCCAGCACTCTGGGAGGCTGGGGCAGGAGGACTGCAAGTGCCCAGCCTGGGCTACTTAGTGACTTAATCTCAGAATAAATAGAAAGGGCTGTGATTTAGCTCAGTATGAAGGCTCTGGGTTCAATATCCAGTACTGTTAAAAAACAACAACAACAGCAAACTTAATTTTTTCTTTTGTGAACTCACAATTTGTCAAGGTTGTTTTTATTTGCTATTTAATGTAATCCTTAGTAAAGAAGTCTAAACTTTAGATTATTGGCACAAAATTTGTAATTTTTTCTTTTTATTGTACAATATTAGTTATAAGTGAAAGTATAAGAACATTTAATTCATATGCAGATTCACCAAACTTAAACAGTTTTTACTTTGTACTTATACATATATATTATGTATGTTTTATACATATGATCATTTTTTATCAGAACAGTGGAAACTCTACACGAAACTGATTCAACTGTAACTTTTTTTGTTTTACTTCTGATATGTGTGTTCTACCAAACACTGTTTATCTTCTGTTTATAAGGATTAAGAAATCTGACTCCAGGCTGAAATCCTATGTAATTTTTCAGCCTGAGTGTAGACAGTTACAGTGGCTTTACCCAGAAGGCTTCACGGTGTTTTCTGAAGGTCCTCAACCCCTTAACCCCCATTCCCATTGCACAGCTGGTGTATATTATACTTTCCAAGGAGTTTCAGTAAAGGACTTGAGCAGTCATGCTCTTGCCTGTTTGCATTCCCAGCCCAGGTATATGCTAGGCAAGTGCTATACTACTCAGCCACATCCTCAGCCCTTTTTAAAGTTTTATTTGAGACAGGGACTCACTAAGTTGCCCATACAGGTCTTGAACTTGCAATTCTCCTGCCTCAGCCTCCCACATGGCTGGGATTACAAGTATGTGCCACTGTGCTTGATTAGAAAATTAAATTGTCACCTTATTTTACTTTCCATACTTAGATTGAAAGAATAAGTGAGAAAGGCAAAAACCCACCTTAAATCTGTATAATTCTTATATATTTCATAGAATTTTCATATGTATTATCTAGTTTGATCTAATATTAGGAATGATAACATTAACAACATTTAGTAACATTCATTGAATGTTTACTTTGTGCCAGGTACTGTGCTGAATTTACCTTGAAGGAAGGTGCTATGCTAAGTTTTCTTTATCCCACTCATACTTTGTCATCATTTTCATTTTTCAAATGAGTTGATCTCTTCACTTGAAAAAATATTTTTCAGTCCTTTGGCATGCTCTTTAAATTCACATTTGTCAGCTGCTGCTATTTTTAGTCAGAAACTTTTGGTGTTTCATGGGCCACTAGGACAAAAAATACATTTCCTTGGGTGTTGTATCTTTACAGGTTGCTGATCAGAATATTTGAGCATAACTCAAATAAAGTTTAAAAAAAGTTGCTAAAACAGCCTCTGTTTTCTTTGATCATCTCTTATTAATTGGCATCTAATTCTAGCACGTTACATGGCTTTCAAGGTGCAGGATAAGTTCTATGAGAATCATTACTCAGTAGCATTTTATGAGTAAAAATAACCACAGGGCTGGGGATTTAGCTCAGTGGTTCCACCACCTGCCTCACAAGCATAAGGTCCCGAGTTTGATCCCCGCACGCCCCCCCCAAAAATAACCATAAGTACTCTTTTGTATTTACTATAGGTGAGACACTATAATTTCTATCCATTATTTATTTATTTCAGGTAGCAGTTCTTTAAAGATGAAGAAAACCAGGGCACAGAGATTGCATGGCTTATCCTGGGTCACGTGGCTTTCCATAGTAAATGGAAGAGCTGGGATATGAATTTTAGCTCTGAAGTCCTTACGTGTGACCACTATGGTAGGGTTTTCTATGGTATCATCCTCAAATCACCCACTGCCCAGGTGATTGTTAGAAATGCAGAGTCCTGGACCTCACCTCAGATCTGCCAAGTCTGAATCTTTATGGGTGAAAAATGTTTTTTTTGGTTGTTGTTTTTGTCATTCAGTTGACTCTTATGACACTATAGAACCATTATGCTATGCTATTATATAAGCATTATCATTTTTTAATATCCATTAGCCTAGAAAGATGGCCAGGATGAATAAATCATCCTTATCCTTGGAATATTGGAGTACCTGAAATTTTGAATTGCTCTGTATGTTTTTGTCTTTGCTCTCAGGTTGTTATGGATTTTAAGCACCCAGATGGTATTACAGTACAAGTTATGTTGCCTCGTCGGAGTTTGCTAGTCATGACAGGAGAATCTAGATATCTTTGGACCCATGGGTATGTACTGAAATGACCTTGATGACTGGGTAACTTTTACTTTGTGAGACCTTTCATTCTTCTGTGTCTGAGCCACTAGAATCATGTCCTGTGCCTGCACATTGAAACATCTGGGTTCAACCCTCCAAGGGGCATCTTCAACTTTTCTTTTCAGTTTTTATTTTCAAACTTAAAGCAAAGTTGCAAGGATAGTAGAGTGAACTCCCTTTGCCTTTCACCTAGATTTATCAATTGTGAACATTTTGCCACATCTTATATCTCGCTCACATGTGTTATCATTATTAGTTTTGCTGAATCACTTGAGAGTTAGAAGCACATACCATAATCCTTTACCTTTACATGCTTCATTGAGTATTTCCTAAGAGCAAGAATGTTATCTGTATCAGTGTTTGACAAACCATGGCTTGTGAAGCAAATTTAGTCCTTACCCTGTTGTTGTACAGCACTTAAGCTGAGAGTAGATTTTATATTTTTAAAGGACTATAAAACAAAATAAAAACAATGAAGAGTAGTTGACTTTATATGCCCTTCAGTGCCTAAAATATTTATTATCTGCTCCTTTACAGAAAAGATTGGCTTACTCTTGTTCTATAAAACCATAGTACAACTTTCAAATTCAAGACACTCAACATTGATAAAATATTCTCATACAATCCATATTCAGATTTTGCTAGTTGTGTAGCACAATACTCTGCAGTAAACTTTCTTCGATTCAGGATTTAGTCCGTGATCCTGCATTATCTTTAGTTGTTAATTCCGTTTAGTCTTTTATTTGAAATACTTTGTCTTTCATGACATTGATTCTTTTGAAGAGACCAGTTGCATTGTAGAATGTTCCTTAATTTGAGTTTCTTTGATTTAATGTAAAGCTAAAGAAATGGGCTATTTGCTTTTGTTAGGACTGCCTTCTGAGGAGAGAGCATTAAACTACTAAAATTTATATATTTTCACTTAAAATATTGCTAAATTCTGTATTTATAAGTTCTGTTCTGGTTAGAGATTTTAGCTGGCGAATTTTTAATAAAATGTCAAGAAAATGAACATGTAAATAAATTTGTGACCTGTCTTCAATGTGAGCCATAAAAAAGATGGCCTGATTTTGTGTACTGGGGCTTACATTTATTTGATTTTTTAAAATTCATGGCTAGTAAAATATTTGTACTTAAAATAAGTAATATAAGTGATCATAATGATGTGACCCATTGACCTCATGTATTTATTTAAGCTTTTTAAGAATATTGATATTACAGCAAATATAAAATAAAGAATTACTTTTCATATATTATGAAATATTTTAATGTATTCTTGGTAGTGGTATAAGTTCTAAAAACATCATTTTTTTCATTTTTTTAAGGAAACATCATTATGATCATATTATTATTCTCTTGTGAAAAGCATATTGCCCTATTTCTGGAAGGTTGGAGTATAGATATTAATTAATTATTTATCTATTTATTTTTTTGAAACAGAGTCTCTTTGTAGCTCAGCCTAGTCTTGAATGTATGATCAGCCTATCTCAGCCTCTTGAGTGCTAGTATTACAGACATGGATCACCATGTTGAATTGGATTATTGATAATATTTATTTAGGAATTGTTGCTCTAGAATCAAAATTCTTTCTAATATTTTGAGGGGAAAAAAATCCTATTATTTCAGAAGGCTTCCATTAAGACCCATTGCCTGTAATGTGACTGAGAGACTGTGAGAGCATGAGTGAGTGTGGGGGAGGGGGCATTCAGAAAAGAAAGATGGAAAAGAGGGCCAGGAAGGAAGCAGAGACAAGGAGAGAAAGAGACAGACACTAAACAAACACTGAGATAGTTATCAGATGTTTGGTGAAAGGGAGAATTGATTCAAAAAGGCATATTTATACATTTTAAAAAGTATTTGAATTACAGGAAGTAAACCTTGATAAAAACTTTTTGATTTCTCACCTGAAAGAAAAGCACTACAAAAAACTGTACAGGGACATGGATTTGAAAAGGCTAATATTGCCCTTTATTATTAAATACCTTAATCTAACTTTAATTTGATCAAATTCAAGTTTACTCTTCCAGCAACTGTCCTCTTAATCAAAATTGGTGAGCTGGTAGCGCATGGGTGAATTTAACAGATATGCTCTGTTTGGCTTGTGTAGTGGTTGTCCACATTGGTGGCAGGTTTTTTTTTTTAATTGCCTCATTTAAAGAAAAAGTCATGAGTTTTCACTCAAAACTGAATTGTCATCTTCTTTTGAAAATTGAGAACATCTGGCAACATTGGGCCATAATATTGCTTGGCAGCAGTGATCAAGACTGAATTCAGTGACATTCTGTAGATGGGGCCTGCTTCTCCAGTTCCATACAGTTCCTATCCTTTTCTATTCCTCCCTGATAAATGGTTGAGTATCTGTTATTACTTATCAGTGCGCATGCACAATTGCTTTTATCTTATAACAATTAAATGCAAATTAGTATTTCTTGAACTCATGTGTATATTGCAAGAAGGAAATGGAAGCTACATTGAGTGAGAATATATGTTTCCAGAAAATGGAAGAGAATACTTCACTTTTTTGAAGTGAAGACTGTTTCTATGTGTTTGCTAGACAATCTGCTTGCTTCACTTACTTATTGTGAGCATATGTAAACTCTGCCTTTAAATTGTTTTTGGAGCATTTTCTTTGTGCCAGCATTATTCCAAAGGCTTTCACATACATTCACTCATTTAATTCATGCAACGACAGTGGAAAGTTTATTCTATTGTTTTTCCTCGATATTTTAAAGGAGATTGAAGCATAAAGAAATGAAGTAACTTGTACAAAGCCACAAAGCCAGGCAGTCTGCCTGTGCCCTGTGCTCTCAGCCATGTTAAAGCTGCACTTGTCTGCCCCCTTGCTATGAGCATCTGCTGTGTCTAGCTTTCACACCTTTGTCACCCCTCAGTGCGGTATGTTTTCTTGTCCTTTCACTCTGTTTTTCAGATACACTCAACTTTTAATTTCTTCATAATTTTGTGATGATTTTTGTGACTGTATTAGCTTGAAATAATTTATCCATTAACTCTTAAAGACTGTTATCATCTTCTACTGACTTGAGATGTCGCTCCTATTATATTGAATTATTATTTAAATCTATAAAACTGTTACTTTTTTAGTATTTTCTCAATATATCTTTAATATTTTTGGCTACTAGAGTAACAATAATATAAATTCAGGTAATGACTACTTGTTTTGACGTCTTTAAAAATGCCTCTGGTACAAGCTCTTGAAAAGAGCCATTCTACTAACTTGTTTTGAAGTAGGCATTACTCTTGACACCAAAGCATGTGAAAGACATTACAATCAAAGCAAATTACAGACCACTTCTCTCATGACAGACAAGAAAATCCTTAACAAGCTTTCAGTGATACAAACAGACCACTGTGGCAAAGGCACCAAAGGTTCACCACCACTGATATAGAATAATCAAAAGTACTAAAAGAGAAAAACAATGTTGGAGGCTTTTATTTTCTACCATATTTTTAAGAGTTACTATAACAGGTCAAGAGAAAATACTGTTGGTGTTCAGACAGACAAATAGATCAGTGGGACAGATCAGAGTCCAGAAATAGATTTACACATAGAAGGTCAGATGATTTTTGACTACAATGCCAATATTATGAAACGTGGAAAGGAAATTTTTTGACAGGTGCTGAATAGCCTTGGAAATAAAATGAACTTTGATCTACCTCATACTTGTCACAAAAATTAATTTGAGGTAAATCATAGATTTAAATATAAAAGTAAAAACTGTAAAATGTCTAGAAGCGAATACAAGAGAATATCTTCAAAACCTGGGGATAGCTAGTTTTTAAAGATTTCAGAACATTACTGTAAAAAATAATTAGACCTCATCAAAATTGAAAACTGTTCATTGAAAGATACAATTAAGAAAATGAAAAGGCACTCATAAATGGGGAGAAAATATTATATATATATATATAAAATATGATGCCTTGGTTCATGAATACTTCTGTTCGCGAACAATTTGGTTGAAAAACAGAAGCATTTGGCAAAATTTTGCTTCCGTTCACAAACTCTGCATCAGATGAGGAACATAACCATGGCCATCTTCCCTAGAATAGTTGATGAATTAAGTTGAACCGAGATAGACAGACAGACAGATATATCACCAATGAGCACATGAGATGATGTGCAACATCATTAGTCATCAGAGAAATGTGAGTTAAAGACTTAATTTTATGCCACTTGACTTTCGATTAAATAAGTAAAAAACTCATACAATGTCAAATGTTGATGAGAATGTCAAGTAGCCTGGACTTCTCTTTTGTTGGTGATTGGAATGTAAAATTGTATAACCACTTTGGGAAATGGCAATTTCTTACCCTATGACCCATTAAGCTCACTCTTAGGTATTTATCTGAAAATAACTAAAATATATGTGTATAACAGTGTTGCAGAAACCTTATTTGTAATAGTCCCAAACTGGAAGCACCAAAAAAGTATTGACGAGAGGTTTTGGATGAATTCTCTTATGTTCATACAATGAAATATTACTTAATAATAAAAGACAACAAACTACTGATACTAACTACAACATTGATGAATCTCAAAATCATTATGTTAATATAACTACATGGACAAAGATAAATGCAAAATCATACTAACTTTATGAAATTCAGCAACAGGAAAAACCACTGATAGAAATCAGAACAGTGATTTCTTCAAGATGAGAAAGGATTGAAGGGGGCACAAGGGAATTTTCTTGAGTGATTGAAATGTTCTTTTTTTTTCTTAAGGCAGCAAAAACTATTTTTAGTATTATTTTATTGGTACATTTTAGGCGTACAATGTAATGACATTCATCATTGGAAATTTGCACCTTTACATAATCTCTCTTGGTTCTTATTTTCCCCCCTTCCCCTGCCCTCCCTTCAACCCCTCCATCCCTCCCTATTTACAAAGACTTTGTTTCCATCTTTTCATTTTCTCATATTAATTCCATTCCCTTCTTTCCTTTCCCTTACCCCTCCTATTTCCCCTTCCCCTTTGCCCCCTTTCTTCCTATTTCACAATATCTATTATACCTTTTAGTCCTTATTTACACTTTCAGTTTCTCACACTAGAGAAACTATTCAGTGTTTACACGTGTGTCCTTTTTATTTCACTTAAGAGTATCACCTCCATGTGCATTCATTTAGCTATGTGACTCTAATTTCTCATTTTTTATGGCTGAGTAGTACTCCATTTTATTTTTAAAAAACCCACATTTTCTTTATCCAGTCTTCAGTTGATGGGGAATTGGGTTGCTTCCAAGTTTTAGATACTACAAATTGTGCTGCTATGAACATGGATGCACATATAACACTGTGGTATGATTCTTTTAATTCTTTGGGGAAGATACCCAGCAGGGGCATAGCTGTGTCAAATGGGACTTCCAGTCCTAGTTCTTTGAGGTATCTCCATACTGATTTCCATAGTGGTTGCTCCAGTCTACACTCCCACCAGCAGTGGAACAGGGTTCCACTTTCCCCACAGCCCCACTAGCATTTGTTATTGGTTGATTTCATGATAGCAGCCATTCTCTCTGGAGTGAGGTGGAATCTCAGTGTTGTTTTCATTTGCATCCCTCGAATGACCAGTGATGTTGAACATTTTTTCATGTATTTATTTGCTATTTCTACTTCTTTGTCTGAGAAATGTCTGTTCATCTCAGATGCCCAGTTTTGGATTGGGTCTTTAAATTTGGGAGGTCTGATCTTTTTAAGATCTTTATAGATTCGAGATAGTAGACCTTTGTCTGAGGAAGAGCAGGTGAAGATTTTTTCCCACATTGTGGGTTGTCTCTTCACACTGCTGGTGGTTTCTCTTGCTGTGCAGAAGCTTTTTAATAAGAAGAGATCCCACTTGTTGATTGTTTGTGCTGGTTCATGGGCAACTGAGGTTTTGTTCATAAAATCTTTTCCTACACCAATGTCTTCAAGAGTTCTATCTAACCTGTGTTCCAACTGGTTCAGAATTTCTATTTTAATATTTAGATCTTTCATCCATTTTGATTTTAGTTTAGTGCATGGTGAGAGATATAGGTCTAGTTTTAATCTTTGACAAATTGAAACCCAGTTTTTCCAGCACCATTTATTAAAGAGGCTATCTTTCCTCCAGTGAGGGTGTTTGGCTCCTTTATCGAAGATGACATGGTTGAGTGTGTCTGGAGTTGTTTCTGCATCTCCTAATCTGTTCCACTGGTCCTCAAGCCTGCTTCATTGCCAGTACCATGCTGTTTTTATCACAGTAGCTTTGTAGTATAGTTTCAGGTTGGGGATTGGGATACCCCCTGCCATGTCTCTATTACCTAGAATTGCTTTTGCTATTCTGGGTCTCTTCTTGTTCCAAATGAATTTGTGGATTGTTTTCTCAAGGTCTGTGAAATATGCTACTGGGATTTCAATTGGGATTGCATTGAATCTATATAGCAGTTTTGAAAGTATGGCCATTTTCACTATGTTGATCCTTCCTACCCAGAAGCAGGGGATGTCTGTCCATTTTCTGATATCATCTTCAATCTCTTTTCAGAGTGCTATAGTTTTCAGAGAAGAGGTCTTTGATTTCTTTCGTTAGGTTGATTCCTAGGTATTTCACTTTTTTGGATGCTATTGTGAATGGAATTGTTTGCCCTATTTCTGTCTCAGTCAGTCTGCTGTTCATGTAGAGGAAAGCTATTGGTTTTTGTGTGTTGACTTTGTATCCAGCTACTCTACTGAATTTGGTTAAGTCTAGAAGACTTTTGGTGGAGTTCTGTGGGTCTTTGATATAAAGTATCATGTCATCTGCAAATAATGACAATTTGACTTCCTCATTTCCTCTCTTTATTCCTTTTATATCTTTCTCTTGTCTAATTGCTGTGGCTAATGTTTCCAAAACTATATTGAACAAGAGTGGTGATAGTGGACATCCTTGTCTTGTTCCTGATTTTAGTGTGAAAGATTTCAGTTTTTGATTATTTAGTATGATATTGGCTGTTGGTTTTTCATAGATGGCTTCTATCAGTTTGAGGTAGAGACCATCTCTTCCAATTTTTTGTAGGGTTTTTATCATAAATGCGTGTTGGATTTTGTCATGCTTTCTCTGCATCTATTGAGATGATCATATGGTTTTTGTCCTTGACTCTATTGGTATAGTTTTTTACATTGATAGAGTTACGTATGTGGAACCATCCCTGCATCCCTGGGATGAATCCCACTTGGTCAGGGTATATGATCTTGTTGATGATCTTCTGCATTCTATTTGCCAATATCTTATTAAGGAATTTTGCATTTATGTTCATTAGTGAGATTGCCCTATAGTTCTCTTTTTCTGTTGGGTCTTTCTCTACTTTGGGGATCAAAGTGATGCTTGCTTCCAGGAATGAATTTGGGAGTATTGCTTCCCTTTCAACTTCATTGAAGAGTTTAAACAGTAGTGGCAGTAGTTCCTCTCTGAATGTCTTGTAGAATTTAGCAGTGAAGCCATCAGGAACCAGGCTTCTATTAGTTGGTAAGTTTTTAATTATGTTTTCAATTTCATTGGTTGATATTGGGTTGTTTAGAATTTTTAGGTCTTCTTTGTTCAACTTTGGCAATTCATATGTATCTAGGAATCTGTCCATTTCTTCTGTGTTTTCCACCTTATTGGCGTATAGGTTCTGGAAGTAGGTATTGATGATCCTCTGGATTTCTGCTGGGTCTGTTGTAATTGCACCCTTTTCATTTGTAATTGCATGGATTTGGGCCTTTTCTTTCCTTTTTCTGATAAGATTGGCTAAGGGTGTGTCAATTTTGTTTATTCTTTCAAAGAACCAACTCTTGGCTTCATTAAGTTTTTGTATCGTTCTCTTCGTCACCATTGAAGTGATTTCTCCTCTGATCTTTATAATTTCCTCCCTTGTATGAGCTTTGGGTTTGTCTTGCTCTTCTTTTTCTAGAAGCTTGAGGTTCAGCATGAGGTTGTTTAACTGGGCTCTCTCTGTTTGGTTATTCAGAAGTGTGTTGTTCAATTTCCATGTGTTTATGAAATTTTTATGGTTTCTTTTGATATGAGTGTCCAATTTCATTGCACTATGGTGCGATAATATACAAGGGATAACTTCAATTCCTTTGCACTTACTTAAACATGTTCTATGAGCGAGTATGTGGTATATTTTGGAGAGTGACCCTTGTGCAGCTGAAAAGAATGTGTATTCTGATTTTGTGGGGTGGAACGGTCTGTAAACATCTGTTAATTTGTTCAAGAGTTCGATTGAGTTCTATTATTTCATTACTTATATTTTGTCTAGTTGATCTATCTATTTGTGACAGTAGGGTATTGAGGTCTCTCACTACTATTGTATTAATCCATATATGACTTTTCATGCCTGTTAGTATTTGTATTATATAGTTGGGCACAGTAGCGTTTGCTGCATGTATATTTAAGATTGTCATCTCTTCCTGTTGGATTGTTCCCTTTACGAGGATGTAGTATCCTTCTTTGTCTCTCTTAATCATTGTTGGTTTGAAATCCACTTGATCTGCAAAGAGGATAGCTACTCCTGCTTTTTTTCAGGTTCCCGTTTCATGGAGTATTGTTTTCCACCCTTTAACTTTCAGTCTATGAGTTTCATTTTGAATTCAGTGTTTCATGTATGCAGCATATTGTTGGATCTTGCTTCTTGACCCATTCTGCCAGTCTATTTCTTTTGATTGGTGAATTGAGACCATTAACATTGATGGTTATAACTGACACATATTGACTTATCATTGTCATTTCTTTTTCTTTTTGTTGGATTCTCCCCCTTTACATTTAATTTCTTGTTGTGACCTATGGATTCATTCTGCTGTGTGTCCTGGGGTTGTAATCCTCATTGTCTTTTCCTAGGATATTGTCTAAAATTTTTTGGAGTGTGGGTATGGTTTTCATGAAGTTCTAAGGTGCTCTTTGTCATAAAAGTATCTTATTTATCCATCCATTTTGAAGGATAGTTTTGCAGGGTACATCAATCTGGGTTGGAGGCTATTTTCTTTAGGGCTTGCAATATATCACTCCAAGCTCTTCTTGCCTTGAGGATTTGCGTTGAGAAGTCTGCTGTGATTCTGATGGTTTTTCCTTTATATGTGATTTGTTTCTTTTCCCTAACTGCTTGTAGAACATGGTTCTTCTGTTGAGCTTCTTGAATCTTAACAATTACATGACTATGTGTAGAGCCTTTTTGATCAAGGCTATTTGGAGTCCTATATGCCTCACTTATCTGTATGTCAAGTTCTTTTCCCCTTCTTGGGAAGTTTTCTGCCATCACTTCTGTGAATAGTTTTTTTTTTTTTTTGGTACCAGGGATCAAACTCAGGACCTTGTGCTTGCTAGGCAGGCGCCAGAACCACTGAGCTAAATCCTCAGCTCTTCTGTGAACAGTTTTTTTTTTTTTTTTTTTTTTTTTTCGTACTGGGGATAGAACTCTGGTCCTTGTGCTTGCGAAGCAGGCAGCACTGAGCTAAAACCCTGGCCCTGTGAACAGTTTTTTTATTTCATCTGGACTCTCTCCTGTTTCTTTGTTGACTCCAATCAGTCTTATGTTATTCTTCTTTGCATTGTCCAGCAGCTGGATTGATTTCTCGTGGTCCCTTACAATTTTGAAGGAATTTTTCTTTTCTTAGTCAGTCATTGCAATCTTATGTTCTGTATCTGAAAGTCTGTCCTCACATTGGCTCATTCTGCTTTGTAGACTTTCAGTGGAGTTTTTAATCTCCTGGAAATCTGTTTGCATCTGTTTTATTGATTCCATTTGTTTCCTATGTTGGGATTCCATTATTTTCCTCAGCTCCTCTCTAGATTTTTTAATCATGTCTTGTGCTATGAGCACAATCTCTGCTGTTATCTGAGAAATTATTTCTGATTTCCCTTTTTCCAGATCCTCTTTTATTGCCAGTTGAGGGAGTCTAGTTGGTTGAGTATCAGAGTGTTCCATCTCATTTCCCTTTGGGGTTGCTGTAGGTGATCTGGAAGTCTGGTTTTGAGACTTGTTTATGTGTCTTCTCATTTCGATGGGTGTGGGGGGGTTGGGGAGGAGGTGTGGAGGTGTATGCTCTTGACGCCCGTGTGGCTTACCATCTCTGCGCTGGGAGCAGTTATACGGTGGCCCAGAACCCCCTACCTCTGCTCTAGGACCGGTGGCCCGGTGGCCCGGAAGCCCCTTCCTCTGTGCTAGGAGCAGTAGTATGGCAGCCTTGAAGCCCCTTCCTCTGCTCTGGGAGTGGTGGTGTGGCAGCCTGGAAACCCCTACCTGTGTGCTGGGAGTGGTGGTACAGCAGTCCGGAATCCCCTACATTTGGGCTGGGAGCGGTGCAACGATGGGCTGGAAGCCCCTTCCTCTGAGCTGGGAGCAGTAGTACGGTGGCCTAGAAACCCCTTCCTCTGTGCTGGGAACAGTGGTACAGTGGCCCGGAAGCCCCTTCCTCTTTGCTGGGAGCGGTGATATGGTGCCCTGGAAGCCCATTCCTCTGCCCTGGGAGCAGTGGTGCCGTGACCTGGAAGCCCCTTCCTCTGTGCTGGGAATGGTGGTACAGCGGCCCAGAAGCCCCTTCCTCTGCTCTGGGAGCAGTGGTACGGTTGATCAGAAGCCCCTTCCTCTGTACTGGGAGTGGTGGTACAGTGGCCTGGAACCCCCTGCCTCTGCATTGGGGGTGGTGGAACAGCGGCCTGGAAGTCCCTTCTGCACTGGGAGCGGTGGAACGGCGGCCTGGTGGCCCCTTACTGTGCGCTGGGAGTGGTGGTACCATAGCCCAGAAGCCCCTTTCTCTGCACTGGGAGCGGTGGTACGGTGGCCCAGAATCCCCTACCTCTGCGCTGGGGGTGGTGGAACAGTGGCTCAGAAGCCTCTTCCTCTACACCGGGAGTGGTGGAACAGTGGCCCAGAAGCCCCTTCCTCGGTGCTTGGAGTGGTTTGATGGTGGCCCGGAAGCCACTTCCTCTGCACTGGGACTGGTGGTACGGTGCCTGGAAACCCCTTCCTCTGTGCTGGGAGCAGTGGTACGGTGGCCTGGAAGCCCCTTCCTCTGTGGTGGGAGCTGTGGTACAGCAGCCCGGAAGCCCCTTCCTTTGTGCTGGGAGCAGTGGTACAGCGGCCCAGAAACCCCTTTCTCTGTGCTGGGAGTGGTGGTACTGCGGCACCGAAGCCCCTACCTCTGCGCTGGGAGTGGTGGTATGACGGTCTGGAAGCCTGAAGTGTTCTTGATTCTTGTGGTTACAAAGGTGTATACATTTGCCAGAAATCATTGAACTGTACACTTGTATCTATGCATGTCACAGCACGTAAGTTGAACATTAAAAAGAATATTTTTTCCCAATAATTCCTTTTTCCCATTCAGAAATTTGATCTATCTCCTAGAATCCTCTTTAAGTTTTCTTATAGTCAGCAATAATATTTTTTCTTCTTGTTTGATTTTTATTTTACTTAATGTATCTATATTGCATAGTTTAGTATTTGAACCTTTTTGGTTCCATTATCTGTTCTTTCCTGATATTGATATCTTTGCCCTAAAGTAGATTTCACTTTATCCCTTTATTTTCAACCAGTCTCTGTGCTTATATTTCAGGTGTGTCACTTGCAGTCACTATGTAGCTGGTTTTGATTTTTTAAAATCCAGTCCAGCAATCTTTGTTCTTTAATTGGATATTTTAGTCCTTTCATATTTAATTTATTTACTGAAATTGGATTCAAATTTACCACCTGTTTGTTTCCTCTTTGCCCCATCTGTTCTTTTAAGAAATTGTTATTAATTGAATATGTTACTATTTTATTTTCTCCTGGATGGAATAATTTGTTAATTGTATATTCATTTGATATATTATTATTCTGAATATAACTGCTTTAAATACTTCTATTTCTTTACTTTTTCCCAAGAGCCCAAGAATTCAGGGAATCTAATATGTATTTTCAATAAATTCTTCTAGATTTGCTCTATTGCCTTAATATTTTTGAAAAACTTTAAATGTTTTTATAAAATTTGAATGTTATTTTGCCTATTGTTTTTAGAATCACACCCAGAAAATTTGATACTGTTCAAGCATCTGAGGATTACAAAAGTGGGATTATCACCAGTGACATTGGAGATTTAACTTTAAGGAAAAGGGGAATACGAACATCATTTACATTTAGGAAAGTGAGGCACATGCCTTGTACCTGTAGTAAGTATATAATTTCATTTCTTCCATAAAATGGAGTAAACCTAGTATAAAAAAGATCTCATCAGTGTCTAGGAGAGCTTTAACTTCTTTACTGGCATTTTCTATATTCTGCCTTCATTGTACTTTTGATATACTTTTCTGAACCGTCTCCCCTTAGAATTTGTATTCTTTGAAGGCATGTTCTTAGAAGGCAATTTTTTCATCTTGTTTTCTCCAAACTTGATTCTTTAGCATAGTTGGGTGCCAAGAAAACTTTCACTGACGTAATAGTTAACAGTGTTAGAATTGTAGGACAATAACATATCACTTGTACCAAAATAGATTTTGTTGGAAGCTGGTTGCCACATTTCAAAATTACTTTTTATTAATTCCACAGGGAAGTTGGAGATGACAAATTGACATTATAGTAGATGACTCTAGGGCAATAAGCAGTTGTTTATTGTTTAGTCAGTTTTAGTCCCTAGAAGGGACTAAAAGGAACTGCTGAAAAACTTGTCAAGAGGATACTGTTTTGAATTGTGTATATGTAGGAATCAGCCTATGCATTCAAACCTGATCAAGGAGTGACGAGGATGAAAAATAAAGAAACACAGAATCAGGTTAAAATGTGGAGGGCCAGGGGGCTCTTGTCTCGCTCGACAGAGAGCCCCAAATGACTGATGCCCCTAGGCTTTATTCACTCAGATACTGGTACAAGCAGTTAAGAGTTACACAGGATTCATCTGTCTTCCACCCTCCATGGTACTTGTCTGGGCAAACAGTAGGATCTCAGCAGTTTTTACTTTTCCCCTGCAAGCTTGTCAACATGCTTGCATGCCACCTTTCTTCTTAGTGTTCACCAAGGGGGCCAATTAGGCCTCAATCTTCTTATCCGGTCTCCCACGTGTATACAAGTACATCATGCCCTGGATTTCTTGGGCTCACTGAACAGAACATTCTTTCATTTTTAAGTAATATTTTATGATGGCAGTACTAGTAAAATCCTTTTTATATCCTGGAGGTTTCCATTATAGGTGATAACTACCAACAGCTTTTGAATTTAGTCATAATCTGTAGGGAACAGGGAAAGGGGACCTTACTAGAACCTCTGCAGTAAGTCCTAGTCTCCTGTGAGCCACCGCCACACAAGGCAAATTACAGGAAAGGTAGAAAAAAGACTTTGAGAAGAAGCTGAGCTTTGGGTCTGGTCAGTGTTGCTCTGGGCGGCAAAGAGGAAAGCCCCCAGTTTACCGTACATCGGGAGAAACAAGATGTAACAAACAACTTGTGAGAGTTCAGTACATCGGTGTAAACAAGATGTAACAATCAAAGAACAATGAGGAACTGAGTAGATGAAGATTTTGTTCCTCCCAGGATGTCTTCAACTGGTGTAATCTTGTCCTGGAGAATCACAGCATCACCGGATCATTGAGGTCTCAGTTGTGACTGGAGGCCAAACTGGAATTATATCTCGGAATGCCATAGCTGGGCTGTAGGCAGGAGAACTAGGCTAACCAAATGATTTTTCCCTAAAATTGTGTAGCATTGCTCCCGACAATAATCTTAAAAACATTTTGAATTAAAAACCCTTATTGTGCTTCCTAGATGTTACTGTATTAGAAAACTTGAAATCTCAGTATTTGATATCTTCATGGTAATGAATTGTAAAATAAGTTTTTGCTTATTTTGTTGAGTGTCTTAGAGGCCTTAAAATGACATTTTTGGAGACTTTGTTTTGTTTTGTTTTGGTACCAGGGATCAAACTTGGGTCCTTGCACTTGCGCAGCAGGCAGTGAAACCACTGAGCTAAATCCCCGGCCCTAAAATGACATTTTTAAAATGAAGAAATGCTTATTTAGTGTTTGATGAGTGCTTAACACTCCTCATAACCTCATAAAGTATAGAAAAATATACCTTCTGTTTTCTAGGTACTTAAGTCTAGTTGGAAAACTGTTATAGTTTAGATCTAAAATGTCTCCTGGAATTCTCATGTGTATGGAAAGTAATTGGATCATGAGGCACTATACTCAACAGTGGATTCATCCATTGATGAGTTCAGTCACCAGATGTGCTTTTAGGAGGTGGGGCCTGCTTGGATGTGAATCCTCGAGGGCATGACCTGAAAGGGTAGATCTCCCTCCCCTGCTCCTCCCTTTGCTCTTGCTTTTTGGCTGCCATGGGTTGAACATCTTTGCCTCTGCCATGCACGTCTGCCATCCTGTTCCTTCATTGGAGCCAGGTGACAATGGAATTAAACTGTGACCCAAAATAAACCTCTCCTCCTTTAAGTTGTGGGTGTTGGGTATTTTGTTCCAGCAACGAGAAGGTGACTAAGACAAGAGATAAGCTAGTGTTCTTAATGCAAATGTTTCTTAGTTATGGACATTTGTTAAATGTAACAGAAACTCTAAGAAGCTCCAATTGGGTCTTCGGTTTACAGTTTTTATAATTGACGGAAGATTATTTATTGTATACAATATGCTTTTGAAATATGTATACAGTGTGAAATGACTAAATCAGGCTAATTAGCATGTGCATCACAGAGTTAGAATGTGCATCTGTAATTAGCATCACAGAATTTTTTGTAGTGAGAACATTTAAAATCCAATCTCTTAGTGATTTTCAAGAATATAATACATTATTATTAACTATAGTCACCATATATTATAAAAATATATCTTGAACTTATTTTTTGATGTTTTTTTGTTTAGTTTTTGAGACAAGGTCTCGTTATGCAGTTTAGGCTGGCCTTGAACTCACTATACAGCCCAGATTGGCCTTGAACTTGTGGCGATCCTCCTACATCAGCTTCCCAAGTGCTGGGATTACAAGCATACGCCATCATGCCCAGCTAAATTTATTTTTCTAAGTGAAATTTTGTGTCCTTTGACCAGCATCTGCCCAAAACTCTTTCACCTTCATCCTCAGCCTTTGGTAATCACCATTCTTCTCTGTTTCTCTGAGGCAATTTTTTTATAGTATACTTGTAAATGAGATCATGTGGTATTTGTCATTCTGTGCCTGACATATGTCCCTTAGCATATGTCCTCCGGTTCATTCACGCTTTTGCAAGTGACAAGGTTTTCTTCTTTATAAAGAATAAACAGTATTAGGCTGTGTCATATTTAAAAATCCATTTACTTGTTGATGGACGCTCAGACTGTTCATCTTGGCTATTGTGACTAGTGCTGCAATCAACGTGGGAATGGAGATATCTCTTTGCTATATTTATTTCATTTCCTTTGGGTATCTGTTACCCACCAAAGAGATTGCTGGATCATATAGTAGTTCTGTTTTCAGTGTTTTGAGGAACTTTCATGCCATTTTCTATAATGACTGTCTAATTTCACTCCTGCCAACAGAAATGCAAGGTTCTCTTTTCTCCACATCCTTGCTAACTCTTGTTATTTTTTTCCTTTTTGATAATAGCTATTCTAACAGATGTGATGTGATATCTTATAGGTTTAATTTACATTTCTTTGATGATCAGTAAGATTTCCTTTTAAAATTTAAGGTCATCTTTTATATACTTTTGGTCAAAATTTGCAGATTTTTTTAAGTGAAAAGAGTTGCTCCTCCCTTTAGACACCTTTGATGTTTTTAATTTTCAAGACAATAAAATTTTACTAAGATTAATTTAGGATAATTATAATATATATTGTGGTATACTTGTAATTCTAATATAATCAATGTAATATAACTTGTGTATTTCCACATGTATGTTTCAGAGCCCTCAAGCTTTTGAGGCTATCATTTTAAACATCCATTTAAAGTGTTTAGCATTTGCTTTGCCCATTCATGGGGTTAGGCTTTCTCAAGGTTTGACATAATCTAGTTATATTTAAGGAGAATAATTGTATTTTATGTCCAATCTCAAAGCCATGAAAACTGCTGCCAAATTCTTTCCTGTCATGTGATTTCTCCTTATTGCTGCAATCTTGTCTGTGGTTTCTCTTGAAATACTACTTCTTCTTTTATTCCTAGGATGGTACCTGTAACAACATAAATGCCACAGACCTTGGCAGAAGACAAACAAATTATAGCATAGCAGAAAACAGGCAAGAATATACGATTAGTATTAGCTATTATTACAGATAACAAGGAACAACTTAAAAATTAATTTGAGACTTTAAATTAGAAATTTTCTGTGTTATCTCTACTTGGTGGTATTCTCCATTGGGTTTGCTCACTCTGTGGAAGAAGACAACATAGTGTAGTTACTGGGTCCAAATTTTGGCTGTATGATTTAATATCTCTGTCATTTTAGGAATGTTATCTACTTTCTTTGCTGAAGTTTCTTCATCTTCAAAATGGCTGTATTAGTAAAGGCCTTCTAATATTATGGTGAGAATTGAGACAATACATAGAAACTGTTTCAAATAGTATTCAGTAAATGCTTGTGATTATTACCAAAGGACACACTATTTCTACATTTCGTTGTTCTTCTAAGAGTACTAAGGTCCCTGGAGTACATATTCCTTTATTTGTAAAGGAAAAACTATATGTCTTGTTTAGCCACATTTGTCATAGCTAGGCTCTACTTACCAAGATGCTTTCTGGGTCAGAATTTAGCTTAGTGTTGCTGCCCGCTGCCTCGCAAGTGCAAGGTCCTGAGTTCAATCCCTGGTACAAAAAAAAAAAAAAAAAAAAAAAAAGATGCTTTTTGAATAAAAGAACTCTTACTCTCAAGAAGAAATAGGCATCTTCATTCAAGGCAGATGCAGATTACAGTCACAGTTTCCTATAAATGAATGTTTTCCTCCTTTTTATATTATATATATTCCCTTGCATATATACTTGGACTTATTTGAGAAGAACTTTATGTAACTGATAAGTTAGAACTTTTCTATCCTTAGTCACCAAATTTGCATTGATTTTAAGAAAACTTGGTACTTTATGTATCTTTGAATAAAGAAAGAAAGGTTTATATTGCTTTATTTTTTCATTTAGATTACTCTTTGGTCTGTAACAGCCAGAGGAAAGAGACTCCTCCCTCATTTCCAGAGAGTGATAAAGAAGCATCACAGCTGGAGCAAGAATATGTTCATCAAGTTTATGAGGAGATTGCTGGACACTTCAGCAGCACGAGACATACTCCTTGGCCACACATTGTGGCATTTTTGAAGGCTTTGCCAGATGGTTCGATAGTGGCTGATATTGGATGTGGAAATGGAAAGTATCTTGGCATCAATAAGGAGTTTTATATGGCAAGTGAAGTTGCTTGACTTTTGCTTTATTTGCAGTGGTTATTATTATCTTTCTTTCTTATGATACATGCTATTTTTAAAGGCATTACAGAAAAGTTACAACAGATTAAAAGTTAGTGCACACCATCAATTGTAGCTTTTTGTTCACTTTAGATTTTTCTTTCCAATAAGTCTTTTATCAGTAAGCTTTTTAACAGTTATACATAAAACTCTTTACTGATTAGAAAGGTATTTTATAGAAATGAGTTTTTTTGCTTGGATCCTCCTAAGTATGAGAAAATAAAGTGGATCTTTTAATTGGTCTTATAAATAAGGAATTGAGGCTTCAAAGAGTTTATCTTTCCTGATGTTATATAATGAGGAGACATAACTGAAACTTTAACTTCCAAATAAGGTGTTATTTTACTTATAGTAGAAAAAAAAAGTATACTATTTATTGATGTCTTGTTGTCGAGGAAGATAACACTCAGATTGATTATGTGCATTGGTCTCAGAACACATTCAGTTCAAATTTGTTTCCAAGATAAGTATGTACTTAATAGATGGTGTGGATTTTCTTGGTTGGTATACATAGTTGAGACTGCATATAATACTCAATCATACTAGCAGTCTATTTATAGGAATATGTTTATATAGGTTTATTCTGTATGCTTTTGGTCTTATTTTGTTTTTAACCTATATTGACTACCCCAGAAAAAGAAAGAGCATAAAGGAAACTTAACAGTGTCAACTAAGTGCCATGTACCAAGTGCTATGCTTATTTTTCACATGTATAATCTATGAGATTGGTATTACTGTCTCCACTTTACCAATGGGAATACTGAGGCTCAGTCAGGTTATGATGTCCCAAGGTCACATAGTTTCAGGGAAAGTATTACAGCCTCATCCTGGACTCCAGATTCCATACTCTGACAGTCTTCCGAGAGAGACCTTAAAGACTACAGTGACAGAGAGCACCAGCCTATAAATTTAGAGGTTGTAGGAATCATGTCTGTTTTGTTCTACAATTAGTCAGCGTATAGTAGTAGAGACTTACTGAATTTTGCTGAATGGTAAGGAGCAAGCCTGTGAATTTACCTCCAGTGTCTTACATGAAAACTTACATGAAAGCCAAAATGTATAGAGTCTTGTGTTCTGCAACCATGAAGGCTTGTGACAACCTCAAAATAGATGAGTCTGAAATAAGGGTAAAATACTTTAAACCTTACTTTGCTGGTCATATCTAGAACCCAGGACAGGACTTTTTGTTCAGCCCTTGTTTCTAAGGTAACGATTACTAACACTGCATTATACTTTTATGTTTAATGAAATATTCAATCTGCCATTTCAATTGATTCCTTGAGAAGTAGATCTACTTTTTAGATGAGGAAACAGAAGTTCTGAGATTATAAGTAGCTTTCCGAAGTTGTTCAGCTGGTTTTTACTGAAGCCAGGATTCAGATCTAGAGTTTAGTGTCTCCTTTCCTTGCACTTTGTTGCATTTGTCTATTTCTTTGGACTTGAAATTATTATAATCAGCCTGATTTTCCTGTAATTGCATGTTTTCTTAATAGTTTCAAAAGTCTTGTATATTTTTTAAGAAAGAAAAATTATGTAACTATCATTCAGAAAACTTATGAAAGATAATCACCCATAGTCCTATGACCTAGTAAATGAGTATATTGTGATAAATCAGTATATTGTTTTCTTATAAATATATTGTATAGTGGTAAGCATGCATGCAATTTGATAATTCATTTATATCACTTAATATTTTCATTTTGATGACGTTTCTGGATTTTTTAGTATTCTGTCAGGTAGATGTTATTGACCATTTGGTTGTTTTCAGCCTGGAGATGTTGTAAATAACACTGTAGGGCTGGACTATAACTAAGTGGTGTAGTGCTTGCCTAGCATGTTTGAAGCCCTGGGTTTATCCCTTAGTACCACCAATAAGTAGGAAGGAAAGAAGGAAGAATAGATTGAAGGATTGCACACTTAAAATTTTAAGAAGACAGATATGTTAAGGTATTTTTGCTGAAATAAAATAAATTTTTAAAAAATTTAGAATACACTAATAAATATTGTATATGTGTTTTATGTATATTTTTTCCACAACATTATATTGAGAAAAAAATAAAACAAGAAAGAATATGGATTTTTGGAGTGAGAAATGCCCAGTTTTTAAATCTCTGTTCAAAAAAAAAAAATCCCTGTTCTACTACTTTGCTGTTAAACTTTGAGAAAAATACTTAATTTGAGATGAAGTTTCCTTGTCTGTAATATGGTAATAATTCTCCTTAACTCAGAGTACACTATGAGATTGAATACATTAATACAAAGATCTTGCTTTAATGTACAGAGGAATCTCAGGGAAAAAAAGGCTGTTAAAAGTAGTTATTAGCCTGACTGAGCCAGTTTGTACTGTCACCCATGATATAAGAGAAAGTTTTATTATATTACCATCACTGTGATATATTTTAATTTAAAAATATTTTGATAGTTTAATATAAAAAACCTTGTTTGTTTTTTTTTTCCTTTTTGGTACCGGGGATCGAACTCTGGTCCTTGCACTTGCGCGGCAGGCAGTGAAACCACTGAGCTAAATCCCCGGCCCTAGAACCTTGTTTTAATTTGCAACTTTGATTATTAAGTTGAACCTTTTCTAATTGCCTGTACTTCCAGAATTTTTATTGAAGATTAAAAAAAATAGAGTAAAAAAATTTAAAATATAACATATATTTTTATGTCATTGATCTCCATCCAACACACAGTCCTTGTATATGTATAAGTGTTTGTATATAAGCCATTTTCTGTCCTGATAATGAAATTGTGCAGCATTATTAGGGAGACTTTCAAATCCTTAATACTATCTTTAGTGATTGGACTATAGCATGTAGAAGACTCCAGCAGTAGATAAATGAAAGATGAAAGTACTGAGACAGACATGAGTCACCTCCATGTCAATGGAGAATCTATAATGGCACTGGAGTTTTGTTACTAAAATTGCTTGTACTCTTTTTTGTTGGTAAAAAGGAATGCTATATACAAATACCCATAAAAGCCTGACAAGAAGAGAGAAATTTCCCCTTGTATTATTTGGGTGCTGTTCTCCTTGTTCTATTTTATCTGTGGTTCTCAGATAATAACTCCCTTCCTCTGAACAACTATTGAGCCCTTTCTCTGAGAATTTGTTTTATAGCCAGGTTGGATTTCTTCCTGTTGGCTTTTAGTAAGGTTTAGCTTGTTATTAGAATTGGACATACTTGAAACTTCTGATTCTGTGAACTGAATTTAAATGGAACAAAAGGTACCAAACACCAAAATATGATACTTATATCATTATTTGAGTAGTGCTTTTATCTAAATACTATGACTGTTAACTGAGTGGCATAGTATATGGGTGAAAATAAGTAATAGTAGTAAGTCAGGCATAGATCTTAAACAGATAAAGGACGCAATGAATTGGAAATGTTGCCACTGTTGATATTAATAGTCTTTTAGTACTTTTCTTAAAATTTTAAAGAGAAATCACTGTTCTTTACCTCTAGCTTGGTACCTTTTATTCTATGTCAGAAATTAAAGTAGCTCTGGGATAGACTATAGAAGCTGTTTAATACCAATTAAAAATTGGAGTCCCAGCACCCGGAAGGAGGCTCCCCTGCTACCATTCCATGCTCCTAGGGCAGAGAAGGTCCTTTGTACTCCTACATAACTTTTAAATTTCAATATCCAATTCTTCATTTATAGCAAGTATACAGAGACCTGAATTTTTATATATACCTTGTGTTTTCTAATCCTGCTAAATTCAAATACAAGTTCTAGGAGCTCCTAGAGATTTCTTAGTATTTTCTCTGTAGATGATCATTTCATCTACATATAAAGATTTTGCTTCTACCTTGCCAATCCTATCCTAATTGTGTCATTTTATTGCCAGACTATTTTGGTTTGGGCCTAGGTTTCAAAGTTTAATGGACAGTTGAAGAGTAAGCATATCTTCCCTTGTTCCCCACTTTAAGGAGAAAGCATTGTATCTTCTCCATTCATATAAGGCATTCTTGCTGGAAGTATGGAGTACATGTCTTTGATCTGTTGAGAAGGTTCTGTTCTACTTCTAGTCTCCTGATAGCTTTTACCATGAACAACTGTAGAATTTAGTCCAATACTTTTTCTCCACCTAGTGACAGGATCATATGGCTTTTTCCTTTCCTCTGTTTAAATGATGACTTTTGGGGGTGGATCTTTCAACGCTGAACCAACACTGCCATCCCTATAATAAAACCACTTTCTACATCCTGCCAGATCTGACTTCCAATAGTTTGTTTTGTTAAACAAATTTCTATCTATGTTCATACTTTTTTCTTCTATTATCTTTATCCAGTTTTAGGATTAGAACAATGTTAATTTCCTAAAATGAGGGGAGAAGTGTTCCTTTTTTTTTCTGCTTTAATTGTTTGATATAATTTATCAGTTAAAATATTCAACCCTGTTGTTGTCATATAGGTAGGCTTTCAAGCTAGGGATATACTTTCTTTAATAGGTGCTATTCAAATTTTATATTTCCTCCAGAGTTAGTTTCATTAATTTTCTTCCAAGGTACTTCTTAGAAGTTGTCAAATTTATTTCAAAACAGATTTTTGAAATATACTTTCTATATCCTTTTAAATTCTGTAAAATGTGTGGTAATGTCTCCTAGATCTTGATACTTTAATTTAAAAAATGTATAATTGATATTGTGTAATAGGAAGGTCTAAAGGAGCAGGGGAAGTGGGAGGGGTAGGGGAAAGGAAAGAAGGGAAAAGAAAAATATGAGAAATGGAAACAAAATCTTTGCAAATAGGGAAGGGTGGAGGGGGTGAAGGGAGGGCAGGGGAAGGGGAAAAAAAAATAAGAACCAAGATACTCATGTAATGGTACAAGATTCCAATGATGTATGTAAATGTATTTTATACCTAAAATGTACCAATAAACTTAATGGGGGGAAAAATTGAGTGAAATCCTTAAATATGACCAGCTTGGCAATGTGTGTGTACTTTTTTTTTTTTTTTTTTTTTTGGTACCGGGGATTGAACTCGGGACCTTGCTTTTGTGAGGCAGGCAGCGGCACCACTGAGCCAAATCCCTGGCCTCTGGCAATGTGGTTTTTTACCTCAGTAAGAATTGTTTGGTGTGAGGATTCATATACCTTATTTTCAGAAGGACTAAGAGAACAAAGGATTGATGTTCATTATACCAAAAAAAATAAATTAGTAAATATGAGATTGGACTGGCTACTTCTGTTTGATCAAATCTGTTTATATAATTATTTTCCTGATTATAGAGATTGGGTTAAGAAGAAATGTGTGGGAATAATTATTAACTGTTAATTTAACATTCCTTAAAACCCTTCCATTTCTTCCTTAATTTGTATGTGTATATTGCAGTTGAGTGTGTGTTTGTGTGGAGGGGCATTCTCAGAAGGAAGCAGCTAAACTGTTCCAAGGCATAAAATGAGAAACAGTATGGAAAGTTCCAGTCCCAGCTTTCCACAGAACCAGAGAAATACATAAAGAACATTAGGCTTCACCTGTTGGGGGGCGGGGGCGGTGAGAACCTGATGCTAGTGCCTTTGGTGACCTCATTCCCATAGAATAGTTATTCTAAATGCTTTAACTAAGTAGTAATGTACAAATTTTGAATTTAGCACTTTATTCTTGATAAGGTTTGGTGTTTAGCAGAAAAAAGACTCAATAGCTTTAAAAAGTGAAATATTTTATTCTTTTTGTTGTTTGGGGATTTTCTGATTAAGAAGCAAGGTAAAAAAAATCATCCATCCTTCTGTTATCTGGGCCATCACAACGTAGTGGGTATAGTATGAGAAAAGTCTTAGATCATCTTTGTAGCTTCTCTCCAAAGATTACATGTGTATGTTTATTGGATAATTTTGGTATTTAAATGTATAGAATTACAGAAAGATCTGATTTTAAATGATGATCAGTTAGCTAATTTGGACCTTCTATTTTCACTGCTGTCACGTTTTTTCTAGTTATTTTATTTCCATTCACTAATTTGAGCTGTATACTGTCTTTTAAGATAATAAATGCTACCTTGAGCAATTATATATTCTGACTTTGTACTGGCTATAAGAACTGTTAATGTTATGGTCTCAGATGTGATAATGAAGTATGGAATAAACCCATAGCTCTTAGTTTCTTGTGATATTTAAAGAGAATATTATGAAATTCTTTTCTTTCTCTGCTATAGATTGGTTGTGATCGTAGCAAAAACCTTGTGGACATTTGTAGAGAGAGGCAATTCCAAGCCTTTGTCTGTGATGCATTGGCAGTTCCAGTTCGCAGTGGGTCTTGTGATGCCTGCATCTCCATTGCTGTTATTCACCATTTTGCAACAGCGGTAAGTATTGTTTTTTCCTCTCCAAGAACTTATAACGAACATGGCAGGAAAAGTTCATGGATTTTACTAGTTTTGAATTCTGCTTTAGCTTTTCATCTCTTTCCATTTCTTTTCTTATCATACAATCTGTCCTCCTTTGTAAGAGAGCCTGTGCAATGAAGATTGGCTACATGGGAGTAATGTTTCCCTGCACAAACCTGATGGGATTCTGTGCCTTTATTGCTGCATGTTTTAGCCCCTTTCTACCCCACATCTCATTCATTTCTAAATGCTTTCCTTCAAACCCTGTCACCAAATTTTAGCTGGAGGAGACTGAGCTCATCAGCTCTATACCTCTTGAGTGTGCTTCTCAGATTGATCTCTTCTCTGTCTCTCTTTCTTGTTTTTCTTTCTCATTCCTTCTGTCACTGGCATGTGATTTTACTTCTTCCTATTCTGTTCCTTTCCTATTCTTTCTTCAAAACTCTGTCTTATTTATGTGGTAGTAGTATATTCACTCTTTCAATGTTTTTAATTTTAAAATAAATAAATTTAATATTTTACATCTCCCTTAATGGGGTGTACCACTTATTTTTCCTTTTCTCTCCTAATCTATACAAGAACTGTATAGCCCGCTCTTTTTGTCACTGGCAGTTTCAGTAGACCTAATGGCCTTAACTGAATTTGTATTTTTAAAGTCAGAAAATCTCCTGTGTCATTTGTTTCTTTAATCACTGGCTCTTTATTTATTAATGGTAACTGAGAGATTCTGCTGGGCTATAGCATACAGTATAAAGGGATTCTTTATAGCAAAAGCCACTAGCAATCAGAACACTTAGAAGAATAAATCAACAGAGAAAGGCTTGCAAGCAGCAGCTATACCAGCAAATTTTAAAATCTTGATTTGGAAGAAATGTTTGACATACTTTGGTCCTTTCAACCACAGCTCACTTAATGGCAGTGGACTATCTTCAAGTTATAAAAAAAGTAACATACATAGATATATCTATATCTGTTTTTTGTTGTTGTAAATATATGTTGGATCCTCTTAGAAATTTATCATATCTATCTTTCTCTCCATATTTCTTGTCATTTATTTAAAAATAATTAATTGACCACATGCAAAAGAATCAGATTGGGTCCTTATCTTATGGCATATTGAAGAAATAACTCAAACTGAATCAAACACCTATACATGAGCTAAAACTAAAATTCTTAAGGAAATATAGGAGAAAAGCTTCATGACATTGAATTTTGGCAATGATTTCTCATATATAATGCTAAGCTTAGGCAGCAAAGGATAATATAGATAAATTGGATTTCAACATCAAACAATACTATCAATAATGAAAAAATGCAACCCTAAAAATGGGAGAAAATATTTGCAAATCATTTATCTGATAAAGAATATCCAGAATATACACAGAATTCCTGAAATGCAATGAAAAACAACCCAATTTAAAAGAGATGAAGGACATAAATAGATGTTTTAACCAAGAAGATATAAAAGTGGCCAATATGCACATGAAAAGATGCTCAGCATCACGAATCACTAGGGAAATACAAATCAAAACTACAGTGAAATAGCATTTCACATACATTAGGATGGTTCTTATCAGAAATAAAAAAAATAACAAGTGTGAAGATGTGGAAAAATTGAGCACTTCCAGTGAAATGTAGAGTGATGCACCCATTGGAGAAAACAATATGGCATTTCCTTAAGAAATCAAACAGAATTAGCATATGGTCTAGTAGCAATTGCACTTCTAGGTATTTACCCAAAACTGTTGAAAGCAGGGTAGCTATTTGTACAGTCATGTCCATAACAGCATTATTCATAGTAGCCAAAAGATGTAAACAGCTCAAATGTCCATCAATGTATGACTGGTTAAACAAAATGTGGTTTATTCAAATAAGGGAATATTATTCAGCTTTAAAAGGAAAAAAGAAATTCTGATACATACTACAACATGGATGAACCCTGATGACAATTATATTAGGTGAAAAAGCCACATACAAGGGGGCAAATATTGTAAAGTACCTATATGAAGTACTTAAAATAGTTCAATTCATGAGACAGAAAGTAAAATAGTTGTCACCAGAGGCTTAGTGGAGGGAGAGTGGGGATTTACTATTTAACTGGTACAAAGTTTCAGTTTGGGATGTTAAAAAAGTGCTGATGATGAATAGTAGTGATGATTGCACAACAGTGTGAGTCTAATTAATGTCACTGACTTTGATATTTAAAATGGTTAAAATGTTGAATTTTATGTCATGTATATTTTATACCACAGTAAAAAGTAATTCATTGAAAATCAGTTTTGGGCCAGGTGTGATGGTACATGGCTATAGTCCCAGCATTCTAGGGGCCTGGGGCAGGAGGATTGAAAGTTGGAGCCTAGCCTCGGCAATTTAGGGAGACCTTGTTTCAAAATAAAAAATAGAAATGGCTGGGGTGTACCTCAGTGGGAAAGCCCTGGTTCAATTTCCAGCAGCACCACAATAAAGAAAGAAAGAGAGAGAAGAAATTAATCAGTTTTGTGCTGGTATTAGGAGAATACAAGATGGAGAAGACCAAGTCCTTGCTTTCATAGAACTCATAGTCAAGTAGAGCAGGCAATCATTGATTTATTGGTTTGGATTTATATGTTGTTTGTTGGATGCCAAAATAATGATTGATTTGGACTTTGAGAGACATTAAAAGATCTTACAGCCCATATACCATATAGTTCTTATGGCACTGTGGAAGATGATTTAGAATAGGAGGCAAGCCTGAATATGTAAAGGCTGTTTTAACAGTGCAGGTGTCTGGAGACAATGAGGCAAGGAAATTGAAGTACTAGTGGTAGAGTTCTAATGCCTTATACTTCATCCCATCACTGCTACAGTGTTCTTTCCAATCTGCCTGATTGCAGACTATCTTTTTAAATTCATTTTACCTTCTGGTGCCTGTATCCTTTTACCTAACACAACTGCCTTTACCATGTTGAATTATTTTTTTCCTTTGTGACCTTGAGCAGTAATTTTAGTGGTCTTTGAATACTAAGATTTCTCATATGTAAAATGAAGATGACAAGCCAGTCATGGTGGCACACACCTATAATCTCAGCACTTTGGGAGGCTGAGGCAGAAGGATTGCAAGTTTGAGTCCAGCCTGGGCCATTTAGTGACTCAGTGAGACCCTGTCTCAAAATAAAAAATAAAAATAAAGGCTGAGGATATAGCTCAGTGTGAAAGCCCTGGGTTTAATACCCAGTATCATAAAAAAAAGAAAAAGATATAACAATAGCCTCATAGGGTTATTGTCAGAATAAATGAGATAACATGAAAAGTGCTTATCTTATAAAATGATCTCACCTTATATTTTTAGTTTGAAAAATCAATCCCAACTCCTTAGACCCAATTTAGAAAAATCGTCACAGTTTTCTCCGATTAATTCAGTTCTGTATAAATTATTCATGCTGAAAATGCTCCTTCCTTTTTTAACACATAATCTGAGATTATTTCTTGGGCTTTTGGGACATCTTGAATAGACCATTTAGATGCTTTAATACAGGGTAACTTTGACAATTAAAGAAATTATGTAGGCCGTTGTGAAGGCAGGCCTATAATACCAGCCCTCTGGGAAACTGAGATGGGAGGATCTCCAATTTGAGACCAGCCTGGGCAACTTACCAACTTAGTGAGACTCTGCCTCAAAAATTAAAAAGGGGCTGGGGATAATAGCTCAATGTGAAGACCCTGGTTTAAATCCTCAGTACCACCAAAGGGGAAAAGAAAACAAAAAAACAAAAAAACAACAACAAAAAAGAAAGAAATTATGTAAGACTAACAGGGCTGTGAAACTGGAAGGATCAATTTTTATCAGTTATATATGTGTTTGTATATATACATTTCAAATATGAGTTCTCTTTGATTAATAGCTTTATATCCTTAATGTATTTTATTATTATACTTTTCCTCCTCTGTTGGCTTGCTGGTTAGTCTTTTATAATTTTTAAATGATTATTGTAGGCAGTAGAATACATAGCCTAGACATTACAGTGTACCTGAAATTGGTATGTTTACACCTTCCTAAAAATGTAAGACTATCATTAATGACAATAGCCCCCTTCTGCCTTGTAGTGTGTTATCATTATGTATTGTTTTTAGCTTTGAACATACATTTATCTCTCTTCATACTAGTTACCCTTCTGGATGTTCTTCCTTTTTTCCTGCTTCATGGTTTCAAAGTGACTAGGTTTCTATTAGTTGAATTCTCTTTGCTGTTTTCATTAGTGTACATGTATTGCTGACAAATTTTCACCTTTTGTATACCTGAAATCTCTTTATTTTGCCCTTATTTTTTTAAAGGTTATTTCGACTAGATCTTGAATTCTAGATTCACAATGTCTTTTATATTTTCCATCCTTTTCATTTCTGTACTTCAATCTGGGTAATTTATACTGGTCTGAATTCTAGTTCAATAATTCTCTGTGGAGATGTGTCTAATTTGCTATTAAATTAATTGATTGTTTTTTCTCTTTGAGAATTTGTATGTGAAATCTGAATATATTTTATGTCTTCATTGAAATTCTTTTTTCTAGTTTTGTGTACATATTAACCATTGTTATTTTAAAGTCTTTGAAGGTTTATTTCTATGATCTTTATTTCTGGCTTTCAGTTATTTGGTCATAATTTTTTAAAACATACTTTATTTTTAATTAAATTCTGAATATTTTGTATTTAAAGGTTTAGCTACTTTCATTTTCTTTTAAAGAGGATTAAATTAGGACACACAGATAAGGTGTAAGCATATTACTTTAATCTTATAAACAATTGGTTTTGCTTTATTAGGGATGATTTATGTCCATTTTATTTTTGTCCCTACTTCTGGAATGTGGCTCTTCTAGGTTCCAGTTGAAAGCCTGTGGTATATTCCAATGGTATTACACCTTGGCAGACCTTAAACTTCAGTGTCTGTCTAGTTAGCATTGTTTGGCTAATAAAATCTATTTAGCTTCCTAACTTCCCAGCTGTTCCTCTGCTGGGTGTCATAGAATTTCACACACTATTCATGTAATTTAGGAACTGGAAAATGTCCTAAGGGAGTTTGCATATAGACTTTTGGAATCACTTGCCTGTAGTACTTGTTTTATTCATTGTTCTGCCCCCTAATTCCCAACTGCTTTGACTCCCCTACTCTCTGTTCCCTATTTCTTTGTACCAGGGAGACTTGTGTTTTCTGCTGACGTTTTCTTCCCCTACAATGTCAGTTATCAAATAACCTCAGGTAAAAGCTGGCATAAATGTAGAGCTCACCTTCTAGCTGGAATTTAATTCCCTCTGTCAGGAATTTTAGCTTTCAAGTTCAGCCTGCAGTGTTTGCTCTGCAAAGCTTCTGAGCAGTTGTTTTATGTACAGGTTGAGCATACTTAATCTGAAAATCAGAACTGCTCCAAAATTCAAAACCTTTTGAGTAGTAGCATGACACTACTCCACACTTTACTTTGTGTGATGGGTCACAGTCAGAGTGGAGGTGCTAAGACTATTATATAAAATTCCTTCAGGCTGAATGTGAAACAAATGATCTTGGGGTTTAGACTTGGATCACATCCCCAAGATACCTCATTGTATGTGTAAAAATATTCCCGAATCCGAAAATCTGAAACATCCTAAGCATGTCAAATAAGAGATATTCAACCTGTGTTTCCTCTAGCCTTTGTGGTGGGAAAAGTAATACAAACTACTTTAAAACTATAAATAGAAATCTCCATGATGTAGTTTATATAATTTCTTTGTAAACAAGCATTATATAAACAGTGATTCACCTAGGAGTGCCTCATATTACTGCCCACAGACCTGTAAGGAATCAGCAGATGTTTCATGTATCCTAGCTGGTCAAGAAAAGTCACAGGGAAGAATAACAGAAATAAAATGTTCTTTTCCCTACTTCCTCAGCATTTTTTTGTTTAAAAAAACAAGATGCCCTCCCCGTTTAATATAAAATGTTTGGTGGCCTGGTGTTACATTTAACATATGAAGCATTCCTAAGACTCATGTATTGAAGGCTTAACTCCCCAGTGTAGCAGTGTTCAGAGGTGAGTACTAGAGGGGTGACTGGATCATGTGGATACTGAATGGGCTGTTGGGAATTGGTGCCCAGCTAGAGGAAGTAAGTCACTAGGGGTGTGCCTTTGAAGGGTATATCTTGTTTCTTGTCTTTCTCTTTGGCGCTTTCTCTCTCTCTCCCCCTCTCCCTCTCTCCCTCTCTCTCTCTCTACCCCTCTCCCTCTCTCTCTCTCTCCCCCTCTTTCCCCCCTTCTCTCTCCCTACCCCTCTCTCTCCCTCCCCCCTCTCCTCCTCCCCCTCCCTCTCCCTCTCTCTCTCTCTCTCTCTCCTCCTCCACTAAGCCCTTCCACAGCGATGATTTGCCTTAGCTTAGGCTCACTGCAATGGAGCCAGCCATGGACTGAAACCTCTGAAACAATGAGCCAAAATAAATCTGTCCTCTTCTAGGTTGTTTTTCTCAGATATTTTTATCATAGTGAAAAGAAGTTGAGTAACATACCAAGGGATGTAGCTCAGTGCTAAAATGTTTGCATAGCTTGCATGAGGCCCTTCATGAAAGAAAGAGAAGGGGAGAGTCGGGAAGGGAAGGAGAAAGAGAGAAGGAGAGAAAGAAGGGAGGGAGGGGATTTTCCTAGATTTTCTTACTGTTGATTCTAGTTGAAAACAGTCCTATAGTTAGTTATATTTTTCCATGTCCTCTCTGTATCTCCTTCAGGTTAATTAAATGGCAATTTTTGTTTGTTTGTTTTCTTTATTAGGAGCGTAGAGTGGCAGCTCTCCGAGAAATTGTTCGACTCTTAAGACCTGGTGGAAAGGCACTCATTTATGTCTGGGCAATGGAACAAGAGCATAATAATCAGAAGTCCAAGTATCTTAGAGAAAACAGAATTAGCCAGGAGAAGAAAGAGGAGATAAAGTGTGATAAATCCACACAAGGATTGCTTGAGCAGAAATCTGACATTGGCAGTCAAAACTCAGCATCTTCTGTCCTCTCCATTGATTACATTCAGGAGAAAGAATCCAGTTCAAAGACAGTTACTAATTCTGAGCTGCCTATTCATACTAACAGGACTTCTTTTCATTCTCAAGATGTACTAGTTCCCTGGCATCTTAAGACAAAGACTGGTAAAAACAAACCTGTTGAGCCCTTTGGTTCTGTAGGATCCTGTGACCCAAGTCCTGTGTTTCATCGGTACTACCATGTGTTCCGTGATGGAGAATTGGAAGCTACCTGCCAGACTTTGAGCAATGTCATCATTCTGCAAAGCTACTATGATCAGGGAAACTGGTGTATTATTCTTCAAAAGGTCTGATTATGTCTATGAGCATGTCATATGTAGAGAAGAAATACTAGGCTTTTAAAAAAAATTTTTTTATTTTTATTTTTTGGTACTGGGGATCAAACTCAGGTCCTTGCACTTGCGAGGCAGGTGGCGGAACCACTGAGCTAAATCCCTGGCCCTCAGCTTTTTTTTAACAGGAGACTAAATTAATTGCCCCTTTAATTAAAGAAAAGAACTTGGAAATGTACAAAAGGAGAGGTCCTTAGGACACATTCAGTCTGATACTGTTTACTGATTTCATAAATGTAGGTTTCTCCTACAGTCCAACTAAGGATGGTGTTTAAAAGTAATTGAAGTAATTTGTGAAGCGTTTGGGATCCTTGCATAATATTACCGCATTGTGAAGATGATCTTTTGATATAAAATGTTATTGAAGGACCTTAGTAAAGTAATACAACATTTTAATAAAGATAATATTCCTGAAGTTTTATCTATGACTATTAGCTTCTTAAAGTCATAGCCATGATTTTATCATCACATTTTATTAGCATGTGACTTAACACATGGGTGCTCGGTAAAATTTTAGTTAATACCCATAAGTTAATAGGAGCTTCATTCACCAAGTATTTATTAAATCCCTATCATGTACCAGATGCTATTTTAAGTACCAGGGATGGAACAGTGAACAGAAAGAACAGAGGCTGGGGATATAGCTCAGAGGTAGGGTTTATCCTTGGCTTGTGTGAGTTCCTGAATCTAATCCCTACCACTGTAAGAAACGAAAAGAAGAAAACCCTTGCACTCATGAAGCTTACATTCTAGAGGGACAGATAGACAATAAGTAAATAAATAAATACTGTGGGCAAGATAGTGGTAAATATCATGAAAAAATAAAATACCATGGGAAGATTATCTTATAAATGGCTGAAATAATTATTAGCTCTGACTAATTTATTACCAAGAGTTAAGTGGTATTCCTAATTCATTGATCTAGGTGTTAAGAGACAACCTGAATAAATTATGGTTGCCTGGACAATTACATATCTTGCTATTAATGTCAATGATGTACCATCTCCAAGTATCAAACTTCCAGAATATGTTATTATTAATAATAGGTCTTAAATGAGATAATGAACATGTTGTCATGGAATTTCCATGCAAGATCAAGATATACTGTTCACTCCAAATGAATGTTTACGATTCATGATATTAGAAGAAAGACTATAGGGTGAAAAATAGTTTTATTTCCAACATAAATTCTAGGACTTCACATTAAAATTTGAAGTATGATCCAGGCCAATAAATTTTAGAATGTAGATGAAATACATAATTTTCTAGGAAGATGAAAAATATTAAAATTGACTCAGGAAAAAGAAAAGATATTCAAAATAGCACAATTTAGAAGTTGGCTCTAGAATCAGAGTTCCTGAAAGTTGAATTCTAGATCTGCCATTTAGTAGCTGTGAATTTGGGTGAATTTCTTAACTTTTTGTAAAATTGGGAGAGTTGTTAGGAAAATTCATTGAAATAATACTTGTGTAGGAGTTCTATTATGTCAGGAATATAGTATGCATTGGGGAAATGTTTCTTATTCTACCCCTTAAGATGGCCTAGAGGAGTTTTAGGTAGTGAGTGGTACCAAGTCTAATCTGTTAATTATATAATAAAATATGTATATATGCCTGTTCTTGTCAATTAAGGCAGATGTGTCAAGATCTCCTGCAATGATTATGGAATCTGAAATTTAGTCATATGTGTTGTAGTATCATGGCAATTTTATGCCTGTTTATATTTTAGCATCTGACTTCCTAAACACCCTCCCTGGCTGCTGTGTGGAGATTAGACAGTAAAAGGATAATGGAAGTTGGGGGACCAGTGAGGAGGCTTTTGCCTCCTAACCTCCATAATGCAGATGGGAGATGATTGGATTGCAAGTGTGATAGTGGAGGTAGTGAGAAATAATAGGGGTTTGACTATAAAATTTGGAGGTAGAACCCTCAGGATTTCTGATAAGTTGGATATAGGTGTGAGACAATAGAAGGAGTCAATAAGGTTCACATCTGTGTGTGTGGAACTCCTAGAGCAGTGATGGTGAACCTTTTAGAGTTTTCAGTGATACAGCCCACTGCAGCACGTGTGCCATAGGTTCACCACCACTGTCCTGGAGTGTGTCTCGTGGAGTTGTCATTCTTTAGTTTAAATGTAGTTTTGTTTTGTCTTGTCCTTTTATTCTCCTCTTTCCTTTTAGGCATGGGTCTGCTATGGTGCTACTTGGAGCTGATCTTCCCGATAATATATCTGCAGATAAACCCAGCAATTATTTTGAGCTCAGATATGCCATGGACTATTGGGCAGCAGGATGTGCAGTCAGTGCATGAAAATAGAAAACTGGAATGCAAGGCAAGGATTGTGATCATAAATTCCTTCAGGGACCATTAGAGCGAGACAAAAACACATTCAGGGATTCCAAATCATTGTAAGCAATGGAAAGGGAGGTGATTGATGCCACTTTATTTTCAGTAAATCCCTAAAAATGAACTGATTTCCCAAGAAGAACCAGGCATGCATGAGCATAACCTTCAAATACCCTTTATAGAAACAAGGGGGAAATACATGATGATGAAAAAAGAGAGTTAAGAGCTTTATTGCTGCCTTACCTTCTGACATAGCTCTATTTACAGTTCCCCCAAAACTTAAGAAATATGTGTGAAGAGGGGAAAAACAGGATGTTTTATCAGACCAGAAAGTTTCATTGTCTTCACTTTTGCAAAAGCAACTACAGTTGGGAGAAAGCATCTAATTCATTTTTTTAAGAACGTCTACTCTGGCTTTTTTAGTTTCCAGCAAGGAAAATCAGTCATTTAAGGAAATGAAAGCCCTTAAAAGCTGTTTTAAAGGAACAACATGAAAGCTAAGAGATTTCTGTCAAGTTAAGCCTGTGGTCCATGAATACACTTCCAAGGGTTTTTGAAATGACCTGCAGTTATATGCAAAACTTTCTATGTCGTTGCATGTGTACATCTTCTTTGCAAGAGGGTCCATATATTTGTCAGCTTTCCACAAAAGTTTAGATCCAGGTGTGATCTTCTCTTGCTTATGCTCATGTGATTTAAAGACAGCCTGAGTCTAAGCACAGGATGTAAAGGTGCTGCCTGGATTTTTGCAGTATATAAGCTTCCAAATGTGACCAGCATGTGTGTGTGAAGGGGTGGTATATCTCGGTGATTATTATCTGGGAGCAGTCCCTAACCCAGCCCTTTAGATCCTACATGGAGAAAGGATTATAAGTACAAACTCAAAGAGTATGTGGTGTATTTAAGTTTTATCTGTAATTATTAACCTTGGACAGGGATAGGAAACATAAGGTAAGTGTTAACCAGGATACTGTGGATCTTCCTTCACGAACCTTCCTTTTCTTTTTTCTTGATAATAAATATAAGAATCCATACTTATAAATGTCCCTGTTAAGTATAAAGTAATGAAACATCTACACTTTGAGGCAGACCAGAGGAAACAGTAGTTTAAAAAAATTTCACAGATTTGTCACTGGTTACTAGAGTGTATAGATATAAGATTGTTAGTATCTCTTGTACTGACCTGTTGTACTACCGTGGTGGCAGAGGAATTGTATGCCAGTTGCTTTAGGCTTGGGCTTGTACCTAACTGTATAGCCAGGGCAATGGAATTCTTTGAATGGCTTCAATCTATCAGACTCTTGTGTACCTTTGAATATCATAAGTCTCACACAAACTATGAGAAAATTGGGAAATTTGGGAATTGAAAATTCCCAAAGGATATTTGGGTTATACTAACCAGAATGTCAGCTGGGCTACCATAAGCAAGGAATTTTATATTGCTCTAAATCTGCTCTAGAAAAAAAGGATACAAATGAATTCACACTATACAGGCTTGCAACATTGACACATTATAGATTTCTGGTAAAGCAGAAATGACGCGGCAACATCATTTGGCCAGGATCATTATACCCACAAGAGTAATAGTGATGTCTACACTGATAGGAGGAACAATAGGAACTACTTTGGTTGAAAGCAGCAGCTAGAAAGACTTCAGTGCCCAGTGATGACAGCAGGAGTAAAGATGATAGCAGTGTTCCCCCCAAGGAGATCTCAAACTTGTGAGGAGACCTCAATATCCTTAAAGAGCTTTGTGGTCACTCCTCTTTAAATCTAGCTGAAACTGATGCCAACAAACTTTAAATGGCATTGGGGATAATTGGGTCCCCAGGTGGCAAGGGCTAATTGATGGCATTTAATCACCAAAAAGTAAGTTGAGTTATCACAGTGGATAGTGGAATTAACTGACTCCCAGAGACCTGTGGCATTTGTCTAGTTCACTATGGTATTCCTAAAAAGAAACAGAAAAGAATCTACTAAATTCTTGATATGTACAAGTAGAAACATTCTTAGATTCAAGTCTTAGCTTGAATCACCAAAACAGAGTTACAGTCCATAGATCAATTCCCATAATTGAGGCAGTTTATAGACCCTGAACCCTTTGAATGAACGATAGCTTGGGTCCTTTTGAGAGGTACCTTACTACATTGTCAAAAACTTTATCCTGTTAATATTTCTCCCAAATATCTGTAAAGTGACCTATGAGCTTTAGCCAGGGTGACTGTGCGTTGGAGAAAAGGAAATCATCAGCCTTTGTTAGACTACTGGACATTGATCCTAATTCCAAGAAACTCAAAATGTCACAAGAGTAGAGTTTTGGGGCAACCCATTCGAGACCCCTCCTGTCTCTCAGGAGCTATTCTTATTCCCCACTACTATTCCCCAATACATTTTCCTACTCAACAAAAAAACTCAAGAAGAGTAGAGTTTTGTAGAGTTTACGTGGTCAGTGGACTTGTAGTACATGTCCATCTCACAGTGGGACTAGTAGATTCTCAAAACCATAAGTGTGGTTATCTCCTTATCGCCTCAGTTCCAGAATGAATAATTGGAGCAGACACACTCAGCAATTGGTTCCCTGACCTGTGGAGTGTGGACTGTTACACAAAAGGCCAAGCAGAAGCATGAAATACCTGCCTAGTAAAGTAGTTAGATAGCAAGCCCATACTCCTTGAGAGATTGCAGAGATTAGTGCCACCTTCAAAGATCAGAAGTGCATGTTCTTAAAGGAGGGAGGAATGGTGAGTCCCACCATATTCCATTTCAATTCATCTTTTTGGCCAGTATGGAATACATATGAATCTTGGAGATGACAGTGGATTACTAGAAACTTAACCACGTGGTTACTCCAAGTGCAGCTGCTGTTTCAGATGTGCTTTTATTATTTGAGAAAATTAACATCCTCCCTTGTTACCTGCTTTGCAACTAAATTAACTACCAAAATATATTTACAACTTGTTTTGCTTTATCTTAGATTATGTTAACTAAATGTTGTATTATTTGAGTAGTTTAAAAGTTAATTATTAGTTCTTTTAGTAATAGGGAGCAAGGCAGGTTTTGGATCCTTGATCTGCACAAAGCACGGATCTTTAATAAATCTGAAATTGTGATTTATTTAGCAATAATGATAGCTCCTCAAGGCCTCACAGAAGGCACACCCTCATGACCAGTTATTCAGATGTCTTCCCAGTCCTCTTCAGCTTTTATTGATTATTTTCTGCCCCATACCACATACAGTCTGGTCCTCAAAATTTAGGACCATGAATTGATTCTGTCTTGTGCTGTTCACAATCGCTTCACATATGTAGGTCACCGAGTCCCTCTGACTACTATTCCTGAATATTTCATGTATTAATCCCCACCCTCTGCTTCAAGCCTCACCTCTCTGTGATTTTCTATACACTGCCAAAGTAAGTTTTATAAAATCTAAAGAACTCTCTCATTAACTGAACAGCGTGACTTCTAATTCTTAACAGTGAAATTCAAAATCCTGTAAATATGAACTTTTCATTAAAGAATATGGAATGTGAAATAAAATAGTCAGTTGGTGTTTAAGAAACAGAGAGCCTATACTCTTAAATTCAGTTTAAACTAGACACAAAGGCTTGGTTGGTATATAGTGCTCTGTCCTCTTTATACATAATGCTACACAGGGAAGTAAAGACTCCCGTAACAAATGAAAATTCTATATGCCTCCAGTTATAGAACAACTTTCTTTATATATCCTGCTTGGGAAATAAATAGACCCAAGAAGTCTTCTTGGATTACACTAAGTTCATACTTTCAAGTCAGGATATTGTCTACATATGACCTATCAGAGTTTATGTTAAATGGAAGTTTCTATCCTGGGTGGCACTAAAATGATACTTTTAGACTTTCAAGGTTGTGAAATTTTATTTTAAATACTTAAGCAGTGTCCTATAGAAGCAGGCCATCCTTTTCTAACCTAAGCAGAGATTTTCTTTCCAGGTGGCCTTAGAACATTGTCGTAGTCAACTAAATAAAATGCCAGCAGAGTCTCTCATGAGAGAAATTTGGTTTGAAAATTCTGAACCAAATGAGTTCCTCCAAAGTCCTTCTGAAATGAAAAAGGCTGTAAGTAACCTCTGTGCTTCCAGGAGAGAAGTACAAAGCCAGCACACCTGTCTCAATTGAAAGAGAGGAAGACTGCACTGACCATTGAACAGACGTCTGCTCAGCCCAGTCTGCTGGTCTGGAAACCAACAGATGGGGTTTTAAAAAAGCAACTTTCACAGTTGCAGAGAAAATGCTCTTGGGCATGAGGGCAGTGATACATACTCACCAAAAAGATTTTTCCTCTCTATTAATTTTTATTGTTGAATTATCATTTTACAAGAGTAAAATGGCCCTTTGGAGGTTTTCCTACAATCTCCATGTGGTGCATAATCATTTAGAGGAGTATTTTTCAAAATGTGACCCCTTTACCACCCACATAAGAACTACTTGGCAATGCCTAAAGAAAGTTAGGTTCCTAGGCCTGTGAGCTGGAATCTCTGAGGCTGGAACCCCAGAGTGCATTTGTCAAGCTCCCTAGGTTTGTGTGTGCTAATGGTGAAAAAGGAATTAATTCTGTTTTAAATATTTCCCACAATAGAATTATAGGGACCAGGAGACCTACCTATTGTGTAATTTACCAATTGTGTGAGCCTTAGAAAAAACTCACATATACTCTCTGAACCAATATTTCCTCATGTATAATTTAGGATAATAAAGCCTCCATTATACAATGAATAAAAAGGATGAAGAAGAGGCTTATGGAAGAACTTAGGAAACTGCAAAGATCTAATTAAATGATAATAGACTGCTGTAACAATAACATTATGTAAGTGGGACAACTTGGTGAATTTAAAGGAAGGCTGTGATAATACTGCATTTGGTTAGGGGAATCAGAGAAGACTTTATAGGAAAGGCATTTTGGCTGGGTCTGGAAGAATGAAAGATTTCAATAGATATAAATGGTTAGAGAATTATGAAGAGGTAAAAGCAAAGTCTGGTTTGACTAGAACAATGGTTCTCTACCTTGTTGCACATCAGGATCACCTGGGGAGTCTTTCAAAATATAGATGTTGGTAGCTGGACATGGCAAACCCAGCACTTGGAAGGGTGAGGCAGGAGGATCGCCAAGAGGTTGAGGCTAACATGGACTAATAGTGACTTCTGGGCCAGCCTGGACTGCATAGCGAGACTCTGTCTCAGAAAATCAAAACAAAAATAGATGTTGAGCCAGATACAAACAGTTTAAAGAAACAATTCAAGAAGAGTGATCTGATGGTGTATACCGAATGGATTGGGGTAGTAGCAGATGAAAGTGCCTATTACTCTGATTTGATCATTACACACTGTGTACATGTACAAATATGTCTCAACATAAAAACAGAAAAAAGAAAGCATGGATAGTAATATTGATGTTGAAATCAGACTATCTCATATTCTTACATAACTTAACCTGTTTGAGCCTTTCTTGCCGGACACATCTGTAAAATGAGAATAATTACAATACCTTCCTTATAGGGTTGTTGGAAAGATTAAGAGTTAAATTGCTTGGTTTGAATAACACATTCACTGAATGTGAGTTTTTCTTCTCTCCCTCTTGTTCCTTATATTGTTCTCTTTTCTTCCCTCTTTCTAATAAGTTGTCATTTAATAAATATACCCTCTCATTTTTCAATTTCTTCTTATGGTTGTTTTCCTGTTAGTGTTTGGTCAGCCTAACCATCCACATACTCAATGTCTCATTCCTAATTATACCCGACTTCCACCCTAATCCTACCAATGATCTTATTACCTGATGTCTGAAGTAGTCAAAATGACACTCTTCAACAGATGCATGCATTTTTAATCATAGCAAGCCTCTAATCTACCTAACCTAAGGCCGGCCCCCGCAACCAAACAGGTGACTGTGATGTCTCCTCCTATAATCATAAAGAAAATCCTCAGGAAAAGCAGATTCATTTTAATAAAATTACAAGTACAGCATAACAAGTAAAGTAAATCTGCTGCAGAGGTACGGGGGCTCATTATGTTACAAGCATATGTGATACAGGACAATGTTGTATAGAAATATGTCACTTAATGTACAATGAACTTTACATGTGAGAAAAAATAGATATATATATAGTGTTCCATTCCCTTTCCTCTTTGATTACAGGATTAAAAATCTGCCAGTTGTAGGTGCAGCCAACCCAGGTACTGGACCAGTTGAAGACTCATCAGGGCAAACAATGGGATTTTTAAACCACTGAGATAGGTGGGATCAGTTGGCTCCAAGCCACATACTAATCCAGTAGAAAGAGCCCAAACAACACTAGTAAGTCACCAAGATCAAGGAAGTTTAGCCAGTTCTTTTCTGATTAGGGCAGAGGTCATGTCAAGGGTCATTGTTAGTATTCTGACAGTGATCAGAATCATATACATCAGGAGAGCCACTCAGTGTAATGTGAGAGATAACAAAAGTGGGGTCCAAGCCCAGAGAGAGGAAAAGGAAAGCCCAGAACCCTCCTTTAACTGACCTGAGGTTCTGGACCAGATTCTAGTTCTATAATCCAGCCCCAGTTTTACCCCAATCTCATCAGACGGATGAGGATGTGAAAGAAAAGCATTCTGTGATCCAGATTAGCACCCACAAATACCAGATACTGGGTCAAGAGTGTCATTGAATTTCCTAATATTTGAAGTAGTTCAAGTATACTGCTAGCTTAGATTTTAAGTATTGGGGCCAGGAATGTAGCTCAGCCATGCAGCATCTGCCTGGCAAGCTTGAGGCCCTGAGTTTGATTCCCAGGACACACACACACACACACACACACACACATTTTTTTAAAATGTCACTAGATTTTAAGTGTTGGGTGAGGTTGAACATGTTGGGGTGAGGGGCAGACTTTTAGTGTTCACAGTAGCCAGAGGGAGAGGGAATATTTTCAAACTGATTCTACCAAGATAATAGAGAATAATGAAAATGTTCAGCATGGTGACATCTCTAACCTTAAAAATCAATAACATTTAAAATTCAGTTAAACACATTAGTTGTTATCTAATGTGAACCAGATGAGGCAAAGGTGATGGAAATGAGGACTTCCAAATCTTTGTTACTGACTTTAACACGTTCATGGTCAGAGAAGCCTCTTGGCCTTTCCTTGAACTTTACCTTCAAGTAAAGATAGGCAACCTTATGTTGAAAAAGAATAAAGATTGACTTAATGTAATGAGTTGCCACACGATTTATCATCCAATCTAGGAGGCTTTCAAAATTTTAAGGGTGCTTGATCTTCTTAACCATCAGGTCAGCAGATATAAATTAAATTGTTCCATGTGAATGGAACATATGGTCATTCTACACACAAAGTATGTTTCAACTTTAAAGACATGCATACTAGTACAGTTGCATGTTACTGTAATAATTACCATTAATTCATGTATGTTACTATTTGTGTTGGGTTTCTTCAGCCTACATGCATTTAAGTGCAATCTTGTAGATTTTCAAGGTTTTTTCAAGATTTTCTTGACTGTTTGATGTTTATCTTACTCACTGACAGAATTTAACCTCTACAAAATGTGGCCTCATATACAGATAAGCATTTTCAAACAAGTTCTCTTATCTAGGCCCATCAACAGTTAGGCCCATCAATCTGTTAAAACTGTTTTTAAAACTTTTGATTTCTTGCAAGACTTAGCATAAGTTCCAAATAAAAGAATTTTGGAAAAGAGTATTTTTAAACTGTAAGTAGGTAAATTCAATTTCTTTCCTTTTGAAAAAAAGGTGTTTTCCGTGTTCATTCTGTCCTGAACATAGATTTGGTCAAGATAGAGCAAAAGGTAGTGAAGTTTGATATTTATTAATAGTAGGAAAAGAACCATGCTGTGCAGAGCAAGTTTGGGCCAATTAAAAGTAGGAAAAGAAGTGCACTCTGCAGGGTGAGGGTGGACCACTGTGAGAGATAACACAGAGGCATTTAAAATTTTTTGATTGACACGTGTAATTGTACATATTTATGAGATACAGTGTGATAATTTGATACCTGTATACAATGTGTAATGATCAAATTGGGGTAATTAGCATTTACATCTCCTTAAACATTTATCATTTCTTTTTTATGGTTCGAATATGTTTGCCATACAAAATAATTACATTTATTTTGGGGGAATTGGTACATATAGAGATCACATCTTAATCATTTTTTGCTTCTCCTTCTCCCTGCTCTGCTCTCTTCCCCAGACCCTCTTCTTATTTCCACAAAGTCTACCTCCCTGTTTCCTATCATCTTTTATTTTTCTCTTTATTTATATTTTGTGTTTCTCATATAAGAGAAACCATGGGATATTTATTCTTTTGTACATGATTCTGAAGATTGACAAAGACAAATAATGAAATATTTATCTTTGTCCTATATAGCTTGTTTTTCAGAGTACCAAGAAGTTGATTAGGGAAACTTTTTTTTTTTTGGATACAGGGTCTTGCTTTATAGTGCAGATTGGCCTTGAACTCACTATGTATCCCAGGCTGGCCTTGAAATTATGGAGATCCTCCTGCCTCAGCCTCCCAAGAGCTGGGATTACAAGCATGCAACACCATGCCTGGCTTGGGAAAGTTCTTTACAGAATAACTCCATCTAAGAAACACAGAGAGAGTGGTAGAATTTGTAAACCACCATTTTATAAGCCCTAAAAAAATGATGGATTTTGATGATTATCAGTGGATGCAAAGCTATTAGGCTGATGGGGACCCTGACAATGGATGAATCCATTTACCAATTTTAACATCGTTATGGTTTATATCTAGATGTCCCCCCAAAGCCTCATGTGCTTACAGGTAGGACTTTGGGAGGTGACTGGATTATGAGAATTATCGCTGACTTGCTGTTAGGATGTGGGGGTCTGATCAGAAAAGGAAGGTCAAAACTGAGAGAAATCCAGGTTAGATTACTTTTAAACTCTAAATCATATATCTTATTTAGTGCATTTGTAATTATTTTGTTTTCAGGATTATGTGCCCTGCTTGTCTTTAGATTGTGTATTAGGTGAACGGCACACTAAATATATGTGTGATTCATTAAAAAAAAAAAAAAAAGGAAGGTCACTGGGGTCATGACCTGGAAGGGTTTGTCTCCCTCCCTGCCTCTGTCCTTCCTCTTTCTCTGCTTCCTGTCTGCCATACCCCTCTGATATGCTGTCCTGCCTTGAAGACAGCCTACTACAGACTGGAAGAATGGTACAAACTGCCAAAATAAACCTTTTCTTTTTTAGTTTGGTGGGGTCAGATATTTGTCTCAGTGACAAGACAAGTGACTGTGATAATCATGAAAAGTAGAACTACTATAAATATGCAAGACATGTAATAGGAACTAGAGAAAAACATTTTTGCAAACAATATTGAACTGAAAAAATCCTGTCAAACCTCTCAGTCTACCAATTTATAGCTGATAAGGGATAAAGATATATAGTAAAATAAAAATTTTAAAAAGGTGCAGTTGGCTAAATCCAGAACATTAGGAATTTGAAAGAAAAGAGACCCAATTCTTCAATAAATGGTATGAAAAATAAAAAAGGGTAAGTGAAAATTGTTACTGATAAAGAGACCTAAGTCTGTCTTCACTTTTTTTTTTTCCCTTTCTTTCCCTCCCTGAACAATTCAGTGCTAAAGTCATTTGGTAGGCTGAGCAAGGTTTGCATCCATGTAGGTGAGTGGTGAGAAGTGGTTCTGAGCATAAACAGGGAAATAAGGGTGCCTGTGTGGTGTGAGGGGCACCTGGAACACGGGTATCAGAGCACAAGCAGGGTGAGAAGTGCATCTGTTTGGGAGAGTGGTCCAGTTTAGGGTATTGCAGCTTGAGTAGGGTAACCTAGGACAGGATGTGAGGGCTGCAGTGGGGAAAGGAGGACTTTCATGCAAAGGAGCAGGTAGTGATGGCAACAGGAAGTTGGTTCCATACTGGATAATTGATCAAATTAATTAAATACAGAAATTAAGTTTATTCCTTTTGGAGAATGGATTCACAAATATGGAAAAAAATTAAGCCAGTGGTGTTCAGAATGAGATATTGGTATGAATTTATAGTTTTCAATAGATAGGTAAATATAGTTATATGTATCTCTGTCATTATCTATACCTGTAGTTCTCCCTAGTTCTGCCCAATTGAGAGGACCTGGGCCTACAGTAAACAATAACCATCAAGAAATCCCCCTATCATTTTATGTTTCAAGAATTGACTTTTGTTTCTGTGTTCTAGGAAACTGTCACAAAGCCTGCTCGTGGAATCCTTCAAACCTGGTTTTTCTAGCCTTGTTTATTCCTCCCAAAAAAAGAAAAGCTCTTTCTGCCTGACTTTGAGAACTTCACAGATCTTAGTTTCAGAATGGTCTCCCTATTACAATTAACCCCTTCTCATATTGCAATAGTCTTTTAAAATAAAGTCTTTCTTTACCTAAATTTGGATTTTTTTTTTTACTTGACATCTTCTGAATGTCATTTTAAATTAAAGTAAACCAGGGATTCTTAGAAAGGTCAAATTCTAGGCTTAAGCAAAGAAAGTAGAAGATAAACATGAATCATCTTCTTGTACTAGAAAGTGAGGAGATACTACAAGAATATGGGTACCTGTTCCACAAGACAAAGAAATCACCTTGAGGGGGCTCTCACTGGCTAAACCTGGAACAATTTGAGAATCAAAATAATACCAATAATTTATTATCTCACTGAGTAAAAGAGGAATCCACTATCTTGAGCTCATGTGATATAAAAATAAATGGATCATTACAACATTTGATACAGAATTTAGTTTCAAAGAATCACTCTATATAAACTTACAACTTTACAGTGCAGGAGCTTGACAGACTTTATGTAAGTGATCAGAGTGAACAGCACCAGTGATGGAAAGCAGGGAAATGATGCAGTAGCCAATAAGATGCAGTGGGAAGGTGGCTTTACGTATGCAAATCCCACTGATGTTGCCTAATCTGACTCTAATCATAAACAAGTTTCCGTCAAACCCAAGTTGAGTGACACTGAATAAAACAATTGTCCTGCAATCTCCATGAGTTTTTGTAGTTAGTTGTGACCATGTGACTTGACCTACTTCTGGCTCCTAAGATTTAAATGGAAGAACTTGGACTAGATTTTAGGGAAAGCCATCATTTTCCTAAAAAAAATGGGATTGGCTTTGTTGGCGTACTTTTGCCCTTTGGTTCTTTCTCTTTATACCTGTGTCTAATACATGCCATGCACAGATGTGAAAGAATGTGATGTTCTGCTTGTGACTATGAAGCCTAAAGTAACAGACTATGGCAAAGCAGAAAGTGAAACAATCTGGTTCCTTCAGTGCTGCACCAGACTGGACCAGTTACCTTATTACCCTACCTCTTATTTTTAAAAATATGTGATTGGATTTCTATTAGGTGTGGACTAATGTAAACCTACCCAAACCACTTGCTTTTCCCTTTTTGTTTACTATTTCAACATGTGTAGCTCTCCTCTTTGACGCTAACATTTTTTCATTGGCAGTTTTGTGTTGCATTAAATTAAAAATTAATTTATGAAAAATAATTTATGGAAGATTGATTTTTATGATGCTGAGTCGTCATCTTTCTTAAGCACATCATATACCTGCTCATTTGTTCTATCTTTTGAAGCTTAAGATTTTAGTTTTCTTCATATAACTTTGCACACTGGTATAGACTAAATGTGTGTGTTCCACCAAATTCCTTAATTGAAATCTTTTTTTGTTTTGTTTTGTTTTTTTTGGGTACCAAGGATCGAACTCAGGACCTTGTGCTTGCGAGGAAGGCAGCAGAACTTCTGAGCTAAATCCCCACTCCCTTAAATTGAAATCTTATCTCCAATGTGAGGGTACTGGAAGTAGGGGAAGTGGGGGAATCACTCTGGGAAGTGATTAGGTCATGAGGGGCCATACTATCATAAATGACATCAGTGTACTTATAAAAGACCTCTTAAAGAGATTCCTTACCCTTTCTAAATGTGAGAAACAGCAAAAAGACAGCCATCTATAAAACAGGATAAGCTCTTACCAGACACCAGATCTGCCAGCACCGGAATCTGGGACTTCCCAGCTTTCAGAACTGTGGAAAATAAATATTTGTTGTTTCCAATTTATTTAGTTTATGTATATATTTTGGTACTGGGGATCGAGCTTGGGTCCTTGTGCTTGCGAGGCAGGTGGCAGAATCACTGAGCTAAATCCCCAGCCCAAGTTTATATTTTTATTACAGTGGCCAGAATGGACTGAAATACACAAGTTTTCTGTTAGAATCATTACCTGTCCTGTCAGTGATGCAAAGTGGCTAGCACATATTTTTCTGAATCCTGAATCTGAAAAGATTCTAATGCTATGATAAAATCAGTTAAATATGACAAGATTAATTAGTAAATTAAAATTCAATCTTTTAACAAATGAGTGTTTTAAGTACCAACCACGTAAACATTACATGCTTAAGACTTTCAAAGAGTTAAAGTAGAAACTCCTAGTAAAACTTGTACACACACACACACACACACATTTATTTTTATGAAACATGAAAAGAATACTTACCTCAATCTGGTTGATGTTAACTATTTCTGTATCTTTATGGTATCTAGTTTATAATTATTCTCTCCAGCCTTCTCTTATCTTTTATGATTGTAAATATAAGCTTAGTATTTTATATTCTTAAAATACATTGATAAATACTTCAGAATGTTTTATTCTTCATGGAACTTAGTTTTGTTTGGGAGGTACAATGATAAAACAAAGCCGCCCAAATTCCCAAATAGGTAATTGCCCATTATAAGGAAAAATGCTTGGATGAATAAGGAGTAAATATGAGGTCAAAGAAAAAATAAACTCAAAATGTAAACAAGCACGGATAAATTACGAAGCACATTGCAAAATTCACATGGCCCTTTATTAAAAAAAAAAATTTATCAATGCAAAACACTGAATCTTCAAAGCAATTTTGTCCTTCCTGCTAGTTTCCATCTCCTTTTTGGTCAGCCCCCTTTCAGGTCACTCCAGCACAAGTAGGCTAATGTCTGGCGAGAACCAATACTTCAGCGGAAAACTGTAGAGTTACAGACCAGGAACTTTTAACTTTTTGGCGTGTGCGTCCACCTTCTTCCCTTTTGGTGGTGATAGGATTGAAGCCAAGGCCTTCACACTGAGCTACAAACCTAGCCTCTTTTATTTTTTATTTTGAGATAGTCTCGCTAAGCCCCATAATTAACCCTTCTGCCTCAGCTTCTCAGTGTTAGGATAACAGGCATGAGCCACCACGCCCACTCTGCTCTGGTCATTTCAAGAAGACATTAGTGAGAAAGTAGTTCGCTGGGTGCGAGGCGCTTGAGAAAAGCGTAAATTGATATCAACCTTGCTCAAGGCGAACACAACCACAACGATCAGATCAAGAATTACTGCAGGGCTGGGAAAGTAGCTCAGTGGCGCCGCGCCTGGCAAGCGCAAGGTCCTGGGTTCGATCCCCGGTACCGAAAAAAAAAAAAAAAAGAATTACACTGGCATTCAAAATTCCTCTAAAACTGGCGTTAGAGTCTTCACCGGAAATCTGAGCAACTCTCACACCGGTACACCTGCGTATTCTGTTAGAGCAAGCTCCTCTCGGCCCCTTCCTAATCGGAAGTCCCGGTTTATTAAAATACGACAGTCGTAAACTGGGATTTCCTGACGGCTTCCTAACTTTACGACGCCAACAACTATGGCGGCTTCCAGTGGCAGATTTGAAAGTGCGAAGAGTATCGAAGAGCGTAAGGAGCAGACTCGAATTGCCAGGGCTGAAGTGTTGCGTCAGGTACCTTCGTTTTGGGGAAAGTTGTAGTTTCATTCAGAGTTGTAGGAATTGAGGTTACAGGAGGAAACCCACCCGCTCGTTCTCTAACCACTTAAGCATCTCATCTTTTGTGAGTGGATTCCCCCTTAGCAACGCTGGTGTTCTTGTGTATTTCCTGTTTCCTAAATGCTGTGGCAAGTTATATCTGCTCGTTCATTTTTCAGAGAGATCTGTTTTATTTTTTCTTCAAGTTTCTTTGCCTTGTTAAGTCGTCCATTCTTGACATTTCTATCCTTCGGACTGAATGCTTTCTAAGTACTTTGCCACCTCTAACTACTCTGCCAGAGTATTTTTTAGCTTCAGCCATTGTTCCTGCCATATCTGAAGCGAAATTGGTCTTTTTCAGGGATACAAGTAAAGGCACAGTTGAGTGGACAGAGTTTAACGTTTCATTCGCCTTTCTTAGTGTTGGTTGCAATTCCAGACTTGTCAGCCTTCACTGATCCAAACAAGACTTGGAAACTTAGTCTCTCACAAAAGGTTGAGAAACTGTATTTCTCATTAATATTGAGATTGAGAAGGAGGAAGTAAGCTTTTGAATTAACTATCCAAGAAGCTTCTCAGATGTAAAAAAAAATGTGACAATAAAAGGGTAGAGTTGTAGTTGGAGAGCAACGTAGGTTATGGTAACGTCTTTTTTTTTTTTTTTTTTAAATGAAAGGGTTTTTTTGTTTTTGATACAGGGTCTAGTTATGCAGTTCAGGCAGGCCTTGAACTCACTGTGTAGCCCAGCTGGCCTTGAACCCTGCTATTCTCTTGCCTTAGCACGAGTGCTGGGATTACAGGCGTGTGCCACCGTGCCCGGCTAGAATGAGAGCGTTTTAAGAGAGTTTAGATGCAGATGTGAAGGAATCAGTGGAGAAGAGGAGACAGGAATGAGGATTCAGCAGAGAAGAAGTAGAGGAGGCAGAGAAGAGAAAAGATGACCACGGCTGGATTTTATTACTTTATTCTTTTTTGGTACCGGGTATCAAACTAAGGACCTTGCACTTGCGAGGCAGGTGGCAGAACCGCTGAGCTAAATCCCCGGCCCTTACAGCTGGATTTTAAACAGGGAAAGTAGGCTATGAGTCTTGGAGAGGTAAAAGATTGGGACTGTTCCCTGATTTCACCATTTGCATAATACTTTTCATTCTTGTTTCTTTTGTATTTCAAGGTAGATTTTGGAGGGAGTAGAGTTTTTAAGCTGTGTTACATTTTATAGTAGACAGATAAACATTGTTTGAGAAGGACCAAAACCAACTTTGAATTGAGAGGAAGAATTAAGACGCTAGGAACAACTTCCTGGGAAAAACTACCTTTATTCGACCATTGTTGAAAGATAAATAGATGTTAGCAATATGGTCATTTCTTTTTTTGTTGTTGTTATTGGGGATCGATCTCGAGAATATGGTCATTTCTTTTTGGAAAGTTGATTCTTCTTGAGGCATTTTAGGGGCATAGTTATTAGGGCATGAACACTGTATATTGAAGGCATGGAGGTCAGTCTACTAAATGTTGCAAAAGTTTAATTCATTAGCCAAAAAGATTAGCTTGAAAAAGGATTCCAAGCCATATTTGTTGTGGGGAGAGGGAAGGGTCTAGAATAGATGTAAGGTTTCTGTCTCTGACTGGTAGTTCCTTTTACTGAAGATTGTTATTTTGGAAGGGAACATTTTGTTTTGTGTTTTTAGTCATGGGAACAGACTATTCATAAATAGGAACCTTTATGTGAAAGTGATACTTTTTTTTTTTTTTTTGGTGAAAAGCAGTTGAGTCCATTGTCAGTTTGTCTTTTTGTTGTTGTTGTTGTAGGCCAAAGCCAATTTTGAAAAAGAAGAAAGGTGGAAAGAACTTAAACGACTTCGAGGTGAGGATACATGGATGTTACCTGATGTGAATGAGCAAATTGAACAGTTCTCAAAGGTGAGTATTAACAGATTTACTTGATTTAATGATAACTCTTCTTTGCACTATTCAAGTTAATATTGAGAGGACAATTTTATACACTTTTCATAGGTTATAGAATGAGTATCATGTAGTTGGCATTATTTGATAGTTTTATTTCTCTGTCAAAAATACTGTACTGTAATGTTTTGGACATCAGGGCGTTGAAAGATTTTGTTATTGAATTGGCTTGTGGAACACTTAACTTCAATTTCTGATCACTTGTGGCAAATTTAAAGAAATGCAACATTATGGATTTTAAGCTTTTGGTCTTGATGTTTAGGACTCAAGCCTTGGTTTTCTACTTATACTTTTTAAAAATTTATTTTTAATTGACAGTTATTTTGTATATTTATGGAGTATAGTGGGATGTTATGATCTATGCATATGTTGTAGAAAGATTCAGTCAAGTTAATTAACATGTCACCATGTATATTTTTTGAGTGGTGAGAACATTGAAATCTATTTTAATTATTTCATAATTTTGGAATGTATGTATATTTTTAAGGCAAGGTGTCACCATCATATAGTCCAGGCTGGTCTTGTAGCCCAGGCCTGACATTAAACTTGCAGTCCTCCTGCCTCAGCCTCCCAAGTGCTGGGATTACAGGGCATACATCACCATGCCCAATTTTAGAATGTATGTTATTATTATCTATGATCATTAAAACTGATTCCTCCAGTCTGACTGAAACTTTGTATCTTTTGCTCATCATCTTCCTTTTCTTATTCCTCTCCTTGCCTCCCCTCTAGTCTCTTCTTAAAATTTTAATCCATGTTAATTAAACTCACCATTTATCTAATTATCTATCTATGGTATCTTTATTGGTACATTTATTTATCTATATCTATTTTTTACCCTCATATGTATCTAATTACAGTATCTATCTTTACCATCTGTCTATCTATCCGTCTATTTATATTTTAGTACTGGGAATTGAACTCAGGGAAGTGCTACCATTGAGCTACATTCCTAGCCCTTTATTTTTTGATATGGGTATTTGGTAAGTTGCTCAGATTGGCCTTAAACTTGCAATTTCCCTGTCTTGGCTTCCCAAGTAACTGGGATTATAGACTTTTGATACCATTTCTGGCTTGGTCTGATAGTCTTGTATAAATTTTTTGGGAGTGTACAGAAATATGTGTGTGTGTGCGTGCACCTGCATGTGTGTGTATGTGTGTGTGCATATACACATGTATTTGTATGTATGTATTTGATTACATCTATCACATGAATCAACAAATAAAACAATTTTCATCCTATGTTTTGGTATGAAATCTGAGCTATATGATTTATTTAATAGTGCCTATATTACAGAAAGCATGTTAAAGTTTCTTGAAAGTTTTTATTTAGTGATTTTTTTATTTCCTTTCATAGAAGAGTTAAATTGTTTTTGGAATATGGATATTTTTCCTCTTAAAATGTTTTCTTTTAAAGTAAAATAAAAACTAAATTCCTTTCCTATCTGCTGATTATAGGAACATTCTCTGAAGAAAAAGAAGAAAAAAGAAAAGCATTCAAAAAAAGAAAAGAAAGAGAAGAAAAAAAAGAGCAAGAAACAGAAATATGAAAAAAGTGAATCAACTGATAGTTCATCAGTAAGTACTAAAACTAACCAGTATAGAGAAGCCACTAATAGAGAAAATTTTATTTAAAAGAATAATATAGGATAACTTCAAATATATGAGAATTAAAAAAAATACTGCTAGTTAATGACATGAAAATATTTGGGAGATACAGACGAAGATATACAGGAAATATTAGAAATGTATGTTTTGAGTTCCAGTTAAGAGGGTAGGGATTTGATTTGGGAATCATTACTAGTTGGAGGCATTAAGTGGATGAATTGCCTAGGGATACTGAGAAGAAAGATGAACATCAACACTGAAGTGCCAGAGAGGAAGTAAAAGAAGCTAAGTAAAAATAGTTGGAAAATTAGGAGAAACAGGAAAGAGGAGTTTTATAAAAATAAAGAAAAGAAGTTTCAAGACATTTAAGAATCTGTTATTCTTGTTTGTTTTTTCATAGAAAAAGTTAAATTTATGTTAAATTTGCTTTTTTTCTAGCTTTTGAAGGACTTACGTAGGTCATTGATTCTAAATCTTTCTTTTCTAATAAGTATTTAATTTATAATTTTCCCTCTTACCATTGTAAAAATCTGAAAATGTACTTTTTTTTTTAGCTCATGGGTTATATATAAGTGAATTTTTTAAAAAATTAAATTTTATTCGTACATTTTAGGTATACAATATAATGATATTCATCATTGGAAATTTGTACCTGTACATAATATATCTTGATTCTTATTTTTTTCCCATTCTCCTGCCCTCCCATCAACCTCTCCACCCCTCTCTGTGTACAAAGACTTTGTTTCCATTTTTTCCTTTTCTCATGTTAATTCCATTCCCTTCTTTCCTTTCCCCTACCCTTCCCACTTCCCCTTCTCCTTTGCTTCTTTTCTTCCTATTTCACAATATCTATTATACATTTTGATCCTTATTTACACTTTCAGTTTCTCACACCAGAGAAACTATTTGGTATTTACTCATAGGTGCCTTATTTATTTCACTTAAGAGTATCACCTCAATGTGCATCCATGTAGCTATAAATGTCTCTAATTTCTCATTCTTTATCGCTGAGTAGTACTCCATGTTATAAAAAAACCATACATGGTACTGGCAAAGAAGCAGACCTGAGGACCAGTGGAACAGATTAGAAGATGAAGAGACACTCAGCCACCTCATCTTCGACAAAGGAGCCAAACACCCTCATTGGAAGGAAGATAGCCTCTTTAATAAATGGTGCTGGAAAAATTGGGTTTCAACTTCCCAAAGATTAAAACTATGCCTATATTTCTCACCATGCACTAAACTAAAATCTAAGTGGATCAAAGATCTAAATATTAAAACAGAAACACTAAACCAGCTGGAAGAGAGGTTAGGTAAAACTCTTGAAAACATTGCTGTGGGAAAAGATTTTATAAACAAAACCTCAGTTGCCCGTGAACTAGCACAAAGAATCAACAAGTGGGATCTTTTCTTATTAAAAAGCTTCTGCACAGTGAGAGAAACCACCGACAGTGTGACGTTTCTCCCATATTGTGGGATTTTTACCACCTGTTCCTCAGAGGTCTACTATGTAGAATCTATAAAGAACTTAAAAAAATCAGACCTCCCAAATTTAAAGACGCAATCTGAAAATGGGCATCTGAAATAACAGACATTTCTCAGACAAAGAAGTAGGAATAGCAAATAAACATATGAAAAAATGTTCAACATCACTGATCATTCAAGAGATGCAAATGAAAACAACGCTGAGATTCCACCTCACTCCAGAAAGAATGGCTGCTATCATGAAATCAACCAATAACAAATGCTGGCAGGGCTGTGGGGAAAGAGGAACCCTGCTCCACTGTTGGTGGGAGTGTAGACTAGTGCAACCACTGTGGAAATCAGTATGGAGATACCTCAAATAACTAGGACTGGAAGTCCCATTTGACCCAGCTATTCCCCTGCTGGGTGTCTTCCCCAAAGAATTAAGAGTCATACCACAGTGATATATGTGCACCCATGTTTATAGTGGCACAGTTTGTAATAGCAAAAACTTGGAAACAGCCCAGTTGCCCATCAACTGGAGACTGGATAAATGAATTTTTGATTCTGCAGATTTTTGTGTATTTTATCAGTTATATTTTGTTATTTATTTTGGGCCTGTATATTGGCACATGCCTATAATCCTACCACTTTGGATGCTGATTTAATTTCCTTATTGTTATAGAACATACTTTGTATAATTTTAATTAAAAAATGATGGAGACCTATTTTATAACCTAGCTTATGATCTTTTTTGGTGAAAATACCATGTATATTTGAAATTAGTATGTATTCTGCTGTTGTGAGGTGTTGTGTTTTAAATGTCAATTAGGAAAATTTGGTTAATATTGTTTAGTCTCCTATATTCTTATCTTCTGTTTATCTGTTCTATCAGTTACTGAGAGAGCAGTATTGAAAGCTCTAACTGCAGTTGTTGATTTGTCTATTTCTGCTTTCAGTTTTGTTGGTTTTACTTTTTGTATTTTTAAGCCTTATTATGTATGTGTACATTGTGGATTATTCCATCTTGATGAATTTACTGATACTATGAAATGTTTTTTATTTCTTTGGGTGATACTCTTTTCTCAAGTCTGCTTTATTTTATATTGTTCTTTTTTATTATTTGTTTTTTCATGGTATATTTCTTTATATTCTTTTAGTGTTAATATCTATGTTTCTTTTATATTGAAAGTAGATTTCTTGCAGACAGTACACATTTGGAACTTTTTATCTAGCCTGTCAATTTCACCCACTTTAATTACAGAGTTGTTTTTTTTTTAGCATTTAATGTGGTGGCTCTGGATGAATTTTAAATATTTAATTAAGATTCATTAAAATTATATGTAAAAGGAGTGAATGGAGATGAAACTGTAAGAATTGATAGGGCCTTATAAACTAAAACCTGTAACTTTATTCAGTAGGGAATGTATCAGCTAATTAGCTGCGTTTATTAGAAAATCTCATAGTAGTCATTTGTTAAACAATATAGTTTATTTTTTCTCTCATATAAAAGAAATCAGAGAGGCAGTCTGGATTTACTGTGGTCTGGGACTAAGGCTTTTATCAGTTTGCTCTTTCATCATTGTTACAGAGTTGCCTCTTAGTCCAGATAACAGGAAGGAGGATATTCTTTTCTTTTTTGACTTTCAGAAAGTCCCACAGAATACTTTCATTTACATCTCATTGGACACTTGATCATGTTTCACTTGGTGTCATGGGAAGCACGTTACTTTTCAAAAGAAAATACTTGTTCTGTTGGTAGGAAAGAAGAGGGCTAACAGTGTTTGTGACAGGGAGCCATAGAGGAGAAGTAGTATGGTTCATATGTCCTTTATATTACTTTAAATGTATTACGGGTAGGGATTTGGAGAAGGAAGGGGAGCAGGAAAGACAAATTCAAGAGATTTGGCCATTCAGTTGTATAGGTGAGAGGTAAGAAGATCTGGTTCAAGACTCCTGCTTGTAGGATGGAAAGGAAAGGGATATGTATTAGTTGGTACTCTTTGTTGTAAGTTACAAAAATCAAACTTAAAGTGGCCTATGCAAGTTGGAAGTGGTGTTTGCCTATAATGTCAACATGTGGAAGGCTGAGGTTGATGGACTGCAAGTTTGAGGTCAGCTGGGGTATGTTTTGAGTTCAAGACCAGTAGAGACTACATAGTGAGGTATTGTCTCAAAACATTTTTGGGGGGCCCGGGGACTTAGCTGGCAAGCACAAGGTCCTGAAAAAAAAATTTTGGACTCATACGAAACAAGTGTAGGATTTATTGGAATATAAAATTTTATAAGATCTAAGTGTAGGAATCAGCTGGAGGTCAGGAATAGCTTGAGTTAGAATCATGAATGCTCTTAGTAGCCTTTTGCCATTTTCCATTTTTTCTCCTCTTAGCCTGCTTTTCTTTCTTGATACAGACCAGTTTTTGCTGAATTCCACTCTTCATGACAGAATTATCCTCTGCCAGTGCTTTTCCAGTTAACTTTCATTTTAGATAAGTCTTTGGGCTCGATTTCAAATTCTTGCAGAGTAATTTGGACTGTTACAAATTTGGTCAGGAAATGACTTTGGAACTAGTTGACTGTGGCTAGGGATGGAGGTAGGGTCCCATAGCAGTCATGGTATTTGCTGTGTGATACATTTGATAAGTACTTTGGAGTTGAAAATAGTAATTTTGGGGTAAGATGATCTTGAAATTTCTCACTTGGGTGATTAGGTGGTTATTGGTGCCAGGCATTACTCCGTTCAGTAATAGAGTGAAGAACAGGTGCTATAGAAGAAAGTGATGTGTTTATTTTATATTCTTGAGTTCAGCATGACATCCAAGAATAATAGATAGTTGATTATGTCCTTGGAAATTTGATTAGACAAATTTGAAAATCATCAGTAAAAGTTTGTAATGGTAAAAGCTTGGAAACAGCCCAAGTGCCCATCAACTGGAAACTGGATAAAGAAGACATGTTTTTTTAAAAATAAAATGGAGTACTACTCAGCCATAAAGAATGAGAAATTAGAGACATTCATAGCTAAATGGATGCATATTGAGGCCACACTTTTAAGTGAAATAAATAGGACACATGTTTTGTATACCTAAAATGTACCAATAAAAGAATTTAAGAAAAAAAAAGTTATCAGTAAAATTGTTAATAGTTCAAGCCATGCAAATGGATTTAATGGCCTAAGTGGAATGGTTAGAGAATAAAAAAATATAGTGGTCAAAGAATAAAACTCTAAACAGCATGGATATTTAACAACTGAACAAAAGACGAAGAATGTATGAAGGAAATGGAGAAGAAGCAAAGACTGGAAGAAGACCTGGAAAGTGTCCTGGAAGTCAAGAAATGGTGTTATTAGCCCAGTTATATTCAGTGGAAAGGTTTAGAGAAATAAAGACTGAAATATTTTGTTCATTTTGGCAATGTGGAAGCCACTGAAGAATTTTGAAGAAATTTCACTAGATTAATAGGGATAAAGCTGTCTTCTAGAGTTTAGAGAAAAGTTTGAAAGTAAGGGTGTGAAGACAATTGATGTAAACCACTCTTTCAGTAAGATCATCTTAGAATGGAAGTTGGAAGCTAAGTTGCTACTAGAAGGATACACAGTCACGGAAGGTCCTCTTTCTTCTGAAACAAAAAGTGGGAAATACTTCAACATATTTCTAGACCATTAGAAACCTTTGGTTGAAGCATAGAAGACACTATTTGATGGAGCAAAGTCCTGGAGGAACAGGAATGATTTGAATAAAAATCTTTGGAGGAGCATCTGCTTTGAAGGAAGAGTCAACAGGAGGTTAGAATAGTCAAGAAACTATAAATAATTTTGTTGGAGGTTATGTAGGGAGCAAAAGTGGACTAATTTTTCTTGACTGAGGCAAGAAGAGATCCTTTTCTGAGTGAATGGGGGATGTGAGTGGGTGGAAAGTTGAGGGTGTTGAAGAAGATGAAGATGTTTGTGCAGGTATTAAGCTAGGTACTGTGTTCAGGGATACAAAATAGAACAAAGCAGGTATAGTACCTGTCCTCATAGGACTTATTACTTAGTAGGGCATTAACCAGATAGTTACATAAATAAATGTAAAATGAGTAAATGCTTTAAAGAAGAGAAAGTAAGGGACTAGAAGGGAGAACTGACCAAGAATCAGTATAATGGAAACTCTAGTTTGGGTTGAAAGTCTATTTCAACTGAAGTTGTAGATCATGGTGATTGGATTTATCCAGAGTTGGACATTTGGTGGTGAAGCAACTGATGGCTTCAGTTAGTGAATTTAAGTGGTTGGTCTTTGTGTGATAAGATAGAGAAAACTCCTAATTATTAAAGAAAGCCTATGACAGAATCCCATGGAGCACCAAATTGTAATCATTTTAGTTTTTTTGGTTTTTTTGTTTTTGTTATCAGGGATCGAACTTGGGTCCTTGCTCTTGCAAGGCAGGTGGTGGAACCACTGAGCTAAATCTCCTGCCATTCATTTTAGTTTGATGTTAGCAAATTGGCACTCCTCTAAAGAAAATGATTTTTTTTCAGGCTGTATATACTGTTTTAGTGGAGGACATAAAGGATTAGGAACCAGGTTAGGCATGGTAGTACACAGCTGTAATCCTAGCTGCTCATTAGGTTCTGGCAGGAGAACTCCAAGTTTGAAGCCAGTTTGGACAATTTAGTGAGACTATATCTCAGAATAAAGAACAGGGTGGCTGAGGATGTAGCTCAGTGGTAGAGTGCCCCTGGATTGAATCCCTGCTAGCATCTCCCCCCCACCCCCCAACTAGGAACCAGGTCCCTCTAAGTTGATTTGATGATATAAATATGATTTTACCAAAAATACATTTATAGTGATTATCTTAATTTTAAGGTTACATAAACAAATTGGATTCTGTAAATCCAAATCAGTGCCTAAATAAGTAAATAAAATCTACATTGCTTTGGGAAATAGTTGACAGATGAGGTGGCAGAGCATAAATATGTTTATTCCATGGGGATCATACCTTTGGTGGACATAGTTTTGTTCTTTTTTTTGTTTTTTGATACCAGGTTTTGAACTTGGGACCTTGCGCTTACGAGGCAGGTGCTGGAACCACTGAGCTAAGTCCCCGGCCCCCATATTTTTGTTCTTTAAAGAAAGCTTATGTAACTTAAGAACTTCATGGAACAGAATGGTATCATTTAAGAAAATTGCTTTGCTATTGACTCATTTTTTCCCCTCAGCCTCAAATTTTCTTAGCTATACCTTAATAGGTGGTTCACACAAGGTAGTTTCTAGGATCTTTCCTACAATTAAGTTCTATATCTCCAAAGAATAGATTTTTAGGGTCAGCAGATTTAGATTCCTATCTTTGTCCTCACACTTGAATATCACATAAACTTGGGCAACTTACTTAATTTTAGGCAACTTTCTTTATCTGTAAAATCAAACCAGTACTTTTTAGCATCATTTTAAGTACTCAGTGTGACAGTTTATGTAAAAGTACTTAATATTCTATTTGAGATAAAAGAGCAGACCTGTACATTTATTGTAAACAAAACCCAAAACCTGGAGTAATGATAAATACACAAGGATGTTGACTGAATACTTAATTGATTTAATAATCTGGTGTTTAAACATTGCAAAATGCCTCACCAGCCTAGCTTTTACTTGAGACTTATGCAGTTTTAGATCTAGAGAAATCTCAAAAATTGAAACTAAGAGGCAAATGGCAAACTCATTTACTGTATTTGGGTGTCATTTCCCCTGTTTTAGAGTGACAAAAGTGTGAGTACTTGATGTTGGTAGGTACTGAAGCTCTGGGCTTAAGTGAATTATTTACCTAGCAGTTCTAATTTTTGTTTTTTACTTTCTATTGGCTCTGTAATATAATTGATAAGAAAATAGAAATAATTTGGTTGTGTTTTGCTCATAGTTTTTTTTTGGTACCGGGGCTCGAACTTGGGTCCTTAGCTTGTGAGGCAGGCGGTGGAACCACTGAACTAAATCCCTGCCCTAATTTGGTTGTGTTTTGTGTATTTAACTCAAAATAATTTATGTTTTCTTCCAATTTTTAGTGTCATTTTTTAAAGAGGAAATATGTTGTAAGAATTTTGTCTAGGAAGCTGAATTATCACCACTTAACAGCGTAGAAATTTTATATGAAAGTATGCAGATTAAACAATTCCACTTATATGCTAAATATTCTTAGAGCTCTGAGGATGAGTGGGTGGAGGCTGTTCCATCTCAGACTCCTGGCAATGAAAAGGCCTGGAAAGCGAAAGATGAAAAGTTAGAAAAAGAAGATGACAGCCAAGCTATTCAGGTATGCAAGCCACCTGATTTTAAAGAAAGAAGTTTCAACTTCTAAGAATAAGTGAATGTTAAAGTGAAAGATGATTAGAATTTCTTCTAGGGAAAATTAGACTTTGAAAACAGTATACCTTATGAATATTTGCTGAATATTTAGGCTCCCCCTTTTCTCCTGCTGTGAGAAAGAGTGCTTATCTCTATTCAAGTCTCTTAACATGTTTTCTTCTGGTAGCTGATAGAGAAGTGGCATTTCCCTCTTAATGTGCCTGCAACCTTACAATGTTACCTCTGTCTGATTAAATCCTTCTGTGGTCAGGAGAGTTCAGGTGCATTTTTTTTGGTACCAGGGATTGAACTTGGGACCTTGCGCTTGCGAGGCAGGCAGCGGAACCACTGAGCTAAATCCCCGGCCCAGATGCAGTTTTATTTCTCTTCACCTTATGTCATAATTTTCCTTATCAGTACTTACAGTTGAATGATTGTAGTTCATATTGCCTAAGAAAGAAGGTACACTCAAAGCAACAAATGAAGCAAGAAAGGCCAGCAGGACCTAATTTTTCATTTCTTGTTGCATGCCAAGCACTGTGCTTATATCTGTTATCTTGTTTAACCCTTTGAACAACACTGAAAGATAGGCATTTTATCCCATCTAATAGAGAAGAGATTAAGGCATACAGAGATTTGGAAACTTGCTTAAAGTTGTATAGTCATATAGGATTTGATACAGTTTGAGTACCTCCAAAATTCTTAATAATTTTAATTGGTTCAGTTTGAAGTGACTTCCTTTTTCTAACAGAGGGATGAGTGGATGACTGTTGATTTCTTGTCTGTTAAAACTGTGTCATCATCGTCACTTAAAGCTGAAAAGGAGATGACAAGGAAAATAGAGCGAGAAAAAAACCAAGCACTTGAACAGGTAAGAAAACATTTAAAATGCTTCAATTTTCTAATTTGCCTTTAATAAACTGATAAGACATTCATATAAATGCAAATTTACTTGTAAAATAGTTTATCTTTTGTGATATTTAAAAAAATTAATGAGAACTACTATGAAATGTGACATAAATTCTTTTAAAATGTTTCCTATAGAAAATCAATTTAAAGGTATATTGCATTTATAAATCTAGGACAGTGATGGTGAACCTTTTCAGTGATACAAACAGCCTGCTGTGGCTCGTGTGCCATAGGTTCGCCACCACTGATCTAGGGCATATACAGTTGATGGTAAATTGAGTTTAGGTGTTTAGGTTATTATCATTGAATTAAAACTGAATTCTTTGAACTTATGTTTCAACATACATATTGAGTTAGATAACATAAAAATGTTTATCTTTTAAGACACCTAAAATTTCTACATTTATTATTGTTACATTGCCGGTAGGAAAATAGTGGGAAATCTTTAGAGACCAAAAAATGAGACAGAAGCTTTCGGGAGGCTGAAGCAGGTGGATTGCTGCAAGTTCAAGGCCAATCTGGGCTACATAGTGAGTTCCAGGCCAGCCTGAACTACATAGCAAGAGCCTGTCACAGAAAACAAAATGAAACGAATGGATGAAAGAAAGAAAGAGAGAGAGAAAGAAAGAGAGAGAGAGAGAGGCAGGCAAAAGCATGAATCTAGAAAGCAAAGAAGTACTGAAGCTGATAGTTTATATCACATAATCCTGGTAATCTAGAACTTCAGTTTTAGGAATGCTTAGAGGTAGCAGATAAAGCAAGTTCCTAAGATAGGCAAGTCTGATTGATAAACCTCTATAATTCTAGGACCCACAGGGATATAGTCTTGATTAAAAGATGAACCTGGAAATAACTTTATTGAAAGCAAGAGAGCTTGCCTGTGTCCTTTAAAAAAATTTTTTTTTCCATTGTTGGAATTAAACCTCGGGGTTTGTACATGCAAGGTAAATACTTTACCCCTGAACTACACTCCAACCCACAGCCTGCTTACTTTGTGAAGTGTCTTGTATGGTAGAGGGGGTAAAATCTCCCACAGGAATGTATATGACATTGTAGTGGTTTATAGCTTGATTTGTAGGGTTTTATGGCTTGAATTCATGCTACATATGTGGTCTGAAAATCTTTAAGGGGAGAATTTATTTTAAAGTATTTTTGAGTTGGTAATGCCTTGAACTACTTGGGACACATAACCATGAGTCCTTTCTAGAAGATCATATTGTAAATCTAGGATTCACAGGTTTCCTAAAACAAAATTCTGTGGATATAAACTCACAAACTGAAAATCAGAAAATAGTGTGAAAATACACCTGCCTCAGCCTCCTAGGTGCTTTGGCTTCATTTTTTGGCCAAGAAGGAGAGCCATCTGAAACAGTGAATAATAGAATCAGCTCCACAAAACCTTGATGTCTTAGGATATTTAATAGCTTTATAAAGTATGAGCAGGTATAAAAAATATGAATAAGGAGGGCCGGGGATGTAGCTCAGTGGTTTTGCTGCTTGCTGTGCAAGCGCAAGGACCCGAGTTCGATCCTCGGTACCAAAAAAAAAAAATATATATATATATATATATACGAATAAGGAATAAATGATTATAAAGAAGGTAGACTTTAAGCCAATTGTGGTGGTGCATACCTGTAATCCTAGCTACTTGGAGGCTGAGGCAGGAGGATTACAAGTTCCTGGACAACTTAGTGGAGACCTACTACAAAAAAGAAAAAAAAAAAGCTTTCCTTATGGAACCTTGGAAGCCAGAATTTTGGGAACATCTTGACTAATTATTTAAAATATCTTTTTCTCTAAATTAGATTTGGAGTTGAAGTTCGTTGTATAAACAGAGGGCAGGGAAGGTACATCCAGCCATAGGGATAACTAGTGAATAGTGGAGTAAGAAAGATGAGCTGGATGAAATGAAGTCTGGGAGTTGATTTCACGCATTACATCCCACAATTATATCTATTTTTTCAGAGTGAACCTTTGATCATGCTATATTCCACTTAGAAGTTTTCTTCAATGATTCAAGTTACTAAGAATGCGTCTTTGCCATTTCTGATTTTCTCTTTCTAGTGCAGGGAGCACCACTTGTGATATTTCATGCCACCTTCTTTTCTCAGTCTATCCTTCAGAACATGGAATAAATTTTCCCCTGGAAAATTTATATAGAATAAACTGATCATGCTTTTTGTTTTGTTTTGAGACAAGGTCACACACTATGTAGCCCAGGCTGGCCTCAAACTTGTGATCCTCCTGCCTTAGCCTTCCAAGTGGTGAGATTATGGGCATGCCCCACCAGGCCTAGCTAGTCATGCTTTCTCAACTCTGACTTTTCTGTTTGTGAAACAGGTTGCCTGCAGAGATCAGATAGGGTTGGCCCTGTGCTTGCTACAGCTGGGAAAGTCTTCTTCATTGTAGGATTCATTTAGTAGGATCATTAGGCTTTCACTGAATGATTTTCTCCCAATTGAATGTTCATTAATAATACAAGTAGTTTTTGTATTTTATTTCCTATGCTTTTTTATTTCTTAACTTGTTCAGAACCTAGACAGTGTTGGTGATCCTATAGCAAGCGTGCCGCAGCAGGCTGTTTGTATCATTGAAAGCTCTAAAAGGTTCGCCATTGCTGACCTAGACTAAAAGAGAAAGGTACTATATTTACTGTTCCCCAGAGACCCCTGAAGCTGCCTGCAAATATACTCCTAACTCCTAACTAAAATTGCTGTTTAAGGCAAATTTCTTTCTCTCAGTTAATTTGAATCTGAACCAAACTAATTTAATCACTTGGACACACACTTCTCTACAAGTCCCTACCTCTGAATTTTTTTCATGTGATTCTTTTTCAGTGCATTCCTTTTATCTCTTTTTATCTTTTGTCTGCATCTTGTTTATCTTTCAAGGTCTGTCTCATACATACTATGAAACTCTTGCTATTTTTCTTGACTAAAATAAGTTTTTTCTTCTTTCATAGCACTTTATTTGTCCCTGTACGTTATTTACAGTTCTCTGTAAAATGCTGTGATACAGTAGTCTTATCTATTTTCCTTATAAAATTATAAACTTTTTGAGAAAGCGTGTTTTGTTTATATTTGTATTTTCTTTGCAGCTAGTATAGAAATCTGCACATAGTAGGAACTTTTTGTCTTTTTAAAATAATACGAAATTGTAGATATAGTCTTCTGTCCATGAATTACAATTTACCTTGCTACTCTATAAATCCTTAGATTTAGTTCTGAAGTTCATAATCTGTAGTATTTTGGGAGTTTTGCTTAGGTAAATATTCAGATTGTTGTGTGCAAAAGTAAATCGTCTAGACCAATGAGGGAGAGTACCCACTTTTCACACAGGCACATCAATTTGGATGTTTTATTCTTTGTGTACCATATTATTCTTAAGAATTCATACATATTATTTTTCTTGAGGAAAAAAAATGGCTCTTGTCTTAAATCAAATGGTAATTGTTGTAATGGCAGTGAAGATAATATGAAGGTAATGGGAAGAAGTCTAAAATTATAGTCATTAATTGGTATGAAGCATTTTGACTGTGTATCTTTTCCTGAGATTGGGGATATCATTTCTTTGGTGTCCTAAGACAGTGTTTTTAAAAATGTGGATCATAAAATTAATTTATTGGATTCAGCACTTAAGAAAATAAAATACCAGCATGTATTACTTGTAATAAAGATATATTTTATTTTCTAAAACAGACACACACACACACACACACACACACACACACACACACAAAATCACTGAGTGCCAGGATCATGGAAAGCCAGTGCTAGAGGCTATGTCTTTGTCCTCTTCTTTCCTTATGCCTACACATACTGCCAGATATGCCATAGCATTTATCTGTAGACCCAGGCTGTACCTTGTACCAATTCTTCAGCCTTTTACAAGCAGAAGACGCAGAAGACCTCCCTACCCAAGTCTTTGCTTCAGTGGTAAGACTTGCTTTTGCTCTGTCTCAGCTGGAGCACTCTTAGTATTTATTATCTTATACAAATTGAACTCAAGACTATAAGATTCAGCTTGTACATAGACCCCACTAAGTCTCTGGCTTCACTCTGGTGTACTGCTTTGCATTTCTGTTGTGTCTCTTGTCTACAGAGATATTTATCTTGTTTTGAACTTCAGTAAGTTTTATACTATGTATATCTTTTCTGTTTGTTTGGTTTTTTGAGTAAGGAGATTGTGATGGAGTAAAATCTTAAGTCATTTTTATTGAAAACCTGGACATGTTTTAGAGATCAGTTATGCTGACATATTTCTATTTCATTTTTTAATTTCTAGTCTTTCATCATTAACTGTATTGTAAGTATTCATCTATTAAGGACACCTATTTGTTTACTGTTTTTTAGTATTACAGTCAGTGCCACAACAAAGGACTTTGTGTATATTTTCTCGTACATACATGTGCTAGTGCGTATCTACAAGTGAAATGGCTTATTTATAGAGTATATAAATATGTTTTCTTTCACAAATACTTTCAGGATTATAGCAATTTATACTGTCTTAGCAATGTATTTCTTTTCCAGTACTTAGTATCTGTAATTGTCAAAGAAATTTTTATCTGACTAATTTATGCTAAGAAATTGTGTCTAATTTTTATTTTATTTCATTTTATTTTTTGGTACTGGGGATAGAATTTGGAACCTTGTGCTTGCGAGGCAGGTGGCGGAACCACTGAGCTAAATCCCTGGCCCTGTATCTCATTTTTAAATAGGCATTATTCTGACTATGACAAGAGAGATCTTTTCATGTTTTTGTTCATTCACATTTCTTTAGTGTAAACTATTTGTTTATGTTCTAGGTTTGTTTATCTTTTTCTTACTGATGTGTAGAAATTCTTTATATATTCAGACCTTTGTCTTTTATAGATTTTTAGATAGTATCTCACAATTTGTCAAGTCTCTTGTCAGATGTCCTATTCAGTGTAATTCAAGCTTTTAAAAAATCTGGTTGAGTATCTGTTGTGTTTCTTTTTGAGTGTCTAGTTAAGAGCACTACAAAAAGTTCCTTGATTATAGGTTCTCAGAAATTTTTTAGTAAACTAATAAGAGAGATAAGACAGAATCTTTTTTTTGGGGGGTACATACTACTAATAAGAAATCTAATCCAATTTTCCTTATCCCTTTAAGTTAATTTTTAATTTTGCCTTTTGAGGATTCTTTTTTGTCAGTTCCTAATGGATACATTTTAAAACTATCTAATATTTTTGTTTTCAACAATATGATTGGTTCATATTCTGGGAAAGTGACATTCTTGTAATTTAACACTTTCCATTTTCTCCATCTGATTGGCATTATTTATTAGTTCATGTAGGAAGTATTTTCTGACCTCCTGAGGTCAGGTATCAGTAGTATATAGTTCCATGGCACCCCTTGCTTTCATAGTACTTACCTGTATTGATATTGCTTAATTGCTTTTCTCCCTTTCCTAGATCTTAATTTCTTTGATGGCGAGGACCATGCCCACCTTATTGATTGTAACCCTAGGGCCTGGCATAGTGCTTGGAACACAGAGGGCACTTACACTGTGATCAGTGTCCTATTATCGCATGCTTTGGTTGCCACTACCATCTTCTCATTGGATTTGTGCATCCAATCATGTTCTCTAGTCTTCCACACTGAAACTAATTTGTTCTTTATGTAGTATAAAATTAATCACTTTCATGAGGCACTGTTACTTCCAGCATACAACCTCAACAGAAGTACATAATGGCTTATGTGTCTTAGACCCTGGTTAGTGTGTCATCCCCCACACCCCCCTTGCAAGGTCCCCTTAGGACCTAGCTTTTGACAGGCAGGCGCAGTGCCATTAAACTACATTCCCTACCCAATTCTGGTTAGTTTCTAACTTAATTTATTTTCACTACTTATTTCTATTTTTAAGTTTAAGCCAGTCTGAATTACTTTAAATTTCCCCAAAATGCTATGACCCTTCTTTCTTTCTTTTTTTTTTTTTTTTTATGACCCTTCTTTCTATAAGTGTCTTAGTTACTTTTCTTGTTGCTCGACAAAATACCTGACACAAGTTTGTAGAGGTTTCAGTCCATAGTTAGTTGGCTCAAGGCAGGGTAGCATGGCAGAGGGGCATCACAGAGGAGAAACAGTTCATGGCAGAACAGGAAGGAGGCAGGCAGCAAGCCTGTCTTTCCCATTTATCCGATCCAGTCTATAAGCCTTTTGGATGGTACCACCCACAACTAGAACAAGCTAAACCAATCAGTGGACTGATTTAGTTATCATACCCTTAATCCATGTTCATGTATCCACATTCACGGACCCTAGATCCAGCCACCTCTGAAAAGCCCCACCTATGGGTGCATGAGGCTTTGGAAGGACATCAAGATACAGGCCATAATAGAAAGGTTTTATGAGCCTGCTGGGCATGTTTATACCCCCTTCCCCAAGAAAACTTAGCTAATTTCTGCGCAACCTTGATCTAAGACTGCACATATTACCTCTTCTAGGAAGTCTTTGATAATTTTGTGTGAGAGAAGTTTGGAATCTTTTAGGGGGGCTTTAGTACTTTTTATTTTCAAAGCATGTGTCAGATAATATTGTCTGTATTTCTTACTGTATCATAAGATAGCAAGGGCTGAGTCAGGATTATTATACATCAAATATAATTCTGAGATATGGTAAGTATTCAGTAAAAAACATTGAATGCAAGTTACAGAATGGTGTGTCTTAAGAATGTTTTAAGTAATTTTTCAGGGTTACAATCTAGGTCTTGGACTTATTATTTATTAATTTTTTTGTGATGGGCTTAGTTTTAAATTTTAACCTCTGAAATGTTTTGTTCTAGTGTAAACTACTTGAAAGGGAATTGAATCCATATTGGAAGGATGGTGGGACAGGTCTGCCATCAGAAGACTGCAGTGAATCATCAGTTAAAGGTACTCCTATATTTTGGTTGTAGACACATAGGCATTTCTTGTAAGTTGGTATTCCTGAGGGATTTACCTGAGTTTATCATTGATAAAGTATTAGCAATCTTTTTTGTTATTTAAATCATTAGTACTTGGGAGAAAACTGATCAAAAGTTTTATCCTTGTTTTTATATAATGCTTTCTTGTAAGAATTTTTCTGGTGGCACAGGCCTATAATCCCAGCACTTAGGAGGTGGAAGCAAGGGGATCACCTTGAGTTCAAGGCCAGCCTGAACTAAATTGAAACTTGGGCCTTCCCACTAAGCTATTTCACCATCTTTTTATTTTTATTTTATTATTTATTTTGAGACAGGGTCTCACTAAATTACTGAGCTGCTCAGACTTGAACTTGGGATCCTCCTGTCTCAGCCTCTTCAGCATGAACCGCCACACCTAGACTGAATTTCAGTTTCAAATGGGTTAATTCAAAGTATGATTCTGTGAGGATATAATATTGTAAAACTCCCTTTGCTTTGTAAAAGGTATTTTGTCTATGAAAGTCATGAAAATAGTAACATATAAATAAAGATACAGTTTCTTATCTTCAGAAATTCTTACTTTGCCAGTATTCACAAAATTTGTATTGATATTAGGAGAATACTGTTATTTTCTAGCAGATGGAGACAAAATATTTAAATGTCATGTAAGCATATTTTATACCATGCTTTTAAAAAATATACCATTAAATGTTGCATTAACAACTCAATGAAAAGTTTACTGAATTATGATTATTAATCTGTCATACCATAAAGTATTGTAATTTATGATACCATCTTTTCATTTTAGTGATTTATCAGTAGGATATTTTCTAGCTTTTTATTCTAATCTGACTTTATTTTCGATAAAATTTTTTATATTTGTCCCTAGACATCATCAGCTCCTTTATAATAATTTTACTGACGTTATTAGTAATTATAAATTTACTTTTTACAGAAATGTCTCTCTGCTGGGTTAAGTAATAGTAACTGTAGTCATACAAGGTTCTCTTTGAAATATGGTCTTGTATGAGTTAGGGGAGTAGTAAGTTAGCTCAGACAAATTTTATGATCTGTACTTTTCCTATTTCTATTGTCAAGTCAGTCAATAAACAGGATTGACAGACCCAGTCCTTGAGTGTTGGCATGGAGTCAGCAGGTTCTTAAACCTGAGGGTAGAAGACCTGCAATTGGAGTTCTGTTGAGGCAGTGTATCTTAACTGGTAGAAATGGCAGAATCAAAGACACCTTTTAGAGAATCTCTCTTCCCTTTCACATACTTTCACTACTTCCCTTTCCCATGTTACATTTATTTAGAAGGAGGGAAAAGGACAGTTTTTTCTGTCATAGGCTCAGTTTCTAGAACTGAAATTAAGTTTTAAAACTGATCTGTAGGTTTTATTGCATGTACAGCTAATGTTACCACTCTGCTTAGACCAATGGTAGGGGAAACTGGCACCTAAAATCTTAAGAAGGTGGAGGTGACAGTGTTGTTCAGATTTTGGAATCAGTCTACTTTGGATTAGATTTTGTTATTTCTTTTTTTTTTTTTTTTTCGGTACCGGGGATCAAACTCAGGACCTTGTGCCTGCGGAGCAGGTGGTGAAACCACTGAGCTAAATACCTGGCCCAGATTTTGTTATTTCTATTTTTTTAAATTTGTGATTTTGAGAAAGATTTGTGGTTTTGAGAAAGTTTCCTGACCTTTCTGATCCCAGTCTATTCATTTATAATAGGTTGGCTGGGGATTTAGCTCAGTGGTTCTGCCTCCTGCCTCGCAAGCGCAAGGTCCTGAGTTCAATCCCTGGTACAAAAAAAAGAAAAGAATGTCCTCATTTATAATAGGTGATGATGATAGTCCATCTATCTCTCCCTTCCACCCTCCCTCCCGTCTTCATTTCCTTCCCTCCTCCCTCCCTTCCTTCCTCCCTCCTTTCCTTCCTCCCTCCCTTCCTTTCTCCCTCCCTCTTCTGTTTTTGTAGTACTGGGAATTGAGCCCAGGCCCTTCACAGCGAGCTACATGCTCAGCCCTTTTTTATTTTTAATTTTGAGACAGGGTCTTCCTAAGTTCCCCAGGTTGGAACTTGCAGTCTTCCTGCCTCAGCCTCCTAGGGTGTTGGGATTATAGGTGTGCTCCACTATGCCTGGCAGTAGTTCTCTTAAATAGTTATTGAGAACATTAAAGTAGAAAATCTTTTCACACAGCACCTGGAATATAGTGAATACTTGATGATAGTAATGTCAAATTCTTGTTCTGTGATTTAATGTTTTGGAAAGGCTTTATCAAGAGTTTCTTGGTAATATCTGGCATACCATAATTTTCAATAATTAATTCATTAATCTTGATTTTTTTTCTTAGAGAAAACTAGATGGAACAACCATTTCCAGAGCTCATACAAAATTATTTAAAATCATATTTTAGTAATAGATATATCTGATATCCTTTTGTACTCATTCTTTTAAATTGGAATTTTCTTCAAGATAGTATTGTTTTCTTTTTCATAGTGACAAAGTTTCATAGTTTGCACATTATAGGTGCTCAAATATTTAGAATTTGAAGTGTGATTATATTTTTATGTATTCAAATAAAGTATTCAATTTTATACTTTGGAAGTTATAGAAAAAATATGTATTATTAATTTTATGATAATCATATAAAAAGTAAACTAACAGTTCTTCCTGGAATTTAGTCTCAGGAATAGAGGATGGTGGATTAAGCTGGCTAAGGAAATCTTACCAAAGAATGAAAGAACAAGCTGAAAAACAAAACAGAAAATTTGAGGACATTGTAGCTGAAAGATATGGGGTAGGTACCTATATAAGGACATATTATTATTTTCTTAGTTATATGAAAAATTAAGTGTCTTTAACTTTGTTTTGTGCCATGAAACACTTTTGAATTGAACTGATAGTCAATCTTTTGTATTTATACTGATAAAGTCATTTTCTGTTTTTTATGTAGCATGTTTGTATTGACATTGTGCATGGAAAACTTAAATGTGTGTATTAATATAAAAATAACATTTTCTTATTTTAAGGAAATTTTAATAATGTAGGAGGCCCTCCTTAGTGCACTTTTGGAGATGGCCATTCTTAAAATTTTCTTGTGTTCCAGAGGTTGGTATATTGTAGAGTTTTTGTGTTTTTTTTTTTGGTACCAGGGATTGAACTCGGGTCCTTGCGCTTGCGCAGCAGCCGACAAAACCACTGAGCTAAATCCCTGACCCTATTGTAGAGTTTTGGCATTTTCCAAAATTGTTTTTTAATTTATCATCATTATTTTTTAAAAGTGTGCATATGCTCTTGAAAACAATGTAGCCATGCAACATGTTATATATGACATTTTAGAACCAGCTTACTTTCTTTTCTTTTTAGGTAATGTGTCATCTATCTACCCTGATCTGTGTATACACTCATATTTAAGTATTCTTTTCTCTGATACAGTTTTATTTTAAGAATATTTTTAGTTTTGAGTTTGGAGATTCAGGAATTAGGGATTTTTTAATGTACAACACTCACTCTCCCAAGACTTATTAGAGTACATCCTTCTGATCTGGAAAATCAGCTGGGGGAAATTTTCTTGTGTACATTTAATTTTTAGGAATGTTCTTCTCCCATCATCTTTGCTCTTTCTGAGTGCGCTAGTACATGCAGATTATAGTCTAGAACCAATTGTTCTTGTGTCTTTTTTCTTATAACTTATATCTGTTTATCATTTCCTAAGCTATAGAGAATCTCCAGGCTAATTTGGTTTTTAATGCTTTTTATTCTATTTTTTATATCTTGGCATTTTTTGTGGCACACAGTTTTCATTTATTAGTCTTTCTTGTTTGAAACTATTTTTTTCATGAGAGTGTTTTAACAACAGGGTAGCCTTTTGAATCTTACTACCCAGTCAGAATTATTTATTATTTTTTAAAAAATTATATCTCCACTGTATTCTGTATTATGCTCTGTGTTGTACAGAGCATTTGTTTTAAGAAGCTCCTCTTTTGAGATCGTTTTGGTTATTTGATAATTTTTCATTGTTTGTTCATCCTTTTTAGAGTATTTTAGTGGAGGATAACTGTATGGGTTAACCGCCCCTTCCCCAACTTGGTGGGTTTTTCTCTCCTTGTGCCACTTGTACAGTGGGTCATGGCATAGTGGCATGTGAAAGACACATCACTGAATATTTCATAATTTTAGGTATGTTATTTTTTTCCTTTGTAGTCAATGGAAATATTTCAGTTGAAATTAGAAGAAGCTGAAAAAACTGCATCCAAAAATCAAGATTATAGACAAGAACGATGGAGGAAACCAACATATTCAGATAAAGTTCAAAATAGTCAAGAAAAAAAATTAGACTTAGTAAAATATAATAAAAGTTCAAGAGTTAAGTATGATACAACAGAGATTGCAAATAGTAGCAATAATGATAAATTTAGTAGTAATGAAAAAGATAAGAGAGATGGGTCTTTAGAATCACATAGAAGAGAATTCAGTCCAAGGCAAAATCAAGAGTTCACTACTCCAGGAAATTTGAGACCTAAATTCTTAAGACCATCTGATGATGATGAGCTGTCATCTCATAGCAAGGCTAGAAATTTTGAGCCATCTAGTTCATCTACATTAGTAGCTCAGGGTTCTTTGCAGTGTGGTTTCCAAAAGCCCATGGAAAACAATGAAGAAAGATTAACATCTTGGAGTCAATCTGATGGGAGAGGAGACAAGAAACATTCAAGTAAAAAGCCACTGGACACCAGTAGCGGTGTTGACTCTCGACACATTCCAGGAGACGTGGGAGAAAAATTACCAGCTGAGAATGTGAGAGATGACCCTCCAAAGTCTACATTTACTGGGTATTTTATTATTTGGTTTTTAAACCAATAAATTACTATTAAGATCATGAAGATTCAAAGAAATGACCTTCATTAGAATATCAGTTATTACATATGAGCATGTTCTATTTCTTTTTTTTTTTTTTTTTGGTACATTTTATTGGTACATTTTAGGTATACAATTCGTTTACATTTATCATTGGGTGTTTGTACCTGTACATGATATATCTTGGTTTTTATTTTTTTCCCCATTACCTGTGCACCCTTCACCCCCTCCACCCTTCCCTATTTACATAGATTTCATTTCCATTTTTTTTTCTTATAGTTTTTCCTTTCCCCTTCCCCTCCTTTCACTCCTTCGTCTTTGGACCTTTTATCCTATTTCAAATTATCAGTTATTCATTTTAATCATTTTAACTCTTGTTTACACTATCAGTTTCTCACACTAGTGAAACTATTCGGTATTTACACGTGTGTCCTATTTATTTCACTTAAGAGTATGGCCTCCATATGCATCCATTTAGCTATAAATGACTAGTTTTTCATTCTTTATGGCTGAGTAGTACTCCATTTTATAAAAAAAACCACGTTTTCTTTATCCATTTTCCAGTTGATGGGCACTTAGGCTGCTTCCAAGCCTTAGCTATTACAAACTGTGCTGCTGTGAACATGGGTGCACATATATCACTGTGGTATGATTCTTTTACTCCTTTTGGGAAGATGCCCAGCAGGGGAATAGCTGGGTCAAATGGGACCTCTAGTCTTAGTTCTTTGAGGTATCTCCATACTGACTTCCACAGTGGTTGCACCAGTCTGCACTCCCACCAACAATGGAGAAGGGTTCCTTTCTCCCCACAACCTTGCCAGCATTTATTATTTCTTAAAATTGATAGACTAGAAGAAATAAAATATGTACTTTCTGGGCCGGGGATTTAGCTCAGTGGTTCCGGAGTCTGGTGCGCAAGCACAAGGTTCTGAGTTTGATCCCCGCTACCAATAAAAAAGGTGGTTTTTGTTTTTTGTACCAGGGATAGAACTCAGGTGCCAGGCAGGTGCTATGCCACTGAACTACATCCCTGGCCCAGGATACAAAGTTTTACTAATATAATGCAATAGTTTCATTTTATGGATTGCATTTTACTTTACAGTTTTATTTAACAAAGAGCTAAAGGAATTCAGTAGCTGTATTTGCTCAAATTTTATTGCTGTTTACAATTTAAGCTGAATGAAGCTGGGTGTGGTGGTACAAGCCTATAATCTCAGCACTCTGGCTGGGAGGTAGGAGCTAGGCTGGGGTTAGGAACATTACTGCAAGTTCTGGGCTAACTGGGCTAAATAATGAGTTCAAGCCCAGCCTGAACTGCACAGTGAGACCCTTAAGGGAACTACCCTATTGTTAAATCATAAATACTGTGTGTCTACTGGAGGTGTAGAAAACTAAAGAAAAGTTTGCTACCATAGCCCAGATACGTAGTGACAAATGTACGCTAGAGATCTTGTGGAGGCAAATGTGAATTGTGGGGTAGTTTGTAGAGAAGAAGAATCCACTCTGAGCAGTTGACAGATTTCAAACATAGCATCAGTTTTATAAGTGAAATATTGGTATGATAGTGCTTGTGTCCAAAATGATTAGGAAAATAGATACCAATTATTGGCTTTGTTATTGCTGTATGTGTTGATTTAGGCCTGAATCAGAAGATGAAGAAACCTGGATTGAGTGGTATCAATCCTGGGAAAACTTGATTTAGCCATAGAACTAGCCTTGTTAGAGATAGAAATAAAAAAATAAGTATCCAAAGAATAATGACAACTTACACTTTGATGATCATTAAAGTATGGCAAAAATACTACCAAATGAATGAGACACTATGATAATAGGTTTTAGGAAACAATAATCAGTAGTAACAATAGATACAAACATTGTGGTTTGGGATTGTGTTTCTGGAAAATTTCTTTTTTCTTTTCTTTTTTTTTTGCACTTTATTAAATTCTTTGTACATTGTAGGTATACAACACAATTACATTTCTCATTGGGAATTGTACCTTTATATAATGCATCTTGGTTCTTATTTTTTCCCCATTCCTAGCCCTCCCTTCATGCCCTCCACCCTTCCCTATTTGCAAAGACTTTATTTCCATTTTTTCCATTTCTCAGCACTTTTCCTTTCCCTTCTTTCCTTTCCCCTGTGCCTCCCACTACCCCTACCCCTTTGGACCTTTTCTTCCTATTTTACATTATCGATTATTCATTCTAATCATTGGTACATTTTAGGTATACAATATAATGACATTCATCATTGGAGATTTGCACCTTTACATAGTCTCTCTTGGTTCTTGTTTTTCACCCTTGCCCAGTCATCCCTTCAACCCCTCCAGCCCTCCCTATTTACAAAAATTTTGTTCCTATTTTTCCGTTTTCTCATATTAATCCCATTCCCTTCTATCCTTTCCCTTAGCCCTCCCACTTCCTTTGCCCCTTTTCTTCCTATTTCACATGACCTATTATACATTTAGTCCTTATTTACACTTTCAGTTTCTCACACCAGAGAAACTATTCGGTATTTACACATCTGTGTCCTATTTATTTCACTTAAGAGTATTGCCTCAATGTGCATCCACTTAGCTATAAATGTCTCTAATTTCTCATTTTTTATGGCTGAGTAGTACTCCATTTTATAAAAAAATCACATTTTCTTTATCCAGTCTCCAGTTGATGGGCATTTGGGCTGTTTCCAAGTTTTAGCTATCACAAACTGTGCTGCTATGAACGTGGGTGCACATGTATCACTGTGGTGTGATTCTTTTAATTCTTTGGGGAAGATCCCCAGCAGTGGAATAGCGGGGTCAAATGGGATTTCCAGTCCTAGTTCTTTGCGGTATCTCCATACTGATTTCCACAGTGCTTGCACCAGTCTACACTCCCACCAGCAGTGGAGCAGGGTTCCTCTTTCCCCAAAGCCCCGCCAGCATTTGTTATTGGTTGATTTCATGATGGCAGCCATTCTTTCTGGAGTGAAGTGGAATCTCAGTGTTGTTTTCATTTGCATCTCTCGAATGACCAGTGATATTGAACATTTTTTCATGTATTTATTTGCTATTTGTATTTCTTTGTGTGAGAAATGTCTGTTCATTTCAGATGCCCATTTTTGGACTGGGTCTTTAAATTTGGGAGGTCTGATCTTTTTAAGTTCTTTATAGATTCGAGATAGTAGACCTTTGTCTGAGGAAGAGCAGGTGAAGATTTTTTCCCACATTGTGGATTGTCTCTTCACACTGCTGGTTTCTCTTGCTGTGCAGAAGCCTTTTAATAAGAAGAGATCCCATTTGTTGATTGTTTGTGCTAGTTCACAGGCAACTGAGGTTTTGTTCATAAAATCTTTTCCTACACTGATGTCTTCAAGGGTTCTACCTAACCTCTGTTCCAACTGGTTCAGAGTTTCTATTTTAATATTTAGATCTTTAATCCATTTTGATTTTAGTTTAGTGCATGGGGAGAGATATAGGTCTAGTTTGAATCTTTGGCAAGTTGAAGCCCAATTTTTCCAGCACCATTTCTTAAAGAGGCTATCTTTCCTCCAGTGAGGGTGTTTGGCTCCTTTATCGAAGATGAGATGGCTGAGTGTGTCTGGAGTTGTTTCTGCATCTTCTAATCTGTTCCACTGGTCCTCAAGTCTGTTTCTTTGCCAGTACCATGCTGTTTTTATCATAGTAGCTTTGTAGTATAGTTGCAGGTTGGGGATTGTGATACCCGCTGCCATGTCTCTGTTACCTAGAATTGCTTTTGCTATTCTGGGTCTCTTCTTGCTCCAAATGAATTTTTGGATTGTTTTCTTGAGGTCTGTGAGGCATACTGCTGGGATCTCAATTGGAATCGCATGAAATTTATATAGCAGTTTAGGAAGTATGGCCATTTTCACTATATTGATCCTTCCTAGCCAGGAGCAGGGGATGTGTGTCCATTTTCTGATATCATCTTCAATCCCTCTTTTCAGAGTGCCATAGTTTTCAGAGAAGAGGTCTTTGATTTCTTTTGTTAGGTTGATTCCTAGGTAGTTCAGTTTTTTGGATGCTATTGTGAAAGGAATTATTTGCCCTATTTCTCTCTCAGTGAGTCTGTCATTCGTGTAGAGGAAAGCTATTGATTTTTGTGTGCTGACCTTGTAACCAGCTACTTGACTGAATTTGGTTATTAAGTCTAGAAGACTTTTGGTGGAGTTCTTGGGGTCTTCTATATAGAGTATCATGTCATCTGCAAATAATGACAATTTGACTTCTTCATTTCCTGTCTTTATTCCTTTTATTTCTTTCTCTTGTCTAATTGCCATGGCTAATGTTTCCAGAACTATATTGAACAAGAGTGGTGATAGTGGACATCCTTGTCTTGTTCCTGATTTTAGTGTGAAGGATTTCAGTTTTTGTCCATTTAGTATGATCTTGGCTGTTGGTTTTTCATAGATGGCTTCTATCAGTTTGAGGTAGAGACCATCTATTCCAATTTTTTTTAGGGTTTTTATCATAAATGCATGTTGAATTTTGTCAAATGCTTTTTCTGCATCTATGGAGATAATCATATGGTTTTTGTCCTTGGCTCTATTGATATAGTGTATTACATTGATTGATTTGCATATATTGAACCATCCCGACATCCCTGGGATGAATCCCACTTGATCAGGGTGTATGATCTTGTTGATGATCTTCTGCATTCTGTTGCCAGTATCTTATTAAGGATTTTTGCATCTATGTTCATTAGTGAGATTGGCTTATAGTTGTATTTTTCAGTTGGGTCTTTCTCTGCTTTGGGGATCAAGGTGATGCTTGCTTCCAGGAATGAATTTGGGAGTATTGCTTCCCTTTCAATTTCATTGAAGAGTTTAAATAGTAGCGGCAGCAGTTCCTCTCTAAATGTCTTGTAGAATTCAGCAGTGAAGCCATCAGGGCCTGGGCTTTTCTTAGTTGATAAGTTCTTAATTACATTTTCAATTTCATTGGTTGATATTGGGTTGTTCAGAATTTTTATGTCTTCTTCATTCAACTTTGGTAATTCGTATGTATCTAGGAATCTGTCCATTTCTTCTGTGTTGTCCATCTTATTGGCGTATAGGTTCTGGAAGTAGGTATTAATGATTCTCTGGATTTCTGCTGGGTCTGTTGTAATTTCACCCTTTTCATTCCTAATTGCATGGATTTGGGCCTTTTCTTTCCTTTTTCTGACAAGGTTGACTAAAGGTTTATCAATTTTGTTGATTCTTTCAAAGAACCAAGTCTTGGCTTCATTGATTTTTTTTTATTGTTCTCCTAGTCTCCATTGCATTGATTTCTCCTCTGATCTTTATAATTTCTTCCCTTGTATGAGCTTTGGGGTTGTCCTGCTCTTCTTTTTCTAGAAGCTTGAGGTTCAGCATCAGGTTGTTTAATTGGGCTCATTCTGTTTTCCTAATATGCGTATTCACTGCTATGAATTTCCCTCGTAAGAGTGCTTTCATTGTGTCCCATAGATTCCGATATGTTGTATTGTCATTGTCATTTAACTGAAGGAACTGTCTGATTTCTTCTTTAATTTCCTCTGTGACCCATTGGTTATTCAGAAATGTGTTGTTCAATTTCCACGTGTTTATGAAATTTTTTGAGTTTCTTTTGCTATGGATCTCCTATTTCATCGCACTATGGTCTGATAATATACAGGGGATAATTTCAATTCCTTTGCACTTACTTCAACATGTTCTATGTGTGAGTATGTGGTCTATTTTGGAGAATGACCCATGTGCAGCTGAGAAGAATGTGTATTCTGATTTTGTGGGGTGGAAGACTCTGGAAACATCTGTTCAGTTCATTTGTTCAAGAGTTTGATTGAGTTCTAGTATTTCATTACTTATTTTTAGTCTAGTTGATCTATCTATTTGTGACAGTAGGGTGTTGAGGTCCCCCACTACAATTATATTAGTACATGTAAGACTTTTCATGTCCACTAGTATTTGTTTTATATAGTTGGGTGCACTAGTGTTTGGTGCATAGATATTTATGATTGTCATCTCTTCCTCTTGGATTCTTCCCTTTACAAGGATGTAGTGTCCTTCATCTCTTTTCATCAGTGTTGGTTTGAAATCTACTTGATCTGCCAAGAGGATAGCTACTCCTGCTTTTTTTTGGGTTCCTGTTGCATGCAGTATTGTTTTCCACCCTTTAACTTTCAGTCTATGAGTTTCCTTTTGAATGAAGTGTGTTTCTTGTATGCAGCATATTGTTGGATTTTGCTTCTTGACCCATTCTGCCAGTGTATTTCTTTTGATTGGTGCATTGAGTCCATTAACGTTGATGGTTATAACTGAAACGTATTGACTTGTCATTGCCATGACTTTTTCTTTTTGTTGGGTTCTCCCCCTTCCCATTTAATTTCTTGTCATGCCAGATGGGTTCATTCTGCTTTGCTTCCTGGGGTTGTGATCCTCAATGTCTGTTCCTAGGCTATTGTGTAAAATTCTTTGGAGTGCTGGTTTGGTATTCACAAAGTTCCTAAGGTGCTCTGTATCATGAAAGTATCTTATTTCTCCATCCATTTTGAAAGATAGTTTTCCAGGGTACATCAATCTGGGTTGGAGGCTGTGTTCTTTTAGGGCTTGGAATATGTCACTCCAAGCTTTTCTTGCCTTGATGGTTTGTGTTGAGAAGTCTGCTGTGATCCTGATGGGCTTTCCTTTGTATGTGATTTGTTTCTTTTCTCTGAGTGCTTGGAGAACTTTGTTCTTCTGTTGTGTTTCTGGAATCTTAGCAATTATATGCCTATGTGTAGATTTTTTTTGATCAAGGCTATTTGGAGTCCTATATGCCTCAGTTATCTGTATGTCAAGCTCTTTTCCCCTGCTTGGGAAGTTTTCTGCCATTATTCCTGTGAAGAGATTTTTTTATGTCATCTGCACTCTCTCCTGTTTCTTCATTGAGCCCAATCAGTCTTATGTTATTCTTTTTTGCATCATCTAGCAGCTGCTGGATTGATTTCTCATGTTCCCTTATAATTTTGAAGCAATTTTTCTTTTCCTGGTCACTAATTGCAATCTTATCTTCTGTATCTGAAATTCTGCCCTCACATTGGCTCATTCTGCTGTGTAGACTTTCAGTGGAGTTTTTCATGTCCTGGAAATCTATTTGCATCTGTTTTATGAATTCCGTTTGTTTCTTATGTTGGGATTCCATCATGTTCCTGATCTCCTCTCTAGATTTATTAATCAAGTGTTACACTAGGGACACAATTTCTCCTGTTATCTGAGAAATTATTTCTGATTTCATTTTTTCCAGATCCCCTTTTGTTGCCAGTTCAGTGGGTCCAGGTGGTTGAATATCAGAGTGTTCCATCTCATTTCCCTTTGGGGTTGCTGTAGGTGATCTGGAAGTCTGGCTTTGAGATTTATGTGTTTTCTCATTTCGACTGGGCCAGGGGGCTGTTAGCGCCTGCACGGATTACCTCCTCTGAGGTGGGTGCGGTGGGATGGGGGCCGGGAACAGCGGTAGGGATGGTGACCCAAAAGCCCTTTCCTGTGGGCTGGGAGCAGCCGGAGGGATGGTGGCCGGGAAACCCCTTCCTCTGGACCAGGAGCAGTGGGATGGCGGCTCAGAAGCCCCTATGTCTGGGCTGGGAGTGGTGGGAAGGATGGTGGCCCAGAAGCCCCTTCCTCTGGGCCAGGAGCAGCGGGACAGAAGGTGGCCCAAAAGCCCTTTCCTCTGGGCTGGGAGCAGCGGGAGGGATCGTGACCGGGAAGCCCCTTCCTCTGGACCAGGAGCAGGGGGACGACGGCTCAGAAGGCCCTACCTGTGGACCAGCAACAGTGGGACTCAGTACCTTGGTCTGGTGGTCTGGTGTCCTCTGCGCCTTGGTAATGTGGAATCAGGTGGCTGCTTGTCTGCAGTGGGGTGATTCGGTGTCTTCCTAGTGACTCAGGACCTCGGTAGGGCGTGCACAGACCTGCCTGTCTGCAGCGGGCTGATTCGGAGTCTTCCGTGTGACTCAGGACCTCTGTAGGGCGTTCACAGACCTGCCTATCTGCAGCGGGCTAATTCCGCGTGTATTCCTTGGGACTGGAGACCTCGGCAGGGTGTGGGCAGACCTGCCTGTCTGCAGCGAGGTGATTCGGGGTTTTCTGCGTGACTCAGGACCTCGGTAGGGCGTGCACAGACCTGCCTGTCTGCAGCGGGCTGATTCGTCGTCTTCCGCGTGACCACATGATCTTGAAGTTAGTATGGGTCAGTGTGGGATCCAATTTACTCATACGGATAGGAGGATTAGCCATGGGTAGAAATATTTGTAAGAAGAGGAAAATGTGGCTGAAGATTGTGAGTGGGAGGAGAGAAAATTCAGAAATTCTTTCTTGGCAACTTAGGTCAATGTTTTTCCACGAATAATCTCTAGATTTGGTTATTCTCTTGGTCTGAATAAGGACCACAAAGAATTTGGTAGCTTTGAAGTGGCAGGATGAGGCAAGTGTGTTGTAACAATTTGGCTCACATACATACACCTCTCAAAATTGAGCTAGCCTCTTGTTGTTAGGCTTTGTTACTGATTTTAGTTTATTTTTATGCCCACATTTTGAGGAACCTTCCGAACAAAATTACTCCAAATATTGTTGGTCCATGTGCATCTCATATTTCTCTTAAGTAATCATTGGATCCTGAAAGATTGAGAACAGACTCACTAATTTTCAAATTTGAAAAAATGTGTCTGGACCAGTATAACAAGGAATGGAGTAACAAGGGGTGATTATTTTTGCATTGAAAATAGCACTTCATACCTGTTAGAATGACTCATGCATTTGATCTTCCATTCATCTTATATTTTCTGAATGCTTTTATTTACTAGATCTGGTGGTATAAAAATAATTATAACAAAGTTTCTTTTAAGGAACTCTTATCATGGGAGAGGCAGTCATATAGATAATCTAAACAGATATGGTACATAAAGTACCATAAGTTATAAGTAGAAGTATAGGTATTTACAGTTAACAGTAGTTATACTTTGGAAGGGGCAGTGAGCTCTTCTGGGATAATACTATGGTACTTGGATTCTGGAAAGTTATAGACAAAGTTGTGAGGTCTTTATGAAGGATGAACTTATTAGTAAGTAGGAAATGACAACCAACTTGGAGGGGGAAACTGGAGATATGAGAATAGCGTGATGTAACTGAGTGTATGCAAGTGGTGGTTTAGAATGTGTGATGTGTTGCCTTCCTAAGAGCAGGATATATCTCCTGGTCTGTATCTCTAAATTCTATTAGCGTGCTTAGCAAATAATAGCTTCTCAATAATTGTAAAATGTGGTTGAGGAAGAGGAAGACAGGTGGAATGTTAGAAGTACTGCCTTGTAAATGGCTCCAGAAGTCATGCTTGTGAGTTAATTTTTTTTATGAATGGTAAGAAATAATCTCAAGGAGTATAAACAGATAAGATTTGTATTTTGAAAAGATTCCAGAGATAGTGTGAAGGTTAGACTGAAAAATGGAACAGATTTGAGGTAAATTCTCTGATGAGGAGGCTGTAGTTTACAAGAAGTTCTGAATCAAAGGAGTGAATGTACAGAAGGAGAGGGGGAGCTTGAGTTGCCATCCATGAGCCAGTGATGAAGCTTTTTAAAAGTTCTGGAAAGATTTGGTTCTTCCTTGTACTTGCACAGCTGTAGGCATTCTTATTTTTAACCTGTTTTTGTTGTTGTTGAAAGAGAATACATCATTGGATTTTAGGTATGGTGAATATACAACTGTTTGGAAGATTCTCCTGTGACTCAGTAATTGGCTGTCAGTGACAAAGAGAACAAATAATTGTCGAGGGTAGATACTGTGTTTCAATATCATTATGTTACGCAGTTACTATAATTATATTTCTATACTTCATCCCAATAATATGAAAGTAGGTATTAATCATTTTCTTTATTTTATAGCCTTGGAAAGGTTAAGATAACTTATCCAGTGAAGCTGGTAAATTGCAGAGTCTGAATTTGAACCCATGTCAGTCTGACTCTAAAACTCCTTTTCTTATAATACTAAGAGGGGTTTACCATTTCTTGCAAAGAAAAAGGAAACAACTGGCATTATAAAGACACAACTTTTAGTATTTGATGAAAAGTTTGCAGAATTTGATTAATTGTCTGTGGATATTTATACTTTCATTTTTACCCATATCTCATAATCTTAATTCCATGTAGATATTTGATATAGTAGTTTGTGTTAATATCAATATCCCTAAAGTCCCTTCCTCAAAAGAAGTGATGACTTGAAGAAAGGCTTTTAGTCCTTCGTTCTTCTGATTTTATTAAACTTATGTTTGCTTGCAAGATGGTTTACCCTTCGATAACAGTTTAGGAGGAAATCTTGTGTAGAATGGTTCTATAGCAGAAGTTTGGAGAAATATCAGGGAAACCACCTTAGACATTTTTACCTTCCTCTTAGCTGGTTAATGTTGAGATAAAAAATAGATGACATAGACATAAATTTCATTGGAAAGGAAAATCTGATCAGGTGTTTGAGTACTTGGAAAGTAAAGAAAGGCAGAAAAGGCAGAAGGAAAGGCAGCAAAGAAGTTTCTCACTTAGGAAACAGTAGTTTGAAAGGTAGAACCTAGCTCAGGTAGACTTCATGGGGACAAAATTGAACTGATTTTCTTTGGAAAGGTTGTGAACTGTGATTATTTTATTTTGCATTATACAAACATACAAAAAGTTCACTAGTATCTATAATTTTTACCTAATGGATAAGTACGGTAAATTTTTCAAAGCAGAGTATAAGAAAGAAGGCAAATTGAGAAAAAGTTTGTTGAGTAGGAAGTAAAAAATTACAGAAATATGATCGAACTGACAATTCAAATAAATAACATTTACAATACAATGAAAATGACATGTACCTCAGAATTTAATTTGAAAAAAATTACTGAAAAAATTTTCATGCAGAAAGTACAACTTATGATATAAGCAATAACTCAATCCATAGAGGCATATAAAAAGTTATAATGTTCTTCTGATCATACTTATGCAGTGTCCCTGTTTGTTTTAATTGGTTTTAAAATACAGATTGAAAGAACATGAGGGGAAGGAAAATATATTACTTTCTAATGTTGCCTTACCATAGGTTTCTTAGTCTAAACACTAGAGTATTGCCTTTCCTATTACCAATATGAGAAGTGGCTGCTATAGCAAAGATAGTGGCATTTTTAAAAACACAAATGCTATGTGTTAAAATATTTATATATTTTTTACGGCAAAGAATTCACAACTTAAAAGAGTTTCTATACATGGTTAATAGGTCAATTTTTGGTTTGAGTTTTAAGTTATATATTTTGCTATTCTTTGTTTGGAGGGTATTTTGAGAACATAGGTTAATTTCAGTAAAGTAAGATAAAGCCTAGGAATTCAGGAAAACTGGTAGTAATGTAGATATATCCTTTATATTGGAGCTGATGATAGTGTTTAAAATATGTTCTGCCTTTAACTTTATTGCTTTCCTTTGAGGATTTTTAAAAACAACTTTATTGAGATATAAATTATATGATGAACTGCATATATATAAATATATATATATATATATAGAGAGAGAGAGAGAGAGAGAGAGAGAGAGAGAGAGTATACAGTTTGGTTAAGTTTTGAGACTGCATATTCTTATGAAACTATTATTCCAAAGAATCTCCCGGTACTCTCCATCTTTCCTCTTCCCACACCACCATCCGCCACTTGCAGAAATCACCTAGCTGCTCTCTTTTAATTATGTACAAGTTTGCGTTTTTAAAGTCTTATACAAATTGGATCATATAGTATGCACTCTTTTTTTTCAGGGAGAGTTCTGACTTTTTTCACTCGATGTAATTATTTTGAGCTTCAGCCATATTGGTACATATATTAATAGGTTGTTCCTTTTTATTGATTGATAGATATAAGACAGTTTGTTTCTCCATTCTACTGTTGGCATGTTTAGATTGTTTCCAGTTTTTGACTATGACAATGCTCCTCTGAACATTCATGTACATATGCTTTTCCCTTGGATAACTACTTAGGAGAGCAAGATTACTTGGTACCTGTATAATTAAATAATAAGAAAATACTGAACTGTTTTCCAAAGTGGTTGTATCATTTCACATTTCTACCAGCAGAGTGTGAGAGCTCCAGTTCCCCATATCCTTAGAAGAATATGATCATCTGTTTAATTTTGACTGGATTTGTAGTGATATATCATTGTGGCTTTGATTTGCCTTTCCCTTAATGACTACTGATTTTGAGTATCTCTTCAAGTGCTTATTTGCCATCTGCATATCTTTTTGTAAAGTGCTTAGAATGTGTAGCGATGTTACCTGTCTATTGACAATTTGTGTCTCTATTTTCCTGATCAGCCAGGCTAAAGGTGTATAGTTTTTATTGAATTTCTTGAAAAGCTGCTTTTGTTTTCACTGAAGTTTTTTATTGTTATTATTTTATATAGGGTCTTGCTATGTTGTCCAGGCTGGTCTTGAATTCATGGAGTCAAATGATCCTCTTGCTTCAGCCTTCTGAGATGCTGAAACTACAGATGTTTCCTACCATGCCTGGCAATTTTCTAGTTCATGTATTTCCACTTTGATTTTTTATTAATTCTTGTATTCTGCTTATACTGGTTTAATTTGTTCTTCTTTTTCTCCTTTCTTGGGTATAAGCTGAGATTTTTCTTTTTTTTTATATGTGCTCATCTGAAGTAAAGCTTTTGTGGCATTCCACACATTCTAACATACTGCATTTATATTTGCGTTCAGTTCAAAATACTTTGTAATTTCATTTTGATTCTCTTTTGACCTGTTCGTTACTTTATAGGAATGTTATTCAATTTTCAAATAGTTGAGGATTTTCTGAAGACACTTTTTAATGATTTAATGAAGTTTTACATATTATTGCCAATTTTCTGTTTATTCTCTCAGGTATAGAGAAAGATGTGAAAATATATGATTTTAATTGTGGATTTGTCTATTTCTCATTGCACATCTGTCAGGTTTTGCTTCGTTTTGAAGCTCTATTATTAGTTACATAGACATTTAGGGTTTCATATATACTTTTGGTGAATTACTCTTTTTTCTTATGAAATGACCCTGTTTTTCCTTATTAATATTTTTTGGCTATGTACTGTAATTTATCTAATATAATAGTAGACATTTCAATTGTATTTTGTCAGTCAACATGCTGTATCTTTTTTCTGTTCTTTTATGTGTAACATGTTTATGTCTTTATAGTTACAGAATTTTTTTTATAGTTGACTTTTCCTTTTTTTATCCATCTGAAAATTCCTGCCCTTTAATTTAGGTATTTGGACCATTTATATGTAATGTTATTACTGATACACAGGTGGAGTCTTTCTTATCCAAAATGTTTTGGACCAGAAGTGTTTTGAGTTTTGAATATTTTCAGGTTTTGGAGTAATTGCATATACATAAGATACCTTGGGGATGGGACCTAAGTGTTATGATATATATTTTATGTTCATAACCCGAAAGTAATTTTATATGTTTTTAGTATGCTTGCATTTCAAGTGCAAGCTGTCATATGAGATCAAATTTGAAATTTTCCACTTCTAGCATCATGTCAGTGCTCAGAAAGTTTCAGATTTTGGAGCATTTCAGATTTCAGATTTTTTGATTAGGAATACTCAAGTTGTAATTAAGTTCAAATCTGTAATTTTGCTATTTTGGATACTAATACTAGGTATCACATATTTTTATCATGTATGGTGCTGGCATTTTTGGAATTTCTATAAATGTTTTTGCACTGGTTCTGGGGACATAATTAATTGGAAACCATTTGATCTTTTTGACTCTTGCTTTTAACATTTGTTAGGTGGACCTAGAGCAGCATTTAGTCTAGGGCTTATTATTTCCCACTATTGAAGCAACACCCTGGATACTCTACTCAGTACTTTTTGAATTATGGGGTTTCATAGCCTGGCTGATGGAACCGGGCACTATTCCCAGGAGTGCTGAATACTGTTCCTCTAATCCTTTGGAATAGTTCTTTCCCTGACTATAGTTGCTTTCTTCCTGAATACTCAAGGGGAATCCTTTGGGATTCTCTCACTCTGATACTCTGTTCAATGAGCTGTAACTGCCTTGGAATTCTTGAAGTCCTAGCTATTTCTCTTTTATTCAGAAATCCTTCAAGCTCTGCCTGAGTTCAGAACCTCTATGTTCTGTGGCCTTAAATCCTTTTTAGGGCAGTAAGCTGGGGGAGTGTGACCTTGCCTGGAAATTTCTCTTTTCTTTTGTGAGGCTTCTGTAGTATAGGCCAGATATTCTTCGTTTTAAGTTAATGTGTCTGATTAATTCTGGGCTGACTTTGCAAAAGGACACGTGATCATTGCTTTTATTCTTTGAATGTGGCTAAACATATCTTCAGATTATAGTTTCTTAGATTATCACTTTGAGAAGAGATACCCAAGATACATAGAATTGTGGCCTGATTCTGGTGTTTTTGCTTTAGAATGAGGATGGAATAATTAAATGATAAAGAATAGTTGATTTTTATATTATTTATCTCCTTGTTCCTGGGACTTGGTCAGTTATTATTATAATTGCCATAGGTCATAATGGCTCTGTAATAGAACCTTGAAGTATTGATGGATTTATGGTAGAACATGGAGTCCAATTTTTACATATGAGAATCTTGATCTCTTTTTGGTGCTGAATGTTTTATTGAGGTCATTTAAGATGAAATTTGAGCCTTGATGTTGTTACTTGCACCTGTATTTCACATGCTCTTGATCTTTCCTGTTCCAACTTAGTCCAGAGGATGAGTCCATCCATGTCCTGAGTGTTGATGAGAAGAACAAGTTGGGAGCCAAGATTATTAAGGCAGAGATGATGGGGAATATGGTAAGGCTCTTTATATGTTGTTCTTTTGGAGAATAATGATTAAATATTTAACTTCTTATAAGTAATTTTGGAAGTACCTCAATAGTGTGGATATGGCACACTTTGAAAATAATTGCCATTTGTTAATACTTTAAATGTTTGAGTATTTCTTTAAATGTTAGAATAATGTCTTCTAAATAAATATCTCCTTTGTCAGATTTTTGAAATTTATGATCCAAGAGAATTACATGCTTTAATTTTTATTGTTTCTGTTGACTTTTTCTGTGTTAATTTATGGAACATATTTGAAGGAATTAAAGATGTTCCTGTTTGACATTTTTAGTTATTTATTAATGCTTCTTACTTTCTGAAAATAATTTACTTAACAACCTAAAAATGAGCTCTTAAGAAAATATGATTGATTCATTTATTCAACCATTTAAGATGATGTTTGTGCTTGATACTGTATTAGACATTATATTTGGATTCATACATTCAATTCTTATAATAATGTTTAAGACTGATTTACCTCAGATTGAATAGAAATAGGGATGATTGGTTAAGTGCTACTTTTATTTATTTATTCATTCATTATATTTTTATATGCCTGTTATACTGTCATGTTGAATTGCTCATGATAGTAAAAGCTAGATAGCTTTCCATGCTATGATACCATAGAGCCACTTATGGTCATATTTATGTATAGTTAACTCAAACTGAGCGATCTTTCATTAAACTTATGTTTTTGTATGCTATCAGTATAGTACTCTTTAGTAGAACAAAAGGTAGCCAATAAGATATTTCTGTTTTTATTAGTTTTTATGTCTATTAGATTAGTAGCAGGCATGTCTTGCATATGCTGCTCTATATGAATCTGGTCCTTGGTAACACTTTAGCTCAGATCAGAAATTGCTGAGAGAGATAAACCAAGAGCAACACCACCAATTGCAAGAAAGTAAGGTTAAGAGGTAAACCAGCAACAATAGCAATAGCAAGAAAATAAAGCTTGAGTTTTGGAAGCATAAAAGAATTAGTTAAAATAGTACAAGAGAGGTCACCTAGTAGGAAACTCTTAGATTAAAAAATGTGTTCATGGAGCCATTGTAGTGGAACATGCTATGCTATATCATATAAATTTATTTATTTTATTACTTTGTGGTTTATTGCTTTTTAAATTTTCCCTCAGTTTTTTTGAAACAAGGTTTCGCAATGTAGCCCACACTGGCCTTGAACTCATTATGTAGTGCCTAGGCAGCCCTCGAATTCATGATGATTCTCCTGCCTCAACTTTCCAAGTGTTGGGATTACAGGCATATGCCTCCATGCCTAGTTTGTTTATTGCTTTATATGTCATTTGTTCTATATGAATTCCTATAGATTTTCTAGAGTCAAAATGAAATATACTCAAAATTTTTTTCTAAATTACTTATCAACAATAAAGAAAATCATATGTTAAATCTTGTGATGGCTTCCTTCTCACAAATAATTGAAATTTTAAGTATTGGGTGTTTACACTATATAAGAATTATAAAAATATTCTTGAGGTTATGTTTCCTCCATCTCCTTGTCTTCCTCAAAATATATGACCTTGAAATGATTTACCTTCAGATGCCACAGATATTTGAAGTGTTTGTAACTGAGATTAATTTCATTAAAACATAATATGTACTGAGCTCTGTGTTGGTGATTGAAGTTAGTTGATGGTGATATGGTTTTTTTGTTATACTGTTTTCTTTTTATTGTGTGAATTTATAATATTCTGTAATGGAGAATTAAATAGCATGTCACACTTACTTTTCTATTTGAAGGAACTGGCTGTAAAACTTAAAGCCCAACTTGAAAAGGCTAATAAATTAAAAGAAACTGTAACACAGATATCATCAAAAACAACAGGAGCAGAAGAGGTATGTAATAAATGTTTAATGCAGGCATATAATTACCTTGTGTAATAGTATTACTTTGCAGTGGCAATATTTTAATGTGAGTAGTGTCTGTGTCTGTGTTTGTGTTCTGTTAGTGAACAAAACATAAAATCATTTGCCTGCATGGAACTTTCATTTGAGTAGGGATGAAAAACAATAAAGGGAGAAAATAACTAAATAAATGATACAGTATATTAAAAAGTTATATATTCCATGGGAGCGTAGTGGGGATCTTGAGTATTTTGGGGTCCACAGCTAATTCTCACCGGAAAAAGTGACATTGCTGCAAAGACTTAAAGTAAGTGAAGGAGTGCAACTCTGGGTATCTGAGTGAAGAGTGTTCTAGGCATAGGGAATAAAGAATTTAAAGGCTCAAAGATGGGAATTTGATGTATAGAAAGAAGAGCATGACCAGTGCTGCTGACATGGAATGAATGAGAGAGAGAAAGGAAAGCCTTAGGGTTAGAGACTACTAGGGCCCAGATCATGTTAAACTTTAGAAGTCATCAAAGAAAAAGGGCAGAAGCTGGAGTTTTGTAGGTTTTTAAGATAATGTAGATGGTGAGTTTGACCAAGATAGTAGCTAGGGAGATGGTTAGGAAAGATTACGTTTTGTACATGTATAAATATTTTCTATATATATTTTGAAGGGGGAGCTGACCTGATTTTTATGGTGGGTTAGATGAGGGTGGTGGATGATGGGTAACGAGATTAAGAGAGGTGGTAGAGAGGACTTCAGGGTCTTTAGCTTGAGTAGCTAAAAGTGTAGCATGGCCATATTGATTTGTGAAAGAAAGGAAGTGTGGTTTTGAGGTGAAGATAGAAGTCTGTTCTGGATGTATTGAATTTGAGTGTTTTTTAGATGAACCTAGGCTGGAGATAAAAATTTGGGAGTTATAAGCATATGGATGGTATTTAAATTTATGATAGTGTATAAAGTCGTCATGAGCATATATGTAGATAGAAGTTGAAGGACTGAGTTGGATGCAGTACAGTATTGAGAGGTTAGATAAATGAACACATTCACTTGTCACCCTTTAAAAAGTCATTATCACAGTTTTGTAGGTCAGGAGACTGAAGCTGGCACAGAGAGTTAAGTAACTTGTCCAGATATAAAGCTAGTAAATATTTAAACTCATGAAATACTTATGTTTCCATGTTGCCTCTTTGGTGCAAAAAGATAGTCAATGGCCAGTTTTGAGAATCAGGTTTGAGATAAAATCAGATTTATAACTGAATTTAAAGGACTTCTTAAAGATTAATTTATGTAACTTGCTGTCAGCATGAAATTGAGTTCCATAGTTTTCTTCAGGCTGAGATCATTAGTGACCTAGATAATAATATAATTAGTATGTTTATGAAATTAGCTTTTTAAACTTAAGTTGGGATAACTAAAGTTTTTAAAAAGTGAATAATTAAAAATTTCTTGTACAGATGAAATTGACAATGAGAAATTACAAGCAGTTTAAAAAGTAAGGGAGTAGCCAGGTGTGATGGCGCACACCTGTAATCCCAACATTCTGGGAGGTTGAGGCAGGAGAATCACAAGTTCAAGCCCAGTCTGGTCAATTATTGACTTGGTGAGACCTTTTCTCTGAAATAATGAAAGGGCTGGGAATGTGGCTTAGTGCAGATGTAGCTCAGGCCCTGGCCTCTATTCCCAGCATCACTTAAAAAAAAAGGTAGGGGCACAAGTAAAGGAAGATGTTTAAAAGTAGGTATACTCTTCAGTCTGTCTTCCACACTTTCTGCCCAATTAATTTTTGTAGCAGTGCTTGGCCCTTGAGTTCATAATAATTTTATACTTTGTCTTTTTTTTTTTTTTTTTTTTGGTACCGGGGATCGAACTCGGGTCCTTAGCTTGAGAGTTAGGCGGTGGAACCACTGAGCTAAATCCCCAGCCCAATTTTATACTTTGAAACTTTCTTTGGTTTCATAGGGCTAACTATATTAAATACCAGACCTTCCTGAAGGATAGCACTCCATGGTATAGCTGCATTTTCCAGCACTACCTTGAAAGCTATTTTACTCATAACCTACATGTCTCTTTTGACATTTACTATTTGTGACAGATATTACCCTAATGAGGCTTATCCATTTCTCAGTGTTTGTCTTTACTTTCTTTGTGAAGCCTTTTTATCCAGTCTTAATAGTTGCAACTTTTCCCTCTTTTGAAACTTCTTTTGAAATACTTTAAAAAATTTTTTTGAGGAGCTAAGTTTGAACCCAGTTCCTCATGCATTCTAGGCAAGTGCTTTACCATGGAACTAAACCCCCAGTTCCCCCTTTTGTTTTTCATTTCATTTCACTTTTCTTTTCTTTTTTTTCTTTTCATTTTTTTCCTTTTCCTGTTCTTTCTTCTTCCCTCCTCCTTCTCCCCCTCTTCTGCTTCTCCCACTCTCCTCCTCCTTCCCTCTCCCTTTCCTTCTTCTTTTTCTTTTTTGTGGTGCTAGAGATGAACCCAGGGTCTCCCACATGCTAGATAAGCACTCCTGTTACAGAGCTACATCCACAGCCCTGAAGACTGTTTTTTTAAAGAACAATTTTACGTTCACAGCAAAATTGAGCTTGAAGGTATTTCAGCTCAATAGTGATTTCCCATATACCCTTGCTTCTCCATGTGAATATTCTTTCCCCTTATCAACACCTCCCCCCAGAGGTACATTTGTTACATTTGACAAACTTTGACACATAATAGTGACCCAAAGTCTACAGCTTACATTAGTGTCTTCTCTTTTGTTTTGTTTTTTTTGATACCGGGGTTTGAACTCAGGACCTTGCACTTGCGAGGCAGGCAGCGGAATCACTGAGCTAAATCCCCAGCCCATTAGTGTCTTCTCTTGCTGTTATACATTCTGTAAGTTTGGACGAATGTGTATTGACATGTATGCACCACTATAATATCATATAGAGTGTTTTTACTGCCTTAAAAACTCTCTCTCTTCATTCCATCCTACCCCTTAAATTCTGACAGCCACTGATCTTTTTATCATCTCCATAGTTTTGACTTTTCCAGAGTGTCATGATTGGAGTCAGTGTTACAGTAGGTAGCCTTTTCAGATTGGCTTCTTTCACTTAGTGATGTGCATTTAAGGTTATTTCATGTCTTTTCATGGTTTGATACACTCATTTTTTTTTAGTTCTGAATAATATTCTATAGTCTGTAAGTGCCGCAGGTTTTTTTTTTGTCCCATTCATCTACTGAAGGACAACTCATTAGTACTGACTGAACTGCTGTTGTACAGTGAAAGCAGCCATAGATGCTACATAAATGAATAGATGTGGCTATTGCTAATAAAACCTTGTGGACACTAGAATTAGAATTGTAAAATATTTTGTCACAAAATATTCTTTTGATTTCACTCCAAAATGTAAACACACATGGGCTAAATAAAAACAAATAGCCGGTTGCATTTGGCCTGTGGGCCACAACTTGCTAACTCTGATGTAGATTCTTAAACAAACCCCATATTCTGTATTAATGTGATAGTTTATTGGAAACTCAATATTTTTGATCTCCTTGATATTTCTGTATTGTGTACTCAAATACAAAAACAGTATAATTTGTATTGGCAGGCTTGAGGAACAGAAAGAAAAGTGAGTAGATGAAGAAAATAGAGTAGTACGTTGGTTCATGAACTTGATTCTTTCCACAATTCTGGTTGCAAATCGAGTTGGACAAGCACTGAATCAAATTCAATGGTTATGTTCAATGTTGACCTTATAGGGAAATTGAATTTGGTTCTCATCCAGTTTGGTTTGCAACCAGAATCGTAGAAATTGAGTTCATGAACAGAGGCACCACTGTAAAGGGGAAAGTGGGTTAGCCTTGAGAGTATAATTAATCTCTATGAAGCACTGGTTTGTTAATTTCACTTATTAAGCATTTATTGAGTACCTGTTGTTGTTTGATGCTGTCGTGGCCCTCATACACATAGTGGTGTACAGCCTGGTCTTTGTCCTTGGAAGGTGAGAAAAGTGATTAAGTTTAAATATCTGTTGGGTTCAGTGGAAATTTAGAATGACGAGACCCTGAGGTGTATTTTGCTAGTAAATACATTTCTTTATTATTGTAAAAGCAACAGTGCACTTGTGAGAGAAAATTATTTAATTTCTCATAAATGTTGTAAATACTAATAGGGAAAGTACATCTCTGCATAGCAAATTGATTTTGTAACTATGTAAGGTGTTTTGTTTTTCCTCTCTTCCTTAAAATAATCTATGATTTACATTCTCCAGAGAGCTATTTTATGGCTCATGAATGAATGGTTCATGAATATTTTGAAATTTGTTAATAAAAGGGTTCATATGAAATGTTTATAATAAAACACTCTATTTTAATGCTTTCAGAATATGAAGTCATAGCACAAACTGCAATTGTGGAGAATAATTTAAAAATCTGGGGCATTTAGCATTCATTTAAAAATGGAAAGATTTTTATAGATTCTTTCTAGGTGTGTCAAAGAAAAAAGAAATTAGTAGATCACATGGATGATGGAAATGTTTGCTTATTTTCATTTCTATCTTTTGTTTTAAAGCCAAGTAGATAGAAATGCACTCTGTCTTGGGTATCCAAAGTGGAACAACTTCAGGTCTTTTGTAACAATAGACCTACAGAAAAGAAAATAGACAAAGGTGAAAAGAGCCACTTAAAAGGGAAAAAAGTGAGTTTTCTTTGGGAGTATATTAATCTGTTTGAGGCAGTAGTTTTAAAATTCCATTTATCAAGTGTTCATTGAGTACCCCCTATTTGACATTGTGTTAGTCCATATAGCTATCAGGTAGAGTGTAGCTTGGTCTTTGGCCAGGAATAAGTGGCAAAGGTAAAAAATTGTAAGTAGATTCATAGTTACTGAAAAGATTATGATCTAGCAATATAAATGTGCCTAAAATTACTTGGTAGCAGCATTGTCTGTGGCTATATGCTTCATTTCATAGTTGAGCAGCGAGGACAGTGCTTCTTGACTGTGATGTAGCATCAGGGGATATATGAGTGTGTGTGTGTGTGTGTGTGTGTGTGTTTGGAACATATGTATGTTTAAAGTTTTCTAGTTCTTCATGGACTAGTAGTTGTATAAAATACAATAGAAATGAATTACAGAAAAATGAAATAAAGACGTTTTATTTAGATTGAATCCATATAAAATTGCTCTATATGATCTCTGTAAGTGTTTATAAACTGTTTCTGTACTTACTTCATCTTGGATTAGTACACATATTTCATGGTTGGTAATTCATGGACTTGCATTGGTCTGTGGCCATACTTGGTATGGTATTGATTTCCTATATGATATATGGTCCCTGTAGGTTTTTAAGTAAAGAATGGTGTGGTTGTGCTTAACACAGTTAGGTTTTTGGCACAACTAGTGCTAATTAAGTTTCAGCCAAAGATTGGAAACCAAGAAATAGTGGAATCATCAGCACTTGAAGGGTAGCTATAAATAGAGGAGAAAGTGAAGGTAAGTATCTTTATATTGATAATTCATGTAGGGAGTAATTTCCCCACTAACCTATAAACTTCTTGAAGGCAAGGACTATCCTTTTTTGGTCACTAGCAGAAGATAGGCACTTAAAATATTTGGTGAATGAATGAGTGAATGAATGGATGCATGCATCAGAGAGGTAAAGGCATAAGAAGAGTTTCAAGCTGAAGAATATGATAAACAATCAATAATTTAGTAATTATTTGTTAGATTTAGTAATTTGAAATTCCTTAGGGAGAACAGGTTTAACTGAAAAAGTAGCCAGATTACAATGTGTTGCCCATCTTTATTAGCTGGTAAGGGAATGAATAGAGATTTTTTAAAGATAGGGTCTTTATATGTATTCCAGGCTAGTTTTGAACTCACTAGGCTGACCTTGAACCCATGATAATCCTGCCTCAGCCTCCCAAGTGCTGGGATTACAGGTGCGCACCACCACGTTCTAGTAGAGATTCTTTAAAATATAACATTTTGGGGGGCCAGGGATTTAGCTCAGTGGTTTTGTCGCCTGCCTCACAAGTGCAAGGTCCCGAGTTCGATCCCTGGTACAAAAATATATATATATATATTTTATATATATATATAATTTCAGGTTGGGGATTTGGTTCAGTGGCACTGTGCCTGCCTTGCCAAGCGCATGGTCCTGAGTTTGATCCCTGGTAACCCCCCCAAATATATAAAACATTTCATTAATTAACAGTAATAAATTCACATTCAAAAAGAAAAGTAGTGATGAGTGCCAGGGGTCGTGATAGGTGCCTGTAGTCCTAGCACTTTTGGGTGCCTGAGGTAGGAGGATTGCAAGTTTGAGCCCAGCCTGGACAACTTAGCAACTCTGAGGCCCTATCTGAAAATAAAAAATAAAAAGAGGGCTGGGAATGTAGCTCAGTGTAAATTCCTTGGGTTTAATTCTTACTACTGCAAGGAAAAACAACAAGGACAACAACAACAACAAAACAAAGCAGTGATAAATAATCGTCACTACTCATTTAGTATTATGTAAAAAAAAAAAGTATATTCCTATACGATCAATACTAGAAATCTGTTTTTTTCTTCTATTTACACAGGGAAACTAAATCTATTAAGTGGAATTGAAATTGATTTTTATCTTTAGTTTTAATTTGAAAAGAAAATTGAAATGTGAATAATTTGCTTGGTTTTATTTATAATTGATTTTTATTTATTTCCTAATAATATCTACTTATTTTTTATGAGAATCTTACCAGTAATATTTCATTTTCAACATAGAACAACGTTTGTTCAGTGTTGTGCAAGACATGTATTTGGCTAAAATTTTGTAGGAAGGAATGATTATGATTTTAAAGTATGTGGAATATAGCTTTTTTGGAGTGAGAGAAATTAAAAGTGTTTGAAGACTGTTAGGAGGTAGTGTTTAGTATCATGAGAATAGCTAAATTAGCAAGTATTTTTGTCATTTAGTTGCTTTGTTTCTTATACTCAAGTTTTAGGGCCAGAGATTTAGCTCAGTGGTGCCACACCTGCCTCGCAAGTGCAAGGTCCTGAGTTCTATCCCCAGTACCAGAAAAAAACAAAAGAATACCCCCAAAACCAAAAAACATATCATTAAGTTTTAATACAGTCTTTGAGAAACATCCATTAAACATGACATCTGTTGTATAAATGATGGCTGCTGTTGTACATTGCCAGGTAGACTATTAGTACTTTGTTATTTTTTTAATAGTGTTTGGATGAAAACTTTATTTGAAGTTTCCTTCTGTGAGTGGTATTTTTATTTTTTTAAAAAAGCTTTGGGTATTATCTCTATCCTTTTCCTGAAAAGATTATGGTCACTTTATTGTATAGTGGATAATGAAAATCCAAAAAATTTAAGATAATCCATAATATGATGTGACAGCTAGAATCTTTCTTATACTTTTTGTGTAATTAAATATAAGTATTCAACATTCTTCAAAATTACTTCAAAAGTTATCTCTAAATCTTTTTATAGAATGTAGACCAGCAGGAAGTGATCCTTGTCAGAACAGATGAGTCTGGAAGAGTGTGGCCTGTGAACACAACACAACCTCTGGAATCAAAAACAGGAAGTAGGAAGAGACACAGGGTATGTTTAACATGTTTTTGTTTATTAATTCAGGATTTCTTTTTCCTGTGGAGCTTTATTGTGCTAGATTAAAAACTATTTTCAGAAATAACAGCTTTTTAGTATGGTAAATTATGTTAGATGGTAGTTAATTCTTACTACTTTTATTCTTCATTGTGTCCCTTTGCCTTTTGTACACAATGGAATATAATTCAAACTTTTTTTCAAGAAATTATGAACATTGGGTTTTTTTATTCCCTTTTCCCTCCCTGCCCCCCTCCCTCCATATCTAGGTCACCTTCCCCCATTTTCATTATTATCGTTATTATTTAGTTCACGTTTACAGCATATGATTACCTTCATTGAGGGTAATTGGTAGATGTACATAACACATCTTAATCTCTTTTTATGTCAATACTAGGAATATATTTTTTCTTCCATTTATGCAGAGGAACTCATCTCTATTAAATAGAATTGAAATTGATTTTTTATATTTGATTCTAATTTGAGAGGAAAATTAAAATGTGAATAAGTTGTTTGGTCTTGTTTACAGTTGATTTTTATTTATTCCCTAATAATTCTTTACTTCTCCTCTTGGTCCTCTTCCTATTTGCGTAAGATCTATCTCCCTTTTTCTTTTTTATCTTTTATTTTGCTCTTTATTTGTACTTTGGATTACTCAAATGAGAGAAACCATATGGTATATAAGTCTGTGTGCCTGATTTATTTCACTTAACATTGTATTTTCAAGATGTATCGATTTTCCTACAAATATAGCTGAGTAGTATCCCATTACATACAAATAGCACATTTTATCTGCTTCCAAGATTTAGCTATTCATATAAATGAAATAAATTAACATATATTAAAATATTTGGGGAAGTATTTGAACTTCTCCCTGCTTGCTGTTTATCTGTTTATTTCTTCAATTTTGCTCTTACTTCTTTGTATGTGCATATATATATATTATGTTGTTCATATAAGAGAAGTCATGCATTATTTAAGCATGTGTGTCTGACTTTTTGTTGAAAAGAAAGTTTTGTGTTATTATCTGTTTGTTTCTTCTTTGTAAGAATCCTTTTGGTCCAAGTCTTATACTCAAAGTAACTACTTTGAAGATAATGATACACAGTGTATTATTTTGTTAGAAAATTTTGTTTTAGTTTTCATAAAATAAAAAAAGATTTAGCTGTTATGAATTGTGCTGCTGTGAACATGGGTATGGATGTATTACTGTAATATGATGTGTTTAATTATTTTGGAAAGATATCTAGAAGGGGACTAGCTGGGTTGAGTGGAACAGAATTTTTAGTTTTTTGTGAAATTTCCATACCTATTTTCCGAATGGTTGCACTAATTTACATTCCCGCCAACAATGTAACAACATTCCTTTTCCACCATAGCCATACCAGCATTTGTTATTATTTGATTTCTTGATGATTGCCATTCTTTCTGGAGTAAGATGGCATCTCAGTGTTGTTTGAGTTTACGTTTTTCTATTGGCCAGTGAAATTGAACATTCTTACATGTATTTATTGGCCATTTGTGTTTCTTCTGAGAAGTGTCTGTTCATTTGTCTATCTCTTGACTAGGTCTTCTATTTTTTTTTTTTTTTTGGTACCAGGGATCGAACTCAGGACCTTGCAGTTGAGAGGCAGGCGCCAGAACCACTGAGCAAAATCCCCGGCCCTCTAGGTCTTCTATTTTGGAGGATCTAATTTTTTTGAGCTCTTTATATATTCTAGAGATCAGTCTTCTGTTTGAGGTGTAGCTAGCACAAATATTTTTCCCTTTCTTTAGGTTGTCTCTTCAGTTTGTTGGTTGTTTCTTTTGCTGTACAGAAGGTTTTTAATTTGATATCCCACTTGTTGATTCTTGTTGTTATTTCTTGTGCAATTGGAGTTTTGTTTAGAAAGTCTTTGGCTACGTCTAAGACTTCAAAAATTTTTACGTATTTTATCTTCCAGTAGGTTAAGAGTTTCTGTTTTAATATCTTTGACTCATTTTGGTTTTAGTTTAGTATACAAAGAGAGGTATGGGTCAAGCTTCAATCTTCTGCATGGATAGAGGTAGCAGGTTTTCCCAGCACCATTTGATAAATAGGCTAACTTGCCTCCAATGTATGTTTTTGACTCATTTGGCAAAGATCAAACAACTGACTGTGTCTGCATCCTGTGTTCTATTCCATCAATCCACCTGTCTGATTTGGAGCCAGGAAGTGATTGAAGTTGTGACATATGAGATTTGAACTAGTGAAGAAAGTAGCACTGTTGGGGAAAATTGTGAGACTTTGATTCCAAATATCTCAAAGAAATTGAAGGCCAAAATTTATTTGGATAAGGAAATGTGAGAGCAGCATTGAGGAAATTTGATGTGGGAGGAAATAAATAGTACTTTTCTAGTACATACCTGGATATAGAACCAACTGAGAGGAGAACTTGGGATTGAATTAGATGGGGATCAGAATATCAGCTTTTGTTTCTGATAAAGCTGTATGTAGAATAAGGGTTTAATAGTTAGATGTGGGTATCTTACCAATTCCAGTTACTATAACAGAATACCATGGACGGGGTGGTCTAAACAATATAAATTTATTTCTTACAGTTCTGCAGACTGGGAAGTCCAGATCAGGGCAAGTATATAGTGAGGTCATGCTTTTTGGTTTGTTGGTAGTGGTTTTCTCATTTTATCCTCACGTGTCAGAGAAGAAGGGTGGTGAAGGGGAGGGAGTGGAGGAACTGGCTCTCTCATGTCTTTTTATAGGGGTGTAAATCTCATTCATGAAGGCTGTACCTTTATGACCTGATTACCTCCTCCAAAGATCCCCTCCTAATACCCTCACTTTGAGATTTCAATATGTGGGTTTTTAGGGGCTAGGGTTCAAACATTGTCCAAATTAAATCCATAGCAGTGGGTTTGCTAATACTGAAACCATTTTTGATGTACTTATCCCATCACTGGAATTTTAACTACAAGAAAGAGAAGAGCAGAGAAGAGAGAAGAAGAGATAGTGTTAATTTGATCTTCTCAACAAAATTTAGATCAGTAATGTCGTGCTTTCATCCCTAGAGAAGAGGAGAGTAAATGGACCGAGGAAGTAGGGAGTGTAATTCTACTGGAAATTCTTTGACCTAGAAGCAGGGAGCAACTGGAAGGCAATGTTGGTATAAATGGTGGGAATTTTACATTTATGAGGAGATTTATAGGTAGTGCATTAAAAATACTTCAGAGACTTATATTTTACCCAAATTAATAATGTTCATTTGTCATAGGTTTCTACCCATGAGGAAAAGGAAAGAGTCAGATACTTTCATGATGATGATCATCTAAGCCTAAATGATTTAGTCAAAAATGAAAAGATGGGAACAGCAGAAAGTCAAAACAAACTTTTTATGAGAATGGCATCTAAGGTAAGGTATTCCTGGGATACATTTAGATTTTGAGGAGCTAGTTCTTCAATCTATCAATAATCTACTTTTCAGAGAGATCTGTTTTTCTCTAATCTTGGTTAAGTTTATTAAATTAAATCTTTTGTAAGACATATGAGGAACATATTAGAAAAATACATTTGGGATTTGGATTCATTTTAAATATAAACTCTGGTTTATGTCTTTAATGTATTCTATGAAGATTTTACTTCATATTTAATCTACCACTTAAAAGAAAGTTTGAAGCAGGATTCAGTGATTGGTAATGTGGTGTTTGTTGAATTACTAGCCTGTCTTGTCTTGATAGCCCTTTAATTTTTTTGTAATTATGCCATAAGGGAAAAGGAACTGTTTGGAGTCATGTATTATGGGTTATAGAGAAAACATTTTGGAATACTCTTCAGTCTATTTATATAGATACATATATATTATTTTAGCACATCATTTCAGAAATAGAGTGAATTTTCATTTCTTTTTTGTTTTGTTTTGTTTTTTTCGTACCGGGGATTGAACTTGGGACCTTGCTCTTGGGAGGCAGGCACTGGAACCACTGAGCTGAATCCCGGGCCCTGAATTTTCATTTCAAGTAACATTCTTTATTGCAGTTTCTTCCATTACAATCCCCTCTAAACACTGTTTTTTTCTAGAAAAGAGAGATTATGTTTAAACTTAGTCCTATGACAGGAATTGGCAAACTAATCCTAGGGGAAATATTAATTTCACTGCCTGTGTTTGTAAATAAAGGTTTTTTGAAAGAAAAATAGGTAAATTAATTTACATGTTGCCTAAGGCTCCTTTTACTTTGTAATGAGTTGAATAGTTGTAACAGACTGTGTAGCCCGCAAAGCTGCAAATATTTACTGCCCGACCCTTTTCAGAAAAAAAAGAATCAAGCCATGTGTCATAATACCAATAGTTATGTTTTGGTAGTGAGAACTTGAACTAGATATCTGAGGGACAGGAGTAGGAGGGAGACTATTCACTGTTTATCTTTTCAAGCTTACAGTCTTTTAAAAAATGTGTAAATACACTACCTGGTAAAAAATTAAAATAAAGGTAACTAAGGTATCTGTGTGTGTCAGAGGTATGAGAGGGTAGGAGTAATGTAACTTGTGTTTAAATGGAAATGGTCATTGTAAGCATCACCTGAAATTACATGAGATCTTAAATTTAGTTTATTAGCATAATCTTACCTCAGTTTATTTTGGAGAGATTGCTGGAAATGTCCTGGTCTGGAAATTCACTGTAGAAAAGTGGTCATATTTTTATGAGTTTTCTTCTTAGAAATGATACCACTTTATATGGAAGATTGAATTACAGTTTTAGCTGTTTGAACATATTCCATTCAAGCTTATACCTAAAGACATCGATGTTGACAATTGTGTTAGTCAATTAATAGTTGTTATTGAACACCTGTTTATGGTAGTTACTGTTCTAGGCACTAGGTACCCAGAAGCAGTCAAGTCAGTTTGTGCCTGAAAGGGCTTATATTTATACCCCATGAGACAGAGTATGAACATAGTATGAAATATTTTATAACAAATAGTATATTACAAATAAAAAATATTTGTCTATAAAATAAAGCGAACTAGAAGTTAATGGTGAGTACTGTTTTCAGCAGAGTGTTAGGAGAAAGGCTTCTCTGGAGGGAGTGGGTGCTTCAGGAGATTCTGAAAGTGAGGGAAGAGGGAAGAGTATTTCAAATAGAAGAAACAGCAAATTCAGAGAATCTGAAGCAGATACAAACCTGAAGAACATCAGTGGACAATAAGAAGAGGGAAGAAGGGAAAGAGAAGTAGAAGATGAGATGGGAAACATTACATGTAGGGTCTTACATGTCCTGTGGTGAGGATTTTTGCTGTTGTTTTGAATGAGAAGGTTTTTAACAGGGCTATGTCATGATCTGGTTTAGTTTATATATAAAATAAAACATATATATATATATATATATATATATATATTTTTTTTTTTTTGTACCGGGATCGAACTCCAGACCTTGCACTGGTGAGGCAGGTGGTGGAACCACTGAGCTAAATCCTTGGCCCCCAGTTTATTATATTGTAAGAGGACTTTTCTGGATGCTTTTTTGGGACGATAATGTACAGAGGCGAGTGTGGAAGCAGTGAGCACTTCAGGTATTTCACAAATAATAGCCCTATATTAGATTGGTAAAACTGGTAAGAGGTGTTAGGAGTTTTGGTATATTGAAATGAGAAAAGTAAGACAAATTCTGTGTGGTATGGATGGGAGTGGGAGATCAAAAGAACTGTTGTGGATATGTAGAGTATGAAATGCCTATTAGATATGTGATGTGGAGTGGCTGCCTTTGGAGTTCTAAAGGTAGGTTTTGGTTCTCCTGTGTAGATTTGGTTGCTCTGAGCATTTAAATAGTATTTAAAGTCATGGGACTTAGGACATTGGTAATGAGGATTCTGAAGACTAAGCCTAGAGTACTGGAAGAGAATAGAAAGGATTCAGCAAATGACACTGAGAAATTGGTCAGCGAGACAGGAAGAAAGCTGAGAGTGTGCATGTTGCTTCAGAAGCCAGAGAAGCTAGGAAGGAGGTGAGGTTATGAATGACTGTCACCTGCTTCTGAGAGGTAAGTAAGATCTTTGAAGATGGGGAAATTGAAGATGGGGATTTCACAGTGTGAACATTTCTGTTGACTTGGACTTCGGTTAGTGTGGTTTTTTGGTCCAGTAAAGGGAAAAGCCTGTTAAAGAGTGAATGTGAAAAGAATTGATCTTAGAAAGGAGTTGATTACTGACTGTCAGTTATAACAAGAGGAAAGGCAATATATTAGTATACAAATGCCAGTAGGTTCATAAATTTGGTAGTGGAACAAGTTTTCTTCTTATTGCTTCTAATAGTTTAGTGGAAAGACTAAGGTTGTCAACTGAGTAGTGATGGAAAAGGTGTATTGGAGGTTTGAGAAAGTGTGAAACACTTTGGGAAAACTCCTATGTGAAGTAAAGTAGGTTTACAAGGCAGTGCTGAAGGTCTGTCTGGAGTTTATGGTTATGTATTTTTCTTTTGTCATATTTAGATAGAGATTTTGTTTTATTTATTATACAATTACTAGGACCTTTTTGTGTCTTTTACATTTCACCACCATTGCTTGTTACTTTATGGGTATAATTTTTTTTCTTTTATTTATACATTATGGGATTTTTTACTATTTGTATTGTCTAGAATTGATTGATTGATTGATTTAACAGTACTGGGGTTTGAACCTAGGGCCTTTATACTGAGCTACATCCTTAGCCTTTGTGTTTTTAAATTTTAGACAGGGTCTTGCAAATTTGTTAAGTTGTCCAGGCTGGGCTAAACTTGTTATCCTCCTGCCTTAGCCTCCCAGTGTCCTAGGATTACAGGTATATGCCACTATGCTTTTTATATTACCTTATTTGCTACTAGGTCCCTTAAGATTTTAAATTTGATTTTTAAAATTGAAGTTCACTAAGCTAGAACATCATTGATGTGAGAATATTAAGAAAAATTTACCAATTATCTTTAACCCTTAAAAATTCCATTCTTAGTCTATCTTATCTCCAACAGGTATGATTTATCAATAATATCCCAGTTTTATACGATAACATGTTTTAGATGAAACCATCTTACTATATTTATTTATAAGAAGGTTTTCTAGAATAGCTAGTAGGCACTTAGTAGATGTTTCTTTTCCACCTTTCATTCATTTCTTATATATTTTTAGATGATTTATATATTTTCTAATAATTTTCAGCAGAAATCAGTACTGATAGCATCAATTAAACTTCAAACTGGACAAATAATTGTACAACTGATACATATTCAATCCAGATTTTTTATTAAAGTGTTGTTCAATTTATATATAGTTGATAGTGTTGTATTATCATTTTTGACAAGTATGTTGTTTTTACAATCAAGTTGTTTTCTTTGTTGGATGTTAGTTTGGTTGTAGCCTCTGAAGAAATACAGAAAATGACAACCATATTCTCTTCCTGTAATTGTGTGAATTTTTTCATGTCTTTTTTGAAGTGGTAAGATTGATTTGATTATGATCACAGAAAGAAGATTGGTTTGAATCAAATTCAGCAGTTTCTCTTAACAAAGGACATAGGTTTTTTTTTAAATGCACAAAGCAGTGCTAATCATTACTTACTTGTGGTAGAGCTAATGGAGGTTCAGGTTGCTATGGAAATACTGATTTGGCATTGTGATTTTTAGTTCATCCTGCCTAATAATTAACCACAGCATAGTAGCAGTTTGTTTTGTGCCTTTAATAATTACAATTAGCCGTGGTAAAAATTTGAAGTAATACTAAAAGCTTATAAAAATATTTGGAGTATTAACCATTTCTGCAAATATTATGCTTAATCTCTTTTATTCTTAAGTGGCTAAGTTATTACATTTTTAGAAATAGTACTATCATTGGTAGGTATTTTAGAGAGGTTAAATATTTTCATGAAGAGACCATAAAAGCTTGTTAGCCTATGTTTCTTCTAGTAGTCTAGGGCAGGAGTCAGCAAACTTTTTCTCTAAAGGGTCAGATGATGAATAGTTTTGGCTTTTGTTTTCATCTTTCAGCTCTGCAGTTGTGGCACAAAAGCAGCCATATATAATATGTAAATAAATGGTTGGGACTGTATTCCAACACAACTTTATTTATAAAAACATGGCTGGCCCAGTTTGACCTGTTTATTAATCCCTGGATTTAGGATATTTAAGTGATGCATATTTTCATGGCAAATGTATTTGAATTTGGATACTTCCCTTCCTTAGTAGTTACCCTTGAAAATGGATCTAAGGGCTTGGGAGAAGTAGCCAGGCAGGAGTAGTTGATATAGACTAAATGTTAATTATTGTTTATCATGTGAGTTGTTTTCCTGCTGGAGATCCACAGGCATGTAGGGAAGACATGCTCCTGGAACTCATAGGCCAGTGAGGAAAAAGATAAATAGATAATTATGAAAAATGAGTGTGGTAATTCCAGGTGTACAGATTACTGTGAAAGACAAGTGAAAAGTCTTTTGGGAGCAATACTAGGGTGACCTAATTTAAACTAAAGAGAGACAAGGAAGGTTTCTTGTTGGATAGGAAATTTGATACTATTTCTGGTCAGTATTCAAATTACTTAATTGCTTTTTCTTATTGATACATATTTTACTTTTTATTTTCTTACTATATTGATTCATTTAATTTTTATTACTCATCTTTTTCTTGCAGTTCTAAAACTCAGGTAACATTAACTTTCTTCCAGTTGTATTTTACCCTAATCTTGAATAACATCTCTTTCTTATAGCCAGGTCAAGAAAGGTACCTTGTGCCAAATATGAATTTGATTTTGTTTGGGTAGAATTATGGTTGTTGGGCTTTTTAATACTTTCTATGTTCTTCAGTTTTTCTCTGAATATATTATACATAACTGATAAAAAAGGGAGCAGTAAAATGTATCTAGAAAAAGAATATATTCACCTGTTTTTTTTACCATATATATGCTATTATATTTATCATAATTTTCTATAAGATAATATGTATATTTACCTTCTTTTGAAATTGTAGAACCAAATCATTTCAGTAGGAAGAGACTCTGTTACTCTTGTTTAACCTTCTACGTTTTACAAATGAGGAAACCGAGACTTTTAAGAGAACTAAATGGCCTTTGAGAGGTGAAGTGACTTGCTGCTACCCACAGCTAATGAGTTATAAAGGGCAGCCTCAACTTTTAACTCCCTGGCCAGCTTTTTCATTAAACACTGCCACATTTCAAATGACTCATGTTAATGGATAGTTGTTGAGTATTGCCTAGATTTAATTGTCTTTGTGCAATTTCTGTGTGTCATTTATTGGTATTTGGGAATAAGTTGTGTTTGCTCTTTCTTAAAATACATTGTATTGACTCCAACATTCTTTAAATATAAACTTTCCCATTTAAAATTTAAGACGTCAGTGTTCCCTTGGCAATGTAAACTCAGACATGTCTTCATGAAATCTATATATGTCTTTCCTCATTAATTTTGTTCACACTGTGGGAAGTAATTTTATGCATTTTGTACTGATAGAGCATTAAAAGTGGGCTGGAGGGGTGGAAAAAATGGAGGAGAAAACTGGTAGAAGAGAAAAAAATCTCAAAGTAATTAGAGTTTTACATTAAATTCTAAAAAACTATTTTATCTAATAAAAGATGTTTGTATTTTTGTTGATAGTTTTATTTTTTTCTGTGTTTGTAATGCTTGAGGCTTAATATATTTTTAAGGCTTAATGTATTTCCTGGTGAAAGTAATCTTTAAAATATACGTTAAAGATTTCCATAATACACACTAGAGCTTAAATCTTTTATTTTTCATTTTAAGTAAACTATTAACAACAAATCTTGACAGATTAAGTGATGTACCTTTATTAAAAGTTTAATTAGAGGGCCAGGGATTTAGCTCAGTGGTTTCGCCGCCTGCTGCGCAAGCGCAAGGACTCAAGTTCAATTCCCGGTACCAAACAAAAAAAAAGTTTATTAGAATAAGCTAAGGAAAATTGAAATTGCCAGCTTTCAATATCTTTTGGTCCTTTTCATTATTATGGTAGCCATTCCCATTTGCGTAGACTTTCATAGACATGGGGTGAAATTAGATTTGGAAGAGGCTAATGCAAGAAGGTGAAATCATGTATATATTCCTGTGATGTCCCTTAGAGCAAATTTGAAATCTGGTGCCATAAAATAGTCTACTGAATATTTTGTTTCTGTATGGAACTGAAAAAGTTGTCGGCATGAGTCCAGTTTATCCTGTGTAACAAAATAGTGTTTGTTTTTCTGAACCTTACCTTTAAGTGCAGGGAGTAGGACGGAGGTGGGAACGCTAGAAAACTACTTTAACATTCTTTAGTTTAGAAGTTCTCTATTCATGTTGCATTTTAACCATTTTTAAGCATACAATTCACTGGCTTTAAGTACATTCAGAGTATTGTGCAACCATCACCACCGTGCATTTCTAGAACTCTTCCCTTCCTCCCAACCTCCTCTGCCCTCATACTGGGGATTGAACCCAGGGCCTTCGCACTGAGCTACATCCTCAACTCATTTTATTATAACTTATTATTATTTATATATATTTTTTTATTCATTATGTTTATTGGTACATTTTAGGTATACAACATGATGACATTCATCATTGGGAGTTTGTACCTATGCATGATATATCTTGGTTCCTGTTTTTTCCCCATTCCTCTGCCCTCCCTTCAACCCCTCCACCCCTCTCTATTGAGAAAGAGTTTGTTTCCATTTTTTACTTTTCTCATATCCGCCCCCACCCCCACCCCTGCCACTTCTCCTTCCCCTTCCCCTTTGGACTTTTTCCGGTTTCACATTATCTATCATGCAGCTCCTATTCCAGCTCCCACCTCCAAACATTTGTTTAATATGCTGTCCTCGGATAGAGATATATCAGATATTAAACTGATAAGAACAGATACTACACTTGATCTTAGCCAAAAGGCCAAGAAGCAATTATTTTTATATTTTGAATCAGAGTCTCAGTAAGTTGCCCAGGCTGGCCTCAAACTTGGGTTCCTCCTGCCTCAACCTCCCACATAGCTAGGGTTACAGGTGTGTATAGCCACACCAGCCCATCCAAAAGTTTTTTAAAAAAATTATCTGAAACAAGTTTTAATATCTTAAAAATCTATCAACTGTTCTTCCTGTAGTTTGTCTCTTTTCTCCTCTGCTCCCACAACCTCTTTCTGCCTCTGGATTTGTTTATTCTAGATAATTTATATAAATAAAATATAATTTGGTTTTTCTTTATCTGACTTTTTAAAGCATGTTTTCAAGTTTGTCCATGTTGTAGCATGTATCAGAATTTTATTTCTTTTTAAGACTGAAATAATTTGTTGATGGACATTTAGGTTGTTTCTACCTTTTAGCTACTGTAAGTAATGCTGATACTTAATATACAAGTATCTGAGTCTCTGCTTTCAGGTTTTCTTGGGGTATGTATCTAGAAGTGGAATTTCTGGATCAAATGGTAGTTCTGTGTTTTGACTTTGTGAGGAACTGTCGACTCTTTTCTATAGTGGCTGTATAATTTTACATTCTTACCAGCAATACACAGGGATTCCAGTTTCTTCACATTCTCTCCAGTGTTTATTTTCTATGTTCTTAAAAAATAATAGTGATAAATTGGTCTAAAGAATCAATTGTGATTAGGTCCCAGTTCTTGACCATGATAAAGTTATATGTAGACTGTTGAACATTTCTCTCAGATTTTGATCTAAGTTTAAATTGTTGATAATTGAGTATATGATTTAATAGTTTATCTGTTTTTCTTAAGGAAAAATAATCAAAATTATATGAAGCATTTTATCAACTAATTCATCTTTTTTCAATGTATTTGTGGGACTACAGTTTGAAGGATAATTTTACCATTTTGATTTAAAAACATTGACATAATTTTGAAATGCTTTTAGAAGAATTAGGCTGCAGTCCTATTTCTTGGTAATAGCACAATACTAATTACACAGATCTATTGCAAGCCATTATTTCTATATGACACTAAAATGTCTTCAGTTTTCATGGAGTTTTCCTCTAAGATCTTAGTATCTCAATTTTAATTAAATTCTTTTCTTGGTACATTGTAGGTATACAACACAATTACATTTCTCATTGGGAATTGTACCTTTACATAATGCATCTTGGCTCTTGTTTTTTCCCCATTCCTAGCCCTCCCTTCACCCCCTCTACCCTTCACTATTTACAAAGACTTTATTTCCATTTTTTCCATTTCTCAGCATTTTTCTTTTCCCTTCTTTCCTTTCCCCTACCCCTCCCACTACCCCTACCCCTTTGGACCTTTTATTCCTATTTTACATTATCGATTATTCATTCTAATCAATGGTACATTTTAGGTATACAATATAATGACATTCATCATTGGAAATTTGCACCTTTACATAATCTCTCTTGGTTCTTATTTTTCACCCTTGCCCAGCCCTCCCTCCAACCCCTCCATTCCTCCCTATTTACAAAGATTTTGTTCTTATTTTTCCATTTTCTCATATTAATCCCATTCCCTTCTATCCTTTCCTTTAGCCCTCCCACTTCCTTCCCCTTTGCCCCTTTTCTTCCTATTTCATATTACCTATTATACATTTCGTCCTTATTTACACTTTCAGTTTCACTCCAGAGAAACTATTTGGTATTTACACATGTGTGTCCTATTTATTTCACTTGAGAGTATGGCCTCAATGTGCATCCACTTAGCTATAAATGTCTCTAATTTCTCATTTTTTATGGCTGAGTAGTACTCCATTTTATAAAAAAAACCCCACATTTTCTTGATCCAGTCTCCAGTTGATGGGCATTTGGGCTGTTTCCAAGTTTTAGCTATCACAAACTGTGCTGCTATGAACATGGGTGCACATATATGACTGTGGTATGATTTTTTTAATTCTTTGGGGAAGATCCCCAGCAGTGGAATAGCGGGGTCAAATGGGACTTCCAATCCTAGTTCTTTGAGCTATCTCCATACTGATTTCCACAGTGGTTTCACCAGTCTACACTCTCACCAGCAGTGGAGTAGGGTTCCTCTTTCCCCACAGCCCCTCCAGCATTTGTTATTGGTTGATTTCATGATAGCAGCCATTCTTTCTGGAGTGAAGTGGAATCTCAGCGTTGTTTTTGTTTGCATCTCTTGAATGACCAGTGATGTTGAACATTTTTTCATGTATTTATTTGCTATTTCTACTTCTTTGTCTGAGAAATGTCTGTTCATTTCAGATGCTCATTTTACCTCTGTTCCAACTGGCTCAAAGTTTCTATTTTAATATTTAGATCTGTAATCCATTTCGATTTTAGTTTAGTGCATGGCCAGAGATATAGGTCTAATTTTAATCTTTGGCAAGTTGAAACCCAATTTTTCCAGCACCATTTATTAAAGAAGCTATCTTTCCTCCACTGAGGGTGTTTGGCTCCTTCATTGAAGATGAGATGACTGAGTTTGTCTGGGGTTGTTTCTGCATCTTCCAGTCTGTTCCACTGGTCCTCAAGTCTGTTTGTTTGCCAGTACCATGCTGTTTTTATCACAGTAGCTTTGTAGTAGAGTTGCAGGTTGGGGATGGTGATACCCCCTGCCATGTCTCTGTTACCTAGAATTGCTTTTGCTATTCTGGGTCACTTCTTGTTCCAAATGAATTTTTGGATTGTTTTCTCAAGGTCCATGAAGTATGCTGCTGGGATCTCAATTGGAATTGCATTAAATCTATATAGCAGTTTTGGAAGTATGGCTGATTTCACTATATTAATCCTTCCTACCCAGGAGCAGGGGATGTCTGTCCATTTTCTGATATCATCTTCAATCTCTCTCTTCAGAGTGCCATAGTTTTCAGAGAAGAGGTCTTTGATTTCTTTTGTTAGGTTGATTCCTAGGTATTTCAGTTTTTTGGATGCTATTGTGAAAGGAATTATTTGCTCTATTTCTCTCTCAGTGAGTCTGTCATTTGTGTAGAGGAAAACTATTGATTTTTGTGTGTTGCCCTTGTAACCACCTACTGGACTGAATTTGGTTATTAAATCTAGAAGACTTTTGGTGGAGTTCCTGGAGTCTTCTATATAGAGTATCATGTCATCTGCAAATAATGACAGTTTGACTTCATTACCTGTCTTTATTCCTTTTATTTCTTTCTCTTGTCTAGTTGCCGTGGCTAATGTTTCCAGAACTATATTGAACAAGAGTGGTGATAGTGGACATCCTTGTCTTGTTCCTGATTTTAGTGTGAAGGATTTCAGTTTGTGACCATTTAGTATGATATTGGCTGTTGGTTTTTCATAGATGGCTTCTATCAGTTTGAGGTAGAGACCATCTATTCCAGTTTTTTGCAGGGTTTTTATCATAAATGCATGTTGGATTTTGTCAAATGCTTTTTCTGCATCTATGGAGATAATCATATGGTTTTTGTCCTTGGCTCTATTGATATAGTGTATTACATTGATTGATTTTCATATATTGAACCATCCCTGCATCCCTGGGCTGAATCCCACTTGATCAGGGTGTATGATCTTCTTGATGATCTTCTGCATTCTGTTTGCCAGTATCTTATTAAGGATTTTTGCATCTATGTTCATTAGTGAGATTGGTCTATAGTTGTATTTTTCAGTTGGGTCTTTCTCTGCTTTGGGGAACAAGGTGATACTTGCTTCCAGGAATGAATTTGGGAGTATTGCTTCCCTTTCAATTTCATTGAAGAGTTTAAATAGTAGTGGCAGCAGTTCCTCTCTAAATGTCTTGTAGAATTCAGCAGTGAAGCCATCAGGGCCTGGGCTTTTCTTAGTTGATAAGTTCTTAATTACATTTTCAATTTCATTGGTTGATATTGGGTTGTTCAGAACTTTTAGGTCTTCTTTCAACTTTGGTAATTCATATGTATCTAGGAATCTGTCCATTTCTTCTGTGTTTTCCATCTTATTGGCGTATAGGTTCTGGAAGTAGGTATTGATGATCCTCTGGATTTCTGCTGGGTCTGTTGTGATTTCACCCTTTTCATTCCTAATTGCATGGATTTGGGCCTTTTCTTTCCTATTTCTGACAAGGTTGGCTAAGAGTTTGTCAATTTTGTTGATTCTTTTGAAGAACCAACTCTTGGCTTCGTTGATTTTTTGTATCATTCTCTTAGTCTCCATTGCATTGATTTCTGCTCTGATCTTTATAATTTCCTCCCTTGTATGAGCTCTGGGGTTGTCCTGCTCTTCTTTTTCTAGAAGCTTGAGATTCAGCATCAGGTTGTTTAATTGGGCTCATTCTGTTTTCCTAATATGTGTATTCACTGCTATGAATTTCCCTCGTAAGACTGCTTTCATTGTGTCCCATAGATTCTGATATGTTTCTTGTCATTGTCATTTAATTGAAGGAACTGTCTGATTTCTTCTTTAATTTCCTCTGTGACCCATTGGTTATTCAGAAATGTGTTGTTCAATTTCCACGTGTTTATGAAATTTTTTGAGTTTCTTTTGCTATGGGTCTCCTATTTCATCGCACTATGGTCTGATAATATACAGGGGATAACTTCAATTCCTTTGCACTTACTTAAACATGTTCTATGTGTGAGTATGTGGTCTATTTTGGAGAATGACCCATGTGCAGCTGAGAAGAATGTGTATTCTGATTTTGTGGTGTGGAAGACTCTGTAAACACCTGTTAAGTTCATTTGTTCAAGAGTTCGATTGAGTTCTAGTATGTCATTACTTATTTTTTGTCTAGTTGATCTATCTATTTGTGACAGTAGGGTGTTGAGGTCCCCCACTACAATTATATTAGTACATATAAGACTTTTCATGTCCACTAGTATTTGTTTTATATAGTTGGGCACAGTAGTGTTTGGTGCATAGATATTTACGATTGTCATCTCTTCCTCTTGGATTGTTCCCTTTACAAGGATGTAGTGTCCTTCATCTCTTTTCATCAGTGTTGGTTTGAAATCTACTTGATCTGCAAAGAGGGTAGCTACTCCTGCTTTTTTTCGGGTTCCTGTCCTGTTTTCCACCCTTTAACTTTCAGTCTATGAGTTTCCTTTTGAATGAAGTGTTTTTCTTGTATGCAGCATATTGTTGGATTTTGCTTCTTGACCCATTCTGCCAGTCTATTTCTTTTGATTGGTGAATTGAGACCATTAACGTTAATGGTTATAACTGAAATGTATTGACTTGTCATTGCCATGACTTTTTCTTTTTGTTGGGTTCTCCCCCTTTCCATTTAATTTCTTGTCATGCCAGATGGGTTCATTCTGCTTTGCTTCCTGGGGTTGTGATCCTCAATGTCTGTTCCTAGGCTATTGTGTAACATTCTTTGGAGTGCTGGTTTGGTATTCACAAAGTTCCTAAGGTGCTCTTTGTCATGAAAGTATCTTATTTCTCCATCCATTTTGAAAGATAGTTTTTCAGGGTACATCCATCTAGGTTGGAGGCTGTTTTCTTTTAGGGCTTGGAATATGTCACTCCAAGCTTTTCTTGCCTTGATGATTTGTGTTGAGAAGTCTGCTGTGATTCTGATGGGCTTTCCTTTGTATGTGATTTGTTTCTTTTCTCTGACTGGTTGGAGAACTTTGTTCTTCTGTTGTGTTTCTGGAATCTTAGCAATTATATGCCTATGTGTAGATTTTTTTTTGATCAAGGCTATTTGGAGTCCTATATGCCTCACTTATCTGCATGTCAAGCTCTTTACCCCTGCTTGGGAAGTTTTCTGCCATTATTTCTGTGAAGAGATTTTTTATGTCATCTGCACTCTCTCCTGTTTCTTCATTGAGCCCCATCAGTCTTATGTTATTCTTTTTTGCATCATCTAGCAGCTGCTGGATTGATTTCTCATGTTCCCTTATAATTTTGAAGCAATTTTTCTTTTCCTGGTCACTAATTGCAATCTTATCTTCTATATCTGAAATTCTGCCCTCACATTGGCTCATTCTGCTGTGTAGACTTTCAGTGGAGTTTTTCATGTCCTGGAAATCTATTTGCATCTGTTTTATGGATTCCATTTGTTTCTTATGTTGGGATTCCATCATGTTCCTGAGCTCCTCACTAGATTTATTAATCATGTGTTGCACTAGGGGCACAATTTCTCCTGTTATCTGAGAAATTATTTCTGATTTCATTTTTTCCAGATCCCCTTTTGTTGCCAGTTCAGTGTGTCCAGGTGGTTGAGTATCAGAGTGTTCCATCTCATTTCCCTTTGGGGTTGCTGTAGGTGATCTGGAAGTCTGGTTTTGAGACTTATTTATGTGTTTTCTCATTTTGATGGGGGCGGGGGGGGCTGTTGGCACCTGCCCGGATTACCTCCTCAGAGGTGGGAGAGGTGGGACAGGGCCCAGGAGCAGCTGTAGGGATGGTGGCCCAAAAGCCCTTTCCTGTGGGCTGGGAGCAGTGGGAGGATTGGTGGCTGAGAAGCCCCTTCCTCTGTACCAGGAGCAGTGGGATGGCGGCTCAGAAGCCCCTATGTCTGGGCCGGGAGTGGTGGGAGGGATGTTGGCCCAGAAGCCCCTTCCTCTGGGCCAGGTGCAGTGGGACAGAAGGTGGCCCAAAAGTCCTTTCCTCTGGGCTGGGAACAGCGGGAGGAATGGTGACTGGGAAGCCCTTCCTCTCATCCAGGAGCAGTGGGACGGCTGCTCAGAAGCCCCTGCCTCTGGGCCGGGAGCAACGGGACTCAGTACCTTGGTCTGGTGGTCTAGTGTCCTCTTTGTCTTTGCAGTGTGGAACCAGGTGGTTGCCTGTCTGCAGCGGGATGATTCGGCATCTTTCGCGCGACTTGGGACCTCCGTAGGGCATGCACCAGTATCTCAATTTTTATAAGATGCAAGTTAATTTGTTGTATTTCAGTTTCTTTTTGGTTTTTTTGTTGTTGTTGTTGGGGTTTTTTTTTTGGTTCCGGGGATCGAACTTGGGGATCTTGTGCTTGCGAGGCAGGCACGGTGCCACTGAGCTGTTTTGTTTTGTTTTTGCTCAAACTTCAAAGTGGAAAAATAAATGATCATTCATAGCTAGAAGAAATTTAATATTTTTGTGTGCTTAATGTTTAGAGTATTAATTCACTAACTTCCTACATTCAGGCTTAAAGTCGGAAACTGAGTAGATATCAATAATATTTCCAGTTTATGTGGATGCTTATCATTAGTGAATACAAAAGAACTTTTCTTGCCTCAATAACATAATTAAAATCCCTAAGAAACATAGTTCCTCAACCGTAGTACTTTTGGCATTTTGGGGCTGGCCAACTCTACGTTGTAGAAGTACTATCTGATTAGAGAGTGTAGCAGCAGGTAGCCAGTCGGTACCAGTGCAACCTCTGTTTTTCCAAAGTTGTACCAATAAACAATGTCTTTAGACATTGCCAGGTATCCCCAGGTGGGGAAGAGGGTCATAAAATTACGTTCATTTGAGAACGGTGTCCTAGGAGTATAGCATCTTAGTGAACATTATAGCAACTACCTTTTTTGAGGAGTTGGTATAAGTCAGGCCCTTTACGTACATTAGTGCTTATAATTATCAGCATTGGTATTAACCTCATTTAATAAACAAAAACTGATGCTCTGAGATACTCATTATCTTACTCAGGATTAGGTATCCCTTTTCTGAATCTTGTTCATTTTCTGTGGTTTTTGTATCAGTGCATAGTATTACTGTGTATAGCCTAGGTCAGAAAGCAAAGAGTTATCATGTAGGACATAACCCTGTCCCTGCATGATGATGCCATCTAGCTGGCATTTGTAATTTAAGTTTTCAAAGGCCAACTTACTGTTCAGTCCTAACAGCCATTCCAGGATGACAGAGAATATGGTAAGACCTGTCAATTCAGTGGGCACACACCCATTGCCGTATTTCATTTATTGGGAAATTAGTTCCTTAATCAAAAGAAGTAATGAGTGAAATACTATAATGGTGTAAGTCCCAATATAGCAGTTTTGGCAGAAGCATTGCATACAAGGAAGGCAAATCCATACTCAGAGAGAGTGTCTATTCCAGTAAGAGCAAAGAACAGCACTTTGTGTAATGGAAGCCGATAAGTATCTTCACCTGCCACCAGGTAGCTGCCTACTCCCCCGAGAGAGTAGTATCATACAGGGGATTAGTATTGGTTTCTATTGTTGGCATGTTGAGCATTCAGTAAGAGCTATAAACATATTGGCTTTGGAGAGTAGAAGTTGGTGTTGTTCACCTCATCCAAGTTTTCTCTCCATATGGCACCTTTGTTCATAAATGCATTGAGGGCAATGATAGGAGTAGCTAGTGACATAAATATTTTTATATAGGACAGAAATATCTTCCCACTCTGTATTCATATGGAGAGATCAGTCTACATTTCTCTTTCCCAGAGCTCCTTGTCACCAAGTCTGTAACTGTGTTCTGAGTCCCTAACCATCCAGCCACAGTGATGCTAGAGCATCCCCTAAGGCCACCCTCCTTCTGACAACAGCTGCACAGAGGTTCCTAAGACCACCCTTAGGTTCAATATTTTGCTAGAAAGACATAGAATTCACTAAAAATTGTTTTTCTCATGGTGAAGGCTAATTACAGAGAGAATACTAATATTACTTTTATTTTTATTTTTTGGTACTGGGGATTGAACTCGGGTCCTTGCGCTTCTGAAGCAGGTGGCGAAACCACTGAGCTAAATCCCCAGCCCCAAGAGAATACTAATATTAGCCAAAGGAAGATACTTAGAGAACAATGTCTAGGAGGGCTCCAAGTACTAAACTTTCACTTATCCTGTCCCAGAGGAGCTCTATGCAGTGATAACTTCTCCCAGGAATTATGTGTGACAGTACCCCTGAAGTATTGCCAACCAGGGAAGCTTACTCAAATCTCAGCAAAATTTTTATCAGAATTTTCTCATGTAGACACAATTAATTGCCCAGGTTGCTGGCCTTAGCTTCCAGCTACTTTGGAGGTGGAGCTAATACGTGTCTCAGAGCCAAATAGTAAAGCCACTTGTTTAAGCACATTGTCAGCATTCACTGTCTAGTGTGGCACAAGGCTCCCAGGTAAACAGAAATATCAGGCAGGAAGTTCAGAGGGCTTAGAGTTTCTCTCTGGGGGGCAAAGACCATAACTGTCTTTGGATGATGTGAATTCTTTTTAAACAGCTTCATTAAGATAGCGAACAATTTATTGATTTATGGTATATAATTCAGTGGTTTTCAGTATATTTATGTATAATGCCACAACCATCACCATAGTCAATTTAGAGCATTTTATCACCTCAGAATGAAATCCTATACCTCTCACTCTCAAATCCTGCCCTTTAGCTCTAAGCAGCCAGTAATCTGTTTTCAGTCTCTATAGATTTCCGTTTTAGACATTTCACATGAATATTATGTGATTGGCTTTCTTTCATTTAGCATAATGCTGTTTAAAAATCTATGTTATAGCATGTATCAGTACTTCATTCCTTTTTATGGCTACATAATATTTCAGTGTGTAGGTATACTACAGTTTGTTTATCCATGTATCAGTTGGTGAGCATTTAGGTTGTTTTCACTTGTTGGTTATTATGAATTATGCTATTATCAAGACTCAGGTATGAGTTTTTATATAGATGTATGTTTTCATTTTCCTTGGGGAAATTCCTAGAAATGGAATAGAAATGGTAACACACATGTTTGTTTATTAGTTAATTTATGTTTAGTTATTTGAGGAACTACCAGGCTGCTTTCCAAAATGGGTACACCATTTACATTCCCATCAATGGTGTATGAGGGTTCTAATTTCATCATACCCTTAATAATACTTGTTATCTGTTTGGTTCTACTCATACTAGTGTGTGTGATGGGAATAACTCATGTGGGTTTGATTTGTGTTTCCCTGATAATTAATGGTTTTCTTTGGTACTGGGAATTGAACTCAGGACCTTGTGCTTACCAGGTAGGCATGGCACCACTGACCCGATAGTTGTTTTTTAGTATTTTTTCATATGCTTATTGGCTACTCATATATCTTCTTTGGAAAATTGTCTGTTCGGCTCATGTGCCAATTTTTTAGTCAGTTTTTGTTGTTCTTGTTGAGTAGAAGGAGTTCTTTATATATTTTGATATGTCACTTATCAGATATGTAATGTATAAATATTTTCTGTCATTCTATGGGCTGCTTTTTCATTCTATTGATATTGTCCTTTAATACACAAATGTTAATCTGTCCTTAAATTTTTAAAAATGTCTGATAAGATCCAAGCATCTTGTTACTGTTTTGTATTTGATGAGTTTTTAAAAAAATAATTTTAGTTTAGTTTTGCTTTATACTTAGTAGACTGAGAACATATTGTAATGAAGGAAAACAACAGGTCAGTGAACACTCAGGATACAGTGTAGTCATCATGAAATTTCTTTCATGGGGTGACAACTAAATCTAAGCCTAGAATGAGTATAAGTAGAATTGCATTATAGTTGATCGACGACAGTTGATCACAGAACTGTATGTACAAAGTGTGAAGCTAACAGGTCTTTTGGGTGCTGAAAATAAGGTAGTTAGAACATAGGCTTTGAGCAGGGGTGTAGTCAGATGTGTCTGGAGACCATTGATGATGCCAAATCATGAAGAGATTTGGAATAATAATGGTAGCTTACATTTATAAGTCTTCACTGTATGCCAGGTATGAGTTCTGAAGATATCCCCAGTAGGTGGATATTATTGTTATAATTACTGTAAAATGATGAAATAAGGGATAGAGAGACTACAGAGAGAATAAATAGCTAAAGATTGTACAGACAAGAGATAGAATTTCACTATGGTTATTTTGGCTGTAGAACTCAAGCTTTTTATCATTGTGCCTTTTTGTGTCTGTGATTTCATAAGTGATACCAGAGTTTGAATTTATACAGCTCTTTTAAGCAAGCCACAAATAAAATATGTGTTTATGTTTTAAAAGCATCAGTCTGTTCACAGATTATGTTCGGGGAGGTGTGGAGAAGACATAAAGCAGAAAAATATTCTGTTTTTCATAGTGTATATGCTGATTTGAAAAGTGAAAGTAGTTATTTCTTTATGTTTCAGTTTACTTGTCTCTTATGGGGAAATTATAATGGTCTCTGCTTCATAGGAGTGTAACACATAAATTTCACAGAGTTGTATATAGTAAATGTTCAGTAAACTTTAGTTGTGATGATGTTGATGATAATCATGTTATTGGATTGATTGACTCTGGAAGATCAAATCTAAATATAATCATGATTTCTTTTTATTTAATTTTTAATGTATGAATTTTATTCTAGAACTTACAGATATGAGTTCAGGATGCTATTCTACAATAAAATCTTAACCACTGACTCCCTACTACTGTTATTTGATTTTTCAGTTTATGGGGAAAGCAGATGGGGACTATTATACTCTGGATGACATGTTTGTATCCAAAGCAGCTGAGAGAGAACATCTTGGTGAAGAAGAACAAAACCAGAGGAAAAAGGCTATCGCTGAGCACCAGCGTCTTGCTGCACAAATGGAAAAATGTCTATATTGTTTTGACAGCTCTCAATTTCCTAAGCACCTTATTGTTGCAATAGGTATTAAGGTAAGAAATACAAAATTTGTTGACCCACGGAAAAGATTGATTAGTAGACATAGATTTGCCTCTTTCTTCCTAATTTTATGAGACCCTGAAAGAATAGCTTTCTTTTCTGGGTTTCAAATATTTTTCTAAATTCTCATAATTCTTAGAATTGTTTATAAAGCAAGAATTAATTTTTAAGTGACAAGAGGTTCATACTGTGTGTGATTCTGTTCTTTTGAGAAGTGCCATTGAATGGTTAATGTTCTGGACTTCGGAGCCACATTTTGTGGATTCACATACTGCTTCTGTCATTTATCAGCCTTGCCATCTTGTGAAAGCATTAAAATCACCTCAAAGGGACTGAGTCTTAAATAGCTTCTGCTTCTTTACATAGTTGTTCATAGAAACTATTTATTTCTTTGTAGACTATCTCACAATTTGAAGTTTATTATATTTTCTGTAATTTATTTGTTTGTTGGGTCTCTCTACCAATTGACTTTAAGCTTTATGAACATGGAGATAACTTGTGCTCACTATTATACATCAAGGATTTGGTCTTGTTTATAGTACATAATAGTAATTTATTTCAATAAATATTTAATTTATTAATTTTCCATTAAGTAAATAATTTTTATGTATCTAATATGTGCTGAAGCCTCATTATGTCATGGGAAAAATGGTAAGGAGACTTTCGAAGCTTATAATGTACTGAAATAGGGCAGAAATAAGGAAATTGATACTTGTCCTGATTTGAGAGTATCATTACAGAGTGTCATAAAACAAATAAAGGAAGGAAATTGAATAAAATGATGGAATATTTTTGAAAAGGTGGTCTAGTAAGGTTGTCTGAGATTAGTAAGTTGTGTAAGATGGAAAGAAACAAGTAGAGTGAAGATAGGTGTGAAGTGAATCTTTCAGGAAGGGGCATCAATGAGTAAAAGACTTTGAGAGGAAATGAGGTTGGTGTTGATGAGGCAGGAAAGCTGGAGTGGAGTAGGAAAGAAAAAGAGAGTAGAAGAGTTGAATGAATGAATGTTAGTTTCAGAAACTAGTAGTTTGGGAAGTATACATTTATTTATTTATTTACTTAATTTATTTGTTGTTATATAGACACAGTCTTCAATATCTTTAGGTCATTAAGACAGATTTCATCAATTTGAATTTTGTTTCCTGACTCTGTTTCTCTTTCCTTCTAATCTTTATCAAAAAGGTAAATAAAAAAAATCAATTTAACATTTAACCAACTTCAAAGGAAAAAACCTTATCTTAACTAATTACTTGTAGGTGTTTTGCTAAGTTCCTTTCTGAGCTTTCACAGAAATATTTATTTTTTTCCTTAAATTCTTTTATTGGTACATTTTTATACAGTACATTTATGTTTATCATTGGGTGCTTGTGCCTGTACGTGACGTATCTTGGTTCTTATTTTTTCCCCATTACCTGTGCACCCTTCACCCCCTCCACCCTTCCCTATTTACATAGATTTCATTTCCTTTTTTTTTTCTTTTCTCCTATAATTTTTCCTTTCCCTTCTTCCCTTTCCCCTTCCCCTCTCACCAACCCTACCCCTTTGGACCTTTTCTTCGTATTTCAAATTATCAATTATTCATTTTAATCATTTTAACCCTTATTTACGCTTTCAGTTTCTCACACTAGAGAAACTATTTGTCATTTACAGATGTGTGTCCTATTTATTTCACTTAAGAGTATGGCCTCAATATGCATCCATTTAGCTATAAATGTCTCTAGTTTCTCATTCTTTATGGCTGAGTAGTACTCCATTTTATAAAAAAACCACGTCTTCTTTATCCAGTTTCCAGTTGATGGACATGGGCTGTTTTCAAGCTTTAGCTGTTACAAACTGTGCTGCTATAAACATGGGTGCACATATATCACTGTGCTATGATTCTTTTTTTTTTAACTGTATATCCTTTTATTGGTACATTTTAGGTATACAATATAATGACATTCATCATTGGAAATTTGCACCTTTACATAATCTCTCTTGGTTTTTATTTTTCCCCCTTCCCCTGCCCTCTCGTCAACGCCCCCATCCCTCCCTATTTACAAAGACTTTGTTTCCTTTTTTTTCATTTTCTGATATTAATTCCATTCCCTTCTTTCCTTTCCCCTACCCCTCCCACTTCCCCTTTGCCCCCTTTCCCCTTTTCTTCCTATTTCACAAGAATCATACCATAATAGATAATGTGAAGTGGTATGATTCTTTTAATTCTTTTGGGAAGATACCCAGTAGGGGACTAGCTGGGTCAAATGGGACCTCTAGTCCTAGATCTTTATCTCCATACTGATTTCTACAGTGGTTGCACCAGTCTGCACTCCCACCAATAATGGAGAAGGGTTCCTTTCTCCCAACACCTCCGCCAGCATTTGTTATTGGTTGATTTCTTGATAGCAGCCATTGTTTCTGGAGTGAGGTGGAATCTCAATGTTGTTTTCGTCTGCATCTCTCTAATCAAATAATCAGTGATGTTGAATGTTTTTTAATATATTTATTTGATGCTTTTACTTTTTTGTCTGAGAAATGTCTGTTCATTTCAGATGCCCATTTTTGAATTGGGTCTTTGAATTTGGGGGTTCTGATTTTTTTCGGTTCTTTATATATTCTAGATAGTAGTCCTTTGTCTAAGGTTCAGGTGCTAAAATTTTTTTTCCCACATTGTAGGTTGTCTCTTAGCTCTGTCGGTGATTTCTCTTGCAGTGCAGAAGCTTGTTAATAAGATGAGATCCCAGTTGTTGATTTTTTGTGCTAGTTTCCGTGCTACTGAGGTTTTGTTCATAAAGTCTTTTCCTATGCCAATGTCTTCAAGAGTTCTACCTAACTTATTTTCCAGCAAGTTTAGTATTTCTGTCTTAATATTTAGATCTTTAATCCACTTTGATCTTAGTTTAGTGCATGGTGGTAGGTGTGGGTCTAGTTTTAATCTTTGGCAGGTTGAAATCCAGTTTCTCCAACACCATTTATTAAATAGGCTATCTTTCCTCCAATGATGGCGGTTGGCTCCTTTGTCAAAGATGAGGTGGCTGAGTATGTCTGGAGTTGTTTCTGCATCTTCTAATCTATTCCACTGATCCTTGGGTCTGTGTCTTTGCCAGTACCATGTTGTTTTTATCACAGTAGCTTTGTAGTATAGTTTCAAGTTGGGGATTGTGATACCCCCAGCCGTGTCTCTGTTGCCTAGAATTGCTTTTGTTATTCTAGATCTCTTCTGGCTCCAAATGAATTTTTGGATTGTTTTCTCTAGTTCTTTGAAGTATATTGTTGGAATTTCAATCGGTATTGCATTAAATCTATATAGTAGTTTTGGAAGTATGGCCATTTTCACTATATTGGTTCTTCCTACCCAGGAACAAGGGATGTCTTTCCATTTTCTTATATCCTCCTTGATCTCCTTTTTTAGAGTGCTGTAGTTTTCAGTGTAGAGGTCTTTTGCTTCCTTTGTTAGTTTGATTCCTAGATATTTCATTTTTTTGGATGCTATTGTAAAAGGAATTGTTTCCCTAATTTCTCTCCCAGTGAGTCTGTTATTTGTGTATAAGAAGGCTATTTTTTTTTTTTTGAGTGTTGACCTTATGTCTAGCTACTCTACTGAATCTGTCAATTAAGTCTAGATATCTTTTGGCAGAGTTTTTTGGGTCTTCTATGTAAAGTATCATATCATCAGCAAATAATGACAGTTTAACTTCTTCCTTTCCTATCTTTATTCCTTTTATTCACAGAAATATTTAAATGTTTATAATTTTCACCTTCCGGATAAATATTTCCTTTTAGTCTCATCCATACCTTAAAAAATACTGGAATAAAATAAACATCAAATAACATTTAAAGTTTTTGTGCAGTGCCTGAGCAGAATTTGGGGATTTTTTTTTTCTGTAGTTTACTGAAGGCAGGCATGTGTACAGAGGGAGGCACAGAGATAGTGTACAAAACATTTAATAGTCTCTTTCCATATAGATTTTGTCTTAGTTCATTTTTGTTGCTACAAGAAAACACCTGATATTGGGCAGGGATACAGAAAAAAGGTTTATTTAATTCATAGTTCTAGATGCAGGGAAGCTCAAGATCATGGTACCACTATCCGCGCGGCTTCTGGTGAGGCCTCATGCTGTCCCAAGTATGGTGATAAAATGTAAAGGGAGCTGAGAGTGTGGAAAAATCACATAGCAAGAATGGAAGCAAGAGGGCCAAGGAGAGCTGAATTTGCTTTATAACAACTTATTCTTAGGGGAAATACATTAATTCTTATGAGGATGGCATTCTCATGACCTAATTATCTCTTTGTGGTTTTTTTTTTTTTTTTGAGACTGAGTCTTACTTGGTAGTCCAGGGTGGCCTTGAGCTCACTTTGTAACCCATGCTGTCCTGGCCTTGAACTTGCAGTGATCCTCCTGCCTCAGCCTCCAGAGTGCTGGGATTTACAGGTGTATGCTAACACTCCTGGCTTCTTTATGGTTCTAACATCTCTATATTGTGAATTAAATTTCAACATGAATTTTAGTGGGGATAAAAACCTCTAAAGCATAGCAGCTATGTCCAACATAGGCAATTATTAATTCACTGTCCATGTGAAACTTAATGGAAACAGACATTTTTATTTCTTCAACTCTTACTACTATCTCATACATCCCTTTTCCCTTCTCAATTTCACTGTTCTGCTGTGAGATAATCCACATTTTCCATTTAGTATTTCTAATGTTAAATTTTTCTCTTTGCTTTCAATTTACTGAGAGTTGGCTAATCAGTTTTTTCCCTCTCAGATTGGTGTTTTCATTCAGAAGGCTTTGAAGCCATTTGAATTTCTACCTTTTCTATCTATGTTTTATTCTGCTACCTCTGCCCTGAAAACTTACATCATATTTAGCTTTTCATCTGTGACTGTTTCAGTATAGACATACTTTATGGACTCTGGGAAAAACAGATGACATGAAATTAGAAAAGGGCCAATCTGTAAAGGGAAGGGATGAGGTGGGGGTAGGTAAGAGAAGATAGTAGAAAGGCTGAATACAATCAAAGCCCCTTATATACATGTATGGAAATGTCACAATGAAACTCACTAATTTGTACAATTAATCTGTACTAATAATTGTAATAAAAGAAACATTTAAATATTGATTAGAAGAAATTTCATCACTTTTCTATAATATGTGATTGCCTGTCTCACACATTGTAGTTAATGAATTATTTTCTTAATCTGAATTAAAAAATCCTTCTGTTTAGATATTCCTGGAGTAAATCGCATATGATTGTGAGTGTCTAAGGAATTACTTTGACTTTAATCTGAGATAGCAAATAGTATTTCAGAGCAATTCACAATAGAATCACCCCAAAGAGTCTACCTGCTAGAGTCATGTTGCATTAGGTTTAATGTATAGATTTTGGGAGGACACAGACATTCAGTGTATAGTATTTCACAAATTCTTTATCAGCAAAGATTTGTGTCTCTTTGCTCATTGTTGATTCCCTAGCATTATCTCAATAGTCATATTGTAGGTTTAGTTATTTCATTCAGTATTTCATTTTCTAAGTCTAGTATTTCAATATTTCAGTTTTAAGTTACCTACAGACATTCTCATGGCTTGCTCACTTTTGCTTTCTTTCCTTCCTTTTTTACCTCCCTTCCTCCCTCTCTCCCTCCCTCCATTCTTCCCTGCTTACTCCTGATAAGTTTAGGTAAATATCATATTTGTTTCTATTTTGTCCTTTCACAGCAAATTTTTTAAAATTTGATTTAGTAAATAAATACAAATCTGCCGTGTAAAATAGTTCTATTAAAAACTTAACAAAAATAATAGAAAATAAGATTAAACCTTTTGCAGAATATTGTTTATGCTCTCCAACAAGAACTTTTATTCACTTTATCCATACTGATTGAACTTGTTTTTTTAAAAAAGGCTATTTGTATATAATTTAAAAAATAGTACCAGATTTTGAGTAATACATGTATGTAAATAAACACAGCTTAATCAGCAATAAAGCCATCCTAAGGTTATTTCCTTCCCCCTTAGCTAGGTTGTTTTTTCAGCTAATGAGAGAAAGAAAGTGTTATGGTTTATATCTAAAATGTCACTTAAAAGTCTCACAATGGGAGATGGGGTTGTGAGGAGTAGGTTATTGGGGTGTGTGACTTTGAAGGGTATATTCTTGTCTCTGGATAACCCCCTCTTTCTCTGCTTCTTGGCTGCCATGATGGGGGTTGCTTCACACTGCCATGCTTTGGCTATGCTGTTTCTGCCTTGAAGCTTGGTGATTATAGACCAAATCCTCTTAAACCTTGAGCCAAAATAAACCTCCTCTCCTTTAAGTTATAAGTTTCAGGATTAATAGTCAATAATGGAGAAAGTGACTAATACAGAAAAATTGATACTAGGAGTGGGGTTGTTGTGATAGTACATGAGCGTGTGGTTCAGAAGCCTTGGGAACTGATGTGTGAGAAGAGTTTAGAATAGTTTGGTACCAGAGTTAAGAAAAACTTGGAGATGTAGGGTAGAGAAGCCCTAGAATGCTGTAAGCTGAACTTGAAAGGTGATTTTGGTTGGAGTTCAGAAGACCATCAGACTACTGATAGGAATGTGACAGCAAAGGCCAGGCTCAGATTTTAGTTGCTGATGAAGGTTCTATTGGCAAATGGACTAGAGGCCATGTGTGTTATTCTCTGGCAAAAAGCTTGTTTACATTTCAGCTATGTCTTGAGATTATAAGGCTGAATTAAAAAATGGTGGACTAATTAATCTGGTGGAGGAAATATCAAGGCAGCCTACCATTCAGGCTGTGGCATGGGTGCAGCTGACTGCTTTTAACTAGATCTGCATTGAGAATCAGAGCTAAATAATTTGACAAATTTTCTGCATTGAGAAGCAGAGCTAAATAATTTGACAAATTTTCTGGTGGCCAGAAAGGAAGCATATGTAAAACTGGGTCCATGGAGAGCTTGGTTGCCAAAAAGATAAGTAGTAAAAGGAAGCCAAGTACTTTGTACAGGGATAAGAAAGATGCCTTACATCTCAGAAGTTATCAAGACCCCACCCATCACAGACTGAAGAGTACAGAATGGTAAATTGTTCACTTGAAAAGAGACCCTTCTCAATCAAGCCCGCCTATGGAAGTATAGCCCTGAGTTTAGGCATTCAGGCATTCAGAGGCTGCTGCAGCTGTGGTCTGAGGGGGCTAGCTGCTGCACAAGCTGATGGCCAACCATCCACATGGTGCTATCTTTTCAGGTATACAGAATGAAAAAGTTATGGGGTCATGGAAACTTCTACCCAGATTTAAGAAAGCCTGAGATGTCAGGCATAAATGTGTAACAGGGTCACTGTTACCATCAGAAGCCCATGAGAGGGCAATGCATGGAGGTATGAGAGTGAGGCCAAAAGCATAGTAGAAACCTTAGGAAGCTGGAGGTGCCAAGAATTGTGGAATATCTGCTGAGTAAAGCTGCAGACATTGAGGGGAGCCTCCTTAAAAGAGAGGCTATGTGGGCTGCAACCCACAAGGCCCTTTGCAGCTCACAGCTCACCACAGCCATCCCCAGGAGATGGATGTGGAGCTACAATATTTAATGTTTACTCAGCTGGGTTTCAGTCTTTCTTTGGTCCCATTCCTTTCTATCTGACCTATTTTTCCGTTGGAATAGAAATGTTTACCCTGTGCTATTATATGTTGGAAGTATATAACTTTCTTTTTGATTTTTCCAAGGGCTCACAGCTAAGAGTTTGCCTTGAGTCTCAGAGGATACATTGAGCTTAGACTATTCAGCAGTGCTGGAACTGTTAAAACTATCAACTTTTAGAGATGGACTAAATGCATTTTGTATAATGAGATGGACATGAGCCTTTTCTTGGCCAGGGGTGGAATGTCACAGTTTTGGTCTTAAAAAAATGTCCCCTAAAAAGTCTTATGTTTGAGGTGGGGCCTGATTAAAGACATGAGTCCTGGGGGATGTGACCTGCAGGGATTTATTCTTGTCCTCACCTCCTTCCTTCTCTCTCTTCTTCCTGGCTTCCATGGCATAAATTGCTTTCTTCTGCCATGCTCTTTCACTGTTTTTTCTGTCTTGGAGTCTGCCAGCTGTGGTTTGAACCCTCTCAAACTATGAACCAAAATGAACCCTATCTCCTTTAAGTTGGGGTAATTGGGTATTGTGTCTCAGAAAACAGAAAGTGACTATGACAGGACTAATAGGCATCAGTTAGACTATTCTTATCATTACCAGGCCTGGTAACTTTTTATTTCTCAAAAATTATGTTGTTTGAGGGCTTTCAATGTGTATAGCTCCTTCAGATCAAGAATAAAGTGTATTCATTTTTGCTTTCCTTAGGAAATTTTAATCTTTGTATGATGTGTAGCAATAAAAATCAAGACTTTTGCTTTAAATTTCCATTTTATTAAGAGTCATCTTCCTGGCTTTAAAAATATTAAAAGTGTTTCTTATAAGCAAGTATATTTTATTAAATAGTATTGGTTTTTCCCTACTAGAGGCTCACCTCTTCCAACTAAGAATAAATGGCAATAACATTTCACCTTTGGAATTCTTTCCAAAATTTTTTTTCCCTATAGGTTTATTTATGTTTACCCAACTTCCAGTCTCTTTTTGAGGGGCACTGCCTAATAGTTCCTTTGCAGCATCATCGAGCTGCTACCTTATTGGATGAAGACATCTGGGAAGAAATTCAGGTCAGCATGATAATGCTCACTATCATTGTAAAGCTCATGAATAGTTTTTCCAAAGTGTTGTAATATGTATATTCTAACAGGTTTTCTACTTCATTCAGTGATTTTACTTCTGAATTTAGATACTTTTATTTTCATAGTTGTTTATACCGGCAGATTGTTTCCATCACTCACTCACAACCTTTTAATGTTACAGTGGTACCTCAGTTCAAGAACTTAATTTATTCTATGATCTGGAAAAGATGGCCACATTTGTGTCATGTGGGAAAGATGGCTGTGGTTGTGTTTGTCACCTGATGCAGAGTTCACAAACGAAACCAAAATTTTGCCAAACTTTGGTTTGCAAACAGAATTGTTCATGAACTGAGATACCACTGTATTTCCCTTATATAGTCAAAGTTTTCAAAACTTTTGTTTACTAAATAATTGATTACAAACTAATAATTATTTTGACCTAAAAATCAATCTAAGACTTCTAGTCAGTGATTTGTATAGCATGAAATATCGTTTTTGCCACAAGAAGGTAGTAAATTCCCATCCAGAAAAAAAGAAATTTTCATATAATAAAAAGAAGTTTGGGGAATCAGCAGTTGCCATATTTTCCTGTCATGGAATTGGCCTTCTCTGCTGCAGTGATTTTTTTTTTTTTCTCTAGTTTTAATTTCTGGTCTTTTCCTTTTATAATTTGACCAAGTTTTTGTATTTAGAGATTTGTTTTTGTGGCTCATACTTTTAAAAGATTAAAAGGCGCAACAACATGGGTAAAATTGTTGCTGAATTATTTCAAAACTTTATAATGACAGAAGGAGGGAAGAAGAAAGGGAGGGAAGTAGGTTGGTCTTGATTTTCTTTTAAACACCTTACAAATGAATAGAGGTTATAGAGACCCATAGTTTAAAAATCTAAAAATCATAAGACTTCAAAAGATACTATATGTTTCTCTTTGTAGCATGCCAATACAGGTGCCAAAAGAGATTTTTTTTTGGTACTGGGGATCGAACTTAGGTCCTTAGCTTGCAAGGCAGGCGGTGGAACCACTGAGCTAAATCCCTGACCCAAGAGGAGATATTTTTGTTGCATTTCATGAAATTTAGTCTCTTACTGCCTGGGCTTTTAAAGTTTATACTGTGAAAGTTAAATGGGCTGCTTGTTTTGTTGCATCCAAGGCCATGGAAGGATAAACATATGATGAGTATTTTTGGTGTAAAAGTGTTTTCCCTGCATTAGTGGAAATAACAATAAATGATTTAAGGTGAAAAGTATGGAGATATTTGGGTTTTAGAATTATTTTAGAGCTTTCTGGGATGCATTTTAAGAATGTATACATACAAACAGATTTAACTTAGAATACAGTAACAGTGCCAAAAGTCTTCAGTAATTACAGAAATCTAGTGGATATGTTTTATATTTCTGTAAGAAATTAAGCTCCTTGATGAAAAACATTGAGGTAGAGAAACAGATATATTCAGCTCAACAGATACTGAATACATGAATATGTTATTTTAGGTCCGATGAGAAATGCATAGGTAAAATCATTCATTGGTTCTGCCCAAAGGAATAATATATTTTTTTGTAGGTTGGATAGATGCATTATGGAAAGTTCAGGCAAGGAGGAAGAGCCAAATTTTTTAATACAAATAATGACAAATCTCTTTTTGTATGATAAAAGACAAATAATATTAGAAATTATAAAATACTATAAGATAATGAATAAAGTATCTCAATCTTATTGCTGTATATTTCTAAAAGTGCATTTGTTTGGGTTTTGTTTTTACCTTTAAGTATGTTAATTACACTCTGGTGAGTATCTTTATGGTTATTCACTTCCTTTGTTGGATACATTTGTTTTTGGTACTGGGGATTGAACTCAGGACCTTGAACTTGCAAGGCAGGTGCCAGAACCACTGAGCTAAATCCCTGGCCCTTTGTTGGATACATTTTAAAAATTGATTTGACTTAACACAAAATATTGTTTGCAGAGGCAGTAGCTCTTTTTCATGAGTTTTTTTAAAGAATTATGTACCATTATGTAGAAACATTTAAATTTAACTTTAGATCTTCTATTTAATAGAAAATACAAAGATAAATTTTAGCATAGCATACTTAATAATAAATTTCATATAAGTGAGATTCAAATTGTTAAATATAGTGATACTTGGTCCTTTTAAAATTTATTCTTATCATGTTGAAAAATATGCCAAATATATGCTACTGTCAGACTGTATAGCCCATTTAAGAAAAAAAAAAAAATCCCAAACTGGTGAGGTGGAGGAGGAGCATTGTTGATGCATGTCTGCAGTAGGCCTCACCATGGAATGATGTGATGGGACCATTTCATTTAGAAACTGCTGGTTGTAGTCCCTTTAGGTCTTTTTCTTGGAGCTCTGACTCTCCAGAAAAGACCTTTTGAGTCTCCTGTCAGTCCCATCTGATTCTGCATGCCAGGGTTTTAGATGCTGAGGGGCAAAGAAAGTTGGGGGTGACTGAATATTAAGTATTTAAGAACATTAAGTAGTCTTTCCTACAACACCCCTGTTTTCAGGATAAGTACCCTTTCTCAGAGGATCATCCTGTAGTATTCTGCTGTTGAGATTGGCATGTTAATTGCTTTTTATAAAACTTTATTATATAAGTCATCTGTTTTAGCTCCATCTTTTCCTATTCTTCCATGAGGTAACTTCCAGAAGCTTTTGGGGTTTTGTCGGCAACAAGGATTCTTCCCTGCCATTCCTGTTGATCCATCTTCCTCTTATTGTATGCACCAGCTTTCTAGTATTTGTCATGTAATCTGATTTTTATTATGTCTTCTCCAGTTCTTCTTGTCTAAGTAGGTTTATCCCTTTAAAGAAAGTTAATTTAATGTCAGTTTTGAGGGTCACTCCATGGAGAAAGTGGAAATAAATGTGAGTCTTCTGTCTTGTTATCTTTAGATAACTTTATATTTAGGTATGTTGTATTTTAAACCTTGAATAAAGTATAGCATTAATATTGTACAGTAGCCCTATCTAGCTTTAATAGTTTAAGAAAAATAATTTTAATTTTAAAATTATTTATATTTACTTGACTTTTTAATGATGTGATACAAATTGTGAACCTCAACATTCTGCAGTATACCTTACCTGAATACATTGTAAGGAATTTTAATTCAGACACGTTAATTAATGATAGTTTAGGAATGTGGGAAACAGGGACTTTTAAAGAATGAAGTATATTGTGGGAATATAGGAATTTCATGTCATCCTTATAATTTGGGGTCTCTATATTTTAAGAATAAAATAATTTCGGTGTCTCTTTTAATAGTGAGCCATAAAAACTTTTCTCATCATTTAGTTGTTATATAACTTTAAAAATGAATATTATGAAAAACATACAGTATATATTTTATGTTGCACTTAGACACAATTTTCTTTTAATAGAGATAATATCTCAAATTTTTCCATTAAACTATTTTTAAAGTCTTTTACATACATAGACGAGAAGCACTTAAATATATAAATGTGTGTCATTTTTCTACTTTCTTTAGATGTTTAGGAAATCATTAGTAAAGATGTTTGAAGATAAAGGATTGGACTGCATCTTTTTAGAAACTAATATGAACATGAAGAAACAGTATCACATGGTTTATGAATGTATTCCTCTCCCAAAGGAAGTGGGTGATATGGCTCCTGTCTATTTTAAGGTATTTATAGACAGTTTTTGCACATCTACTAATTTTTTGCTGCTGTGCTGCTTTAAGGATAGAGTTGTCTTTATTCATGTACTTTTTCCCATATCTCTATATAAAATTTTATATCATATAAAGAAAAGTATATTATATAAAGAAAAATTTTCTGCTAAATGTATATCTGTTGGAAGAAAGGTAGACTTTTTACCTTTTAAAAACATGCTTGCTTCAAATAGTAAACTATAATTTCTATTTTAATCCCTATTTCTTTAGTGAGGTATATTCTACCAGAGTGCACTTCTAAATTAAAACTGTAGTCATAATTCTAGAAAATGGATCATTGAAAAACTGAAACCAAAGATAACATGAAAATAGTACAAATTACAATTGCTGAGACAAGTTATTGATGAACTTTAGTATTTAATATCTGATCATGCTACTTACTATGGAAAAATGTCTAATTTTGATGTATATTTTAGGGCATGTAATAAATCACTAGAGTTTATATCTGATTGTCATTAAAGAATTCAAGCAGCTTTTACTAAATAATGTTTGATACTGACCTGAATGTGATTTATGGACTAATGCAAATACCTAAATGTAGAAACATATGTGAAATATTGACATATGCAAAGAAAAAGGAGGATAATGTTCTGTGAGTTGGTATAAGAAGATTACATATAAAATGTTAAAATATATGATTATGAGCTGTAAGGATTATGAAATTTGTTAAGGCAAAATTTTTTTCTATTTAGAAATCTTTAAATATGGTACAATTATTTGATTTAAAGAATTGTGCTGTAGTCGAGTGTGGTGGTGTATGCCTGTAATCCCAGTACTTGGGAGGCTGAGGCAGGAGGATCACCACAAGTTCTGGACTACATAGTGAGTTCAAGGCCAGCTGAACTACACAGGGAGACCCTGTATCAGAAAACAAAGAAACAAAAAAGAATTATGTTGATAAAGTATAGGGAAATAAGTCATGTAATCTCAAAGGCTCATGCTCTTTCTGTGCTAACCAAATTTAGTTGAGAAAGAGATTATTACACTTTTTTCAGTTTTTTTTTTGGTATTTCCTCAGTATCAATGGCTAATTATGACTAGAAGCATTTGAGAAGTAGGGAGGGACCAACTTAGAGCAACCACTGTTGCTCATGTAAAGTGCCAGAAATGTCATCTGTTGGCAGAATGGCGTAACATATTTCTGTTCTACACTAAACCTTTTATTTGACCCTTAAAAATGCATTTATTATTTCACTTGATTTCAATTTTATATTAAATGTGCTACATTATGATGTGAAGTCAGGGAACACATGATTTTAAAACAGGACAGCAGTGTATCTGATGTACTTGAAACATATTTGAATGTTAATTTCAACTTTAAAATTTCCCTTATAAATATGATAGTATAAAATAATTATATCATTACTGTGGCTTTTACTTTTATGAAGCATTTCTTTACTATAAATAGTAGCCATATTGCTGACCCTGGAAAAGTCTTAAAATTCCATTTCTGTGTATTTTCCTTGCTGTCTTTTAAAGAAAAACAGGTCTTAGTTGTCTGCATTTTTACTTTTTTATATGGGTGGAAATAGTTCAAGTTTTTGGTTGGCACAAGAGCAATAAAACTAAATGAATTTATTTGAGTAGCATTCTGTGGATGTAAAAAGAAATTTACATAGGCTTTTATATTTACAAGTTATGCTCAGCACTAAATTATTTGGTCTTCTTTTTGTTTTTGTTTTTTTGGGAGGTACCAGGGATCGAACTCAGGACCTTGCTCTTGAGAGGCAGGCATGGTGCCAACTGAGCTAAATCCGTGGCCCTAAATTATTTGGTCTTATCAGTGATTTTTTTTTTATGTAAAGTTGAGCTGAAGTTAGTACAAGAGTTAATAGTAAGTAAAAGAATATTGTCTTTGCCCAGCAGGATTTTAACACAATCAAGAGCTCTAATTTTAAATAACAGAAATTAAAGCCTTAATCTATTCAGATAAATGTATATTATATATACTATTATATATTTTGCATAGTATTACTATGTATACTATAGTGTGTAATAAATTCATTGTATTATTTTAAGTGGTCTATTTGTATTTGCCGTTACATTACTTCTTCATTTAACAAATGGCTGTTTCTTAGAAAGCCATAATGGAATCTGATGAAGAGTGGTCCATGAACAAGAAATTGATTGATCTTTCTTCAAAAGACATCAGAAAGTCTGTAAGTACCATTTTCTTTTCTAACAGAAGAGGTTATTCTAGTATTTAGAATCTTTATTATCTTCTACATCTTAGTTGAGAAATAGACCATTTGGCTGAGTGACTGAAGGTAAATAATTCCACAGATAAGAAATTATTTTCATCTATCTGGTGTGTAAAATGCAAATATAGAGAGATTTTATTTTATCTTGGGCATCTACCATGACCCCCCCTCCCCTCATAATTTAAATGGCAGCCATCTGAATCTTCCATCAGACCTTCTCTAAGATTTATAGGCCAGAGATGAGAGGGGAATTCATGTTACTAGAATTATAATGAGAGAAAAATTTTCTGAGAGGCTAAAGTTTGAATTTGGAATTCATTTTCTTTTTTTAATGTAAAAATTCCCTGTTTTGTTCCCATATACATGTGGTAAACATAGGGACTTATCTGTTTTATAGTTTAATCTAGTTTTTTTTTTTTGGTACCAGGAATCAAACTCGGGACCTTGTCCTTTTGAGGCAGGCGCCAGAACCACTGAGCTAAATCCCCTGCCCCTTTTAATCTTGTTTTGTCAATCAAATTTTAGATATAAGTTCTACTTAAGATCAGTACTTCTATAATGACCTTTCGTATTTCTATAAATGTAAATAATGGAATAGAGATTTAATAAAAGTATGGATTCCTTTTTTTTGCCAAAATATAATTTATTGTACAAATATTTATTGAGTGCATTCTATTTGTGGGTACTGTTCTAGGCATACTGTTCTGTTTTGTGCATAGTAGAACAAAATGGAGATGATCCTTGCTTTTATGGAGCTTGTATTCTAGTACAAGAAATGGCAGCTTGAGCCAGCATGTTCAACTCAGTCCCCTGCTTGTTAAATGAAGTTTCATTGGAACATAGCCATACCCTTTTGTTATGTATTGCTTGTGGCTGCTTTCATGCTAAAGGGTCAGAGTTAAGTAGGCACAATAAGAACTACATGATTCACAAAGTATAAAACATTTTATTATGTGGCAGTTTAATAGACAACATTTGCCAGTCCGCCTTCTAGTAAATGTCACTAGACTTTTTCTCCCCTATTTCTTCTTCTGGAAAGCCAGATTCCTGATAGATGACTTGTATCTGAAAGGATTCCTTATTATACTTATTATATCTCAGTCAGAATATTCAAATTTCATTGCATTACTGAAGGTACATAATTGTAATGGAAAGGCACAACATTGTCTTCCCTTGCTGGTAAATTGGACCAGACAATGTATTAATACTACAAACTAAAAGAAGAACAAAAGCAAAACATCCCAAGTGTCATATTTACTTCTCTCTCTTATTAGCATATAAAAAAGGATAGTTAATGTACATACATATTTTGTGCCCATTTTTTGTACTTCATAAATCAAAATTTCCCATACTATTAAATATTCTTTCAGAAAATGATTTTAATGGCGACTAAAAACATTTCCAAGTAGAAATTTTTACAATGAGAATTTTTTTCTTTTTTTTCCCCCGGTGCTGGGGATCGAACTCAGGACTTTGTGCTTGCCAGGCAGGCACAGCGCCACTGAGCTACATCCCCAGGCCCCAGAGTAGAATTTTTTAAAGAAATGTATGATTCTCCATCTGCTGTACAGTACACACAGCTTTTTACTGGTGAATCATCTAGTATTTTTTTTGGGGGGGGGTACTGGGGATCAAACTCGGGACCTTGCGCTTGCGAGGCAGGTGGCGGAATCACTGAGCTAAATCCCTGGGCCTAGTATCTCTTATTTTTTAAGACCAAGATAAGTACCTGAATGAAGTAACCAGGAGATCTTATTTAGTTAATCCCTTTCTCTTTAAAAACAACTTCAAGTATGTCAGTCAAAATCTACACTTCACGCATAAGACAGTGCTATGAAATGATGAGTACAACCAACAAATTTGTGAAAATCTAAGAACACAATAAAGTAAAGATACAGAGAGAAAAGCAATAAACATGAAAATGTGTAAACCTGTACAACTACAGGCAGTTTTTATTTTTAATATAATCTTAATTTTTTAATAGTACATGTTTGCAGTATATAATGTTATGTTTCTAGTGTGGATTTGGTACATATACATAACACATCTTAATTCCTTTCTCATCCTCTTTCCCTCTCATTCCTCTTGACTCTCTCCATCTCTTTTTTTTTTCCTTCTTAAATTGTCTTATTGGTACATTTTAAGTATACAGTACGTTTACATTTATCATTGGGTGCTTGTACCTGTACATGATGTATCTTGGTTCTTACTTTTTTCCCCATTACTTGTGTACCCTTCACCCCCTCCACTCTTCCCTATCCACATAGATTTCATTTCCATTTTTTTTCTTTTCTCATAATTTTTCCTTTCCCTTCTTTCCTTTCCCCTTCCCCTCCCACCATCCCTACCCCTTTGGACCTTTTCTTCCTATTTCAAATTATCAGTTATTCATTTTAATACTTTTAATCCTTATTTACACTTTCAGTTTCTCACACTAGAGAAACTATTTGGTATTTACACATGTGTGTCCTATTTATTTCACTTAAGAGTATGGCCTCAATATGCATCCATTTAGCTATAAATTTCTCTAGTTTCTCATTCTTTATGGCTGAGTAGTACTCCATTTTATAAAAACAACCCAGTCTTTATCCAGTTTCCAGTTGATGGGCACTTGGGTTGTTTCCAAGCTTTAGCTACTGCGAGCTGTGCCGCTATAAACATGGGTGCACATATATCACTGTGGTGTGATTCTTTTAATTCTTTGGGAAAGATACCCAGCAGGAGAATAGCTGGGTCAAATGGGACCTCTAGTCCTAGATCTTTATCTCCATACTGATTTCTACAGTGGTTGCACCAGTCTGCACTCCCACCAATAATGGAGAAGGGTTCCTTTCTCCCCACACCTCCGCCAGCATTTGTTATTGGTTGATTTCTTGATAGCAGCCATTGTTTCTGGAGTGAGGTGGAATCTCAATGTTGTTTTCGTCTGCATCTCTCTAATCAAATAATCAGTGATGTTGAATGTTTTTTAATATATTTATTTGATGCTTTTACTTTTTTGTCTGAGAAATGTCTGTTCATTTCAGATGCCCATTTTTGAATTGGGTCTTTGAATTTGGGGGTTCTGATTTTTTTCGGTTCTTTATATATTCTAGATAGTAGTCCTTTGTCTAAGGTTCAGGTGCTAAAATTTTTTTTCCCACATTGTAGGTTGTCTCTTAGCTCTGTCGGTGATTTCTCTTGCAGTGCAGAAGCTTGTTAATAAGATGAGATCCCAGTTGTTGATTTTTTGTGCTAGTTTCCGTGCTACTGAGGTTTTGTTCATAAAGTCTTTTCCTATGCCAATGTCTTCAAGAGTTCTACCTAACTTATTTTCCAGCAAGTTTAGTATTTCTGTCTTAATATTTAGATCTTTAATCCACTTTGATCTTAGTTTAGTGCATGGTGGTAGGTGTGGGTCTAGTTTTAATCTTTGGCAGGTTGAAATCCAGTTTCTCCAACACCATTTATTAAATAGGCTATCTTTCCTCCAATGATGGCGGTTGGCTCCTTTGTCAAAGATGAGGTGGCTGAGTATGTCTGGAGTTGTTTCTGCATCTTCTAATCTATTCCACTGATCCTTGGGTCTGTGTCTTTGCCAGTACCATGTTGTTTTTATCACAGTAGCTTTGTAGTATAGTTTCAAGTTGGGGATTGTGATACCCCCAGTCGTGTCTCTGTTGCCTAGAATTGCTTTTGTTATTCTAGATCTCTTCTGGCTCCAAATGAATTTTTGGATTGTTTTCTCTAGTTCTTTGAAGTATATTGTTGGAATTTCAATCGGTATTGCATTAAATCTATATAGTAGTTTTGGAAGTATGGCCATTTTCACTATATTGGTTCTTCCTACCCAGGAACAAGGGATGTCTTTCCATTTTCTTATATCCTCCTTGATCTCCTTTTTTAGAGTGCTGTAGTTTTCAGTGTAGAGGTCTTTTGCTTCCTTTGTTAGTTTGATTCCTAGATATTTCATTTTTTTGGATGCTATTGTAAAAGGAATTGTTTCCCTAATTTCTCTCCCAGTGAGTCTGTTATTTGTGTATAAGAAGGCTATTTTTTTTTTTTTGAGTGTTGACCTTATATCCAGCTACTCTACTGAATCTGTCAATTAAGTCTAGATATCTTTTGGCAGAGTTTTTTGGGTCGTCTATGTAAAGTGTCATATCATCAGCAAACAATGACAGTTTTACTTCTTCCTTTCCTATCTTTATTCCTTTTATTTCTTTCTCTTTTCTAATTGCTGTGGCTAATGTTTTCAGAACAATATTGAACAGGAGAGGTGACAGTGGGCATCCTTGTCTTGTTCCTGATTTTAGCATGAAAGTTTTCAGGTTTTGACCATTTAGTATAATGTTGGTTGTTGGGTTTTCATAGATAGCCTTAATCAGGTTGAGATAAAGACCTTCTGTTCCAATTTTCTGTAAGGTTTTTATCATGAATGGGTGTTGGATTTTGTTGAATGCCTTTTCTGCATCTATTGATATGATCATATGGTTTTTGTCCTTGGCTCCGTTAATATAGTGTATCACATTTATTGCTTTTCAAATGTTGAACCATCCTTGCATCCCTGGGATAAATCCAACTTGGTAAGTGTGTATGATCTTCTTGATGACCCTCTGTATTCAGTTTGCCAGTATCTTGTTGAGGATTTTTGCCTCTATGTTCATTAGGGAGATTGGCCTGAAGTTCTCTTTTTTGGTTGGGTCTTTCCCTGGTTTTGGAATCAAAGTAACACTTGCTTCCAGGAATGAATTTGGAAGCCTTGCTTCCCTTTCAATTTCCTTAATGAGTTTAAAGAGTAATGGCGATAGTTCTTTTTTGAATGTCTTCTAGAATTCAGCAGTGAAACCATCAGGACCTGGGCTTTTCTTTGTTGGTAAATTTTTTATTACATTTTCAATTTCACTTATTGTAATTGGCATGTTTAGAATTTCTATATCTTCTTCATTTAACTTTGGCAATTTGTATGTATCTAGCAATCTGTGCATTTCTTCTGTGTTTTCCATTTTATTAGAGTACAGGATCTCAAAGTAGGTATTGATGATCCTCTGGATTTCTGCTGGGTTTGTTGTGGCTTCCCCTTTTTCGTTCTTAATTGCATGGATTTGATCCTTTTCTTTCCTTTTTTTGATAAGGTTGGCTAAAGGTTTATCAATTTTATTTATTCTTTTGAAAAACCAACTCTTTGATTCATTAATTTTTTTGTATCATTCTCTTAGTCTCCATTGCATTTATTTCTGCTCTGATCTTTATAATTTCCTCTTTTGTATGAACTTTGGGTTTGTTATGCTCTTCTTTTTCTAGGAGCTTGAGGTTCTGCATTAGGTTATTTATCTGAGTTCTCTCTGTTTTCCTAATATGGACATTGACTGCTATGAATTTCCTGCATACAACTGCTTTCATTGTGTCCCATAGATTCCTGTGTGTTGTACTGGCATTATCATTTACTTGTAGAAACTAATTTCTTCTTTAATTTTCTCTGTGACCCATTGGTTGTTCAGGAGGGTGTTATTCAATTTCCATGTGTTTTTGGGGGTTTTGCGGTTTCTTATGTTATTGATCTCCAATTTTATTGCATGATGGTCTGATAATATACAGGGGGTAACTTCAGTTCTTTTACATTTACTTAGACATGTCCTATGAGCTAGCATGCTGTCTATTTTGGAGAATGACCCATGTGCAACCAAAAATAATGTGTATTCTGATTTTGTGGGGTGGAACACTCTGTAAGCATTAAGTCCATTTGTTCAATAGCTTGGTTCAGTTTTGTTAATTTTTTGTCTAGATGATCTGTCTATTTGTGATAGTGGGGTATTGAAGTCCTCCACTACAGTTATATTCATGCTTATTTGGTTTTTCATGTGCATTAATATTTTTGTTTTGTATAGTTTGGGGCATTTGTATTTGGTGCATATATATTTATGATTGTCATCTCTTCCTCTTGGATTGTTCCCTTCACAAGGATGTAGTGACCATCTTTGTCTCTCTTAATTAGTTTTGGTTTGAAATCTACTTTGTCTGCAAATAAGATTGCTACACCTGCTTTTTTCTGGGTTCCTGTGGCGTGGAGAACTGTTTTCCATCCTTTTACTTTCAGTCTATGAGTTTATTTTTGAGTTAGGTGTGTTTCTTGTATACAGCATATTGCTGGATTTTGATTCTTAATCCATTCTGTCAGTGTATTTCTTTCAATTGGTGAAGTGAGGCCATTAACATTGGTAGTTATAATTGATAGGTATTGACTCATCCTTGTCATGATATTTTAACTCTTGTTGGCTCTTTTATTTCTTATTCCCCCACCCCCTTTCCCTTTAGTTTCTTACTTTGCCTGGTGGCTTCCCTCTGTTGGGCCTCATGGAGTTGTGACTTTCATTGTCTTTTTCTCGGATATTATGAGACCTTGAGAAGCAGCTGAGCTTTGTGCTTGATCAGAAAGATCTGTCTCCCTACTTCTATTATCTATTTTTTATTTTGCTCTTTATTTATAATTTGGGTTTCTCTCAAAAATGAATGACAGTGGTATGCTAAACATTGAAACATTTCAAAGATAAGGAACCATTGCCTTTCCTAAGGCAACATGTAGTCTTGTACTTGAGACTATTTGCGAATCACAATAGATAGAAAAACAGCCAGGTAACCTCCTGAGGTGCCTTTTAGCTTTAGGGTTTTGTAATTATTGTATATGACTGGAATTGTGAAGAGAACTCCAAGTAAGAGTAATTCCAAAGGAGGTCACTTTTTAGTTTAACAAGCTCTCTAGTGTCTTTTTAAAACTGATGTGTGTTTCTGAACATGAAATGAACAATTGAGTTATTCTAACATTTTCTGAAAGAGACTCATTATTCTTCTTTTAAAAGCTTTATGTCCTTAGTAATTTCATAGTTTTTTGCCTGCTTCATTGAGAGTATGGTGAGGTGTTTTTTTTTTTCACTGCACTGATTCTTCACTTATAATAGAGATTCACATATTTGCAATTAATTTTGATTTTTTTTTGAATTCATGTTTTTCTTTGCTGTATGTATGTAATCTTCCCCATTTCTGTCTATTTTATTTACTTTCTTTGTGTGTTTTGATTTCTTACAATGTAGTGTGAAGCCCATGGTATTAGATGAAGGAAGCAGATCTGAATGTTCAAATGTGGAGGAATTACATGATAATAACTTTCCAAAAAATGATCATTTTCACAAGGCTGTTTTATTGAGATTTCATGAGAATTTTTCACAACTTTTAAAAATGTTAAAATTAATTATGTGGAAACTGTAGTAATTTCTAAAATCTAACATTTAGAGACTGATTTTTTTTTTTAATTTAAGGAAAATACTTCTCAAGGAAAATTTGGATTTACCAGAACCCTTGGAACTCAAGGTTACTTACAGGAAGTTAGGAGTTATAGCAGGAATGCAAAGAAAAAATTAGGATATTACTGTTTTTCTACCAGAAATAAATGTTCTTTGCTGTAATTCTGTGACTACCTTTAAAGTAGTACCACAGTTCCAACTTTTCCCTATGGTAGCCAGTTGAGTAAAAAGAAAGTGCTAGCTGTGCCACATGCTGTTTGATAGCAGAGCCTTGCTGTGCATATAACAACTCTTCTAGCAGGACTGCAGGCTCTACCTTTCGTATTCTGCAAGCTTGTGATAGCAGCTGTCTTTCATAAGAAAGTAACTGTGTATTCAGTGCCATCTTTGCAAATATGCCATAGGTTGTTGAGTCTTTATATGTATATTAGTTTCTTATTGCTGAAGTAAGAAATTACCATAAATGTAATGGTTTAAAACATTTATTATCTTACATTTCTGGAGTTTACAAGTACGAGATGGGTTTCATTGTACTAAAATCAGTGTGTTAGCAAGTCTTTGTTCTTCTGGAGGCTCTATGGCAGATTTGATTCCTTTGCCTTCTCTAGTTGCTAAAAGCTACCCATATTCCATGGGTTGTGGTCCCTTCTTTCATTTTCAAAGTAGAGAGTGTAGTATCTCCCTTTCTTTTATTCTCAGCCTCCTATCTTTTTCAAGAATCTTTGTGATTAATTGAGCTTATGATCACCTCCTCATTTCAAGATCCTTAACTTATTCATGTATGTAGAGTGCTTGCCATATGGGACTAGGCCATTGACATATTTAGGGGCCCATTATTCTACTTACCACAGCACGATACAAACAAAAGGCAATAATACTGTCATTACATATTTCTTCTCAAGTTATTTGTCCCTCTCAAAGTACCATACTTCAGTAGATATAGTTCCAGAACATCTCTTTAGCCATTCAAGGATTCATGCTTTACACCTAGTGATCTAGTTCAGATGTCAAAAATATTCTAATGGAATCTTCAAAAAGTTTTCCATTGAGCAAGCTTGTGTGGGGAATAGAAATGAAAGTAGTAATCTATGTGCTAATAGTTGGGCTGGGCCTTTTATATACAGTGTCCTGTTTGACCTTCACAGCAAACCTCCAGACACTTCATATTTTTCATGAGACTTAGGTGTGAAATAAGTTTCCTGAGGTCATACACTTTATGAGTTACAGATACATTTAGAGAATTGTTTGTCTCTTTAATTTTTTCTGATTTTCAAAGTTGTGCATATTGAAGGTGGAGATACAGAAAAATATAAAACCTCTAAGTAGCAACTCATTTCTCTACATTTTATGTTTTATACTATTTTGTAAATTGATTTTTTATTCATGCTCTGCCTATACTATGAATAACTCTTTATTAATATTATTTATATTTGCTTTATAATGTTTCAAGGTGACTGCTGTTTCTACCATACCATACTATGCCCTTCTAAATTGTGGATTCCTGAGGATACAACACAAAATTCATGTAGTTAAGTAGGAATATGTGGTTCAGAAGCCCAAATAAGTAAATGTTGATTGTGTATAAAGGGATTAGAGGGGGAAAATATTAGTATAAATTGACCCAGTTGGAATAATTTCCAGTGACAATATTGGGGCTTGCAGGGAATAATTTCGAAGGGCACAAAGTCTACTTAATTGATAGAGAAAGCAAGACATTACGGCCTTTTCCAGTTTTCTACACAAGATATAGTTTAAAATACTTGGTGTGTGGGTGTGTGTGTAAAGAGGGAGGGGAGAAAACAATACAGAGTAATAGAGAATTAATCCTAGAGACATTTTGAAATTAGGTTGATAAACTAAGTTGTTATACCCACCTCATCAGTTAATAAACAGTTATCATTATTCTTTATCTTTGATAAGTATATCATAATAAAGATATTAGGGATATTGCAAATGAAACTTTAAGTATATGCCCAGGTCCCTTTTCCTATTCTTTGATGTAAGCAAAATATCAAAAAACACATCCTTATTTTTCATTTGTGCAGTCTTGAACATTATTCTGTGGTTATATGAAAATATTTGATTTTTTTTTCTGTTTTCCCCAAGGACAGAAACATAATTGGTTCTGATTGTAATTGCCAGATATGATAAAGAGCTCTCTCACTAAAATGCTATCAAAATGAAATATTTATTTAGAAAGTTAGGTCTATGCTTAAGTATCTCTAGAATTGGAAATTCCTTATATACATTTGTCTTGAATGATGATTAATTATTATCATGTCAGGAAGCAGGAAGAGGGATTAAGCATAACTTTCTGATTCCACGCTGTATTTTACGTGTCTGTTAATTTTTCTGTTTGTTTAGGTACCCAGAGGCTTACCTTACTTCTCGGTGGACTTTGGCCTCCAGGGAGGATTTGCCCATGTCATTGAAGATCAGCACAAATTCCCTCATTATTTTGGAAAGGTATATTCACAAATTTGATAAAACTCTGAGTTAGCAGTTGTTAATCATGTTTGTTTATTTATGTGTTTATTTTTATTTTTTATTTTTGGTACCAGGGATCAACTTGGGACCTTGTGCTTGAGAAGCAGGCACAGGAACCACTGAGCTAAATCCCCAGCCCTTGTGTGTTTATTTTTGAGATAGGGTCTTGCTATGTAGTTCAGGCTGGCCTTGAAATGCCAGGCTGGCTCTGAACTTGTGGTGATGCTTCTGCCTCAGCCTCATGAGTACCGGCATTATAGGTATGCACTATCATGCCTGGCTGTTAAATCACATTTCTTTGGAAGCAAAGTCAAAATCTTGACCATTCTGTACAGTGAGATAAGAGACTACTGCTATGCTCAATTGTTAGAGATAACATCTAGAAAGTATTAACAAATATATCAAATAATACTGGTAATAGAGTCAGAAAAATTCATTTGGAAGCAAGTATTTCTTTAGAGTCAACAGTTACTATAACATTAGTTTCATTTTGGAGTCAGCCATTGTTATCTTGAGATGATGGAAATTGCTAATATTTATTAAAGGCTTGCAGTGTGTCTGCTGCTGTTATAAGCACTCATTTAATGCTTGCAGTAACTCTGTAGTATTGATATTATTGCAACTTTTGTTTAAAGATGGAGAAACAGCTACAGAGAAATTGGGTAACTTGCCCAGGGTCATGTGCTAAGTGACAGAACCAGGGGTACCAATGGTCGTGGTCAAACTAGAGAACTAGAGAACAAATTATCTCACCTCTTCATGTATAGTTAAGCAAGATATAGTTCAGGAAGAATATATATGACACATTACATAGTTTCTCAGCAGATAGTAGAGGCCAGATCTTTTCATTGCCAGTTCTTTCTTTCAGAGGTTGCCTTCTTAAGGTACAGTCTTTAAAGGACTGCTGAGTTATAAGTTAATATTGCAGCTGAAACAGCCAGAGGAAGGCTGGGCGTTATCTTTTAATCTAATCTTTGAATCTAATCTTTGAATCTTTGAATCAGACTGTTTTTGCTCATACCATTTCTCTATATGTAGAGGGGTCTTGATGAACTCTGCTCAGTGCTCTCTTTGCCCCAGTGTATTTCCTCCCCACTCCCATCTCTTGCATAAGACCATGTTCTGCAATGAATAGGGAGGTCAAGAGTAATTTGAATGGCAGAGGTTTTGATTCAGTACTAAGTATGTTGTTGTCTTTAATGGCTAACCAGAGTCCAAAATTGCATGCATCTCCAAACTGTTGTAATATATTATAGGAACTTGTTTTAGACATTTTCAGAATTTTGTTTTAGAGTTAGAGAGAAATTTGTTTTCCCTGTTCTAAAAAGTCCTGTTGTTATTCCATAGAGCTTTATAACTAAAGGCTCTATAAATCTAGATATATTAAAATTTTTTGAGTCTAGTAAAGAGGAGGTAAATCATCCATTTTTTTACGCATCGAAATTCAGTTGGGAGATTGCTCTTTAGATATTACGCATTAGGGATTACATTATTAGGGATTATATGGTACTGTTTTAAAATTCAAAGGAACATTTCTTCAGTTAGCATTGTACCACTGAAGCATTTTCTTCAAAATTTAATTTTCAAGACATAGCTTATGGGCCCAAGAACTCCTGTCTGTCTCTTACCAAAGCAGTAGTTCAGATAGCAAGAAGAGATTATTGGGATAGTCTCTTTTTATTAACAACTACATTAGTAACCAAACCAGAACCCATCCTGTATGTTACATATAATGAAGCTTGATGTTTTATAGAGATAAATTTCTGGTAAATTACTTTTCTTAGTTGAATCAAGAAACTAATTAAATGTAAATTTGTTCCATTTTTCTTGATCTTGATATTTTATACAAGCTGTTATCTCTTTTGGCCTTTTACTCCTTCTCCTAATGGTAGGGAATCTTCCCTTTTTCTTGAATATTTTCTTGATGTATTCAGCAAATAGAATTTTTTCCCACCACAGCTTTCTATTCTTTCATAAGCTCTCTGAAAACAAGGTAGCTGTATATTAGTTATTTTTGTATCCCCTGTAGATAGTAAGTCCTTGTGATATATTTATTCAGATGAGGAACCAGTGTTTTAGAGAGAGAGAGTGATGTTATTTGTCTAAGATCTCATCACAGTTCAGCAGAACTAGACTGTGTATGCAGAATGTGACCCTTAGTCCAGTGTTTTCTACCGTACTTGCCACAGTTACCAACAGCCTTCTGTGTAAGCATTGTAAGTCTCCCCCATATCTTTCTGTACATGGATACTAACATGGAAAATTTTGATTAATTTCTATAGCCAGTACCACTGGAGGAGAATCATGAAAGAAATAGTCTAGAATAATAAGCAGAGAATCAAAAAGCCATTCCTTTCAGAGCTTGAGAATGTGACCTCTTAGTGAAAATGATTTATAGTTTTAAATTCTAGATTTGCTTTGATTAATATTAAAATGATTTTGTTTCCTGAAAAATAACTTTAGTTAGTATTGGAAGAAACAGATTTATAAATATAATGGGCAGCAGAGAGAACATTAACCTGAGATTCAGCAGCAGTTGACCAACAAAGTTAATTGCTAAAGTTGATTAACTTTTCTCCAAACTGTTTACTAGAGCAGCCAATAATTAATTAAATTTCACCTTTTCTTCTTCTCTTTTCCTACCATGTGATAGATGTGCTAACAAGCAACAAAATGGGCAGTTTGCTTAACAGGAGACACAGTTAGGACTCTTAAGAATTACTGGGTTTATGTAGTTGTAATTAATTGAAAACAAGATTTTTTTTTTTACCAGAAAGTAATATTTGTGTAACATTTGAACATTATCATGGTGAGCTACTTAATGTTATATTTCATAACAGAATAAACAGTTTTATTCCTCATTCATTATTATTTGCACACACATGTGTTTGTATTTTTCTCATTCTTTAAAAGGAAATCATTGGTGGGATGTTGGATCTAGAACCAAGACTTTGGCGGAAGGGCATCCGAGAAAGCTTTGAGGATCAGAGGAAGAAAGCACTGCAGTTTGCTCAGTGGTGGAAACCATATGACTTCACCAAAAGTAAAAAATGTTGACATGTAACTCTCATTTTTAATTTCCTCTTCAGATGTTTTTTTTCAGTTTAATTTCCACTGCATCTCACTAGACAGTCGAGCCTCAGGTCATAGGGAAAAAAGTAACCACAGCAGGCTGCTCTGGGTCTCTGACACCCAGGCACTGTTGAATTGTGTTGTTCTTTTCCCTCACCTTCTGTAGACTTCATTTTAGTGACCATAGAGTAACAGCTAATTTACTGGATGACCTACTCACATTCCTGTTCTGTACCTACTTGTTGATGTTCTAAATAAGTTAATCTAGAGAAGTGTTTTCTGGAAGGATAGCTGGGAAGCCTAGCAAATTGGGCCTGCTTTAAGGTAGTTAAGTTTATTGCTTGGCTTCTTTGTATTTTTTAGAATAAGATTATATATTCAATAATAATTGAAATTCATTTTTAAAGAATTGTGTACAAGAGCTCCTAATTTTCTACCAGTAGCATGTAATATCACTACTGTTTGCTCTGTTAAAGGAAAAAGAATATCCCAAGAATATTAAAGAATTAAGTGGCAATAAAAATATGACAGTCACAATTCAAATTTATTTTTATTTCTGGAGTTTTACATATTCTTTGAGTTTTAGTGATTTTTAAAAACAATTGTTCTAGGCCAGGGGTTTAGCTCAGTGGTTCTGCCACCTGCCTCACAAGCACAAGGTCTGGAGTTCGATCCCCAGTACCAAAAAAAACAACAAACAATTCTGCATAACACACAGTTGTTTGGGGGTTTGTTTGAAAGTTAAAATTTGTAGCCAAATCATTATTATTGGTTTATATTGATTACTACAAAATCTTAAATAATGAGAGTATTCTAAATGTTAGGAGCATGTCTCTTGACCACTACTTGATTTATTTTCACTTTTTAAAATTGGTTGTACAGATTGATAGGTTTCATTTTGGCAGATTTGTACATGCACATACTTTTCATCTCTCCCAGCCACCCCCCTTGTCTATTTGATTTTAGGTACTTAATTTTTGTTGTTTTCAATATTTAGTGTTGGACAAAGCCCCATACTTACAAAATATGGCTATAATATGAGAGTGTGCCTCTTTTTTTCTTTATGTGGAAGATATGGTTGTGGTAACTCTTTTTCAACATGTTAGTTGTTAGGAAGCTGCACATAAATATTTTGTCATGAAATGTTGAAAGCTTAAGAGTCAGTGTGAAGGATATTCCAGAGTAACTCATAACTCTAAACATTCATTTTTAATATCAGCATCTCATTATAGTCTTACTGTGTTAAAAAAAGATATGTATTTTTATTTCACAAATAAGTTAAAATTTAATGGGTTTTGATTTTCAATGTTTAAAATGGTATTTGAGTATATATATGTGTGTATACATATATATCATATAGAAGCTTGATAGTATTATTTATTGATGTTTTCAAACTCTTGGCTTTGTTTCAGTGTCTTAAAGGAATCTGTAATATTCACTTATTTAGTCAATAAGTTAACAAAACATTTGATTGTAGAGCACTATGTCACATGCTGGCAGTGAAAAAATTAAAAGTACTTTTGATCTTAAATAATTTTATATTTTAGTAGAGAAAGACATGTACCTAAATAATTATAGCATAATATCATACATTCTAAATTTTTTATTATTACATATATGTGATACATAATGAATATATTCTTTAGGGGGTGTTGCTACATGTACATATTGCATCTTGATCCTTTTTCTAATGTGAGATAACATACCAGGTATATTTGAGTATCGTGCTGGATTGTTTTACACCCCCTTTCTTCATTATGATCTTCCCATATTACTGAGAGAATAGAAGCAAACAAAAGGGAATTTCTGCCACATCTGTCAGTTTACCTGCATTTATACCCATGTGGTCTACTTTTCCTCTTGCTAACTGTAGATATATTATTTTGTTGTTCTTATCTCGAGCCAATCCACTTATTTATGAACTGAATTTCATCCTTTTTTACTTACTCAGTTGCCCCCATTCTATTATTTTTTTCTTTCTTTTTACAAGATTATTAGCATACAAAACACTCTATTATGTTTTCACAACAAACCCTGCATCACATTCCTCTGTAGCCATTTCTCCAGTTGACAACAAAACTCATTTTTAATGTGTCTGTTTCCTTTCCTTCATCTTCCTGGTCTCAGCAATTAGACGTCATCCTGGTACCTCCTACCACACTGTTCAGGTGAATGTCATCACCGACCTTTCCATTGGCAAATTCAGTGATCAATGCTCAGTGCTCATCTTACCAAACCTGTCAACATATAACTGGCGTATTTGTTCACCTCTTCTTTTTGAAATATTTTCCTTAATTTGCTTGTAGAACACTGTCTTGGTCTTAGATAACACTTAAATTGGCTTATTTAAAAAGTACTTGAGGGTCTTTCAGTATGCCTGTCACTGTTTTACATATAGGGGATTGTCTTAGTTACTTTTCTCTCCTTGCTAAGACAAAATACCTGACATTCAGAGTTAAAGAGGAAAAGGTTTATTTGGCTTATAGTTTGTAGAGGTTTCTGTCCATAATCAGCTGGCTCCAAGGCAGGGTGGCAGAGGGGCAACAGAACAGTTCATGGCAGTGGAAGACAGCAAAAGCAACAAGGGACCTTAACAGTGTCTTTCTGCCTCTTTTATTTTATTCAGAACTACTTAAGGCAGGTAGCACTCACACCCTTAATCCTAGTGCCCTCTGGCCTAGCCCCACCATGAATCATTCACACACTCTCAATTTAGCCACTTCCAAAATAGCCTATGACCACATGAGGCTTTGAGGGGACATCTAGACAAAAATCATAACAGGGATACATTAGTGAATAAACTAAAGTCCTTGTCTCTGAGGATTTACATTGTATCAGAAGACAGACAGCAAATAGATAAAATAAACAAATTTTCTAGAAAATGCCAGAGTGCTGCATACTGAGAAAAAGATAAAGTAGAACAGGCCTAGAAACATGTCTTGTAAATGTATATCCTTACTCTGAACTTTGTCCCTGAATTTGTATATCGAAAACCAATTTGATATCTCTACTGTATCTGTACTGCTATCTATAATAGACACATCCAAACCAAGCTCCTAATTTTCTTTCTTTTCCAGTTGTTTATTGCTGTATAACAAATTTCCCTACAACTTAGTAGTTTGTAGTAATAACCACTTTCTTAACTCACGGTTTTGTAGGTCAGACAGTTTGATCAGGGCTCAGTTGGATGATTTGCCTGTTTCTTGATGTCTGGGGCCTTGACTAAAGTGATTCAAACATGTTGAGACAACTGGAGCTGTAAGTTGAGAGCCTCTGTTCTTCATATGGTATGTCCTAGGTCTGTAATATTCAAAGTGGCTCCTTCACTTACATGTCTAATGCCTGGGCTGGAATGACTAAAACAGCTAGGGACTTGCTGGGATCCAGGAATAGTAATTTCATGGTAGTTGGACTTTATCTTCTCTCAGAGCAACCCTTCTAAAGGACAGTTCCAGGAAATAATACATAGAACATGCCTATCTCATAAGGATTGGGCCCAGATACTGGTGCACCTTCACTTTTGGTGCATTCTATTTGTGAAAGTTGTCTTAGAGTCCACCCACATTCAAGAAGAAGGATCATAATCTTTCCTTTTGATCAGAGAAATATGAAATAATTTTTCTGTTTCTAATTCATTGTAGTCTACCCTCTGTCCACAAATTTATATTTTTCCCACGTGAAGAATATATTCAAATCTGCCTAAGAAATCTTCATGTCATTAGGGCTTTTAGGCTTAGGCTTGAGATTCAGGGACTCATCAAGTTCAGATGGTGTTGAAGCTGTTCAAGTGCTTTTCCATTCAATCTGAAGACATGTGTTTTTAAGAGACAAATAATCCACATCCCTCCACACATATACAGCCATATGTACAATAGTGAGAGAAACCTACATTAACTGCAGTAGATATAATCAGTGGAGAGGAAGAAAAACAGTTACTGTTTATTAATTCTAAAATTGAATAAATATTAACAGTTTCTTGATAGTGGGCCTCAGTCTTGCTTCTTACTTTTTGTTGTTGTTAAGAGTAGAAAGAATTAATTGAAAAAAAGAAAGCTTCTGTCTAAGAGAGACAGAAGGAGGTCTGGAAAGTGGGTTGCCTCCTCAGTCTTGATTTTTGAGAAGATTCTGTGGCTCTTTCCTCTCTGTCCGTTAGCCCTGAGTCAGCCTTTCTTTTTCTTAAGAAGTAGTTTGAAAATTATGCTTCCAGGAAAGATAGAATGACCATATTACCTTTTTGTCTAATACAACCAACAGGTAGATATTTTGAGAATCACACAACAAAGTATAGCAATACCTCAGAGATGAGAAACAATGAGATGAGCCCCAAAGTGGCTCAATCTTACAACTTTGAGAGAATGTCCATGCTGTGGTGCAAAGTATGGGAATCTAGGCACAGTCTATTGAACTACCCAACTTGAATAAAGGCAGCTTTAAGCCTGAAGAGACTGAGACCACAAGACACATTGCCAAAGGAAGGATTACTGAACACAGAGAGAACTCCAGAGATCTTCAGAGGATCACATTTGAGCACCTATGTACTAATATGTGTATACATGTGAGAAAACTGCCCAAGGCCAGGTAAAAGTTGACCTACCCAAAAGAATGTACAATTTTATGACTGATAAGGAATTGGATAGAGTGGAATTGGATATATAGTATGATAGTGTGGCATTTGGAATAATTGCCTCAGTAGTGTAGAATAATTATCCCAAGACTGAGCACTGTTTTAATCTTGACAAATCATAAAAGTAAGAAGCAAAAGAATCAAACTTTTCCAGGTAACTTTAATTGCATCTGAAACAAAGTTTAAAAATATTTATAGCTATAAAAATATGTCTAGTAGTCAGAACTTGTTGAAATGTCTGTTAGCCAATGAAAAAAATCAAACATGCAAAGCAGCACTGAAATGGTAGCTACATGAGTAAATATGTAAGATTTGTTTCTTATTTTCTAAATTTATTCAAAAGATATTTTATTGTTTAAGAATAATTAGTGTGGAGTTCATAACATGTAAAGGTAAAATAAATCACAACAATAGCACAAAGGTAGGAAGGGGGAAATGAAAGTATACTATTATAATATTTGTTATACATTATTTGAAATGATATAACTTGAATGTGGACTTTTATAAGTTAAAAATGTATTTAACTCTGAAGAAGGTCATAAGAGAAAAGATTTATAGTTAATAAGAGAATAAAATGTAGTAAAATATACTGAGCCTGAATTTTTGTTTTCTTAAATTCTTTTATTGGTACATTTTAGGTATACAATACATTTACATTTCTCATTGGGAACTTGTACCTTTACATGATGTATCTTGGTTCTTATTTTTTCCCCATTCCTTGCACTCCCTTCACCCCCTCCACCCTTCCCTATTTACAAAGACTTCGTTTCCATTTTTTCCATTTTTCATGATTTTTCCTTTCCCTTCTTTCCTTTTCCCTACTCCTCCCACTTCGCCTATCCCTTTGGACCTTTTCTTCCAATTTTGCATTATCAATTATTCATTTTAATCCTTGGTACATTTTAGGTATACAATATAATGACATTCATCATTGCAAATTCTCACCTTTACATAATCTCTCTTGGTTCTTATTTTTCCCTCTTCCCCTGCCCTCCTGTCAACCCCTCCAACCCTCCCTATTTACAAATATTTTGTTTCCAGTTTTTCATTTTCTTATATTAATTCCATTCTCTTCTTTCCTTTCCCCTACCCCTCCCATTTCCCCTTCCCCTCTGCCCCTTTTCTTCCTATTTCACATTATCTACTATACCTTTTAGTTCTTATTTACACGTTCAGTTTCTCACACTAGAGAAACTATTCGGTATTTACACATGTTTCTTATTTCACTTAAGAGTATTGCCTCAATGTGCATCCATTTAGCTATAAATGTCTCTAATTTCTCATTTTTTATGGCTGAGTAGTACTCCATTTTATAAAAACAACCTCATTTTCTTTATCCAGTATCCAGTTGATGGGCATTAGGGCTGCTTCCAAGTTTTAGCTATCACAAACTGTGCTGCTCTGAACATGGGTACACATATATCACTGTGATATGATTCTTTTAATTCTTTGGGGAAGATAGCCAGCATGGGAATAGCTGGGTCAAATGGGACTACCAGTCCTAGTTCTTTGAGGTATCTCCATACTGATTTCCACAGTGCTTGCACCAGTCTACACCCCCACCAGCAGTGGAGCAGGGTTCCTCTTTCCCCACAGCCCCGCCAGCATTTGTTATTGGTTGATATCATGATAGCAGCCATTCTTTCTGGAGTGAGGTGGAATCTCAGCATTGTTTTCATTTGCATCTCTCGAATGACCAGTGATGTTGAACATTTTTTCATGTATTTATTTGCTATTTCGACGTCATTGTTTGAGAAATGTCTGTTCATTTCCGATGCCCATTTTCGGAATGGGTCTTTAAATTTGGGAGGTCTGATCTTTTTAAGTTCTTTATAGATTCAAGAGAGTAGGCCTTTGTCTGAGGAACAGCAGGTGAAAATTTTTTCCCACATTGTGAGTTGTCTCTTCACACTGCTGGTGGTTTCTCTTGCTGTGCAGAAGCTTTTTAAGAACACGAGATCCCACTTGTTGATTGTTTGTGCTAGTTCACGGGCAACTGAGGTTTTGTTCATAAAATCTTTTCCTACACCAGTGTCTTCAAGAGTTCTACCTAACTTCTGCTCCAGCTGGTTCAGCGTTTCTATTTTAATATTTAGATCCTTAATCCATTCTGCTTTTAGTTTAGTGTTTGGTGAGAGATACAGATCTAGTTTGAATCTTTGTCAAGTTGAAGCCCAATTTTTCCAGCACCGTTTCTTAAAGAGGCTATCTTTCCTCCAGTGAGGGTGTTTGGCGCCTTTATTGAAGATAAGATGGCTGAGTGTGTTTGGAGTTGTTTCTGCATCTTCTAATCTGTTTCACTGGTCCTAGGGTCTGTTTCCAGTACCATGCTGTTTTTTTATCACAGTAGTTTTGTAGTATAGTTTCAAGTTGGGGATTGTGATACCCCCTGCCATGACTCTGTTACCTAGAATTGCTTTTGCTATTCTGGGTCTTCTTTTTCCAAATGCATTTTGGATTGTTTTCTCAAGGTCCATGAAGTATGCTTCTGGAATTTCAATTGGGATTGCATTGAATCTATATAGCACTTTTGGAAGTATGGCCATTTTCACTATATTGATCCTTCCTACCCAGGAGCAGGGGATGTCTTTCCATTTTCGATATCCTCTTCAATCTGTCTTTTCAGAGTGCTATAGTTTTCAGAGAAGAGGTCTTTGATTTCTTTCGTTAGGTTGATTCCTAGGTGTTTCAGATTTTGGATGCTATTGTGAAAGGAATTTTTGGCCTATTTCTCTCTCATTGAGTCTGTTGTTTGTTTAGAGGAAAGCTATTGATTTTTGTGTGTTGACCTTGTAACCAGCTACTCTACTGAATTTGGTTATTAAGTCTAGAAGACTTTTGGTGGAGTTCTTGGGGTCTTCTATATAGAGTATCATGTCATCTGCAAATAATAACAATTTGACTTCTTCATTTCCTATCTTTATTCCTTTTATTTCTTTCTCTTGTCTAATTGCCGTGGCTAATGTTTCCAGAACTATATTGAACAAGAGTGGTGATAGTGGACATCCTTGTCTTGTTCCTGATTTTAGTGTGAAGGATTTCAGTTTTTGACCATTTTTCATGATATTGGTTGTTGGTTTTTCATAGATGGCTTTTATCAGATTGAGGTACAGACCATCTATTCCAATGTTTTGTAGGGTCTTTATTATAAATGCATTTTGGATTTTGTCAAATGCTTTTTCTGCATCTATTGAGATGATCATGTAGTTTTTTTCCTTGGGTTTATTGATATAGTGTATTACATTGATTGATTTGCATATGTTGAACCATCCCTGCATCCCTGAGACGAATCCCACTTGGTCAGCGTGTATGATCTTGTTGGTGATCTTCTGGATTCTATTTGCCAGTATTTTATTAAGGATTTTTGCATCTATGTTCATGAGTGAGATTGGCCTGTAGTTCTCTTTTTCGGTTAGGTCTTTGTCTGCTTTGGGGATCAAGGTGATGCTTGCTTCCAGGAGTGAATTTGGGGGTATTGCTGCCCTTTCAATTTCATTGAAGAGTTTAAACAGTAGTGGCAGTAGTTCCTCTCTGAATGTCTTGTAGAATTTAGCAGTGAAGCCATCAGGGCCTGGGCTTTTCTTAGTTGGTAAATTTTAAATTATGTTTTCAATTTCATTGGTTGATATTGGGTTGTTTAGAAATTTTAGGTCTTCTTTGTTCAACTTTGGTAATTCATATGTATCTAAGAATCTGTCCATTTTTTCTGTGTTTTCCATCTTATTGGCATATAGGTTCTTGAAGTACGTATTGATGATCCTCTGGATTTCTGTTGAGTCCATTTTAATTTCACCCTTTTCATTCCTAATTACATGGATTTGGGATTTTTCTTTACTTTTCCTGATCAAGTTGGCTAAGGGTTTGTCAGTTTTGTTGATTCTTTCGAAGAACCAACTCTTGGCTTCATTAATTTTTTGTATCATTCTCTTAGTCTCCACTGAATTGATTTCTGCTCCGATCTTTATAATTTCTTCCTTTGTATGAGCTTTGGGGTTGTCCTGCTCTTCTTTTTCTATAAGCTTGAGGTTCAGCATCAGGGTGTCTAATTGGGCTCACTGTTTTCCTAATGTGTGTATTCACTGCTATGAATTTCCTTCGTAAGACTGCTTTCATCGTGTCCTATAGATTCCAATATGTTGTATTGTCATTGTCATTTAATTGAAGGAACTGTCTGATTTCTTCTTTAATGTCCTCTGTGACCCATTGGGTATTCAGAAGTGTGTTGTTCAATTTCCACATGTTTATGAAATTTTTTGAGTTTCTTTTGCTATGGATCTCCAATTTCATCGCACTATGGTCTGATAACATACAGGGGATAACTTCAATTCCTTTACACTTACTTAAACATGTTCTGTGTGTGAGTATGTGGTCTGTTTTGGAGAATGACCCATGTACAACTGAAAAGAATGTATATTCTGATTCAGTGACGGAACACTCTGTAAACATCTATTAAGTTCATTTGTTCAAGAGTTCGATTGAGTTCTAGTATTTCATTTCTTATTTTTTGTCTAGTTGATCTGTTTATGACAGTGGGGTATTGAGATTCCCCACTACTATTAGTGCATATATGACTTTTCATGTCCATTAGTATTTGTTTTATATAGTTGGGCACAGTAGTGTTTGGTGCATAGATATTTATGATTGTCATCTATTCCACTTGGATTGTTCCCTTTGCAAGGATGTAGTGTCCCTCTTTGTCTCTCTTAACCAGTGTTGGTTTGAAATCTACTTGATCTGCAAAGAGGATAGCTACTCTTGCTTTTTTTCAGGTTCCCGTAGCATGGAGTATTGTTTTTCACCCTTTAACTTTCAGTCTATGAGTTTCACTTTGAATTAAGTGTGTTTCTTGTATGCAGTATCTTGTTGGATTTTGCTTCTTGACCCATTCTGCCAGTCTATTTCTTTTGATTGTTGAATTGAGACTGTTAACATTGATGGTTATAACTGAAACGTATTGACTTATCATTGTCATGACTTTTTCTCTTTGTTGGATTCTCCCCCTTTGCTTTTAATTTCTTGCCGCACTTGATGGGTTCATTCTGTTGTGCTTCCTGGGGTTGTGATCCTCATTGTCTTTTCCTAGGATTTTGTCTAAAATTTTTTGGAGTGCTGATTTGGTATTCATGAAGTTCCTAAGGTAGTCTTTGTCATGAAAGTATCTTATTTCTCCATCAATTTTGAAAGATAGTTTTGCAGGGTGCATTAATCTGGGTTGGATGCTGTTTTCCTTCAGGGCTTGGAATATATCACTCCTAGCTCTTCTTGCCTTGAGGGTTTGTGTCTCCTGTTATTCTAATGGGCTTTCCTTTTTATTTGATTTGTTTCTTTTCTCTAACTGCTTGTAGAACTTTGTTCTTCTGTTGGAATCTTAACAATTAAATGCCTATGTGTAGATTTTTTTTTTTTTTTTGATCAAGGTTATTTGGAATCCTATATGCTTTACTTACCTGTATGTCAAATTGTTTTCCCCTGCTTGGGAAGTTTTCTGTCATTACTTCTGTGAACAGTTTTTTTTAATTTCATCTTCACTCTCTCCTGTTTCTTCTTGACTCCAGTCAATCTTATGTTACTCTTCTTTGCATCATCTAGCAGCTGCTGGATTGATTTCTAGTGGTCTCTTACAATTTTGAAGCAATTTTTTCCTCATCATTAATTGCAATCTTATCTTCTACATCTGAAATTCTGTCCTCACATTGGTTCACTCATTTTGCTGTGTAGACTTTCGATGGAGTTTTTAATCTGCTGGAAATCTGTTTGCATCTGTTTTATGGATTCCATTTGTTTCCTATGTTGGGATTCCACCATGTTCTTCAGCTCCCCTCTAGATTTATTAATCATGTCTTGCACTATGAGCACAATCTCTGCTGTTATCTGAGAGATTATTTCTGATTTCATTTTTTTCCAGATCATCTTTTGTTGCCAGTTGAATGAGTCCAGGTAGTTGAGTATCAGAGTGTTCCATCTCATTTCCCTTTGTGATTGCTGTAGGTGATCTGGAAGTCTGGTTTTGATACTTGTTTAAGTATCTTCTCATTTGGACCATGGCGGGGGAGTGCTGTTTGTGCCCTAGCGGCTCACCTCCTCTGAGCTGGGAGCGGTGGAGCAACTGCCCCGAAGCACCTTCCTCTTGGCTGGGAGCGGTGGAACAGTGGCCCGGAAGCCCCTTCCTCTGAGTTGGGAGCAGTGGGACCTACTCAGTCTGCATTATGGCAGAATAAGAGAAAATGGGGATATACAGATAATACAAAAGCAAATAGGAAAATGATAAATTTAAATGTAGAGTATCAATGATATTAGCTCTCTGTTGCTGCATAGCGCCTCACCACAACTTAAAGGGACATGGATTTGTGATTTCACAGTATCAGTGGGTTCGGAACAAGCACAGTTGAGCAGAGGCCTCAGTTTGGGACTCCTCAAGACTGTAATCCAGGTGTCAGACAGGACAAGATTTCCGTCTGGAAGCTGAACTTGAGAAAGATCTACTTCCACTCACTAGTTGTTTGCAGCATTCAGATCCTTGGCAACTAGTACTGAAAGCTCCAGTTTTTTCCCAGGCTGTTGACCAGAGGCTATACCCAGCTCCTGTTGGACATTAGCAGTTCTTTTCTCTGTGTTGTTTCCAAATATGACCATTTGCTTATTCATACCAACAAGAGGAAGATCTTACAAGATGACCACTAAAGTCTTAATGTAATCACATAATGACTTGAACAAAACCACTTAAATCCTGTTATGATTGTTATGTATTGATTGGAAGTCTGTCATAGATCCTCCATACACACATGAGAATGGGATCATACAAAGATATGAAGACCAGAATCAGAACGTAATAGAGACTGTGTTAAGAGTCTGTCCACCAGTATTTTAAGCAATTCCTGAGAATGATGTCATCAGGATGGCTGAGTAAGAAATGCCTTAATCACTCCACAAAAAACAAATATAGACAGCTATCTACAAACCAAAATATCCCTTGCAGGGCTCATCAGCTCATTTATGAATCTGACTCAACAGAGATGGAACAAAAAAAGGGAGGCTATTCATACAGAAAAGATCGCTGGTGAAGTTGGCATAACAGACAAGCCAGGAGACCAATAGGAATAAAGAAGAAATGCAAGGCTATCATTATTAGCTATATAGTGGGAACCACAATGGTCCTGAGAAGCCAGCTCCATGGAGAACACTGACATCTTTTCCACTGAGAAAACCAACAGCGGTCCCAACCTGGGAAACCCAAAAAGGCAAGTGCAGTTGCACACCTCCTTTTCTCCCTAAGAATCAGCTGTTATGCAGTACCAGTACTAGAGCTATCACCTTTTCCTACACTGCACATGGTCCTGACCTCCAAGTTGTAACTGCTCTGGAAGGGCCCACATTGTAGACTCCTGACTCTTGTGAGAGTGTGGATACTCATGTTTTCACAGCAGAGCCACTGGCCTACTGAGACAGATTACATACAGGATCCTCCATTCAAAGTTTTTCTGTGCAAGTCTATATTATGGACAGCAGCTTAGCTGCCATAGATAGCTATCATGTGTCTTAAATACAGGAGCCACTGGCCCTGTGCACCCTGTCTTCTGTCCTATGCTTCCCAGTACCATGGCTGTTTCACAGGTATCCATGCCCCACACACGTTTACCAACATAAAATGGGTGGACCTGTGCTTCAGGTGCCACTTAACACCTAGGTCCCAGAACTGAAGTCCCTACACCTGTGTCCATGTTTCAGGCCTTGGCTCCAGGGCCACTCCATAGGCACTACTCACCAGACATGTATGCCACTGTCACCATGAGCAGGCCCACAGCCAAACTCAGTGCCAGGAGCCCTTCCCTCAGCCCCAACTTTTCCAGTGGCAGAAAGAGATTGGAACAACCCTAGCAGCGTCACCAAACAGTCCAACAGTCCTTGTTCCTGCTGTGGATGTTCACAGCATCGGCCACTGATGAACCCTGGAATCTTTGTCAACAATGATGCTGACACATACTCAGAGACTGTGCTGCTGTGCCTCCATTGGTGGCAGAACCATTGCACCCCACCCAACCAATGTTCTAATATCCTCCCACAAAGGAAGGTATTTCTCACTAAAGCCAGCCTGGAAGAGATGACCACATGCACAGACTTCTCCATAAATCAACAAGAAACCTGAAAATCCAAGAAGACATATAACTACTGAAAAAAAAACCCAATAATTTCTCAAAAGAAATGTAGATAATGAACTACGTTAAAAAGAATTCACTTTAAGGAAACTTAGTGAACTTCAGGAAAATACAAAGAATCAATATAACAAAACAAAGAAAATTAATGAACAAAGTGAGAAATTTAACATATTAAAAAAGTTTGGAGCTGAATAATCCAATGAATGAAATTTCAAAAAACAGCATTATTATAAGAATAAAGAAGAAATAAGAATGTGAAGGTATGATTTGAAAATATAAAGCCAGAAAATAAAAAAAGAATGAAATGAAGATTTCCTATGGTATTTATGGGACAACATCAAGACAGTTAAAATTCTCATTATAAATTAAAAAAGAGCAAGAGAGGGAGTAGGACAGAAGCTTATTTAAAAAAAAAAGTTAAAGCTTCCAAATCTGGAAGGATATATACATATGTTGATATAGGAAGGCCAAAGGCATCCAGTTAGTCACTTGAAAAGGACGATACCAAGACTCAAAAACTCAAAGATGAAAAGATGATCTTGACAGCAACAAGAGAAAAAAAAGTATATCACATAAAAGGCTATCAGGAGATTTCTCAGCATAAACATTACAGGCCAGGAGAGAGTAGGATGATATTCAAAGTGGTGAAAGACAAAAACAAAAAACTGCCAACCAAGAATACCTTACTGAGCAAAGCTGTTCTCCTAGACTTAATTACAAAAAATGCTGAAGAAAGTTCTTCAAACTGAAAGATGCTAATTAGTAAAATGAAAACTTACGAAATTATAAAAATGCATATTCAAATTCAGAATACTCGAATACTGCAAGAATGGTATGTAAATCACATCTTTAGTAGGAAGGTTGAAAGAATTACTAAAATAATAGATACAATAATTTGTTAAGGAATATGCAATATAAAAATTGAATTATGACAAAAAATGTGAAATGTGTGTGTCGGTAAAGTTGTAGTTTTTAAAATATATCAGCTTAAAGTAAGCTGTTACAACCAGCAAATGTTTCACATAAACCTCATTGTAACCATAAAACAAAACATAGGATATGCAAAAGATAAAAAGTAAGGAATCAATACATATTACTGGAGAGAGTCATCTAACCATGAAGATGATAAGGGAGAACTAAAGGAATAACATATCTACAAAATAACTAGAAAACTATTTGCAAAATGAGAGTAATAAGTCTTTACCTATCAATAACCACATTGAATGTTATTGGATTAAATTTTATAATAAAGACCATAGTTGAATTGATTTTAAAAGGCCCTACTGTATACTGCCTATGAGAGATTCACTTCCTCTTTAAGGACACATATAGACTGAAGATGAAAAGGTGGAAAATGTAGTCCATACAAATAAAAATCGAAAGAGTACCAGAATAGCTGAGCTTATATCAGACAAAAGAAAAGAAACAAAACAAAAAACAAAACAAAAACTGTAAAAAGAGACTAAGTTCAGTGTATAATGATAAAGGCATCATTTTGTCAGGAAGAGGTTTGGAGCACCTAAATATATATATCAAATACTAATAGGAAGGAGAGATAGAGTACAATATGATAATAGGAAGTTTCAGTATTCTGCTTTCAATAATAGATTGTGCAGTCTGAAAATCAATAAGGAAACTTTAGTATTGAACTACTCTTTAGAACAAAGGGACCTAACAGATGCATACAGAACATTCCATCTATCCAGCAGCAGTAGAGCATACATTTTTCTGAAGCTGCACAAAATGTTCTTTAGAATAGATTACTTTAGGCCATGAAAGAAGGCTGAACAAATTTAAGACTGAAGTCATAGTATGTTTTCCAAACACAGTGGTGGGAAACTAGAAATCAGAAGTAACAATTTCAAAAAGGTTAGAAATACGTGGTAATGAAACAACATACTTCTGAATGACCAGTGGATCAAAAGAGAAATTAAAAGGGAAGTTAAAATGTATATTAAATGACTGGGCATATAGCTTAGAGGTAGAGTACCCTGTCTAGCATGAACAAAGCCCTGGGTTCAGTCCCCTATATTGGGGAAAATTATATATATTCACTCTTGAGACAAATGAAAATAGAAGTACAAGATAACCAAAACTTGTTGGTAGTCAAAGCAATTCTAAGTGCGAGATTTACAACAATAAATACCTATATTAAAAAAGAAGAAAGATTTAAACTACCTGTTATGCCTCAAGGAACTAGAAGAAAAACTAAACTCTGAAAGTTTCTAGGAGGGAAGAAATAAAGATTAGAGCTGAAATAAGACTAGAAAAATAATTTTAAATTCAACAAGGCTTTAAAAAGGATAAAATTTACAAACCTTTATCTAGATTCCACAAGACAAAAATCTCAAAAGAAATGACATATTACAACTGATTTCATAGATACACAAACAATTGTGAGAACTGTGAACATTTATACAACCAATTGAATAACCTAGATAAAATGGATAAATTCTTTGGAACATACAAAACTGAATGATGAAATGGAAAATCTGATTGGACCAATAATGACTAAAGAGTTTGATTCAATAATGAAAAGTCTCCTATCCAAGAAATAGCAAGTATCATGGCTTCATAATTCTACAGAATTTTAAAAGAAAATTTAATAGTCTTCCTTAAACTCTTCCAAAACATTGGAGAACAGCAAGTACCTCGAAATTCACTTTACAAGGCCAGTATTACCTTTTGCTAAAATCCTAGACACTTAAGGAAAGAAAATTACAGGCAAACATCCCTGATGAACACAGATTCAAAAATACTCAACATAATTTAGCAGCATATTAAGATCACTCACAATAATTAATGGGGAATTGTCTTTGGGATGTAGTGATTGTTCAGCATGTGAAATCAATAAATGTGATATGCCACAGTGACAGAATAAAAGACAAAAAAATTATTTCAATAGATGCAGAAAAATGTCACAATTCAAATCCTTTCATGATTAAAACTCCAGAAAATTAGGTATAGAAGGAATGTATATCAATACAGACAAACTTTTCCTTTAAGATCAGGAATAAGACAAAGACTCGTATTCTGGCCAGTTCTATTCAGCATAATAGTGGAAGTCTTAGCTAGAGCAATTATGCAAGAGAAAGAGTTAAAAGACATCCAAATTGCAAATAAATGAAATTGACCCTGCTTGCACTTGATGTGGTTTTGTCTCTAGAAAAGCCATAAGACTCCACTAAAAAATCTGTTAGAATTAACAAACATTTAGTAAAGTTGTAGGATACAAGGTCCAGATGCAAAATTGTTAGCATTTTTATACACTAACAATAAAGTAGCCACAAAAGAAAAATCTCATTTACAATTGCTACAAGAAAAAAAAATTAACCAAGGACATGAACTATTTCTATATGAAAACTGTAGAACATTGATAAATACAATAAATTGAAGAAGACACAAATAAATGGAAAGATATTTGGTGGTGCATGCTTATAATTCCACCACTTTGGGAGGCTGAGGCAGGAACATCACAAGTTCAAGCCAGCTTGGGCAATTTAGTGACTTAGAAAGACTCTGTCTCAAAAAAGGGGTGGTACCACAAAAAAGGGAGGGGGAGTTAATACATACATGGTGGTGATCTGCAGATTCAGTGAAATCCCTATCAAAATTCCAGTGATAGTTTTCAAAATATTTTTAAAATCCTTAAATTCTTGTGGAATCAGAATGAACCTCAAATTATCAGAGCAGTGTTAAACAAAAAGAACAAAGCTGGAGACATCACACTAGTTGATGTCAAAATCTACTCCAAAATCCTAGTAATAAAAATACACATAGTTCGATGAAACTAAAGAGCCTAGACATAAATCAGTTTTTGACAAGCCAGGAACACACAGTGGGAAAAGAGCAATCTCATTGATAAATAGCATTAGAAACAACTTGATGTTCATATGGAGAAGAATGACATTTGACCTTTATCTCAATCAGTGTTCAAAGTTCATCTCAAAGTATATTGAAGAGTTAAACATAAAACCTGAAAACTTCAGCAGAAAATGGGGAAATTCCTTGATATTTTCTAGGCAATAATTTCCTGGATATTGCCCCAGAAGGTCAGACAACACAAGCAAAAATAAATAGGATTACATGAAATAAAAAGCTTCTAGCCAGGTGTGGTGGTGCAAGTCTATAATCCCAGCACTTGGGAAGCTGAGGCAGGAGGATCTCTGAGTTCAAGGCCAGCCTGGGCTACATAGTGAGTTCAAGGACAACCTATACTGCATGGTGAGACCCTGTCTCAAAAAACCAAACCAAACCAAACCAAAAAACCAATCTGTGAAGCAATAAAGATAAAGTGAAGAGACATTTGATGGATTGGGAAGAAATGTTTTCAAATCGTATATCTGATAAGGCATTAATATCCAAACTATATATGGAACTCAATGACAAGAAAACCCGATTAAAAAACAAGGGATATAAATGGATATTTCATAAAAGAAGACATATGAAAAGCCAACAGGTATGTGGAGAAGGGCTCAAAATCATTAATTATCTAAAAAATTAAATTAAAATCACAATGAAATATTTCCTTCCTGTTAAATGACTTACCAAAAATAGGTAAGTGCTGGTGAGGATGTGGAGAAAAGGCAAGCCTTAATTTATATGATGTTGGTGGGAATGTAAAATAGTCATGATGGAAATTGGTATGGAGGTTCCTTAAAAAATTAAAGATGGAGCTCTAATGTGATCCAGCAGTCCTACTACTGGGCAATATAGCCCAATGAAATGAAATTGTAAAAAGATATCTGCACTTCCACATTGACTGCAGAATTAGTCACAGCTAAGATATGGAATCTACCTAAGTGTCAATCAGTGAATGGTTAATGTGGTATATATATGCTGCATGGATCTGGCCTTAACAAAGATGGAGAGCCTATCATTTGTGACAACATGGTTGAACTTGGAGGACATTATGTCAAGACTCTTATATGTAGAATCCAAAAAATATAAACATATAGAAGCAGAAGAGTATAGTGGTGGTTATCAGTTATCAGGGGGAGTGGAGGAACAGGATTGGAGAGGTGTTGATCAAAGGATAAAAAATTTCATCTGTATAGAAGGAATAAGCTCAAGAGATACACTGTTTAACATGGCGACTATAGTTAATAATTTCGTGTATATTTGAATATAGCTGAGAGTAGATTTTAAGTGTTTCAGCCAAAAAAGGAAATAAGTGCAAGATAATGCAGAAGTTACTTAGCTTGAGTTAGCCATTTGACAGTGTATAACTATATCAAGCCATACACCATAAATATAGACAATTTTTATTGTCAACTTAAGTCAATCCACCAAAATATAGCACTTTATATACTTTTTAGGAACCTGAAGACCTTATTATTTCTCCCAGCTTATCCTTTGTTGGCCTCTGTTTTACTTTTGTATTTGTTATAAACTGTGTAATACATTATTTTTGCTTTAAACATCTTGTTCTATTTTAAAGATATTTTTAATTAAGAAAAATAGTTACTTTATTTTTACCCACATATTTGCTATTTCTAGTACTCTACAGTCCTTTGCTTTGATTCAGATTCACATTTGGAGTCACTTGAATAAATAGGTACAAATTCAGTTGGGTTCTTCAGTCATGCCCATTCCTTGCTGTTTCTTTTTTTCTTTTTAAATTTTTATCTTTATGTATGTATGTATGTATGTATGTATGTATGTATGTATGTATTTATTTATTTATTTATTTGAGTCAGGTTCTCCCTATGCAGTTCAGACTGCCCTTGAACTCTATGTAGCCCAGACTGGCCTCAAACTCCCAGTGGTCCTCTGCCTTGGCCTCTTTAAGTGCTAGGATTACAGGTGTGCACCACCATGCTGGCCCTTGTTTATTTATTCTGTGATAGGGTCTCACCACGTAGTCCCCACTGGTCTTGAACTTTCAGTCCTCCTGCCTCAGCCTCCTGAGTGCTGGATTTACAGGCCGCATCACCATACATGGCTGTTTCTAATTTATTTCTTGATTCTGTAGTGATATTTGCTCATTTTTTTATACATTAGTGATCTTCCTAATTGTAATTTTTCAAGATATTTTTGTTCTTTAAGCATTTATTTCATTCAGATTTTCATCAGGTTCCTGACAAATCTCATTGTAAGAATTTATTTTTTGTATGAGTTTTGTTTTAGTTATATTCTTCACAGCTTGCAAGATTGTTGAAGTTTAGCCTCATACTTGAAGGTTGGTGTCATATATTCTATCAACAATTATATTGCTTGACTTTCTTTACATTGTATCTTGAACCATTTTTATTTTTACAGTGAAAACAAATTTTATTCTGCAGTTTTATAGTTTGAGGCTTGAGTACCTCATATTTTATCTACTTTGTTGTAGCCTGAGGAAATTGTGGGGGGTTGTGGATAGTGGAAATGTGGCTGAGATAGTTGCTTATTTTATTAGAATTGATGAGCTATATGGTGTTTTCCTCAGACATTAAATATTCTGTGTAAGACTTTATATTATCTAGTTCAGAATCTTTCCCATTTCTATTTGGAAGACCTATGAAATTTAAATTATTTCCAGATTTCAGTGTGTGGTACTATAGCATTCATTCCAATTTGTCAGCATTATTGTTTACTTTTTTAGTTTTCCATTTATCTCTAGCCATTTCCAATGTTTTTTCAATAAGAACAGACAAATAAAGAAGATAGGTGGACCCTGACTGAGTTTGTTTTTTTCCAGAATAGGGGGTATTAGTGACAATTCTGAGAATTTATTCAACTTATAAATGCTTTGCTTAATTTTATGAATTTAGTTTATTCTTATGGTTTAAATAAAAAATTACAGTAAAAGACACATTTCCATCAATCTCCCTGAAAATACTCCTTGCTTTGAACACATCCCATCCTTCTTGACACATTCTGAAGCAGTTCTAGGACACCCTTTTTGTGTCTTAGTGCTGTTGTGGTGCCTTGATGTCCTGAATTGATTGAAAACGTTTACCTGTTATGATCATTTTGACTTTGGAGAAGAGCCAGAAGTCACATAGTACCATGTCTGCTGAGTAAGGTGGATGAAGACATGTAGTAATGTTTTTATGAGCCTGCTTTTCTATTGGATGACACTTGGCAGCTGCATTCACCATATTTTTGATTGCACCTTGTCTTAGCTACTTTCTGATTGCTGAGACAGAATACCCAACATCCAAAGTTAAAAGAGGAGACATTTATTTTAACTCATAGTTTGTAGAGGTTTCAGGCCATAGTCAGTTGGCTCCAAGGCAGGGTAGCAATGCAGAGGGACATCACAGAGGAGAACCAGTCCATTGTGGGGCAGACAGAAAGCAGCAGTGAACAGTAGCAGGCCTTCCTTTCCCTTTTATTCTATCCAAGCTACAAGCCTTTTGAGTGGTGCTACCCACACCCAGGGTGGGCCTTCCCATTATCTATACCCAGAACTATGGTAAACCAATTAATGGACTAATCCAGTACCATATTCCCTTGATCCCAGTACTACACACCCTAGATCAAGTCACCTCTGAAAACCCCCACCTTTGAGCACAGGAGGCTTTTGGGGGACATTTAGATACAAGCCATAACTACTTCAAGACACTCATGAAAGAGGACTTCCAGAACTGCTTCTGAAAGTGGGAAGATTGATCAGTAAGTATGTTTGAAGCAAGGGAAAGTATTTGAGGGGGATTAATGGCAATGTGTCTTAATAAATTTTTAAAATTTAAACCTTCACCATAGTTTTTGAACATATTTTGATACAGTTTTTGAACAAATTTTTAAAATTTAAACCTTCACCATGGTTTTCAAAGTCTTGTATACCTCATAGTTCTGATATTAAATATTTTCATTAATTTTAGAAATTTTTACTTTCAGTTTGTATTTATCATTTCACCCAAAACCTACTTAAAATAAAGTTCATTAATTTTTGATGTTATTTTCTAATGGCCTATCATGATCGAAGAATTTTGAGAGTAATATTTCTACTTCATAGAACTATGCAGACACAAACTCATTTATGATCAAATTTTGCAGATGATCTATATGTACTTAAGAAAGTACATAGTCTCTTCAATATTCCTATTCTTTTTTTGTTCACTTTTTATCCCCTCTACTGAGAATGTTTTGTTAATGTTTCCAGTTATTAGTCCATTCATATCTTTTTTTTTTCTGTGTCTCCAGTAGGTTTTGCTTTGTAATGCTTTTTGATGCATTGTTTAATATGTGTGTATGTGTTATCTCTATTATGATTGCAGATTTTATCATTAAAAAGGGGACTTCTAAGGGTTACATTTATTGTTTTTGTCTTGCCTGATGTCAAGATCACCACCCCTATTTTCTTATTGCTTTCATTTGCCTGATGTTCCATTGTCTGTTCCTTTATGTTCAGTCTTTTTAAATATACAGTATAAAAAATAAATGAATATACAGTATATTTTACTATTCATGTTGCTTTTTGAGCCAAATTGAAAACTTTTTCCTTTCAATAGATGATTCAACTTATTCATATTTATTATATAGTTTAATATTTGGACTTGAATGTATAATAAATTTGTATAATTACTATATTTTCTATGTTTATTTCTTTATGTAATGTGTATTATTTGCCTTTTAATTTTTTTATTATTGATATTTAAAGTTTGAATTTTTAGGTCAGTATTTTTTCCCCCGTAGGATGAATTGCAAGGCCAGAAAGAAAATAGCTGACAACCAAGATTATTATACTCAGCAAGGCTATCCATCAGAAACAAAAGAGAAAGAAAGACCTTTCTAACAAGCATAAAAATTTGCTTAAAGAAACCTTATATCTAGAATTGAAAGATAACTACCATTATGAAAACATATGAAGGTATGAAATCCAGTAGAAGAGTTAACACATAGCAGAGAAATAGAAAAGACTCAAACCTTATCAATACGGTAAACCATCAGATTGGAGAGATGAACACAAGAGGAAGGAAAGAAGAAAGGATATTTAAAACAATTAGAAGAAAATTAGCAAACAAAATGGCAGGAATGACTTTAGTCTCAAAAGTAACCTTGAATGTAAATGTAAGAAATTCTTCAGTTAAAAGATACAGATTTGGTGAATGGATTAAAAAAAAAAAGACCCAACAGTATATTGCCCACAACAAACATTTCACTGGCAAAAACACAAAATGAAAGGATAGAAAAATAAGTTCTATCTACCATTTGGTAATTTTACATGGAATATAACTATTTGAAAAAAAAGGCATATCTAAAACTTCAATTGTTTCAATTTTATAACTTTGTATACCCACTTTAATATATTGTTGTATGTATTTCCTTCACTTATTTTAATCTATTTTGCACTGCATTTGTACCATTATAAAAAAACAACTCATTTGATTCTTTTCTAGGGGGAAACTTTATATGTTTTAGTGCTGGGAATCACATGCTTCTCTCCTTTGTGAATTTGATTAAAACTCTTCTGTCTCCACATATTTAAAATGTCACTATCTAAACTGACGGATATTGTGTAAACTGATTAGTTTAAGAAGTTTCTTTCTTTTTCTTTCTTTTTGTTTTGAGACAGGGTGTCTCTATGTAGTTCAGGCTTTCTTTGAACTCATTATGTAGTCGAGGCTGGCCTCAAACTTGCAGTGCCTGCCTCAGTCTCCAACTGCTGGGATTACAGGCATGTGTCACTATGCCTGGCAAAAAGTTTCTTTCATAATAAACATCTTAGAGATTTTTATAACTGATTAAGTTATAAAATCAGATCTATATACATAAAACAGAAGAAATAAAACCTACCATATATATTTGTACAAGTAATTAAAAAGGATTGATTATAGTTTAAAGGCCATTAGATTTCATATTATTTACATCCTTACCTCTTTTTTAGTTGCTTGTTCATTGTTCACCAGTTTTGAAGACTGAAAATGATGTTTCTAACATTTTAATGTAGCATTCTTAAAATTACATTCATGTGAATTGATTCATGACCTGCCTTAATTAGCAAAATGTCTAAATTTTCTGGGCCAATTTAAAAAATAAATTGTATTATTTGTTTTGTTTTTTTTTTGGTACCAGGGATTGAACTTGGGACCTTGCACTTGAGAGGCGGGTGCCAGAACCACTGAGCTAAATCCTCAGCCCTAAAATTGTATTATTTGAATACAGTAAATAAGAGCAGCTGTCAGCAAAGTGTAGCAAAAACTCACTAAGCTGACCAGAATTTTCTCCTCAGGCAAATGGTTCTGCTATATTTAAAGCTTTTTGTGGGGTGGTCAGTTAATGGGATTTTAGCAAGTGGGATGTGGCTGGAGGTCTTTCTCTTCAGAAAAAATTGTCACACAATTTTTCATTCAGCTTCCCCTTCTGTGGCTTTGTACAGATATTCATAGTGACTTCAGATCAATGCATGCTGACTTTGAAAGCCACATTTTGAAGTATGTGAAATCACAAGATGAAAGAAAAGCCTAGGTCCTTAGATTACCTCTTGTAGAAATTGTCAGCCCATCAGTGACATACCTTGACTTTATAAGAGTGATGAACTATCAGTTTAAAGCATTATAAATTTAAAAATTTCTATAGCAGTTAATGTTGCACCTTGAAAAATCTGAGTTTGTGAGCAAAAACCTTTAAGATGTGTAACATTGGTTTAGTGGTGAGTAGTAAAATTTAGTTAAAATTAAGTTCATTAGTAAAGCTTTATAGTTACATACCTTAGAATATCAGTCAATGATGGACCACATACATGATGGTCCCATAAGATTGCAATGGAGCTGAAAAATTACTGTGGCTCAGTATTCCTGTACCGTTTCTATGTTAAGGTATGTTTACATACACAAACACCTTACCATTGTATTACAGTCACCTGCAGTATTCAGTACAGTAGTATACTACACAGTTTTATAGTCCAGGAACAACAGACTAGACCAGTGATGGCGAACCTTTTAGAGACTGAGTGGCCAAACTACAATCCAAAACTCACTTATGCAAAGTGCCAGCACTGCAATTAAACCTGAATACTGAGATTTTAGTTCAGCAAAAACAACTGTTATCTGATCCTTGGCTGCTGGGGTGATTTGGCTGGTGTGCAGTCAGAGAGGGTAACATAGGTTCATCACCACTGGACTATTCCATACATCCTAGGTGTGTAGTAGGCTATATCATCTAGGTTTAAGTAGTCTCTATGATGTTTGCACAATAATGAAGTCACCTAACCGCATTTCTCAGAATATATCTATTAAGTGATACATGACTATATTTCAGTTTTCATAGGTAAGTTTAAATTTTACACACACACACACACACACACAGACACACACAGGAGTGAACACTTTTTCCAAGTGAGGTCCTCTATTTTTAATACACAGGGTCCTTATTTAACCTTTAGGTAGCCCTTAGAAAAGTAAAGAGATCTTTATTAGTCAGCTTTTATCATTGTGATAAAATACACAAGGAGGAAAAATTTATTTTGGCTTACAGTTTTGGAAGTTTCAGTCTGTGGTGATATAATGTTATTGTTCCCTGAGTTTCCCCTGTCCTGCCAACAGGACCATCAGTTGGGACCAAGCCTTCAATATGCACATTTTGGCGACATTCCAGATACAACATAACAAGTACTCTGCTTCTCAATTTGCTTATATTCTCTGCTTCAAATATAGATTACTATCTTTACTTGTAAGATGTGTACAAGTTCATTCATTTGTATTGTATAGTTGTAATATTTCATATTGACCATTGAATTGACTATTGTTTCAAATTATTACTCAAAAATTTGTAAAGTAAATCTTGTCATAATGATAACTGGAAACAATTTTAATATTTTAGTGTAGTGTTAAGTTCTGCAAAATAAGTTAAAACTTCAAGTCTGGATGGATGTAAAAAGGGAGAACTTTTTCAAGTGGAATTATGGGTAACTTTGAAAGAAGACTTTCATAACATAGGTGCAGCAAAGTCTTTGTGAACAGAACCCCAGGTTTAAAGAAATAATATCAAGAATCAACAAATGGAATGACATCAAATTAAAGAGCTTCTGCACAGCAAAGGAAACCAACTGAGTGAAGAGACAACCTATAGAATGGGAAAATTTTTTGCTAGCTACTCAGACGAAGATCTAACGTCTAAAATATATAAAGAATTAACAAAAACAAAAAAAACCAGACTCCCCCATATTAAAAAACCCAGTTATTAAAAAATGGGCAACTGGAAGGAATAGACACTTGTGAAATGAAGAAGTACAAATGGCCAATAAATACATAAAAAAATTCAGCTTTGTTGGCCCTTCAAGAAATGCAGATTAACACAGATTTCATCTCCAGGAAGAATGGTTATCATCAAAAATCCACCAATAATAAATGCTGGCGAGGCTACAGAGAAAAAGGAACATTTCTTCATGGGTGGGAGTGTAAACTGGTTCAGCCACTGTGGAAATCAGTATAGAGATTCTTCAAAAAACTGAAACTAGCAATTCCATTTGACCCAGTTATTCTTTTTTGCAGAAGTGTTAAAGTCATCATATTACAGTGATATATGTGTACCCATGTTTATAGCAGCACAATTTATAATAGCTAAATCTTGGAAATGCCTATCAGGGGGTGAATGGATAAAGAAAATGTGTGTTTATATATAATGGGCTACCACTGTGCCATAAAGAAAGATGAACTTTAGTCATTTGTAGGTAAATGGATGCACCTCAAGACCGTAATGTTAAGTGGAGTAAATGAGACACACAAGTTTAAATATTGGATAGTTTTTATTTGAGAAACCTAAAATATAAAGAGCAAAATAAAAGATAGATAATAGGGAGTAGGGAGATCTTTTTCAAATGAGAAGGGGAAGAAGAGATGGAGGGAGGGGAGAGGGAAGGAAGGGAAAAGAATTTTTAAAGAGTTAAAAAAATGGAAATAGAGCTTTTGCAATGGGAAAGGGAAGAAGAGTTGGAGGGAGTAAGGAATAGGAAGAGAAGGGGACAAAAATGAGAATGAAGATGTGTTATGTGCATATACAAACTCCCTACAATAAATGGAATCATTATGTACTGCAAATATGTACTAATAAAATATAAAAAAAAACAGGTATAAATGGAATGGAAAAGAGAGAAATGGAGTATTGGAATAATGTCACCTCAGTGTTAACCACAGACTGTTTAAATTTAGGATGCTGCTGTAGATTATATAATATTTTGCTGGAACAAATTTCAGTTCAAAGAGACAGTGAAACAAGTTTCAGACTGGAAACAAGTTTTTTGTGCAGACTTTTTGAATGAACAGTGCTTCTTTGTTAATTTTTGTTTGTTTGTTTGTTTGTTTCTCTTTTTTTTTGGTACTGGGGATCAAACTCAGGACCTTGCCCTTGCTGCGAGGCAGGCACCGGAACCACTGAGCTAAATCCCTGACCCCTTTTTTGTTTCATTTTTAAGACAAAGAATTTCAAGATCTTTGTGCTTCTGTTTGTATTTATTATAATCTGAGAAGTTAGGCATTTTTTCCTGGAAAATATGCAAAAATGGGGCTAAGAAATTACATTTATCCCTTGCTACCCACGAGAGATTGTCTCTAGGACCCTCCTGTGAATACCCAAATCCACGAATACTCAGATCTCTTGTATAAAATGGCATAGTATTTGCATAAAACCTATACACATAAATTCTGTTGATGTGGAGACCATGAATGCAGAATGAACAGATATAGAACATGTAGATGAGGAAGGCCAACTCTAGTCATTATGTAATACTGTATCCTATTGATTTAGTTCAACAAATAGTTCCTAGAGCACTTTTCTATGTGTAATAAAATCATTGGCTTCCTAAAGAAGCTCCAGATTTTTCCCTCGATGTTAAAACAGAGTCAGTAAGCTAAATACTAGTTGTTTATGAAGATACCACAAAGGGCAAAATAAAAGATAATAGGAAGTAGGGAGCTAGATCTTTCTTAAATGGAAAAGGATCAAGAGATGGAGAGGCAGGAAAGGGAATTAAAAAAAGAAATTATGATGTGTTATGTACATGTACCAACTCCACACAAGGAATATAAACATGTACTGCAAACATGTCCTAATAAAAAATACAATGTGCATATTATATTATCACTCATTTAAAAAAGTGTACAGTTCAATAGGTTTATATATTCACTGTACAACCAGTACCACAATCACAATCACAGAATTTTAGAACATTTTCATCACCCCCAAAAGAAATCTTTTAACCAATACATTATTCTTCATTTTCTCAGAATTTCTCTAATTTACCTACTATTTATATTAGATGTATCTATTCTGGACATTTCAAATAAATGGAATCACACAATTGTGGTCTTTTGTGATTAGATTCTTTGATTCAGCATGTTTTCAAGGTTCCTCCATGTGGTACATATTGATACTTCATAACATTGGTAAATAGTATTTAATTATGTTTCTAAACCACATTTTGCTTACCCATCCATCACTTGATGTTTTGAATTATTTCCAATTTTTAACTACTATGGGCAATTATGATATTATATATAATTCTGGCCTTTTTAATGTATTTGTGTGGAAATATGCTTTCATTTCTTCCAGGTGTATAAGAAGTGGTAATGTGGTAACTAGATTAACCTTTCAAACAACAAGAGTGCCAGAACCCAGAGGCTCTTCACAGATGTCTATTTCCCTAGTTCTCTTATAAATTTTTAGGTGTTCTAAAGTTTAGAACATGTTGCTCTTATAGAGCTACCAGTTCCCTCTTAATTTCTTGCCACCAAAATCTCCACTATTTTTGATAGCAACTTTGAGCTTGAACTTTACCATACAGTACTCAGTTCCAAGAAATCAATTCTCTTGGGAAAAGCTTCTGAGCTCTTTGTTCTTTTATTTTGTCTTTCCTAGAGAAAATTCTTTGCAGTACTTTTTTTTTTTTTTGGTACTGGTAATCGAACTCAGGACCCTGCACTTGCCAGGCAGGCACAGCACCACTGAGCTAAATCCCTGGCCTTTTGCACTACTTTTTGCAGCTGGTAGTGGGACATTCCACTTCTCTTGTAGTGACATCCTTTATAATAAAGATCAAGACTCTGTGTATTGTGGTAGCTTCTGGTCTTCTCGGCTTGCCATAGCTGGCACATAACTTCTGACCTGTGAATGAATTGTGTTAAGGCTGATTGGGGCTGATAGTCTGCACCTTCCATTCCTGTGCTATAGCCTCTTTTCTAAGAGTGATATCTGAGTAGAGTCTTTGCCACCCTAATTATAAAAAATAGTTTCTGCAACTTGGAGTAGGAAAGGATGAGAATTGTTGGCAAAATTTCTTTCAGGGAGACACAAAATCCTTGACTAACTAGGACTGATGCGGGGAGGAATCTCTGTGTTCTTGGATGTACCTTCCCTAAATGGAGCTTCTGTCACTCCAGGCTGGGTATGAGGTAAATGAAGAGGGAGCAGTTTATGACTCATTGCTACAGAGTCTTATTCTTATTTACATTTAGAAAGGTATCAAGTAAATATTTCTTCATTTTCTGTTATGCCTTAAGACATTTTCCAGTAATTTTAAATGTTTTAAAAAATAATTTTCATCAGTTGTGGTTGTTTTGCTGGAGAAACGTTCTGTAGAATTCCTGATGCCACCATTTCTGAACTTACTTCTCTCTACTACAGTCATTAATCAATGTAATCAGTGAAAAGAAAATAATGAGAAGCCTCACAATTAGAAAGGAAGTACTAAAATTATATCTCCAAAGGTTAGACTCCCTCAAAAAAACTGGAAAAAGTGTTATAACTAGGGACGCACATACACAGACAGTTTCTGACTTTTGATAGTTTGACCTATGATTTTCCAGCTTTATGATGGTGTGAAAGTGATGCATATTAAGTAGAAATTCATATTTTGAATTTTGATCTTTTTCCAGGCTGGTGATATCCCATGTGTGTTTCTTGCAATGGGCAGCAGCAGTGAGCCACAGCTTGTAGTCAGCCATGTGATCACAAGGGTAAGCAGCTAACACTCTACAGGGCACTGTGTTGCTAAGCAACAATCTTTGGTAGGTTAGATGTGCTAAATGCGTTTCTAACTTACAGTATTTTCAACTTAAAATGGATTTAAGACAGAACCCTAATAAGTCATAAGTGTTCAGAACCTAGATGAAAAAAACTATACAAGACTTCTGAAATACATCAACATAGAGCTGGACACATGAAAAAAAATCTCATCATACTCTTGAAGAGGAATTTTTCATATATTAAGATGCCAGTTTACTCAAAGTTAATCTATAAGGCAATCTATGTCAAAATAAAATCAGGAATTTTTTTCTGAATACAGACAAGTTGATTATAAAATTTATTTTGGGAAGAGAAGAGACTATCCAGGAAAAAAAGAGCAATGAGGAGTGGCTAATTTTCCTGACAATAAAACATGGATGGAAACCACGATAGTTACTACAGCTTGATGTGGGAATAAGATCAGATGCACCAACGGAATAAATAGAGTGATTTACTAAATATAAGATGGAAATTATCATTCAATAAAGGTGAATTAGTATACTCAAATAATTAGAGAAATAATTAGCGTTGTAGTGATTATTTTGGGACTAATTAGGTGGTTGTATGGGAAAGGAAAATGGATTGGTCATTAACATTATTCACCAGGAAAAGATATGTAAGTGGGTTAGTTTAAACGTTAAAAACTATAACAGCTCAAGAACTAGGTGAGAGGGTCAGTTTACTCATATCCTGGGAATGAGTAGTACTTTCCAAACCATCACTAAATCTAAAAAAAAGACTAATTCATTTCATTATATAAACATTTAAAAAATCCTTTTGTTTTTTAAAATTTAATTTTATTGGTACATTTTAGGTGTGCAATATAATGACATTCATCATTGGAAATTTGGACCTTTACATAATCTCTCTTGGTTCTTATTTTTCCTACTTCCCCTGCCCTCTCTTCAACCCCTCTGCCCCTCTCTAATTACAAAGACTTTAATTTCCATTTATAATTTTCTCATATTAATTCGATTCCCCCTTTCCTTTCCCCTACTGCTCCCACATCCCCTTTCGCTTTGCCTCTTTTCTTCCTATTTCACATTATCTATTATACCTTTTAGTCCTTATTTACACTTTCAGTTTCTCACACTAGAGAAAGTATTCGGTATTTATACATGTGTGTTCTATTTATTTCACTTAAAGCATCACCTCAATGTGCATCCATTTGGCTATAAATGTCTCTAATTTCTCATATTTTATGGCTGAGTAGTACTCCATTTTATGAAAAAAATTTTTTTTCTTTATCCAGTGTCCAGTTGATGGGCAACTGGGCTGTTTCCAAGTTTTAGCTATTACAAACTGCTATGAACATGGGCACACATATATCACTGTGGTATGATTCTTTTAATTCTTTGGGGAAGGTCCCCAGCAGGGGAATAGCTGGGTCAAATGGGATTTCCAGTCCTAGTTCTTTGAGGTATCTCCACACTGATTTCCACAGGGGTTGCACCAGTCTGCACTCACAGCAGCAGTGGAGCAAGGTTCCTCTACCCCCACAGCCCTGCCAGCATTTGTTATTGGTTGATTTCTTGATAGCAGCCATTCTTTCTGGAGTGATGTGGAATCTCAGCGTTGTTTTAATTTGCATCTCTCGAATGACCAGTGATGTTGAACATTTTTTCATGTGTTTCTTTGCTATTTCTACTTCTTTGTCTGAGAAATATCTGTTCATTTCAGATGCCCAGTTTTGGATTGGGTCTTTAAATTTGGGAGGTCTGATTTTTTTAAGTTCTTTATAGATTCTAGTAGACCTTTGTTGAGGAACAGCAGGTAAAAATTTTTCATGCATTGTGGGTTGTCTCTTCACACTGCTGGTGGTTTCTCTTGCTGTGCAGAAGCTTTTTAATGAGAAGAGATCCCACTTGTTGATTCTTTGTGCTACTTCATGTGCAACTGAGGTTTTGTTCATGAAATATTTTCCTGTGCCAATGTCTTCAAGAGTTCTACCTAATCTCTGTTCCAGCTGGTTCAGCGTTTCTGTTTTAATATTTAGATCTTTAATCCATTTTGATTTTAGTTTAGTGCATGGCCAGAGATATAGGTCTAGTTTTAATCTTTGGCAAGTTGAAACCCAATTTTTCCAGCACCATTTATTAAAGCAGCTCTCTTTCCTCCACTGAGGGTGTTTGGCTCCTTTATCGAAGATGAGGTGGCTGAGTGTGTCTGGAGTTGTTTCTGCATCTTCTAATCTGTTCCACTGGTCCTAGGGTCTGTTTCTTTGCCAGTAGCATGCAGTTTTTATCATAGTAGCTTTGTAGTATAGTTTCAAGTTGGGGCTTGTAAAAACCCCCTGCCATGTCTCTGTTGCCGAGAATTACTTTTGCTACTCTGGGTCTCTTCTTGTTCCAAATGAATTTTTGGATTGTTTTCTCAAGGACCATGAAGTATGCTGCTGGGATCTCAATTGGAATTGCATTAAATCTATATAGCAGTTTTGGAAGTATGGCCATTTTCACTATATTAATCCTTCCTGCCCAGGAGCAGGGGATGTCTGTCCATTTTCTGATATCATCTTCAATCTCTCTTTTCAGAATGCCATAGTTTTCAGAGAAGAGGTCTTTGATTTCTTTCATTAGGATGATTCCTAGGTAGTTCAGTTTTTTGGATGCTATTGTGAAAGGAATTATTTGCCCTGTTTCTCTCTCAGTGAGTCTGTCATTCGTGTAGAGGAAAGCTATTGGTTTTTGTGTGTTGTCCTTGTAACCAGCTACTTGACTGAATTTGGTTATTAAGCTTAAAAGACTTTTGGTGGAGTTCTTGGGGCCTTCTATATAGAGTATCATGTCATCTGCAAATAATGACAATTTGACTTCTTCATTTCCTATCTTTATTCCTTTTATTTCTTTCTCTTGTCTAATTGCCGTGGCTAATGTTTCCAGAACTATATTGAACAGGCGTGGTGATAGTGGACATCCTTTTCTTGATCCTGATTTAGTGTGGAAGATTTCAGTTTTTGACCATTTTTCATGATATTGGTTGTTGTTTTTTCATAGATGGCTTTTATTAGGTTGAGATAGAGACCTTCTATTCCAGTTTTTGTAGTGTTTTTATCATAAATGCATGTTGGATTTTGTCAAATGCTTTTTCTGCATCTATTGGGATGATCATATGATTTTTTTCCTTGGCTCTATTGATATAGTGTATTACATTCATGGATTTGTGTATGTTGAAACATCCCTGCATCCCTGGGATGAATCTCACTTGATCAGGGTGTATGATCTTCTTGATGATCTTCTGCATTCTTTTTGCCAGTATCTTATTAAGGATTTTTGCATCTATGTTCATGAATGAGATTGGCCTGTAGCTCTCTTTTTTGGTTGGGTCTTTCTCTGCTTTGGAGATCAAGGTGATGCTTGGTTCTAGGAATGGTTTTGGGAGTATTGCTTCCCTTTCAATTTCATTGAAGAGTTTAAACAGTAGTGGCAGTAGTTCCTCTCTAAATGTCTTATAGAATTCAGGAGTGAAGCCATCAGGGCCTAGGCTTTTTTTAGTTGGTAAGTTTTTATGTTTTCAATTTCATTGATTGATATTGGGTTGTTTAGAATTTCTAGATCTTCATTGAACTTTGGTAATTCATATGTATTTAGGAATCTGTCCATTTCTTCTGTGTTTTCCATCTTATTGGCATATAGGTTCTGGAAGGTAGGTATTGACGATCCTCTGAATTTCTGCTTGGTCTGTTGTAATTTCACCCTTTTCATTCCTAATTGCGTGGATTTGGGCCTTTTCTTTCCCTTTTCTGAAAAGGTTGGCCAAGGGTTTGTCAATTTTGTTGATTCTTTCGAAGAACCAACTCTTGGCTTCATTGATTTTTTTGTATCGTTCTCTTAGTCTCCATTGCATTGATTTCTCCTCTGATCTTTATAATTTCCTCCCTTGTATGAGCTTTGGGTTTGTCCTGCTCTTCTTTTTCTAAAAGCTTGAGGTTCAGCATCAGGTTGTTTAATTAGGCTTGCTCTGTTTCCCTAGTATGCGTATTCACTGCTATGAATTTCCCTTGTAAGACTGCTTGCATTGTGTCCCAAAGATTCTGATAAGTTGTATTGACATTGTCATTTAATTGTAGGAACTCTCTGATTTCTTCTTTAATTTCCTCTGTGACCCAGTGGTTATTCAGAAGTGTGTTGTTCAGTTTCCATGTGTTTATGAAATTCTTGCGGTTTCCTTTGCTATTGATCTCCAATTTCATCACACTGTGGTGTGATAATATACAGGGGATAACCTCAATTCCTTTGCACTTACTTAAACATGTTCTGTGAGCAAGAATGTGGTCTCTTTTGGAGAACGACCCATGTGCAGCTGAAAAGAATGTGTATTCTGATTTTCTGGAGTGGAATGCTCTGTAAACATCTGTTAAGTTCATTTGTTCAGGAGTTTGATTGAGTTCTAGTATTTCCTTGCTTATTTTTTTGTCTACTTGATCTATTTGTGACAGTGGGTTATTGAGGTCCCCCACTACTATTGTATTAGTGTTTATTTGTTTTTTCATTTCTGTTCATATTTGTTTTATATGGTTGGGCGCACTAGTGTTTGGTGCATAAATATTTATGATTATTATCTCTTCCTCTTGGATTGTTTCCTTTATAAGGATGTAGTGTTCTTCTTTGTCTCTCTTAATCTGTGTTGGTTTGAAATCCACTTGATCTGCAAAGAGGATTGTTACTCCTGCTTTTTTTCAGGTTCCTGTCACATGGAGTACTGTTTTCCACACTTTAACTTTCAGTCTATGAGTTTCTTTTTGAATTAAGTGTGTTTCTTGTATGCAGCATATTGTTGGATGTTGCTTCTTGACCCATTCTGCCAGGCTATTTCTTTTGATTGTTGAATTGAGACCATTACCATTGGTGGTTATAACTGATATGTATTGACATATCATTGTCATGACTTTTTCTTTTTGTTTGATCCTCCCCCTTTGCTTTTAATTTCTTGTCGTGCCTGGTGGATTCATTCTGCTGGGCTTCCTGGGGTTCTGATCCTCATTGTCTTTTCCTAGGATAATGTTTAAAAGTTTTTGGAGCTCTGGTTTGGTATTCATGAAGTTTCTCATATGATCTTTGTCATGAAAGTATCTTATTTCTCCTTCAATTTTGAAAGATAGTTTTGCAGGGTACATCAATCTGGGTTGGAGGCTGTTTTCTTTTAGGCCTTGGAATACATCACTGGCCTAAAGGAAAACAGCCTCCAACCCAATAAGCTCTTCTTGCCTTGAAGGTTTGTGTTGAGAAGTCTGCTGTAATTCTGATGGCCTTTCCTTTGTATGTGATTTGTTTCTCTTTTCTCTAACTGCTTGTAGAACTTTGTTCTTCTGTTGGGTTCCTGTAATCTTAACAATTATATACCTGTGTGTAGATTTTTTTGATCAAGGCTAGTTGGAGTCCTATATCTCACTTATCTTTATGTCAAGTTCTTTTCCCCTGCTTGGGAAGTTTCCTGCCATTACTTTTGTGAACATTTTTTTAATGTCTTCTTCCCTCTCCTGTTTCTTCATTGATTCTGATCAGTCTTACGTTATTCTAATTTGCATCATCTGGTAGCTGCTTGATTAGTTTCTCGTGGTCCCTTACTATTTTTTAGAAATTTTGCTTTTCCTGGTCACTAATTGCAGTCCTGTGTTCCGTATCTGAAATTCTATGGTTTCATTGGCACATGCTACTGCGTAAACTTTCAGTGAAGTTTTTCATCTCCTGGAAATCTGTTTGGATCTGTTTTATGGATTTCATTTGTTTCCAATGTTAGGATTCCATCATGTTCCTCAGCTCCTCTATTTTTTATCTGTGTCCTCTGCTTTTATCTAAGAGATTATTTCTGATTTTGCATTTTTCCAGATCCTCTTTTGTTGCCATTTGAGGGAGTTCAGGTGGTTGAGTATCAGAGTGTTCCATCTTGTTTCCCTTTGGGATTGCTTTAGGTGATCTGGAAGTCTGGTTTTGAGGCTTATGTGTCTTCTCATTTCAACAGGGGGTCGAGGGTGTGCTGCTGCTGCCCACACACCTCACCTCCTCTGTGCTGGGAGCGGTGCTACAGTGGCCTGGAAGCCTCCTCCTCTCTACTTGGAGTGGGCTACCTGGAAGGTTCCTCCTCTGAGCTGGGAGTGGTGGCATGGTGATCTGGAAGCCTCCTCCTGTGCTAAAAATCCTTTTCTGTTATTCAGAATTCTGCCTCTAAGAATAGAAACATGAAATTAATGAGGCCATTCCTTACAGCACTATTCTCCAGAATATAAGACAGGTGGTAGCCCAGCTAACCATCACTAGGAGAGTACACAATGGTTGCTTAAACTATGCAGCATTATGAAACTACAAAGGAAATAAAATATATACTTATATAGCTAATCTCTATTATATATTGTTAAATTCTAAAAAGCAAGATGAATAAAAAAGTACTGCTTTGTCTTTAAGATGAGGGAAATGTGTGTGTGTGTGTGTGTGTGTGTGTGTGTGTGTGTTTGGCTATTAAATGGTAACCTCAAGTATTAGAAAAACTAAAAGAATTGGGTAATTACTGGGGAATAAATTAGAAGGGCAGTGATTGAAGTATGACTTCTTTGAATCTCTCTTGTTTTATAGATTTGAGTTTAGAATCATACAAATATTTTATGCACTTATACATCAAGATTAAAATTGTTAAAATTCCTAAAAATCATTTATAAAATAAAAAATGAATTTAATGCATTCATTTGGTGGCATGACTGCCCAGAACTATTTCATTTATGTATTTATTGCTTCTCCCTCTTCTACTGTATTCCTTTTCACATTGAACTTTAGGGCCTAAGAGAAGATACACTGAGACCCTGAGAGCCCTGAGGTCTCTGTCTCTTACTGTCCGTGCTATTTTTAAATCTAGTAATGTAAGACCCAGATGAGACTTAGCACAAGTAATGCCATCTTGTTACAGCTCTTCCATCTTGTCCCTGTGGGTTTTGGGTTCACTACAGGACACAGAGTTCCCAGCATGTACTTGTTTATCTATTGAGACACCAGGAATGTACCATTGTTTCTGTGTAAGGAACATCCTGTTTGCTAAGTAAAGAACATCTACAACCCCCCCCCCCCCCGCCCCAACTGTCCCCTAACTGCAAAAATTCCGCTTCTGTAGTTCTGCTTGCTAAGCACCCCTGCAGCCCCTATAAAACCTTCCAACCCCCTGAACTTGGGGCCCTCTCTAAGCCTGTTGCTTGGAGAGTGCCACCTGGCCAGACTAATAAAGGTCTGTTTTACTTTTTCCAACTTGTCGGGTGTGTTCCTTCCCAGGTGTTCTTCACTACAGTCAGCTCCTTGGAGTGTTTGGTAAGGCCCTCAGTCTTACAGTAATTTGTACATTCTATTGGGAAACTCAAGGATAAAGTTAAGCACAACAAGACCTTAAACTATTTTCTTTAATCATTGATACTTGTAGAGATTTATTTTTGTTTTTTGAGACTGGAGGATATTCTTGTGAAATAAATTAAATGAGGAATTATACCAGGTCAGTAGTAGGTAGAGGACTAGGAAGACATTTACTTAAGGTATGAAATATTACAGAGAATCTGAAAATCTAAGTAATTAAAATCATAAATACTTTAATGCAATATTTTTTTAAATGCCAAAATCTCCCCAAATTTTAAATGAAAGTGGGAGCAGTGCCTGTGTTCTGCTGAGTCATGTTGGAGCCTGAGGCAAAGGAAAACTCAATAACACAGATCTTCTTGTGGTTTAAAATTTGTTTATTATGGATCCTAGCCACAGAATTATGTCAGTATTGTTAAGAACTGAGATTTTCAACAAGATGCAGATACAATTTTGTAAGATTTAGTGAAAACTCCATAGTCCTCAATTTACATATATCTTTTTAAATAATTGTTACAAATTTGTAAGACCATGGAGGATGCAAACGCTAGTGGCATATTTTTTTTGCCTTAAACTCTTTTATTGGTACATTTTAGGTATACAATACGTTTACATTTATCATTGGGTTCTTGTACCTGTACGTGATGTATCTTGGTTCTTATTTTTTCTCCATTACCTGTGCACCCTTCACCCCATCCTCCCTTCCCTATTTACATAGACTTTGTTTCCACTAATGGCATATTTGAAGACACTAGATTATGATGTTTTTCAAGTTATGATGAATACTGCAGCAGTGTTAAATATAGTTGTAATAAAAGAAACATATGTATAACTGAGAGATGAAATGATCTGATGTCTAGAATTTGTTGCAAAATGATCTGAGGACAGAGAAGCAGGTAGAATTGTATTAAATAAGAATGGCCATATATTGATCATTATTGAACCTGGCTGATGAATATATAAGGGATGTTGTATTATTTCTTCTAATTTTATTGTCGGTTTTCTATATATATTTATTTTTAAAATTTTTCACCTGCAAAAACTATTCTTTAGATAAACTGTTCAAGTCCTCAGACACAGTTAGCCTTGCTTTCTGCAAAGAAGCTGTTTTTTAAAGGTTCTTGTTGCATATTATTGGATGTTTATTTATGTGCTCAGCAAATTTCTATTGAATTTAGAAATTTCATGTCTCAATAGGCTTGCCTTGTCCCCCTCCAGGGTGGGGGGCAATAGTTTTAACACATGTACACATGATTTAACACACATATATTTATACATCAATAGGTATGCACACATACATTAAGAAGCATAAAACTGTAAAGGCAAAGAAACTAGAGCTTCACGTGATTATCTGACTAATATATATCACAGAAGATTTTACCTTTAACATATGAATTCATTAATCCAAAGTAGAATCACACTGGTTTAAAAAAATGAACAAATGATTCACAGAAGAAGTACAAGTGACTAATACACAAAAAATAAGTTCTGTCTTACTGGTTATCAAAGAAATGTTATGCACATACACATCAAATATTGACATTCACTTTTGGCTTATTAAGATTTAAAAATTACAACAGTGTTAGTGAGAGTGAACGACACTCAAGTTTTAGGTGGGAGTGTAAGTTGGCATAACCTAATAAATAATTTTGATATAATACTATATATCAAAATCTTTATTTTATTATTTTATTTTTTGGTACCAGGGATCGAACTTGGGATCATGCGCTTGTGAGGCAGGTGGCAGAAAAAGTCTTTAAATTGTAGCCTTTGATCCTGAATGTATGTATGTATGTATGTATGTACTATGTGGTGTTGGGGATCAAACACAGGCTCTTGTGCATGCTAGGCAAAGCTCTGTGCCACTGAGTTATGTCCCTATTCCATCTTTGATCCTCTAATTTCACTTCTTAGGGTCTAGTCCAGGTAAAAATCTTAATCAAATATAGTAATAATTTACATGCAAAATATTTATTAATGTTTAGTATTAACATTTTGAAAAAATTATGTAACCCTAACAACCCCTTTAAGTTAATTAGGGCATATTCATGATTTCAGATATTATTCAGTCACTAAAAGCTATCTTTGAAGGTCTTAGAGATTTGGGAAAATGCTAATCATGAAATTTGATTTTAAGAGAGCCAGCATACCCAGTTAGATATAATACTGTATTTCTTTTCTTTTTTTAAAATTCTTTTATTGGTACATTTTAGGTATACAACACAATTACATTTCTCATTGGGAACTGTACCTTTACATGATGCATCTTGGTTCTTATTTTTTCCCCAATCCTAGCCCTCCCTTCACCCCCTCCACCCTTCCTTATTTACAAAGACTTTACTTCCATTTTTTCCATTTCTCATCATTCTTCCTTTCCCTTCTTTCCTTTCCCCTGCCCCTCCCACTACCCCTACCCCTTTGGACCTTTTCTTCCTATTTTGCATTATCGATTATTCATTCTAATCATTGGTACATTTTAGGTATACAATATAATGACATTCATCATTGGAAATTTGCACCTTTACATAATCTCTCTTGGTTCTTATTTTTCACCCTTGCCCTGCCTTCCCTTCAACCCCTCCATTCCTCCCTATTTACAAAGATTTTGTTCCTATTTTTCCATTTTCTCATATTAATTCCATTCTCTTCTTTCCTTTCCCCTGCCCCTCCCACTTCCTTCCCCTTTGCCCCTTTTCTTCCTATTTCACATTACCTATTATACATTTTAGTCCTTATTTACACTTTCAGTTCCTCACACCACAGAAACTATTTGGTATTTATACATGTGTGTCCTATTTATTTCACTTAAGAGTATGGCCTCAGTGTGCATCCACTTAGCTATAAATGTCTCTAATTTCTCATTTTTTATGGCTGAGTAGTACTCCATTTTAGAAAAAACCACATTTTCTTGATCCAGACTCCAGTTGACGGGCATTTGGGCTGTTTCCAAGTTTTAGCTATCACAAACTGTGCTGCTATGAACATGGTGCACATATATCACTGTGGTATGATTCTTTTAATTCTTTGGGGAAGATAGCCAGCATGGGAATAGCTGGGTCAAATGGGACTTCCAGTCCTAGTTCTTTGAGGTATCTCCATACTGATTTCCACAGTGGTTGCACCAGTCTACACTCCCACCAGCAGTGGAGCAGGGTTCCTCTTTCCCCACAGCCCCGCCAGCATTTGTTATTGGTTGATTTCATGATAGCACCCATTCTTTCTGGTGTGAGGTGGAATCTCAGCATTGTTTTCATTTGCATCTCTCGAATGACCAGTGATGTTGAACATTTTTTCATGTATTTATTTGCTATTTCTACTTCTTTGTTTGAGAAATGTCTGTTCATTTCAGATGTCCATTTTCAGATTGGGTCTTTAAATTTGGGAGGTCTGATCTTTTTAAGTTCTTTATAGATTCGAGATAGTAGACTTTGTCTGAGGAAAAGCAGGTGAAGATTTTTTCCCACAATATGGGTTGTCTCTTCACACTGCTGGTGATTTCTCTTGCTGTGCAGAAGCTTTTTAATGAGAAGAGATCCCACTTGTTGATTGTTTGTGGTAGTTCACGGGCAACTGAGGTTTTGTTCATAAAATTTTTTCCTACACCAATGTCTTCAAGAGTTCTACCTAACCTCTGTTCCAACTGGTTCAAAGTTTCTATTTTAATATTTAGATCTTTAATCCATTTTGATTTTAGTTTAGTGCATGGCCAGAGATATAGGTCTAGTTTTAATCTTTGGCAAGTTGAAACCCAATTTTTCCAGCACCATTTATTAAAGCAGCTCTCTTTCCTCCACTGAGGGTGTTTGGCTCCTTTATCAAACATAAGATGGCTGAGTGTGTCTGGCATTGTTTCTGCATCTTCTAATCTGTTCTACTGGTCCTCAGGTCTGTTTCTTTTCCAGTACCATGCTGTTTTTATCACAGTAGGTTTGTAGTAGAGTTGCAGGTTGGGGATTGTGATACCCCCTGCCATGTCTCTGTTACCTAGGATTGCTTTTGCTATTCTGGGTCTCTTCTTGTTCCAAATGAATTTTTGGATTGTTTTCTCAAGGTCCATGAAGTATGCTGCTGGGATCTCAATTGGAATTGCATTGAATCTGTATAGAAATTTTGGAAGTATGGCCATTTTCACTATATTAATCCTTCCTACCCACTACCAGGGGATGTCTGTCCATTTTTTGATATCATCTTCAATCTCTTTTTTCAGAGTGCTATGGTTTTCAGGGAAGAGGTCTTTGATTTCTTTCGTTAGGTTGATTCCTAGGTAGTTCAGTTTTTTGGATTCTATTGTGAAAGGAATTATTTGCCCTATTTCTCTCTCATTGAGTCTGTCATTCGTGTAGAGGAAAGCTATTGATTTTTGTGTGTTGACCTTGTAACCAGCTACTTGATTGAATTTGGTTATTAAGTCTAGAAGACTTTTGGTGGAGTTCTTGGGGTCTTCTATATAGAGTATCATGTCATCTGCAAATAATGACAGTTTGACTTCTTCATTTCCTATCTTTATTCCTTTTATTTCTTTCTCTTGTCTAATTGCCGTGGCTAATGTTTCCAGAACTATATTGAACAAGAGTGGTGATAGTGGACAAGGGTCTTGTTCCTGATTTTAATGTGAAGGATTTCAGTCTTTGACCGTTTAGTATGATGTTGGCTATTGGTTTTTCATAGATGGTCTTTATCAGTTTGAGGTAGAGACCATCTATTCCAATTTTTGTAGGGTTTTTATCATAAATGCATATTGGATTTTGTCAAATGCTTTTTCTGCATCTATGGAGATAATCATATGGTTTTTGTCCTTGGCTTTATTGATATAGTGTATTACACTGATTGATTTGCATATGTTGAACCATCCCTGCATCCCTGGGATGAATGCCACTTGGTCAGGGTGTATGATCTTGTTGATGATCTTCTGCATTCTATTTGCCAGTATCTTTTTAAGGATTTTTGCATCTATGTTCATGAGTGAGATTGGCCTATAGTTGTATTTTTCAGTTGGGTCTTTCTCTGCTTTGGGGATCAAGGTGATGCTTGCTTCCAGGAATGAATTTGGGACTATTGCTACCTTTTCAATTTCACTGAAGAGTTTAAACAGTAGTGGCAGTAGTTCCTCTCTAAATGTCTTGTAGAATTCAGCAGTGAAGCCATCAGGGCTCGAGCTTTTCTTAGTTGTTATGTTTTTAATTACATTTTCAATTTCATTGGTTGATATTGGGTTGTTTAGAACTTTTAGGTCTTCTTCATTCAACTTTGGTAATTCATATGTATCTAGGAATCTATCCATTTCTTCTGTGTTTTCCATCTTATTGGCGTATAGTTTCTGGAAGCAGATATTGATGATCCTCTGGATTTCTGCTGAGTCTGTTGTAATTTCACCCTTTTCATTCCTAATTTCATGGATTTCGGCCTTTTCTTTCATTTTTTTCTGAATAAGTTTGGCTAAGGGTTTGTCAATTTTGTTGATTCTTTTGAAGAACCAACTCTTGGGTTCATTAATTTTTTGTATCATTCTCTTAGTCTCCATTGCATTGATTTCTCCTCTAATCTTTATAATTTCCTCCCTTGTATGAGCTTTGGGGTTGTTGTGCTCTTCTTTTTCTAGAAGCTTGAGGTTCAGCATCAGGTTGTTTAATTTGGCTTGGTCTGTTTTCCTAATATGCGGATTCACTGCTATGTATTTCCCTCGTAAGACTGCTTTCATTTTGTCCCATAGCTTCTGATATGTTGTACTGTCATTGTCATTTAATTGAAGGAGCTGTCTGATTTCTTCTTTAATTTCCTCTGTGACCCATTGGTTATTCAGAAGTGTGTTGTTCAATTTCCACATGTTTATGAAACTTTTTGAGTTTCTTTTGCTATGGATCTCCAATTTCATCGCACTATGGTCTGATAATATACAGGGGATAACTTCCATTCCTTTGCACTTACTTAAACATGTTCTATGTGTGTATGTGGTCTATTTTGGAGAACAACCCATGTGTAGCTGAGAAGAATTTGTATTCTGATTTTGTGGGGTGAAAGACTCTGTAAACATCTGTTAAGTTCATTTGTTCAAGAGTTTGATTGAGTTCTAGTATGTCATTACTTATTTTTTGTCTAGTTAATCTATCTATTTGTGATAGTAGGGTATTGATGTCCCCCAGTACAATTGTAGTAGTGCATATATGACTTTTCATGTCCATCAGTATTTGTTTTATATAGTTGGGTGCACTAGTGTTTGGTGCATAGATATTTATGATTGTCATCTCTTCCTCTTGGATTGTTCCCTTTGCAAGGATGTAGTGTCCTTCTTCATTTCTCTTAATCAGTGTTGGTTTGAAATCCACTTGATCTGCCAAGAGGGTAGCTACTCCTGCTTTTTTTTGGGTTCCTGTCGCATGGAGTATTGTTTTCCACCCTTTAACTTTTAGTCTATGAGTTTCCTTCTGAATGAAGTGTGTTTCTTGTATGCAGCATATTGTTGGATTTTGCTTCCTGACCCATTCTGCCAGCCTGTTTCTTTTGATTGGTGAATTGAGACAATTGACATTGATGGCTATAATGGAATTGTATTGACTTATCATTGCCATGACTTTTTCTTTTTATTGGGTTCTCCCCCCTTTCCATTTAATTTCTTGTCATGCCAGATGGGTTCATTCTGCTTTGCTTCCTGGGGTTGTGATCCTCAATGTCTGTTCCTAGGCTATTGTGTAAAATTCTTTGGAGTGCTGGTTTGGTATTCATGAAGTTCCTAAGGTGCTCTTTGTCATGAAAGTATCTTATTTCTCCATCCATTTTGAAAGATAGTTTTGCAGGGTACATCAATGTGGGTTGGAGGCTGTTTTCTTTTAGGGCTTGGAATATGTCACTCCCAGGTCTTCTTGCCTTGATGGTTTGTGTTGAGAAGTCTGCTGTGATCCTGATGGGCTTTCCTTTGTATGTGATTTATTTCTTTTCTCTGAGTGCTTGGAGAACTTTGTTCTTCTGTTGTGTTTCTGGAATCTTAGCAATTATATGCCTATGTGTAGATTTTTTTTGATCACGGCTATTTGGAGTCCTATATGCCTCAGTTATCTGTATGTCAAGCTCTTTTCCCCTGCTTGGGAAGTTTTCTGCCATTATTCCTGTGAAGAGATTTTTTATGTCATCTGCACTCTCTCCTGGTTCTTCATTGAGCCCAGTCAGTCTTATGTTATTCTTCTTTGCATCATCTAGCAGCTGCTGGATTGATTTCTCATGTTCCCTTATAATTTTGAAGCAATTTTTCTTTCCCTGGTCACTAATTGCAATCTTATCTTCTATATCTGAAATTCTGCCCTCACATTGGCTCATTCTGCTGTGTAGACTTTCAGTGGAGTTTTCCATGACCTGGAAATCTATTTATATCTGTTTTATGGATTCCATTTGTTTCCAATGTTGAGATTCCATCATGTTCCTCAGCTCCTCTCTAGATTTATTAATCATGTCTTGCACTAGGAGCACAATTTCTCCTGTTATCTGAGAAATTATTTCTGATTTCATTTTTTCCAGATCCCCTTTTGTTGCCAGCTGAGTGGGTCCAGGTGGTTGAGTATCAGAGTGTTCCATCTCATTTCCCTTTGGGGTTGCTGTAGGTGATCTGGAAGTCTGGTTTTTGAGACTTATTTATGTGTTTTCTCATTTTGACTCAGGCGGCAGGGGGTTTGCTGTTTGCGCCCTAGTGGCTCACCTCCTCTGAGCTGGGAAAGGTGGGCTGGGGCCAGGAGCAGCAGTAGAGATGGTGGCCTGAAAGCCCCTTCCTCTGGGCTGGGAGCGGGGAGAAGTTTGGTCACCTGGAAGCCCCTTCCTCTGTACCAGGAGCAGTGGGATGGCGACTCAGAAGCCCCTACCTCTGGGCAGGTATTCTTTAAATGCTGAGAACTTGATTAGCTCCAGTACAGTGGTCTGGTGGTCCAGTGTCCTCTGCATCTTTGTAGTGTAGAACCAGGTGGCTGTAGAGAGAAGAGGCCAAAGGAGCGGTGTGGGGGAGGTGTCCAGTGGATTGTTGCTGGGGCGTGGGCTGATTTGGTGTTTTCCGTGAGACTGAGGACCTCGAGACTGTGTCTGCAGACCTGCCTGTCTGCAGCAGGCTGATTTGGTGTTTTCCACGTGACTGTGATCCCTCCTTATTTGTAATCAGTTAAAAGGAAATGCATCAAAACATTAAGAGTGTTATCATTATCAATATAGATTATTTTATATCTTTTTGTACATTTTAAGTTATTTAGTAATTGTCTTGTTCTGTAGAAACATTAAGAATGAATATATGTTTTTCAGAAAACAGTCTGAGAGGTTCCTACAGTGCACAGAAATGTATATTTCAGAAGGAGACAGCAAGGCTCGTCTTTCAGTCTTGTCAGGTTAGTGGCCCAGAAATTGCTCTTCTGAGCCTAGTTTTCTTTTCCAGAAAACAATCATAGTAACTGTAATATAGAATTCTAATGAAATTGAATGAGACAAAAGACTCCTGCAGGAATTCATTTCCTTAGGATAACAAAATTTGAAACTTGATTGGGTTTTTGTTTGTTTTTCCCCCTTACATAATATAGGTGACAGTTTGCAAAGGCTTATACAATGCTGAAGATACTCCTGTATGTTTAAACCTAAGGGGAAAATTTATTGGGATGTTCTAAACCTTGTATTATATACTATTTATGTCCTCTTTGTTTTAATAGCTTGATTTAGAGCTTAGCAAAATTTACTCATTCACATGAAATTGATTGATTGTTTCTTACATGGAAAGGTGCTTCAGAAAGTAAAACAACAATTAAGATATAGTCACTGTTATGAAGGAAATTTCAACCAACAAATACATAAATGTGCGAGGTTCCATAGGAATATAAATGGGATTTTAGATTTAGAAACTGCTTATATCTGGAACACTGGAGATAGTGTCATTGAAGAAGTTGGTATTTGATGTGGAACTTAATATATTTGTCATACAAGTAAAGTGTTACAGGTAGAAAGAATGAGTTTAATATTTTGATATATTTAAATTTTTCAGTTTTTTATCAAGTAAAACTAACATGTCAAAGTCAAACAAAAATGTAGAAGAATCTCTAATAAAGAAACTTTTATTTAGGAATAAAGAATAGGATTGCTATCCAGGACACAGGTTGGGGAGGCCTCTGGGATGTCGAGAAAACAATGGAAAGGTTGGGGATTTTATTAGGACAGAGGAGTCTATGCAAGTTGTTTGGGAGAGCTGGCAAGCCTGGCTTGGCACGAAGCAGCAGTTGCTATGTAAAGCTCATCTTAAAGTCATAGTTGGTGGTTCTGTCGACAGTTGCTAAGAAGAAATATACTGTCAAAGATAAAGCAGACTTTTGCTGGATTGGCCTAGCAGGCAGTTTATGGAACAATTCACTGTGATCTGAACATTTTCTCCACATGACCTCTCAGCTCTATTATAGATGGATGTGACAAGAATGTTTTTATTTGAATGCTCAATTTCCACATTTGCAAAAAGAATAAGAATTATAGGTGTCTATTTTATTTTACCAACAACTCTGAAAGTAATGAGTGAATCATGGCCTGATATATGCTTTGGGCATAGTAAGTTTTACATATTTGACAATGAAATTTGAGTTGTGTACTAAAAACATTTTTGTCTTACAAATTGAGTAAAGTATCCCAAGCTTTCTTTTCCAACTAATTTGTGTATACAGTCTGATACTGTTAATATAATTTTTCCTCTGTGTATAGAGCCATGATTAAAGTTTGAGAGTTAATTCTTTTCATTGATAATAATTAAAATGGATGCACCTTGAGACCATAGTATTAAGTGAAATAAACCAGACATAGAAGTTAAATATGACATAGTTTCTCTTAAGTGAGAAACTCAAAGTATAAATACTTTAAAGAGAAGGACAGAAAATAGATAATAGAAAACAGGGAGTTAGACTTTGTGGAGGTGGGAAGGGGTCTTAGGGATTTGGAAAGAGAAAGGAAAGGAGGGGAAAGGAAGTAGAAAGAATCAAGATACAATATGTATATGTACTAATTCCCTAATGTGAATGTATTTATTATGTATCACAAATCCATATAATAAACTTTTAAAAAAAGTTTAAAGATAAGGAGAAATCATTTTTCATAAGAAAACAATTATTTAATGTTTTGGTGATAGATATTGACATTTTTCTCATGATTATGCAGTTAATGAGTTTTAAAAAAACAAAAATTGTGTACATTCTTTTGCATCTTTAATTCCTTGTCTCCTGCCTTAGTGAGTTCACTTATTTTTAAGAATTTATTCATTTACCCATTTGTATACCATTATCCTTCAGTTTGCTTTATACACTTTTTGTTTTATTTACTTTCAGATCTGATTTTTTTTTCCATCTCTCCTTGCAGTAAGTCATGTAATATTGACTTAAATCTTGTGATTTTCAGAATATCTTTGAAGAATTTTGGCCTGTGGAAAGTGCTAAGAAACTAATATCCATCATTGATTCGATTTAAGAATTTTGATGCCTCTTTTAATCTGTCAATAAAGCTACTGGCCTTGCTAATAATACTACTCAGTATGGTATACAGAATATCTACTTGAAGTAGTGTTTTAGGAAGTTAATCTGGAAAATCATATATGAGATTCAGGAAGGTCCTTTGGTAGATCTTGCAGTCATCTTGCTGTCATAAAATGCGCGCTGGAATATGTGTTGCAATTTTTGTCAGGCATTCTACAGACCCATCAGTGCAAAGATGAAGAACCGTGTTATTAAATCACCAAACAGGAAAAGAGTTATAGGACTCTTTCTGAGATACTTACATATGTATATTTTTTGATACATTCAAGGATTTCTCTGTGTAGGGAGTAATTGGAGCAGGCTTCTTGACCCATGGTATTTTTAAAGAGTAGCAGTTAGATGGAATGGTCTCTTTTATATTCTTTCCTTTTACCATTTACATACTTTGTGTCATTAAAATGGATCAGTTTTTCCACACTGTAACCTCAACTTTGGGACAGAAAATGTTATTTTCTTGCCCAAGTAAAACATTCCCAGAAGCTCTTGGTTTATTAAACATTTGGATAACAGTTAATAAAACTTTAGAATCTCTAAGCAATATTCCAAATATCACAATCTTTATCAAAAGAACATTTAAAAAATAATTTATCAGTATTTCTAAGCTCTAGAATCATAATCTGGGTTTTGTCTCTGTGAAATATGAAGTAAAAGAATTTTTCACATCATTAATGCTTTTCATCAGTTTTACCTTTCAAGTTGGTAGTTTCCGTAACTTGTATTTTAATAATAAACAGTAAGACATGACAAACTTCTATTAGTTATCTTTTACATTAAAGTGTTGATTGTCACTTATAGAACAGTTATTTCATTATAATTATTATCATTTATAACAGCTTAATTTCAGAATGCACATTGAATGTATACAAACCAACAACTGTTGTAGTTTTTTGTATTTTAGGCTTTTAAATGGAAATGTCATAGTAGCAAGGTAAATGCTGTCCATTTCAATTTATTTTGATTTTTCTAATAACCTATGAAATCTTTCTTGGAAGCATCCTGATATGATGTAAAAAGCACTGATTTTGCAATGGTTTATCATGTATTAATAATTGTGTGGCTGTATGCACCTTATGTAAATGCGCTGGTGTATTTGTTATGAAGTAGGCTTGGTAAAGGTCTTTTGGAATGGAACACATAGAAAATAAGACCTGGCTTGAAGATCTTAGAGTCTAATGAGAATAGAGAGTGGAGGTGTGGTAAACAAAATCTCAGAAAGTTTTAATTTTTAAAAAATATTTTATTTATTTTTTTAAATCTTTTTCTTGGCACATTTTAGGTGCAAAATATAATGACATTCATCATTGGCGATATACACCTTTACATATTCTCTTCGTTCTTATTTTTTCCCCCTTCCCCTGCCCTCCCTTCAACTCCTCCATCCCTCCCTATTTACAAAGACTTTGTTTCCAATTTTTCATTTTCTCATATTCCATTCCCTTCTTTCCTTTCCCCTACCCCTCCCACGTCCCCCTCCCCTTTGCCCCTTTTCTTCTTGTTTCACTATCTATTATACCTTTTAGTCCTTATTTACACTTTTAGTTTCTCACACTAGAGAAACTATTTGGTATTTATGCATGTGTGTCCTCTTTATTTCACTTAAGAGTATCACCTCAATGTGCATCCATTTAGCTATAAATGTCTCTAATTTCTCATTTTTTTTATGGCTGAGTAGTACTTCATTTTATAAAAAGAACACACTTTCTTGATCCAGTCTCCAGTTGAGGGGCAATTGGGCTGTTTCTAAGTTTTGGCTATTACAAATTGTGCTGCTATGAACATGGGTACACATATATCACTGTGGTATGATTCTTTTAATTCTTTGGGGAAGATAGCCAGCATGGGAATAGCTGGGTCAAATGGGACTTCCAGTCCTAGTTCTTTGAGGTATCTCCATACTGATTTCCACAGTGGTTGCACCAGTCTACACTCCCACCAGCAGTGGAGCAGGGTTCCTCTTTTCCCACAGCCCCGCCAGCATTTGTTGTTGGTTGATTTTATGACAGCAGCCATTCTTTTGGGAGTGAGGTGGAATCTCAGTGTTGTTTTCATTTGCATCTCTTGAATGATCAGTTATATTGAACATTTTTTCATATGTTTATTTGCCATGTCTACTTCTTTGTGTGAGAAATGTCTATTCATTTCAGAAGCCCATTTTTGGATTGGGTCTTTAAATTTGGGAGGTCTGATTTTTTAAAGTTCTTTATAGATTTGAGATAGTAGACCTTTGTCTGAAGGACCGTTAGTGAAAATTTTTTCCCACATTGTGGGTTGTCTCTTCACACTGCTGATGGTTTGTCTTGCTGTGCAGAAGCTTTTTAGTAAAAAGACGTCCCACTTGTTGATTGTTTGTGCCAGTTTATGGGCAACTGAGGTTTTGTTCAAAAGTCTTTTCCTACCCCAATGTCTTCAAGAGTTCTACCTAACCTCTGTTACAGCCAGTTCAGCATTTCTGTTTTTATATTTAGATTTTCAATCCATTTTGATTTTAGTTTAGTGCATGGTGAGAGATACAGGTCTAGTTTTAGTCTTTGGGAAGTTGAAACCCAATTTGTCCAGCACCATTTTTTAAAGAGACTATCTTTCCTCCAATAAGGGTGATTGGCTCCTTTGTCAAACATGAGGTGGCTGAGTATTTCTGGAGCTGTTTGAGCATCTTCTAATCTGTTCCACTGGTCTTCAGGTCTGTTTCTTTTCCAGTACCATGTTGTTTTTAATCACAGCAGCTTTGTAGTATAGTTTCAAGTTGGGGGTTGTAATACCCCCTGCCATGTTTCTGTTACCTAGAATTGCTTTTGCTATTCTGGGTCTCTTCTTGTTCCAAATGAATTTTTGGATTGTTTTCTCAAGGTCCATGAAGTATCCTGCTGGGATTTCAATTGGGATTGCATTGAATCTATACAGCAATTTTGGAAGTATGACCATTTTCTCTATGTTGATTCTTCCTACCCAGGAGCAAGGAATGTCTTTCCATCTTCTGATATGCCCTTCAATATCTTTTCTCAATGTGTTACAGTTTTCGGAGAAGAGGTCTTTGATTTCTTTTGTTAGGTTGATTCCTAGGTAGTTCAGTTTTTTGGATGCTATTGTGAAAGGAATTGTTTGCCCTATTTCTCTCTCAGTGAGCCTGTTGTTCATGGAGAGGAAAGCTATTGATTTTTGTGTGTTGACCTTGTATCCAGCTACTCTATTGAATTTGGTTATTAAGTCTAGAAGACTTTTGGTGGAGTCCTTGGGGTCTTCTATATAGAGTATCTTGTCATCTGCAAATAATGACAATTTGACTTCTTCATTTCCTATCTTTATTACTTTTATTTCTTTCTCTTGTCTAATTGCTGTGGCTAATGTTTCCAAAACTATATTGAACAGGAGTGGTGATAGTGGACATCCTTGTCTTGTTCCTGATTTTAGTGTGAAGGATTTCAGTTTTTGAGTATTTAGTATGATATTGGCTGTTGTTTTTTCATAGATGGCTTTTATCAGATTGAGGTAGAGAACATCTATTCCAATTTTTTGTAGGGTTTTTCTCATAAATGTGTGTTGGACTTTGTCATACTTTTTCTGCATCTATTGGGATGATCATATGATTTTTTTCCTTGGCTCTATTGATATAGTGTATTACATTCATGGATTTGTGTATGTTGAACCATCCTTGCATCCCTGGGATGAATCCCACTTGGTCAGGATGTATGGTCTTCTTGATGATCTTCTGCATTCTATTTGCCATTATCTTATTAAGGATTTTTGCATCTATATGCATGAGTGAGATTGGCCTATAGTTTTCTTTTTCGGTTGGGTCTTTTTCTGCTTTGGGGATCAAGGTGATGCTTGCTTCCAGGAATGAATTAGGGAGTATTGCTTCCCTTTCAATTTCATTGAAGAGTTTAAACAGTAGTGGCAGTAGTTTCTCTCTAAATATCTTGTAGAATTCAGCGTTGAAGCCATCAGGGCCTAGGCTTTTTTTAGTTGGTAAGTTTTTATGTTTTCAATTTCATTGATTGATATTGGGTTGTTTAGAATTTCTAGATCTTCATTGAACTTTGGTAATTCATATGTATTTAGGGATCTGTCCATTTTTTCTATGTTTTCCATCTTGTTGGCATATTGGTTCTAGAAGTAGGTATTGATGATCCTCTGGATTTCTGCTGTGTCCATTGTAATTTCATCCTTTTCATTCCTAATTGCATGGATTTGGGCCTTTTCTTTCCCTTTTCTGAAAAGGTTGGCCAAGGGTTTGTCAATTTTGTTGATTCTTTCGAAGAACCAACTCTTGGCTTCATTGATTTTTTTGTATCGTTCTCTTAGTCTCCATTGCATTGATTTCTCCTCTGATCTTTATAATTTCCTCCCTTGTATGAGCTTTGGGTTTGTCCTGCTCTTCTTTTTCTAAAAGCTTGAGGCTCAGCATCAGGTTGTTTAATTAGCTTGCTCTGTTTCCCTAGTATGCGTATTCACTGCTATGAATTTCCCTTGTAAGACTGCTTGCATTGTGTCCCAAAGATTCTGATAAGTTGTATTGACATTGTCATTTAATTGTAGGAACTCTCTGATTTCTTCTTTAATTTCCTCTGTGACCCAGTGGTTATTCAGAAGTGTGTTGTTCAGTTTCCATGTGTTTATGAAATTCTTGCGGTTTCCTTTGCTATTGATCTCCAATTTCATCACACTGTGGTGTGATAATATACAGGGGATAACCTCAATTCCTTTGCACTTACTTAAACATGTTCTATGAGCAAGAATGTGGTCTCTTTTGGAGAACGACCCATGTGCAGCTGAAAAGAATGTGTATTCTGATTTTCTGGAGTGGAATGCTCTGTAAACATCTGTTAAGTTCATTTGTTCAGGAGTTTGATTGAGTTCTAGTATTTCCTTGCTTATTTTTTTGTCTACTTGATCTATCTATTTGTGACAGTGGGTTATTGAGGTCCCCCACTACTATTGTATTAGTGTTTATTTGATTTTTCATTTCCGTTCGTATTTGTTTTATATGGTTGAGCACACTAGTGTTTGGTGCATAAATATTTATGATTATTATCTCTTCCTCTTGGATTGTTTCCTTTATAAGGATGTAGTGTCCTTCTTTGTCTCTCTTAATCTGTGTTGGTTTGAAATCCGCTTGATCTGCAAAGAGGATAGCTACTCCTGCTTTTTTTCAGGTTCCTGTCACATGGAGTATTGTTTTCCACACTTTAACTTTCAGTCTATGAGTTTCTTTTTGAATTAAGTGTGTTTCTTGTATGCAGCATATTGTTGGATGTTGCTTCTTGACCCATTCTGCCAGTCTATTTCTTTTGATTGTTGAATTGAGACCATTACCATTGGTGGTTATAACTGATGTGTATTGACATATCATTGTCATGACTTTTTCTTTTTGTTTGATCCTCCCCCTTTGCTTTTAATTTCTTGTCGTGCCTGGTGGATTCATTCTGCTGGGCTTCCTGGGGTTCTGATCCTCATTGTCTTTTCCTAGGATTTTATCTAAAATTTTTGGAGCTCTGGTTTGGTATTCATGAAGTTCCTAAGGTGCTCTTTATTATGAAAGTATCTTATTTCTCCATCAATTTTGAGAGATATTTTTGCAGGGTACATCAATCTGGGTTGGAGATTGTTTTCCTTTAGTGCTTAAAACACATCACTCCAAGCTCTTCTTGCCTTGAGCATTTGCAGTGAGAAGTCTGCTGTGATTCTGATAGGCTTTCCTTTGTATGTGATTGGTTTCTTTTCTCTAACTACTTGTAGAAGTTTGTTCTTCTGTTGGATTTCTGGAATCTTAACAATTATATGCCTATGTGTAGATATTTTTTGATCAAGGGTAGTTGGAGTCCTATATGCCTCGTTTATCTGTATGTCAAGTTCTTTTCCCCTGCTTGGGAAGTTTTCTGCCATCACTTTTATGAACAGTTTTTTTTAATGTCATCTGTACTCTCTCCTCGTTCTTCATTGACTCCAATCAGTATTATGTTATTTTGCTTTGTATCATCTAGCAGCTGCTGGATTGATTTCTTGTGTTCCCTTATAATTTTAAAGAAATTTTGCTTTTTCTGGTCACTAATTGCAATATTATCTTCTATATCTGAAATTCTGTCCTCACATTGGCTCATTCTGCTGCATAGACTCTCAATGGAGTTTGTAATATCCTGGAAGTCTTTTTGCATCTGTTTTATGGATTCAATTTATTTCCTATGTTGGCATTCCATCATGTTCCTCAGCTGCTCTATTTTTTTTTATCTGTATTCTCTCTAGATTTATTAATCATGTCTTGCACTGTGGGCAAAATCTTTGCTGTTATGTGAGAAATTATTTCTGTTTTCTTTTTTTCCAGATCCTCTTTCATTGCTAGTTCAGGGAGTCCAGGTGGTTCAGTATCAGAGTGTTCCATCTTGTTTCCCTTTGGGGTTGCTGTAGGTGATCTGGAAGTCTGGTTCTGAGGCTTGTTTACCTGTCTTCTCATTTTGGTGGTGGTGGGGGGCTGTTGTTCTTGCTGCCCATGTGGCTCACCTCCTCTGTGCTGGGAGCCACAGCAGGCCTACCCGGAAGCCTCCTCTGGGCTGGGAGCCGTGGCATGCCCACCCAGAAGCGTCCTCTATGCTGGTATCTGTGGCATGCTGTCCCGGAGGCCTCCTCTGGGCTGGGAGCCATGGCACGCCCACCTGGAAGAGTCCTCTAAAGTGGGAGTTGCAACACGCCTACCCGGAAGTCTCCTCTGGCCTGTGAGCCATGGCACGCCAACCTAGAAGTGTCCTCTGGGCTGGTAGCTGTGGCACACCGACCCAGAGGCCTCCTCTGGGCTGGGAGCTGTGGCATGCTGACCTGGAAGTGTCCTGTAAGCTGGGACCTGCGGCACACCCACCCAGAAGCATCCTTTAAGCTGGGAGCCATGGCACACCTAACTAGAAGTCTCCTCTGTGCTGGGAGCCGTGGCACGCTGACCCATGGGCTAGTAGCTGTCAACTTTTTAAATTTAGATGAGTTAACATATACCCAGGGCACAGACTAACAAAAACAAGGTTGCATATATTGGTTCTCCTTTTAAAATGTTCCTTATTTGGCCTTTTTTAGGAATTGAATTCCTGATTCCATATAGTAATAATTTGGTGTTCCAAATTGTCATGGTGAGTTTTGCTGAACACAAAGTGTTATTTGGGTGAAATTTTTGTCTGACCTGTTCTGTTCTCCTTACTATGCAGCTTGGGTTTCACCATAGAGAAGCAGTTTTTCAAATATTTAATGGAAATTCCTGATTACTTGGTTTTAACAAATTATTCATAATTTTTCTTTTGAATGTAACTCAAGGGAGTGAGGAACAAGACATCACGGGGATTGTTAAATTGTTAGCTGGCACAATTTTTTGACAATGGCAGCTATACAATGTGTTCATGATACTCAAGGGATATTATTTTCTGGTAAGTAGGAAATAAACTGCCCAGTTTTTAGACTTTAATGTAAATATTTCAAGCTAATATGGTCTTTTAATTTTTGGTTCTAAATACTCTGAGATAAAAATGGAACACTAGCACACCACCTGCCTCACAAGCACAAGGTTCTGAGTTCTATCCCCGGTATTGAAAAAAAAAAAAAAAAAGGAACACTAGCAAATCAGTATCAAGGAATTTGAATGTCCATGGCAGCATATTATATACTATTAAAAGACGAACTCTCTCAAGGAAATTCATTTAACTTAATATGATGAACTATTCTTTGATGTTCAAAGACCTGCCTGGACTAAGACATTCTTTCATAGTTCACATTGGAATCTTCATGTCAGCAAGTCAAAAGGTAAGAACAGGATTGTCTGCACTTCCATGCTGAGCATTTAGTTTCTCTCTTTGGAATGGTGTCACTGAGATGAGGTATGTTTTGTTTTGGTGCTTGGGACCAAACCTAGGACCTTACACATACTAATAAGTTTCTCTACTGAGTTACAGTGCCAGCCCCACAATTTTTAAAATATACCACCAGGATATTTCACACAAACCAGTAACTTTTCAAGGGAAAATTCTGTTTCGTATTTTCATAATGAAATGATTAAACTTAGCATTTCTAACATGGTATGATAAAATATGTTTCATTACCTCTGAATGTTATACATTGAAAAGCTTGGAACACCATCTACGTAATATTCTGGCAAAAAATTATTTTGACCTAAATCTACTTATCAGAAAACAAACTGAATTACAATACATAGTGTAAAATAAGTCAGCCTGCTGCTTCAAAATCTCAATAACATAAAAGACAAAGAGGGTAATGAACTGATTAGAGGCACCTAAAGAAATACAATAGTTAAACTCAGTGTGAATAATTCCTGTATAAGAAAAAGAAGATTAGAATAAAATAGCTATGAAAAGGACATTATTGGAACAGTTGGAAAAACTTAAATATGGACTATACGTTATGTACTAGTTTTTTTAGTTAACATTAATTTTCCTGAGCATGATCATTGCTTTGAAGTTATGCAGATATGTAGAGAGTTCTTTCTTGAAATATGTACCTCATATGGAGGTACATGCTAATGTGGTTATGAAGTATCAAAGTCTGCAAATAGCTTTCAAAGTGTTGAGAAAATAGGTATGTATACAAAGAGTTAAATATTAAAGCTGAGTGAATCTAGGGGAATAGAAACAAAGTATTCATGATATTATTTGTGCAACTCTTGAATATGTAAAAAATTTTTAAATAAAAAATTTGGAAAATGTATTACAAGTTAGAGAAAATTAGATTAGCATAAAATAGTTATTAATTATATCAATTCTCATTTTTAAAACAAATATTTCTTAATGTCATCTTTACTATCTGGATGAAATCCCTAGCTAATATTACCTACTTATACATACAATTAAAAAATTAATATAATGCCTAACCATAACATACAAAGAACAAAAGATTATATTCTTCAATAAGTTTTGGGCACAACAGTTTTAGAATAATGTGCCCATAAATTTCCAGAATTTCCCTTAGGAAGTTGTATTGTCTTTGAAAAACTGGCAGGAATATTACCTTGAGATATTACTGAGATTAAAACATTACTGTATGTGTTTGCTAAATGAGTGAAAAGGACTACAAGTTATCTCTGTGCATTAATTTGGCTGAAGGTTTTGGGTCCTTGTGTGAAGAAGAATTAGTAGGTGAATGAGTTATAAACTAGAAGTATGGGCAGGGCTATGAGGTGTCTATTTTTCACTTATTTCCCACATATTTTCTTTAAGCTTTGTGGAGGGATGATGTCTTACGTAAAGGCCAAGGAAGCTGTTGTTTTTTTTTTAACCTCCCTTCCCCTGAGGGGTATGCAAACACTAATGTGTTATTTGTATATTGATATGTTGACAGCACAACTGAATACAACCTATTTTGTCTCTCTTGATTTCTTAAAGTTGTATAATGGAGAACCCCCCCCCCCCATAGTCTTGGATAAAACTTGGCAGATTCATAACTTACCCAACTGTTTTCAGGTAACAAGAGTTTGGACCCATAGGTAACACGAAGTTGCCCTGATCCAAAAATTTTAAAATATTCAGTGAAATATATTAAAAAAGCTTTCATTCCAGGTAATGACCTTTGTTTCTATTTGGCATTCTAGGTAATGGCTTCTGTTTCTGTTAGGGCCTGTGACAGTTAGTCTTTTTTGTGAACTTGAGTGAACTGAGAGATGCCTGGAAAATTGTTAGTTCACACTGGAATCACACTGCTGGGTATGTCTGTGAGGGTGTTTCCAGGCAGTTGACATATGGGTCAGTGAACTGAATAGGGAATATACCTCCTCTTCCCCTGAGTATGGGCAGTTCTGCACAATAGGCTGGAGGCAGAAGGGGAAAACAAGCATCTACATGCAAGCTCAGCTCTTCTTCAGTGGGTATTTTTTCTTTATTGCTGCCATGACCTGAGGACATCAGACTCCTTTGAATCCAGATTTGAACCAATAACTCTCCAGAAGGCTCTAGGCTGTTAGCCAGCCTCAGGACTAGAGTTCACCCATTGGTCTCTCTCAGGACTAGAGTTCAACCATTGGTCTCTCTTGTTCTGAGACTTCTAGCTTCTGGGGTTGAGCAGCTAGTGGTTATCTTGGCACTCCAGCCAGTCAGCAGTTGCTGTGGGGTTATCCTGCTTCTGATCCTGTAAGCCAGTCAGGGATATCCTGTCTTGTGCAGTATATCCAGTCTATTGGTTTTGTTCCTCTGGAGAACACTGATTAATGCAAAGCCCATAGTAGTTGAGCCTCTTTGTAAGAGGGTATGGGTGACTTTTTCTCCTTGCTAGCTAGCTACTCCTTCAGAGGGTGTGGCAGCTTTTCATGGGAAAAGAAAAAGGAGGGCAGAGAGTTGTGTTGAATAGGTGTAAGGATGACTTCAGGCTCTCTGAGTCTGGCAGACATGGAAAGTTGACTGTCCTATGGCTGCTTTCATGTACTTTGGAGGCTCCTTGCTGATTGTATTGACTGTAATGTGTTATGAGTTCTCTTCCTTGATTGTCTCTTTTCTCGGCGCTGGTTTTCCTGCCCAGCTCTCTCATTGTGGCCCACATTTAATCCCTGGAACAGACTCCTGAGTCCTCTGCCTCAGCAAGCTGTGAAAGTGCTGGGCAGTCACATATAGCTGTTTCTACTTTGCTCTCACCATTGGAGCACCCAGCTGGCCATGCTATAATGCATGAGAATGCATTAGAGGGCCGGGGATTTAGCTCAGTGGTTTTGCCGCCTGCTGTGCAAGCGCAAGGACCGGAGTTCGATCCCTGGTACCAAAAAAAAAAGAACGCATTAGACTTCTCAGTCAAATGTATATTAATTTTTTCAAGCTTCAGAAACTTTCTGAGTGGTCCTACTAAAAGTTCTTTGTACACTCTAGAGGTGAAAGAAATGGAATTGCACTTTTGTCCTTCCCTTTGAGGAATGGTTGGTTTTTATACTCAGCAATTCTCTCCAAATAAATATTTTCTTAAATCCTTTTGACTCTCCATTGCCTTGATTCTTTTATATCCTTGATGTGAGTCTAAAGTCATTTGACTTCCTTTACTTTGTTGTGACACCTCTATTTTAGAATTTATTCATTTTATGCTTGAGGATCACTAGAAACTCCCAGTTTAACATTTTATTCTCTTTATGTTCCTTGAAATTCAGCTTTAAATTTCATGTCTATCTTTGTGATCTTGGAGAAGTCACTTAATCTGTTTTTAAAAGAAAGAAAAACATATATTGATATAGTTGTTATTGTAATAAAATAAGGTACTGTGTAAATTATTTAGGCTGGCACATAGTAAGTGTTCAGTTGCTTGTGGTTAATTTATTTATTTTGAAGTTTGATACTGGGGATGGAACCCAGGGCCTTCACACTGAGCTATATCCTCAACCATTTTTTATTATTCATTTATTTAATTTTGAGATAGGTGTTTGCTAAGTGGCCAAGTTGCCCAGGCTGGGCTCAAACTTGCAATCCTCCTGCCTCAAACTCCCAGAGTGCTGTAATTATAGGTGCGTGCCATCACACACAGGAACATATAGTTATGTTATTCTTACCATTTTTTTGTGTGGAACAAAGTCCTGCTGTAACACTTGGGGTTGGTAGATTTGTGAATGGAAGAAGTTTGGGGATAGGCAACTGGTGATGTTGGTTAACCAAATGGATTATGTTATGATCAGTTTTTCTGCAATTCTTTTAACCACCCATTTTACTTATGAAATGTTTTTCACCTTTTCAGGCAGCAGTTGTTTTTTCATAGCAGGAAGAAGTAGGAGAAGTTGGTGTCTGTCATTTCTTTCCTCAAAATCAGATCAAATTTTCTAGACTCACCCCTTACCCTAATAAGATTTCTGATTGCATCTTATTCATTGTGATGGTCTCAGAAAATCACCACCACTAGCCACAAAAGAAATTAGGAAGCTTTTCTGGTGAGCTTGGCAAGGAAGTTGGAGCCCACCAACAGAAGATGTCATAGATGCTATCACCTTCATTTGAGGATGAATATTATTCTGGACTCTTCAGAAGGTTCAGAACTGCACAAATCCAGTGATTTCAGAAATTCTCCCAGAACTTAGATAAATATACATAAAAACTATGAGAAGAAAATGAATATGGAGTTATAATTTAGAAATTCTGGAAGAAAAAACTAAGGTACATGGAGGAACAGGAATAATCAATTAAATGGTGACACAGGTTTCCCTTGTGAAAAATGAAAGGAGCTCAAGTATGAGGTAAATTTAATTAAAACTAGCCCATATTTGATACTTTTGAATTTCTAATTTTAAGGAAAATATGTCTGAAATTATCCCAAGTGAAGAAAGTATGTAATCAATAAAGAAGAATCATGTTGGCCTCAGACTTCTCCACAATATTAACAGTTAGAAAAGTGGAACAATAGCTACTCTACAGATTTTTCAGTGCAAAAATTTCCAAACTCAAAAAGACTTTATAAATAATTTTCATGCATGCAGGACTTTAAAATAGTTCACTTACATACTTCTATGAAGAATTACTCTAATGTTTTTCAAGCTGAGCAAGAAATATACAAAAAATAAAAGATTTGATACAAAAGAAATATCAGTAAACAATGAAGTCATTAAAAGTTAAAGTTTATATGTAAGTAACTTTTGAATTTTGGTTTTGAAACATATTACTTAAATAACTTCAACTGGAAAATATGCAATATAAATTAATATTTCATTAATATCTAAGATATTTGAGTGAAAATTATGAAGAACAGAGTTAGAGCATAGGAAAAGGGAGGAAATAATTCAGCTATTTAAAAAGTCTTCCACCAGTAAGAAGATAATGGAATACAATTAGTAAATATAGTAGACTCTTCCCTCTTCCCCAGCCCACATATGAAAATATTATCTTGCTGGCCACATTTCCCCCTACCATTTCTTACTGCTAAACTAGTTCCTGTATTTTGGTGACATGTAAGTGGAAAATACATAGAAAAGAACATGATCAAAAATATAGAAGAAGTTGGTGATGAGTTGGAAGAAATGAGGGAGATGGGAGAGGTCAAAAGTTACTCAGGATTGAGGGGATTGAATTTAAGTTTTTTTCCCTTTGCGGTTTGGGTTGCTAAGATCTGGAAAATGTGGGAGATTAGAAAATTGGGGAAAAGAGGAAACAAGGTTAAAGATGTGTTCATGGGAGTTATGCATCTCAACTTCATTACATCTGTGAAAGATGAAAATAGAAGATAAAAGTCTTTTAAAAAGACTTAGTCTTAAAGCACAGTTAACATTCTGTTGAACTTTGATTTATAATGCTGTGCAGAGAATGAATCACAGAGATTACTCTGAGATAGGATTACCCCTGGAAGACTTGTCCAGCTGTGGACTGAAAGAGCAGCTCTTAGTGGAAATTTTGAGTAAATTCATTGCTTTTTTAATTGCACCCAGAGCATATTATTGCCATAGCTTATAGATTTTATGATAAAAATAGAAAGGAAGGGAGCTACTGAAGTAAGTAGGATGACACTATAAATGCCCTAGTGATGTGCTGAAAGCTGAGTTGTAAATGATATTTCATCTGGCCATAGGTGTACAAGCTGCTCATCTAAACCTATACATATATAGTGTGATGCTAGTTCACTAAATTTAGAAGGTCTGACGGAGTCCTTTAGGAAAAGGTAAAATGAAAATTGTGTTTTACTTCAATATCCACTGATACCACATTTTTCAAGCAGTTAGACTTCAGTGACTCCTCAGGGGAAGCCACAACCAGATCTGAATAACTCAGATCTTGGCTGACCAACTCCTCATGCCAGGACTGGATTTCATGAGAAATGGCAGTGGCAATATTGGTTGAATTTAGAATCACTGGTGAACTGTTTACCAGAAACTGAGGAAAAGGCTTTAGCATTATGGTTAATAAAGTCTTAAAAATTCAGCATTAGAAAAGTGCTTGTACTCTAAACTTTCTTATGGCTGTAAAGGGTTAAGCTTTGTGTACAAAGAGAGCTCACAGGGCCAGGGATTTAGCTCAGTGGTGTTGTGCCTGTCTTGAAAGCACAAGGTCCTGAGTTTGATCCCTGGTACCAAAACAAAACAACAAAAAACAAACAAAGAGAGCTCAGACAGAATGAGCATTGAGTAGTGTTTCACTCACTGTGGTCCAGAACCTGGGATAAAATGGGTTCTCACTTAATTAGGGTAGCAGATACTATTGTAAGTGAGATGTTGGCTTGGAAGTGTTTGTTCATTGATTTTTTTAAAAGAACATTAAGATAATTATAAACTAAACAAGCTAGTAGAGTCATTCTCATTATCTCCTTGGAGTAAACTGATTTGGCTTCCACTGATCTGTAAAGATTCATATCCACTGGAATTGTCATAAGAAGATACCAGAGTATGAAAACTATTAACGTAAATGCCAAGAAGGTAGAATTAAAAAAAAAAAAAGACTCCACATGGACTTACATAAGACAGAAAGATCCTCTTTTAATCTCACATCTTTGGGATATGGTCCACCTTACAACTGTCCAGTAAGTAATAAACACATGAAAGAGTGTGAAGAACAAACAATATTTTGGAGACTTGAAATATTACAGATATCAATTAAATTTGGTTGTATGCTTCCTCTTATTTAGTACTGTCTTAGTTACTTTTTCTTGTTGCTGAGACAAAGTACTTGACACCCAAAGTTAAAGTAAGAAAGATTTATTTATTTCACAGTTTATAGACGTTTCAGTTCCAATTGGCTTGCTCCAAGGAAAGGTGGCCTCCACAGAGAAATGCACCAGTGGAATGGAGCAGTGGACATGGCGGATTGCAGTGGCTAGTGAGTTATTTGGGTTCAGACATCTGCCAGGAGAGGATGATTGGCTGGTAGCCATTTTGGAAAGGGGCCAAATTCAGAAGTCAGAGCATCTTCAGGTTGGCTCCATCTAGCAGCTCCCAGTATCAGGTTGTGGCTTAGCTGAGTTCAAGCTAGCAAGATGTCAGGAAGTCCAGTTCAAGCCTGCAGGGAGCTGAGTTCAAGCTGGCAAGAGGTACTCAGAGTGTTGCAGGCTGAAAAACTCAGGTCCCAGCCTCATAAGCAGAAACCAGAAGCAGCCTGAACTTCAGTAGAACTAAAGGCTCAGGTTTGTTGGAATTATCCACCACTACCATAATTCTACTACTGCCTTGCTGGGATTAATCAACATGAATCAGGGTTCTGTCTGCCCCCTCTGTCAACCAATGACAGCAGAGACACGCCTTGAAGTGCACATTTTTTGTCCCCTGAGGGTAAAATCACCACATTGAGGGGATATTTACTGCACACAATTTTCTAACCACAAATTTTATAACCACAAATCTTATTCATATGATTAAAGGTGGCAAATTAATAGTTACCACAGTTTGTCATTTTCTAGGGTATGTTTGATGCTATTGTTATTACTGATTATATTACTTTAGCTAAGGTAACATAATTATTCTAATCAGTTGTTTTTCCTTGTATGCCAAGACTGAGAGTGCCTGAGGTTCATAAACAATACTATAGGCCAATGCTAAAGAACCAGGGGCTAGGCCAAATAGGCAGCAACTTCTCAGCCCCAATAAGTTGAAGATGTAGGATCTTGCAACAGATTTAAAATCCAAGCCACTTACACCTGGAAGACATCTCTGAGAAGTAGTCATTTCTTAAAGGTTCTCAATACTAGCAGTAAAGATACCTACTGTAAACAATTCACAAGCGTCAATGTAGGAATTAAACTAAAAAAATAAAAAAAAGGAAGACACGGAAGCAAGATGCAACTCCAGACTTGCAGCTCACCAAAGGCAAACCCAGGGGGCAATGAGGTGGAACCATTTGAACGCCAGCCACCTGGACTGCAAAGTGCTAACAGTGGAAGTAACAAAGAAAATGAATGAAAAAAATAAAATCAAAAATAAATTTCTCGGGTAACTTCAGAGGTGACTATAATGAAAGGCATGATTAGTGAGCCTCGAGAAGATATAGGTAAAAAATAGAGGAGCTTAGGAAAATGATGGAAACCATTAATGCCCAACATAGGAAAGAAATGGAATCCATGAAAGAGTCAATCAAATATCTAGAAGATTAAAAGTTTTATTGAAACTATACATAGCAGAATGAACCAATGTGAGGACAGAATATCAGATCTAGAAGGCAGGATTGTGGTTATCAATCATGAAAAGAAAAATACCAAAGAAACCACAAAAAATCCAAAAGCTGTTGGACAAGGCAAAGAAGAATAAGATTGATCTGAGTCAATGAAAAAGCAAGAGATAGTACAAATGACGTAAACCTGTTCACAGAAGTAATGGCAGAAAACTTCCCAAGCATGGAAAAAGAACTTGACATACAGTTAAGTGAGGCATATAGAACTCCAATTAGCCATGATAAAAATAAAATCTACCTCAAGGCGTATAATAGGATTGCAGAAATTCAACACTAGAACAGAATAGTAAAAGGCGTGAGAGAAAAGAATGAAATCACTTATAAAGGAGACCTTATCAGAATTACAGCAGACTTCTCAACACAAACCCTCAAGTCAAGGAGAACTTGGAGTAAAGTATTTCAAGCTGTAAAAGAAAACAACATTCAACCCAGATTGATGTACCCTGCAAAACTGTCTTTCAAAATTGATAGAGCAATAAGATAATTCCGTGACAAAGAACACCTGAAGAAATTCATGACCACCAAACCAGTACTCCAAAATGTTCTAAAAGACATTTTAGAGGTAATAAAGATAAAAACTCCATGAACCTCAACAGAATGATTCCACCGGGCAAGGCAAATTATTAGAGAGGAAAGAAAGGGAACCAACAAGAAAATAACATAAGAATAAGTCAATACATATCAGTTATAACCATCAATTAAATGGCCTCAATTCACCAATCAAAAGAAACAGACTGGCAGAATGGATCAAGAAACAAGATCCAACAATATTCTGCATAGCAGAAACACATTTAATTAAAAAGGAAATTCATAAACTGAAAGTCAAAGGATGGAAAACAATACTCCATGTGACAGGAACCTTGAAAAAGCAGGGATAGCTATTCTATTTGTAGATAAAGTGGATTTTAAGCCAAGACTGATCAAGTGAAACAAGGTCACTGTATTCTTGTTAAGGGAACAATCCACGAGGAAGAGATAACAATCATATATGCATCAAATACCAGTGCACCCAAGTATATAAAACAAATATTAGCAGACATGAAAAATCAAATAAGGACTAATAAAATTGTAATGGGGGACCTCAATACTTCACTCTCACAAATAATTAGACAAAAAAATCAAAGGAATATCAGAACTGAACCAAATTTTTTAACAAATGGACTTAGTAGATGTCTTCAGAGTTCCACCACACAACATCAGAATGCACATTCTTCTCAGCTGCACACAGATCATTCTTTAAAACTGACCACATACTAGCTCACAAAACATTCTTAAGTAAGTGCAAAGGAATTGAAATTATCCCATGAATATTATCAGATGATAGTGCAATGAAATTGGAAATCAATGGCAAAAGAAACCACAAAAACTTTATAAACACATGGAAATTACACAACACTCTCCTGAACAACCAGTGTGTCACAGATGAAATTAAAGAATAAATTAGATAGTTTCTACAATTAAATGATAATGCCAGTATAACACAACAGAACTTTTGGAATGCAACAAAAGCAGTCCTATGAGGGAAATTCATAGCAGTAAATTCCCACATCAGAAAAACAGAACAAGCACAAATAAACAACGCAATGTTGAACCTCAAGCTTCTAGAAAAAGAAGAGCAAGTCAAACTCAAAGCTCATATGAAGGAGGAAATTATAAATATTATATCAGGAGTTAATGCAGTTGAGACTAAGAAAACAATACAAAGAATCAATTAGTCAAAGAGTTGGTTCTTTGAAAGATTAAATAAAATTGACAAGCCCTTAGCCAACCTTATTGAAAAAAAAGAAAGACTCAAGTCCAGGCACTTAGGAATGAAAAAGGTGAAATCACAATGAATCATGCAGAAATCTAGAAGATTATTAATACCTACTTCAATAACCTGTATTCTAATAAGATGGAAAACTCAGAAGAAATGGGCCGATTCTTAGATACATATGAATTATCAAAACTGAATCAAGAAGATATAAAGATTTTAAATAACCCAGTATCAGTCAATGAAATTGAAGATGTAATTAGAAACCTACTAAGATAGAAAAGCCCAGGTCTTGAAGAATTCACTGTTGAATTCTATAAGAACTCTAGAGTAGATGTAATGTCACTGCTCCTCAAGCTCTGTAATGAAATTGAAAGGGAAGCAATACTCACAAACTCATTTCTGGAAGCAAGCATTACCATGATACCAAAACCAGAGAAGGTTCCAACCAAAAGAGAGAGCTACAGGCCAATCTCCCTAATGAACATAGAGGCAAAAATCCTCAATAAGACACTGGCAAACAGAATTCAGCAAATCATTGAGATTATACACCATGACTAAGTAGGATTCATCCTAGGGATTCAGGGATGATTCTACATAAGCAAATCAATAAATGTAAGACCATATTAACAAAGCCAAATGCAAAAACCATATGATCATCTCAATATATACAGAAAAAGCATTTGACAAAGTCTAACACCCTTCCATAATTAAAAACCCTACAGAAAATTGGAATAGAAAAGTCTTTATCTCAATCTGATAAAAGCTCTCTCTGACAAACCAACAGCCAACATCATACTAAATGGTCAAAAACTGAAAGTTTTCACTCTAAAATCAGGAACAAGATGAGAATGTCCACTATCACGACTCCTTATTCAATATAGTTTTGGAAACTTTAGCCAGAGCAATTAGACAAAAGGAATAAGGATAAGAAAGGAAGAAATTAAATTATCATTATTTACATGACATGATACTCTACATAAAAGACTCCAAAACTTCCACCAAAAGACTTCTAGATTTAATAACCAAATTTAGTAGCATAGCTGGATAAAAAGTCAACATTAAAAAATCAATAGGAATTCTGGTACACAAATAATAAACTCATGGAGAGAGAAATTAAGGAAATCAAAGCTTTCACCATAGCATTAAAAAAATGAAATATATAGGAATCAATCTAATGAATGTAAAAGACCTTTACATTGAAAACTACAGTACTCTTAAAAAGGCAATCAGAAGATATCAGAAAATGGAAAGATATCCCTTGTTCTTGGGTAGGAAGAACCAATATAGTAAAAATGGCCATACTCCCAAAATTGTTTTACATATTTAATGAAATTCCAATAAAAATACCAATAGCATACCTCACAGTATTAGAGAAAACAATTCAAAAATTCATTTGGAACCAAAAGAGACCTAAAATAGCAAAAGCAATTCTGGAGAACAAAGGCAAGGCAGGGGACATCACAATCCATGATTTAGAATTGTACTACAAAGCTATGATAAAAACAGCTACACCTGAGGATCAATAGAACAGACTAGAAGATGCAGGAAGAATTCCAAACACACTCAGCTACCTTATGTTTGACAAAGGGCCAAACACCTTCCCAGAAAGAAACATAGCCTCTCAAATGGTGCTGGAAAAACTGGCTTTTTACTTGCTGAAGATTAAAATTAGATCCATATTTCTCACCATGCACTAAACTAAAATTGAAATGGATCAAAGATCTAAATATTAAAACAGAAACACTAAACTAATCTAAACACTAAAGTAAATCTTCTGGAAGATAGAATAGGTAGAACTCTTGAAGACAATGGTATAGGCAAAAACTTTATGAACAAAACTCCAGTCACACAGGAAATATCACAAAGTGTCAACAAATGGGATCCCATCTTATTAAAAAGATTTTGCACCAACAAAAGAAATCACCAGCAGAGTGAAGAGACAATCTACAGAGTAGGAAAAATTTTTTTGCCAGTTGATCCTTAGACAAAGAACTAATATCTAGAATAAAGAACTAAAAAAAATCACACCTCCCCCCAAATTTAAAGACCCACTTCAAAAATTGGCCTTTGAAATGAATAGATACTTCTCAGATGAAGAAGTAGAAATGACAAATATATGAAAAAAGGTTCAACATCACTGGTCATTCATGAGATGCAAATTAATACAACACTGAGATTTCATCTCACTCCAGACAGAATCCTTATTATCAAGAAATCAACCAGTAATAAATGCTGGTAGGGCTGAGGGGAAAAAGCAACCCTTCTCCATTGTTGGTGGGAGTGTAGATTGGTGCAACCACTGTGGAAATCAGGGTGTGTATTCCTCAAAATACTAAAACTAGAGGTTTCATTTGACCAATTATTCCCCTTTGTATCTTCCTGAAACAATGAAAAGCATCATATCACAGCAGTATCTGCACTCCCATGTTTATAGCATCACATTTTGTAATAGCTAAATCTTGGAAACAGCCCAAATGCTCATAAGCTGATGAATGGACAAAGAAGATGTGATGTTTTTACACAATGAGTATGACTCTGCCATAAAGAATGATAAGCTTTAGACATTTCTAGGTAAATGGATGGACCCTGGGACCAGATTCTTAATGAAATAAAATAAATATTACTTGATTTCTCTGATGTGAGAAACTGAAAGTATAAATAAGGACTAAAATATATAATAGATATTGTGAAATCAGAAGAAAATGTTTAATTGGGAAAGGGAACTGGGAAAGGAGGAACAAAGGAAAAAGGAAAAAAGATAATAGAAGGAAAAATGGAAGCAGAGTTTTTGTAAATGAGGAGAAGAGGAGTTGAAAGAAGAGGTGGGGTAAACGGGAAAAAAAGAACCAAGATATATTATGTACTGGTACAACTTCCCTATAATGAATGTTATTATTATGTATATCTGAAATGTACCAATAAAATTAATTAAAATGGGCAATGGAGATGAGGGTAAAGAAAAATTAAGTAGCTTCATCACAATAAGAAAACTGAAAAGTTATCATTTTTATCAGTAGTCTCCCAGGCATTTTTATTCTTTTTTGGGGCCACTTTTATTCTTAATAAAATAAAATGTTAAATTAATTTTATTAGTACATGTTAGCAGTACATAATGTTTACATTTCTTATGTGTGGTTGGTACCTGTACATGACACATCTTAATTTTTTCTTTTACCTCCCCTGTTGATGCCCTTACCATTTGAGAAAGATCTCCTTTTCTACATTTTATAGTTGAAAAGAATCATAAAGTAACTTCTTTGATGAAATCTTCCACTTGACGTAGGACTCTATGTACATTTATATTTTCATTCAGATGATTCTGCTTTTTTTTTTTTTTTTTTTTTGATACCGGAGATCGAACTTGGATCCTTGCGCCTGCGCAGCAGGCGGCGAAACCACTGAGCTAAATCCCCGGCCCCCAGATGATTCTGCTTTTTAAGAAGAGAGGGAAGTGGAACTCAGTAAGTTAATTCCTCTAGGTGGCTGAAGTTAAGAGGAAAAGGTTTCCTATGAATACAACTTGAATTTTGTTGTGAAATCTTAGCAGAATGAACTGTGTAGGGCGAAGTCCTGTTTAATCATTACCTCCTTTGTCTCATGCTAATAAGTCTTTACTTTCACCTTTCTTCATCCTTAGAAATACAATCAGTCTTTCAATTTTAGTTTTAAAGTGAGTTCCCTCAAGATCCACATCAAACTAATACAAGAAATCAGGTACCTATGTAAAAGAAGTAGTCAAAAGTAAAAACGCAATGAAAGTAAAGTGCGAATTTTCCCTTTCCCTTCTTTCCTTTCCCCTTAATGGGGAAAAAATAAGAACCAAGATACATCATGTACAGGAACAAGCACCCAATGATAAATGTAAATGTATTGTATACCTAAAATGTACCAATAAAAGAATTTAAGCAAAAAAAAGAAGAAAGTAAAGTGTGAATAAAACTAACTTAACTTTAGGCTTCCAAAATAAATTGACTAAATCTCTAGAAAGACAAACTTTGATTCCTGTTTTTCTCCTCACCTCTTAGGTGGTTTCTTTTTCTTTTTTTCCCCAAGTGAAAACAGATGATTTATTTGAAGGAGGGAGGGAGGGAGGAAGAGAGAGAGAGAGAAGGATGGGGAGGGAGAGAGACTAGATGAGTAGGGAGTATTTGAAAGGGAAAATATTCATCTCAGGTGGTTTCTTATCCCAGATGGTGGATCCTAGACATTTATGTTCCTATGCTTATTAACATGACTGTATGGCAATGGAAGATTCTAACAACTTATTTAAGTATCTATGCTCTAGGTACATAAATACTCAGGTGTCAGCAGAAGCACAGAAAGTGCAGTGATGTTGTGGGTGAGAAAGGTAGGTTGAGACTAACCCAACTGAAAAGTGGGACAACATCATTATTATAATTTTTAACATGTAGTGGGCATTTCCTCTGTGCCATGTCCTATGCTAAACACTTTTCATCCATTACGTTACTCAATTTTCACAACCACTCAATTAGGTAGATATGTTGAATTCCCCTATTATTATTACCATCCCTATAACTAGAAATGAAGGAATTGAGACTTTGAGAGAATAACTAATTCAAATCACAATAAGACTGGCATGTTGCTCAGTGCCATGGGGCACCATCACATCATTGAGTAGGAGATGACAACTTTGACTTTTCCACAGTTAACACAATCTGAAGGGAATTTGTATTATCTCAGGATCTTCTCATTGGGAAGTGAAAATGATCACACTTTTCCTCAGATACAGGCTAGTAAGTATTTATTTTCCAGCAGCTTTCAAAGCTGTAATCTAAAGGACTGTACTCTAAATGTAATTACTATAATGAGTTCCTTTAATAAATTCACTTTAAGTTCATGACAAATCTTATATGCTTAATTCTGTATTATCATTAAGGGATAGGTCTAGAATCTCTCATTTATTTTTCTAATAATGAAAAAATGGCAGGATTTTAAATTTAGTACTTTATTTTAGCATGTTTAGTATAAGACTATTGAACCTTAAGTTGTCTGGAAGCTTGCAGTGAGTGTACTTTTATTTATTTCCCTACATTCTCTGGTTAGCTATCCCTTGGGCCTTTTGACTTTTATATTAAACAAAAGTCTACACAATGCAATAACTCCATTCATTGTCTTTCAAAGCTAAGAATAGACAATAAAAATCTGAGATTTTAATTAAATACTTGCCTTCATGTGTATTTAAGTATCAATCTAGCAAAGCTGAATAATAGATGAAAGTTTGATCTGACTTCAGACATCCTGCCCTCCCACTGCATCACATCAGACAACACAGGAATGCAAGATGAGAGCAATTTTATTCATTACCCCCCTTAAATCATACCTTGATATTCTTTCTTTGTAGCTATTTTAGTTCACTAAGTGTTTTTCTACTCATTTAGCAGTGCAGTGATGCTTATTAGCAGAGTACCTGTTCTCTTAATTCATGGTTATTTTCTAAAATGTTGCTAATAGAATGTGAGACAATAAGAATCTATTTTCCCAATATCTCCCTCTCTCTTCCTTCTCTCTCACAAATGACAGATGAGTGCTCAGGGTGTTGGGTCTGGGCTGTCCATCTAGGAACCTGGGACCAGGTGACATTACTCCCTCTCAGAATATGGATCTAAACAGAGGAATTCATAGGTTCACTCTTAGGGCCAATCTAGAATAAACCTGGGTAGACCATTCAATTAGATTACTGATTCAAGAAGGCTAGACAGAGAGGGAGAATCTAGGTGGGAGACAATAGGTAGAAAAGTCAATGGAAAAACTAAACAATAAAGAATTTGAAGCAGATGGTGAGTATCAGATCTAGGAATTACTGAGTCCTTGCCATGTTAGACATGATTCTTGCCCTCAGAAATTTCACATATCAAGACAATAGCAGGTGATATATGTTATAGTAAAGGTCTGCATGAAGTTGTGTGGTAGAAATTAAACTACTTTAGGTAGATGTGAGCCAGAGGAAAGGTGGGGACCATTTAAAAGGGAAGGAGACATAGGAACTGAGTCTTGAAGGATGAATAAGATTTACATAAGCAGATGAAAAACATTCCAGAAATAAGCAACCTAATGCAGATTCATCAAGTTGTCACATAGTGAAAGAAATGACAATTGAAATGGCTACAACCAAGGTGAGAATGAAGGAAACACTAGAACTGATAGTGATGAGGTGGGAGAGAGCCAGGACATAAAAGGACATGGATATTCAAAAGTTAGAGCTTTATTTTTTAGTAGTAAGAGTGATTAAAGATTTAAAAGTGATTAAAGATTGCATGGTGGCATACACCTGTAATCCCTGCACTTGGGAGGCTGAGACAGGAGGACTGTTGCAAGTTCAAGGTGAGCCTGAACTACATAGTGAGATCCTGTCTCAAAAAACAAAAAAAATTTCTTTAAAGGTAGGTTAGAGGGTATAAAGGTAGATTGGAGAGTGGTTGTATTTGTTTAGAGAGACCACCTTGGCACTATGTAGAGGATTCCTCAGTATGAACTGACATAAGAGAAAAGAGACTAGTTTATAGGAATTTGAGATACAGCCTATTCAAAAGATGAAAAGTATTTGGACAAAGGTAGTGGCAACAGTTGGAAAGAGATATTTTGGAAATAGAATTTTGAAAATAGGTTGTGAATAAGTCCTGGACTTTGGGTGAATGAAGAGAACAGAGGCAGAGTTTGGAGTGGTCAAGAAATATGAAACAAATGAATTTTGTTTTAAATTTTTAAAAATTTAGAGCTCTAGGACATCCAGACAGATATTTCCAGTTACAGAATGGAATCCAGGAAAGTGGCACTCATATATTTGAGCTCAACACATGGAAAATTCTTGGATCCATGACCTGGAAGTGAAAAAAATAAAGACTAAGGACAAAACCATGAAGACTACTATTAAAGGGGAAAGTGAAGAGGATATTTTTATGAAAGCTAATCATTGTGAAAGTTTTAGAACAGTGGCGTTCAAAATAGACGAAATTGCTGAGAGTAAGTGAAAGGTTGAAGAGTATTTGAGCATTTGTAAGATTTGACAGCAGTGGTCTTAGGCAGAGAACATTTCAGTGGAGGCCAATTTTGGGTTGGCAAAGAAGTCAAGATCATGATTATTCAAAAATTTTTATAAGCTTGAATATGAAGAGAAGAAGAATTATAGTAGCTGAATGGATGAGGTAGACAGGTCATCTATCATCTTCACTTAACAGTGAGAAACCTGAAGCTCTGAGTGGTTGTAATTTGCCTAAGGTTGGCTGCTGGTCAGTAACAGAGAAACTAAGTGTCTAGTTAGCTTCTAGCCCAAATCAGGTTCTTTTTGATTTGCCCTGAGTTTTTGAAGGATCACCCAGTGTAAGGAACATGAACTGAATCAGATAGCTTATGTTGACTTTCTCTTTCATCCAATGGCAGAGATGGAAGTAGGAGAAGGGAAGAATTGTTTTTTCCTCTTGATCTGAATTTATGAAGTGCAGACAGAAAAACTTCATTTTAATCCTCATTTGGCATGTTTTCTTGACTGGGTGTGAATAGTCCAAACAGTCAGCTCACATTTTTCTCCTTTGCTGTAGCCCTGAGAGCCTATACTCCCACTGTGATTTCAATTCATGTCCCTACCAAGGATGATAAAAAGTAAATTGGATCCCCATGTATATCCATATTACAGGCTAATTACTTAGATGCCTGAAATACTTTGTCACTTGGACAACATACATCAATGGAATCTTATTTTTTTTGGTTAAAAAATGCATTTTATTTGCTGTTGTCTTTAGAGATTAAAGAAACTGTTCTTGCAGTGATGCATAGGCTGTTGGAGTCAGAATAGCCATCTGCTAATGAGGATTACATAAACATCCCTTTAGGAAATGTTAGGAAAGCTAATGTAGGAAAGCTAAATGTAAAGGTAAATTTTATATTCAGGCATGAGGAAACTCGTTCTGTCCCTAACTCCAGCATTGTGAATTTGGAGCAACAACACTGGCCCTCCTTACTGCTTGCCTGAATCCTAGAACTAGAATTTGGTGAAGTGCATTGCAGTGTTTGAAGACAAAGATAACCTGGAAAAATAGTATCTGTTTCAGAAAGGATTAAGACAATGGAATTCAGTAGGTCATCTTGTAAGTAACCATGGCCTAAAAATGGACTTTTTTTTTGGTACCAGGGATCAAACTCAGGACCTTGCAAAAATGGACTTTTTGTCACAATTATCCAAGCCCAAATATCTAACCCTCAAGCTGCCAATTTTCTTCTTCCTAGAAATAGAAAGTTAAAATATGACATTTCTTGGAATAAATAGTAAGCTTTAAGAGTAGGAATCCTCTTATACATTTTTTGTAATTATTAAAATCAATAAACTATTATATGTAATGATATACAAATATTAAACTTATGCACATATTATATATAAATCTTATACCATAGATTAATGAATGTTATGAGTTAATGCTTACTATTCATTGAGCATGTTTTCATGCTCAGTGTGACATTGCTGATTGATTTAATCTCTTACAAGATTTCTTAGTAAATTAATTGAAATTTTTAAGTTGAATTAATACCCACTCAATCAAAGAAGCTTCAAAGAAAGCTGCCTTCAGGGGGTCTCTGGCTGAAGAGCTATGTTGAATGTGATATGACTAGGAAAAACAACAAAAGATGAGTGCTTTCCTTCAACATTTTAAATTTATTTTTTGGCCTGTCAGTTGCATTTACTGTCTTATTACATCTGATCAGAATGGGAGGCATAGGAGCAAGTAAATAGGCTTTGTTTACTTTATACCTATTCATTAGGCTCTTTTATGAAATAAAAACTCAGCATTGCCAAGATTTTCTTTTGTTTTTCTGCCTCCTGAAGTTCATTCCTAGTCTATGTCCACCAAGCTCTTTCCCATTTCCTTGCATCCCTGTGCCTTAGAAGGAAATAATGTGGTGTTAAATAACCCTAAGTGGAGTCCAGGAGAGTTTGTAATATTTTTATGAACATGAATTTCACTGAGTCAGAAACCCTTTATTGGTTTTTAGCTTTGAGAAAAATGTTCCTTTCTACAGTGTTACCAGCCAGCCTTCTGGACTGACCATAGCTCTAGCTGAGCATAGAGAACTTGAGTTTAGATGATAATGAAGCAAGATTTCAAGTCACAGTGGAGGTGGCTTGGCTGCTTATGATGTGAAAGCACCTAGACTTCTTTCTAACTGCACAGCTGTATTAAAGCTGTACTCAAAATCTTCATAAGCTGCATATCCAGGTGAGGAATACCAATTGACCGAACATATTCACAGATCTTTTTGGACAATGTGGCTTGAATCCCAATTTCCATTCATTGCTAGGAAATCCCGGAAAGCTAAATCTTTGAATAATAGCAAACTTTTCCATCTGTAAAAGTGAAACGTATTGCTTCTGACTACAAACCTGGATGATTTTTGTTTGGTCATTGGGGCACAAGAATAGTACTGTATCTGACATAAAACAAGTGCTTAATAAGTGCTTGCTAATTGAATAACAGGACTCTGTACCTTGCTCACTCCATTTTCTACCTGGCCCCAACCACATTTCTAACTGAAAAGAAATGAATGCACTTGATCATCATCGTCAGAGCCTTTACTACTCTTTTTCCAAGTGTATGTATGTATGTATGTATGTATTTATTTATTTTTGGAGACTTATACTAATCCAAAAGATTCAGAGGAGAAAAACAGTAAGTTTACCTCTTTTCCAGGATGTATAATTAGATATTGGTTACTAATATATGACAAAGATATAAAAGAATCTTTAACACTAAGCCTCCATCCTTTTTCCCTCCATTCTCTAAGGAAAATTAAAATCCCAAAGGACTTCTGGACACCTGATAGCTAAGATCAAATGAAACACATAGAAAATGGTTCTTCATTCTTGGAATGAACTGTAAATTCTCTTTTCCAAATATAATAGGCTGTTAAATGGGACATATGCTGTTGCCTTCAAATTCCAGCTAAAGCCTCAAAGCTAAGGATGATAAGGAGATGTACCCACACTTTCTAAAAAGAGATTCTAGACTCATCCACACAGGGTCTGCAAAAAGATAACTGAAAGTAAACATTACTTTCCTCCAGTCTGTGAAGGAGGAGACTAGGAATATCAAGACATTTTGATACTTGATAAATGTTTACTAAACTAATGAAAAGAGAGAGTGATATAAAGTAACAGAATGGGAATAGTATAACTACAAAATATGAGCCTAAGAACATGAAGTTATAGAAAGAGGATTTCAGAAAAAGAAATTGATGTTTTACAACCACAAAGGCCCTATTAAGTCACCTGAAATTTTTGGAAGAAGAAATGGTTATGAATCCTTGTAAATGGACCTTATATTCTCTAATGTTTCCATGTGGTATATTTGATATTCAAATGCATGTTTTCAAATGTATGTATATATGTACGTAACTTCTATTATTTTAGCTTTATTGTTTGTATACTATGGCCTCCCCAACCACTTCTTTCTACACCAACAAAGGGAAGAATATTAGAATATAATATCCTCAACATATGCAATGTTTATGCAATTATTGGAAACAACACATATTTATATTCATCTGTCTGTCTGTCTGTCTATATCCCCATGGAAATTATTATACAGGGTGTCATGTGAGAATTTTTCTGTTGTCCTAAGATTTCCAAGATAGGAATAAAAGGGCCCAACATCACCAATATTCTAAATCCAGAGCATTGTCCAAATTGGCAGCAGACATTTATGAGTTTATTTTAAAAAAATTCTACTTCAGAGAATTGACATAACATTGCCTCTTTGTTCCTCCAGTGCCTTTGCTTTTTCCTTCTTAGGCTTAACATAGGAACAGATCCAGGAGAAGGCAAGCTGCTTTTTAGATTGTGATGCAGTTTGTCTGATGAGATTACATTTTCTACTTCAAGATCTTCCTGTATAGAGAGGCAAGGAGGTATTTTATCCTTCCTTACAGTGAAAAGAGAAGTGCCTGGGGAACTACTTACAAGATGAGAGAGGAAGTTGGGTGCTTTATCTTTATTGGAACTTTAGGTAAACACTGGGGTTGTTAATCTGCTTCGGTTTTACCATAGCAGGGAAAGGGAATGGAGAAGGGTTATCTCTTGGTGAGTGAACTGTCAAAGTGGGGCCTGAACTTCTCTACAGTAGTGTAGAGGATGAATCCATAAAGGCCAGTTGGGTCCCAAAATATCACTTCTCCTAAACAACTTCTGAGGTTTAGGGTTGCTACAGGGGAGCAGGCTCCTCCTTAGCAGGATATGATGGAATAATCATGAGCCCACAGGAAGCCCACACACATAGTCTAGAAAAATGGCCCTGGTACCCTAAAGAGGGAATTGAGACCTCCTACAGCTGGAGAAGGAGATATTTTCCCTCTTCTGCTCTTTTCCTACCATGACATGGAAGAGGCAATAGAAGGTGGTATGTGAGAATCAGGCATGGGCCACTCCAAGCTGCTAGGACCACAAAATGACCCTGAGTCAGGACTGGGGAAGAAATAGGGTAGTGAAGAATTTTGAATTATACATGAAATTGAAGTTTAGAAATGAGCAGGGTTGATTCTTAGACATTTTTGAAATATCTAAGCAGACATTTCTGAAAATCCAAAGGCACTAAAGTTAGTCAAGAGGAAAGATGAGTTTGACATAGTATCACTGGTTGGTCATTATTAGGCAAAAATAGTTTCCTTTTTTTTTTATTCCAACAATTGAGGCTCCTCCATAAACTGGTTGCACCATTTTACATTCATCTCCATGGGAAGCCACACTGATTCTCAAGGGGAAAGGCAATCCTTTCCCTAACTGATCTTAAGAACAATTGCTAATGGGTGACAAGTTCTGCTTTTCAGGGGACAGCCTTAAAAAGGTGCTCATTAGCCTTGATATGTAATGTGAGTGCTTTCTAACGTAACTTCATTTAGAGCTATTTTTATTTAATGAACCCTGGAAAGCTGTAATGAAGCAATGCACCCCTGTTGTTTTCACACAGTTCCTGTAGCAGAGAAATAGTACAGAGCTGAGACACTTCAGCACACTCAACAAAGGTATGAGAATAATACTATGGAAGTTAAGTTTCAGCCAGTAAAGGCTGCCTGTCCCATTCAACATCAGTATAGCAAAGCATTATCAATTTCAAAAATAATAAATTTAGGGCAGGGAATTTAGCTCAGTGGTTCTACCATCTGCCTGGCAAGTACAAGTCCCAAGTTCGATCCCTGATACCCCCCCCAAATATATATATATATATATATATATATATATATATATAATAAATTTAAGAGAACTAGTTAGGCCGATGGAAGCCAGGGAGCGGGGTAGGTCTCACAATCAAAGATTGATCCTCCCTTCTTCCTCTCCTGGACTTTCTAGATTCCACTTCTTGTCTTTTTTTTTTTTGTACCAGGGATCGAACTCAGAACCTTGTGCTTGCAAGGCAGACAGTGGAACCACTGAGCTAAATCCCCGGTCCTCTTTTCTTTATTATACTATTCTATCTCTTCTTTTCCACACATTCCATCATTTCTCAGCTAAATGTATTCTTTTTTTTCCTTGCTTAATGTATTGTAATGGTTACAGTCAGTGTATCAACCAGAAGTTAAATGGATGCCCATTGAGAAAGGTCCTTTAACTGTGCAAGGTAGAGACCACAGATTACTCAAATGGGTCTCGTATGGAAAGTGTCACTTGGCACCCTCAACCTACTTATGCAATGTTAAGTCAAGTAGACCACACTGGGGTTTCCTTAAGCTCTATATTTGGGGTGAAGCTAGTCTCCTTGACTTAGGAGGTGGGCGCAAAAAGACATTACTGCATTTTGACTGGCAGAAGAAAATGCCCTAGCCCTAATTAGGAAAGACAGACAGTGGCTATAGGTCACTTCAACCCTGCCACAGTAGGTAGTGTTACTGCATCTGGCTTGTCTCTGGGGTGTGACTATGAGGGTAACTTCTAGATGCAGGCAGGAGTCCCACTGTAGTTATGCAGAGTCTGAAGCTGGCATGACTGGGAGAAGCCCATGGGACTGTGCTGGTTTTTGTTTGGCCAATTAAGAAGTGAATAAACAGAAAGTAGCTTCATTTGTTCTATTAAGCAAGATCTGTTGATACTCCTTTCTATACTTCTAGAAGAAGTCTTGGTTTGATTTCATACCATCTGTTAATACTCCTTTCTATACTTCTAGAAGAAGTCTTAGTTCAATTTCATACCTTTTTCCAGTCATTTTCAGGTATTAGTGACTATTTTTTTTAGTTATTACAAGAGCAGACTAGTCTAGTATTTAAATTTCAGTCTCTCATCTAATTTAAAGTTTCTCTTTTTCTTTAAAGTTGAACTAGAGTTGAAATTGGAAAGAAAAGAGAGTAAGCAGGACACAAAACAAACATACAAACAAAAACCTTACTTTTGGGCCAAGGATTTAGCTCAGTGGTTCCGCCGCCTGCCTCGCAAGCACAATGACCCGAGTTCGATCCCCAGTACCAAAACCAAAATAAAACAAAAAACCTTACTTTTGACCTGGTATGTCTGGGGAGTATGAGATTCCCCACAGTTGATCTTTTTCTCATGGAATAGTTCCCAAGTACAAGCCCTTTTCTTCTTACTTCCTAAAAGTTCTCCCACTTGGAATCCTCTTTCAGGTCACTTACCTGCCCCTTTCCCCTAGATGGTCCTCTTAGCTTGAATTCCTTTCAAAACTTCTCAAATCCACTTAATTTCTGGATGGTCTACATCTTGGGAGGTACTGTTTCATTCTGGAAATACAGGCCATTCTTGAATAAGCCCTAGTTCTTTGTTTGCTGCTCTAGCCAGCTTATCACTGAATAACTTATGTCTTACCTCCTCCATACTCCAGAAGAAACAAGTCACCTCAGTGATTTTCTGAAAGATTCCTGAGGAAGGAGTCCTAGCCCTCAGCAATTCCCCTTCTAGAAATCCTTTCTTAGCCCTAGCCCTCAGGAAAGAAAGCCCTCCTTTCTTACCCCAAGCCCTCCTTTCTTACAATCTCTGGTTTTACTTTGTGATGGGCTAAGTTTTACTGGACTGGATTTTAGAAGTCACCCTTATAAATTTTGCAAACATTATTATTTCTCTTTGGAATTTCTATAGAATTGTGTGTTTAGTATTCTTTATGCTCATGTTTGTAATAGTAGTGATAACAGAAAACAAAATTATCAATTTTAATATTATTTTAAACTAAGAGATAATAAGAAATAGGGAGATAAAGATGGAGGGTGGGGGAAAAGGGAATTAAGATGTGTTATGTACATATACCAATTCCATGCAAGGAATGTGAACATTGTATACTGCAAACATGTAGTAAAAAATATCATTCTACACTAAGATGCATAGGAAATAAACTACAGTTTTATGATGAGCTGACCCAACTCTAGTTTCCTCTACTTCTCATATTGGAAGAGACTTGACCCTTGCTTTGCGTGGAATAAACCTTTGGGATTTGGAACATTTTATTGGGGAGGAGGCATAGGAGGGACAGACTAGACTTTTTGCTAATGGATCAGTTGATACCTGAAGAAGCAATATAAAGGATAAATGCTATATGATCATATTGATGTTTCAAGTTGGTGAAGTAGTTCACTTAGTATATATGGTTCCCAGAGTTGCTCTCATCTGAGGGCAAAAGCAAGATTAGTTTCTTTTGACTTGTACCTTACCCATTTTGCAAGTACTTCAGACCACCTTAAAGGAACTTTCCATCACATGTGATTTCTAGGCATTATCTACAAGTGTCTTATGGGAACTTTGGATCTATTATCTACTATTTAATTATATAGTTTTTTCTTTAGAGGTATTGGCAGAGTTGAGGAATTTCTATTAATGTGCTGTAGTATGGTATAGAGAGTAAAGGTGCTCTCCAAATTGTGAGACATTGAAATGTAAAGCACTGGGTAATGTCAGCCATACAACAATAGTCAAAGTTTTTATGGTAGCAGTCAACAGACAATTACATTTGTCGCAGATGAAAAATTTATTGTGGAAGTTGCAGTCTGAGACAGGGACACCTGCGAGAAAGCTATTTGTTCTCTTCACTTGTTTTTAAACATGTGTGCTAGGAACTGGGGATACAGTAGTGATAAAAACACAGACATAGCCTAGTGGGAAGACAGACATCATTGAAAATAATCATATAAATAAGTAAGCAGCAGATATCAGTCAGTCTTCAAGCTTAGCATTTAAAATTTTTCATTTTAATAAGTTTAGATTTAAATTAGACTTGCTGTCTTGACCCACACTGCAAAATTATATCTTAGCAATTCTTTCCTTTCCTCTTTACATGTTCCTCTTTCTCTTTCCAAAAGATACAGACAGTTTTTGTGGCATCAAATACAGTAATACTGCTTGGTTACACTGGATCTTGCTGATAGGCCACTGTCAAAAAGGTTCCTTGTGTTCTATGCTCAGGGTGGGGAACCTGTGAAAACAGGAACCCAGTTGACTGAGGCCCAGATGTTCCTGGTTATGTACCAGGCCCCTCCTGCTCCCTAGAAAAACATTTGTTTTTTCCTGGCTGGTTTGCTTTTGCTCTAGATCTAATAAAATCTCAGCGAATCAAGATTTAAGGAGAAAAGACTGAAAGGCTTGGATCTTTTTGTGGAACATAATAGGGAAATTTCAAGTCAGAAAGAAACATAAGTTAAATCTCAGTGTGTTGCTCTGATTAAATCAGAAAGGGGTTGGAAGGAAAGGGACATAGGACTGGCTGTAAAAATATAATAAAGGGACTAATTTAGCTTTGGTGTAGAACAGGACATTGGAGAATGCCTCTCTGAAGAAATTACACTCAGGTTGAGACTTGAGGAACAAAGAGCATCCCAGGCAAATGGACTGTATTTGTTTTCTTACCTGCCATAACAAATTGCCACAAATGTATTGGTTTCAGTGACAGAAATTTATTCTCATTGTTCTTGAGGCAAAAGTCTGAAATCAAGGTGTTGGCAAAGCTGAACTGCCTCTGAAGGTTCTAGGGAAGAATTCGTCTTTTTTCTTTTCCAGCTTCTGATGGCTCCAGGCATTTGTTGGCTTGTAGCCACATCACAGCAGCCTCTACCTCTGACTTCACATTGCCTTCTCCTCACTTCTTTGTCTTTTATAAGGATGGGTTTAGGACCCCTAGGTGATTGAGGATGATCTCCCTTCAAGATCTTTAACTTAAGTATACCTGTGGAAACTCTTTTTCCACATAGGACACATTCATAGCTTCTACCATGTATTTTATCATCCCAAAATAGAGACTAACAGTGAAAAGTTCATGAGCCTCATCCCTGCACTCTCAGAATAGTCCAACCCTATATGACTCTTTTAACTTAACAAATAGTATTTTATAATTATATTGGTTTGGAGATGCTTTGGATTCCAGAGTATAAATTTGCTAAATGGCAAGAGCTTTTTATCCACTATTTTTATGTCCTACCCCCCACCCTCAGGGTTCAGCACAGTATGTGCATTTGAGACACTTAAGATAGGTTCACCTGCAGATTCATAATCATATCCATTCTATCTGATGACAAAGTAAGGGAATGGCAGATTTAATACAAAAATTAATGGAAGATTCATAAATGAATGACATTGCCCATCTGTGGAAATCTTTTCAGGAGGAAACGATTCAGATGAGTGATCCTGATAAGATTAGGGTGCTTCTCAGAACCCAGCTAGGGACCTCAGGTGCCTCCTCTTAAAAAGGAAGGCTTCAATTTAGAATTTAGCTAATGAATGACCTGTCATCTCGGAACTAGTGACATGTCTATCTTGAGGTTATGTGTAATAACAAGTCTTTCATGACTTTAAGGAACATTTAAAGAGCAAATATTTGGTAAGAATGTGTGATTGCTAATCTGTCATTGTCAGAGGCACAGATACATTGTGTCTGGAGGATGTGAGATTTCTCATTATGTTCAAGTCATGCTACCTAGTGAGGTAGGGATAACACCTTCCACATCCCTCAGGTTTGTTTGTTTGTTCTGTATACTTGCTCCCAGTCTTCTGGTGACAGCTGGATTCCCAGGTCATTTGACCACTGGGGGTGAGGTGACAGGAATGGACCAAGAATTGCCCTGCACAATGGATATGAGTATGCCAGTCACCAATAAGAAGCTGGAATCTTGGTTGTCCCATGGGATAAGGCCCATCTTCAAATGTCCCTTCTCTCTCTTTTTTTATCCCTGAAGTTTTGCCATTTAGGAGGATGATTGAGGTAGGGGAAGAAGTAGCAGCCCCTGGATAGAGCCTATGCTTGACAATTTACTTGGAAGCTGAGGAAAAACTGAATCAAGAGGAAAGAAAGAGAACAATATCAGGGAAGGTTTTAAATGGAAGAATGTGTGGAGCTAAGGTTTCTGATGTTGCTTGATATGATAATGCATTCTTCCTTTAAAGGCACAGAGACTGAGAAAATAATGCAATACAGATGCAGACTGTCAAATCAGCATCTATGGCAGCACAGTTCCAGGTATCTATTAAATTTTAAGAAGCTGAGATGCTTCGGTTCCATTGAGTCCTAGTAGCAATAAGGAAAATATTCTTGGATTTATAGTTAGAGTTCATCTACTAAAAAGCCTTGGGAAGAATGCACCAAAAAAAAAAAAAAAAAAAAAAAAAGGAAAGGAAAACACACTTGGTGCTAACACTGTGTTTTTAAAGCAGATGCACATTGGATTGAAGACTTTGTTTTCTCCCCCAATTAGTCTCCAAATGAGTAACTCACAATTTCCATTTGCATGGTTCATTTTGTTTTCCATTGAAGTAAATGATAATTTCTTGGTTCAAAGAAAGTCTTTTCAAGGACATCAGAGACCAAGAACATTCTAATCCTGTAAAAATTAAAAACTTTTGCTTATAGTAATAGAATTAGCACTTCAGACCAAGATTCCCGAGGTTTACCTCTCCCCACCCCCCACCAGTCTGTTGTGTGGCTAAGTCAATGATGTATCTTTTTGGCTTCAGACACTATCAATAAAACACATAGGGCAACCAAAGGGTCCCCTCTTTGGTCGCATATCACCCAAGATTGTCAACTCACAGCTCAGGTGGTGTGCTATGATGAGTTTCTGTGACTTGAATGTATGCCCTTCAAAATTCAGGTGTTGGGATCTAGTGGCCAATGAGATACTTTTAAGAGATGGATCCCTAAAGTGGTGCTTAGACCATGAAAGGTTCTCCCTCTTGAGATTAAGTTTCTTATGAAGGCGGCTTCATGCAGCCTCAGCTATCTTGCCTATGTGTCCTTCTGCTGTGAAAACAAAGCAATGTAGAGTCACTTCAGAAGCAGACACTGTCTCCCTCACCAGACATCTAACCTGCCAGTGCCTTGATCTTGGACTTCCCAGCCTCTAGACCTGTGAGATACAAATTTCAGTTCTTTATAAGTTACCTAGCCCATAGTGTTTTGTTACAGCATCACAAACCAACTGAGTTCTTGCCCAAAGAGGAATTTTGGTGGGGAAATATGGAGCTAATTTTAGTATATGTGGTGTTAAAGTGAGCACATAATGAGAATTTATTCTTTTTTTTTTTTTTGGTACCAGGGATCAAACTTGGGACCTTGTGCTTGTGAGGCAGGTGCAGTGCCACTGAGCAAAATCCCTGGCCCCGGGAAATATGGAACTAATATAGTCAATTAGTAGTAGAATCAGTAGTAGTAGTAGAAGTTATGGGTAATGTGATAAAAACATATCTGAGGGTTATGGTGGGCCATATGTAAGCCAAGTTTGCAAATAAGTAACAATATAGAAAAATGTATTCAGGGTTGAGTAAAAGAAAGCCAGTTGAAAGGGGGAAAAGCAGCCTATGAAGAAGAGTTGAATTGTTAGGGATGGGATCTTAGCGTGCAGATTCATGAAAATTAGAGGAACTGACATGGCCTTTGAAACTAGATTTATCTTCCATTTTCAGAATCCATGAATCCCTGTAGCTCCAGGTTAGAGCCTCATTTACCTGAGGCCTAGACTCTTTTTGGTGACCTGTCTAGTTCCAGAGTCTCTACTTCCATGTAAAAGAGATCTGCAATAATGGCATTATTTTAGTGTCTTGTTTTTCTCTATATTTGTTTATTTTTATTACAGAAGGATTTATTGGCTTGGGTACCCAGCAAGTCCACAAATGGGGCAGATGTCATTGGAGGCTTCCAATTCAAGCAGGATTGCCAATCCTGCAGCCTCCATATCTCTGCCATTCCCTCCCTTGGGCCCTCATCTGTGGGTCATTTGTATCCTTATATAGGTTTCTGATGGTGAAATGGCCACTCGAAAATGTCTGGGGCTACATGTGTCCCTAAGCAAGAAAGGGGACTTTTCTTTACTCTAATTTCAGAATTGAATCCCTAGGGTTCATTTGATTTAACCAGTGTGGGTCATGTGCCAATAGGGTCATGAACCAATAACTGTGACTGGGATAGACTGGCCTCACCTGTCCTTCAGAGGAAATGAAGTAACTACTAAGGAGGAAACTGCAATGTTTAGTCATTTTCATTCATTAAAATACTTAAAACCACTAATGGTTTCCCATGGCAATGAGAATGAAAGATAAAGTTCTTAAAACGAATTAAGATGTATTATGCACATGTTCCAGCTCCCCACAATGAATGTAATCATTATGTACTGCAAATATGTATTAATAAAAATAAAAACTAAAAAAGAAAGATAAAGTTCTTAGCATGTCTTGCCTCCTCTTCTCTCTTTCTCCTGCCTTTGTGCTCCATCCACACCAAATATTTTATTTCACAAAAGATCCTGATTCCTTTCTGCCTGAAGGACATCACATATGCTACTGGAATATACTCTGAAAGGTTTTTTAAACCAGTTTTCACCTAGCTATCCCTGAAATAAACTTACGAGTTAAAATGGGGACAGGGATCTTCAAGCAGTTATGAGAGAAAATAGGGTTGGAGAAGGCCTTCCTAAGCTGATAATTCAGGATGACAAGTTTAAATGGAATTGATATCTGATTCTCCCATGGACTGAGAGCTTTATATCCCTTCATTGGTTCAGTGCACTATCTGTAGCACACAGAACATGCTCAGTATATACTTGTAGATTGATTAAATAAGTCTCCATGAGGTTGATGTTATTATTCCTCATTCCCAGACTAAGGTGGTGAAGTTGGCTGTCCTTTGTCATCAGGACTTATCTCGAAGCCACAATTTGAACCCATCTGTGTAGGGAACAGGGGAAGGGGACGTTACCAGAACCTCTGCAGTAAGTCCTAGTCTCCTGCGAGCCAGGGCAGCACACGGCGAATTACAGGAAAGGTAGACAAATGAGACTGAGAAGAAGCTGAGCTTTGAGTCTGATCAGTGCTGCCCTGGGTGGCAAAGACAAGAACCCCTAGCTTGCAGCACCTTTTATTTAGTACATCAGGAGAAAAAAATGTAACAAATGAATATGTAGATTTCAGTACTTCACATTGGGATGAACAAGGTGTAACAAAAGACTGGGTGGGGGAGGCGGAAATCTAAGAACAATGAGGATCTATGCAGATGAAGATTTGGTTCCTCTCTGGTGTCTCCCGCAGCATTACAGCATCCTGGGATCACTGAGGTCTCAATTGTGACCTGAGGCCAAAATGCAATTATGTCTGGAATGTTGAGGCCAAAATGCAATTATGTCTGGAATGTCGTAGCTGGTCTGTAGGCTGGAGAACTAGGCCTACTCAAATGATTTTTCCCTAGAATTATGTAGCATTGCTCCCAACACATCTGCAGCTGTGTTTTGGGTTCAGGAGGCTAAGGAGAACCCATACTCTGTCACACTGGACAGTCTCCCAAATATCTTCTGAACTTCCCAACCCTACCTCTTATTTTCCCCCTCAGCACTGGGAATTGAATACAGGGTTTCACCCATGCCAGGCAAGCATTCAACCACTGAGCTACATCTTTAGCACTTTAAAAAAACTTTCCTTTTGAGCTAGGTTCTTGCTCAGTTGCCCAGGCTGGCCTGGAACTTGTGTGAGACCTAAGCAACTCCATTTTAAAATTAGGCTCCATCTTAAAATAAGGTGGCCTGGACATAAACTCCAGTTCTGAGAAAAACCACAAGATGTACTTTGACCACCCGCCTGTGATAATGTTCAGCAGTCCCCTAGCAACAGCTAATCAGTAGTTACCCCAGTACCCCAATGTCCCAGATGTTCTTTTCAATAGCTTGAGCAACCATTTACAGTTTGACCTTTGAGGCACAGCCAATCAGGCTTAAACATTCAAAAATTGCTATGTACCAGCCAATCATGTAATTTCCAAACTGGAACTCCTCGAACCTTGCTGTAACGCCTATAAAAACCCCTGCTGATTTGGAGTTGGGGGCTCTCAATCCTGATCCACTGTGCTGGCGATGGTTGAGAGTTCCTGCTCGAGCTTGAATAAACGACCCTCATGTGTTTGCATCAGAATCAGCTCCTTGGTGGTCTTTGGGGACTTCTCGATCTGGGCACAACACTTGTAATTCTCATAACTCAACCCCCATGTAGCTAGGATTACAGGTGTGCATTACATGCCCAGACTACCCAGCCATCTCTTTGTTTTTTCTTTCTGTTTCACTTGGAAAGCCTTTCCACTCTCTTTCCCTCCCTCACTCCTTTTTCCTTCCTTCCTCCCTCCCTCCCTCCCTCCTTTCTTCTCTTTTGTTAAAATATTTTATAGTTTTTATTGTAAATTTTTAAACATGAAAGCTAAAGATGTAGGTCAGTGGTAGAGAATTTGCTTGCATGTGTGAGGCCCTGGCTTCAATCACCAGAACCACAAGATAAACAAACAAATGAAGTCATGAAACAGATATAAGAGCTCAGTAGTTTGTAATAGAGAAAAAACAAAACAACAAAAAAAGGGGCCTCCCATGTTTACAGTTGCACAGTTTGTAATAGCTAAAACTCAGAAACAGCCCAGTTGCCTATCAACTGGAGACTGGATAAAGAAGATTTAAAAAAATAAATAAAATGGAGTACTACTCAGCCATAAAGAATGAGAAACTATACATTTATAGCTAAATGGATGCACACTGAGGCCATACTCTTAAGTGAAATAAATAGGGCACACGTGTAAATACCAAATAGTTTCTCTGGTGTGAGAAATTAAAAATGTAAATAAGGATCAAAATGTATAATAGATAATGTGAGGTCAGAAGAAAGGGTCCAAAGGGGAAGGGGAAGTGGGAGGTGTAGGAGAAAGGAAAGAAGGGAAAGGAATAAATATGAGAAAAGGAAAAAAATGGAAACAAAGTCTTTGTAAATAGGGAGGGGTGGAGGAGTTGAAGGGAGGGCAGGGGAATGGGGAAAAAATAAGAAACAAGATATATCATATAAAGGTACAAATTCTCAATGATGAATGTCATATTGTATTCCTAAAATGTATCAGTAAACTTAATAAAAAAAAGAAGCCTCAAAACTATAAAAACAACCCAAATATTAGCTTTTAAGCCTTACCATTCAGTAGCACCCCAAATATACCATGTAAATGCTTGTATTTTTGTTATGATCATAACTACCTTGTTTTAGGATGATTTATGGGTATCTCTTTCCTATTGGTTAATTTTCCCCTTGCTGGATGGGAAAATATTGTTTGTATTTGAAACCCCTTTAAACATATAGTACAATGTCTTGCATAAAGTTAGTGCTTATTAAAATTATAAATTTTTATTTTGAATTCTCAAATTGTGCTATCTTCCATAGGTGTGTTTCTCACTCAGATGGTAGTATTTTGATAGTATTTCCCTTATTCACTGGTGAATGTGAACTACCAAAACCCTGCTTGGTTCTCTCCCAGGCCTGTCTTTGCTATTGCTCAGGCAGGTCACTTATTCGCTATGCTTTTTTCTTTTAACTTGGAAAGTGTTAAGGTTATATATAAATTTATTTTATATATATATAAATGTAAACTTTAAAAATTTGATGATTTCTTCTTGATAGTTTTTGGAGGTATTGGTTAGTCGAACATGCTAACCAAATCTGTATTCTGATTGGCTTCCTCAGATTTTATTTACTATTCTAGCTTTTCATGTTCACATGCATGCATAGCTAATGGTTTGTCAAATAAATAAGTGAAAAAGAAACAGAGAAAAATGTACTCCCAGCACTCTGCTTAATAATCTTTTACTAAACTCAATCATGATCTGGCTAATCCACTCTTAAGTCATTAGGCCCAAATAAGAAGCCAGACAAATGAAATCAGACTACTTATTTCTTGAGCTTGTTTCTTGATACCCCCACCCCACCCCCATCATTAGGAATGGCCTGGCCACTATGTCAGTTCCTGGGTATCTAAGCTCAGGACCAGGCCTGAGGCTCTGCCATGGAGGGCTGTATTCCCTGCTATTTGTGTTATATTGTGGAACTCTGTGCCTCCGGAATGGCAAGACTCTGGTCCAGAAAGAGCCTTCTGTTTTTCTTTCCAGAAAGCAGTCTCCCTGAACTAATCCTATATGATGCCTTACTGGAAAATGTCTCGGTCCCCCTCTCATCATGGCGCTAGATGCAAATATAAAGCATTTTGCACTTTGAAAAGCAGTGTGCCTGATCTATTCACCTCAAGTCCCATATGGACAATCTGGCCAATTGTATTAGTAAAAAAGAATTAAAGCTTTGCAGGGTATTGTCATTTATTTTGTAGACCTTTGTTATACTTGTCATGTAGAGAAGAAAGAAATCCCTAATGAAATTTCCACAATACTGTTTGAATGATTCATATTCCTGCCTAACTATTATAAAGCTTTTTGGTAGAATTCTGTCTTGCCTAATTGAAGTTTATAGAACATTTGTCTTCATATGCAATAATCTGACATCACCAGGGAAGCAGTTTGCACTTGAGGATACTACCTGACATTGTAATATGGTGCTGATATTTTGGTGGAGAGGCTGAGAATGGGGGTCAGGCTAGTGTCAACTCAAGCAAGCACAAAGGCCACTGTTAGACCAAGGTAAGGCTACTTTGAGGGTGAAGTCTCAGGACAGGCAGGATAAGGAAGTTGAGGGCTTCCCACACATTAATTAGCTGTTGAGTTCAGGGACACAATTTTCAGTTTTTCCTGGTCCTCCCTCAAACTTTTTCAGAAGTGGGGTTGAATACCTCAGTAAACATTTAATTAAGGGAAGTTTGAAAAACGGTGCTTTTTTTTGGTACTGGAGATCGAACTCGGGACCTTGCGCTTATGCGGCAGGCACCAGAACCACTGAGCTAAATCCCCAGCCCCGAAAAACTGTGCTTTTAAAAGCTAATAAAAGTCCTGGTGTTCTACTACACAGAATAGTGACTATAGTCAGTGATAATTTATTATATGTTTCAAAATAGCTAGAAGAGAGGATTTTGAATGTTTCACCACAAAGCAATGATAAATATCTGAGATGATGGCTGTGTTAATTATTCTGATTTGATCTTGGTATGTAGTGAACCATCATTTTACCACCTAAATTTGTATAATTATCATGTCAATTAAAAATAAAGTAAAACTAAAAAAAAAGCCAATCAATGGCAACTTTATAAAAAATTAATTTTATGGCTACATTTTAGGTATACAATATAATGATATTCATCATTGGAGATTTGTACTTTTACATAATATATCTTTTTTCTTTTTGGGGGGGACTGGGGATCAAACTTGGGACCTTGTGCTTTCGAGGCAGGTGGTGGAACCACTGAGCTAAATCCCCAGATACAAAATATATCTTGCTTCTTATTTTTTCCCCATTTCCCCACTCTCCATTCAGCCCCTCCAACCCTCTCTATTTACAAAGACTTTGTTTCTGTTTTTGCCTTTTTTCATGTTAATTCCATTCCCTTCTTTCCTTTCCTCTACCCCTACCATGTCCCCTTCCCCTTTTCTTCCTATTTCACATTATATATTATACCTTTTAGTCCTTATTTACACTTTCAGTTTCTCACACATGTGTGTCCTATTTATTTCACTTAAGAGTATCGCCTCAATGTGCATCCATTTAGCTATAAATGTCTCTAATTTCTCATTTTTTATGGCTGAGTAGTACTTCATTTTATTTTAAAAACCCCACATTTTCTTTATGCAGTCTCCAGTTGGGCTGTTTCTAAGTTTTAGCTATTACAGACTGTGCTGATATGAACCTGAGTGCACATATATCACTGTGGTATGATTCTGTTAATTCTTTTGGAAAGATACCTAGCAGGGGAATAGCTCGGTCATATGGGACCTTTAATCCTAGTTCTTTGAGGTATCTCCATACTGATATCCACAGCAGTTGCATGAGTCTACACTCCCACCAACAGTAGAGAAGTGTTCCTTATTGCCCACAGCCCCACCAGCATTTGTTATTAGTTGATTTCACGATAGCAGCCATTCTTTCTGTGGTGAGGTTGAATCTCAGCATTTTCATTTGCATCTATCGAATGACCAGTGATGTTGAACATTTTTTCATATGTTTGTTATTCCTATTTCAGTGTCTGAGAAATGTCTGTTCATTTCAGATGCCCATTTTGGATTGGGTCTTTAAATTTGGGAGATTTGATTTTTAAAAAAATTCTTTATAGATTCTAGATAGTAGACTTTTGTCTGAAGAACAGCTGGTAAGAATTTTTTCCCACATTGGTTGTCTCCACGCTGTTGGTGGTTTCTTTTGCTGTGCAGAAGCTTTTTAATAAGATGAGATCCCACTTGTTGATTCTTTGTGCTACTTCACGTGCAACTGAGGTTTAGTTCATGAAATCTTTTCCTATGCCAATGTCTTCAAGGGTTCTACCTAACTTCTGTTCCACCCAGTTTAGTGTTTCTGTTTCAATATTTAGATATTTAATCCATTTCAATTTTATTTTAGTACATGGTGAGAGATATAGGTCTAATTTTAATCTTTGGCAAGCTGAAACCCACTTTTTCCAGCACCGTTTATTAAGGAAGCTATCTTTCCTCCAGGGAGGGTGTTTGGGTCCTTTGTCGAAAATGAGGTGGCTGAGTGTGTCTGGAGTTGTTTCTACATCTTCTAATCTGTTCCAGTGGTCCTAGGGTCTGTTTCTTTGCCAGTACCATGCTGTTTTTATCACAGTAGCTTTGTAATATAGTTTCAAGTTGGGGATTGTGATACCCCTCCTTGTCTTTGTTGCCTAGAATTGCTTTTACTATTCTAGGTCTCTAATGGCTCCAAATGAATTTTTGGATTGTCTTCTCAAGGTCTGTGAAGTATGCTACTGGAATTTCCATTGCGTTGAATCTATATAGCTGTTTGGGAAGTATGGCCATTTTTACTATATTGGTTCTTCCTACCCAGGAGGAAGGGATGTCTTTCCATATTCTGATATCATCTTCAGTATCTTTCTTCAGAGTGCTATAGTTTTCAGAGTAACGGTTTTTGATTTCTTTTATTAGGTTGATTCCTACATATTTCCTTTTTGGGGGATGCTATTGTGAAGGATGTTGTTTCTTCAGTTCCTCTTTCAGTGAGTCTGCTGTTCGTGTAGAGTAAAGCTATTGATTTTTGTGTGTTGACCTTGTATCCAGCTACTCTACTAATTTGGTTATTAAGTCTAGAAGACTTTTGATGGAGTTCTTGGGGTCTTCTATATAGAGTATCATGTCATCTGCAAATAATGACAATTTGACTTCTTCATTTCCTATCTTTATTCCTTTTATTTCTTTTTCTTATGTAATTGCCATGCCTAATGTTTCCAAAACTATATTGAACAGGAATGGTAATAATGGACATCCTTGTCTTGTTCCTGATTTTAGTGTCAACAATTTCAGCTTTTCACCATTTAGTATGATATTGGCTGTGGGTTTTTCATAGATGGCTTTTATCAGATTGAGGTAGAGACCATCTATTCCAATTTTTTGTAGGGTTTTTCTCATAAATCCATGTTGGATTTTGTCATACTTTTTCTGCATCTATTGGGATGATCATATGGTTTTTGTCCTTGGCTCTATTAATAGTGTATTACATTTATTGATTTGTGTATGTTGAACCATCTCTACATCCCTGGGATGAATCTCACTTGGTCAGGGTGTATGATCTTCTTGATGATCTTCTTTTTGCCAGTATCTTATTAAGGATTTTTGCATCTATATTCATGAATGAGATTGGCCTATAGTTCTCTTTTTCAGTTGAGTCTTTCTCTGCTTTGGGGATCAAGGTGATGCTTGCTTCCAGGAATGAATTTGGGACTATTGCTTCCCTTTCAATTTCATTAAAGTGTTTAAACAGTAGTGGTAGTAGTTCATCTCTAAAAGTCTTGTAGAATTCATCAGTGAAGCCATCAGGGCCTAGGATTTTCTTAGTAAGTTTTTAATTATGCTTTCAATTTTGTTGATTGATATTGGGTTGTTTAGAATTTTTAGGTCTTCTTCATTCAACTTTGGTAATTCACACATATCTAGGAATCTGTCCATTTCCTCTGTGTTTTCCCTGTTACTGGCATATAGGTTCTTGAAGTAGGTATTGATGATCCTCTGGATTTCTTCTGGGTCCATTGTAATTTCACCCTTTTCATTCCTAATTGCATGGATTTGGGTCTTTCCTTTTTTTGATAAGTTGTCTAGGGGTCTGTCAATTTTGTTTATTCTTTTGAAAAACCAACTCTTGGCTTCATTGATTTTTTGTATCATTCTCTTAGTCTCCATTGCATTGATTTCTCCTCTAATCTTTATAATTTCCTCCATTGTATGAGCTTTGGGTATGTCCTGCTCTTCTTTTTCTAGAAGCTTGAGGTTCAGTATTAGGTTGTTTAATTGGGCTCACTTTGTTTTCCCCGTATGAGTATTCACTGCTATGAATTTGCCCCATAAGACTACTTTCATTGTGTCCCATAGAATCTGCTATGTTGTATTGATTTGTCATTTAATTGAAGAAACTGTCTGATTTCTTCTTTAATTTTCTCTGTGACCTATTGGTTATTCAGAAGTGTGTTGCTCAGTTTCCATGTGTTTAAGAAATTTTTGCAGTTTCTTTTGCTATTGGTCTCCAATTTCATTGTACTATGGTCTGATAATATACAGGGGATAACTTCAATTCCTTTGCACTTACTTAAACATGTTCTATGAGCAAGTATGTCGTCTATTTTGGAGAACAACACGTGTGCAGCTGAAAAGAATGTATATTCTGATTTTGCAGGGTGGAACACCCTATAAACATCTGTTAAATTCATTTGTTCAAGAGTTTGAGTTCTAGTATGTTTTTTTCTGTCTAGTTGATCTATCTATTTGTGACAGTGGGGTATTGAGGGCTCTACTATTATTGCATTAGTGCTTATTTGATTTTTCTAGTCTTTTAGTATTTTATAGCGTTGGATGCACTAGTATTTTGTTCATATATATTTATGATTGTCATCTTTTCCTCTCAGATCGTTCCCTTCACAGGATGTAGTGTCCTTCTTTGTCTCTCTTAGTCAGTGTTTTGTTCATTTGAAATCCATCTGATCTGCAAAGAGGATAGGTACTCCTGCTTTTTTGGGGGTCTTCTTGTCACATGGAGTATTGTTTTCCACCCTTTAACTTTCAGTGTATGAGTTTCCTTTTAATTCAGTGTGTTTCTTGTATGCAGTATATTGTTGGATCTTGCTTCTTGACCCATTCTGCCAGTCTATTTCTTTTGACTGGTGAATTGAGTCCTTTAACATTGATGATTATAACTGATAAATATTGACATCATTGTCATGATTTTTCTTTTTGTTGGATTCTCCCCCTTTGCATTTAATTTCTTGTCGTGCCCAATGGTTTCATTCTGGTAGACTTCCTGGGGTTGTGATCCTCATTGTCTTTTCCTAGGATAGTGTCTAAAAGTTTTTGGAGTGCTGGTTTGATATTCATGAAATTCCTCAGGTGCTCTTTGTCATGAAAGTATCTTATTTCTTCATCAATTTTGAAAGATAGTTATGTGGGATACATCAATCTGGGCTGGAGATTGTTTTCCTTTAGCATTTGAAATATGTCACTCCAAGCTGTTCTTGCCTTGAGGGTTTGTGTTGAGAAGATTCTGTGATTCTGATGGGCTTTCCTTTGTATGTGATTTGTTTCTTTTCTCTAACTGCTGATAGAATTTTGTTCTTCTGTTGCTGTTTGGAATCTTAAGTATTATATGCCTAGAGATACTTTTCTTTTTAATCACGGCTAGTTGAAGTCATATATGCCTCACTTATCTGTATGTCAAGGTCTTTTCCCCTTCTTGGGAAGTTTTCAGCCATTATTTCTGTGAACAGGTTTTTTTTTATGTCATTTGCACTCTTTCCTGTTTCTTCATTGACTCTGATCAGTCTTATGTTATTCTTCTTCGTATCATCTAGCAGGTGCTGGATTGATTTCTCCTGTTCCCTATTTTTAAGAAATTTTCCTTTTCCTGGTCACTAATTGCAATCCTATCTTCTATATCTGAAATTCTGTCCTCACATTGGCTCATTCTGCTGAGTAAACTTTCAATGGAGTTTTTAATCTCCTGCAAATCTGTTTGCATCTCCTTTAGGGATTCCATTTATTTTCTATGTTGGGATTCCATCATGTTCCTCAGTTCCTCTATTTTTTTAATCTGTGTCTGTTCTAGATTAATCATGTCTTGCATTATTGACACAATATCTGTTGTTATCTGAGAAATTATCTCTTATTTCATTTTTTCCAGATCCTCTTTTGTTGCTAGTTTCAGGGAGTCCAGGAGGTTAACTATCAGATTGTTCCACCTTGTTGCCCTTTGGGATTGCCTTAGGTGGTCAGGAAGTCTGGTTTTGAGACTTGTTTACATGTGTTCTCATTTCAACAGATGCAGCCTGCTGTGCCTTTGTTGAGTCAACATTTGCTGACCCAGTGGTCTTCAATTCTCAGCAAGCCACTGAGCAGCCTTTTCTCTGCTACTCACCACTGCATTAATTCCTGGGTTCAGAGTGTTGGTCTTCTGGATTACTGTGCTGACCTCTTTTCCTGGAACGGTTCTGGCTGGGGCCAGTGCACACTTGTGATTGTATCTAGGCATGCCTCTGTGTAGCGCTTGTCCTCCTAAGTAACTGTTATCTGGGAGGGCCTTTGGCTGGGGCTGTGCACCCAAGTCGCTGTTGTCTGGGCAAGCTTCTGGCTAGGGTCTGTGCACACTTACCAGTGGTGTTGGGGTGGGCCTCTAGCTATTGCTTTTGCACCCTGCAGCTCTTTTCCAGGCAGGTCTTTCGCTGGTGCCTATGGGCCCAGCCAGCTGGAGTCAGAGCGGAGCCCTGGATGAACCTGCCTGCAGCTGCGCTGCCCTGGTCCACACCACATCAATGGCAATTTTAAAAATAATGCATGCTCATTGTAGGCTATTAGTCAATATAGTTAAACAGAAAGATAAAATTTAAACAGTTGTCAAATCATTCCACCACTCATAGAAAACATTAATGTATCCTTTAGGTCTTCTATGCACAGCACACATAAACATGCAATTTCCGTAGAGTACTACTATCCGTACAATTTTGAAATTTATTTTTTCACATGATATATCATGAATATATTTCCTTACCATTAAATTATTATTCTGAAATGTGAAAAAATTAATGAATACAAGATTATTTCAGTTTTATAAAAGTATAACAATATATTTTGTTATAATGTAACAAATATAATAAAAACTGTATTATTAAACAGAGTGTTTTAAATCTCCATAGAAGTAGTGGAAATAGTGATCAAAATATTTTCCAATTTTATAAGCAAATGTGAACATAGTTTTTATTTGAATTTATTTAAAACCAGTGAGGTTGTACAAGTTGTCATGTGTGTTTTAGTCACTTGAAATATTCCTTATGTGACTGTCCCACGATATTTTTATTTTTCTAGTTGATTTCTAAGAGATTTATACTGTAGTATATATATTCTATGCAAACATTGACATGCATACACATATGCATGTCATGTGTTACAAATGTTGACATTGCACTTGGTTTTTAATTTTACTTATGGGAGGGTCTTAAAAAGAAGCTATATTGGAATATTTAAAAATTATAAATTTCTTATAGTTCTTATTTTTTTCCTTTTGTGAAATACTTTATGAAATGCTTTTCTTAATCATGATTATTTATATATTTTTATACTTTTTTCCTCCTTGAACCAGGGGTTGAACTCGGGACCTTGCACTTGCAAGGTAGGTGTGGCACCACTGAGCTAAATTTCCAACCCTCTTATACTTATTTAATGGTAAAGTTTTCTTTTTTTTTTGTATTAAATTCTTTTATTGGTACATTGTAGGTATACAACACAATTACATTTCTCATTGGGAACTGTATCTTTACATAATGCATCTTGGTTCTTATTTTTTCCCCATTCCTAGCCCTTCCTTCACGCCCTCCACCCTTCCCTATTTACAAAGACTTTATTTCCATTTTTTCCATTTCTCATCATTTTTCCTTTCCCTTCTTTCCTTTCCCCTGCCCCTCCCACTACCCCTACCCCTTTGGACCTTTTCTTCCTATTTTGCATTATCGATTATTCTTTCTAATCATTGGTACATTTTAGGTATACAATATAATGACATTCATCATTGGAAATTTGCACCTTTACATAATCTCTCTTGGTTCTTATTTTGCACCCTTGGCCATCCCTACCTTCAACCCCCCCAGTGCTCCCTATTTACAAAGATTTTGTTCCTATTGTTCCATTTTCTCATATTAATCCCATTCCCTTCTATCCTTTCCCCTAGCCCTCCCATTTCCTTCCCCTTTGCCCCTTTTCTTCCTATTTCACATTACCTATTATACATTCAGTCCTTATTTACACTTTCAGTTTCTCACACTAGAGAAACTATTCAGTATTTACACATGTGTGTCCTATTTATTTTACTTAAGAGTATGGCCTCAATGTGCATCCACTTAGCTATAAATGTCTCTAATTTCTCATTTTTTATGGCTGAGTAGTACTTCATTTTATAAAAAAACCACATTTTCTTGATCCAGTCTCCAGTTGATGGGCATTTGGGCTATTTCCAAGTTTTAGCTATTATAAACTGTGCTGCTATGAACATGGGTGCACATATATCATTGTGGTATGATTCTTTTAATTCTTTGGGGAAGATCCCCAGCAGTGGAATAGCTGGGCCAAATGGGACTTCCAGTCCCAGTTCTTTGAGGTATCTCCATACTGATTTCCACAGTGGTTCATTGCATGATTCTAAACTCCCACCAGCAGTGGAGCAGGGTTCCTCTTTCCCCACAGCCCCGCCAGCATTTGTTATTGGTGATTTCATGATAGCAGCCATTCTTTCTAGAGTGAAGTGGAATCTCAGCATTGTTTTCATTTGCATCTCTCGAAAGACCAGTGATGTTGAACATTTTTTCATGTATTTATTTGCTATTTCTACTTCTTTGTGTGAGAAATGTCTGTTCATTTCAGCTGCCTATTTTTGGATTGGGTCTTTAAATTTGGGAGGTCTGATCTTTTTAAGGTCTTTATAGATTCGAGATAGCAGACCTTTGTCTGAGGAAGAGCAGGTGAAGATTTTTTACCACATTGTGGGTTGTCTTTTCACACTGCTGGTGATTTCTCTTGCTCTGCAGAAACCTTTTAATAAGAAGAGATGCCACTTGTTGATTGTTTGTGCTAGTTCATGGGTAACTGAGGTTTTGTTCATAAAATCTTTTCCTACACTGATGTCTTCAAGGGATCTACCTAACCTCTGTCCCAACTGGTTCAGAGTTTCTATTTTAATATTTAGATCTTTAATCCATTTTGATTTTAGTTTTGTGCATGGTGAGAGATACAGGTCTACTTTTAATCTTTGTCAAGTTGAAGCCCAATTTTTCCAGCACCATTTATTAAAGAGGCTATCTTTCCTCCAGTGAGGGTGTTTGGCTCCTTTGTCAAAGATGAGATGGCTGAGTGTGTCTGGCGTTGTTTCTGCATCTTCTAATCTGTTTCACTGGTCCTAGGGTCTGTTTCTTTGCCAGTACCATGCTGTTTTTATCACAGTAGGTTTGTAGTATAGTTGCAGGTTGGGGATTGTGATACCCCCTGCCATGTCTCTGTTACCTAGAATTGCTTTTGCTATTCTGAGTCTCTTCTTTTTCCAAATGAATTTTTGAATTGTTTTCTCAAGGTCCATGAAGTATGGTGCTGGGATCTCAATTGGAATTGCATTGAATCTATATAGAAATTTTGGAAGTATGGTCATTTTCACTATATTAATCCTTCCTACCCAGGAGCAGGGAATGTCTGTTCATTTTCTGATATCATCTTCAATCTCTTTTTTCAGAGTGCCATAGTTTTCAGAGAAGAGGTCTTTGATTTCTTTTGTTAGGTAGATTCCTAGGTATTTCAGTTTTTTGGATGCTATTGTGAAAGGAATTATTTGCCCTATTTCTCTCTCAGTGAGTCTGTCATTGGTGTAGAGGAAAGCTATTGATTTTTGTGTGTTGCCCTTGTAACCAGCTACTTGACTGAATTTGGTTATTAAGTCTAGAAGACTTTTGGTGGAGTTCTTGGGGTCTTCTATATAGAGTATCATGTCATCTGCAAATAATGATAGTTTGACTTCTTCATTTCCTATCTTTATTCCTTTTATTTCTTTCTCTTGTCTAGTTGCTGTGGCTAATGTTTCCAGAACTATATTGAACAAGAGTGGTGATAGTGGACATCCTTGTCTTGTTCCTGCTTTTAGTGTGAAGGATTTCAGTTTGTGACCATTTAGTATGATCTTGGCTGTTGGTTTTTCATAGATGGCTTCTATCAGTTTGAGGTAGAGACCATCTCTTCCAATTTTTTGTAGGGTTTTTATCATAAATGCATGTTGGATTTTGTCAAATGCTTTTTCTGCATCTATGGAGATAATCATATGGTTTTTGTCCTTGGCTCTATTGATATAGTGTATTACATTGATTGATTTGCATATATTGAACCATCCCTGCATCCCTGGGATGAATGCCACTTGATCAGGGTGTATGATCTTCTTGATGATCTTCTGCATTCTGTTTGACAGTATCTTATTAAGGATTTTTGCATCTATGTTCATGAGTGAGATTGGCCTATAGTTGTATTTTTCAGTTGGGTCTTTCTCTGCTTTGGGGAACAAGGTGATACTTGCTTCCAGGAATGAATTTGGGAGTATTGCTTCCCTTTCAATTTCATTGAAGAGTTTAAACAGTAGTGGCAGCAGTTCCTCTCTAAATGTCTTGTAGAATTCAGCAGTGAAGCCATCAGGGCCTGGGCTTTTCTTAGTTGATAAGTTTTTAATTACATTTTCAATTTCATTGGTTGATATTGGGTTGTTCAGAATTTTTAGGTCTTCTTCCTTCAACTTTGGTAATTCATATGTATGTAGGAATCTGTTCATTTCTTCTGTGTTTTCCATCTTATTGGCGTATAGGTTCTGGAAGTAGGTATTGATGACCCTCTGGATTTCTGCTGGGTCTGTTGTGATTTCACCCTTTTCATTCCTAATTGCATGGATTTGGGCCTTTTCTTTCCTATTTCTGACAAGGTTGGCTAAAGGTTTGTCAATTTTGTTGATTCTTTCGAAGAACCAGCTCTTGGCTTCATTGATTTTTTGTATCATTCTCTTAGTCTCCATTGCATTGATTTCTCCTCTGATCTTTATAATTTCCTCCCTTGTATGAGCTCTGGGGTTGTCCTGCTCTTCTTTTTCTAGAAGCTTGAGGTTCAGCATCAGGTTGTTTAATTGGGCTCATTCTGTTTTCCTAATATATGTATTCAGTGCTATGAATTTCCCTCGTAAGACTGCTTTCATTGTGTCCCATAGATTCCGATATGTTGTACTGTCATTGTCATTTAATTGAAGGAACTGTCTGATTTCTTCTTTAATGTCCTCTTTGACTCAGTGGTTATTCAGAAGTGTGTTGTTCAATTTCCAAGTGTTTATGAAATTTTTTGAGTTTCTTTTCTATGAATCTCCAATTTCATTGCACTATGGTCCGATAACATACAGGGGATAACTTCAATTCCTTTGCACTTACTTAAATATGTTCTATGAGCAAGAATATCATCTATTTTGGAGAACGACCCATGTGCAGCTGAGAAGAATGTGTATTCTGATTTTGTGGGTGGCAGACTCTGGAAACATCTGTTAAGTTCATTTGTTCAAGAGTTTGATTGAATTCTAGTATTTCATTACTTATTTTTAGTCTAGTTGATCTATCTATTTGTGCCAGTGGGGTGTTGAGGTCCCCCACTACAATTGTATTAGTGCATATATGACTTTTCATGTCCGTTAGTATTTGTTTTATATAGTTGGGTGCACTAGTGTTTGGTGCATAGATATTTATGATTGTCATCTCTTCCTCTTGGATTCTTCCCTTTACAAGGATGTAGTGTCCTTCTTTGTCTGTCTTAATCAGTGTTGGTTTGAAATCTACTTGATCTGCAAAGAAGATTGTTACTCCTGCTTTTTTTCAGGTTCCCATCGCATGCAGTATTGTTTTCCCCCCTTTAACTTTCAGTCTATGAGTTTCCTTTTGAATGAAGTGTGTTTCTTGTATGCAGCATATTGTTGGATTTTGCTTCTTGACCCATTCTGCCAGTCAATTTCTTTTGATTGGTGAATTGAGACCATTAACATTGATGGTTATAACTGAAACCTATTGACTTGTCATTGCCATGACTTTTTCATTTTGTTGGGTTCTCCCCCTTTGCATTTAATTTCTTGTCATGCCAGATGGGTTCATTCTGCTTTGCTTCCTGGGGTTGTGATCCTCAATGTCTGTTCCTAGGCTATTGTGTAACATTCTTTGGAGTGCTGCTTTGGTATTCACGAAGTTCCTAAGGTGCTCTTTGTCATGAAGGTATCTTATTTCTCCATCCATTTTGAAAGATAGTTTTGCAGGGTACATCAATCTGGATTGGAGGCTGTTTTCTTTTAGGGCTTGGAATATGTCACTCCAAGGTCTTCTTGCCTTGATGGTTTGTGTTGAGAAGTCTGCTGTGATTCTGATGGACTTTCCTTTGTATGTGATTTGTTTCTTTTCTCTAACTGCTTGGAGAACTTTGTTCTTCTGTTGTGTTTCTGGAATCTTAACAATTGTATACCTATGTGTAGATTTTTTTGATCAAGCCTATTTGGAGTCCCATATGCCTCAGTTATCTGTATGTCAAGCTCTTTTCTCCTGCTTGCGAAGTTTTCTACCGTCATTTCTGTGAAGAGATTTTTTATGTCATCTGCACTCTCTCCTGTTTCTTCACTGAGTCCAATCAGTCTTATGTTATTCTTCTTTGCATCATCTAGCAGCTGCTGGATTGATTTCTCATTTTCCCTTATAATTTTGAAGCAATTTTTCTTTTCTGTTCACCAATTGCAATCTCATCTTCTATATCTGACATTCTGTCCTCACATTGGCTCATTCTGCTGTGTAGACTTTCAATGGAGTTTTTCATGTCCTGGAAATCTATTTGCATCTGTTTTATGGATTCCACTTGTTTCTTATGTTGGGATTCCATCATGTTCCTGAGCTCTTTTCTAGATTTATTAATCATGTGTTGCACTAGGGGCACAATTTCTCCTGTTATCTGAGAAATTATTTCTGATTTCATTTTTTCCAGATCCCCTTTTGTTGCCAGTTCTGTGGGTCCAGGTGGTCGAGTATCAGAGTGTTCCATCTCATTTCTCTTTGGGGTTGCTTTAGGTGATCTGGAAGTCTGGTTTTGAGACTTATTTATGGCTTTTCTCATTTCAACTGGGCCAGGGGGCTGGTGGCACCTGCACGGATTACCTCCTCTGAGCTGGGTGAGGTGGGACAGGGACCAGGAGCAGCGGTAGGCATGGTGATCCAAAAGCCCTTTCCTGTGGGCTGGGAGCAGTGGGAGGGATGGTGGCCAGTAAGCCCCTTCCTCTGGACTAGGAGCAGTGGGATGGTGGCTCAGAAGCCCCTCCCCCCGGGCCGGGGGTGGTGGGAGGGATGGTGGCCTGGAAGCCCCTTCCTCTGGGCCAGGAGCAGTGGGACAGAAGGTGGCCCAAAAGCCCTTTCCTCTGAGCTGGGAGCAGCGGGAGTGATGGTGACTGGGAAGCCCATCCTCTGGACCAGGAGCAGTGGTAGCACAGCTCAGAAGCCCCTACCTCTGGGCTGGGAACCGTGGGACTCAGTACCTTGGTCTGGTGGTCTGGTGTCCTCTGCATCCTTGTAGTGTGGAACCAGGTGGCTGCCTGTCTGCAGCGGGGTGATTCATGATTCAGGACCTCGGTAGCACATGCACAGACTTTCCTGTGTGCAGCAGGCTCATTTGGTGTCTTCCATGCAACTCAGGACCTAGGCAGAGCGTGCACAGACCCGCCTGTCTGCCACGTGTTGATTCCGCGTGTTCTCTGTGATCTGATAAAGTGTTCTTAGTGTTTAATTTCATGTAAAATATATTTTGGTATTGCTTCTTGGCCTTTTGGCTAAGATTAAGTGTAATCTATTTTGGTATGATGTGAGGTAGGGATTTCACTGCATTACTTCTAGATGTTCCCTGTACAGTTAATTCAGAATTCTTCAGATTATTTGATATTACATCTTTATCTTATGCTACAATTTTATATACTAGTTTCTATTTTAATGAACTATCTTGGAATTGGCTGGTTATTTCTGAATGCCTTACCCACCAGAGAGGAAATGATAAGCTCAGGGCAGTTAATTGCTAACTTAAGGCACAGTAAAATGAAACCTCTTTTATGGGTTTTAAAGATTTGCCTCATCTCCTGTAGCTGAGCCTAATAGTGCTGAGGACCAGGTCCAAAAGCACACTGTCAAATTGGCAGAACTTCATAGAAGGCAAAATTTGCAGTCTCATAAAATCATTCATGCCAGAATCAATGTTCAGCAGGAGCACTCCCTCGGATCAGAGTTAGATTAGGTAGATCGACCTGACCATTGAGAACTCTGGTCCTTCTGAAACTTATGGCTGTGCGCTTTCAGAGTATATTGAAGCTGCCCTTGCTCCTCACACAGGTCTCAATTAAGGTAGGTGCAATTCTAGGAACTGTTCCTTTTCCTCAGTCTGCCCTCATCTCCCATCACATTTCAGCTTGGGGACACATTTCATCATGGTCTGAAAGGAGAAATGATAATCATAAGGATTATTCACTGATGGGGCCATAGGGCCTGGGAATTTATACCAGCAAGGACTAGGAAAGCCTGTCTGAGTAAGGAGTGATATAATTGAAGTGGATTATTGTTAAGAAGGTCCATATGGGATCAGCTTCACCCAGGTATAAAAATAGCCAGCAGAAGCTGTATAGTCTTCCAGAGTCATTATTTTAAAATGTTTTTTGGTTTATAAAATAGGAAAGTATTGAATAAAATAATAGTTACTCATAATATTTGTATACTAAGCAACCAGCACAATGATTAACATTTTGGCTTAAGCAGTAACCACAAAGCAGAAGATAAGAATTCTGTTATGGATTACACTTTTAATCTTTGTCAGGACACTCTACCTCTCTATGACAGGAGAGTGCTAATTCTGTATGTGGAAAGAGTAAGATTCTTATCTAATAATTGAAGGCAGGGCTCTGGCAATCTACTATATCCAGAAGTCCATAGATATTTATTCCCCCCAGTGCTTTATGTACATCAGTCTTAGGGAGAATACACTCTCTTTCATTCAATTAGAAATCACTCATAGGTGTCCAAGGAAAACTATAGACAGGGGCTTATTACATTAATATACAGGCAATAGAATGTCATAATCTTTCTTCTTCTTTGTATGCTGGTAAATCCCAAGAGATGTCTCCTGGGACAGTCTGATCCATGAGGACCTACATCTTGACCCTGTACTGTGTGCCTCTGAATGGGAATCCTTGGTGGTTTTAAAAGACAATTTAATTTGAGGTTGTCCTGTATTTTTAAAGCACAGAAACAAAACTGTAAAGATACATATTCTGGAGGTGAATATTCTCAGTAACTGTACATCAAAACACTTTCCAAATCAAATATTCTTTGCCTACACATATGGGCTTCTCTTCTACCAGTCTTTCTTTCTCTTAACAATCTTGCTGTCCAGATTTTCTAATTTCTTTTGATAATTCAAATGCAGCACACACACAGTTAATTGTTCTTCTCATCTGCTATTATGATTATGATTATTATTATCATTGCTCGTCCCTAGAATGATTTCTTTCCCATCTTTGCCTCACCAAATCCCACCTAAACTTCAAGGATCAACTTAAGTATGGTTGTCACAGGGGGACTGTCTCATACACTTCAGACAAGAATTGAATCCTTTGTGTTTTACTCCCATAAGACTCTGAACTTCCTGTTACAGTGTAATTGCACATATTAACTGCTGCAGCAGGACATTCCATTTAAAAAAATGTACACTCTCTAGTAAGGAGCTAATTTGCAATTATACCTTATTGTGAATAAATGTTATGAACCAAGTTCATTCAAATAGAGATGCCCAGTGGCATAGCATCTGAGTTCTTTGATGAAAAAGGCTACTCAAAAAAGTGAGAAGGAAAATACCCAGATAGGACTCCTTTGTTCCATAGAACCCAAGGTCTGATTCACACTGCTGCCTGGGGATGGCACTCCTTGGGCTTTTTGCCCATGAGTTTATCTTGTAACCTCTTTTATTAACAATAGATACAAGGCTCAAGATGTCTTGCAGACATCTTGAAAATTTTCTCAAGTTTCAATGGACTTAGCATTCAATAGACCTTTATTCTCTTTCATCAACTCAAGAAGGAAGAGAGTTTTAGGCTAAGACCAGATTACTAATTTAGGTCATTAAAACTGCATTTCCCTGTACTCTATTCTGTCATCACTTTTGATCATTTAATCCTATGTTTCCTAAGATGGAATAGGTGTGCCTATAGAATATGAGGTGGGTTGTGCTGAGGGCAGAGGAAGCATCTTTCTCAAGCACTAGGAGGTAATTCTAAACAATATTTTTAATAAAAAAGTATAGTGTGGATTTGATTAAAAATTACACATATACTAGAAAAACTCTATTCTGTCCTTCTAAGAAATTTCGTATTTCTAGATGTGCCAGTATAATAAGTTAATTCTGTTTTTGTTTATCAGGGAAATTTTGAATGAAAAGTCTGGGCAATGTTTAATTTTTTTACCCATTTCTAGTTATCTACTTTGGAACTATGATAACTTTTTAAAAGTTGATAAGTAGAAATAATATATGTTAATGGTGTATAATATGTTTTGACATATGTAAGCATTGTGGAATTGGTAAATCAAGCTATTTAACATATACATTACCCCACATACTTTTTTCTGATTGGCAAGAACACATAAAATTTACATAAGTAATTTGTAGGTATACAATACACTGCTTTAACTATAGTCATCATATTATCATGGATCTCTTGAATTTATTCTTCCTAAGTGAAATTTTTTGTCTGCCAATCAACATTTCCCTAATTCCCTACCCCCAGTCTCAAGTAACTACCACATTAATTTCTGTTTTTATGAATTTGACTTTTTTACATTTCACTTATGAGTTTATGTGGCATTTGTCTTTCTTTGCCTGGCTTATTTACTTAATCTAACATCCTCGAGGTTCATCAGTATTGTTGCAAATGACATAAGTTCGTTGTGTTTAAGACTCACTAGTATTTCATTGTATATCTATACCACATTTTCTTTATTTATCTGTTGATGGATACCTAGGTTGATTCCATATCTTGGCTATAGCAAAGAATGTTGCAGTGAACATAGGAATGCAGATATCTCTTTGGTATACTGATTTCAATTTCTTTGGAGCTATATCTAACTGGAGTACATGGTTTTTCTATTTTTATTTTTTGAGGAACCTCTATACTGTTTTCCATAATGGCTGTACTAATTTACATTCCCACCAACAATGTCCAATTGTTTTCTTTTCTCTAAATCCTCACCAACAGTTGTTACTTTCCATCTTTTTTTTTTTTTTTTTTTGTACCAGGGATCAAACTTGGGTCCTTGTGCTTGTGAGGCAGGCAGCAGAACCACTGAGCTAAATCCCTGGCCTACTTTTCATCTTTTTGATAGTGGCCATTCTTACCAGACTGAGATGAAATCTCACTATGGTTTTGATTTACATTTCCCTGATAATTAGTAATACTGAGCTTTTTTCATATGCCTGTTGGTGGTTTGTATTGTTTTCTTTTTAGCAATGTCTATTTAGATCCTTTGCCCATTTTTAAATTAGGTTATTTCCTCTTCCTTCTCTTCTTCCCTCGCCCTCCCTTTCATTCCCTTCCCTCCCTCCCTCCTTCCTTCCTTCGCTCCCTCCCTTCTTTCCTTTCTTATACTGAGGATTGAATCCAGGGCTTTCACACTAAGGCAAATTTGCAGGTTGTTTTTTAAATTCTTTTCTAATTTTTATATTGAGCCAAGGTCAGGGTAAGTCACTAAGGTACCAAGGCTGGTCTTGAGATTGTAATCCTTCTGTCTCAGCCTTCTAGTGTGCTGTGATTACAGGTTTCTGCCACCATGCCAAGCTTCTTTATTTTCTTCCTTTTGAATGAAATTCTTTATATATTTTGGATATTAATCCCTGTCAGGTGTAAATAATTGTAAATATATTTCTTTGTAAACATTTTCTTCCATTACATGGGTTGCCTTTCACTATGTCGATTGCTTCTTTTGCCAGCAAATTTGTTTTTCTTTTTTTTCCATTCCCCTGCCCTCCCTTCAATCCCTCCATCCCTCCTTATTTACAAAGATTTCGTTTCCATTTTTTCATTTTCTCATATTAATTCCAATCCCTTCTTTCCTTTTCCCTACCCCTCCCACTTACCCTTTGCCCCATTTCTTCCTATTTCACATTATCCATTATACATTTTGGTCCTTATTTATACTTTCACTTTCTCACACCAGAGAAACTATTCGGTATTTACACATGTGTGTCCTATTTATTTCACTTAAGAGTATCGCCTCAATGTGCATCCATTTAGCTATAAATTTCTCATTTTTTATGGCTGAGTAGTACTCCATTTTATAAAAAAAAACACATTTTCTTTATCCAGTCACCAGTTGATGGGCAATTGGGCTGCTTCCAAGTTTTAGCTATTACAAATTGTGTTGCTAAGAACATGGATGTGCATATATCACTGTGGTATGATTCTTTTAACTCTTTTGGGAAGATAACCAGCAGGGGAATAGCTGAGTCAAATGGGACTTCCAGACCTAGTTCTTTGAGGTATCTCCATACTGATTTCCAAAGTGGTTGTCCAGTCTACACCCACACTAGTGGTGGAGCAATGTTCCTCTTTCCCCAAAGCCCTGCGAGCATTTGTTATTGGTTGATTTCATGATAGCAGCCATTTTTTTCTGGAGTGAGGTGGAATCTCAGCATTGTTTTCATTTGCATCTCTCAAATGACCAGTGATGATGAACATTTTTTCATGTATTTATTTGCTATTTCTACTTCATTGTCTGACAAATGTCTGTTCATTTCAGATGCTCATTTTTGGATTGGGTCTTTAAATTTGGAAGGCCTAATTTTTTAAAGTTCTTTATAGATTCGAGATAGTAGACCTTTGTCTGAGGAAGAGCAGGTGAAGATTTTTTCCCACATTGTGGGATGTCTCTTCACTCAGTTGGTGGTTTCTCTTGCTGTACAGAAGCTTTTTAATTACAAGAGATCACACTTGTTGATTGTTTGTGCTAGTTCACAGGCAACTGAGGTTTTGTTCATAAAATCTTTTCCTACATCAGTGTCTTCAAGAGTTCCACGTAACCTCTGTTCCAGCTGGTTCAGTGTTTCTATTTTAATATTTAGATCTTTAATCCATTTCAATATTAGTTTAGTGCATGGGGAGAGATATATGTCTAGTTTTAATCTTTGGCAAGTCAAAACCCAGTTTTTCCAGCATCATTTTTTAAAGAGGCTATCTTTCCTCCAGTGAGACTGTTTGGCTCGTTTGTTGAAAATGAGGTGGCTGAGTGTATCTGGAGTTGTTTCTGCATCTTCTAATCTGTTTCACTGGTCCTAGGGTCTGTTTCTTTGCCAGTACCATGCTGTTTTTATCACAGTAGGTTTGTAGTATAGTTGCAGGTTGGGGATTGTGATACTCCCTGCCGTGTCTCTGTTACCTAGAATTGCTTTGCTATTCTAGGTCGCTAATGGCTCCAAATGAATTTTTGGATGGTTTTGTCAAGGTCTGTGAAGTATGCTGCTGGAATTTCAATTGGGATTGCATTGAATCTATGTAGCAGTTTTGGAAGTATGGCTATTTACACTATGTTGATTCTTACTACCCAGGAGCAAGGGATGTCTTTCCATTATCTGATATCATCTTCAGTCTCTCTTTTCAGAGTGCTATAGTTTTCAAAGAAGAGGTCTTTGATTTCTTTTATTAGGTTGATTCCTAGATATTTCAGTGCTTTGGATGCTATTGTGAAAGGAATTGTTTGGCCTATTAATGTCTCAGTAAGTCTGTTGCTTGTGTAGAGGAAAGCTATTGTTTTTTGTGTGTTGACCTTGTATCCAGCTACTTTACTGAATTTGGTTATTAAGTCTAGGAGACATTTGGTGTTGTTCTTGGGGACTTCTATATAGAGTATCATGTCATCTGCAAATAATGACAATTTGACTTCTTCATTTCCTATCTTTATTCCTTTTATTTCTTTCTCTTGTCTAATTGCCATGGCTAATGTTTCCAGAACTATATTGAACAAGAGTGGTGATAGTGGATATCCTTGTCTTGTTCCTGATTTAGTGTGAAGGATTTCAGTTTTTGACCATTTATTATGATATTGGTTGCTGGTTTTTCATAGATGGCTTTTATCAGACTGAGGTAGAGACCATCTATTCCAATGTTTTGTAGGGTTTTTATTACAAATGCATGTTAGATTTTGTCAAATGCTTTTTCTGCATCTATGGAGATGATCATAGAGTGTTTTTCCTTTTCTTTATTGGCATAGTGTATTACATTTATTGAGTTGAATATATTGAACCATCCCTGCATCCCTGGGATGAATCCCACTTGGTGAGAGTGTATGATCTTGATGATCTTTTGCAATCTGTTTTCCAGTATCTTATTAAGGATTTTTGCATCTATGTTTATTAGTGAGATTGGCCTATATTTCTCCTTTTCTGTTGGGTCTTTCTCTGCTTTGGGGATCAAGGTGATGCTTGCTTCCAGGAATGAATTTGGGAGTGTTGCTTCCCTTTCAATTTTATTGAGGAGTTTAAATAGTAGTGGCAGTTGTTCCTCTCTAAATGTCTTATAGAATTCAGCATTGAAACCATTAGGGCCTAGGCTTTTCTTAGTTGATACATTTTTACATTTTCAATTTCATTCATTGATATTGGATCATTTAGAATTTTTAGATTTTCTTCATTGATCTTTGGTAATTCATATGTATCTAGGAATCTGTCCATTTCTTCTGTTTTCCATCTTATTGGCATATAGCTTCTGGAAGTAGGTATTGATGATCATCTGGATTTCTACTGGGTCCATAGTAATTTCATCCTTTTGATTCCTAATTGGATTGATTTGGGCCTTTTCTTCCCTTTTTTTTGTTAAATTCTTTTATTGGTACGTTTTAGGTATGCAACGCAATTACATTTCTCATTGGGAATTGTACCTTTACATAATGCATCTTGGTTCTTATTTTTTCCTCATTCCTAGCCCTCCCTTCACCCCCTCCACCCTTCCCTATTTACAAAGACTTTATTTCCATTTTTTCCATTTCTCATCATTTTTTCTTTCCCTTCTTTCCTTTCTCCTGCCCCTCCCACTACCCCTACCCCTTTGGACCTTTTATTCCTATTTTACATTATCGATTATTCACTCTAATCATTGATACATTTTAGGTATACAATATAATGACATTCATCATTGGAAATTTGCACCTTTACGTAATCTCTCTTGGTTCTTATTTTTCAGCCTTGCCCAGCCCTCCCTTCAACCCCTCCATTCCTCCCTATTTACAAAGATTTTGTTCCTGTTTTTCCATTTTCTCATATTAATCCCATTCCCTTCTATCCTTTCCTCTTGCCTCCCACTTCCTTCCCCTTTACACCTTTTCTTCCTATTTCACATTACCTATTATACATTTTAGTCCTTATTTACACTTTCAGTTTTTCACACCAGAGAAACTATTTGGAATTTATACATGTGTATCCTATTTATTTCACTTAAGAGTATTGTTTCAATGTGCATCCACTTAGCTATAAATGTCTCTAATTTCTCATTTTTTATGGCTGAGTAGTACTCTATTTTATAAAAAAACCACATTTTCTTTATCCAGTCTCCAGATGATGGGCAATTGGGCTGTTTCCAAGTTTTAGCTATCACAAACTGTGCTGCTATGAACATGGTGCACATATATCACTGTGGTATGATTCTTTTAATTCTTTGGGGAAGATAGCCAGCATGGGAATAGCTGGGTCAAATGGGACTTCCAGTCCTAGTTCTTTGAGGTATCTCCATACTGATTTCCATAGTGCTTGCACCAGTCTACACTCCCACCAGTAGTGGAGCAGGGTTCCTCTTTCCACACAGCCCCACCAGCATTTGTTACTGGTTGATTTCATGATAGCAGCCAATCCTTTCTGGAGTGAGGTGGAATCTCAGCATTGTTTTCATTTGCATCTCTCGAATGACCAGTGATGTTGAACATTTTTTCATGTATTTATTTGCTATTTCTACTTCTTTGTCTGAGAAATGTCTGTTCATTTCAGATGCCCTTTTTTGGATTCAGTCTTTAAATTTGGGAGGTCTGATCTTTTTAAGTTCTTTATAGATTTGAGATACTAGACCTTTGTCTGCAGAAAAGCAGGTGAAGATATTTTCCCACATTGTGGGTTGTCTCTTCACTCTTCTGGTGGTTTCTCTTGCTGTGCAGAAGCTTTTTAAGAAGGAGAGATCCCACTTGTTGATTGTGCTAGTTCATGGGCAACTGTGGTTTTCTTCATAAAATCTTTTCCTACACCAATGTCTTCAAGAGTTCTATTTAACCTCTGTTTCATCTGGTTCAGAGTTTCTTTTTTAATATTTAGATCTTTAATCCATTTCCATTTTAGTTTAGTGCATGGCAAGAGATATAGGTTTAGTTTTAATCTTTGGGAAGTTGAAACCCAATTTTTCTAGCACCATTTATTAAGGAGACTATCTTTCCTCCAGTGAGGGTGTTTGGCTCCTTTATCAAAGATGACATGGCTGTGTGTGTCTGGCATTGTTTCTGCATCTTCTAATGTGTTCCACTGGTCCTAGGATCTGTTTCTTTGCCAGTACCATGCTGTTTTTATCACAGTAGTTTTGTAATAGAGTTGCAGGTTGGGGATTGTGATACCCCCTGCCATGTCTCTGTTACCTAGAATTGCTTTTGCTACTCTGGGTCTCTTCTTGTTTCAAATGAAGGTTTGGATTGTTTTCTCAAGGTCCATGAAGTATGGTGCTGGGATCTCAATTGGAATTGCATTAAATCTATATAGCAGTTTTGGAAGTATGGCAATTTTCACTGTATTAATCCTTCCTACCCAGGAGCAGGGGATGTGTGTCCATTTTCTGATATCATCTTCAATCTCTCTTTTCAGAATGCCATAGTTTTCAGAGAAGAGGTCTTTGATTTCTTTCATTAGGCTGATTCCTAGGTATTTCAGTTTTTTGGATGCTATTGTGAAAGGAATTATTTGCCCTATTTCTCTTTCAGTAAGCCTGTCATTCGTGTAAAGTTATTGATTTCTGTGTATTGACCTTGTAACCACCTACTTGACTGAATTTGGTTATTAAGTCTAGAAGACTTTTGGTGGAGTTCTTGTGGTCTTCTATATAGAGTATCATGTCATCTGCAAATAATGACAATTTGACTTCTTCATTTCCTATCTTTATTCCTTTTATTTCTTTCTCTTGTCTAGTTGCTGTGGCTAATGTTTCCAGAACTATATTGAACAAGAGTGGTGATAGTGGACATCCTTGTCTTGTTCCTGATTTTAGTGTGAAGGATTTCAGTGTTTGACCATTTAGTATGATATTGGCTGTTGATTTTTTATAGATGACTTCTATCAGTTTGAGGTAGAGACCATCTCTTCCAATTTTTTGCAGGGTTTTTATCATAAATACATGTTGGATTTTGTCAAATGCTTTTTCTGCATCTATGGAGATAATCATATGATTTTTGTCCTTGGCTCTATTGATATAGTGTATTACATTGATTGATTTGCATATGTGGAAACATCCCTGCATCCCTGGGATGAATCCCACTTGAACAGGGTGTATGATCTTCTTGATGATCTTCTGCAATGTGTTTTCCAGTATCTTATTAAGGATTTTTGTATTTATGTTCATTAGTGAGATTGGCCTATATTTCTCCTTTTCTGTTGGGACTTTCTCTGCTTTGGGGATCAAGGTGATGCTTGCTTCCAGGAATGAATTTGGGAGTAATGCTTCTCTTTCAATTTCATTGAAGAGTTTAAACAGTAGTGGCAGTAGTTCCTCTCTAAATGTCTTGTAGAATTCAGCAGTGAAGCCATCAGGGCCCGGGCTTTTCTTAGTTGATAAGCTTTTAATTACATTTTCAATTCCATTTGTTGATATTGGGTTTTTTAGAATTTTTAGGTCTTCTTTGTTCAACTTTGGTAATTCATATGTATCTAGGAGTCTCTATTTCTTCTGTGTTTTACAACTTATTGGCATATAGGTTCTGGAAATAGGTATTGATGATCCTATGGATTTTTGCTGGGTCTGTTGTAATTTCACCCTTTTCCTTCCTAATTGCATGGATTTGGGCCTTTTCTTTCCTTTTTCTGATAAGGTTGGCTAAAGGTTTGTCAATTTTGTTGATTCTTTTGAAGAACCAACTCTTGGCTTCATTGATTTTTTGTATCATTCTCTTAGTCTCGATTGCATTGATTTCTCCTCTGATCTTTATAATTTCCTCCCTTGTATGAGCTCTGGGGTTGTCCTGCTCTTCTTTTTCTAGAAGCTTGAGGTTCAGCATCAGGTTGTTTAATTGGGCTCATTCTGTTTTCCTAATATGCGGATTCACTGCTGTGAATTTCCCTCGTAAGACAGCTTTCATTGTGTCCCATAGATTGCGATATGTTGTATTGTCATTGTCATTTAATTGAAGGAACTGTCTGATTTCTCCTTTAATTTCCTCTTTGACCCATTGGTTATTCAGAAGTGTGTTGTTCAATTTCCAAGTGTTTATGAAATTTTTTGAGTTTCTTTTGCTATGGATCTCCAATTTCATTGTACTATGGTCTGATAATATACAGGGGATAATTTCAATTCCTTTGCACTTACTTAAACATGTTCTGTGAGTGAGTATGTGGTTTATTTTAGAGAACAACCCATGTTCAGCTGAAAAGAATATTTATTCTGATTTTGTGGGATGGAACATTCTGTAAACATCTGTTAAGTTCATTTGTTCAAGAATTTGATTGAGTTCTAGTATTTCATTGCTTATTTTTTGTATCATTGAACTATTTATTTGTGACAGTGCTGTTTGAGGTTCCCCACTATGATTGTATTAGTGCTTAGCAAATTTTTTGAAAAATTGATTTTATCGGTACATTTTAGGTATATATTATAATGACATTCATTATTGGAAATTTGCACCTTTACGGAATCTCTTGGTTCTTATTTTGTCCCCATTCCCCTGCCCTCCCTTCAATCCTTCCATCCCTCTCTATTTGCAAAGACTTTGTTTCCATTTTTTCATATTCTCATATTAATTCCATTCCCTTCTTTCTTTTTCCCTACCCTCCACTTTCCCTTTCCCTTTCCCCTTTTTCTTCCTATTTCACATTATCTATTATAGTTTTCAGTCCCTATTTACACTTTCACTTTCTCACACTGGAGAAACTATTTGGTATTTACACATGAGTGTCCTATTTATTTCACTTAAGAGTATCACCTCAATGTGCATCCATTTAGCTATAAATGTTTCTAATTTCTCATTTTTTATGGCTGAGTAGTATGCCATTTTATAAAAAAATCACATTTTTTTTTATCCAGTATCCAGTTGATGGGCAATTGGGCTGCTTCCAAGTTTTAGCTATTGCAAATTGTGCTTCTGTGAACATGGGTGCACATATATCACTGTGATATGATTCTTTTAATTCTTTGGGGAAGATACCCAGCAGGGGAATAGCTGATTCAAATGAGACTTCCAGACCTTGTTCTTTGAGGTATCTCCATACTGATTTCCGCAGTGGATGTCCAGTCTACACTCCCACCAGCAGTGGAGAAGAGTTTCCCTTTCCCCAAAGCCCTGCCAGCATGAGTTATTGGTGGATTTTATGATAGCAGCCATTCTTTCTGGAGTGAATTGGAATCTGTTTTGTTTTCATTTGGATCCCTCGAATGACCAATGATGTTGAACAGTTCTTCATGTGTTTATTTGCTATTTCTACTTCATTGTCTGAGAAATGTCTGTTCATTTCAGATGCCCATTTTTGGACTGGGTCTTTAAATTTGGGAGGTCTGATTTTTTAGTATATGTGCTGCCGAAGTTAGCACTGGGAGGTCTGATTTTTTAAAGTTCTTTATAGATTCTCAAAAGTAGACCTTTGAAGAACAGCAGGTGAAAATTTTTTCTCACATTGTGGGTTGTCTCTTCACTCAGTTGGTGGTTTCTCTTGCTGTGCAGAAAGTTTTTAATTAGAAGAGATCACACTTGTTGATTGTGGTAGTTCACAGGCAACTGAGGTTTTGTTCATAAAATCTTTTCCTATACCAATGTCTTCAAGAGTTCCACCCAACCTCTGTTACAGCCAGTTCAGCATTTCTGTTTTAATATTTAGATCTTTAATTCATTTCAATTTTAATTTGTTCATGGTGAGCAATATTTTTTTTTGTTTTGGTACTGGGGATCGAATTTGGGACCTTGTGCTTTCGATGCAGTTGCCGGAACCATTGAGTTAAATCCCTGGCCCTATAGATCTAGTTTTAATATTTGGCAAGTTAAAATCCAATTTTTCCAGCACCATTTAGTAAAGAGGCTATCTTTCCTCCATTGAGGATATTTGGCTCCTTTGTCAAAGATGAGGTGGCTGAGTGTGTCTGGAGTTGTTTCAGCATCTTCTAATCTGTTCCACTGGTCCTAGTGTCTGTTTCTTTGCCAGTACCATGCTGGTTTTATCATAGCAGCTTTGTAGTATAGTTGTAGGTTGGGGATTGGGATACCCCCTGCCATGTCTCTGTTACCTAGAATTGCTTTTGCTACTCTGGGTCTCTTCTTATTCCAAATGAATTTTTGGATTGTTTTCTATGCTGCTGGAATTTCAATTGGGATTGCATTGACCCTATATAGAAGTTTTGGAAATATTGCCAGTACATTTTTAATTTGATATAATTCTATTTTGTATTTTCCCTTTTTTTTGCCATCTTTATCATTTTAAGGATTGTTTTTCTTCTGATAGAAGTGTCCCATTTAATTGCAGTCATTCAGTACACAGTAATATTAAATTTAAGATTAGTTTAAATAAAACAATCAATATAGTGCCTCAGTTTTACTAGCCACATTGCAACACATGTCCTTCATTACAGACAGTGCAATTCAACAGAACTGATACAAAGGTCTTTTATTGCCTTCATTTGAACACTTTGCATACAAACACCTTGGTCAACCTGTGAGGTTGGGTGCTTTACTTTTAGACGTTACACTTTTCATGGCATGTGACTGTGTCCACTGCACAGATTGTGTCCAGCAGTGATGTATGAATGACAGGCTCAAAAATGGTGAGTCTAATATGCAGTGTGAGATTTCCTTTTTTGAGGGTGGATGATTATGAGTTCATCCTTCTGCCTATGATTTTTGTTTTGTACCAGACCTTGCTACACTGTTAATGTTGGGGTCCAGAAAAACTGGGGCTGTGGGAAAAAGTTGAAGTTTATTTTCACTAAGTATTATTTATACAGAGGAGAAGCATTATCTTTCATTGTGCCACAGACCCCAATGCAGCTTTTGCACACTAATAAAAAGAGCACTGTGGCCAAGATTTTAATGTCTATCTCTATTAAGTAGTAGAATTCAAAAGTGTGAACTTTTATTTCTACCTCACTTTTTGAAAAACAAGTGAAAAAAGCCAAACAGGCAATTCATGTTGATGCATTTTCTGTATTGTTACCTAGAAAGGTAAAGCACTTCACTCAGTGAAAACATTTTTCTCATTTCTAAGTGGGCATAAGGAAGCATTATTTGGTTATGAAATGGAGAATCTGTGCTCTCTAGCTGTGAGACAAGGACAGATCTGGGCTCATCTCCACCCAAGTAGGTGTATGCCCATGGACTCCTTATTCAGTTTCCCTGGGCAGCTTTGATAGAATTATTCCTCTAAGCTGGAGCACTCATTCCTTAGCACCCTACACAGAAGACACTTTAGGAATGGTAACCTCTCTAACTGGTTGGGGACTCAGCTAGAGAATGGCCTAAGAGGGAGAGGGGAAAGTGAGTAAGGCCATTTGCCAACTGGCTAGAGTGTTCTGGAACGCCGAGGTTTACCTACTGTGACTCCTGGAAGTAATGGGAGAGAGGGCAGTGAGGCCTGGTGGTAATGGTTCAACAGAGCTGCCTGCTGGCTACTTAACAAGCAGACAAATCAACACAAATTGATAGGACCTGACTGTTGTCATATTTAATAGCAGGAAAATGATAATGAGAAAAATGAGATAGGTATCACTTATTCCAGATACTTTTATTTCTTTATTTTTCTGAAGAAAGATTTGTCTTCAACTGCTCTGAATTCTGAACAGAATGCAGATTTCCTGCCATTTACAAGGCTCACCAGACCTTAATACAACAGGGAATTCCAATGAGAATTTTCTTCCTGTTACCTGCCCATATTAGTGAAGGCTCTTCAGACCTGGCTGGGGCCAAGTGTCCAACCTTCTGCCCAGGAGAAGAAGTACTGTGTGAAGCTTCTTCCAGAACCACATGGAGAGGGACAGGATGAGTTCCACAAATGAAGGAAAGTGCTCTTCTGAGTAGACAAAACAAAAATGCTCACCATACTGCTTTATGTATTAAGACAAAGTTAGAGTAATATTGTTTGTAAAAATGCCACACAATTATATAATGGCAATGTAATAATTTTAATTTCTGAATGTGTTTTGCTATTTCTTTCTGATCTATTTTTATATTTGTAGGAATTTAAAAATATCACCTATATTGGCTATATATTATTCTATTTTTGCCTTTACCTTCGTTCTTCCTGTCTTATCTTTAGTTACTGTCACGGTAGTTAATTAATTAACTGTGGTAGTTAAGTTCTATGAGATCTTGTTTGGTTTATATTAAGTTTGAGATGCTTATAGGACTCTTGATTAACTCAATAATTATAGTTAACAGGTGGTTAGATGAATGCATCTGAAATTCAAGGGCTAATTAGGAGATATGGGTTGGGAGTTAGCAGCTCAAAAATGGCAATGTAAGAGTGTGAGATGTTTTAGGAAAAAGTGAGAAGAGAAAGGAACAGTGAGCCAAGGACAGATCCTCACTTCAGTCTTGTTGGGAAAGAGGGAAAAGGAATGACAAACATTGCATTCCTCACAGATTTTTCATTTATCTTCTGGGCCAAACTCTAATGAAGTTATACAGTATACAAAATCAATGTTGAAGGAAAATTTTTATTTAGGTTACTAAGATACCAGATTATTGTAAAAGCTACTGTTTTTTATACTTGACTATACTTTTGGAGGGGGACTTCCTTGAGAGGATTATATTGGTCTGAACACATCTATTTAATCACTTATGCTTCACCAAGGTAGGAAGAGTAGCTAACACAGTTATGCCACTTTCAGGATATTCATTGGATATTATTTTACTGGGGCTATTTGAGGAATACAATGAAAAAAAGAATTTGGGACTATGTCTCTTTATGTGGTCATCAACTAGGTTTGTAAAGCTGGATATGGAAGTAGACTGAGTTTGATTTGCAGCAAAGTTCACTCCAGAAGTGTTTCCCAGGTTTAGCATCAGAAGTTTACAATGTAGAAGACATCTAATTAGTTCTCATATCCAAGCTCCATTTTCCAGCCAGGCCAATCCTGTAGTATGAAATTCTCAAGTCCTTGCCTGGCCAATTAATGTAGTTAGTGCTTTAAATTCCATTTGACTACCAGTTTTTGTGTACTCTCCAATGGCAGAACACTAATGAGGATGTAGGACATAAGAAATTTATTCTAATTACCCACAGGAGATCCCTAATTCTCCTAATAACATCCCCACCCTTGCATATTTTAGAAACTTATAACTAACTTACATTACTCACTATTTACTTTGATCTTCAAAGGAGTTTTCATTGTTCTCTCTTCTCAGTGTAGCTGCTTTTTCAGATGTGGAACTGCTTGCTGAATCAAGCATTTATTGGTTTGAAACTATGTGGACGATTCATCGGGAGACTTAAAGCTGAGGAGGGAGAAATCAATCTGGGTTTTACAAAAAAAGTTCTAACACTGACAGTTAAGATGCACATAACTAGCAGCCATTGACTTGTTTTTGAATAACACTTTAAGTATAAGCATTCCTATGTTCCAAGTAGTCTTATGCATCTTGCAGATAAGAACTAATAAATATTCCTTGGGTCAGAAGAGATTAGAGATAAAGAGCTTGCCAGTGAGCTTCTTGAATTGTCTTAGCATCCAAAAGGTCCTGATTTTCCTTGAGGCAGCTGGTCAAGATCCTATATGGATAAACCAAGTGTGGTGGTGAGAGCATTTGTGAGTTAGTTTTGATGCTGCAATGCTGGTATTGATGCTGGAATAATAAAGGCACAATTACATAATTTGGGAATTTGATATCCAATACTCTTTCACAAAGAGCTGAAGAATGTTCCTTGAGGGTATTTAAAAATAAATTTTGAGGGCCTGGGATTTAGCTCAGTGGTTCCCGCCGCATGACTCGCAAGTGCAAGGTCCCGAGTTTGATCCCCGGTATCAAAAAAAAAAAAAAAATTTTTTTGAATCCATCTACTTCTTCAAGTCTTCATGATCCCACTTGGGGGACATTAGCCATTGTATTTATTCATTCTTAGTCACCTGAACAAACAAACCAAACTTAAAATGTCCAAACACATGTAACTTCTCTGATCAAATCTCACCAGTGACTTTCCATTTTATTTAGAAAAATATTGGAGCTGATAAGTGTGGCCTACTGTGATCCACAGGATTTGGTTTTGTTTCCTTTTCTGATTTCTCTTGTGTCCATGATGTTCTACTTTCACTATCTTCCTTGAACATGCTGCTTTGTCTTCCTGTCATGATCTTCTCCTGGCTGTTTACAAGTCAATCCTGCTGTCTTCTGTCTTCAGTTACTCTTGTAATATTTTGCTGTTTTTGTTTTTTTTTACTTCACAATTCTTACAATATCTGGAAATTACCTTATTTATTTCTTTACTTTTTAGCTGTGTCACTCAATTTGAGTGCAAACTTCATGAATACCCAGGACTCCCAGGACCTCAAAGAGTGCAAGTCTTTGTTGATGGAATTAACTGCAAGATACTGATAAAGATACTGAAAATGATGGAAATATAAACTTAGGAGTCCACTCTGCATTTCCACAGCCCAGGTGGTAGTGCTTTCAATAAAGGGTGGATAGCAGTCAAGATAAAATAAGCCAGTTGAACTGCTTAATTGATGTTTTAAAATTCTTGTTACTGAAAAATCTTTAAAGGTGCTGGAATGAAAAAAGAAAATGGTTATGAATCCCAAAACTTCACTTTGTATATCAAGAGCCAAGCCTTGAGGGAACAAAGTGTAGACCATATGTGAAAACAATAGGTTTAAAAGAATACATACATGGGATAAAATTTAGACCTCTGCTTCTTTGTTTTGTGTTTGTTTTTTTGTTTTGTTTGGTAGCAAGGATTGAACTCAGGACCTTGCACTTGAGAAAGACCTCTGCTTCTTGATCAGCTAGGAGTTTAAGTTGACCAGCTGAAGGGAGGAGAAAACAGTGTTTAAAAGCAGGGCTTCAGAGCCTGAGGAATGGATGTGGTCCTTTAGAAGGCACTGAGAGGGTGGGAGATTAGTGAACCATAGAGGACAGAGGTCTCATTTCCTGCATTAAACTCAAAGGAGTGATTAACTCACAGCAGGCTACCCCCAAAGTGTGTGTTCCTGTGTGTGTTTAGGGGGTGATGTAGTTAAGTATAAATGGTGACAAGTGAGGCCTACCAGAGAGAAGATTAGTACCACCATATACCTGACCTTGACTTTCAATGACCTTCAGGGTCTGAAGTGATGTGAGTGAAGAGGTTGGTTGAGAAAGGGCTGGGACACTAGGAGGGGGGAAAGAAGGAGAGAGAAGGCACACACACTCTCACAGTGGGAATGGGGTGGGCACAGAGAAATCTCCAGGGTCCTGGTAGGGAGGGCTGCAAACAGTATGTGGCGGGTGTGGTGGGAGCACTGCTGAGAACCCATGCCATCTGAACAGAAGCCTGCAAGAGAGATGTGCTCCAGGGACCTCTCCCACAGTGCCGGGATGATACAAGCCTCTTGTATCCTCACGTAATCTATTTAAATCCCTGGGAAAGAGAAGGGAAGATTAACCAGGAGTTTAAGAACTGTCAATTGACTGAATATTTAAGCCAAAAAGAGTCATTTTAAGTTTTAAAGCTAAAATAATTGAGTTTATTTTGAATTATAAGATTTAATTTTCTGCCATCGGTGAAAGTAGAAAATTGGAAACTAACAAATCACAATTATAAGAAAAGTAAGTTGTATTCTTGTAAATCTGAGTCTATGACTATTTTAAAATTAATACTCCATAAAGTGTTCACCTTTAAATCTGAATGTTTATACATGTCTGATAATGAGTGTCCAACAAAGGGATTTTGGTCTTGTGATTTTTTTTTTTCTGCAGATGTTCAGAGGACTCTGTGACACTAAATGAGAAAAGTAGGTCAGGCTAGTTGTTCAGAGTGCATGCCAAGATTATGGTGGAACTTGGCTTTCTTTATCCTGAGGCTTTGGAAAGAGAGAAAACACTTTTGTAGGCTTTATAAACACAATGTAGGAAAAATTTTTCTCCAGATATCTCTGTTGTGTTCACTTCTTCTTAAGAAAACCTATTACCCTGAGAAAAGGTCAGAATATAATAGGAATAAAAGAAGGAATAGAGTTTATAATTTGAATTAGAAAATAATTTCTTGCAATAAAAAAATCAACTCCCCTTTTTTCCTAAAGTGTTTGTTTATGGATCATTAGCCACTTGACAAGAGAGACTGGGAAAAGACAAACTAAAAGCTTAAAGCACTAAGGATAAAGAGCAAGTTGAAAATCAATCATAAAAGAAAGAGAACCTCTTGGCATTTGCCATTTGTCGAGAAAAATATAATTCAATTTTCAGAGTTATCAATTACATTTATCTATTGGAAAGTGGTTGGAAGGTGACCTTTTAGTAATATCACATACTTATTGGTTTGAGATTTCATCTTTAAATGTAGAAAAATCCACTGTGATAGCCCAAGAGTCTGGAACTGTCTCTTCAACTTGCCACTATTGCTTTTTACCTGTACTTGCTCTGGAATTATCCTGGAAAACAGGTAGTTAAACAAGAGTCCTATATTTTATAAACAAGTATTTTGTCATTTGGCTTTGGTAATATTTCTGCAACCTGGAGGTTGTCTGTATCATGGGTTTTGTTTTCATGTTTATTTTAAATACTATCCTTACCAGTATAGTTCTCATCCTATGTCTTATGTTCCCTGTCCTATGCCAGCACTGTCACAAGTAACTAAATTAGTGTTCTGAGGACTCAGGGGAACAGCATTCTGCCATGAACAAGACAAAGCAACTGCCTATGTTCCTCACTTTCCCTTGATCCTCCTCCCAGCTCCTTACTCTCACTCTCAAAATGTTGGCCCTACTAAGCTAAGGGGGTTGTCTCTGCACAGGAAGATATAACATCTTCTTCCAAGAGGACAGTTGGAGACCCGTGTGTGTTTTAGAAATGAGAGGAAGGTGTTCAGAAGGGAAAGTTAGAGGATGAATAAAGGATATGGGTGGGGAAAAGCCTCAAGAGGCAACAGGGTAGGGAAAATCATGCTGAAAGGGCAGGAGTGGTGTCCAGAGTGCTGGGGAGAAGGCAGTTTTTTTCTGAGATATTAGAAAGTGAAGTAAGGGGATTTTAATATGGCCAATTCGTGATTTCTTACAAAAGATATATTTTGAGAAAAAAATCTTAAATATCAACCTTCTTTCCTTGATGGAGGTTGACTATTGCCATCTACTGAGTGATCATTTCTTCTGTGGTGGACTCAGGACCACTGAACTTGCTACTATTATTGCATTGCCATTCTTACTCCCAGTTCACACATGAGGAGACCTGAATTAATTTGGAACTTCTGTTTTGACATAGCTTCATACAGGTCAACATTAAGGCTTTCTGTGTAGAGCAAATAAAATTATCTTAGCTCTTCATTCTAAAGTCATATATTGAAGTTTACATGGTCTTACCTCATGTAGGAGGCTAAAAGCTTTAAAAACTTTTTAAAGAAAGCTTGAAATCTCTCTTGGAAAAATGTAGCCAATGAAATGTGACTCTTCATTCTTAATTATTCTCATTCATTAACGCTTTTCTGCAGAAGTTGAAGAAGAAAATACTTATGCTTCATTACATAGCTTATCAGGCACACAATGCTTTTAGGCACTTGGAATTGCCCCGAAGACCCCCTGAAGTTGTCCACTGTTTTGTGGCTCAAAATGGAAACGGGTAGCACTAGACTTGCAAATCCAACTACATAGTAGATGTTGTGATTCTCTCTTATTCCGCTCCTAGAATCCTTATACTGCCAATTTCTGCTCAGTCACCCAAGGTTTGCTTTTTTGTTTTTGTTTTGTTATTGTTGTTTTTTTGGTGCCCAGGATCAAACTAGGACCTTGCACTTTCCAGGCAGGCGCGGTGCCACTGAGCTACATCCCCAGCCCAAGGTTTGTTTTTTTAAAGAGTGAATGACTCTGACTGTAGTCAATATATTTTCTAGACAAAAATTATGTCACATGGTTTGATGAGATTTGCATATATATATTTATATGGAAGTCACACAATTACAATTCATTAAGCATATAGTTGTAAATCTACACAAGTCCTGATCAAATTTGCTCTCTTCCTTATCCCCATTTCCCTGTCCTGGCCAGTCATATTTTTTCTTCAGTCTATTAGCCTTACCTAGAAAATGTGTTGTATAAAATAATATACTTTGAAGTATGGTAGGCTGATGATACTAATTATAGTATAGATGTAGTGATTTTTTTGATGATATGTTCTGTACATCTTTCTTTTGGGAATCACACTTTTTCTTTCAGTGACTCACTTCTTTCTTCCTTTTTTTTTAATAAAAGTTTTATTGAAGAAAAATTGAACCACCATGTACACAGGGAAAAGAGTACAAAAATTAAAGGGAAGGAACCCACTTTGAGGATAAGGAAGCTGACATCAAGAGTCTGTTCCTAATAGGACCAACTCCACCTAAAAATTGCTTAAGAATAACTACTGAGTCTGGTGTAATAGTCTACAGATCTCAAAGACCATCAGGAAGAGTTAGAATGACTGATGTAGATGGTCCAGTGTGGAGAGAGGGCAAGGTAGCTCCATTTCCTTGCCAGATGAGCTCCTATAAGGAAACCAAGGAAAAGCTGAGAAATTATAGGCAATAACTGTTCAAAAAGAATTCAAAAAGTGTTCCAAATACTATATATATAGTTATACATCAGTGTGCAAGTTGATGCAATTAGAGAGAAACAGGCAACTTTAAAATAGATAGATAGATAGATAGATAGGGCTGGCCACAGGCCTTTGAGAACTCAAGAAAACAATCAATAGGGGGCAGGAGAGTCCCAAGTCTCCTCAGTTGAAGATCAGGACCAAGGCATTCTTCTTAATGGCTCCAAATAGGCAAGGAAATATGAGGTTTCAAGAAGCATTAAAGAATTTTGAATTTTTAAAAAATAAACCAAAAGTTTCTGCATTTCCTAGAGGATCAAATTCCTTTAAGGAAAAAGAAACAAGAAGGCAAAAGAAAAACCCATTTCTTGTTAAGACTTCTGCTCACAGTATCAATTTGAAGAACAATACTTTTGAAATTTTCTATGTATGAACCATCATAGAATATTCCCCTGAAAAGTAGATGTCCAGTGGCTATGAAGACTCTTAACTTCAAGCAATTTTGAAAGAAATACAGAACTTGAAATTCCTCAAAAGGAAGTATGTGGAGAAAACGAGGGAAGACCTTTATATCTAGTGTTTTAGAGAATTAGAATAAGAATGATTGTAAAGGCTCATTTATCAACAAAGAAGATTTGTGATGCTTCCAAAAGAAAACTTTGGTTGTGAAAACTGGAATGCTAACAATCTATATTGGTCCAAATTAAAGCTAGAACTGTCCAAGCAACACTTAAAATCTAAAGGATGTTGAAAAATAGTTGATATATTTTTGCTTCTATAATAATTTTAAAAACATGTTGATTTTGGTCTCTCTTGCAATTATCACATTATATTAACCAGTGACTCACTTTTCTATCTCTCCATGCAGGTATGTGAAAAGTGGAAGTTTTTATCTTCTCACAGCTCTGCTTCCTGGCCACATGATTGGGTCACAGATAAACACCTAACATAGACTGGCCAATACAGTCCTCCCCTAGGTTTTTTTTTTCCCTATTAGGAACACAATAGTTTCTTCTCCAATTCTTGAGGGTGAAAAATTATAAACCCAGAGTAGCTAATGTTTGGGTTTCTAATTGTAGAGGCATGGCTTAAGATTTTAAAAAGCCGATACATTTGAGAGCTGGAGAAAATCCTACTGATGTTAAATCCCTGATCTAATTTTTTCTTGGGTCGAGTTCTACCTTTGCTTTTCCTGAAGATTGCTTATATTTAGTCAAAAAATCTCTTTCTTCTCCTGTTCTTTCCTTAGCTATTAGCCTGAATTCTAATATATTTCTATGAGAAATTTACTCAATCTAGGAAATTTTTGATTTTTAAGAATATATTATCACTAAAATTAAAAAACTGATATTTGGTGGATTTTCAGGCAGAACAGCAAGTAGAGGGAAGAAATTTGGAGCAGAGAGACTATTCTAATGCCTCTCATCTTCTACTACACCAGTGTTAGTCTAAGTCAGTCACTAAAACACCAGGTTAGCTAAAGATCTTTAGAGAATTTAGAGGAGATGAACTAGTGAATCTCTTCAAAGTGGATTGCAGTGCCCAGTTGCTTCCTGAGATTTTAAAGGAACTTAGAAGGAAAGTAAGTAGGCCTGTATTATACTGCCTCCAGATTCTGTCCTGTGAGTCTGATTTCTCTACCAGCTATGTTTAGGCCTTGATGTAGCTGCTCTATGGAAGGATTCTTGGGAAAAACTTGTACACTGTCATAGCAGATGCAGTTGTAAACTTTCCATAATAAAGATTCCCTGAGAACCATTCAGCCTTTCATTTGAGCAAATCCTGGGTTAATTTCTAAAAGGAAACTCAGCCAAATGGCCTGTTGTGTAGAATTTCTCAAACTTGGGGCCAAAGGTCCTGGAAACCACAAAGTCTTTTCTTGTCCATGTATCTTTGAAGCTGGTCTCTGGAAGAGCAAAAGTCTTTAGTTTAGGACCTCAGTGAAACCAGTCCACTTGGAGCTATATTTAAAATTTTGAAGAGGGTTAGTGAGTGCATTTCTTGATTTTTTTTGTCTGGGAGTTTTTTCTGTTTCTTTTTCTGTTGGGGATTGAACCCAGAGCCTTTGGGTGAGCTATATCCCCAACCCTTTTTAGTATTTTTTATTTTGAGAGAGGGTCATTCTAAGTCATTAAGTTGCCAAGGCTGAGCTTGAACTTGAAATTCTCCTGTCTCAGCCTAGTGCTGTGATCACAGGTGTGCCTGGTTCTGAGAGACTGTTGCATGTGGCCTGCTTTGAGACATTCTCTGAGAGTCTATCCTGATAACAAGTGACACTGCTTCTGAGTTTGTTCATGGTGAGAATGAGCCCCATGAAGCATAACAGAGTTTGCAGAAAGCCCTTGTGAAGCTGTCTATCCAGGAATAATCATGTCCCTGCTGATGGTTTCTAGAGGTAGTGTAATGTGCAACTAAGGCATTTAATGAGTGAAAGTGATTACACCCCAAAGTCTAGTATAGTGTCCCTCAGAGAGAATGATAATTGTAGCTTTGATCCAGCACTAGTTATATGTCGAGCTCTAACAATTATCCTATCAAATAGAATCCTTTATCACTTTCATTTTGTGAATGGAAAAAATGAAGCACAATTCACATGAATTTCCCAAGGTTAGTGTGGTAGCTCATCTCCAAGGTTGAGTGTTCTAATGAACTGTGCTTCTTGATACCTTGAATCTCTGCTGACCCTGTCTCAGTGTTGACCAACAAATTTTGGCACAAATGATGTTACATGACTTCCAGGGAAAGTTCATAACTATCCCAGCAGACTGTACTTGGATCTCTTAGATCATCTGTTCTTGGTATCTTCCCCTCAGAACCAGGTCACCTATAAGAGACTCCAGGATTCAATGAGAGGCCCATGTAAATGTATAAACTTTAAACAGTTTTTTGCTAGGTCTCATAGGAGTAACTTCATGCCTTGTCTAATTCTAGAGTGTGTCTTGGAGCACTTGCACTGGATGGCTACATAAATAAAGTAGTGGGGGCACTGAGTATCTCAAATTCTGAGATTTAGCAGCAAGGCAAATTCATAAAAGATGTTGTACAACTCAAAAAATACACTCAATGTCCAGTTATTTTTCTTATTGCTGAGACAAAATACCTGAAATTCAAATTTAAAGGAGAAAAGGTTTATTTTGGCTCATAGTTTGTAGAGGTTTCAGTTCATGTTAGGCTGGCTCCAAAGCAGGGTGGCATCAGAGAAGAGCCAGCAGTTCATGGCAGCCAGAAAGCAACAAAACAGTGACAAGCAAAGTGACAAGCAAAGACAGCAGCCTTCTTTCTGTCCCTTATATTCTATATAGGCTTCCTGCCCTATGGGTGGGTAGCGCTCACAGCCAGGGTGGGGCACCCTTTATCCTACTCAGAACTATGCCAAACCAATCAGTGTACTAATTTAGTAATCACACACCCTTGTTCCCAGCATCACAGACTCTAGATCCAGCCACCTTTGAAAATCCCCATCTATGACCGCATGATGCTTTGGGGGGCAACAGCTAGACACAAGCCATAACACTCAGTGAAGGAAAGAGGACTACTGTGTCTAAGAAAGCTACTTACTTTCAATTCCAATGCAATCTTGGACGACCTTTCCTGGATCTCTCACAATACTTCCCTTTTCACTTGATTTGCTATTTTAGGGATGCAAGGGATGCTCAACTGGATCACAGCTTAAGAGAGGCACTAAATCTACTTTGTTCTCTGAAAGATGAGAAAGTTCTGTATTAACTGACTGGAGTTTCAGCAATGTTCAGCACCTTTGTCTTCACTGTGCCCCAGTGTCATTGCTGCTTCCAGGAAGGGTTTTGCCCAAGATACTAGATATGGTGAAGACAGCTTTGGATGATGATAAGAGCAGATTTAAACTTTCTGTTTGAGGAATGTCACAATTTTCTCTAAATGAACTTTATTTTGGAAAGTTATTTATTAATGTATGCATTTATGATACTAAGAAAAATTTTCCATGAGATAGGAAAACAACAACAACAACAAAAAACAACCAGTCCTTGACATTCATTAGGTGGCCTGGTATTCACAGCCAGAGCATGTTATACTCCTATTTAGTTATAAATAATGTCACAGAATATCAGCCTTAGACAAGGTTACCCAGAGATAAATGAGATCAAGGTTACTCTGATAAAGTAAGACAAAACAAGTCCATTTATTTTAAAGCATAGACAAAACAAGGTCACTGTACCATTCACAAAATACTAAATACCTTTTAAAAAAGCCAAAATGAAAGATTACTGGTGCTCTACCAATCACAACTTTATTCTTATACTAATATCCCTTTCTAGATAAGACTTAGTGAATGAACTATTTGCTTCTGCTTTCTAATAGTAGAACAAACACTTCTCATCCCTCTTTTTCTTTCTTTCTCAGTGCAAAGTAGTTGTGATGGCAAGTGGTAGCACAATCATGTTAGACAGTAGAGTAAACTTAGGCATAGAGACCATGCATAGTTGAACAACAAATTAGAGCTCAGCCCTGAAACTTTGCAGTAGAGTTTTCATATCAGTCCTAGAATGCAACCTGAGTTATGTGGACTACAAAATCTTGTTGAAACTATTGTCACTTGCAGCAGAACTTGGTTCTAGCTATATCATACACAATAAAAGAAAAGCATTTGAAAAATCCAAAGGTGAGCAAAAGAGCATGATACCTTCTTAGACTTGAAGATATTTGAAAATGGTGGAAGCATAAGGTGAAAACAGTGTTAAATTGACTACAGAAATAGGCATAAGACAGGGTCCAGGTTGAGAAGGACTTTTTTGATAAGGATATCAAACTTTATAGTGAGAACAAAAGGTGTTGCTGAAGAATTTAAAGCAAGAAAATAACATGACCACATTTGTAATTTGGAAGAATGACTCAACTGTAGTATGCAGAATGGATGTAATCTAGGATGCTGAGAGAGAGCACTATGAAGCTAATGTGATAATTTTGGGCAGTGATGCTGGAGGCCTCAGGTACAGCATGGCAGCAGAGATGGAGAGAAATAGAATGATTGGAAGACTGGGCCTGGGGGAATGTCCTTGTCTCACTTCCTGTAGTCATCTCTACCTTGAGCAAAGCACAACTTGCTCTTGATTATGAACTCTTTCTAATCAGAAGGAGGTGTTTATCTATATAAGAAAAATTTATATGATTTCTCCCTCCCATTTCTATCTTCTGCCATGTATCATGTTGATTTCATTTGTACACAGTAGCTTCTTCATTAATTAATGATCTGATTGGCTTCAGAGCAGTTTTCAATTATACCAAGGTAGTACAGCTAGAACTACCAAGATGGATAGTTAGAACTAAAATTTGTCAGCATATTCCTTGTTCATTTATTCATTCATTCATCTCCTTAATAAATACTGGTGGTTAGGGTTAGTTTTATTCAAAGTCCTTTAAGCAGAACTGATTTAAAGAACAGGTTAAGGTGACATTAACAGGCTTTCAATCTATAAAGGTTATGAAAATGTTGTCAGAAGTATTAGGAGATTAGGCACAGTATACTCAAATGTTAGGAGGGTATGATATATGTAATTGGCAGTAATTCTTTGTTAGGTTACTTGGCTGAGTTAGGATGAGACTTCTAAAAATCCATACTCCGTTGGCCCCACAGGGGATTGCTAAACTGCCTCCAAAGGATGGAAGGAAAGGACTTTGTTTTTCTAAGTAAATCATGTAAATTAGGGACAGACCTGGATTATTTGACATAATATAGGAGACTGAGCTTCTTACCCCACTTGGGTAGTTCAAATGCAAGTTAGAGAAAATTTTCTTAAAGTGTCTTAAGCAATAACAAAATTATATTACATAGAGGTTCAGAGAGAGGATAAACTTTAAAGTTAGTTGATTTAGCAAGGCAAAGATGATGTAAAGAATCCAGTATATTTTCTGCTTCTTCAGTCAATCATCCATAGACCTGCTGCCAACATATGTTTAATTCTTATTGTAATAACAGGGCACCTATATCAATAGTACAATAAGGTTTCAGTATATACTTCCTTGTTCAGTGAGAGGTGAGGAGGAGAGAATGCTACAATGATAAAACAGTCATTTTAAGTGTGTTTTGGTTAGTTTAGAGCATGTGTCTACCTCTTGATCATTAACTTGTGCCATAGGAGTGACACGAGCTCATTGCCTTTTGTCTAGTTTCCCAAAATAGTCATTGGGTTATTATGGTTGTCATAGACCACTGGTTCTTAGGGAAATGACACTGGTTAGTTTAGAGAAATTTGGAAATTTGTAGAGAAATCTTTGGCTACCACAATGATCAGGAATATATTAGCATTCAGTGAATAAGAGATGATAAATAGTCTATGAATCTGGTATAATTACTCACAGTAAAAATGGTTTTAGATCTTATACAGTTTCAAATGTCTTACAAAACTAAGTCCACTCAATATAATTATTGTATAATTTTTAGTATATATGATCAATGATTTTTTTTGTAAAATTACTTGAAATTTGGAAGAATAGGTTTTACTGTGTGTGTAATACTGAGGATTGAACTTAGGGCCTTCATACTGAACTACATTTCTAGCCCTTTTAATTTTTTTTTAGTTCAAGTCAAGGTCTCAGTAAGTCACTAAACTGCTCAGGCTGTACTTGAACTGTGATCCTTTTTCCTCAGCCTCCCAGAGTGCAGGGATTACAAGTGTGCACTGCCATGCCTGACTTGGAAGAATAAGTTTGTATATGTAGAGATTAAATAACATAAAAAATCAGTTATGAAAGAGTGGTTTATATTAGACAAGTATTTTACTGGAACAACAACAACAATAAAAAGGTCAGGTAAAACAAAGAAAATAATCTGTTTGAAGGTGGTGGAGATTTTCTGAGGCAGTTAGAATTTGAAGAGTTACCATCCTAGGGGTAAAATGAAATGACATTCTCTATACCACTTCCGCTCTCAGAGTATTTACTGATTCTTAGCTTCAGGACAAGAAGCTGAGACACTGGTGAAGAAGTGAACATTGTTTTCATCATCATTAGAGAGTACACTCTATTTGGATTTCCACTGGGACCTTAGGTGGTATGACTTGAGGCTGGAATTTTCAGTCAAAAGTGACACATCAGAACAACCCAACTCCCTGATGCTTAAGAATTACCATGCACCAGACATTCTGGAAAGAATGCACAGGACAGTGAATCTCCTTCTACCTGACTCTCATCTCAATCCACCACAGACAAGTCACTTATGCTAATGATATAGCATGCTAGCTTGTTAACAGCAATGGAGTTCTTGTCTTCTGGCCTTGAATTATCCAATTCATGAAGATCTTTTTTTATTCATTAAATTTATTGGTACATTTTAGGTATACACTGTGATCCCATACATCATTGGGAATTTGAACCTATACACGACACATTGGTTCTTATTTTTTTCTATTCCCCTTCCTTCATTCAACCCCTTCACCCCTCCCTATATACATAAGCTTTGTTTTTATTTTTTCTGTCATTTTTTGAATTTTTTTCTTTCCCTTCTTTCCTTTCTCACACCCCTCCCTAGTTTCCCTTTCTCTGAACATTTTCTTGCTATTTCACAGTATCTCTTATACATTTTGGTCCTCATTTACATTTTCATTTTCTCACATGAGAGAAATACTTCAGTATTTACACAAGTGTGTCTTAATTATTTCACTTAAGAGTATGGGCTCAAGGTGCATCTATTTAGCTATCAATGTCTTTAGTTTATCCTTCTTTATGGATGACTAACACTCCATTCTATAAAACAATAACATCTTCTTTATCTAATCCTCAGTTGATGGGCATTTGGGCTGCTTCCAAGATTTGGCTGTTACACACTGTGCCACTGTGAACGTGGGTGGCCATGTTTCAGTGTGGTATGATACTTTTAATTCTTTTTAAAAATTTTATTTTATTGGTGCATTTTAGATATACAATATTATGACATTCATCCTTGGAAATTTGCACCTTTACATAATCTCTCTTGGTTTTTACTTTTCCCCCTTACCCTGCCCTCCCTTCAACCCCTCCATCACTCCCTTTTTACAAAGACTTGGTTTCCAGTTTTTCATTTTCTCATATTAATTCCATTCCCTTCTTTCCTTTCCCCTGCCCCTCCCACTTCGACTTCCCCTTTGCCCCGTTTCTTCCTATTTCACATTATCTATTATACCTTTTAGTCCTTATTTGCACTTTCAATTTCTCACACTAGAGAAATTATTTGGTATTTACACATGTGTGTGCTATTTATTTCACTTAAAGAGTATGGCCTCAATGTGCATCCGTTTAGCTATAAATGTCTCTAATTTATCATTTTTTATGGCTGAGTAGGACTCCATTCTATAAAATAACCACATTTTCTTTATCCAGTCTCCAGGTGATGGGCAATTGGGTTGTTTCAAGTTTTAGCTATTACAAACTATGCTGCTATGAACATGGGTGCATATGTATCACTGTGGTATGATTCTTTTAATTCTTTGGGGAAGATAACCAGCAGGGGAATAGCTAGGTCAGATGGGACTTCCAATCCTAGTTCTTTGAGGTATCTCCATACTGATTTCCATAGTGGTTGCACCAGTCTACATTCCCACCAGCAGTGGAGCAATGCTCCTCTTTCCCCATAGCCCTGCCAGCTTTTGTTATTGGTTGATTTCATGATAGTAGCCATTCCTTCTGGAGTGAGGTGGAATCTCAGCATTGTTTTCATTTGCATCTCTTGAATGACCAGTGATGTTGAACATTTCTTCATATGTTTATTTGTTATTTCCACTTCATTGTCTGAGAAATGTCTGTTATTTCAGATGCCCATTTTTGGATTGGGTCTTTAAATTTGGCAGGTCTGATTTTTTAAGTTCTTTATAGATTCTAGATATAGGCCTTTGTCTGAGGAACAGCAGGTGAAACTTTTTTCCCACATTTTGGGTTGTCTCTTCACTCTTCTGGTGGTTTCTCTTGCTGTGCAGAAGCTTTTTAATAAGAAGAGATCCCACTTGTTGGTTCTTTGTGCTACTTCATGTGCAACTGAGGTTTTGTTCATGAAATATTTTCCTATGCCAATGTCTTTAAGAGTTCTACCTAATCTCTGTTCCAGCTGGTTCAGTGTTTCTGTTTTAATATTTAGATCTTTAATCCATTTTGATTTTAGTTTAGTGCATGGTGAGAGATATAGGTCTAGTTTTAATCTTTGACAAATTGAAACCCAATTTTTCCAGCACCATTTATTAAAGAGGTTATCTTTCTTCCAGTGAGGCTGTTTGGCTTTTTAGTCAAAGATGAGGTGGCTGAGTGTGTCTGGAGTTGTTTCTACATCTTCTAATGTGTTCCACTGGTCCTAGGGTCTGTTTCTTTGCCAGTACCATGCTGTTTTTGTCACAGTAGCTTTGTAGCATAGTTTCAAGTTGGGGGTTGTAATACCCACTGCCATGTTTCTGTTACTTAGAATTGCTTTTGCTATTCTGGGTCTCTTCTTGTTCCAAATGAATTTTTGGGTTGTTTTCTCAAGGTCTGAGAAGTATGCTCCTGGGATTTCAATTGGGATTACATTGAATCTATATAGCAGTTTTGGATGTACGGCCATTTTTCTTTATGTTGATTCTTCCTACCCAGGAGTAGGGAATGTCTTTCCATTTTCTGATACCATCTTCAATCTCTCTTTTCAGAATGCTACAGTTTTCAGAGTAGAGGTCTTTGATTTCTTTTGTTAGGTTGATTCCTAGGTATTTCAGTTTTTTGGATGCTATTGTGAAAGGAATTGTTTGCCCTGTTTCTCTCTCAGTGAGTCTTTTGTTCATGTAGAGGAAGCTATTGATTTTTGTGTGTTGACCTTGTAACCAGCCACTTTACTGAATTTGGTTGTTAAGTCTAGAAGACTTTTGGTGGAGTTCTTGGGATCTTCTATATAGAGTATCATGTCATCTGCAAATAATGACAGTTTGACTTCTTCATTTCCTATCTTTATTCCTTTTATTTCTTTCTCTTGTCTAATTACCAAGCCTAATGATTCCAAAACTATATTGAACAGGAGTGTTGATAGTGGATGTCCTTGTCTTGTTCCTGATTTAGTGTGAAGGATTTCAATTTTTGACCACTTAGTATGATATTGGCTGCTGGTTTTTCATAAATGGCTTTTATCAAGTTGAGGTAGACACTGTCTATTCCATTTTTTTGTAAGGTTTTTATCATAAATGCATGTTGGATTTTATCAAATGCATTTTCTGCATCTATGGAGATAATCATATGGCTTTGTCCTTGGCTGTATTGATACAGTGTATTACATTGATTGATTTGAGTATGTTAAACCATCCCTGCATCCCTGGGATGAATCCCACTTGCTCAGGGTGTATGATCTTCTTGATGATCTTCTGCATTCTGTTTGCCACTATCTTATCAAGGATTTTTGCATCTATGTTCCTTAGTGAGATTGGCCTATAGTTGTATTTTTCAGTTGGGTCTTTCTCTGCTTTGGGGATCAAGGTGATGCTTGCTTCCAGGAATGAATTTGGGAGTATTGCTTCCCTTTCAATTTCATTGAAGAGTTTAAACAGTAGTGGCAGTTGTTCCTCTCTAAATGTCTTATAGAATTCAATGGTGAAGCCATCAGGGCCTAGGCTTTTCTTAGTTGTTAAGTTTTTAATTATGTTTTCAGTTTCATTGATTGATACTGGGTTTTTTAGAATTTTTAGCTCTTCCTCATTCAATGTCGGCCATATCTAGAAATCTGTCCATTTCTTCTGTGTTTTCCCTTTTCCTGGTGTATAGGTTCTCTATGTAGGTATTGATGAACCTCTGGATTTTTGCTGGGTCTATTTTAATTCATCTTTTTCATTCCTAATTGCATGGATTTGGAGATTTTCTTTCCTTTTTCTGATAAGGTTGGCTAAGTGTTTGTTAATTTTGTTTACTCTTTTGAAGAGCCAACTCTTGGCTTCATTGATTTTTTTGTTTTGTTCTCTTAGTCTCCATTGCACTGATTTCTGTTCTCATCTTTATAATTTCCTCCCTTGAATGATCCTTGGGTTTGTTCTGCTCTTCTTTTTCTAGATGCTTGAGGTCCAGCATCAGGTTGTTTAATTGGACTTGCTCTGTTTTCCTAATATGAGTATTCACTGCCATGAATTTCCCTCATAAGACTGCTTTCATTGTTTCCCATAGATTCTGATATGTTGTATTGTCAATGTCATTTAATTTTAGGAACTGTCTGATTTCTTCTTTTTTTTTTTTGATTCCACTCTTTAATCATGCAAATGTTAACAAATCTTCCCATTTACACATTTAATTATCCAAAAATAGAAGCTAAACAGAAAGATCTACGTTTAAATAAAAGCATTAAGTAAAATAAAAATGAAACAAGTCAATATTTTAAACCAGACACTATTTGCACAATTACACTATTTTCATTCTTTCTATTTTTCATACCACTGAGTGCTATATTTTCGCCTACCATTTCCGTCTTTCTTATCCTAATAACAATCTTAATTCTTTTTTTTTGTATTAAATTCTTTTATTGGTACATTGTAGGTATACAACACAATTGCATTTCTCATTGGGAATTGTACCTTTATATAATGCATCTTGGTTCTTATTTTTTCCCCATTCCTAGCCCTCCCTTCACCCCGTCCACCCTTCCTTATTTACAAAGACTATATTTCCATTTTTTCCATTTCTCAGCATTTTTTCCTTTCCCTTCTTTCCTTTCCCTTGTGCCTCCCACTACCCCTACCCCTTTGGACCTTTTATTCCTATTTTACATTATCGATTATTCATTCTAATCATTGGTACATTTTAGGTATACAATATAATGACATTCATCATTGGAAATTTGCACCTTTACATAATCTCTCTTGGTTCTTGTTTTTCACCCTTGCCCAGCCCTCCCTTCAACCCCTCCATTCCTCCCTATTTACAAAGATTTTGTTCCTATTTTTCCATTTTCTCATATTAATCTCATTCCCTTCTATCCTTTCCCCTAGCCCTCCCACTTCCTTCCCCTTTGCCCCTTTTCTTCCTATTTCACATTACCTATTATACATTTAGTCCTTATTTACACTTTGTTTCTCACACTAGAGAAACTATTTGGAATTTACACATGTGTGTCCTATTTATTTCACTGATTTCTTCTTTAATTTCCTCTGTGACCCATTGGTTATTCAGATGTGTGTTGTTCAAATTCCATGTCTTTTTGAAATTTTTTGCCATTTCTTTTGCTATTGATCTCCAATTTTATTACCCTATGGTCTGATAATATACAGGGGATAACTTCAATTCCCTTACACCTCCTTAAATATGTTCTATGAGTGAGTATGTGGTCTATTTTGGAGAATGACCCATGTGCAGCTGAAAATAATGTGCATTCTGATTTTGTGGTGTGGACCACTCTCTAAAGATCTATTAAGTTCATTTGCTCAAGAGTTTGATTGAGTTTTAGTATTTCCTGGTTTGTTTTTCATCTAGTTGATCTGTCTATTTGTGACAGTGGGGTATTGAGGTCCCCCACTATTATTCTATTAGTGCTTGTATGATTTTTATGTCTGTTAGTATTTGTTTTATATAGTTGGGCACACTAGTGTTTGGTGCATAGATATTTATGATTGTCATCTCTTCCTCTTCGATTGTTCCCTTTATAAGGATGTAGTGTCCTGCTTTTTGTCTCTTAATCAGTGTTGGTTTGAAATCCACTTCATCTGCAAAGAGAATAGCTATTTCTGCTTTTTTTCGGGTTTCTTTCACATGGAGTACTGTTTTCCACCCTTTAACTTTCAGTCTATGAGTTTCATTTTGAATGAAGTGTGTTTCTTGTATGCAGCATATTGTTGGATCTTAATTCTTTACCCATTCTGCCAGTCTGTTTCTTTTAATTGGTGAGTTGAGATCCTTAATATTGATGGTTATAACTGACACGTATTATCTTATCCTTGTAATGACTTTTTCTTTTTGTTGGATTCTCCCCCTTTGCATTTAATTTCTTGTCCTGCCTGATAGATTCATTCTGCTGGGCTTCCTGGGGTTGTGATCCTCGTTGTCTTTTCCTAGGTTGTTGTCTAAAGTTTTTGGAGTGCTGGTTTGGTATTCGTGAAGTTCCTCAGGTGCTCTTTGTCATGAAAGTATCTTATTTCTTCATCAGTTTTGAAAGATAGTTATGTGGGCTACATCAATCTGTTTGGAGGCTGTTTTCCTTTAGGGCTTGCATTATGTCACTCCAAGCTCTTCTTCCCTTGAGGATTTGCACTGAGAATTCTGCTGTGATTCTGATGGGCTTTCCTTTGTATGTGATTTTTTTTCTCTAACTGCTTGTAGAACTTTGTTCTTCTGTTGAGTTTCTGGAATCTTAAAAGTTATATGCCTATGTGTAGATTTTTTTGATCAAGGATAGTTGGAGTCCTATATGCCTCACTTATCTGTATGTCAAGTTCTTTTACCCTGCTTGGAAAGTTTTCTGCCATTACTTCTGTGTACATTTTTTAAATGTTGTCTGCCCTCTCTCTTGTTTCTTCATTCATTCTTCTCAGTCTTATGTTATTCTTCTTTCCATCATCTAACAGGTGCTGGGTTGATTTCTTGTGTTCCCTTCCAACTTCAAAGCAGTTTTTCTTTTCCTCGTCACTAATTGCAATCTTATCTTCTATATCTGAAATTCTGTACTCACATTGGCTTATTCTGCCGTGTAGATCTTTAATGGAGTTTTTAATCTCTTGGAAATCTGTTTGCATCTGTTTCATGGATTCCATTTGTTTCCTATGTTGGGATTCCTTCATGTTGCACAGCTTCTCTCTAGATTTATTCATCATGTCTTGCATTATGGGCACAATCTCTGCTGTTTTCTGAGAAATCATTTCTGATTTTATTTTTTCCAGATATCCTTTTGTTTCCAGTTCAGGAAGTCCAGGTAGTTGAGTATCAGAGTATTCCATCTCATTTCCCTTTGGTTTTGTTTCATGTGATCTGGAAGTCTGGTTTTGAGGCTTGTTTATGTGTCTTCTCATTTTGGAGGGTGGGTGGGATAGTGTTACTGGCGTCTATGCAACTCACCTGCTCAGTGCTTGGAGCTTTGGCACATCAACTGGGAAGCCTCTCCTTTGTACTGGGAGCAGTGGTACATTGGCCCGGTAGCCTCCTCCTCTGTGCTGGGAGAGGTGGCATGTGGACCTGGAAGCCTCTTCCTCTTACTTCTTTGTATTCTTTTGGGAACATTCCCAGAAGGGGAGTAGCTGGGTCAAATGGGTTGTCTAGTCCTAGTTTTTTCAGGAATCTCTGTACTGATTTCCACAGTGACTGCACCAGTCTACATTCCCACCAACAGTGGAGAAGTGTTCCTTTTTCCCCACAGCCCCACCAGCATATGTTATTGGTTGATTTCTTGATAGCAGCCATTCTTTCTGGAATGAGATGGAATCTCAGTATTGTTTTCATTTGCACTTCACTTTCATCACTTCTCACTGATGGTGAACATTTTTTTTCATGTGTTTATTTGCTGCTTCTACTTCTTCATATGAGAAATGTCTATTCATTTCAGATACCCATTTTTAGATTGGGTCTTTAAATTTGAGTGTCTGATTTTTTCAAAATGTTCTTTATATATTCTAGATAGTTGTCCTTTGTCTGAGGAACAGTTGGTAAAAATTTTTTTCCCCATATTGTGGGTTGTCTCTTCACACTGTTGGTGTCTCTTCACCACTGTTGGTGGTTTTTATTGCTGTACAAATGCTTTTTATTTAGATGAGACCCCAGTTGTTGATTCTGTGTACTAGTTCCCATACAACTGAGGTTTTGTTTATAAAGTCTTTTCCTATGCCAATATCTTTAAGAGTTCTACCTAATCTGTCTTCCAGCCAGTTCAGTGTTTCTGTTTTAATATTTAGATCTTTGATCTACTTTGATGTTAGTTTAGTGCATGGTGAGAGATATGGATCTAGTTTTAATCTTTGGCAAGTTGAAACCCAGTTCTTCCAGCACCATTTATTATGGAGACTATCTTTCCTCCAGTGAAGGTGTTTGGTTCCTTTGTCAAAAGTGAGGTAGCTGAGTATGTCTGGAGTTGTTTCTGAATCTTCTCATATGTTCCTTTGATCCTTGGGTCTGTTTCTTTGCCAGAACCATGCATGGTATCTTTGTAGTACCATTTCAACTTGGGGATCATGATACCCCCTGACTTGTCTTTATTGCCTAGAATTGCTTTTGCTATTCTAGTTCTCTTTATGTTCCAAATGAATTTTTGGATTGTTTTCTCTAGTTCTGTGACATACACTGTTAGAATTTCAGTCAGGATTGTGTTGAATCCATATAGCAATTTTGAACGTATGGCCATTTTTATTATATTGGTTCTTCCCACCCAGGAACAAGGAATGCCTTTCCATTTTCTTATATCTTCTTTGAAATCTTTTTTTAGAGTGCTGTACTTTTCAAAGTAGAGGTCTTTTACTTTCTTCATTAGATTGAGTCCTAGTTATTTCATTTTTTTGGGTGATATTGTGAAAGGAGTTATTTCCCCAGTTCCCTTCTCAGTGAGTCTGTTATTCTTGCTCAGGAATACTATTGATTATTGAATGTTGACCTTTTACCTAGCTACTCTACTAATTTGTCTATTAAGTCTGCAAGATTTTTGGTGGAGTTTTTGGAGTGTTCTATATAGAGTACCATATTATATGAAAATAATGACAATTTAACTTCTTCCTTTCCTATCTTTATTCCTTCTATTTCTTTCTCTTGTCTAATTGCTATGGTTAATGTTTCCAGGACTATATTGAACAGGAGTGGTGATAATGGACATCCTTGTCTTGTTCTTGATTTTAGCATGAAGGGTTTCAGTTTTTGACCATTTAGTTTGATCTTGGCTGTTGGTTTGTCAGAGACAGCTTTTATCAGATTGAGATAAAGACCTTCTATTCCAATTTTCTGTAGGGTTTTTAATTATGGATGGGTTTTGGACTTTGTCAAATGCTTTTTTTTTTGGTATATATTGAGATGAGCACGTGGTTTTTGTCCTTGGCTGTTAATATGATGTCTCACATTTATTGATTTGCTTATATAGAACCATCCCTGAATCCCTGGGATGAATCCCACTTGGTCAGAATGTATGATTTTGATGATCTCCTGCATGTTGTTTGCCCATATCTTATTGAGAATTTTTGCATCTGTGTTCATTAGTGAGATTGGCCTGTAGTTCTCTTTTTTGGTTGGTCTTTCTCTGCTTTTACAGTCAAGGTGATGCTTGCTTCCAGGAATGAATTTGGGAATATTACTCCTCTTTCAATTTCATTGAAGAGTTTAAGCAATAGTGCCAATAGCCCTTCTCTAAATTTCATGTAGAATTCTGCAGTGAAGCCATCAGGACTCAGGCTTTTTCTTTGTTGGTAAGTTTTTAATTACACTTTTGATTTTTTTATTGATATTGGGTTGTTTAGAATTTTTATATCTTCTTGGTTCAACTTTAGTAAGTCTTCTATCTAGAAATCTATTTCTTCTGTGTATTCCATCTTATTGGAGTACAGGTTCTCAAAGTAGGTATTGATGATCCTCTGGATTTCTTTTTTTAATAGTTTTCACAAATTTATTAAAATTGACATGTTTAATCTTCTCTTCAGTGAGCATCCATCCAACTGTCTGCAATGAAGACACTGACTTTAGTGCCTATTTCCACATTTCAACTCACAATAGTAGTTGGGGAACATAGAATCCTCTGGATTTCTGGTTGGTCTGTTGTAATTTCACCCTTTTCATTCCTAATTTCATATCCAGATTTGGGTATTTTGTGTTCTTTTTTTGATAAGGTTGGCTAAGGGTTTGTCAAGTTTGTTGATTCTTTTGAAGAACCAACTCTGATTCATTGATTTTTTTTTTGTATCACTCTCTTAGTCTCCATTTCAATGATTTTTGCTCTGCTCTTTATAATTTCTTCCCCTGTATAAGCTTTGGGTTTGTCTTGCTCTTATTTTTCTAGAAGGTTTAGGTTCAGTAGTAGGTTGTTTATTTGAGCTTTATCTGTTTTGCTAATATGGATGTTTACTGTTATGAATTTCCCTTGTAGGGCTGCTTTTACTGTCTGTCATAAATTCTGGTGTATTGTATTGACTTTATCGTGTGATTGTAGAAACTGTCTAATTTCTTCTTTAATTTCATCTGTGACCCATTGGTTGTTTGGGAGTGTGTTATTCAATTTCCATGTGTTTGTGGAGTTCTTGTGGTTTCTTTTGTTATTGATCTCCAATTTTATTGTGCCATGGTCTGACAATATGCAGGGTATAAGTTCAGTTCCTTTGCATTTACTTAAGCATGTTCTTTGAGCTAGCATGTAGTCTATTTTGGAGAACAACCTATGTGCACCTGAGAAGAATTTATTTTCTGATTTTGTGGTGTGGAACACTCTTTAGACATCTATTAAGTCCATTTGTTCAAAAGTTTGGTTCAGTTCTACTATTTTGTTGTTGATTTTTGTCTAGTTGATCTATTTGTGACAGTGGGATATTGAGGTCCCCCACTACTATTGTATTAGTGTTTATTTGGTTTTTTATGTCCGTTAATTTTTTTCATATAGTTGGGTGCACTAGTATTTGGTGCATATATATTTATGATTATCATCTTTTCCTCTTGGATTTTTCCCTTTAAAGGGATGTAGTGGTCTTCTTTGTCTCTCTTAATTAGATTTGGTTTGAAATCCACTTTGTCTGCAAATAGAATAGCTACTTCTTTTTTCTGGGTTTCTGTTGCATGGTATGTTGTTTTCTATCCTTTAATTTTCAGTCTATGAATATCTTTCTGAATTAAATGTGTTTCTTGTATGCAGCATATTGTTAGATCTTGCTTCTTGATCCGTTCTGCCAGTCTGTTTCTTTTGATTGGTGAGTTGAGACTATTAATATTGATGGGTATAACTGATACATATTGACTTATCATTGTCATGAGATTTTCCTTTTGTTGGCTCTTTTATGTTTTTCCCCTTTCCTTTTAATTTCTTTCCTTGCCTAATAGCCTCATTCTATTCAGGTTCATGGCATTGTAGTACTCCTTGTCTCTTTCTAGAATATTATTTAGAATATTTTGGAGTACTGGTTTGATATTCATGAAGTTCCTCAGGTGTTCTTTGTCATGAAAGTATATTATTTCTCCATCAGTTTTGAATGATGGTTTTGCAGGATACATTAGTCTGGGTTGGAGGTTGTTTTCTTTTAGGGCTTGAAATTCTTCACTCGAGGCTCTTCTTGGCTTGAAGGTTTGTGTTGCAAAGTCTGCCGTGATTCTGATGGGCTTTCCTTTGTATGTAATTTGTTTCTTTTCTCTAACTGCTTTTAATATTTTGTCCTTTTGTTGGATTTCTGGAATCTTGACTACTATATGCCTAGGTGTAGATTTTTTTTTGTCATGGCTAGTTGGAGTCCTGTATGCCTCACTTATCTGTATGTGAAATTCTTTCCCCTTGATTGGGAAGTTTTCTGACATTACCTCTGTGAACAGTTTTTTTTATGCTGTTTGCACTATCTCCTGCTTTTTCACTGACTCTGATCAATCTTATGTTATTCTTCTTTACATCATCTAGCAACTAGCAGATTGATTTCTCATGGTCCCTTACAATTTTAAGAAATCTCTCTTTTGATGGTCACTAACCACAATCCTGTTCTCTATATCTGATATTCTCTCTTTACATTGGCTCATTCTGCTGCATATACTTTCAGTGGAGTTTTTAATTTCTTGGATATCTGAATCTGCTTCATGGATTGCATTTCTTCCCCATACTGGGCATTCACAGTTTCCATCATGTTCCTGAGCTTCTCTATTTTTTTTAAAAATCTGTTTCTGTTCTAGATTCTCTAAGCATGTCTCATTTTGGTCTCCATCTCTATAGTTATCTGGGAAATTATTTCTCTTTGAATTTTCTAGAGCCTTGTTCATCTGTTTTGTTATTTCCCTTGTCATCAGTTCAAGGAGTCCAGGTGGTTGGCTTTCAGGTTGTTCCACCTTGTTGCCACCTGAATTTGCCTTTGGTGAGCTGGAAGTCTGGGTTTGCATCCTGTTTAGGTGTCTTATCATTTTTATTTTGTTGTTATTGATGGCTTTTGTTTAATTCCTGGGTTGATCTTTGGGTTTTGAGCCTGTAATAATGACCCTTAGACAATCTTGGTTTTGGTATGCCATAAAGAACCACTAACTAGAACAATCATGTCACCTTGGCCCGAGTAATACAATCAGCATCAACAATAGCTTCAAGAACAGCCCTCAAAAGTTACAAATTGTGATAACTATTAATCTGTCACTTTTAACCACAGGAGCTAGACTTGTGGTTATATATCAGTATCAAGGACCAACTAGAAATATGTTTCCAGTAAATGAGTCCTTCCAGTAGTGAATTTACCCTCCAGGAAGATGACTTAGAATAAGTTGGAGGGATAGTTAAATAGGTGTAGAAGGAAAGGTTAGAATTAAGGCTGGAGGACACAGGAATATAAGCTGGTGAGGACAGGAGGAAAAAACAGAAGGGAAGAACACAAACAAGAACAGAATGAACTAACAGCAACAGGAAAACTAGACACTGTATTCACACTCCTATAAAAATAAGAACAATTAAAAAAACACAAAACAACAAAAACAGGAACTGGAAAGGAGACAAATTAAGAAGAAGAAGGAGGAGGAGGAAGAGGAGAAAGAGAAGAAAAGCAAAGAAAAAAGAGTAAAAGGAAAATAAAAAGAAAGATGTCCCTTTTAAGGTGTGTCTTTGGTGTCACTGACAGAGGACGTTGGCTGCAGGGTGCAGATCAGAGTCAGTTAATCTCAGTGAGCCAGCTGTAGTTCAGGCTGGTCTTTGGCTGTGAGGCCAGAGCTGAGCTCCCTGATCTCTGTGGGTTTGAAGTCTGCATGGTTCTGCTGCAGGTTCAAGCAGCCTTCTCCTCATAGCAAGTCTGTGTTCCAGTAGGGGTGCTGATCCCAACCACTCACCAACTGGTGTAGTCTGCTGCATCTTTATTACAGTGGCTCACTTTGCTTTCCCAGCATACTTCAATTCTCAACAAGCCTTAGAGTGGTCCTCTCTCAGCTGCTCACCACTCCACCATATGGTCTTTCTGTTCTCTGCTGTTGTCTGGATCTGGCTGGTTGGCTTGGGCAGTCTGCCCCAGTTTTCACAGCCAGTGGATACCCACTGCTGAATGGAAATCTTTTTTTGTAGAGGCACTTATGCTACCAATTGTTTCAGATCTGCTTCCCACATAAAGGAATTTGTCTTTTGAAGTCAGCCACCGTTATGAGGAACTGGAGCTTACTACTGTGGAAAAACTATGAAAAAGTGATGTATCAGACACCTCATTATTATCTTACCCAAAGAGGGGAGACAGTTGAGTTAATAATACATCAGCTCCTAAGAGGCATCCATGAGAGCTTCTAAGTTGTTTCTGGGCTGCCATCTACACTCAGTTAAAGCAGCCAATGCACTTCCAGAACAGTCCCTCAGGCAGAGATGTAAATGACGGCATTTGTAAGTGGCCTAGAGCACAGTGAAATGACACAGTTAAGGTCTGTCACACTTGGAGACATCACAGTGGTAACTTGTACTCTGCCTTTAAGATTTGGGAGAAGGGGGCTAGGGATTTAGCTCAGTGGCACCATGCCAGCCTTGCAAGTGCAAGGTCCTGAATTCAATACCCAGTACAAAAAAAAAAAAAAATTGGGAGAAGGGCAAGGAAAATATTAGTCAGAGTTATCATCTAGAAGTTTATGAAGGAGAGTAATGCTTTTAAAGTGTAAGAAAGGATAATTCTCCCTCTTCTCTGAAAAAATTAAAAACAAATACAAAATTTAAGGCAAACCAAGGAAAATGAGAAACAGGTGTATCTGTAATTCTAAAAGAACACATGAGGGTAAAAGGCCGATGGTAGGTAACTTGGCAGCAGGGTGAGAGTCAAGCCAAGGGACATAGAGTGGGAATACTCATGAGAAATAAGCCAAGTCACTTGGATGATCTCCAGAAAGATTCAGTAATTGAATGTACCACATGCCCAGAAAGTGAAGATAGAGGTAGAGGAATGGGCTAGGGGGCTGAAAAATGAGATTATTGGGGGGCTGGGGATTTAGCTTAATTGTTTCGACACCTGCCTTGCAAGTACAGGGTCCCAAGTTTGATCCCCAGTACCAAAAAAATATTATGAGGTTATTGGAAAATTTGTAAAAGGAGTTATCATCTTCACTTCATATAGTTATTCCATTTTTGTGTTACCAGATTAGCAGAGCTCTGGTACATCAGACCTTAAGGGGAATAAGGATGAGATAGCAAATCAAAAATTGAGGAATGCATAAAAATGGAAAAGCTGAAAGGTGAGGCTCCATCCTGTTTCCCTAGACCACTCCAGAATATTAAAAACAAAGTCCAAAATAAACTAGTTAAAAAAAAGACCTAGGAGTTAAGGCAGAGAATAGAAGAAATGATAGAAAGGATATAACAAATAACCTGAGAGATGAGATCTTTTCTGATATTCATGAGTAAGATTTAGGATGCTATAGGACAGATGATCAAATAACAGTAAAGAACTCTTATAAGTTATAAATAGAAATTAGATTTAAAAAGCCAAAGAATGAACATGAAGAAATTAAGAAAATTAGATCAATTCAGTGTTGGACTAATAGGAATTGCAGAAAGTAAAAAGAGCAATAGTGAAGAGGATATTAAACAGGAGAAATCTCCTAAAATAGAATAAAAGAAGTGGACAGTAGGAGTGCTGGTAACAAAGTAGATCAGTCCTGGAGCCTAACATAAAAATGAAATACTACAGAAGATGAGTAAGAGGGCAGAAAGGAGTCAACATAATCATACAAGAAATTTCCCTGTAACTAAACAGGGACATAGTGATTGAAAATGCTCATTGAATAACCATCTTAATGGACAAAAAGATCCACGGCAGGGCATGTCATCACACATTCCCAAAATACAAGGGTTAAATGAAGATTTCAAAAACTACTGGAGAGAAGAAAAATAGATTATGCACCAAGGGCTGGGAATCCAAATGGCATTGTAGTTTTCAATACCAAAATTAGAAGATGATAGAGAAGGTTTTAAAATTCTGATAAATGATTTTTAACATAAAATTCTATATTAAGTATAATTATCAGTCAATTATGAGGTACAATAAAAATGTTTCAGGCAGGTAAGATTTCAAAAGTACAGTATACCTGCAAAGGACTCTGTTTCTAGAAGATCCTGGAAGAAGTGCTTTTTTGAATTGAAGACTAAAGAATGGGAAAGGAAGGCAGATTGACTAGGAAACAAGGAAACCAACATGAGAGTAGAAAAGGGGGGATCCAGGTCAATTGCTGTTGCACCCTAGAACTGGAGCCAACCAGTCCAGACTAGATCATCAAAAGAAAAGGAAAGGATGAAGTGAATTACCTGACAGATTTTACCAAGAGAAAAATCCTGTTATGCAATGTTTTAGAGAGCTTTCAGAGGCTATGGAAAATAAATTGAGAAATTAAGAAAATGAAATTAAGGACAAAATAAGATAATTCTTAATTCTACAAAAACAGCATGCAAGAATGTAACCAGTTTACATTCAGTTTGCTACATGGTCAATGTAAACAATTTTACAACAGTCAAATAATGCCTTAAAGTTGTGATTAAAAAAATTGAAGATATAACAGGAGAACTAAAGTTCTCTTCTACTGTAAAAACAAGTCAATAAATACTGTTTAAAATTCAAACAATAGTAGTAATGCATAAATTATTTAGGATTGTAGAGATAGTCACAACATGTAAATAAATAAGAGGTAAGGTGGCTGTTTCTGCAGAGTGAAATGGGGTGGAAGGCTGCTCATTTCTATCATGGCCTTGGGACCCTATGAGTTTATGTTCAGTGTAACTTTGATGGAATAAGAATGCAAAAGTGTTCCAGAAATGGAAACTTTCTAGCAAAGCCATGGAGTCCAGAGTGACCCTGCTCATTTGGAAGATGTATAGAGACCAACCTGTTAAGAGGGAGGGGAATCATCAGGAAGGGGTAGGAAAGGGTGCATATTGAGATTAGATGGCTGAAGGGATGGGAAAAATAGCTTTCATTCCATGACTTTTAAAAAAGGGAATGAGACAGGAGCCACTCCCAGTGCCCAGGAGAAGGTTCCAGGGCTGTCATAGGACCAGTCCCACCACAGAGGAGGTGAGCTGTTCCAAGTGCCCAGGAGAAGGCTACTGGGCTGCCACAGCACTGCTCCCAGCACCCAGGAGAAGAATTCTGGGCCACCATAGCACTGCTCCCAGTGCAGAGGAGGTGAGCTGCTCCCAGTGCCCAGGAGAAGGCTGCCATAGCACCACTCCCAGCACAGAGAAGGTGAGTCACACAGGCACCAGAAGCACACCGACCCCCCCCCCCATTGAAATGAGAAGACAGGTAAACTAGCCTCAAACCAGACTTCCAGATCGCCTACAGCAACCCCCAAGGGAAAGGAGATAGAACAATCTGATACTCAACCACCTGGACTCCCTGAACTGGCAACAAAAGAGGATCTGGAAAAAACAAAATCAGAAATAATTTCTCAGATAATAGCTGAGATTGTGCTCATAGTTCAAGACATGATTAATAAATCTAGAGCAGACACAGATTAAAAAAATAGAGGAGCTGAGAAACATGATTGAATCCCAACATAGGAAACAAATGAAATCCATAAAACAGATACAAACAGATTTCCAGGAGATTAAAAACTCCATTGAAAGCTTACACAGCAGAATAAGCCAATGTGAGGACAGAATTTCAGATATAGAAGATAAGATTGCAATTAGTGACCAGGAAAAGAAAAATTGCTTTAAAATTGTAAGGGACCATGAGAAATCAATCCAGCATCTGCTAGACGATGCAAAGAAGAGTAACATAAGACTGATTGGAGTCAATGAAGAAACAGGAGAGAGTGCAGATGACATAAAAAACTGTTCACACAAGTGATGGCAGAAAACTTCCCAAGCAGGGGAAAAGAAGTTGACATACAGATAAGTGAGGCATATAGGGCTCCAAATAGCTTTGATCAAAAAAAGTCTACACATAGGCATATAATAGTTAGGATTCCAGAAACCCAACAGAAGAACTAAATTCTACAAGCCGGTAAGAATAAAGAAAAAAATCACATACAAAGGAAAGCCCATCAGAATCACAGCAGACTTCTCAACACAAACCCTCAAGACAAGAAGAACTTGGAGTGACATATTTCAAGCCCTAAAGGAAAACAGCCTCCAACTCAGATTGATGTATCCTGCAAAACTATCTTTCAAAATTGATGGAGAAATAAGATACTTTCATGATAAAGAGCACCTTAGGAACTTCATGAATACGAAACCAGCACTCCAAAACCTTTTAGACAATATCCTAGGAAAAGACAACGAGGATCACAACCCCAGGAAGCCCAGCAGAATGAATCCATTGGACATGACAAGAAATTAAATACAAAGGGGGAGAATCCAACCAAAAGAAAATGTCATGACAATGATAAGTCAGTATGTATCAGTTATAACCATCAATGTTAATGGTCACAAATTACCATTCAAAAGAAATAGACTGGCCGAATGAGTCAAGTAGCAGCATGAAACAATCTGCTGCACACAAGAAGCACACTTAATTCAATAAGAAACTCATGGACTAAAAGTTAAAGGGTGGAAAACAATACTCCATGTGACACAAACCCAAAAAAAAGCAGGCATCGGTATCCTCTTTGCAGATAAAGTGGATTTCAACCCAAAATCTGAAACACTTCTGGTCCCAAGAATTTCAGGTAAGGGATAATCAACTTGTATGTACAAATCTATTGTGCACATGTGTTTTCAGAACTGTTGGTTCTTAAGAGTAATATAAGTAATTTCTATGTTGTTTTCCAAAATGGTTTTATCATTTTACATTCACATTAGCAGTATTAGAAAGTATTAACTGGTTCACACCTAAGCTGACATCTGTTCTCTTAAAACTTTTAACTTCATCTCCCTAATGAGTGTATAATATGATCTTGTTATCATACTGATTAATATTTTTCTGATTCCAGTGTTGCACACCTTTCCTCATTCTGTACTGGCTATTTATCATCTTTTTGTTTCTACTTTTTAATTGCATTGTCTATTAATGAGCTATAAGAGTTCTTTATACATTCTGGCCATAGGTTGTATGTATTATGTATGTATTATAAATATGGTTTCTTTAAGGACTATTTTTCATTTTCTTAATGATGTCATTTAAAGTTCTAAATTTTGATGGAATCTCATTTGTCAATTTTTTCTTTTATACATCATGTTTTTTGTATCCTAGGAAATTCTTGTCTACCCTAAATTCATGAACAATTTCCCTTATAATTTCTTCTTAAAGTTTTATAGTTTTAGTCTTTCATATTCAAGTTCATAGATCCTTTCAAGTTATCTTTATGTATGGAAATAAAGGGTTGAGGTTAACTTTTACATACAGATAATAGGTGTTCTAGTACCATTTGGTGAAAACACTATCCTTTCCTCTGCTCTTGAGTTCAGTTTATGTTCTATAAAATGGTAATGTTAAATCTTTCAAAACTCAGTGGACCATATATGTGTGGTTTTATTTCCAGATTTTCTGTTTTATTCCGATGATCTATATGTCTTTCCTTATGCCAACACTACCTTGATTACTGTAGCTTTAGAGGAAGTCTTAAAAGTAAGAAATAAAGCCTGGGGATTTAGCTCTGTGGTTCCGCTGCCTGCCTTGCATGTGCAAGGACCTGAGTTTGATCCCTGGTACAAAAAAAAAATTAGGTAACAAATGTCTTCTAACACTTTCTTTTTCCTTTTTCCTTTTCTAGGTTCTTTGTACTCCTACATAACTTTCAAATTTCAATATCCAATTCTTCATTTATAGCAAATATACACAGACCTGAAGTTTTATACATACCTTGTGTTTTCTAATCCTGCTAAATTTTAATACAAGTTTTAGGGGCTCCTAGAGATTTCTTAGTATTTTTCTGTAGATGATCATTTCATCTACATATAAAGATTTTGCTTCTACCTTGACAATCCTATGCTATTTGTTTATTTTTATTGCTAGACTATTTTGGCTTGGGCCTATGTTTCAAAGTTTAATTGACAGGCTGGGTGGGGCCAAGAGGGGCCCAGTGGTTGCAGGCTGACCGGGACCTGCTTGCTCCAGCTTGCTCCACCAGCTTGCCACCAGGACAGGGTGAGGAGGACCCCCCTGGGCAGGCCCACAAGCCAACCACTCGGCCGAATGGAGCCAGGTGGGTCTGAGAGGGGCCAAGTGGTTGCAGGCTGACTGGGACCTGCTTGCTCCAGCTTGCTCCACCAGCTTGCCACCAGGGCAGGGTGAGGAGGACACACCTGGGCAGGCCCACCAGCTGATGGCTTGGCCATGGGGACACCTCCAACAACACCCCGCACCCTGGCCTCTGGACTTTTGGCTGTGCAGCTGCTTGGTTACACTCTGCAGAGGCACAGGGGGACATAAAAGCCATTGTCCTGAGTGGCAGAAGTGAACAACAGAGAGAGTGCCTGTCTCAGACTCCCTGATGAAAACAAGCCCACTGGAAAAGTGAAGGGAATCTCTGCAATAAAGGCGCACCAGACCACCATGATTGGTAAGTTGGAGGGATCATCAGCTCCCATCAGAAACTGGACTTTCTTCAGGGGAAAAGCAGCTGAAACCTGCAGTAGATACTTGCAGAGTGCAACCCTGCAGGAGGACAGGGAGCTCAACTTGGGACTTGCAACCAGAAATCTGCCTGAATCTCATGAGGCTGGGACTAGCTTAGTGAGACTCATTGACTTATAACTGCACACTGCTGCCCATGTTGTCTATTGTGACAGAAGAGACATACCCTGAAGGAGGCCCTTTATTTTTTAAAGGTGATAGATTAATAGCTACCACAAATTGTCATTCTCTAAGAAGTATTTGATGCTATGGTGTTGCTGATTGTATGACTTGGGCTAAGGTGTTGTGATTGATCTAAAGTTTTCCTTCCTGGTATAATGAAAATGAGATACCCTCAGAGTCACTAGAGACTCAAAACCTAAAGACCAGCTATATCTGGAAGACACCTCTGAGAAGCGATCATTCCATAAGAGTTTTAAATACATCAACAAAGATACTTACAATGAACAACTTCAAAATATCAACCCAGGAACTGAACCAAGGACAGTACCAAAAACAAAAATGAGAAGACATTTAAGCAAGTCATAAACCCAGACTTCCACACCACTAAATGCAATTTCTGGGGGGGAAGTGAGGTACAAAAGTCTGACAATCAACCACCTGGATGCTCTGAACTGATAGCACAGGAAGTAACAAAACAGATGAATGAGGCTCTAGAAAAATTCAAAGCATAAAGAATCTCCCACATAATTACAGAGATGGTGAGCAGAGTGAAAGACATGATTAGAGGCTCTAGAACAGAAACTGATAAAAAAAATAGATGAGTACAGAAACATGCTGGAAGCCAGGAATGCCAAGCATAAGAAAGAAATGGAAACCATGATTGCCCAACATAAGAAAGAAATGGAATCCACAAAAGAGATTCAATCAGATATTCAGGAGATTAAAAACTCCATTGAAAGCATGCAGAGCAGATTAAGAGAATCTGAAGATAGAATATCAGATATAGAAGACAGGATTGTGGTGAAGAACTATGAAAACAGAGATTTCTTAAAAATAGTAAGGGACCATGAGAAATCAATTCAACAGCTGCTAGATGATGCAAAGAAGAACATAAGACTGACAGGAGTCCACAAGAAAACAGGAGAAAGTACAATTGACATAAAAAAAACTGTTCACAGAAGTAATAGTAGAAAACTTACCAGACAGAGGTGGAGAATTGGACATACAGATAAGTGAGGCATATAGAACTCCACCCAGCCATGATCAAAAAAAACCCCAAAACTACACCTAGACATATAATAGTCAAGATCCCAGAAACCCAACAGAAGAACAAAATCCTACAGGCAGTTAGAGAAAAGAAACAAATCACCTATAAAGGAAAGCCCATCAGAATCATGGCAGACTTCTCAACACAAACCCTCAAATCAAGAAGAGCCTGGAGTGAAGTATTTCAAGCCCTAAAAGAAAATAACTTCCAACCTAGACTGTTGTATCCTGGAAAATTATCTTTCAAAATCAATGGGGAAATTAGATACTTCCATGACAGAGAACACCTGGGAAATTTCATGAACACCAAACCAGCAGTCCAGACAATTCTAAGCAATATCCTAGAAAAAGGCAAAGAATGTCACAACTCCATTTGGCTCAACAGAGGGAAGTGACCAGACAAGGTAAGAAACTAAGGGAAAGGGGAAAAAAGAAATAAGAGCCAACAACAATAAAACATCATGACAAGGATGAGTCAATATCTCTCAATTATAACTCTCAATGTTAGTGGCCTCTATTCATACATCAAAAGAAGTAGACTGACAGAATCTATTAAGAAGCAAAATCCAGCAATATGTTGTATACAAGAAACACACCTAATTCAAAAAGCAATTCATAGACTGAAAGTAAAAGGATGGAAAAAGTCTCTCCATGTGACAGGAACCCCCCAAAAAGCAGGGGTGGCAATCTTATTTTCAGAAAAAGTAGATTTCAAACCAAAACTAATTAAGAGAGACAAAGATGGTCACCACATCCTTGTGAAGGGAACAATCGAAGAGGAAGAGATGACAATCCTAAATATATATGCACCAAATACGAATGCCCCCAAGTGTACAAAACAAATATTAATGGATATGAAAAACCAAATAAGCACTAATAGAATTGTAGTGGGGGACCTCAATACCCCACTATCACAAATAGACAGATCACCTAGATGAAAAATTAACAAAACTGTACCAAGCTATTGAAAAAAAGGACTTAATAGATATTTACAGAGTGTTCCACCCCACAAAATCAGAATACACATTCTTTTCAGCTGCACATGGGTCATTCTCCAAAATAGATCATGTGCTAGCTCACAGGACATGTCTAAGTCAATGTAAAAGAACTGAAATTACCCCCTGTATATTATCAGACCATAGTGCAATAAAATTGGAGATCAATAATATGAGAAACTGCAAAACTCCCATAAACACATGGAAATTGAATAACACCCTCCTGAACAACCAATGGGTCACAGAGGAAATTAAAGAAGAAATTAGACAGTTTCTACAATAAATGATAATGCCAGTACAACATACAGGAATCTATGGGACACAATGAAAGCAGTTCTACGCTAGAAATGCATAACAGTGAATGCGCATATTAGGAAAACAGAGAGAACTCAGATAAATAACCTAATGCAGAACCTCAAACTCCTAGAAAAAGAAGAGAATAAACCCAAAGCCTGCACAAGTGAGCAAATTATAAAGATCAGAGCAGAAATCAATGCAATGGAGACTAAGAGAGCAATACAAAAAATTAATGAATCAAAGAGTTGGTTTTTTGAAAGAATAAATAAAATCAATAGACCTTTAGCCAACTTTATCAAAAAAAGTAAAGAAAAGACTCAAATCCATGCAATTAAGAATGAAAAAGGGGAAGTCACAGCAGAATCAGCAGAAATCCAGAGGCTCATCAATACCTACTTTGAGAAACTATACTCTAATAAAATGGAAAACACAGAAGAAATGGACAGATTCCTAGATACATATGAATTGCCAAAGTTAAATGAAGAAGATATAGAAATTCTAAACATGCCAATTACAATGAGTGAAATTGAAAATGTAATAAAAAATTTACCAACAAGGAAAAGCCCAGGTCCTGATGACTTCACTGCTGAATTCTACAAGACATTTAAAGAAGAACTAATGCCATTACTCTTTAAACTCATCAAGGAAATTGAAAGGGAAGCAAGGCTTCCAAACTCATTCCTGGAAGCAAGTGTTATTTTGATTCCAAAACCAGGGAAAGACCCAACCAAAAAAGAGAACTACAGGCCAATCTCCCTAATGAACATAGAGGCAAAAATCCTCAACAAGATACTGGCAAACAGAATACAGAGGGTCATCAAGAAGATCACACACCCTGACCAAGTCAGATTTGTCCCAGGCATGCAAGGATGGTTCAACATTCTTAAAGCAATAAATGTAATACACTATATTAACAGAGTCAAGCACAAAAATCATATGATAATCTCAATAGATGCAGAAAAGGGATTTGACAAAATCCAACACCCATTCATGATAAAAACCCTACAGAAAATTGGAACAGAAGGTCTTTATCTCAACCTGATTAAGGCTATCTATTAAAAACCAATAGCCAACATTATACTAAATGGTCAAAACCTGAAAACTTTCATGCTAAAATCAGGAACAAGACAAGGATGCCCACTATCACCACTCCTGTTCAATATAGTTTTGGAAACATTAGCCACAGCAATTAGAAAAGAGAAAGAAATAAAAGGAATAAAGATGGGAAAAGAAGAACTTAAACTGTCATTATTTGCTGATGATATGATAGTTTACATAGAAGACCCAAAAAACTCTACCAAAAGACTTCTAGGATTAACTGACAGATTTAGTAGAGTAGCTGGATATAAGGTCAACATTCAAAAAGCAATAGCCTTCTTATACACAAATAGCAGACTCACTGAGAGAGAAATTGGAGAAACAATTCCTTTTACAATAGCATCCAAAAAATGAAATATCTAGGAATCAATCTAACAAAGGAAGCAAAAGACCTCTACACTGAAAACTGCAGCACCCTGAAAAAAGAGATCGAGGAGGATATAAGAAAATGGAAAGATATCCCTTGTTCCTGGGTAGGAAGAACCAATATAGTGAAAATGGCCATACTTTCAAAACTGCTATATAGATTTAATGCAATGCTGATTGAAATTCCAACAATGTAATTCACAGAACTAGAGAAAACAATCCATAACTTCATTTGGAACCAGAAGAGATCTAGAATAGCAAAAGTAATTCTGGTCAACAGAGCCATGGCTGGGGGTATCAAAATACCCAACTTGAAGCTATACTACAAAGCTACTGTGATAAAACCAGCATGGTACTGGCAAAGAAACAGACCTGAGGATCAGTGGAATAGATTAGAAGATGCAGAAACAACTTCAGACATACTCAGCCACCTCATTTTTGACAAAGGAGCCAACAACCCTCATTGGAGGAAAGATAGCCTATCTAATAAATGGTGTTGGAAAAACTGGATTTCAACCTGTCAGAGATTAAAACTAGATCCATATCTATCACCATGCACTAAACTAAGATCTAGGTGGATTAAAGATGTAAATAGTAAGACAGAAACACTAAACTTGCTGGAAGATAAGTTAGGTAGAACTCTTGAAGACATTGGCATAGGAAAAGACTTTATGAATAAAACCCCAGTAGCACAGGAACTAGCAGAAAGAATCAACAACTGGGATTTCATCTTATTAAAAAGCTTCTGCACTGAAGAGAAACCACCAACAGAGTTAACTGACAACCTACAATGAGGGAAAATTTTTTTAGCAGCTGTAACTCAGACAAAGGTCTACTATCTAGAATATATAAAGAACTGAAAAAAGTCAGACCCCCAAAATTCAAAGACCCAATTCAAAAATGGGCATCTGAAATGAACAGACATTTCTCAGACAAAGAAGTAAAAGCAGTAAATAAACATATGAAAAAATGCTCAACATCACTGGTCATTCGAGAGATGCAGATGAAAACAACACTGAGATTCCACCTCACCCCAGAAAGAATGGCTGCTATTAAGCAATTGACCAATAACAAATGCTGGTGGAGGTGTGGAGAGAAAGGAACCCTTCTCCATTGTTGGTGGGAGTGCAGACTGGTGCAACCACTGTGGAAATCAGTATGGAGAAACCTCAAAGAACTAGGGCTAGGGGTCCCATTTGACCCAGGTATTCCCGTGCTGAGTATTTTCCCAAAGAATTAAAAAATCATGCCACAGAGATATATGGATACCCATGTTTATTGTGGCATAGTTTGTAATAGCTAAAGTTTGGAAACAGCCCAAGTGCCCATCAACTGGGAACTGGATAAGGAAGATGTGGAATTTTTTTTATAAAATGGAGTACTACTGGGCCATAAAGAATGAGAAATCAGAGTCATTTATAGCTAAATGGATGCATATTGAGGCCATACCCTTAAGTGAAATAAAGACACACATGTGTAAATACCGAATAGTTTCTCTAGTGTGAGATACTGAGAGTGTAAATAAGGATTAAAAGGATTAATAACTAATAATTGATACTTTGAAATAGGAAAAGGTCCAAAGGAGTAGAGGTGGTGGGAGGAGATGGGGAAAGGAACGAATGGAAAGGACAAATTATGAAAAAAGGAAAAAAAAATGGAAATGAAGTATGTAAATAGGGAAGGGTGGTGGGGTGAAGGGCGCACAGGTAATGGGGAAAAAATAAGAACCAAGATACATCATGTACAGGTACAAGCACCCAAAGATAAATGTAAATGCATTGTATACCTAAAAGGTACCAATAAAAGAATTTAAGCAAAGAAAAAAATTTTGATGGACAGATGAAGAGTAGACATATCTGTCCTTGTTCCCCACCTTAGAGAGAAAGCATTGTATTTCTCCATTCATATAAGGAGTTTTTGCTGGAAGTATGGAGTGCATGGCTTATCTGTTGAGAAGGTTCTGTTCTACTTCTCGTCTCCTGATAGATTTTACCGTGAACATGTGTAGAATTTAGTCCGATACTTTTTCTGCAACTGCTGACAGGATCATATGGCTTTTTCTCTTCCTCTGTTAAAATGATGACCTTTTGGGGGTGGATCTTCCAATGCTGAACCAACACTGGCATCCTTATAATAAAACCACTTTCTACATACTGCCAGAACTGACTTCTAATAGTTTGTTTTATTAAACAAATTTGTATCTATGTTCATACTTTTTTCTAATATTATCTTTATCCAATTTTGGTATTAGCACAATGTTGATTTCCTAAAATGAGGGGAGAAGTGTTCCTTCTTTTTTCTGCTTTAAATGTTTGGAAGAAGGGAAAGGAAAAATTATGAGAAAGAAAAAAAATGGAAACAAAGTCTATGAAAATAGGGAAGGGTGGTGGGGGTGAAGGGTGCATAGGTAATGGGGGAAAAATAAGAACTAAGATACATCATGTTCAGGTACAAACACCCAATGATAAATGTAAATGTATTGTATACCTAAAATGTACCAATTAATATATAAATTAAAAAATGTGTAAGACATAATCCCAAACAACTTCCTAAAGGTCAATATTATTATTTTGACAATAAAAACAAAAGAACTACATTTTCTAACTTTATGGACTGAAAATTCATACTTTATAGATAGGATCCAAATAAATTTCTCTGAAGATTAAAAAAAAATGTATACGAGCCTGCTGTTGTTATATAGGTAGGCTTTCAAGCTAGGAATATACTTTCTTTAATAGGTGCTATTCAAATTTTATATTTCCTCCAGAGTCCACTTCATTAATTTGTCTTCCAAGGTACTTCTTAGAAGTTGTCAAATTTATTTCAAAATAGATTTTTGTAATATATTTTCTATATCCTTTTAAATTCTGTAAAATCGATGGTATTGTTCTCTATATTTTGATATTGTAATTTAAAAAATGTATAAATTATATTGTATAATAGGAAGAAAAGATCTAAAGGAATAGGGGAAGTGGGATGGGTAGGGGAAAGGAAAGAAAGGAAAAGAAAAAATATGAGAAATGGAGACAAAGTCTTTGCAAATAGAGAAGGGTGGAGGGGGTGAAGTGAGGCCAGGCGAAGGGGGATAAAATAAGAACCAAGAGACTCATGTAATGGTACAAGATCCCAATGATGAATGTAATTGTATTTTATATCTAAAATGTATTGATAAACTTAATGGGAAAAAATGGATGAGATAATAAAATGTATTTGAATAAATAAAAGTCTTCCCAAGTTTATTGCCTGTCTAATTCCATTATTCTTCAATACGGTAAAACTGGTGGTAGAGTAAAATTGTTCCAACACTGACAACTCAAGGCATCTGCTACAGCACAGTCTGCTCTAGACTGTACAGTTGTTTTGGGGGAGTTTAATTCCCAAAAGTACCAGCAGCATCACAATAAAGCATAGGGTCCCCTGAGACAGGCAGTATAATGAGGTTTAACATAATCTGAGCTGAATTAGCATCTTCCAAAATGTTTTCAAAGAGGCAGTGTTGCTGAGACTTAGAATAACCTTATTTGTCACAATTTTCTTAAAGTTTTTTAAGCCATATTTTCCCAAGCACATACCCTTTTATGTCTTTAGGAGAATATTTATGAAGGAAGACAGATGTAAGGACAGAAAGTGAGTGACTTTTCACTTCCCAGTTTTGTCTCATTTATCTGTTCTCACAGGATTGTGTGGTCACATTCCATGTTGTCCTTCCCTACTTTAATAATAAGATGCTCTCTTTCAAACCTGTATAATTCAATGCTTACTAGAGAAACAGATTTAATGCAAGATATACAAATATATGATAAATTACAAGATTGGCTTGCAGTGGCTTTCCACAGAGTCAGGTGTGGAAGACTGCAAAAGATCTGACTGTGCATTGAAGATCTGAAGGGTCCAGTCAAAGGCCCAGAGCTCACTGTAATGTCCTGTGTGAGTCTATATCAGGAGGCTGAAGGATCTGCACTGGAGCCTGAAAGGTCTGTGCTGAAGACTGAAAAGTCTTCACCAGAAACCTGGAGACAATATCCAAGGCAAAGACTGGAGCTCCTCTGAAGTAACAGAAGCAAGCCATCCTTTTTCATTTCTCCTTTATGCCTTTCAGGCAAGCCATCCTGGGGTGGGTCTTCTGTCTTTAGCAAATCCCCTCAGCTGCACTCAGAACTATGCTGATCCAATTTAGTTCGGTGTTTCTTGCTCAAGTTGACATAATCAGTTAATTATCACAAAACCACACATCTTTAAAATTAACATGATATTCAAGAATTGTTTGAATTGTCTTGTTTGTGCTTGTTACATATTTGCAGGCAGATATTTAAGGGAAACAGTTTCCTATTATGTCAGAACTTAGAGTCTCTGACTAATGGGTAAAGAACCAATGGATAGCATGGTGGCTATAGCCAATAATAGTATATCATTTACATGAAATTTCCTAAGAAAGGAGACCTTAATGTCTTCACCCTCCCACATACAAATGGTAACATTTGGTTATGGATATGTTAACTAATTTGTACTAATCATTTCATAATGTATACATATCGAATCACATTGTACTCCTTGAATATATAAAATTTTTGTCAATTATATCTTGATAAAGCTGGAAAAAAATCTCAATAGTAGAATCTTCAGGATGTATTCTTGTCATATCAAGAATTTTTTCCACAGATGGAGGCAAAAGCTTTTCTCAAATCTATAGTTCTTTCTTTTAAAAAATCTTATGGAAGAAAGAGCTGTCCCACATTGGAGTGCCTCCCATGTAGTAAAAACAATGTGGGGCTTTTATCATTACTGTTTCATTAGAGTCTAGCCCTCATGGTGTCACTGAGTAATCACAGAAGATCTTTTAGAGATGTTGGACTTCAGACTGCTCATCAGCTAATGTGGTTTTTAGATAAGGATTCATTCTTAAGATTCCTTAAATTCTAAAGTTTTGTGATCTAATACAATTGTGATATGGTACCATGATTTCTATAGCATCAGTTTTCCAAAGTTTATGTCCTACTCATGTTAAGTTCATCTTCTTGGTGTGAGAAACATAAAGCTTTTTTATCATCTGCAAGCTGAGAAAGAGTCAACTATGAATTAGAGTTATTTGGCCTTGGTGGTTAAATCACCAGTCTGCATTGTTTTGTAATTCCTGCTCATGTTGGGTCCAGCTCTTTCTTCTAGCTATGGAAAAGTAATTCTGCTTACAAGTTTGTATATTAAAAGGAAGAGTCTTTTCCTAGAGAAAAGCAATTTGTTTTGACATTGGTGAATAATAAAAAGATCATTTACTAAAATTTTGGATTTATATCTTAAAGTGTATATTTATTACTGTGACTCTAAGAAACCAAATTTTAATGCCACTTTTAATTAAATTATCAATTTAACAGATATTTATTAAACACCTAGTATATGTTGAGTATTGCTGTGAATTTCCTGAGAAGGAAATTTCATTATCTTCTTCATGCCTAGTTATATACAGAGCACATCATAAGCAAAATATGGGAAAATCAAACACCATTTTAAAAATGTTTAAAATATTTTATTCATATGCATGATAGTCTCATCAGCCTAAAAGATGTCTGATATGCAAAGGCAGAGAATCAACTGAAGACATAAAGATGTTCATTTGGGGTTTTTAATATGGTAATACATACAATAGTGACAGATAGCATTTGATTAGCTCTTTCTCCATGTCACTTCTGGCACTGTCATACAGCTAGCTCTGGTTGAAGGATATCCTTAATTTTGTAGAAACTCTTTTCAGTCCTCAGATGCACATACCTCTGGTTCCAAGAAGAGGTTAAATAATACATAAAAGAACTACTTCATAAATTGTGTTAATGTTCAAGTCACTCATATATTTCTTTGCAATTCACTGTTTATATGATGCTCTCAAGACATTAGTATTAAAAGCAACTTACCCATGTGCAAAATATAAGAAGTTCAAACAGTGTTCTCATGTTGTATACTAATGTTTTGTGGTTTACAGAGAGACAGCCAGTAATAGTTAATATTGATGCTAAAATTTGTATAGTTCTTTATGACTTAATAAAGTGAACCATGGAATCATTGCAAGTCTCTTATGAATTAGGCCTCTTTCTTTTTTTTCTAGAGATGAAGGAAAGACTCAGAAGAGTTACCTCATTAATTAATTATTGACTCATTTGACAATATTCAGAATAGCATGGTGTTATGACACAGGATTTGGAACCAAACTAAACTCTTAATTCCATTTCTGCTATTTACTAACAGTAGGACGTGGAACATGTTTTTTAGCTTCACTAAATATCAGTTTCCTTATCTGGATTGGGACTAATCAAAGTGCCTACTCATAGGGTATAATGAGAATTGCATGAAATAATTCATGTGAAGTATTAAGCACAATAGGTGACATATAGCTCTTACTCAATAAAAATGGTGATTGATACTGTTATATTAGTATTACTATGTTTCAGCCTATCTGTTGTGATAGGTGCTGCTGATGTAATGCTAAAGGACACAGACACAGTTTAATGCCTCTTCATAAATGTTTTCAGCTAGTAGGTAGAAGAGACCACAATTTTTTTTTTTGGTATTAAATTCATTTATTGGTACATTGTAGGTATACAACACAATTACATTTCTCATTGGGAATTGTACCTTTACATAATGCATCTTGGTTCTTATTTTTTCCCCATTCCTAGCCCTCCCTTCACCCCCTCCACCCTTCCCTATTTACAAAGACTTTATTTCCATTTTTTCCATTTCTCAGCATTTTTTCCTTTCCATTCTTTCTTTTCCCCTGCCCCTCCCACTACCCCTACCCCTTTGGACCTTTTCTTCCTATTTTACATTATCAATTATTCATTCTAATCATTGGTACATTTTAGGTATACAATATAATGACATTCATCATTGGAAATTTGCACCTTTACATAGTCTCTCTTGGTTCTTATTTTTCAACCTTGCCCAGCCCTCCCTTCAACCCCTCTAGTCCTCCCTATTTACAGAAATTTTGTTCCTATTTTTCATTTTCTCATATTAATCCCATTCCCTTCTATCCTTTCCCCTAGCCCTCCCACTTCCTTCCCGTTTGCACCTTTTCTTCCTATTTCACATTACCTATTATACATTTAGTCCTTATTTACACATTCAGTTTCTCACTCCAGAGAAACTATTTGGTATTTACACATGTGTGTCCTATTTATTTCACTTAAGAGTATTGCTTCAATGTGCATCCACTTAGCTATAAATGTCTCTAATTTCTCATTTTTTATGGCTGAGTAGTACTCCATTTTACAAAAAACCCCACATTTTCTTTATCCAGTCTCCAGTTGATGGACATTTGTGCTGTTTCCAAGTTTTAGCTATTACAAACTGTTCTGCTATGAACATGAGTGCACATATATGACTGTGGTATGATTCTTTTAATTCTTTGGGGAAGATCCCCAGCAGTGGAATAGCTGGGTCAAATGGGACTTCCAGTCCTAGTTCTTTGAGGTATCTCCATACTGATTTCCACAGTGCTTGCACCAGTCTACACTCCCACCAGTAGTGGAGCAGGGTTCCTCTTTCCCCATAGCCCCGCCAGCATTTGTTATTGGTTGCTTTCATGATAGCAGCCATTCTTTCTGGAGTGAAGTGGAATCTCAGCATTGTTTTCATTTGCATCTCTCGAATGACCAGTGATGTTGAATATTTTTTCATGTATTTATTTGCTATTTCTACTTCTTTGTCTGAGAAATGTCTGTTCATTTCAGATGCTCATTTTTGGATTGGGTCTTTAAATTTGGGAGGTCTGATCTTTTTAAGTTCTTTATAGGTTTGAGATAGTAGACCTTTGTCTGAGGAAGAGCAGGTGAGGATTTTTTCCCACATTGTGGGTTGTCTCTTCACACTGCTGGTGGTTTCTCTTGCTGTGCAGAAGCTTTTTAATAAGAAGAGATCCCACTTGTTGATTGTTTGTGCTAGTTCACGGGCAACTGAGGTTTTGTTCATAAAATCTTTTCCTACACCGATGTCTTCAAGGGTTCTACCTAACCTCTGTTCCAACTGGTTCAGAGTTTCTATTTTAATATTTAGATCTTTAATCCATTTCCATTTTAGTTTAGTGCATGGCCAGAGATATAGGTCTAGTTTTAATCTTTGACAAGTTGAAGCCCAGTTTTTCTAGCACCATTTATTAAAGAGGCTGTCTTTCCTCCAGTGAGGGTGTTTGGCTCCTTTGTCGAAGATGAGATGGCCGATTGTGTCTGGCATTGTTTCTGCATCTTCTAATCTGTTCTACTGGTCCTCAAGTCTGTTTCTTTGCCAGTACCATGCTGTTTTTATCACAGTATCTTTGTAGTATAGTTGCAGGTTGGGGATTGTGATACCCCCTGCCATGTCTCTGTTACCTAGAATTGCTTTTGCTGTTCCAAATGAATTTTTGGATTGTTTTCTCGAGGTCTATGAAGTGTGCTGCTGGGATCTCAATTGGAATTGCATTAAATCTATATAGCAGTTTTGGAAGTATGGCTGTTTTCACTATATTAATCCTTCCTACCCAAGAGCAGGTGATGTCTATCCATTTTCTGATATCATCTTCAATCTCTCTCTTCAGAGTGCTATAGTTTTCAGAGAAAAGGTCTTTGATTTCTTTCATTAGGATGATTCCTAGATATTTCAGTTTTTTGGGTGCTATTGTGAAAGGAATTATTTGCCCTATTTCTCTCTCAGTGAGTCTGTCATTGGTGTAGAGGAAAGCTATTGATTTTTGTGTGTTGGCCTTGTAACCAACTACTTGACTGAATTTGGTTATTAAGTCTAGAAGACTTTTGGTGGAGTTCTTGGGGTCTTCTATATAGAGTATCATGTCATCTGCAAATAATGACAATTTGACTTCTTCATTACCTATCTTTATTCTTTTTATTTCTTTCTCTTGTCTAATTGCCATGGCTAATGTTTCCAGAACTATATTGAACAAGAGTGGTGATAGTGAACATCTTTGTCTTGTTCCTGATTTTAGCATGAAGGATTTCAGTTTTTGACCATTTAGTATGATCTTGGCTGTTGGTTTTTCATAGATGGCTTCTATCAGTTTGAGGTAGAGACCATCTATTCCAATTTTTTGTAGGGTTTTTATCATAAATACATGTTGGATTTTGTCAAATGCTTTTTCCGCATCTATGGAGATAATCACATGGCTTTTGTCCTTAGCTCTATTGATACAGTGTATTACATTAATTGATTTTCATATATTGAACCATCCTTGCATCCCTGGGATGAATCCCACTTGATCAGGGTGTATGATCTTGTTGATGATCTTCTGCATTCTGTTTGCCAGTATCTTTTTAAGGATTTTTGCATCTATGTTCATTAGTGAGATTGGTCTATAGTTGTATTTTTCAGTTGGGTCTTTCTCTGCTTTGGGGAACAAGGTGATACTTGCTTCCAGGAATGAATTTGGGAGTATTGCTTCTCTTTCAGTTTCACTGAAGAGTTTAAACAGTAGTGGCAGCAGTTTCTCTCTAAATGTCTTGTAGAATTCATCAGTGAAGCCATCAGGGCCTGGGCTTTTCTTAGTTGATAAGTTTTTAATTACATTTTCAATTCCATTGGTTGATATTGGGTTGTTCAGAATTTTTAGGTCTTCTTCATTCAACTTTGGTAATTCATATGTATCTAGGAATCTGTCCATTTCTTCTGTGTTTTCCATCTTATTGGCGTATAGGTTCTGGAAGTAGGTATTGATAATCCTCTGGATTTCTGCTGGGTCTGTTGTAATTTCACCCTTTTCATTCCTAATTGCATGGATTTGGGCCTTTTCTTTACTTTCTCTGACAAGGTTGGCTAAGGATTTGTCAATTTTGTTGATTCTTTCGAAGAACCAACTCTTGGCTTCATTGATTTTTTGTATTGTTCTCTTAGTCTCCATTGCATTGATTTCTCCTCTGATCTTTATAATTTCTTCCTTGTATTAGCTTTGGGGTTGTCCTGCTCTTCTTTTTCTAGAAGCTTGAGGTTCAGCATCAGGTTGTTTAATTGGGCTTGTTCTGTTTTCCTAATATGTGTATTCACTGCTATGAATTTCCCTCGTAAGACTGCTTTCATTGTGTCCCATAGATTCCGATATCTTGTATTGTCATTGTCATTTAACTGAAGGAACTGTCTGATTTCTTCTTTAATTTCCTCTGTGACCCATTGATTATTCAGAAGTGTGTTGTTCAATTTCCACGTGTTTATGAAATTTTTTGAATTTCTTTTGCTATGGATCTCCTATTTCATCACACTATGGTCTGATAATATACAGGGGATAATTTCAATTCCTTTGCACTTACTTAAACATGTTCTATGTGTGAGTATGTGGTCTATTTTGGAGAATGACCCATGTGCAGCTGAGAAGAATTTGTATTCTAATTTTGTGGGGTGGAAGACTCTGTAAACATTTGTTAAGTTCATTTGTTCAAGAGTTTGATTGAGTTCTAGTATTTCATTACTTATTTTTTGTCTAGTTGATCTATTTGTGACAATGGGGTGTTGAGGTCCCCCACTACAATTGTATTAGTGAATATATGACTTTTCATGTCCATTAGTATTTGTTTTATATAGTTGGGTGCACTAGTGCATGGTGCATAGATATTTATGATTGTCATCTCTTCCTGTTGGATTCTTCCCTTTACAAGCATGTAGTGTCCTTCTTTGTCTCTCTTAATCAGTGTTGGTTTGAAATCTACTTGATCTGCCAAGAGGATAGCTACTCCTGCTTTTTTTCGGGTTCCCATCACATGGAGTATTGTTTTCCACCCTTTAACTTTCAGTCTATGAGTTTCCTTTTGAATGAAGTGTGTTTCTTGTATGCAGCATATTGTTGGATTTTGCTTCTTGATCCATTCTGCCAATCTATTTCTTTTGATTGGTGAATTGAGACCATTAACATTGATGGTTATAACTGAAATGTATTGACTTGTCATTGCCATGACTTTTTCATTTTGTTGGGTTCTCCCCCTTTACATTTAATTTCTTGTCATGCCAGATGGGTTCATTCTGCTTTGCTTCCTGGGGTTGTGATCCTCAATGTCTGTTCCTAGGCTATTGTGTAAAATTCTTTGGAGTGCTGGTTTGGTATTCACAAAGTTCCTAAGGTGCTCTTTGTCATGAAAGTATCTTATTTCTCCATCCATTTTGAAAGATAGTTTTGCAGGGTACATCAATCTGGGTTGGAGGCTGTTTTCTTTTAGGGCTTGGACTATGTCACTCCAAGCTCTTCTTGCCTTGATGGTTTTTGTTGAGAAGTCTGCTGTGATTCTGATGGGCTTTCCTTTGTATGTGATTTGTTTTTTTTCTTTAAATGCTTGTAGAACTTTGTTCTTCTGTTGTGTTTCTGGAATCTTAACAATTATATGCCTATGTGTAGATTTTTTTGATCAAGCCTATTTGGAGTCCTATATGCCTCAGTTATCTGTATGTCAAGCTCTTTTCCCCTGCTTGGGAAGTTTTCTGCCATTATTTCTGTGAAGAGATTTTTTATGTCATCTGCACTCTCTCCTGTTTCTTCATTGAGCCCAATCAGTCTTATGTTATTCTTCTTTGCATCATCTAGCAGCTGCTGGATTGATTTCTCATGTTCCCTTAGAATTTTGAAGCAATTTTTCTTTTCCTGGTCACTAATTGCAATCTTATCTTCTATATCTGAAGTTCTGTCCTCACATTGGCTCATTCTGCTGTGTAGACTTTCAGTGGAGTTTTTCATGTCCTGGAAATCTATTTGCATCTGTTTTATGGATTCCACTTGTTTCTTATGTTGGGATTCCATCATGTTCCTGAGCTCCTCTCTAGATTTATTAATCATGTCTTTCACTAGGGGCACAATTTCTCCTGTTATCTGAGAAATTATTTCTGATTTCATTTTTTCCAGATCCTCTTTTGTTGCCAGTTCAGTGGATCCAGGTGGTTGAGTATCAGAGTGTTCCATCTCATTTCCCTTTGGGGTTGCTGTGGGTTATCTGGAAGTCTGGTTTTGAGACTTATTTATGGCTTTTCTCATTTCGACTGGGCCAGGGCGCTGTTAGTGCCTGCACAGATTACCTCCTCTGAGCTGGGTGAGGTGGGACAGGGGCCAGGAGCAGCGGTAGGCATGGTGATCCAAAAGCCCTTTCCTGTGGGCTGGGAGCAGTGGGAGGGATGGTGGCCAGGAAACCCCTTCCTCTGGGCCAGGAGCAGCGGGACAGAAAGTGGCCCAAAAGCCCTTTCTTCTGTGCTGGGAGCAGCGGGAGGGATGGTGACCGGGAAGCCCCTTCCTCTGCACCAGGAGCAGTGGGATGTCGGCTCAGAAGCCCCTACCTCTGGGCCAGGAACAGTGGGACTCCGTACCGTGGTCTGGTGGTCTGGTGTCCTCTGTGTCTTTGTAGTGTGGAATCAGGTGGCTGCCTGTCTGCAGCGGGGTGATTTGGTGTCTTCCGTGTGACTCAGAACCTCGGTAGGGCGTGCACAGACCTGCCTGTCTGCAGCGGGCTGATTCGGTGTGTGTTCTGCGTGACTGGGGACCTCGGTAAGGTGTGGGCAGACCTGCCTGTCTGCAGCGGGGTGATTCAGCATCTTCCACACGACTCAGGACCTCGTTAGGGCATGCACAGACCTGCCTGTCTGCAGAGGGGTGATTAGGCATCTTCCACGTGACTCAGGACCTTGGTAGGGCATGCCACAAATTTTGTTTCTTAAGGCTTAAACTAATTTAATTTAAAATGAATGAATCCCTTTGCCGTGAAGAAAAGTGAGAAATTAAAAGAAATGCAAATAAAAAGCTAGTTAAAAAAATGCAAATGTCTCATTAGCTGTTCAAAGTGAAAATGGTGTTGTTGGATTCTGGGTAGACTTCTTTTTCCTTGGGGTAGTGGCCATTCTGATTCCTAGTTTATAAACTGGAGTGAAGTGGAGGTTATTTGCACTGTGGCTGACTGATCCTTTTATCACAGACTCATCACAGATGTACAGTTTTCTTGAGCAGATGTTGAAATCCAGATAGAAAAATTTATCAATGATATGTTGCAAAGAGTATTCATCTTGAATAAGATACCATATTGCAAACTGTCTTGTTTAATAGGCTTACAGAGTGGTTATAGTTTCCATAGAAGCAAGACAAAAATCCTTCCTTTAATATAATTCTGAAGGTCTCAGTAGACCTGAAAAATATGCCATGAACTGTCAAAACACTGCTTCTGGTGACATATGGAGAGTAGTTTTTGTTACTCTGTCAAGCTGTCCTTGTGTGGCATGATGCACTGGAAATTTCAGTTAAGATTCTGATCTTTACAAAGAAAATGATTCTTCCTTGAATATTCTAATTCACTTTTTTTAATTGCAGTGTTCAATAGGCCAGCAAACCAAAGAGTTAAATCCAGTCCTTTTTTATACATTCTGCATGAAACTTTTAATAGAAAAGTTCTTCAAATGCAAAATTCACCTTCTATGGTTGCTTCATAGATGACTTGCCGTTTCATTGTAATTATACTTTTACCCTCAACCTACAAGCTAGGTCATGCAATTTAGTTTTCATTTACAGGAAAGAGGCAGTAAACTTCTAAGAATTTTAACCATTGCATTTCTTGAGAGCCCTTGTATTCAGTTAATTCATAATACTTTCATTGTAAATAAGGTAAAAATATTGATTGACACTTGTTATAGGGAAGTTCTGAAATATTTAGAGAATTAAATGTAAGGGATAAAAAAAATTCAAGTTCCAAAATTCTGTTTTTAAACAAAGATGGAATGGATAGTGAGTTGGAAATGGTTAATTACTATGGACTAGTAATAACATTCTTTTATTTATTTTTTTTGGTACCGGGGATCAAACTTGGAACCTTGTTGTTGCGAGGCAGGTGGTGGAAGCACTGAGCTAAATCACCAGCCCTAGAAATAACATTCTTTTTTTCCCCCTAGTAATAACATTCTTAATAGTGATATTACAGTGGTAAGACTAGTTTTTGTGGCAATAAAAGTGGATACACAAAGCAGGGTAGAGATAATTACTGGGAACACAAAAATGTAAACAATTTATAATGTCAGTATACTGTTCTAAAATTTATTTATGAAATAGTTCTGGACTGCATCAATGGCCATGTTTATGGATGACTATTTATTACCTTTTATCACTTTTTCTCTTTACCTTTAGTAATTTAGCTGTTTATTAGTGTTCCATTAAATGAGTGTTACTATTCTTTTATTTTCTGTTCACGAGTAGTATATATTTATTGAAAAAGATGTGATAAGGTGTCAGGGATGTAGCTCAGTGGTGCAGCACCTGCCTGGCAAGCATGAGGTCTTGAGTTTGATATGATGAAATTCAGTAAATTACATAGTATAGTAGAAGACAACTATAATCTCATTACTAGGAGACAAATAGCATTACCACTGTGGTAGGCAGTTGCTCAGAATTTGTGCATATATGTTGATATAAAGAAGTAAACTGTTACAAGACAGAAACAGGGATCATGGTCTTCCAGTTTATGCCTATTTTCATTTAATATCTAATTTTTTCTATATAAATAAGGATATGTATTTTTGATGGCTGAATAGTGTCTCATTAATAGTCATTCACTTAACAGTGAGACTACTAGATGTATTAGGCTTTGTGTAGCTCTGCGGCTCAATGGTGTGCAAGAATAAAAAACTCAACTTATTTATTCTCTTATTAACATCTAATTAAGATTGCTTTACTATCTTTAAGTAGATTTTGGATTTTGTCCAGAACACTTGATAACTGGCAAAAGAATTAGAGGGAAGATAAAATTAGTTTGGAAAGCTCTATAAATAGTTAAGGTTAATGGCAAAATTTTCATTACCTAGAAAATCCTTTGCTACCTTAAAGAATGTTAAAATAAAGTTCTTTCTGCATCAATTGTAACAATAATAACAGCAACCATTTGTGTGTAATTTAAATAAATTCCATATATTTCTAATTCTTAAAATAAAACTGATGTAGACTAAATTATTAATAGTATTTTAATTACCATTTTACAGCCAGTGAAAAGAAAGCACAGAAAGGCTAACTCATGCTAGACCTGGTGGTGCAGTTCTGTACTTTCAGCTACCCAGGAGGCTGAGGCAGGAGGATTGTCTAGGAGTTTGAGACCAACCTGAACTTAGAGTGAGACTTTGTCATAGATAGATAGGTAGGTAGGTAAATAGATAGATAGATAGATAGATGTATTTGAATATGGCAGCCTGACTCCAAAACCTTTGCTCTAGGCTAAGTCTTGCTCATAGTAAAGCTAGTATAGAACTGTATTATTGATGCAACATATATGCTGTAATTATTTTTCCTGGCTGACTCCTGAATATTAAAATGAGGTTCCTGAGGCAGGGGCTGTATCATTAATTTTTATGTGATTCAAAGAGTGACAGATCATAAGAAGTGTCCAATAAGATTCTGAAGAATTGATGAAAAAATGAATACATGAATGAATTCTAACTTAGAAATATGACACATCTCAAAGGAAGTCAGGATTATGTTCAGGAACTTGAAAGCATGAAAATGTAAACTTCTTCAGACAAAAACAATCTTCTTCCATGTATTTGGAGGGGTTCATATTCCAGAATCAAATATATACTGACCAGCATTGAGGTGCACTTCTACTCTAGTCTGTCAAACTGAAAAAATCTAGATGAAAAATCATTCAATTATCTGCATGTTACGTGAATGTCCATTATCTATATATGTGATGAAAGTCCTCTGTTTAGAGATATTCCTGTTTAGTGTTACATCATTTCAAAAATCAGTCACTATTGGGACTATTTTTTAACTTTAAAAATATTTTTTATTAGTATATGTTTGGAGTACATTTATCATTGGAATTTGGTAAATGTACATAACACAACTTAATTCTTTTTTTAATCCTTTTACCCCTACCCTCTTTCCTTGCTCCCTCCAATTCTTGGTCCCTTTCTGATTTTCAAAAGCTCTATTTTCAAGTTTCTATTTTCAAAAGCTCATTTTTTTTCAATTCTTTTTCTTTTCATATCCCTTCTTTCTCTTTTCCTCCATCTCTGTTCCCCCAATCCATTTGTATTTAGGTCATAAATGTTGAAATTGTATAACACCAGGTATATGATGTTGAGTTCCTTTCTTTAAAGAATGGGGCCTCCATGCAAGGATGGCCTACAAATCTATACCTTTGTTAGCCTTGGTGCCTTGCAAGTCGGCTAGATCAGTGGTTCTCCTTAGGGCTGGCAGGGCCTTTTGAAAATGTGTGGGAGAGGATTTGGTTGTTATAATGATTAAGGAGGAATGCTACTGCCATTGCAGACATCCCAGACAGGAACGCTACAGAGCCTGCCCTGTGTAGCAGAGTTCATGCAACAAATATTTGTCTTATATCTCAATTAGTTTTTTAAAATATTTAAAGTCATTATTTTAATATAAATTTCTTATCATTTACTTTTGAATAACACATTAGATGATCTTTTAATTCTTTTTTTCTGTAGAGTTAAGGAGGTTTATAGAATATTTAATTTAAAAGGGGTATATTTGGTCCCAAAAGATTGACAGCCCTTGAGAAATATCATGTACTTTAGAAAAAAAAGCATTGCTGGATGATAATAGAATTTTGTTTTTTATTAGAAACTGAATTCCAGGTGAGATATAGTAGGGTGAGGTGTTTAATAAATAGCCTACGAGTAGTCTGGAATAAATGTTTTAGGAAATTTAGCATCTTACCAATATTGTCTCTATTTCCCCAATTCCATAGAGTTCGCTTCATCTCTTTCCCCAGTGGATATGAAATGAAGAAAAATCCCCCATAGTGGGTCACTCATTCTAGAGGTGAGTAAAACTAAAATAATATTTGTTATATATTCTCATAATCACAGATTTTTTCTCCTTTTGATCATGCTTCCTGATTCTTAGCACTCTCAGTTCATCTCCTGCAATTTCAAAGGGATTTACACTGGGGATTATGTGGATACAAAAGTTGAGCAAGTGATTGATCTGGGAAAGCTCTCAATGTTCAGTTTACCACTCTACTTTCTCAATTTCCCCTGGAAAGCAAATGCAAACTTGTTTCTTCTTGTTATTTTCTAGGTTCTTTGGAGTTTGAACCCTTGGGACTGTGTGGATATAAATTTTATAGCCAGTTATTTCAGGATCTTAACTATAATCATGAAGTAGAATTTAAAGCCATTCTCACCCTAAAATGTCAGTCTAAGTTTCAATTTGTGGCACCTTTGGCTATTTGGATTTCCACAAAGGCACCTCATAGCTTTTATATGGATAAAAATCTGGACACATAACTAGCTACCTTCTATTTTAACCCTCTTGTGTAAATGGTTTCAATAAACTTGGTATAGTGCAGACTGTTGTACTAGGAAGGTGAGACACACTCTTCTTTGTATCTGTGATTAAAATTCTAAACTACATTTATACCTACCCAAGGCCAGATTTCTAACTGATATCATTTTGATGTTTGGTTGACTCTTGTTCTCCTATATTTGCAAGGAGGTAAACTTTGTAAAACAAACATGGTTCTGCGAAGTTTTGTAGTGATATTTGCTTTATTTTTGTGAACACATGGGTAAAAGCAAAGCAAAATAATCACCACCTTCAAGGAGTGTGATAAGGATAAGCCAAAAAGCTGGAGTGGCAAGGAGGGCAGAATGTTTTCAAAGTGTGTTGGAAACCTAGTGTCAAGTGAGGCTAATGTTTATAATGACCTTCTATCATGTTAAATAAAATAACTTAAGGCCTCCTATTAATTGAATTTTTAAAACTAAGATAACTTAGATTGATTATATTGGTTAATTTTCTCTTATTGCTGAGACAAAATACCTGACACCCAGAGTTAAAGGGGAAAGGGTTTATTCACAGGGGTTTCAGTCCATAATTGGCTGGCTCCATGGCAGAGTGGTGTGGCAGCCAGGCCTTCCAGAGGAGAAATAGTTCATGGCAGCCCGAAGGTAGCAAAAGCAACAAAGGACCCTAAGATTGTCTTTTTTTATCTTATTCAGACTACTTAGGGTGGTTAGCACTTACACCCTTAATCCTAGAGCCCTCAACCCTAGCCCCACCATGAATCAATTACACACTCTAGATTCAGCAACCTCCAAAATATCCCCAACTCATTCACATGAGGCTTTGGGGGGACATCTAAACACAAGCCATAGCAATGATTTAAACAGCCACATTTTTCTACCTCCTGATTTAGATCAGGAGTTTTGAACCAAAAATTTATCAAGATTTTTGAATCAAAAATTCCCTCAGGTCTTGAAATCTGTTAGATCAAAATATTATCAAGGTGTAGTCTGGGAAAGGAAAGTGAACAATATGTTAAAAATCCATGAAATTCTTGATGAGATTAGCTGTCACCAAGCAGGACCTTGAGGGAAAAGGCACTAGAGGAGGGAAGAGGAATAGATCATGAAAGGTTCATAGGTGAAATTTCCTGGAGAGTGTAGGTGGAACACAAGAAACTGCCTGAGGTCCCACAAGTGTTGGTGGGGTTGCTGCTTAGAAGGTAACAGAATAATTATAAAACAGACATGGAGTGCTCAGTGGTAAACTCCAGTATGTTCTCTGCCTAACAGAGTGTGCAGAACATAATGTCATCACTGCAAGTTAGTTTTTTCCTCCTCTCAGTTTCCACCAGGATGAATCTATCCTGCAGTCTTCAGAGTAGCTTTCTAGGACTTACACTGCCTGGAATAAGATGTTCTTCACACACCAGACTCTTCTCTATGATCAGTTCTAGAGTTCAGGGTGCAGTTAATAGCAATGCTTTCCCAACTATGCACCCCACAGGCTGTGACCTAGACTTTCTCTAGCAGCACCCTGGTTGTGCATGGGAAATATCAATCTCCCTCTAGTCTTGTCCTCTCCTTTCCTGAGTCCTTGTGTCAGACCCAGAGGCACTATTTTTATGATTAATGCTCTGGGTTATGTACAATGATATAGAGTCTTACTTTGCATTCAGTGCTCTCAAATATTATCAAACTATTTCATCCTAAGTAATCTAATCTTTCAAAAAGTATCAGATTTGATACTAGGGTGTAGAGAATGTTTCCTGTAAAAAATGTAATTCAGAAATGTTCAAATTTTGCCTTGGGAGGACAGTTTCTTGTGTACTGACTGACCATGCATACCAATTTCACTTTTGCTAGAGATTTCCTTGTTAGGGTTATTTTTGTCAACAGTGTTTCTTCAGAGGAGTCACTGAACCTCTTTGACATCCCCTTATGAATAGGGACAAAACTCTAGAAGTTTCTTTAGATGTTCACACTCACACTGTATTAAAATATCAGGGACAGCAAAGGGAAAATAAAGCATTCAAAATGCAATCTTTAATGTTATACTAACAAAGTATTATCTTTCTTTTTCTTTTCTTCATTCTTTTTATTTTTTATTTTTATTTTCTTCATTCTTTTTAAAAATATCAACAGAGCCTCAAGAATGTTGGTTTTCCATGTTACTTATAACCCTGGAAATGGTTTCTCTAAGGGTCTGGGTCCTACAGCTCTGGTCTATTCTCTAAGAGCTCTGTATTCTCTTCATAGGCTGCCATTTTTGGTACTTTGTCATGGTTTAGCCACAGAAAGGGAAATATTAAATACTTCAGATAGATTTCAGGGGAGAAATTGAGCAGAAAATGGAATTCTCTTGCATTGGAGATGCAGAAGCTGTGATGAGTCTTGGGCAGTGCCACTACATTCTCCCAGTCTATTACAGATAAGAGTTTTTATTTAAATACTTCACACCCAGTCTTTGGAGAATTGCCCTTTCACATCATATTCATAATTTATGTTTTTTTAGAAAAATTTGTCAACATTTCAAAATTTAAGGCATATAGCAAAAGGAGCTCTTGTTTGTTTGTTTGTTTTGTTACTGGGGAATCGAACTTTCAAGGCAGGTGGCAGAATCACTGAGAGAAATCCTTGGCCCAAAAGCAGCTCTTAGAGAAGAGTTTGTGATGATAACCACCCACATTAAAGTGAAAAATCTAATAGTACACCTCAGAGAACTAGAAAAGGAAGAACACAGTAAGCCTGAAGTTAGTAGAAGGAAAAGAAAGAGTAATGATTAATGGAGAATAGAGTAGAAAATCAACACAAAAGTCAATAGAATAAGTTGCCTTTATGAAAAGATAAACAAAATCGATACACCTTCAGCTACATTAAGAAAAAAGAGAAAATAATAAAGTCAGAAATTAAAGACATTACAGATGACAACAAAAGTACAAAGAGTTATAAGAAACTACTGTGAACAGTTGTATGCTACCAAACTGGACAACCTAGAAGAAATGAAAAAAATCCTGGAAATATTAACCTACCAAGACTGATTCATGAAGACATGGAAAAATCTAAAGAGATCGAACATGTGATGAGATTGAATCAGTGAACAGCCTAAATTTACTGGTGAATTCTACCAAACATACAGTATAAAGAAGAGTTAATGGCAGTGTTTCCCAAACATTTCCAAGAATGGAAGAGAACACTTTCACCTCATTTTATGAGGAGGACATTACTTCAATACCAAAACCATACAAGGATACTACAAGAAAAGGAATTTCCAGGCCAATATCTCTGATAATTATAGATGCTGAAAGCCTGGATGAAATACTAACAAACAAAATTCAACAGCACATTAAAATGATCATGTTATGGTTTGAATATAAAAAGTCTCCTCAAAGTTCATGTGTTCAGAAGTGGGGATTTTGAAAGGTGATTACATCATAAAAATCTGTTGCTTCATATGTGGATGAATCTATGATGAGATTATAAATTGATGGTATTATTGGGAGGTGATAGAAACAGGAGATGGGACCTAGTCAAAGGGAGTGGATCATAGGGCAGGGACCTTGGGGACTATATCTAGTCCCAGGCCCCTTCATCTCTGTCTCTCTGTCTCTGTCTCTGTCTCTCTCTCTTCTCTCTCTCTACTTCTTGGCCATCATGAGGTGAGCAACTTTCCTCCACCATGATATTTCTTCATTGTCACAAGCCTAAAGCAATGGAGTTAGCTGACCATGCTCAGAAATCTCTGAAACATGAGCCAAAATGAATCTTTCATACTTTAAGGATTTTTACATCAGGTATTTTGTCACAATGATGGGAAGCTGACTAATACAGATCAGAAACCATGTTCAAGTGAGATTTTGCTCATTTTCTCCTGGGGTGCAAGAATTATTCAACATATACAAATCAACCAACATGGTTCACAATATTAATAAATTAAAAGTAAACATTGTATGATCTTTTCAGTAGATTCAAAAAAAGCATTCGACAAAATTTAACATCTTTTCATGATAAAAGCAAACTAACATACTGACAGTGAAAAGCTGAAAGTTTTTGCTAAGATCAGGGACAAGAGAAGAATGCTTACTCTAGACAGTTGTAATCACTGGAAGTCTTAGCCAGAAAAATTAAACAAAAATAAAAGACACCCAAATTGGAAAAGAAGTAAAATTGTCCATGTGCAGATGACATGATTTTAGTTATGGAAAACTATAAAGACTCTATCAAAAATTGTTAGAATTAATGAATGAATTCAGTAGAGTTTCAACATACAAAACTCAGTTGCTTTTCTATGCACTAACAGCTATCAGAAAAAGAAATTAATAAAACCATCCTATTTACAATAGCATAATGAAAAATAGGCATAAATTTAACTCAGAGGTTAAATTTCTGTATGTTGAAAACAATAAAACTTTGTAAAAGAAACTGAGGAAGACACAAATAAATGGAACATTGTTCTATGGAGTAGAGTAATTAATAGTTAAAATTACTACAGAAAGTAATCTACAGAATCAATGTCAAAATTCCCATGACATTTTTGACAGAAATAAAAATTATCTTAAAATTTTCAGAGAACCACAAAAGACTTCAAATAGCCAAAGGAATCTTGAAGAGGAACAAAGCCAGAGGCATTATACTACCTGATTTAAAAATATGCTATAAATCTCTAGAGATCTAAATAGCATAGTGCTGGCACAAAACAGACATGCAGACAAATGGAACAAGAGAGATTAACATATTTATGTCTAATTGATCATTAACAAAGTTGCCAAGAACACAGTGGTGAAAGAATAGTCTTCAGCAAATGCTGTTGGAACAACTGGATAGCTACACAAAGAAAAATGAATTTATACTTCATCCCATATTGTATGCGAAAATTAACTGAATGGATTAGACTCAAATATAAGTTCTGAAACTGTAAAATTCCTAGAGTAGAATATGGAAATGCTTCTTGATATTTGTTTGGGCAATGATTTTTAAAAATGTGAACCCAAAAGGAAAGCATAAAAAAAGCACTGTGTACAAGCAGAAACTTCACATAAGAAATGTAAACATTATTTACTACAACCATGTACTAATAAATAAAAAAAAATTTAAAAGAAAGTAAAAAAATCAAATGGAATCATATCAAACACAAAAACAAAAGTTTCTGTGTGGCAAAGAAGCAATTAATAAGGTAGAAAGACAACTCACAGAATAGGAGAAAATATTTTCAAACCACAATCTGATAAGAGGTTGATATCTAAAATATATGAGGAATTCATATGACTTAATTTAAGGAGAACAACTTCACTAAAAAATGCAATTTATTTAAAAATTGTCCAAAACTGGAAAAAATAGGCACAGGATGTAAATAAATATTTTTCTAAAGAAGACATACAAATGACCAATAGATATGTAGAATGTTGCTCAGCATCATAATTAGTAGGGAAGAGCAAATCAAAACTAAGATGAAATATCTGCTACCTGTTAAAATGACTATTATCAAAAAGGCAAAAGATAGGCTTTGGTGAGAATATGGAGGAAAAGGATCCAGGTACATTGTTAGTGGGAGTATCAATTGGTATAGCTATTATGGAAAACAGTAAAGAGATTTCTAAAATAATTAGAACCTGGAGGCATGCTGCATGCCTATAAATCCCAGCACTCTGGGAGGCTGAGGGAGGAGAATCACAAGTTCAAGCACAGCCTGGGGAAGTTAATGAATTAGCAAGATCTTGTCCCAAAATATAAAAATTACAATAATAATATATAGCTCAGTGTGAAAGCCCTGGGTTCATTCCCTGGTATTGAAAAAAAAATTAGAAATAGAAATACCATATAACTCAGTAATCTCAATACTGGGTGTATATACAAAGAAAATGAAAACACTATCTTGAAGAGATTACCTGCATTCCCATATTCATTGCAGCATTCTTCACGATAGTCAAGATATGGAATCCAACTAAGTGTCCATCAATGTACAAATAAAGATAATGTTGTTACACACACACACACAGAATGGAATATTATTCAGTCTTAAAAAGAAGAAAATCCTGTCATTTGGGACAATATGGGTGAGCATAGAGGACATTATATTAAGTAAGATAAGCCAGTCACCAAAATACCAATATTACACAATCTCACTATGTATGGAATCTAAGAAAGTTGAACTTAGAGAGTAGAATGGTGGTTAACACAGTTGCATGGGCTGAAGAATGATTGGAGATGTGTTAAAGATACAAATTTCAATGATATGGGAGGAATAAGTTTAAAATACCTATTGTACAGTGTAGAGACTATAGTTAATAACTATTTAAAAATATATAATAAGGTATATGACTTTAAGTATAGAGAATAGATTTTGTGTTCCTACCACCAAAGCAAATATGTAAGGTAATGTATATGTTAATAAATTTTAGCCATTCTATAACACATATTTCAAAATGTATACCATTAATATGTTATTTTTATTTATTGATTAAAAAGTAATGATTTTAATCATATATATATATAAATGATATGTAAATATATTTTTGACAATAGATAAAACTGTAGAACATTATAAAAAGTGACATAAGCTTGGCACAGAAAGACAAGTTGACCTGAAGCAGGCAGTAGAAAGAATGGTACCTGTGAGAAACTGGCGGTGTGGGAAATAGGAAGATGTTGGTTAAATGTACAAATTTTCAGTTATGAAGGATGAACAAGTTTAAACATTTAATGTACAATATGGAGACTATAGTTAATAATCCTACAAGGTATAATTGAAGTTTTGTAATAGAGTTGATTTTAAATGTGCTTACACACACACACACACACACACATATACACAGACATTGCTATGCCAGGGGATGGATATATTGGCTAACCTATGATAATTTCATAGTATGTATCAAAATGTGTAGTACATATTAAACATCCATAATTTTTATTTGCCAATTATACCTCAACAAGCTGGAAAAAATAATTAAAATAAAGAAGAATTTTTGTGTAGGTAGGCTTGCACCATTTTTTGGAGGTAGATAAGACTGTATATTTCTTGTTCTGCAGGTATCCCAGTGGCACTAGATGGTTTTAATTATTAGTTAGTGAAGCAAGTGTATAGGGCTCTTTGGAATTTGCTTTTAGGGGAAAGAAATTGCTTCTCTTCTGTTATCAGTTATTAATAGCCTAGCATATGGATAGACCTGAATTTCTTCAGTGACTGATTTTGTTATGCATTGTAGATGCTAATCTTCTGTTCTTTGATGTAGTTGGTGATTCTTCACAAAATGAAAGTCAACAAGAAAATCTACAAGGGGGATACTTATCAAGAAAGAACATAAAATCATGTTTATCAGTAAAAAGCAAAAAACCCCCAACTCCCACTGGTTTTTTCCTACATTGATGAAAAACTTGGCATTTTGACAACTTTCTCTGAGTATCATTTATTTACTTGTAACTTATAACAAATGGTGTGGAAAAGTAACAGATCATGCACCAAAAATGGGAGTGGGATGGAAATACTATTCAACAAAGCAACATACACATGGAGTTAATGTTAACTTTACGTGTTTTTGGATTGGCAGAATCCATCAGCTTCCCCTGCAGTAATCTGTTATTGCCACTTGAGTGCAAGCCTGAGCAGTAGTAACATTACACAGCCAACATTAGCCAGAGTGGCTGGTTGGATGTTAAATTTTTTGAGAACAGAGAAGTGGTACAATCGTTTGAGCTGAGAGGTGTTAGTCTGAGTTGCAGGGCTCCTGCTTGCTGAGTTAGGCTTCACAGAGTTAGGTGGGACTTTATCAATAACATCTTAACTTTGTCTAGAGAAGTTCTCTTCCTATGTCTGCTTTATATACTGATAGCTTAAGAAGTATTTGGCTTGAAGAAAAAAAGTTTCTGCTATTAAAACAATGATCTCATTGCTTAGGAATGACCATATATTTATTAAGTTTTTTGGTTTTTATTTATTAGTGCATGTTTGCTGTACATAATGATTACATTCCTTGTGGAGCTGGCACATGTACATAACTCATCTTACTTCTTTTGTTATCCCTTTCTCCCATTGCGTCTCTTGATTCCCTTCCCATTTCAGAAAGACCTATCTCTCTACTTTCTATTTTCTATCTTTTATTTTTAATCCTTTATTTATATTTTTGGCTTCTCATATAAGAGAAATCATGTAATGTTTAAACTTCAGTGGCTGATTTATTTCACTTAACATTATGGTCTCAAGGTGCATCCCTATTCTTACAAATGACAAATTTATTTTTATGGGAGAGTAGTACTCCATTATTTGTAAATATGACATTTTTTATCCATTCATCTATTGATGGACATATAGACTGTTTCCAAGATTTAGCTATTATGAATTGTGCTGCCATAAATATGAGTATGCATGTAATTTTTTAATATGATGTCTTTAACTCTTTGGGCAAGATGCCTAGAAGGGGAATAGCTGGATTAAATGAAATTTCTAGTCAATTTTTTGAGGAATCTCCATACTGATTTCCATAGTGATTGTACTATTTTATATTCTCACTAATAATGTAGAAGGGTACCTTTTTCCCTGCAGCCTTGCCAGCATTTATTATTTGGTGGTAGCCATTCTTTCTGAGGTAAGATGGAATCTCAGCTACACTTTCAAATTCCAGAAAGGAGTTAATTATTTCAAGGTAATTTCTTCAACTTATTATTCTGAGAAACAGAATACTTTTACAAGCTTAGTGATGAATGTTAATTTTTTATAAAAAGCCATTATATTTTAAATTGGCCTAGAAGAGGATATGTCTATACAGACACAACTGAGCAATCATAAACATCATCAGCTTACTTCCCTTCCCCCATCCTCATGTTTGTCTGAAGCTCTGTGCCTTCTGCTTTCTCCAGAAATGGACTTAACTCTTTTTAGTCTTCATACAGACTCAGCCAAAAGACCATTCCTTCAATGAACTTTTCCTCATGACTGATAGAGATTTTCTCCATTTTTATCTTGTTATGGAATAGAGATTATGTATGCGTGGTTAAGCACTTATTTATGACTGGTAGTATATTGTGTTGTTATTACTCTATCTCTACTAACACAATAAAGAGTGGAATGAGCTTCAGATAGAAAGGAAATAGGTACTTCTAACCACCTAGTCAGTTCTAGGGAGTGTGTTAGATCTTCCATGGGCATTATCTTATGTAGTGCTTAAATTTGTGGACTATGCATTAGACTTTTTGGAGTTTAAAACATGGCTCTTTTGCATAGTGGGTGTGTTAGCTTGGAAAAAATTCTCTATGCTTCAGATATTATTTTATATGTAAACTAGAACTAATTACCTCATTCAGTTAATGTGAGGATTAACTTAGATTGTCCCTGGGAAAGATTTAAGAGTACCTGATGCATTGAATGGACTCAAAACATGTTAATATTATTGTTTTTCCAAGGGGCCACGCCAAGGGTAGTCCCTCTTTTCATCATGTAGTGAGAAAAACTGAGCTGATTGATTAAAAAAATTGCTCAAATTTACATTCATCAGTGTGAGAGCCAGAACTGGCAAACATGTCTTTTTCCAGATCCTGAGCTCTTCTAACTACAGTATTTTGCTTTAAGTTTGTATAGGATTACTCATGCCATAGCACCCAGTTACATTCCCTTTGCACTTCCTGTGTAAATATCTTAGTGATGACAAATTGAAAAGATCAACAAGTACGTGTCAATTAAATGAGAGCATGAAACTCCCGTCAATTACTATTAAACACCCATAATGGGAGGGGCCACACAAGCACAATGAATTTTCAATGCTAGGCTGCCTCTTACAGTTTATGAATAGTGTACTGAGAAATGGAGACTAACTTTTGGAGTGAAATTAGAGGTAAGGAATGTTGAACTATAAAAGGATGGGAGATCAGTGGTTTTCAAATATTTATAAAAAATATGGAATTTTTTTTGTTAGATTAAATCTTCCCCTGAGTTCAGTCAATAATAAAGTTGGCCAAGCTGAAGTTCTGCTTTGGCTTTTGTTGCCAAAGGTCCATTATGGCACCTTTTTAGAACTATATCTGACTTTATATGATCCTGCACTCTAATTTTTACTGTGCCATAAACAAGACTAAAGAGGTGAGTGAGTGGCTGAAGATCACAAATCTAGAGCTTGAGGATTGGATTCTTTTCATTTTGTCTTAAGGAGATTCCTGGTTGCCTCTTCTGCTTTTTCTCATCTAAATTTTTATGGCTATTTCTGACAATTGGCATAATGGAGAACAGAAAGTTACCTCTCTTGTATTTCAAGTAAGAGAATATAAATACAACCACCTAGATGTGTCAGAAGTTATAGGCTCTGAATTGTTTGGAGGCAATGAATTACCAATGCAAAGTTTTCCAAGGAGACTAATTTTTAAAAGTCTTTAACTTAAATGATTATATGAAAAGAAAGGAATAAAATGAAAGTTTGAACTTATCTCAAATGACAATCATTTTCAAGGATTTTAAGCTTAACATGGTAGGACTAAGAAAGAAAGTGACTAAAACCTCTAGATTTTCAGAAATCTAATTCTGAGAATTGCACTTCACATCAATCAGCTCTCCTTCATGTCTCTATTATGGATGTGAGAGTGGACAATGTTTTCAAGGGCAAACATAATATGTGGAATGATGTTTGAAGGTGTGTAATCCTAACAACATCACAGAAATAATCTGATAAATTGGAATTTAATTCTATCAAGACATGATTGCATCTTATCAGGTTGGAATGAGACTGCATATAAATGCACAAAATTGAAATGGTATATATTCAGCAAGCATATTCAAAATATCTTCTAGAAGCCTAGCCCTGGGAATTCAAAGATGAATAAATCATGGCTTATCCCTGCAATGTCAGAGCTCAGTCTCAGATAATTATCAGAGCTTAGTGTCAGACAATACCTGTACTAATCTTGAAATTTTGCACGTTTGAAATTAGGTTTGAGCTGACACTGTGGATGCAGGTACAAGCTTTGAGGAGAGTCTGCAGACTTGTACAATGTCAGTGGAGGACAGTGTTGAAATGTATATGGGAAGAGGATGGGATTTTTATTCAGAGGATGAGGCTAATTCCTTCCTTAATTGCGTGACTTTTTTTTGGTACCAGAGATCGAACTCAGGACCTTGCGCTTGTGAGTCAGGTGGCAGAACCACTGAGCTAAATCCCCAGTCCGATTGCTTGACTTTGGATGACATGCCTAGCTTTTCTGAGCATTCTTGGTTGTAAAATGAAATTGATATTAGCACTTGTTTTTATAAGTTACTACAGAGCCTAATTAGATTATTAATAGGAAAATGCCTTGTAAACTATTTTAATCCAGAAATCAGTTGAAACCTTTCTGCCATGCTTCTCAGTGGGTCCTCAGTGCTCCTCTGAGCTGCAGCCTTGGCCCAGATATGTAATGAAATGTCTTTGTGAATTTATTCCCAAAGAAATTATAAGTCTGAAGCATTTCATGTGGACACAGGCAGTGGTCAAATCATGTCCAAGTCATCCTCTCACTATTTTACTGTTTTCCCTCTATCTCTCCATCCTGGATTTCTTCCAGAAGCTCAACTTCTTTGCCATGTATTACACAAAATAGCTTCCCTAATCTTGGGAAGCCTTGGTATCAAGCCAACAGTAAGGCTTTAGGGGTTTGGCTTCTTTTACAAATGTTTTTCAGAAAGTTTTAGAACAACATATCTTTCTTCCACAGATAAATTTAGCCTGTAAAACTAAGGTCTTAAAGCACATCTTATCTTACTGTTTTATGCTATTATACATTTTATTATATAAATACATAGTATAAAATTTATTATCATAAATAATAAATGTGTTGAGCATATTCATATTATTGTGAAACATCTCGAGAACTTTTTTTTATCATACAAAACTAAAATTCTATAAGCCAATAAATCACAATCCCCCTTTTCCTCCTTCTCCATTACAATTACTTTCAAAATATTTTAGTATAAGATCAATATTGGGGTTCCTACTTGAGTAAAGGTGATGTGGTTGAGCAGGTCATATTAAAAGAGTTTCAAGAAAATGGAAAAATAATTTGAAAGATTGAATGAATGAATAATATAGAAAGCATGCCATTATTTTCTTTGGTCAGCGCTGGCCCCAAGAAGAAATGTGAATGAGGTCAAGTGTGTTCTTCAGCAGAAGTAATTCTAGATTGCATAAATGAAACCAGAATCAAATTTCCATGACATATGCAACTTACAAGTGAATTATGATAAATTTGCTTTTCCAACATCAGTCTTTTCTTTAGCGTTAGGTGACTTTTTATAGAAATTAAATGATCCCAGGATTTTTGGACAAGAATTTATTTTTTGAGTTGTAAGAAACAGAAATTCACCTCAAAGTGCTGTAATTAAAAGAGAAAATGAGCATTTTGGGAAGCTCTTTTCCTTGTAATGATTAAGATGCCACCTAGTAGCTCTATGCTTTACATAGTCCATAGGCTTATAATTGCTAAAGGAGAGAAATTCTCTCTCAACTATCTACCAATATTCAATAAATTATTGTCATTGGCTAAGCTTGGGTCATGAATCTGCCCCTTGGCCAGTTACTGTCTGCAGGACCATGAGGTACTTTGACTGGCTTGCCTTTGGTCTTTGATTATGGTGAGGGAGGCAGTACTATGCTATGTGATTGAAAGTTCTATTAGATAATGACAAGGCAGTTACTACCATGAAAAGAGGGGAAGAAATGATAATGGTTAGGCAGAAACAAAAGTGTCTGTAGGGTTTTTTTTCTCTTTTGTTATTCTCAGGGCTTCTGGAGAAGATACACAGTGGAAATTATATTGGAAATTATATTCAACTGCAGTATACTGATTTATGTAATCCCCAATTTGCTTTGTGGAGAACAACAGCCTTGTTCTTATTTTTTTTTCTTGCATAGAATGAAGTTTTTAAAAAGATCATTATTTTTTAAAGGATTATTATTATTATTACCTATAAATTTGAGTTTTTATTTCAAATAACAATGTTTCTTTGACTTGGGAAGCTCTGGCTCCATGGCATCCCTCAAAGGAGATTTTAGTACCTAGAATTGTCTCTTTAGTCACTTATAGATTTGAAAAGAATATCTTTGTTCTGTGGCTCTAGCCACATCCTGAAATACTTTCTAAAATATCCTCTAACTAAGTCTAAATTCTTCTTGCCAGGCCCAGTGTGGCTCTGAGGTCCAGTAATTATTATTCCTCAAATAGTCCAGCAGCTTGGCCAAGGGGAGCTTCAGATGTGTTAAAGTGGCTTCAATAATCTTGGCTTGTTCACCATGCTTCAGATTTTCATGTCTGACTCTGATAGATAAATTCAGCTGTACAGCTTTCTCTGTTCTTGAAAAGCCATTAAAAATTCAAGCGTAGTTACCTGAGGGACCAATTAATCCAATTTGGAGCTTCAACTCACTCAGGCCATTTACATGCCGTTTCAACTGAGCTTCATCTAGCTGCCTAGATACAAATCTGGGACGAGTCAGGCTTTGGTAGGAAGGATGGCAGGATACTATGCATATTTGCCCTGGTGAAGAGAAGGATATATTTATTTAGTATAATTGGGCACAGTCACAACTGTATATGTATGCTGATTTTCACTAGACATTGTTTTTAACAGAAAAAGCTTAGAAAGAATTCATATTTCCAGTGATAGAAGATTATCTTATAAATTATAGTAGTATTCATCTAACAAAATCATTAAAATAAGTAAAGAATTAAAAATGAGAAAGTAGATATGAATGTAAGTATATATTTATCAATATAAAAAGAAGTGATTGAGTTAACATAAGTAGTTAATAAAGGTGACTGTATAGTACAATTTCTTTTTTATGAAAGTGAATGAATTTATGTATATTTTTAGAGGTTAGAGGTGCGAATTTGGTTTTTCTGTAATGGCATTATGGTTAAGGATTCAAGGGTGCCAGAATTCTTCCATGCTGATCATGTGTCTTTCTCATGGTATGGCCAACCAAGCAAGTAATGCTCAAAGAACAATAGGAGGTGATATATCTACTAATAACCAGAGAAAGGCTTATGAGCCCCCAGTGAAACACAGGAGAATATGGTTAAATCTAGAGATCTTTGAGTGAGGCCTTTTGAGTCTGTGATGGTTAGGTCTGTCAAACTTGCCCTGACCTAACTTATCTATTTTTTTTATAGATACAGAGTCAACGGGACAAATACACACTTTTGTAGTCCTTGGTTTTTTTATCTCAGGGTCATAGAAAGAAAAAGTGTGTGAAAAGGGAGAACTTGGAGTCTTTACTTCAAGGCTTAATAACTCAGCCCAGTGGATGAATGTGGCCCAGGAGCTATTCTGATCTCTGGCCAATCAGACGATAGACTATCTCCTCCTAGAAGAATGTGTGGGCTTAGCAAAGAGATGGACAGAAGGGTAGATGTATTTTATCAGAAAATGCACTTAGAAAAGAAAGACTGAAAACATTCATATGCAAAGATGGTGAGATTACAGCTGATTATAAATTTTATTAAACTGTTAATTGTGCATAGATTCTTTAAAATAATTTTTATTAGTATGTGTTTATGATACATAATACATGCATTCATCATGGGGAATTGGTACATACACATATTAGATCTTTTTCCTTTTTTACTTTTCTTTAACCCCCCCTTTTGTTTCCTCCCATCTTCAGATCCCCTTCCTGTCTCCACAAAGTCAATCTCTCTGTTTCCTATCATGTATTTTTTATTTTGCTTTTTAAATTATTTATACTTTGAGTTATTTAACCTTCTGCAAGATTGTCTATACTTTCTGAGTGTCTTCAGTGAACATGGATTTCTAGTGTAATTGAAGCAAATTCAGCTTCAATGTTAAGACTAACTTTTATGTTCTAATTAGCAGAACAACTTGCCTCTAATTATGTAGGGACATTTTGAATAAATATGCTTTTGTATTCAACATAACGTTCCTTATAACCAGCCCATTATTCAGAGAAGGTTTAAGAGGTCTTATTAACTCTGGGCAGAACCTTCTGATCATAGTTTTTACTGAATGACTATAATGTTGGTTGCTCAGATGTGCCTGAGGTATGAAAACATACACAGAAAATCATAACTTAATTGGAAATGTCAGGGAAGGCCACAAGACAAAAGCAAACCAATAATAATGATGCCCTGAACCAGGGTTTGTTGTGTACCAGTGCCTATAAAAGCTTAACACATTTTGTACCTACCACTCTGCTACTTAGAAACTATTATAATCTTCATTTTGCAGGAAAAAAAAATCAAGAAATTAAATAATTTGCCTAAAATCACTCAGCTCATAATTGGCAGAGAGGGAATCCAAACTCAAGCAGTCTGTGCTTTGTGTCCAGGTGTCAGACACTCTGCAGCATGGAAGTGCCTGGAGACGGGCGCCACATTCCACTGCTAGACTGTGAGATCTTTGAAGATAGGCTGTGTTCTGTTGTTGTTTCCTAGGCAATTGCAACATTTATAAGTCATTGAAAGTGCTCAATCAATACTCGGTGAATATGTAATCAGCTGGGCATGATGGGCACACAAGTTCTACAAATTGCAAAGTTCCACTGAATGGTAATAGGAGTTAAAAAAATATACTCAGGAGATGGACTAGTTTCTTCCAGTGATATGATTATACAGATGCAGTGTCTACTTCAGGAAGTGGCTAATTGAGTTGCCCATATGTAGGTCTTTGACATGGTTATATGCAGAATTAATTAGATATTATTACTAATTTCTAATAATGTATAGTCTAAAGAACCCCATGTGAAATACAATCATACATTGTTAATAAAGGCAACAGCATTTGTGTTCTGGATTGAATATCATACTTGGTATTTTGTAAAATAGAGAAAAAAGAACATAGGATGTTTTTGAAAATTTATAATTATTAATAAAAGAAATGATACTTTTATTGCTCTGGTATTACTTTTTAATTCACTGAATTATATAAAATAATTTTGTAGTTTTGTGATAACAAAATAATGGGTGTAGTTAGCATTTCCTACCAATTGTTTTAATAATTTATTTTGCTTTCGTTTCAGTATATCACATGTCCTTTTTAGTTTTTTCAATAACATTTTGAGGTAGACTATGTTACTATCCCTGTTCTGTAGATGTGACTCCAGAGTTTAAGAAACAAATAACAGAATTAAATTTACTCATTTTAGTTATTTTAACTGAGGAAGTAATAAAACCATATTTTAGAATTTTACTCAAATAATTGGATAAATGCCCCATTTCAGTCCAAATGCAGAATAGTAACATACATTACTGAGAGGCTTATTCAGTTTTGCTTTTCAGATCTAAGCCATGTGACCTTGTTGCTAAGCACAGAAGTGTGAGAAGAAAAGTGTTTCTTGGAGGAAGTATCTTTAAGTTGGTCTTTGCAGCATAAAATGAGGACAAGTTTGTTTCTTAAAAGAGATCTGATTGTAATCTTTTTAAAAAGTCTAGAATTATGCACTTTTTTGTTGTTTATCCTAGACTAGTCTGCTGAGGGCAGAGAATTCTGTGCAAAGGGATTGGTCTTTGCATGGGGCACATTTATTAATTCCCAAAGGTTGCTGCGTATCACTGAGAATTAAAACTAACTCTACAAATACAAGTCTCACATAAATCATGGATATACTTCTAATTCCTGTTACTTTATCTAAACTTAAAGGTAAAACAGGTGGGAAATTTGTATTTAGTTATGGTCAGTAGCAGAAAGTAAAAAAAAAAAGGAAAAGCAAAGAATATATGACAACACATAAATTCTATTACAAGTAATCATTGAAAATTCTGAGGCAATATGATGTAATGTTCCCTTCTCCAGATTTTCCCTTGAAAATTTCAATTCAATAGCTTTAGAAATGAATGATAAGAGTGTACTAGTGGGTAGCATTTGAGGGGAGTTTCTGGGATTTGATTAGATTGAGAAACTCTGGTCTATGTATGCTGACCCCTTTATATAAGAAGTTTCACTCATTTTCTGTCTTCTAGCTCAGAAAGAAAGGAGGTATATTAATCAAGCAGGTCACCCTATACTGCACAGAAAATATTCTCTGATGCAGTAAAGATCTCATACCATTATTCCAGAATTACATTTCCTCCTGTAACCCAAGCAAATAAATCATTTTTTGTATTGATTTTACACAGCAGTTTCTAATACACAGCAACATAAGGAAGATGTGCATTAATTCTTTTCATCCTGGGATATGCAGTTACCTATATAGAGAATGTAACAACAAAGGAGAGTATTTCAACAAATTTCAGCAGAGCCACAAAGCATAAATGCCTGTTACACACCATAAATTGGATTAGGGACATACTCATTATGTTGTTTCTAAGCTTAGATTTGAGATGTTAGCTAATGCCCCAAATGTTCAATGTCCATGTCCTTAAGTCACGCTTAAGGGCATCAAATTTACAGTATCTGTTCATAACCATAGATCTGAATAGGTCTCAACTCAGTCAAGCATGAACATAAACAAAGAAAGGCAAAATAAGTGGGTCTATGAGTCTATAGCACCCTTAACTTGAAGGCTCAAAGGCAAAGTATACCTTTAAAAATCATGTATAACAATAAATAGCAGATTGAGAAATCCACTAATGTAATCTATCGTATAAATGAAGCTTAGTAAAAACAAAAAGAATCATAATGGTCATTGCTTTAGATATAGATGAGCCATTTAAGGAAGAAGGCATTAATTTCTACTTCTTTAATATGGTTAAGTTTATATCTTAGCCCCAAAGTCTCTTATAATGAAGGAAGTAGTAGAGACTTTCTTGATAAAGTCATAATTGAGACAATAGTATCTATTTTCTTTACTATTTTTAACATTGCTTTGGAATTAGTAGCCAATGTAAATATGTAGGAAAAAAATCAGAAACATATGAATAGGAAAAAAGTCATAAAATGCACCTCTTTACTTGGAAAAATCTGATCATGTGATTAGATTACCAAAAAGAAAGTAAAAATTATTATACACAACAGAAGAATTTTAAAGTAGCAGTTAATAAAATTAATGTTAATTAATTTTATTAAAAATTTAAAACCTTCAAAAATATAAACAATCATTGAGGAGATATAATGGAAGAGAATGTATCAAGGAATATGAAATAGGCATAAACAGCATAAAATGGCCAAAATCTACTTGAGAGGTCTCTGAACTATAAAGACTCCTAAAAAAATCACAAAAGACTGAAACAAATTGAAATATATATCATTTTCTTGCACTGATAGATACAATGTTATAAAGATGTCAGCTCTTCCTATATATTTTTATAATTTCAGTGAAGCAATAAAGAATGCAATGAGAGTTTGAAGATGTTAGTAAGATGATCTGATTACAAAATGCATCAAGAAGAAAAACAACCAAGGATGGTCTGGAAAATAGTGACAAAAAAAGAGGAATTCACGAACATAGCCATACTAGATATTAATAATGTCACAAGTGAAACAATATGGCATAGATACAGAAATAGAAAAATGGTATAGAAGAAAAGCATCCACAAATATTGCATGCTTAATTACATGTGGAAATTAACTATATAACAAAGCTGGCATTTCAAATCAATAGAAAAAAATGGACATTAAAGTAAATGGAGTTATTAAAACTGACTTGCCAGAAGGAAAAAATTAAAATGAGATCTACTCCTCAAATTCTGGCCATGATAAATTCCTCACAGACCAGGGATTTAACTGTAAAACATAAAAAACTGTAAACTAGTAAAGTTAATAAATATATATAAAGAAAACTATTTATTGTAGCCATTATTTTTTTCCCTTTTTTTTCATTGAATTCTTTTATTGGTACATTGTAGGTATACAACACAATTACATTTCTCATTGGGAATTGTACCTTTACATAATGCATCTTGGTTCTTATTTTTTCCCCATTCCTAGCCCTCCCTTCACCCCCTCCACCCTTCCCTATTTACAAAGTCTTTATTTCCATTTTTTCCATTTCTCATCATTTTTCCTTTCCCTTCTTTCCTTTCCCCTGCCCCTCCCACTACCCCTACCCCTTTGGACCTTTTCTTCCTATTTTGCATTATCAATTACTCATTCTAATCATTGGTACATTTTAGGTATACAATATAATGACATTCATCATTGGAAATTTGCACCTTTACATAGTCTCTCTTGGTTCTTGTTTTTCACCCTTGCCCAGCCCTCCCTTCGACCCCTCCATTCCTCCCTATTTACAAAGATTTTGTTCCTGTTTTTCCATTTTCCCATATTAATCCCATTCCCTTTTATCCTTTCCCCTAGCCCTCCCACTTCCTTCCCCTTTGCCCCTTTTCTTCCTATTTCACATTACCTATTATACATTTAGTCCTTATTTACACTTTCAGTTTCTCATAGCAGAGAAACTATTCAGTATTTACACATGTGTGTCCTATTTATCTCACTTAAGAGTATCGCCTCAATATGCATCCACTTAGCTATAAATGTCTCTAACTTCTCATTTTTTATGGCTGACTAGTACTCCATTTTATTAAAAACCCACATTTTCTTTATCCAGTCTCCAGTTGATGGGCAATTGGGCTGTTTCCAAGTTTTAGCTATTACAAACTGTGCTGCTATGAACATGGGTGCACATATATCACTGTGGTATGATTCTTTTAATTCTTTGGGGAAGATAGCCAGCATGGGAATAGCTGGGTCAAATGGGACTTTCAGTCCTAGTTCTTTGAGGTATCTCCATACTGATTTCCACAGTGCTTGCACCAGTCTACACTCCCACCAGCAGTGGATCAGGGTTCCTCTTTCCCCACAGCCCCACCAGCATTTGTTATTGGTTGATTTCATGATAGCAGCCATTCTTTCTGGAGTGAAGTGGAATCTCAGCATTGTTTTCATTTGCATCTCTCGAAAGACCAGTGATGTTGAACATTTTTTCATGTATTTATTTGGTATTTCTACTTCCTTGTGTGAAAAATGTCTGTTCATTTCAGATGCCCAATTTTGGATTGAGTCTTTAAATTTGGGAGGTCTGATCTTTTTAAGTTCTTTATAGATTTGAGATAGTAGACCTTTGTCTGAGGAAGAGCAGGTGAAGATTTTTTTCCCACATTGTGGGTTGTCTCTTCACACTGCTGGTAGTTTCTCTTGCTGTGCAGAAGCTTTTTAAGAAGACAAGATCCCACTTGTTGATTATTTGTGCTAGTTCATGGGCAACTGCGGTTTTCTTCATAAAATCTTTTCCTACACCAATGTCTTCAAGAGTTCTACCTAAGTTCTGTTCCAGCCAATTCCATGTTTCTATTTTAGTATTTAGATCTTTAATCCATTTCCATTTTAGTTTAGTGCATGGCCAGAGATACAGGTCTAGTTTTAATCTTTGACAAGTTGAAGCCCAGTTTTTCTAGCACCATTTATTAAAGAGGCTATCTTTCCTCCGGTGAGGATGTTTGGCTCCTTTATCAAAGATGAGATACCTGAGTGTGTCTGGAGTTGTTTCGGCATCTTCTAATCTGTTCCACTGGTCCTCAGGTCTGTTTCTTTACCAGTACCATACTGTTTTTCTCACAGTAGCTTTGTAGTATAGCTGCAGGCTGGGGATTGTGATACCCCCTGCCATGTCTCTGTTACCTAGAATTGCTTTTGCTATTCTGGGTCTCTTCTTGTTCCAAATGAATTTTTGGGTTGTTTTCTCAAGGTCCATGAAGTATGCTGCTGGGATCTCAATTGGAATTGCATTAAATCTATATAGCAGTTTTGGAAGTATGGCCATTTTTACTATATTAATCCTTCCTACCCTGGAGCAGGAGATGTCTGATATCTTCAATCTCTCTTTTCAGAGAAATATTTTATTTCGTTTTTTTTTTGGTACCGGGGATCAAACTCGGGTCCTTGTGCTTGCACAACAGGCAGCGAAACCACGGAGCTAAATCCCCGGCCCTGTAGCCATTATTTTTAACAGTTGAAGTCTAGAAAGAACTGAAATGTTTATCAATAGGGTATAATAAATGATGAAACATTTATGAAATGGAACGCTATCCAGCTGAGAAAAAAAGAAGAGGAAAACATTATAATGGAAGAATCTTTAAGATAATTTAAACGAAAAAATTGAGATATGTATGGTATCTGATTGAAGAAATATGGCAAATTCTCACATTATACATTGATTAAGAGAGGAAAGTAAAATTCTTATGAAAGGTTTTTAATGAGATAGGAGAGTTATTAGGTGATAAAAGGTTGATTTCCTTGATGAAAACATTTTTTACATCTTATTTGAAACTATGTATATAATACTTTTCTGCAGTTATAAAACAGTTAAATTTTAAAATAATTTTATTCATTGAAAACAAAATGAAATCTTTATATTGAGTTAATTGCATACCAAACAGAAAGGAATTTTTCCAGTGTCTTTTAGAATCCAATAACTTGTACCTTCTTGGTGACATCTATGTGATATACAAAGAACTGGAAAAAGGTCTTAAATTGTTTCCAATATTTTAATGAAATAATTGTATCAAGTAATTGATTTTATTGGTGATGTGGCTTGTGTGATAAAGAAAATGGCCAATTATGTTGGTATTGTGGATGGCCAAAATTTTTGGTTGAAAAATCAAAAATTTTTGATTGAAAAGATATGAAAATATAATGTTCATGAAAGGATATAAAGATAAAATCTTGTCCTTCTATGGTGAATTGGAGTTGGAAGTGTCAATTTTATATCATGATTATTTTATCTTAAAAGTGTATATTTTCTGCATCTGTCCAGGAAGACCAAATTCACCAGCACTTGAATTATATTCTGCAAGATGACATTTCCCTAAAAAGAAACTAAGATTCTTGGGAAATTGCTCATTCCGGATCTGAGGAGAGAAACACGTAGGATGAGACTGAAGTATTATGTCATATTGAAATCAACAAAATTATTAAAGACTCATGTGGGAAGAGGAGGTAGCAAAGATTTTCTCTATTCTGTAGGCTGCCTTTTTACTCTATTATTTCCTTTGATGTTCAGAAGCTTTTAAATTTGATGCAATACCATTTATTGATTCTTGCTATTATTTCCTGGACTATTTGAGTCCTATTCAGGAAATTGTTGTCCATGCTTATATTTTTTCTTATGTTTTCTTCTAGCAGTTTCAGAGTTTCAGGTCTTATACTTAGGTCTTTGATCCATTTGGAATTGTTTTCTGTAAAGTGGAAGAGACAGTCATATCATTTTTTTTTGTTCCCATGACTGAACTTAAGACTTTGCACTTGCCAGGCAGGTGCAGTGCCACTTAGCTACATCCCCGGCCCCATATAATTTCAATCTTCTTCATATGAATATCCAGGTACTGCAGCCCACTCTTAAAGAGGTTGGGTGTTCTCCAATTTATGTTTTTAGTCTCTGTCAAGGATCAGATGGTTGTAGCTGAGTGAGTTTGTGTCTGTATCTACTATTCTGCTCCTATATGACTGTCTTATTTTTATGCTGTGTTTATCATGATGGCTTTGTAGTGTATTTTTAAATAAGGCATTATGATACCTTCGGCACTGCTATTTATGCTCAGGATTGCTTTGGGTACTCTGGGTTTTTTGTGCTTCCTTTTGAATTTTAAGATTCTTTTTTAGTTACTTGAAGAATGTCATTGTTATTTTATTCTATTTTTAAAATTAATTTTATTAGTACATTTTAGGTATACAATATCATTGGAAATTTGTACATTTACATAATCTATCTTGGTTCTTATTTTTCTCCATTCCCCTGCCCTCCCTTCAACCCCTCCACCCCTCTCTATTTACAAAGACTTTGTTTCCATTTTTTCATATAAATTCCATTTCCTTCCTTCCTTTCCCCTACCACTTCCACTTCCCCTTCCCCTTTGGAACTTTTCTTCCTATTTCACATTATCTATTAAACATTTTGATATTTATTTACACTTTCAGTTTCTCACTCCAGAGAAATTTTTCGGTATTTACACGTTTGTCCTATTTATTTCACTAAGAGTATTGCCTAAATGTGCATCCATTTAGCTATAAATGTCCCTAATTTCTCATTCTTTAAGGCTGAGTAATACTCCATTTTATAAAAGAAACCCCACATTTTCTTTATCCAGTCTTCAGTTGATGGGCAATTGGGCTGTTTCCAAATTTTAGCTATTACAAACTGTGCTGCTATGAAGATGGGTGCATATATATCACTGTGGTATGATTCTTTTAATTCTTTAGGGAAGATACCCAGCAGGGGAATAGCCGGGTCAAATGGGACTTCCAATCCTAGTTCTTTGAGGTAGCTCCATACTGATTTCCACAGTGGTTGCACCAGCCTACAATTTTACCTTAGCAGTGGAGCAGTGTTCCTCTTTCCCCACAGCCCCGTCAGCAATTGTTACTGGTTGATTTCATGATACCAGCCATTCTTTCTGGGATGAGGTGGAATGTCAGTGCTGTTTTCATTTGCATCTCTCAAATGACCAATGATCTTGAACATTTCTTCTTATTTTTTTTCCAATTATGTTTATTGGTACATTTTAGGTATAAAATACAGTTACATTCATCATTGGGATCTTATACCATCACATGAGTATCTTAGTTCTTATTTTTTTCCCCTTCCCCTGCCCTCCCTTCACCCCCTCCACCCTTCCCCATTTGCAAAGACTTTGTTTCCATTTTTTTCCTTTTCTTATATTTTTTCTTTTCCCTTCTTTCCTTTCCCCTACCCCTCCCACTTCCCCTGCTCCTTTAGACCTTTTCTTCCTATTACACAATGTCAATTATACATTTTTAAAATTACAATATCAAGATCTAAGAGACATTACCACAGATTTTACAGAATTTAAAAGGATATAGAAAGCATGTTACAAAATCTTTTTCAAATAAATTTGACAACTTCTAAGAAGTACCTTGGAGACAAATTAATAAAACTAATTCTGGAGGAAATATAAAATTTGAATAGCACCTATTAAAGAAAGTATATTCCTAGCTTGACAACCTACCTATATGACAAAAACAGGCTCATATACATTTTAACTGATAAATTATATCAAACATTTAAAGCAGAAAAAAGAAGGAACACTTCTCCCCTTGTTTTAGGAAATCAACATTGTACTAATCCTAGAACTGGATAAAGATAATAGAAGAAAAAAGTATGAACATAGGTAGAAATTTGTTTAACAAAACAAACTATTGGAAGTCAGATTTGGCAGCATGTAGAAAGTGGTTTTATTATAGGGATGGCAGTTTTGGTTCAGCATTGGAAGATCCACTCCCAAAAGTCATCATTTTAACAGAGGAAAGGAAAAAGCCATATGACCCTATCATTAGTTGGAGAAAAAGCATTGGACTAAATTCTACAGCTGCTCATGGTAAAAGCTATCAGGAGACTAGAAGTAGAACAGAATCTTCTCAACAGATCAAAGACATGTACTCCATACTTTCAGCAAAAACGCCTTATATGAATGAAGAAGTTACAATGCTTTCTCCCTAAGGTGGGGAACAAGGGCAGATATGCCTACTCTTCACCTGTCCATTAAACTTTGAAACATAGGCCTAAACCAAAATAGTCTGGCAATAAAATGACACAATTAGGATAGGATTGACAAGGTAGAGGCAAAATCTTTATATATAGATGAAATGATCATCTACAGAGAAAATACTAAGAAATCTCTAGGAGCCCCTAGAACTTGTATTTAAATTTAGCAGGATTAGAAAATACAAGGTATATATAAAAACTCAGGTCTATGTATACTTGTTATAAATGAAGAATTGGATATTGAAATTTAAAAGTTATGTAGAAGTACAAAGGACCTAGAAAAGTAAAAAGATAAAGAAAGAAAAAAACAGTGTTGGAAGATGTTTAGTATCTAATTTTAAGACTTCCTCTAAAGCTACAGTAATCAAGGCAGTGTTGCTGTAAGGAAAGACATATAGATCATTGGAATGAAACAGAGAATCTACAAATAGAACCTCACATATATGGCCCACTGAGTCTTGAAAAATTATTTAACATTAACATTTTATAGAATCTAAACTCAATTCAAGAGCAGAGGAAAAGATAGTGTTTTCAGGAAATGGCACTAGAACACCTGGTATCTTTACATAAAAAATTAACCTCAACCCTTTATTTCCATACATAAAAATAATTTGAAAGAATCTATGAACCTAAATATAAAAGTCCAAAACTATAAAACTTTAAGAATAAATTATAGGGGAAAATGTTTATGAATTTAGGGTAGGCAAGAACTTCCTAGGATACAAAAAAAGATATATAAAAGAAAAAAATTGATAAATGAGATTCCATAAAAATCTAGAACTTTAAATTACATTGTTAAAATGAAAAGTAGTCCTTAAACAGACCATATTTATGATTCATATAACCTATGACCAGAATATATAAAGAACTTTTACAGCTCATTAATAGACAACCCAATTAAAAAGTAGACACAAGAAGATGATAAACAGCCAGTACAGCACAAGGAAAGGTGTGCAACTCTATCAGAAACAGAAAAATACTAATCAGTACAATAACAAGACTGAGTTATACACTCATTATGGAGATGAAGTTAAAAGTTTTAAAAGTCTTGTCATGACTTTTTCTTTTTGTTGTATTCTCTCCCTCTGTGTTTAATTTGTCACACCAAAAGAATTCATTCTGCTGGGCTTCCTGGGGTTGTGATCCTCATTGTCTTTTCCTAGGATATTGTCTAAAATTTTTTGGAGTGCTGGTTTCGTATTCATGAAGTTCCTAAGGTGCTCTTTATCATGAAAGTATCTTATTTCTCCATCAATTTTGAAAGATAGTGTTGCAGGGTCCGTCAATCTGAGTTGGAGGCTGTTTTCCTTTAGGGCTTGAAATACATCACTCCAAGCCCTTCTTGCCTTGAGGGTTTGTATTGAGAAGTCTGCTGTGATTCTGATGGGCTTTCCTTTGTATGCGATTTGTTTCTTTTCTCTCACTGCTTGTAGAATTTTGTTCTTCTGTTGGGTTTCTGGAATCCTAACTATTATGTGCCTATGTGTAGACTTTTTTTGATCAAGGCTAGTTTGAGTCCTATATGCCTTACTTATCTGTATGTCAGGTTCTTTTCCCTGCTTGGGAGGTTTTCTGCCATCACTTCTGTGAACAGTTTTTTTTTTTTATGTCATCTGCATGCTCTGCTGTTTCTTCATTGACTCCAATCAGTCTTATGTTATTCTTCTTTGCATCATCTAGCAGCTGCTGGATTGATTTCTCATGATCCCTTACAATTTTAAAGCAATTTTTCTTTTCCTGGTCACTAATTGCAATCTTATCTTCTTTATCTTAAATTCTGTCCTCACATTGGTTCATTCTGTTGTGTAGACTTTCTATGGAGTTTTTAATCTGGAAATCTGTTTGCATCTCTTTTATGGATTCTATTTTTTTTCCTATGTTGGAATTCTATCATATTCCTAAGCTCCTTTTTTTTTTTTTATCTGTGTCTGATGTAGATTTATTAATCATGTCTTGCACTATGGGCACAATCTCTGCTGTTATCTGAGAAATTATTTTTGATTTCTTTTTTTCCAGATCTTCTTTTGTTGCCCATTCAGGGAGTCCAGGTTGTTGAGTATCAGATTGTTCCATCTCTGTTCCCTTTGGGGTTTCTGTGGGTGATCTGGAAATCTGTTTTTGGGGCTTGTTTATGTGTCTTCTAATTTCCACGTGTGGGGGGATGCTGCTGGCACCCACGTGGCTCACCTCCTCTGCCCTGGGAGTGGTGGAATGGTGGCCAGGAAGCCTCCTCCTGGGCACTGGGATTGGCTTACCTCCTCTGGGATTGGCTCACCTCCTCTGCCCTGGGAGCAGTGGAATGGCAGCCAGGGAGCCTGCTCCTGGGCACTGGGATTGGCTCACCTCCTCTTCCCTGGGAGTGGTGGAATGGTGGCCAGGGAGCCTCCTCCTGGGTGCTGGGATTGGCTCACCTCCTCTGCCCTTGGAGCAATGGAATGGCATCCCTCTTTATATGTGTATTGCTATTTCTACTTCGTGGTCTGAGAAATGTCTGTTCATTTCAGATGCCCAGTTTTGGATTGGGTCTTTAAATTTGGGAGGTCTGATTTTTTAAAGTTCTTTATATATTCTAAATAGTAGACCTTTGTCTGAAGAATAGCTGGTAAAAATTTTTCCCATATTGTTGGTTGTCTCTTCACACTGTTGGTGGTTTCTCTTGCTGTGCGGAAGCTTTTTAATAAGAAAAGATCCCACATGTTGATTGTTTGTGCTAGTTCATGGATAACTGAGGTTTTCTTCATAAATTCTTTCCCTATGGCAAAGTTTTCAAGAGTTCTACCTAACTTCTGTTCTAGCTGGTTCAGCATGTCTGTTTTAATATTCAGATCTTTAATCCATTTCAATTTTAGTTTAGTGCATGGTGAGAGATATAGGTCTAGTTTTAATCTTTGGCAAGTTGAAACCCAATTTTTCTGGCACCATTTATTAAAGAGGCTATCTTTCCTCCAGTGAGGGTATTTGGCTCCTATGTGGAAGATGAGGTGGCTGAGTGTGTCTGGAGTTGTTTCTGCATGTTCTAATCTGTTCCTCTGGTCCTAGGGTCTGTTTCTTTGCCAGTACCGTGCTGTTTTTAATCACAGTAGCTTTGTAGTAAAGTTTCAATTTGGGGATTGTGATGTCCCCTGCCATGTCTCTTTTGCCTAGAATTCTTTTTGCTCTTCTAGGTCTCTTCTTGTTCCAAATGAATTTTTGGGTTGTTCTCAAGGTCCATGAGGTATGTTGCTGGAATTTCAATTGGAATTGCATTGAATCTATGTAGCATTTTTGGAAGTATGGCCATTTTCACTATGTTGGTCCTTCTTACCCAGGAGCAAGGGATGTCTTTCCATTTTCTGATATCATCTTTGATCTCTTTTTTCAGAAGGCTATAGTTTTCAAAATAGAGGCCTTTGATTTCTTTCATTAGGTTGGTTCCTAGGTATTTCAATTTTTTGGGTGCTATTTTGAAGGGGGTTGTTGGCTCCATTTCTCTCTCAGTGAGTCTGTAGTTTGTGAACAGTAAAGCTATTGATTTTTGTGTGTTGACTTTGTGCCCAGGTACATTAATGAATTTGCTTTTTAAGTCTAGAAGTCTTTGGCAAAGTTCTTGGTGTCTTCTATATAGAGTATCATGTTGTCTGCAAATAATGACAGTTTGACTTCTTCATTTGCTATCTTTATTTCTTTTATTTCTTTCTCTTGTGCAATTGGTGTGACTAATGTTTCTAAAACTATATTGAACAGGAGTGGTGATAATGGACATCCTTGTCTTGTTCTTGATTTAGTGTGAAGCATTTCAGTTTTTGACGATTTAGTATGATATTGGCTGTTCGTTTTTCATAGATAGGTTTTCATCAGACTGAGGTAGACACTGTCTACTCCAATTTTTTGTAGGGTTTTGATCATGAATGCATGTTGGATTTTGTCAATGCTTTTTCTGCATCTATTGAGATGATCATATGGTTTTTGTCCTTGGATCTATTATTATAGTGTATTACATTTATTGATTTGCATATGTTGAGCCATCCCTGCATTCCTGGCATGAATCCCATTTTGTCAGGGCATATGATCTTCTTGATGGTCTTCTGCATTCTATTTGTTGCTATCTTATTAAGGATTTTTGCACCTATGTCTTGCAGAATTCAGCAGTGAAGTCATTGGGGCCTAAGCTTTTCTTCGTTGGTAAGGTTTTAATTATGTTTTCAATTTTCTTGATTGATATTGGGTTGGTTAGAATTTTTAGGCCTTCTTTGTTCAACTTTGGTAATTCATACATACTAGGAATCTGTCCATTCTTTCTGTGTTTTCCATCTTATTTGCATATATGTTCTTCAAGTAGATATTGATGATCCTCTGGATTTCTGCTTTGTCCATTGTAATTTCACCCTTTTCATTCCTAATTGCATGTTTTTGTGCCTTTTTTTTCCTTTTTTTTGATAAGGTTAACTAAGGGTTTGTCAATTTTGTGTATTCTTTTGAAGAACCAACTCTGGGCTTCATTTTTTTTTTTTTTTTTTGTATCATTCTCTTAGTCTCCATTGCATTGATTTCTGCTCTCATCTTTATAATTTCCTCCCCTGTATGAGCTTTGGGTTTGTCCTGCTCTTCTCTTTCTAGAAGCTTGAGTTTCAACATCAGATTGTTTAATTGGGCTCGCTCTGTTTTCCTAATATGAGTAGTCACTGCTATGAATTTCCCTCGTAAGATTGCTTTCATTGTGTCCCATAGATTCATATATGTTTTATTGTCATTTAATTGTAGGAACTGTCTTATTTCTTCTTTAATTTCCTCTGTGACCCCTTGGTTATTCATAAGTGTGTTGTTCACTTTACATGAGTTTATGAAGTTTTTGCGGTTTCTTTTGGTATTGATCTCCAATCTGATGACACTATGGTCTGAAAATATACAGGGGATGACTTCAATTCCTTTTCACTTACTTTAATATGTTCTATGAGTGAATAGGTGGTCTATTTTGGAGGATAACCCCTGTGCAGGCAAAACGAATGTGTATTCTGACTTTGTGGGGTGGAACAGTCTGTTAACATCTGTTAAGTTCATTTGTTCAAGAGTTTGATTGAGTTCTAGTATTTCATTGTTTATTTTCTGTCTAGTTGATCTATCTATGTGCGACAGTGGGGTATTGATGTCCCCCACTATTATTGTATTAGTGTTTATTTGATTTTTCATGTCCATTAGTATTTTGTTTTATATAGTTGGGTGCACTAATATTTGATTCATATATGTTTATGATTGTCATCTCTTCCTCTCAGATTGTTCCCTTCACAAGGATGTAGTGTCCTTATTTGTCTCTCTTAATCAGTGTTGGTTTGAAATCCATTTGATCTGCAAATAGGATAGCTACTCCTGCTTTTTTGGCGGGGGGGGGTGTTTCCCTGTCACATGAAGTATTATTTTCAACCCTTTACCTTTCATTCTATGAGTTTCCTTTTGAATTAAGTGTGTTTCTTTTATGCAGCATATTGTTGGATCTTGCTTCTTGACCCATTCTGCCAGTCTATTTCTTTTTATTGGTGAGTTGAGACCACTAACATTGATGGTTATAACTGATATGTATTGACTTATCCTTGTCATGACTTTTTGTTGGATTCTCCCCCTTTGCATTAAATTTTTATTGTGCCTGACGGATTCATTCTGCTGGGCTTCCTCGGTTGTGATCCTCAGTGTCTTTTTTCTTGGATATTGTTGGAAATTTTTTGGAGTTCTGGTTTGGTATTCAAGAAGTTCCTCAGGTGCTCTTTGTCATGAAAATATCTCATTTCTCCATTAATTTTGAGAGATAGTTATGCAGGCTACATCAATCTGGGTTGGAGGTTGTTTTCCTTTAGGGCTTGAAATAGGTCACTCCAAGCTCTTCTTGCCTTGAGGATTTGTGATGAGAAGTCTGCTGTGATTCTGATAGGCTTTCCTTTGTATATGATTTGTTTCTTTTCTCTAACTGCTTGTAGAAATTTATTCTTCTGTTGGGTTTCTGGAATCTTAACTATCATATGCCTAGGTGTAGTTTTTTTTTTTTTTATCAGGCTATTTGGAGTCCTATATGCCTCACTTATCTGTATGTCAAGTTCTTTTCCCCTGCTTGGGAAATTTTCTGCCATTATTTCTATGAACAGATTTTTGTGTTCTCTGAACTCTCTCCTGTTTCTTCATTGACTCCAATCAGTCTTATATTATTCTTCTTTGCATCATCTAGCAGGTGCTGGATTGATTTCTCATAGTTCCTATTTTTAAGAAACTTTTTGTTTTCCTGTTCACTAATTACAATCCTGTCTTCTATATCTGAAATTCTATTCTCACATTGGCTCATTCTGCTGTGTAAACTTTTAGTGGAGTTTTTAATCTCCCAAACATCTGTTTGCATCTATTTTATGGATTCCATTTGTTTCCTATGTTGAGATTCCATCATGTTCCTCAGCTCCTCTATTTTTTTTTATCCATGTCTGCTGTAGATTTATTAATCATGTCTTCCACTCTTGGTAAAATCTCTGCTATTATCTGAGAAATTATTTCATTTTTTCCAGATCCTCTTTTGTTGCCAGTTCAGGGAGTGCAGATAGTTGAGTGTCAGATTGTTCCATCTCGTTTCCCTTTGGGCTTGCTTTATCTGATCTGAAAGTCTGGTTTTGAGACTTGTTTATGTGTCTTCTCATTTCAACAGATGGTGCCTTTGTTGAGGCAACTTTTTGCTCACCCAGTGGTCTTCAATTCTCAGCAAGCCAGCAAGTGGCCTCTTCTGTTCTGCTCACCAATGCACCAATTCCTGGGTTCAGAATGGTTGCATTCTGGATCCCTGAGCTGGTCTGTTGTTTGGGCAGGCTTCTGGCTGGGGCCTGTGCAGACTTGGGATGCTATCTTGGCATGCCTCTGGCTAGTACCTGCCCTGCTATGAAGCTATTGTCTGGGAGGGCCTTTGGCTGGGGCTGTGCATCCCAGTCCCTGGTGTCTGAGCAGGCTTCTGCCTCGAGTCTCTGCACACTTATGGATGGTATTGGGCTAAGCCTCTGGCTGTTGCTTGTGTGCCTCTTCAGCTCTTTTTCAGCTGGGCCCTTGGCCTAGGCCTGGGTACCCAAGCAGTGGGGGTTAGGGTATGGTCCTGACTGCACCTGCCTGAACCCATGCCACTCTTTTGCACATTACTGGTCAATGAGATCTGTGAACACTTATGGTTGGCATCAGGGCAACCCTCTGGCTGTTGCTTGTGAACCTCTGCAGCTCATTTTTTGTAGGTGGGGCCTTAGTCTGGGCCCAAGGAGCTGAGGTTGGGGCAAGGCCCTGTCTGGATCTGCCTGTAGACTCACTGCTCTGGTCCACACCCTGTCATTGTTATTTTACTGGAGTATTGCATTGACTCTGTTGATAGCTTTTGGTAATATGGCCATTTTAACAATATTAACTCTGCTGATTCATGAAAATGGGAAATCTCTCCCTCCTATGGTGTCTTCTTCAATTTATTTCTTTAGTGCTCTGTGTTTTGCAAACTACTATTCTGACACAGCATTGATATCCAGAAGGTCAAGGACTTAGAACACTTAACATAAAAAAAATAAAAGATTCAACAAATGAACAAATCCCTCAGGCAAATGAACTGAACAATTATTTATCAAAAGAGGTACAAATGGTTGATAATTTCGTGAAAAAATGTTCAATATTTTGAGATCAGAGAAATTCAAACCAAAATTACACCGAGATTCCATCTCACCAGGTGTAGAAAGGCTAATATAAAAATCAATGAATGCTGATGAGAATATGGGGAAAATCAAACCCTTCTACACTGCTGATGGGAATGTAAATTAGTAAAGCTACTGTGGAAATCAATATCAAGGTACCTAAAAAGAAACTTTAAAGAACTATCTTATAACCCAGTTATATTACTCCTCAGTATATGCCTGAAATAATTAGTCACTATATTATAGATATCTTCATATTTATGATTATTAATGCACAATTCACAATAGTTAAGATAAGGAAACAATCTGAATGCCCATCAACTAATGAAGGGAAAAAGAAAATGTGGCATATGTGCATAATGAAATATTATACATCCATAAAGGGGAATGCAATCATGTCATTTGCAGGAAAATATATGGAATTAGAGACCTTTATGTTAAACAAAAAAGTAAGATTGAGAAAGACAAGTTTCACATGTTTTCTTTCACATGTGGAAGAGAAGGAGGGGGAGGGGAAGAGAGGGTGAGTAAGTGGGCAGAGAGAGAGAGAAGAATGGAAACAGAGAAGAGGAAGAGAATAAAAGAGAGGGAAGGTCAAGAATGTTAATGATGGGAGGGGGAGGATAATCAAAGTATATGTATGTGTAAAATGCTGGAATGAAACTCATTATTCTATGTAACTAATACACTAATAAAAATAAGACTAATGTATATCCAAAGGACTAGAAAGTTACACAAGTAGGATCTCACTGATTAAAGGAAGTATAATTTTATTTTATTTTTTCTTAAATTCATTTGTTGGTACATTTTAGGTATACAATACATTTACATTTATCATTGGGAACTTGTACCTTTACATGATGTATCTTGGTTCTTATTTTTTCCCCATTCCCTGCTCTCTCTTCCCTATTTATAAAGACTTTGTCTCATTTTTTTCCATTTCTCATAAGTTTTCATTTCCCTTCTTTCCTTTCCCCTACCCCTCCCACTTCCCCTACCCCTATGGACCTTTTCTTCCTAATTTGCATTATCAATTATTCATTTTAATCATTTATACATTTTAGGTGTACAATATAATAACATTCATCATTGGAAATTTACATAATCTCTCTTGGTTCTTATTTTTCCATAATCTCTCTTGGTTCTTATTTTTCCCCATTCCCCTGCCCTCATTTCAACCGCTGAATTCCTCTCTATCTACAAAGACTTTGTTTCCATTTTTTCATTTTCTGATAGTAATTCCATTCCCTTCTTTCTTTTCCCTGCTGCCTCCCCCTTCCCCTTCCCTTTGCCCCTTTTCTTCCTATTTCACATTATCTAGTATAACGTTTAGTGCTTGTTTATACTTGCAGCTTCTCCAACTAGAGAAAGTATTTGGTATTTGCACATGTGTGTCCTATTTATTTCACTTAAGAGTATTTCCTCAATGTGCATCCATTTAGCTATGAATGTCTCTAATTTCTCATTTTTGATGGCTGAGTAATACTCCATTTTATTAAAAACCCCACATTTTCTTTATCCAGGCTCCAGTTGATGGGCATGAGGGCTGCTTCCAAGTTTTAGCTATTACAAATTGTGCTGCTATAAACATGGGTGCAGATATAGCACTGTGGTATGATTCTTTTAATTCTTTGGGGAAGATAGCCAGCAGGGGAAGAGCTGGGTCAAATGGGACTTTCAGTCCTAGTTCTTTGAGGTATCTCTATACTGATTTCTATAGTGGTTGCACCAGTCTACACTCCCACCAGCAGTGGAGCAGGGTTCCTCTTTCCCCACAGCCCCGTCAGCATTTGTTTTTGGTTGATTTCATGATAGCAGCCATTTTTTCTAGAGTGAGGTGGAATCTCAGCATTGTTTTCATTTGAATGACCCATGATGCTGAACATTTTTTCATATATTTATTTGATATTTCCACTTCTTTGTCTGAGAAATGTCTGCTCATTTCAGATGCCCATTTTTGGATTGGGTCTTTAAATTTGAGAGGTCTGATCTTTTCAAGTTCTTTATAGATTCGAGTTCGTAGGGCTTTGTCTGAGGAACAGTAGATGAAAATTTTTTCCCACACTGTGGGTTTTCTCTTCACACTGCTGGTGGTTTCTCTTGCTGTGCAGAAGCTTTTTAATAAGAAGAGATCCCACTTATTGATTGCTTGTGCTAGTTCACAGGCAACTGAGGTTTTGTTCATAAAATCTTTTCCTACACCAATGTCTTCAAGAGTTCTACCTAACTTCTACTCCAACTGGTTCAACGTTTCTACTTTAATATTTAGATCCTTAATCGATTTTGATTTTAATTTAGTGCATGGTGAGAGACATAGGTCTAGATTTAGTCTTTGGCAAGTTGAAACCCAATTTTTCCAGCATCATTTCTTAAAGAGGCTATCTTTCCTCCTGTGAGGGTGTTTGGGTCCTTTATTGAAGATGAGATGGCTGAGTGTGTCTGGCGTTTTTTCTGCATCTTCTAATCTGTTCCACTGGTCCTCAAGTCTGTTTCTTTGCCAGTGCCATGCTGTTTTTATCACAGTAGCTTTGTAGTATAGTTTCAAGTTGGGGATTGTGATACCCCCTCATGTCTCTGTTACTTAGAATTGCTTTTGCTATTCTGGGTCTCTTCTTGTTCCAAATGAATTTTTGATTGTTTCCTCAAGGTCCATGAAGTATGCTGCTGGGATTTTAATTGGGATTGCATTGAATCTATATAGCACTTTTGGAAGTATGGCCATTTTCACTATATTGATCCTTCCTAGCCAGGAGCAGGGAATGTCTTTCCATTTTCTGATATCCTCTTCAATCTGTCTTTTCAGAGTGCTATAGTTTTCAGAGAAGGGGTCTTTGATTTCTTTCGTTAGGTTGATTCCTAGGTGTTTCAGTTTTTTGGTTGCTATTGTGAAAGGAATTGTTTGCTCTATTTCTCTCTCAGTGAGTCTGTCATTCGTGTAGAGGAAAGCTATTGATTTTTGTGTGTTGACCTTGTATCCAGCTACTCTACTGAATTTGATTATTAAGTCTAAAAGACTTTTTGATGGAGTTCTTGGGGTCTTCTATATAGAGTATCATGTCATCGGTAAAAAAATAACAATTTGACTTCTTCATTTCCTATCTTTATTCCTTTTATTTCTTTCTCTTGTCTAATTGCTGTGGCTAAAGTTTCCAAAACTATAGTTAACAGGAGTGGTGATAGTCGACATCCTTCTCTTGTTCCTGATTTTAGTGTGAAGGTTTTCAGTTTTTGACCATTTAGTATGATCTTGACTGTTGGTTTTTCATAGATGGCTTTTATTAGATTGAGGTAGAGACCGTCTATTCCAATTTCTTGTAGGGTTTTTTTTTTTTTATCATAAATGCATGTTGGATTTTGTCAGATGCCTTTTCTGCATCTATGGAGATAATCATATGGTTTTTGTCCTTGGCTCTATTGATATAATGTATTGCATTGATTGATTTGCATATGTTGAACCATTCCTACATTCCTGGGATGAATCCCACTTGGTCAGGGTGTATGGCCTTGTTGATGATCTTCTGCATTCTATTTACCAATATCTTATTAAGGATTTTTGCATCTATGTTCATTAGTGAGATTGGCCCACAGTTCTCTTTTTTGGTTGGGTCTTTCTCTCCTTTGGGGATCAAGGTGTTGCTTGCTTCCGGGAATGTATTTTGGAGTATTGCTTCCCTTTCAATTTCATTGAAGAGTTTAAACAGTAGTGGCAGCAGTTCCTCTCTAAATATCTTGTAGAATTCAGCAGTGAAGCCATCAGGGCCTGGGCTTTTCTAAGTTGTTAAGTTTTTAGTTATGTTTTCAATTTCATTGGTTGATATTGAGTTGTTCAGAATTTTTAGGTCTTCTTCGTTTAACTTTGGTAGTTCATATGTATCTAGGAATCTGTCCATTTCTTCTGTGTTTTCCATCTTATTGGCGTATAGGTTCTGGAAGTAGGTATTGATGATCCTCTGGATTTCTGCTGGGTCTGTTGTGATTTCACCCTTTTCATTCCTAATTGCATGGATTTGGGCCTTTTCTTCCCTTTTTCTGATAAGGTTGGCTAAGGGTTTGTCAATTTTGTTGATTCTTTTGAAGAACCAACTCTTGGCTTCATTGATTTTTTGTATCATTCTCTTAGTCTCCATTGAGTTGATTTCTGCTCTCATCTTTATAATTTCCTCCCTTGTATTAGCTTTGGGGTTGTCTTGCTCTTCTTTTTCTAGAAGTTTGAGGTTCAGCATCAGATTGTTTAATTGGGCTTGCTCTGTTTTCCTGATGTGAGTATTCACTGCTATGAATTTCCCTCATAGGACTGCTTTCATTGTGTCCCATGGATTCCAATATGTTGTATTGTCATTGTCATTTAATTGTAGAAACTGTCTCATTTCTTCTTTAATTTCCTCTGTGACCTGTTGGTTATTCATAAGTGTGTTGTTCAATTTCAATGTATGTATGAAGTTTTTGCAGTTTCTTTTGCTATGGATCTCCAATTTCATCACACTATGGTTTAATAATATACAGGGGATAACTTCAATCCTTTTGCAGTTACTTAAACATGTTCTATAAGTGAGTACATGGTCTATTTTGGAGAATGGCCCATGTGTAGCTGAGAAGAATATGTATTCTGATTTTGTGGGGTGGAACACTCTGTAAACATCTGTTAAGTTCATTTGTTGCAGAGTTCAATTGAGTTCCAGTATTTCCTTACTTATTTTTTGTCTAGTTGATGTATTTGTGATTGTGTGTTTTTGAGTTTTCCCACTACAATTCTATTTGTGGATATATGGCTTTTCGTATCCATTAATGTTTGTTTTATGTAGTTGGGCACACTAGTGTTTGGTGCATAAATATTTATGTTTGTCACCTCTTTCTGCTGGATTGTTCCCTTTGCAAGAATGTACTGTCCTTTTTTGTCTCTCTTAATCAGTGTTTATTTGAAATCTTCTTGATCTGCAAAGAGGATAGCTACTCCTGCTTTTTTTAGTGTTCCTGTTTCATGGAGTATTGTTTTCCACCCTTTAACTTTCAGTCCATGAGTTTCCTTTTGAATTAAGTGTGTTTCTTGAAGGCAGCTTATTGTTGGATTTTGCTTCTTGACCCATTCTGCCAGTCTATTTCTTTTAATTCGTGAGTTGAGACCATTAGCATTGATAGTTGTAACTGATACGTATTGACTAATCATTGTCATGACTTTTTCTTTTTGTTGGATTCTCCCCATTTACATTTAATTTCTTGTCGTGCCTGATGGGTTCTTTCTGCTTTGCTTCCTGTGGTTGTGATCCTCATTGTCTGTTCCTAAGATACTGTCTAAAATTTTTTGGAGTGCTGTTTGGTATTCATGAAGTTCCTAAGGTGCTCTTTGTCATGAAAGTATCTTATTTCTCCATCAATTTTGAAAGATGGTTTTGTAAGGTTATATCTATCTGGGTTGGAGGCTGTTTTCCTTTAGGGCTTGGAATACATCACTCCAAGCTCTTTCTGCCTTGAGGGTTTGTGTTGAGAAGTCTGCTGTGATTCTGATGAGCTTTCCTTTGTATGTGATTTGTTTATTTTCTCTAACTGCTTGTAGAACTTTGTTCTTCTGTTGAGTTTCTGGAATCTTAGCAATTATATGCCTATGTGTAGATTTTTTTTTGATCAATGCTATTTGGAGTCCTATATGCCTCACTTAACTGTATGTCAGGTTCTTTTCCCCTGCTTGGGATGTTTTCTGCCATCACTTTTGTGAACAGTTTTTTTAATGTCATCTGCACTCTCTCCTGTTTCTTCATTGACTCCAGTCAGTCTTATGTTATTCTTCTTTGCATCATCTAGCAGCTGGATTGATTTCTTGTGGTCCCTTACAATTTTGAAGCAATTTTTCTTTTCCTAGTCACTCATTGCAATCTTATCTTCTATATCTGGAATTCTGTCCTCACATTGGCTCATTCTCCTGTGTAGACATTCAGTGGAGGTTTTGATCTCCTGGAAATCTGTTTGCATGTGTTTTATGGATTCTGTTTGTTTCCTATTTTGGGATTCCATAATGTCCCTCCACTCCTCTCTAGATTTATTAATCATGTCTTGCACTACGAGCACAATCTCTGCTGTTATCTTAGAAATTATTTCTGATTTCATTTTTCCAGGTCCTCTTTTATTGTCAGTTCAGGTAGTCCAGGTGGTTGAGTATAAGAGTGTTCCATCTCATTTCCCTTTGGGCTTCTTGTAGGTGATCTGGAAGTCTTGTTTTGAGACTTGTTCACGTGTCTTCTCATTTAGACCCAGAAGGTATCAGGGTATTGTTGGCACCTGCGTGGCTTTCTTCTTCTGAGTTTGCAGTGGTGGGACGGAGACTCAGAAGCCCCTTACTCTGGGCTGAGAACGGCTGGAAGGATGGTGGCCTGGAAGCCCCTTCCTCTGGGCCAGGATTGGTGAAACAGATGGAGATCCAGAAGCCCCTTCCTCTCGGCCGGGGAGTAGTATAATTTTAAACATAGGTAAGAGCAATAGAGGTTGAATCATATAAAATATGTACAAATCCAAGAGTTTATATTGATACTGAAGTTTAAAAACAGAATTCTGAATATTTATAAGATGTAAGGAAATCAACTCATTAATTTGAAAACTGATCAATAAAAGGAAAAATAAGACCTGCATTTCCTGTATAAGTTATGCTATAGGATAACCTGGTGGTTGACACAAGGAAGGTGATCTAACTGAGAAATGAAAAGATGTGTTATCATTTTGTCACCCCTTTGTATCCTGCTGTTTCTTGTTTGATGCTCATGGGAAGATTACCCATTCTAAAGTTATTAAATCCTCTTTCCCCTCACTCAGGGGTTTATTTTCTTCTAATTGTGAGTCAAAGTGAGTTTTTGAAAAGACTGCTTTCATGGTCCATACATTTCCAGTGCTAATTTTGTCCAGACACCTCCAGACACTCTTAATTCAGATAGGATAGAACAAAAATCTCATCCAAACTGGGGCAATAAAATACTTTCTGCTAGCAATTAAGACTAATTAGTGTCCAGTGAATACTCAAAGTGTAATATCAAGTGAAACCAATGAAGATTAATGTAGAATGTTGCTGTGTGTATTTTTGAATAGATTTTAGTTTTCAGAATTATGAGGATGATTAATAATTCTGTGTCACTTCATTAGTTTAAGTTTTTGATTTGCATTTTAATGGGTAAGTCAAAATTATATATATTGTAAGTGGAACAGTGTGATGTTTGGTATATGTAAACAATGTAGAATGATTAAATCAAGTTAATTAATACATTCATCACCTCATATACTTTTCTTTTTTCTGTGACGAAATGCTTTGAACTTAGTCATTTTGAAATAAATAATACATTGTTATTGACTGTAGTCAACTTGCTATGCTATAGAGCTCAAAAATGGATTCCTCCTGTTTATGTGAATCCTTGTACCCTTTGACTATATATCTGCTCTTCCTCACTCCTTCCTTCTTCCTTCCCCCATCCTCAGAACACTCTTCTCTATTTTGAAAAGTTCATCTTCTTCAGATGTCATAGCTACATGAGAGTACATAGTATTTCTCATTCTGGGCCTGTTGTTTTTCACTTACCATAATTTCTTCCATGATGTTGCAAATGGCAGAAGTTCCATCTTTTTTAAAGACTGAATAGTTTTTCAATGTGCAAATGTACCACATTTTCTTTATTCATTCAGTGGTTAATGGTCATGTTAGTTCTATATTTTAGCTTTAGTAAATAATGCAGCAATGAACATAGGCATACACGATCTCTTCTGCAAATGATTTCAATTCCTTTGGATATATGTCCAGTGGTGGGATTACTAGATCACTTGGTGGATCAATATTTTTGTGTTTTTAACTTTTTAAAAAATTTCACACCATTGTATAATGTTCTTACTAATTTATATCCCCATCAACCATGTATAACATTTCTCTTTTTTCCATATCCTTGACAACATTTGTTATTCATTACTTTTTGTTTGTTTGTTTGTTTGTTTTTTTGGTACCAGGGATCAAACTCAGGACCTTGTGCTTTCGAGGCAGGTGTGGTGCTACTGAGCTAAATCCCCAGCCCTCATTACTTTTTAATAAAACCCATTCTTGACAGGTAGGAGATACTATCTCATTGTGCTTTTAATTTGTATTTCCATAATATTACTTATACTTAGCATTACTTATGTAGTTTCAGTCCATTTGTATGCATATTTTGGGAAAAATCTGAACTGTTTGCCTTGTTTACATTTCTTTTTTTTTAAGTATTAAATTGAGTTCCTTGTATATTTTGGATATTAACTTCTTATCAGATGTGTAATTTGAAATCAATTTCTTCCATTCTGTGAATTGTTTCTTTACTTTATAGTGATTCCCTTTGGTGTGCAGGAGCTTTTTAGTTTGATGCAACCCCATTTTTCCAGTTTTGCTTTTGTTGCCTGTGCTTTCAATATCATAGCCTAAATAATAATTGCCCGGTTCAGTGTCATGTAGCTGTTCCTTTATGTTTTCTTCTAGTAGTTATACAGTTTTGGGTGTTATGATTCCTTAATTCATTACGAGTTTATTTTTCTATATAGTTTGAGATAAGGATCTAATTTCATTCTTCAGTATGTGGATATCCAGGTTTTCCAACACTATTTGTTAAAGAGACTGCCCTTTTCTCATTGTGTGTTTTTGGTACTTTTGTCAAAATCATTTAATGACAAATACATGATTTTGTTTCTGGGTTTTCTATCCTATCATTGGTTGGTGTGTCTGTTTTTCATGGAGTAGTATGTTTTTTAAAATTATGATGGGTTTTTGCTGTGTCAAAATCAAGGAGTGTCCAGCTGTTTCTAGATTTGCTCTTTTGCTCAAAATTATTTTGGTTATTTAGGGTCTTTTGTGATTCTATATAAAATTCAGTATATTTTTTCTATTTATAGTATCAAATTCACTGTATTTTTCTATATACTGCTTTTAAGTGTATAGATCTTTTTTTTCTGGCTAAATTTACACCTAAATATTTTAATCTTTTTTTGTCATTGTAAATGAGATTATTTTCTCAATATCACTTTTGAATAGTTTGTTGTTAGTACATAGAAATGCTACTGCTTTTTATGTTAATTTTTTTTTTTTTTGTACTGGGGATTGAACTTGGGACCCTGTACTTGTGAGGAAGGCAGCAGCACCACTGAGCTAAATCCCCGGCCCTTGATCTTGTATTCTGCGACTTTATTGAATTGTTAGTTCTAACAGTGTTTTTCTTTTCTTTTGATTGAGTCTTTAATGAATTCTATATATAAGAGCAGGTTGTCAGCAAACAGAGTGAAATTTTACCTCTTACTTTCCTATTAGAATGTCTTTATTTTCTTGCCTAATTTATTTGTCTAAGACTTATGTTGAAAAGAAATGGTGTGATTGGTCAATTGTTATAGTTTAGATCTGAGGTGTCCCCCCGAAGTCTCATGTATTTGGAGTTGATTGGGTCATGGGGTACTATACTGTATGTGGAAAATGTGCTGTTAGGGGGTGGGGCCTTGTTGGTTCAGTGGAGGTGTGACCTGGAAGGGTATATCTCCCTCCCTTGACTATTATCTTTGCTTTTTCTGCCTGGCTGCCAGGATGTGAGCAGGCTCTTCCAGACTCTTCTGCCTTACTGTTCTTCCCTGGGAGCCAGTGGACCATGCATGAACTGAGGCCTCAGAAATGGTGAGCCAAAATAAATCTTTCCTGCTTTAATTTGTGGGTGTCAGATATTTTGTCCCACTGACAAAAAAGTGACTAAGATAGCATCCTCACCTTATCTCTGATCTTAGAGGAAAAACTTTCAGCTTTTCACGCTTGGTTATATTAGCTATGGATGTGTTATATATGGTTTTTATTGTGTTGAAGTACATTCACTAATCTGTGAGAATTTTTATTATGAAAGGGTATTGAATCTTGTTGAATTGCTTTCTCTATCTATGAAAATTATCACATGATTTTTATGCTCCATTTTGTTAATGTGATATGTTACATTTGGTGATTTGCATTTATCAATCCTTGCATCAAGGGGTCCCACTTTCTTAAGGTCAGAATATCTATAAATTATTTTGAAATCTTCTGCATGGGAGATTTGTTTCTTCTTTCTTTTTTTTATTCATTAAATTTATTGGTACATTTTAGGTATACAATACGATGACATTCATCATTGGAAATTTGTACCTTTAATGATACATCTTCGTTCTTATTTTTTTCCCCATCCCCCTGCCCTCCCTTCAACCCCTCCAGCCCTCCCTATTTACAAAGATTTTGTTTCATTTTTTCCTTTTCTTATATTTATTCCTTTCTCTTCTTTCCTTTCCTCTATCCCTCCCCCTTCCCCTTCTCCTTTGGATGTTTTCTTCCTATTTCACTTTATCTATTATAGATTCTTATTTATTTATCCACTCATTCAATTATGTCATTGTGGACTCATAGATATTTATTTAGTATTTGGGATTTTAATTCAGTGCTGCTTTATGTTCTGGCTATTCTAGCTTTGGCCATGATAGTTCATTTACCTGGCTCCTGTGCCCCTTTGACATACTACCATTAATGTGTAAACATGTCTTAAACACCGTTTTACTTTCTGGCACTACAAAATGCTCTTGGCTGTCTTGTTTGTTTCCTATTCTAGGCCTAGAATCATTTTCTGTGAAACTTTTGTTCCTTTTATTGAAGAATGTTACTAGAAACTAAGATCTGGGTGGTAATTTGGCTAATTGTTAGTGTGGTGGTTTTGTTTGCTTGTTTGTTTTCTTGTTTTTTTGAGACAGGGTCTCACTTTGTAGTGCAAGCTGGCCTTGAACTCACTATGTAGCCCAGGCTGGCCTGGAACTTGCAGCAATCCTCCTGCCTCAGTCTCCCGAGGGCTGAGGTTAGAGATGTGCACCACCATGCCTGGCACCATGGTATTTTTTGTTTTGTTTTTCTTTTAGGCTGTCACAGCAAACAAATATATCTTTTCATACTAACATTTGCATGCATACCCATGTATACATATTTTTATATGTGATCATTTGTATCTGTGGTAAACTAAATGAAAATTTATATCAACATCTCCAACTTTAGTCTATTAACACAATCTAATATCCTTTCCTTGCTTATCTGTAAGTTTTCAACCCAACAGTGAGAAATCTAGTTCCCATTATCCATCATCCATTTACTTAATCATTTAATTCCAGTAACACTTATAGTAAAATTTATTGTTAAATGATATCTCGACATCCTGCATGGGGAACAACATTATCAACTAATATAGTACTTAATGGGCAGCTACTGTTGCCTTTAGTCTTACTGACTCCGTTCATGTACAAAGTTACTTATGTAGGCATCATTTCCTCCTGCCTCAATGAGGTTATTTCATATACTTGTTATACAGGTAGATTCTATTGTTACAGTCTTCAGTCTTTTCTGGGTCTCTGACTTATAAATTATTTTTAAAATGTGCATATATTAAGATTTAAATTTTTCATACTCCAAAATTCTGTGGGTGTTTTTAACATGTGTAATGTCATATATTTTCCATTTATAGATAATTTATAGGTTAACAATAGGAGAAAGCTACATAGATAATCATGTTACCTATGGACAAAGGCAGTTTTAATTCTTTCCTTATCTATGTGCAGGATACACTTATAATAAAAATGTTTGACAGAAATGGTAGGAACTACCTGGGTTCTAGCCAATATGTGAGGTTTTTGTTGGCTTCATTCTTTTTCTTTTTTGTGTCCCAAAACCCTCATATAAGAGTACAAGGAGTATTCTTTCCCAGTATAACCTGATTTTGTTGCAAGAGAAGATCATTTGAACAGCTACAATTTTCCTTTCAAAGTATTCAGTATTGGAAATAGAAAAAAATGTCATCTGCTTTTAAATCTCATACTCTTAGCTTTGACTCATTTGGTTGAACAATAGACATCAGGCAAAACTATGATGAAATTTGGGATTTTCAGATGAGAAATCAGATTTCATCTTTGAAGATTAACACACCACTGGAAAAAGGCACAATTGTTACAAACAAGGCCTTGGTCTTCTATGAATGAGTACAATGCTATGCATTCTTAAAAAGTGCTCTTTGTTCCAAAAGAGTGAAGAAAGCTGCCTACCCCAGTAGAGCTTAGGTTTGTCAGGTGTGAATTATAGCTAATTTTTACATAATACATGAGTAATCAATTTTTCCTCTCATTAGTCCATCCAAGTTTTAATGGATGAAACAATGTTTGAGAAGTGGAAATGCCTCCAGCAGTATATAAGTATGTGAATGTGTATGGAAAGTTATAATAGAAAGAACAGGAGTTCTTTAAAGGAGGCTGTTGTCTTTCTTGACTATTTCCTAGCACTTTAATCAGGTGAATAATAGTTACTGAAAAAATGCTTTTGAGCAAACAAAACAGTAATATCGCCTGGTGTCATATTTACAGAATGGTTCTCAGAATGATGACGCATTGAATTTCTAGCCTCCAGAACTGTGAGAAATATACTTCTCTTGGTCCAGCCACCTAATCTATAATGTTTTAAAGGCAGCACTCATGTGATAGGAAAGAATAGTGGTAAAACACATATAGTTGAAGTAAGAGCTATAGAAAATCTAGTTTTAGAGAAATTCATTAGGATTTGCTCTTTCATATGTGCTTGCTCTGCTTGATTTTATCTTCCAGAAAGACTATGTGGACAAAGTAACCTACTTAGAGTCAGTTACATTCTTGCAGCCTAGCAACTCCAACAGAAGAAAGTTCTATTTCCCATATCTGAAAATCATTCCCAGTGAAGGACACTGACTGTTCCCACTCTGAATACAGCCTCACCCCTAGGAAAAATCTCTCTTATTGGGAGGATAGCTATTATTTACTAGGTCTGAGTTGCATGCTTATTGCTGGTTGTGGAGAAAACAAAGCCATGTAGAATGGTTTTGAAATGGGGGTAATGGGGGTTCTTTGAAAGGAAAGGATGTTTTAATATAGAAAAGCCATATGTCTACTCCTCACTGGCTAGCCAGCCATGCTTGCAATTTGGGGGAACTGAGACATCTTCTTAACAGTGCTCAGAGATCTGAAATCAAGCTACATTTGGGTTTATATGGCTTTGATGTTGCTTGCATTTTTTAAAAAAACAAATAGAGTAGCTTCTCTCTAATTCTTAAGACCACGTTGTTGCCTAGTATTTGGTCCTAAATATCTGGACACCATTTCATCCCAATTTCCTTAGTATCTGTCATCATCACATCTCTGTTATTCCTAATTCTTCTTTGCCTGAAGCCTAGACTTTAAATTACTCCCTTTAATTATTCAGGAATTAGAATTCTTTGGTTGGAAGTTTTGGAGAGCAATTTTCTACCCTTTGAGTCCTGACTACTGTTTACTTCTGGATTTCATATTGCATGCCATGCCTACCTATAGAAACTCCTTTCCTTTATGTTCAATCCCTTAAGACAGGCTAGTGTCCTGGACTAATACTTATTATTAACATTTGACATGGCCAGAGGGGGACTCTCTTCCCCTTTCTGGACCACTTTCAATAAGTGGACTAACTTGAAGTTCCTCTCCACTATGTTCTCTCATCTCTCTGCTTGAACTTTTTGATCTTACTTGAGATTAAAACAAAACAAAACAAAACACTTATAACTGACAGATTTTATGGCCTATATACCATACCTTCTGGTATCCAAATTTTGTGTGGTTTCCAGCCATATTGTCTCTGGGCTTTGTTCAGTGGGACATTAGTAAAAATGACATATGTTTTTTTGTTGTTGTTAAATTCTTTTATTGGTACATTTTAGGTATACAACACAATTACATTTCTCATTGGGAATTGTACCTTTACATAATGCATCTTGGTTCTTATTTTTTCCCCATTCCTAGCCCTCCCTTCACCCCCTCCACCCTTCCCTATTTACAAAGACTTTATTTCCATTTTTCCCATTTCTCATCATTCTTCCTTTCCCTTCTTTCCTTTCCCCTGCCCCTCCCACTACCCCTACCCCTTTGGACCTTTTCTTCCTATTTTGCATTATCGATTATTCATTCTAATCATTGGTACATTTTAGGTATACAATATAATGACATTCATCATTGGAAATTTGCACCTTTACATAATCTCTCTTGGTTCTTATTTTTCACCCTTGCCCAACCCTCCCTTCAACCCCTCCATTCCTCCCTATTTACAAAGATTTTGTTCCTATTTTTCCATTTTCTCATATTAATCCCATTCCCTTTTATCCTTTCCCCTATCCCTCCCACTTCCTTCCCCTTTGCCCCTTTTCTTCCTATTTCACATTACCTATTATACATTTAGTCCTTATTTACACTTTCAGTTTCTCTCACACCAGAGAAACTATTCGGTATTTATACATGTGTATGACATATGTTTTTTAAACATTTCCCCAAAGTATATACTTGTTGAATATGTAATCCGAAGTAATATTTGATTAAAGATTGAAATTTGTAATCTATGCTTTTTGGAACATCAGATTTTTAGTTTTTCTTTATATAGGCACATTTTCAAGATATATTAACCAAAAGTACAATTTGAAAATATTTAACTTTTTAAAGAAGACTTTACTAACTTTGTGTTGTTGTATAGGTCATTTATTCTCTGGTCTTTAATCTGATCTTGAGTGAAATGACAAGTTATATACATCAATAAATTCATACTCCTAAAATACATAAAATAGCGTGAATTTTTATAACCATTGAAGAAATTAAATCACTATACTCTTTTTATAATAAAATACAGAGAAAATATAATTTGTATAAAACTTTTGATAAAAAGATCATCCCAAAGTTATAAAAATTCTTCTTAGGGATTAGAAAAAGAGGCATTACTCCCCAAAGTAGTTTATACAGCTAGATAGAACCTTGAAAACAAACAAACAAAAAAAGAGAACAGCACAAACAGAAATATTATTGGCAAATATCCTTTGTGAATATAAAAATTAAAATATGAAAAATATTAGTAGGACAAATATGCAATAAATAAGAGGAAAATACAACACAACTGTAGTATTTAAGGTTCTCTGGTGAATATATGTACAGTTATACAAAAGATATACAATTATACTATATATATATATATATATATATATATATATACACACACACACAGTTATACAAAGGGATTTATTTGGTAGAGTTACAGGATCAGAGGTGGAAGCGTCACAATGGCTGTCTGCAGAATTAGAGGTGGAAGAATTCAAAATGGCCATCTGTGGGCTGGGAAGCCAGAAGATCCAGTAATAGTTGGAGGTTAAAGGCCTGGAAACTTGCTGTGCAATCACTGGTGCAAGTCTGTATTGGAAGGCTAAACTGGATGGCATGACAAGGACTGGAGCTCTTTCAAACCAGGAGCACTTCTTTCTTTTTTCCCATTTTATTCTGTCTAGGCTACAAGCCTGTTGGTTGGTCCCACCCACATCCAGGGTGGGTCTTCCCCCCTCAGTTTGCTGGCCTACATGGCAATAATCCACAGACACACCCAGAACTTTATTAATCTGCTAGGAGGTTCTTACTCAAGTGAAGTTGACATATCACAATTAATTATTGCAATTCATCCTTGTCAACCTGACAACCAGATACATCTCCTTAAACAATACTTAATCTCCAAATACAATAGCAAGTTCATAATTATGCCTAACATGATACAAACAGAAACACACTAATTTCCTCCCACAATAGAAGGCAGTTTTTCTTTGAGTGATGCTCACTATTCTCCTGACATTATACAACTAAATCATTATAATTTAGATTTTATAATACTTAAGTAATGATATTAAGTCAACTAATGTTACAAAGAAAACAAAGATACCTGCTTAATATATGTGTCTATATGCACAAGCATATTAACAAAATAGGAAAGAAATACTCATGACAATTACAATCACCATTTCTGTAATTGGTCACATAGTTGTAGCTGGCATTTATAACTATTTTCTTCTGCTATACGTTCTGTAGTTTCTTGGCTTTCAGCAAACATATCAGTGGGTCAGTTTTTTACCTTGTGGTGTAACCCATACCTTCATTTCTAAGGGTTCTGGGTCACTTGTCATTGTGCCTGGCTTGAATTGTTGTAGTTTCCCATTGACCTTTATAACAGGGTATGGTAATATTAGGAGACCCCCATAAGGAATCTCCTGCATTCTAAGTATATTCTTCCTTATCACCACTGTGGAGTAGTAGTACAATATCCCCTTGGTAGTCTGGATCAGTCATCCCTGCCAATACAACTCCCTTTTTATCTTGACAACTCAGAGGCACAAGAAACCCAAAATGATCAGAGGGAAATCTTTGACTTCAATTCAGAAATTGGTTCTAGAGAAGTGGGTTATTTGCTGTACCTATGTTGTTTAGAAGACTCTGGAACTTGTTTTCAATGGGGATTTGGAAAGGTTTGGAGATTCTGGATAGAAAAACCCTACAATGCTCTAGACAAAGCTTGATAAGTGATTCTGATAGGAGCTCAGAATACCAGAATGCTGATAAGAATGCAGACAGTAAAGACCAGGCTTGGCAGGTATGGTGCTGTACACCTGTAATCCCACCATTTTGGTGGGCTGAGGCAGGAGGACTGCAAATTTGAATGCAGCATGGGCAACTTAAAATAAGGTGTGGAAGGCTAGCCTGGGGATGTAATCCAGTGCAGAGACGCAATAAATCATTCAATAAGTATGAAAATTAAATTAAAAATTAAGGCCAGGATCATGAATTTTCAAATTTTCATTGTCAGTTGGACTACAAGCCATATATGTTACACTCTGGAACAAAATTTATCTACCTTTTGCCCATGTCCTAAGACTTTGCAGGAGTCTGATTAAGGGTGGTAGACTAATTAATCTGACAGAGGTAATTTCAAGACAGCCTATCAGACAAGCTGTGACATGGGTACTGATGGATGCTTTTAGCCAGATTTATAGTGATAATTAGGGACAAAAGGAAGAGAATAAAAATTTGAAAAACTTAAATTTTGGCCTAGAAGGAAGTATATGTAAAGTTGAGGACAAAAGAGGTACGGTAACTGATGAGATTAGGGCCATTAAAATGAAACTAAGTACATACTTTGTACAGACATAAAAAGGAAGATGCTTTGAGGGCATCTTAGAAACCAGCAAGACTACCCACTGAAGGCTCAAGGGTGCAAAGTATCAGCCTTCTTTTTGAGAAGAACGTCGTTGGGCATCCTGCTTGAGGAAGGCCTCCTAAAGAATTGGTTCCTTCTGATTAATTTTACCATTCTTAGCCATCAAATCTCTCAGAGGCCACTGTACCCATGGTCCAAGGGGGGTCTGGCTATTGCCTGCATTGGTGGTGAACTTTGGCATCATCCATGTGATGCTAATTTTATCAGCAAAGTATAAGAGTTTTTGGGTCAAAAACTTGGCTTCCATCCAGATTTCAGAAGAAGGCTGAGACACCTGGCAAGGAGCTCCTGAGAGATCTGTGGGAATGAATTCAAAGCTTCAGTGGAAACCCCAGGAAGTAAGAGATGACAGAAATGTGGAACATCTGCCAAGGAAAGTGCAAGCTGTGAGTAGAGCCAGCACAAGGGAAAATCTATGTAGTCTGCAACCAATAAGGCCACAGGGATGGGGTTGCCCAATCCCTTTGGATCTCACATGTCACAGCCAAGTGCCCTGGATGCTACATATTGAGCCACAGAATTTAATGTTTATCCCACTGAGTTTTAGTTTTGCTTTGGTCCAATTCTTTTCTATCTATTCCTTCCTTTTGGAATGGAAATGTTTACCCTGTGCCTTTGTATCTATAACTTGTTTTTTATTTTTACAGAGGTTCATAACTAAGAGTTTGCCTTGAGTTTCAGAAGAAACTTGGAATTTTGAAAAATTCTTGAACTATTGAGACTTTGAGGAAGGGGAAGATATTGTTGCATTTTGGGTTATATACAAGATAGTTGTATCATGTTAGGTGGAAGTATGTCTGAGTGCTTATTTGGGGATTAAGTGTGATTTAAGAAGATGTGTTTGGGTGTCCATTTGACAATTGGTGAGATGTGATGGTTAAGCTTAACAGTGTCAACTATATTGACTTTGGGATCTGCCCAGGGGATTGGTAAAGCACACTTCTGGTTATGTCTGGGTGGATCTCATGGGCCTGGTCTGGGAGTCTATGTTCACTTATCTCTTCCACCCTGGCACTGTTATCCTTCTCTGCTTCCTGGTCACTATGAATTAAGCAGCTTTGTTCTATCATGCTCTTCCACCATGATGTTTTTCTCTGGGAGTCAGCTGACTATGGACCAAATCCCTTTAAAACATGAGCCAAATTAAACCTCTCCTCCTTTAAGTTGTGGGTATTGAATATTGTGTCCTTCAATGGGAAAGCCAACTTTTACAGATATTCTTTTTACAGCTTGATGTGATCATTAATTGTGATATGTCAAATTGACATGAATAAGAACCTCCTAGCAGAGGTTCTTAGTAAAAGTAAAGTTCTGGGTGTGTCTGTGGATGACCGACCTATAAGCCAGCAAGTTGCTGTAGGAAGACTGCCCTGAATGTGGTTGACATCAACTAATAGGTTTGTAGCCTAGAAAGGGAAAGTAGGAAGTGTTTCCTTTTTGGAGGAGTTCAGGTCTTCACCATTGCTTTTGGACATTGGTCTTCAGTTTCTTCAACTTTCCAGTGCAGACTCTCCAGATGCCCAACACAGACTCTTCAGCTTATGACATAGACTTCCACTTCTGATTCTACAGTGAACTTCCAGACTTCCAACATTTGACTGCTACTGGATCCTCTGGCTTTCCACGATGCAGATACCCATTGTGACTCATCTGCTTCTGATCCTATAAGCTTACCTAATAAACTTCATCAAGTGTATTTTTGAGGCTTTCAACTATTTTTTTCACTTACAGCATTCTTTGTTTCCAAGATTTTAATTTAATTCTTTTTCAATATCTCTATCCCCTGGGTGAATTTATCATTCATATCAAGTTGTTTTCCTAGTTTTGTTAAATTATTTTTCTGTGTTCTTTTATATTTCGTTTAGTTTCCTTATGATTATTTTAAAAAGTTATTTACCAAGAATTTCATTAATATCCTTTTATTTGGAGTCTGATTACAGTTTTTGTGTTTGGAGGCATGATTTTTTACCTTGTTTTTTCATTATTTCTTGTGATCTCAGGCTGATGTTTGCTTATGTGGTGGATCAGTTATCTCTACTACTTTTAACAGATGACTCTCATAGTAAAAAACTATTTCTTGAAGATATATCTTGTAGGGCATCAGTTTAGTAAGGTATATTGACTTTGGTTCCAATTGGGCACCATAGTATAGTCTCTCTTTTGCTTCTTCATCTGTTATCAGAGGGTTTTGGGCATAATGTATATTATGGCATGATTAGAGAGCCCTTCTGTCTCCAGGAGATATATGAGGAAGAAGGTAGCTTAGTGGCCCAGGAAAGAGTGGTGGACAGATCAGAAGAAGTGGGCATAATTGCGTGGCAACTCTACCTGAAAGTATTGGCACTGGAAACATAGAGCAGTGAATATTTCCTCAGCAGTGGCAGCATACCCTCTGTCCCAGCAGGGCTGACTAAGCAGCTCAGGCTGATTAAAGCAGGAGCTAAAGTCAATTACAGAGGTGGCTTTCAGTGATTACACAGCTTGGATGGATCAGGGTAGCAGCTTGGGTGACTATGAGGTTCAGTAGTGGCAGGAAGAGAAGCATAGCTCCATCCCCAATATGTCAGCCATGATGCAGCAGTATGGCATTTGGAAGGGTGGGGAGGAAATGCAAATTTTTTCTCTGGTGCAAAGCTGTGTTGCAGACTTCAGGAAGTTTCCCTAACTGGGCCCCTTCATGTTGCCAGTGTTGCCAGTATTTTTGGCAAGAATCCCAGTATCTAAGTTATGGGGCCTACTAGAACTCTTCTGTTTGCTATTTCTCCTCTTTTGGATAGATTTTGGCTCACTTTATTCCACTCTCTATGTCACTGATCCATATCTCTGTGTCTTACCATGTTTTCATCTCTCCTTTGCTTGAATCCAGTGCCACTCACTTTGAAATAGAGCTATTTATTTATCACCCTGGTTCTTCTTTGTGGAGGAGGAGGAGGAGGTGTCTAATTATCTCTGTTTGGGCATGGTGCCCTTCTCTCTGTCACTTTGTTTTTTATTCTTTTAAACATTATTCATTTTAAAGAAATAATTTTTCCCAATATTTCCTTTATGCTTAGTAGCCTTGTTCAATAAATCATTTTATTATAGATTTATAATTAATTTTGACATTTAGTGAAACAAATATTCTAAAATTTTCTTAGGTCTTTGCTTTTTTGTATCAATTTTAAAATCAGATTGTCAAGTTTCTCAATGGCCATGTTGATTTTTGATACTGCATTACTCTATAGGTTTATTTGGGTGGAACTGACATCCTTAGAATATTGAGTTTTTCTATTCATGAATACAAAGCATATCTCAGTTATTCAGCCTAATTTAATGTTTTGAAAGACATTTTGATATTTTTAAGTTAAGTGTTGACTTCATGGGTGTTCATTTTGTGGTTATGCATCTTAATTTAAATACATATATCATGTATCAAATATAACACAATCTTTTTAAAAATATGAAAATATGTCTTAAGTAGAATACAGCCATTTAAATTGATGGTATAGATATCGATACGGAAAGATCTATAGCATATTAATATGTGAGAAAGCTTTTTCCATAGCATATGTTTTATATAAATACCATTTATTTAAATATATCTAAAATTGTGAGTGTGGAGAGAGAAGTTTGGAAGGCTATGTAAAATGCAGAATCAGATAAAACATACATTTCAGTTGGAGAAACACTTCTGGAATAGTGGGACAAGGACCTTTGAAAATCCTCTGTTCCAGAAAAGGAATAACACTGGCAAAATAGTCAAAATCAAGTTTTTTTGAAAATTGAAGAATTGAAACATTTTGAGAAATATTTATTTAAAAATATCAGCAGGGGGGCTGCGGATTTAGCTCAGTGGTTCTGCCACCTGCCTTGAAAAGCGCAAGGCCCCGAGTTCGATCCCTGGTACCCCCCCAAAAAATCAGCAGGATAAACATAAGCATAGTAAGCTTTGTGGTACTTGAAGTTACTATAATACCATGTATCTTTTCCTTGATCTATAGTAGCTTTGAAAACTAATACCCTCACTACTATCATAGCTGTGATAACTAGCAACCTAGAAGTTATCAGTGGGAGTGGAATTTGGTAGATTTCCCTAGATGTCCTAAGAAGTTTGACAGTATTTAAAATGTCTGGCAGCTTATTTTAAAAAATCCTTCATTCTTGGGCTTATCTTTTTTTATCCTCACTCTGAGCTCACTGTGAGCATTTGTTAAAAATAATCAGTAGCAATTGTTTAACCCTACCTAAGGTGATACCACCAGTTGGAGCTACAAGAGACCAACCACAAAATTTAACAGGAAGAGATATTTACATGAGGCTTTGAAAAACCTAAATAATTTCTTGGGAATCTAGAAGCCCATACACATGTAAATGGATAGGTACACACCTAAGAAAGACCTGAAAAAGACTTGATCTCCCACCTTTGGCTAACTTGAGGCTGTTTGCTTAGGAAGGGAGGATAAGGCAGACTATAAACTGCCTGAGCACAGCAGGCATGCCTCAACACACCCATGAAGCTTCTCAGAAAATACTGGGAAAATATTGGTTCAAGGCACTAGACTTAATACACATATTTCACATCAGCTATTTTAAATATGTTCAAAGAGCTAAAGAAACCATTACTAAAAATAGTAAGGTCACTGTTATCAAATAGAGACTATCCATAAGTATATAGAAATTACTTTTTTCAATAATCAGCAAATTAAAATTCTGGAGTGGAAAATTAAAATAACTGAAATGTAAAATTCACCGGGAGGGCTCAACAGCACATTTGAGCAGTTATAAGATAATCAAAGAACTTGAAAATATATGGATAAAGTTTATACAATCTAAGCAAAAGAAAGAAAAATGAGTGAAAAGAAATGAATAGAGCATCAGAGGACTATGATACTACCGGTCATACCAACATATGTGCAAGAGGAGAGAGGAAAAGGAACAGAGAGAATTGAGAAATAAGGCCTCCAAACTGTCCAAATTTGATGAAAATATTATGGATCTGAGAAACTCAGTAAGCACCATGTAAGACAAATTCAAAGTTATCCATACCTAGACTCATCAAAATCAAACTGCTGAAACCCAAAGACAAAGAGAGAATCTTGAAAGTAACAAGAGAAATATGACTCCTCACATCGAAATAATTTTCAATAACATCAATATCTTACTGTTCTAATCAGAAGCAATGGGAAAGTAAGCATTGAGATAACATATTCAATGTTCTCAAATAAAAAGACTATCAACCAAGATTTCTATATCTAGAAAAAGTATGATTAAAAAATGAAGAGCAAATTAAATAAATAAAAGAAAATAAATAATAACTGATTTAATTTGTTGTTAGCAGATATACCCTACAAGAAATGCTGAAGGCAGTATGTCAGGCTAATATATCAGTCACTTTTCCATTGCTGGAATGAAATACACAACACTGAAACTTAAAGACAAAGATGTTTATTTGGTTTACAGTTTCTAGTGGGTTTAGTCCAAAGTCAGCTGGTTTCAAGACAGAAATGGCAGGGTAAAAGGGCCTAGTGGAGGGCAGCTGGTCATCCTACAGCAGTCAGGAAGCTGAGAGAGAAGGAAGGAGCCAGAGACATTAATACATCCTTCCAGGTCATGCCCCCAGTGATCCATGTCCAAGGCCCTACTTCCTAACAGCAGATTTAGAGGCTGAATTCATCGATGGATGAATCCACTGATGAGTATAAGCACCCCACGATTCAGTCACCTTCCAGACACATGAGACTGTTAGGGGACATTTTAGATCTAAACCATAACAAGGGACAATAGACGATAACATGAATCCACAAGAAGATATGAGTACTGACAAAGTAACTATGTATAAGGTAAACACAAAAGACAGTATAAACATGCTTTTTATATTCTATTTTATGTTATCTAATTTAAAATAACTGCATAAAATAATAATTATAAAATTGTATTGAGCTTATACCACATGAAGACATTATTTATATGTTAACACAAAGGAGGTGGCTGAAAGCTAAACTGGAACAGCATTTTTATATACTTGGTTGCCAACTTGATTGTTTTCATTACTCATGGACAACACTCCAGTTTTTTCAGCCTTTTGCTGTGAACTCTCACACACCAGCACAACAGTTCTCCTGTGAGCTTCTTTGTCTTCAACTTTAGACTGGGACTATATCATTGGCACTTTTTGTTCTAAGGTTTCCAAATTTTACCAAGCAGCTATTGTTTCACCTGGCTCTTCAGGATGCAGACAGCCATTGTTGGGCTATCCAGCCTCTGATCATGTAAGCCAATCTAACCAGTCCTCTCTTGTAATTATAATTGTAAAATATCCATATATTCTATTGGTTTTATTCCTCTAGAGAACTCTAGCACATATACTATTGAAATTAAATTATTCTCTGTGAACCAGAAGGTTTTAAGTTGTCATTTTTAATATCCTGGGGCAATTACTAGGATACATATAAACTATATAAATATATACCCATTATATATAATATATACCCATTATATATGTATTGTATATATATATGAATTAAAATGGTATACTAGGAAATATCTCTTATAACACAGTAGAGGCAGTAATGGAGGAAAGAGGAACAAAGACATAGAAAGAGAAAAATGACATACATGAATTTTGCATCATTGGCCATTGTATTAAATATAAATTTTTTTTTGTACTGGGGATTGAACTCAGGACCTTGCACTTGTGAGACAGGCAGTGGAACCACTGAGCTAAATCCCCTTCCCCATTGTATTAAATACAAATAGACCAAAACTTCAATCAAAAGCTATATATTGACAAAATAAATAAAATACAATGCAACTATACTTTCAGTATTAGAGGGACATTTTAGTTATAAAGATTAAATAAATTGAAACTAAAAAGATGGAAAAAGACAACACTCAATAACCCAAAGAGAGCTAAGGCGATTATGAGACATTAAACAACATAGGCTTTAACAAAATAATGTGACTATAGAAAAAGAAGGGTATGTTACAATGATAAGAAAATCAATCCATACCAAAATTATTAAGATATAGGAAAAGTGTTTAGAAGGAAATTTATAGCCTTATTTAAAAGAACTAATATCAACTGAGAACTCATAAATCAGCAGTTACAGGATACAATATCAATATACAAAATCAATTGTATTTATTTATGCTAGCAATGAATAATCTAAAATGAAATTAAGAAAAGTATAATATGAAGAAAATACTTAGGAAAATTTAACAAAATATAAATTTTTTTTATACTGAAAAGTATAAAATATTCCAAGAATTACTGGTGAAAAAGTGGAAATATTGGGACTTTTGAGACATTGTGAATAGGAATGTTGTAGCTACTTTAGAAAGCAATTTGTAGTTCCATAAAAAGTTAAAGAGTTTCAAAATGACATAGCAGTTATACTTCTAAATATATATCACTGGTTTGAAGGACTCTTGTCAGTGAAGTTTTTCTACACGGTATTAAGACTTAGATTGGAGGCTTGAAGGTGGAGTTATTTACTCAAAGGAAGGCAGATGGCAGGAAAGGAGATCAAGCCTTGGGTGAGTTTTGCAGCCCCGCAGTTTCAGGTAGTGTCCTTTAATGAAGTGAGCTATAGAGGCTGAGGAAGAAAACTCCAGGAGCACAAGCCAGAAGTAGATATTGGGGAAAGAGCTTTCTGGGGGAGGCTGATTATACAGCTGTAAAGTAGCATCTCCATGTGCACACTCACCAGAGGAGGGAGATAGTGTGGGAAAATAATCAGAAAAAGGTGACTGGATGATCTCTTGGTGACATATACCCAAGTTGGAGGTTTACTCTTGCTCCTGCTTCATACCCCTATACCCTTCAAAAGTGACACATTTAGTGTTTTCCCACTGTAAAGCTTTTCTTTTTCTTTTTTTCTTTTTTTGGAGACTGAATTTACTGTATTGGCCAGGCTTGTCTCAAATTAGTGATCCACCTGTCTTTGCCTCCCAATTAATGTTATTTTTCAATCTTAGCAGAATACTCATTCTTCGCCTTCTGAATGGTCTTCCAGTTACCTTAAATGAAGGAGAAAGAAAAATTAGGGTAAAGATTATAAAGAAGAAGAGATATGAGGATGGGGGAAGAGGAAGTTCAAAGGAAGGAGGATCTAATGCTTGAAATAAACAAGTGTTTTACTTATGAGTAACTTCCATTAATTACTTTTGGAATCCATTTCCCTGTCAATTTGTCATACAGATGAGCTTCTCAGTATTCACCCTTCTCTGTCAATGTTCATCTGGGAGTTCCTTAGCTAGTTCTAGTCTTGATGAGCTAAGCTCCTTGTCTCTATTGTCCATGTAGATAGGTCTCTTGATATCTAAAATCTACTCATCAGAGAAAACCTACTGTTCCCAACCATACTCTCCCCTTTAGCAGATGGGAGCCAAACATGGCACTGCCTTGTTTCAAGAGAGATGTCCACCATTATCCTGAATGGTCTACTGGCCTCTCAGAGAACACTGAGGTAAACAGCTCCAACATCACATCACCTTCACCCCACAAGGATCTACCAGGAAGGCAGAATTCATAGCCTTCCAAATGAAATAAGCTAAAAGTGGAGAAGCACTAAATGATATTTTCCTGCTTCTAGGAGCATATTACAAAAATAGAAGCTGAAAGTTAAAAAAAAAAAAGAAGCATTCTGTGCTGAAATGTAGTGCATAGAATTGAAATTTCCCTTAAGTATTTTGGTATCAGGAAAATCATGATTCCAATTTTAGCAACATCCTGAGTGTGATATGAAATTCCTTAATAAATATCATTTTCATTCAGGACAGCTGAGTCAACAGATGTGACTATCATTCTTAATTTCATCCTCCTTGTCATCTTCTGATTAAGAAGAATTTTCAGCTAGGTCCACATGGAATCCTTTCTAGCTAACCTGTAATTACCTTGGCCTCTAGGCTAGATATTGATTAATTGGATACTATATCATTTAAAATATTTTGCATGCTCTCTTGCAAATTATTTAAAAATAAGAGCAAACCTATTACCCTGCATTTGTTGTCAGGAAACTGTTTCCAAAAGATTTCCAGATAAACCATTTGCATGGTTGCATGAAACTGAATTTCCCTGATGGAGCTGGAACAAGTCAGGCACAAGGAAGCTTGACTGTCCAGGACTCAGAGGTAATAGGCTTTCTGAGAACCAAAAATACACTCGTTGTACCAGGGAACTGTGTGCAGCTGGAGTTAACTCACATCAGATGAGGTGTCACACTTCCAGAGGCAGTGGCAAGGCATTTAATGCAAGTCAGATCTCTGCTGTGTATAATCCCTTTCCCCAGTCAACATGTCTGTGCTGAGGGCTGAATTTATAAAATACCACAGTGGATCTGTCAGACTAACAGTCAGTGAGAATTGGAAAGAGGAGAAGTGGGATCTGGTGGAAATGGGAGTGGCTTCATCTTTGTATTGCATTAAAGTAATATGTTGGGATGGGGAAATGCTTGGGACATGGGCTCCTTCATGTTTCCTGTGCCAAGAGAGGGTCTATCTTATGGCTGGTGCTGAGCAAATTGTAGAATATAAGATGGCCAAGGGCTAGATATCTTTAGATACATATTCATAGTGGACTTCTACAAATACTGTTTCTAGTTTTGCTGCACCATTGGGAGGGTGACATACAGTGAGGATTTCAGGTAAGACAGGATAAGGTACTGACAGCAGTTCATGTATAGAAAGATACTTGATTCGGTCCTCAATTTTGTCATTCTTATGGCATCCACTATCCTCCTAGGTAGCCCTGGGAAATGTCTGCTGTATCTCTTTATAAATCACCTTGACTATGAATATAACCACTTAATTTTCACTATTTCAACAAATACCTAATGCAGTTCTGCTTTCTTCCTATTCCAATGATAACTGTCACCACGTGCCACACATTCTGCTTGGTGCTGGGGATATAGTCAGTGGTGCAGTCCCTTCCCTTGAGAGATGTTCAGTATTTACAGTAAAACAATCAGACAAGAAATCAATTGACCACAATTCTATAAGAGTTGCCAATATATGGACAAAATGCTGGGAGAGTATTGAGTACTTTTTTCTCTAGTAAGCCCTTGAGATTGTTAGCTATTGATTTTAAATCAAGGAATGTTCCTGTAAATAGGCAGTTAATTTGAGACTTTTAGTCAGAAGAGTGGGGTTTATGGACATCCGTGGCAAATGGTAAATGAGGATAATCTCTAGTTTGTAAACTGGAAGCAAAGCATCTGAGTTTATTTCTCAAAAAAGCATAAATATAGAGTTTAAACCACTACCAAAATACTACCAGTTACAGAAGCTTATGTATGCCATTTATTATAAGCAAATCTATTTTCAGAATGTAACAGAGGACCTCAAACTTAAGATTAATTTGAACCCTCTTCTTTTATATTAATTGTATGACTCAGGAACCCTTTTCCTTGTATTCATGGTCTCATTAAGTTTGATACATATTGACTTAATACCAGTTTCAAAGTTTCACCCCAAGCAAAGTGAAGAGGGAGAGCGAACAGCTGGAAGGACCGGGGGCTAAAAGCCATGGCTTCACTCAGGGAGAGGAAGAGAAAACTTGATGTGTCTGCAGGGAACTTTACCTCTCAGTTTAGGCTGATTCCCCTGCTAGCTTTTCTATTAGGATCTGATGACTCCTTTAACTACATTTTCCATTAGACATCCAGATAACCAGAAGACATATGGTGCTAATGTTTCCCTGGCCTTTTATGAACAGAAGCAGCTGGTAAAGAGAACAATTTTTTTTTTTAAAGGAACAAATGAGCCTTAACCCTAAGGCTGAAGCTGTTATCAATCAGTCCGGGATTCTTCAGCCTTCACTCATATATTGAACTAAGCAGGGTGAGTACATGGAGTGGGTTGTGCTTTGAAGGGCCTAGCTGGGGCTTGTGTCACCTGTGGCAGGGGCAGATGCAATCCCCTCCATCATGGCCACATATACGAAGAGTCTCTGTTTCTGTTTCTAGAGGGGAGGCTGTACAAGAGGCTTTAAGGAAGTAGAGGGGCTGCTGCTTGGTGTTGGCCTTGCTGGTAATGGGTGAGGACTGCCAGGGATTGGTCAGACGGCTCTCATGTTGCTCCCTTTGTTCTCAGAGGCCCACATATCATTTTGTAAATTAAAATTATCATAACTAAGCTTGGAATAAGTCCAAGAAAGCAACTGGAATGTTTCAACATCTTGTTGAATGTAAATTTTTTTCTCAACCAATGTCAAATTAGTCAAAATGTACCATTGTTTTGTCTACCACATTAAGTAAATTTCCCAAGACTTCTGCGACAATCTCTATTTCATTGGAAATGCCTATTGTGATAATCTTATTTTATTTTGGATGCTAAGCATGTACCTAGTATAGTTCTAGGGATTTTACATTTATCATCTAATTTGAGTCTTAAAAATGACATGTTGTCCTTCTGGAGATAAGGAAACTAAGGTTCAGAGAATTTAAGCAACCTCTTTGAAGGTCTATCCAGCTAGCGAACAGCAGAATCAGGATTTTAATTCCTTCTCCACTGACTGCAGAGCCTTTATCTGATCTTGCCATTTTTGGGGGGGGTGGTGTAATGTGAAGACTCATCATTGTGCTAGTTTTTTCATTATCTTGAGGTGATGTTAGACAAGACTAATGAAGAGTGTGTATTCCCCCGTGCTGAGCTAATGATTTGAAATGTGCCCTTTTAGGGTCACATAATAGCTGAAAAGAATGATTTTAAATTTTTTATACAGGACTAGATAACCTTAAAAGATTCAGAGAGTATGAGCCTGAATTTTGCCTCTTTGGCATGTGGAATTCAGGATAGCCCTGCCCTAGTGCTCTTGGCAGTTTGGTCTCATGGAATGGAATGAGAGGGAGAGACCACCACCTACTTGGAGTGCATTCTTTGATGTGTGGTAAAGCTACAAGAAGACACTTACTGCCAAAGTCTCAACCACTACGCGCCCTTAGAAAACATTTTATTCTCTTTCAAGTCTATATTTTAAACATGAGGTGAGTGGTCTGAAGAGAGGAAGGTGCAGCAATCATTCTTATGAAAGAAGTGAAGGTTTCTACATCCACTGATAAAATGTGCTCCATTAAGCAGCTCAAATAAATAAAAATGTCAGTTGATTTTGTAATAAATTTTCTAGGACAGCACTGCCAGCTGGTTCCTCTCCATATTCAGGTCCAGATAAGCAGCTCTGCCTCATTTTATTAGCTTACAGCTCTTCAGAGGGGAGGTTATCACAGCAGGTGCCTAAGTAAGACAAGGAGTCCTCATCTCCCAAGCTCTGAGTATAAGGTGTAGATCTGACCCTATTGTCTCTGCCTTCCCTGCTACTTGACTTTGAGAACAAATCCTCCTGCTGACAATGTCTTACATGGCTTTGTCTAGTCATACAAATACTCATAGGGCTTTATTCCTGTGGAGGCTCCTACTTCTTCCCAGTGACTGCTCTCTCATACTTTCTATGGATTTCTATTTATCTATGTGCTTCCAAACATACTATCTCACTTAACCTTCAATTTGACTCTATAGGATAAGCATTATTATCCTTAAATTATGAAACTAAGGTTCAAGGTTCATATAGCTTATATATTCAGTGCTTCAGTGTCTGGTTAGGAGCCCCTTCCTCATACAGCACCCTCTTCCTGTCTTCACTTGGTAGGAAAGGAAAGGAATGTCTGCAAGTCCTCCTTTGTAAGGTACTGATCCTAGTCGTGAGGGTGCCACCCTCATGACCTAGTCATCTCCAAAAAGCCCCATTTCCTACTATCATAACCTTGGAGATAGCATTTCAACATTATGAATTTTGAGGGCACAACCATCCAGAGAATAGCACAGACTTTTTTTTGATGACCCTGACTATTTTGAGGAGCACTGGTCAGGTAAGTTATAGGATGTCTTAGTTACTTTCTTGTTGCTGGGACGAAATACCTGACACCCACAATGTAAAGGCAGAAAGGTTTATTTTAGCTCAGAGTTTGTAGAGGTTTCAATCCATAGTCAGCTGATTCAATGGCAGGGGAACATGGCAGAAGAGAGGCATGGCAGTTCATGGTGTGGCAGGCAGAAAGCAGCAAGCCTTCTTCCTTTCCCTTTTTATTCCATCCACTTATTACAAGCCCATCGGTTGATGTCACCCATACCCAGAGTGGGTCTTCTCTTTTTAGTAAATTCATCATCCACACCCAGAACTATGCTAAACCAATCAGTGGACTGATCTAGTATCACACACCCATGATCCAGACACTCCCAAAATCCCTACTTTTGAACACATGAGGCTTTGGGGGACATTTTAGATATAAGCCATAACATATATGCTTTTACTGGAATTTGTCTAATGTTTTTCTCATGACTACACTGTTATACGTTTTGGGGATGAAGAACACCAAAGGAAAGTGCCATTTTCCTTATGTATTAAGAATACATACTATTTCTATAATCTTTGGTTTTAAAGTTGACTTTGGTTACTTGGCTTAGCTTGTGTCAGGTTTCTGTACTGTAAAGTTATTCACTTTTCTCTTATTCAGTACTGTACTCTTCAAAAGGAAATCACTGTGTGGTCCATGCTGAAAGGAGTGAGTTCTGGTCACATTATCTCCATAAATAATTTGGAATATTTTTGCATGGGAGATTAATCTCTTCTTATTCATTCATTTATTCAGTCATTTATTTACATACCAATATAGTTTTATGGATATTTATTTTATTTTTCACATCAAAGATTATTTAGTCTAGTGCCACAATAAAAAGTATGTTGATAGAGAGCCACCTTACACTAGTTAAGTAGTAAGTTTCAGGTTTTTCTGAAGAGGTAGTGTTCTGTTTAAAGGGCAGTCTTTCTGTGGGCCATTTATTGACTCATGGAATGGTAGTACTAGAAAATATCACTGGCACCTTTTATTTTACTAATGACAGACTAAATGTAGTCATAGCTGGTATGACATTACTATCCAGGTTCATTTCTTATCTGCTTTATCTCTCTCCATTGCCTTTACTTGATCAAGTACCAGAGAAGCCAGTAGCTTCTCTGTGAATCAAAGAAGTGTTTCCATTGCTGTTCTGAATTTAGACAAACACTTTGCACCTCAGGGTGCCCAATCTGAGCCAGGGTACTCTCATCATCATAGCATAGTGAGAACCAATGAGCAATATTCTTCTTTTTTAAGGCACAGAGGGAAGGATTGGTAATCTTTAATGTCTTGAAACTTATTCAGGAATGAGAACAATATGATACTTTTGTTTTCCTTTAAGTACCCATTGGGATGGGTGATCCATTTTGGCAAAAAGAGCCATTATATATGGCAGCAAGCTTTAGTATAATTTGTAAAGATTTCAGATTTCAGTGACAAAACCTTGGGATTTGCACTACCCCATCATGGGGGAAACTGATTAGTAAGACTTGACAGCCTGACTAAAATCCCAATGCCCACGCTGTCCGAGTTAATATTCTGTGCCACACACTGTGCTGAACACAGGTCTCCTCAGCATGCCTTGACACTTGCCAGCAGAAGGCAGGATGAAAACCTTATCTTCCCTTCTCTAGACTTTGGTAGGGGAAATAGTTGGTATGAAGAAATAGAGGTCCACTGCCTGACATTTGGAAAATCCCCATGCACATCCAATCCTTATGTGAATAGTCTTGGCTTTTAAGAATCATCGTTTGGGTGAAATCATTCTGTTCTGTAGGGTGTTGGGAACTGCCAACCAAATTTGCCTTCTTATCTGGTGCTGTTCCAAGATGGCAACAATTTTGTATCATTATTTCAATTACACAATGTACCCTTCTGGAACATGCAGTGTGATCAGAACCTAGCAATGCACACTGACCTGCAGAGACAGGAAACTGCCAAATAATACTTGCTTTATAGGTGAAAGGCTGACCTATAGGTGAGGGGCTGCCTTAGTCAACTTGAACATCAGGAATGGAGGGTTATATCTGACATTATTCTCAGGCATTATAGACTGGTGGGAAACCACTAACTCATACATAAGTAAGTTTCTTGTATGCAGCATATTGTTGGATTTTGCTTCTTGACCCACTCTGCCAGTCTATTTCTTTTGATTGGTGAATTGAGACCATTAACGTTAATGGTTATAACTGAAACGTATTGACTTGTCATTGCCATGACTTTTTCTTTTTGTTGGGTTCTCCCCCTTTCCATTTAATTTCTTGTCATGCCAGATGGGTTCATTCTGCTTTGCTTCCTGTGGTTGTGATCCTCATTGTCTGTTCCTAGGATATTGTCTAAAATTTTTTGGAGTGCTGTTTGGTATTCATGAAGTTCCTAAGGTGCTCTTTGTCATGAAAGTATCTTATTTCTCCATCCATTTTGAAAGATAGTTTTGCAGGGTACATCAATCTGAGTTAGAGGCTGTTTTCTTTTAGGGCTTGGAATATGTCACTCCAAGCTCTTCTTGCCTTGATGGTTTGTGTTGAGACGTCTGCTGTGATTCTGATGGGCTTTCCTTTGTATGTGATTTGTTTCTTTTCTCTGAGTGCTTGGAGAACTTTGTTCTTCTGTTGTGCTTCTGGAATCTTAACAATTATATGCCTATGTGTAGATTTTTTTTGATCAAGGCTGTTTGGAGTTATCTGTATGTCAAGCTCTTTTCCCCTGCTTGGGAAGTGTTCTGCCATTATTTCTGTGAAGAGATTTTTTATGTCATCTCCACTCTCTCCTGTTTCTTCATTGAGCCCAATCAGTCTTATGTTATTCTTTTTTGCATATCTAGCAGGTGCTGATTGATTTCTCATGTTCCCTTAGAATTTTGAAGCAATTTTTCTTTTCCTGGTCACTAATTGCAATCTCATCTTCTATATCTGACATTCTGTCCTCACATTGGCTCATTCTGCTGTGTAGACTTTCAATGGAGTTTTTCATGTCCTGGAAATCTATTTGCATCTGTTTTATGGATTCCATTTGTTTCTTATGTTGGGATTCCATCATGTTCCTGAGCTCCTTTCTACATTTATTAATCACGTGTTGCACTAGGGGCACAATTTCTCCTGTTATCTGAGAAATTATTTCTGATTTCATTTTTTCCAGATCCCCTTTTGTTGCCAGTTCAGTGGGTCCAGGTGGTTGAGTATCAGAGTGTTCCATCTCCTTTTCCTTTGGGATTGCTGTAGGTGATCTGGAAGTCTGGTTTTGAGACTTATTTATGGCTTTTCTCATTTCAACTGGGCCAGGGGGCTGTTGGCGCCTGCACAGATTACCTCCTCTGAGCTGGGTGAGGTGGGACAGGGGCCAGGAGCAGCGGTAGGCATGGTGATCCAAAAGCCCTTTCCTGTGGGCTGGGAGCAGTGGGAGGGATGCTGGCCAGGAAGCCCCTTCCTCTGGACCAGGAGCAATGGGATGGTGGCTCAGAAGCCCCTCCCTCCGGGCTGGGAGTGGTGGGAGAGATGGTGGCCTAGAAGCCCCTTCCTCTGGGCCAGGAGCAGTGGGACAGAAGGTGTCCCAGAACCCTTTCCTCTGAGCTGGGAGCAGCCGGAGTGATAGTTACCGGGAAGCCCATCCTCTGGACCAGGAGCAGTGGGAGGACAGCTCAGAAGCCCCTACCTCTGGGCCAGGAACAGTGGGACTCAGTACCTTGGTCTGGTGGTCTGGTGTCCTCTGCGTCTTTGTAGTGTGGAACCAGGTGGCTGCCTATCTGCAGCGGGGTGATTCGGTGTGTTCTGCGGGACTCAGGACCTTGGTAGGGCATGGGCAGACCTGCCTGTGTGCAGCGGGGTGATTCGGCGTGTTTTGTGGGACTCAGGACCTCGGTAGGGCACAGGCAGACCTTCCTGTCTGCAGCGGGGTGATGAGGCGTGTGTTCTGCGCGACTGGGGACCTCGGTAGGGTGTGGGCAGACCTGCCTGTCTGCAGCGGGGTGAGTAGGCATCTTCCTCGCGACTCTTTCCTTTCTTTTTCTTCCCTGACCAATATTTTATCAGTGATGAGATACTAATGCTTCTTACTTCTCACTGGTTCTGTCCTTTATCCTTTCTATCTTATCCTTACTGATTTGGTCTATACTCTTTATTAGTATATCAATGAACTTTTTCTTTGCTTCTCTCTCTGAGCTAACTTGCACACAATGCATAATTTGTTCACCATTCACCATTCACTTTTATGCCTTATCTGCATTTCTATAGAAACTAGTGATAATCATCCTATGATATTTATTATCATCTATGTCTTGCTTTATAATTATGTATATATTTCTTTTATCTTATTAAATAATAGAACAATACTAAACTGTGAACACCTGCTGTTTTATTTTATAACAAATTTTTGAGTACCTATCATTTGATGTTTTGGACATAGCACCAAAAAGTGATCACAGATGATGAGGAATCATAGAACAGATAATTGGGACATTAAATAAGGAATGTTTATACTAAAGATTTACCCAAAATAAAATAAAAATTTATGGAAATAAAAAAAGAGGTAATGGGGGTCGGGGATTTAGCTCAGTGGTTCTGGCGCCTGCCTTGCAAGCGCAAGGTCCTCAGTTCGATCCCTGGTACCAAAAAAAAAAAAAAAAAGAGGTAATTCAGAACAGATGGTATAATAGGTGAAAGGTCAAGAAAGATGACATTTTTGTTGGACCTTGAGGTTGAGAAGGAGTTCATCAGGATTTAGGAAAGAGACAGATTGTAATCATAAGCTTTCCAGATAGCAGAAACAATGCTTTGAAAATAATCTTTTATAAGGAATGTGGAAGGCATTTGGGGCTGTTTTGGAGAACGGATAAAGTATTTGAATACAAAATGGTTTCTTGCTTAGATAGTAGTAGACTAATATGTAGAACTTTCAACAAGCAATTTTGGATTCAATGTAATAAAGATTTTTTTTCCTTAACTAAGCACTCAACTTAGGTATGGGTTTATCCAGTAGTGTTACAATTTAGATCAAGAATGTCCCCTATAGGCCTCATGCACTCATAGGCAGGGCTTTTGGAAGGTGATTGAATCAGGGGTCAACATAGCTGACTTGTTGTTAGGTGGTAGAGTCTGGTTGAAGAGTAGGATCAAGAGAGGCATGACCTGAGAGGGTGTATCTCCCTTCCCTGCTCCTGGCTTCCCTCTCTGCTTCCTGACTGCCATGACGTGAGCAGCTCACTTCTGCTATGCCTCTCTGCCATGCTGTTCTGTCTTGGAGCTGGCCCCACTGTAGACTGTGAGCCAAACTAAACTTTAAGATGTGTGTGTCAGGTATTGTGTCTCAGGGATGAGAAAGTGACTTAGACAAGTAGTGAAGTCTGTCATTCATTCTTAGTCAGGAGGAGGCTAAATGAGTGTCGGAAACTAGAAAAGATGGATTTCCAAGTGGAAAGTTTAAAATACTTTAAAATCTTTTTTTGCAAGTGTTTCTATGTGAGCTAATGTGACTTTGGCTAAATTGATTACAACATTATTAGATTAATTAAATGTGTTGGTTCTATCTATACTGCTTAGCATAGGAAAGATACTCAATAAATATTGAATTGAAGTCAAGTCAATGAATAAACTGTCATTTTCAATAGACTGGTTTCTAAATAGAAGCTTTGTAGAATATTTTCAATTGTTCAGCTTTCAAAAGCTCCCTACAGGGAACTGAGAAAGGAACACTTTTATTCCTCACCAGTGGGAGAATAAATTAGTGCATCTTTTCTGCAGGGCAGTTTAGCTTTTCATACAAATAGTTGCAGCATTCCACATCTTTTGACCTGGTAATTTTATGTGCAGCAATTTCTTCTAGGGAAATTATTATAAATTATGAAAATTTACCCTTTTACTCACTGCATCCAGCAAACTGGTGCTAGGTGATCCTGTGGATGCATCAATAATTATAATGGATGCTCAGTTGAAGTGAGGGCTTGGACTTGTACTCATTTGTTATTGAAGTGGGCCTACTGGCCTTCATACCTTTGCTCCTTGCTCTTTCATGAAATTAAGAGGGAGAAGTAGCCCATGAAGAAACAACCATCTAGAGTAAGGACCTCTGAAGCTGCATCTCTATCTGCTTTTATGGCAAGGGGATACAAAGATAGAGAGGAATGGGTAAGCTAAAATGGCTTCTTCTTTTTTTTTTTTTTTCTTGGTAACTAGGACCTGATTGAGATAACTTTCCTGAGCTTCTTTTATGTGACTTAATAATAATTATGTTCTTTACTCTTCTACTAGAAGTAAAGGTCACCTTCAATATCAACTAATCTTTTCTAACTTTAGTACTATGTTTACAGAGAAGCATTTTATTTGTATTTATTCCTTGCAAAGTGAGAAACTCAGTTGTAGGATTGCATCTATTTTATTTTTCCACCAAAATTTGAACCACATGACAGATAGTAATACGATTGCTGTGGTAGCAGGAAAGAATCTGAGAGTATGGGAAAGGTATTGTTCTGTTTTATAATGGTTCCTGTATTGACTCAACAAATACATAATCAGGCATTTTTAGCAATGGATGCACAAAGAAGAGGAAATCATAATTTATGCACTTTAGAGGAAATAGACTTCTCTAGATAATTCCAGCCATTACAGTCTGTATCTAGTACAAGAATAGGAATGCACACATTTTGGAGGAATACAAGGAGGGTTTACTAGGATGCTGGTGTTGGGAATGAAAGTCTGTTTGGGGATGAAGTGAGGTCAGAAGTAAATCGTAAAGCAGGAAGGAGATAAAGAAACAAGTGGGGAAGGGGAAGACCATTCCAGACAAAAGGACAACATGAACTGACATGGAAGTATGAAATTCATGCTGTGCCAGGGAATTAGAATATGGCTTATGTAGGGTTTGGTAACAAGATAAGAAAACAGAGTTGGCATAACAGGGCTTGGAACACCTTGTGTGTTTTATTATTGAGGTTTTTTTTTTTAAATCCATAGGCAATGGAGAGCTATTAAGGAGTTTTGAGCAGGAATAGTACATATCATATTTGAATTTAAGAATGATCAATTAGGTGGACAGAGACTTTCATAGGAAGGAACTGGAATAAAAGGCTAGTTAAAAAGTTGATATAACTTAAGTAGTGGATAATTAATCTACAAGCTTTAAAGAACGCTAAGGTGGTTAGTAAGCAGGAAGGTAGGGTTTGAAGAAATACTTGGAGGAGGTAAAATTAGCAGGATTTAGGGGTTAATTCAATGTAGTGAGTGACAGCACAAGGAAGTGACCTGGCTTTCAGGCAACCAGAGCCTTGTGTGATAGAAGTCACATGCTTCTTAAGGTTGTATGTTGCCATTGTCCAGATCACAGGAATCAGCCTGTTTAGCTCAACATTAGAATAGATTAGTTGGAGGCATTTTCTTTTTTAGACTTTGATGTAAACATTTTTCATCTGAGTTTTCACTCCCTCCCTTTTTAGAGACTTGAGGGAAAATAAAAAGAAAGAAAATACTCCCCAGCCTTTTATGAAAAGAATGCATTTGCAAACTTTTTTAAAAGAATCAAATTATAGTCTCTTTGATATGAAAGCATTAGAGACTAATGGCCCAAATCATTGGGTATGAAGAATTAAACATTGGCAAGCAAAATATCTGTTACTAAAGAAGTAATTTCAATGCCTAAATAGGTAAAATCCAAGGTAGTTAATTAGAATAAGTGCTTCTGAGGAAGGTTCTCTTTTGGAATATTGCCAAAAGGGATGATTAAGGATTTAAAAAAATTAATTTTGCATCCAGTGAAAGGTGAAAGACACCCAGTGATTCATTCAGTGGTTGTTAAGGACATTTTGGCATCTGAGCTATAAAACAAAATGCTGTCCTTGTGTTCCCTAATGGTTCTTTGGAGGAAGCTGCTAGGCCCAGGGCTCACCTTTCTTTCCATGTGTTCTCTCAGGGGTGAAGGACGTATTTGGGAAGATATTATGGAAAAATGATAAAAGATTGGAAAATATGTGGTTATTTTAGGCCCTGTTTGGAGGAGGACAGCACTTTTCTCCTTAGTGATGCTTTAGACCAGAATATAATTTACATTCCTGATATCTGTTCATCTTTGAACTACCTAGACTTAGCAACAACAAAACCACCACAACTCTCTTTATCTGAGTGTTAGTGCTGATTCAAGAATGTATTCGAGTCTGTGGTTAACAAAACATAAATTACATCAAAGATGAAGATATGTTAGTGAGACATGTGGAACTGGGTGAGTATGAGGGTCAGAGATTAACTCTTTTTTTTTTTTTGTACCACTTGCAAGGCAGACGTGGGCGCCACTGAGCCAAATCCCGGGCCCTGAGGTGAACTCTTTGCCTCTCCAGAGCTGCTGTGTACTTTTCTCCACCCTATTCTATACCACAGGAAGACAAGGGGCAGGGAGAAGCAGATTTGTTATCTGGTTTTCAGATAATTTCTCCAATGAGAAGCCTTAACTAGAGATCAGAAGGAAAGAAGAGAGTGATATTAGGGCAATTTATCTCAATTTCCTCAATGTAGGTCTTATCAGATTACCTGAATTCTGGATCCAAAGATTATAGCTCCTTTAAGGTGAGGATGTTCATACAAATCTCCCTTGAGTTCTGAAAACCACCATCTTCCTTTCCATGTCCAGGCCAATGGTGATAACATGTCCTCTCTCTCCATGGTACACAATCTCTTGTTTCCTATAACAGTGGTTCTTTAATGATAGCATGTATAAGATTCACCTGCAGGGCTTGCTGAGCCCTGATCCCAGAATTTGTGATTCAGTAGGTCCAAGTGAAGCCTGACCATATGTGTTCTTAACAAGTGATGCTATTGCTGTTCTGAGTACTACCCTTGGAGATGCACTTGTGACTTCGTGAGAAATTGCTTCATTAAATCAATCTTGAATTACTCTAATTCAGGTCTTCCATCTACTTTCCATTGTGATCCTCATTGATAGACTAGGCCTCACTATATCTCCTTTCTTGGGCCTGATAATATCCCTTGCAGAAACTATGAGACAACCTAGAAAGTTGGAGATCAGTAGAAGTGAACCTTACATGGAATCAGTGCAAAATGATCTGTATCCACCATAAAAACGACTGGGATGAAACAGGATGTCACAGAGAAGGGTCAGAATTAAGGTAGGGACAGCTGCCATGGAACAGTGTGTCTAACTCTTAGTGAATGTGATGTGGGTCTCAGATGTTGAATGGGTCTGATAAGGCTCATCTTTTTAGTTCTTATAATTATCAACATTTGAGGTCTGTTAGAACACTTAAGAAGCTACATTCTGTAAGAGATAAAAGTAGAAACATACTATTGGCCCTCAATAGCCCAGGAAATACTGTGTTTACATCTATTAGCCACTTCAATAAATCACATACATTAATGGTGGTGTTCTTCTGACACCCATGACAAGATGAGTCAGTCAGGTTGTTGAAAATTAATTATGTATTTGGTCCTTGCATAAAAGGGGAATTAATCCTTATTAACTCTTATTTTTTCCTTTCTCTTCTTTCTTCTTTCCCCTGTCCCTTCTTTTCTGAAACCTCTTCTCCCTCTTTTTCTGTAAACCAAAATACTGTTTAATGAATGCAACATTCTAAAGAACACAAGTACCAAATTATTTTATGGTTATGCAAACAAAGAGACACCATCTGAAATTTTTGGCTTATGAGTCCAGTGGTCTTGGCTATGCAGCTTTTCAGTAAGTTTTTTTTTCAAAAAGTGTATTGGTACATTTTAGGTATGCAATACATTTACATTCATCATTAGGAACTTGTACCTTTACATGATGTATCTTGGTTCTTATTTTTTCCCCATTGTCCTGCCCTCCCTTCAACTCCTCCACCCCTCCATATTTACAGAGACTTTGTTTCCAGTTTTTCCTTTTCTCAGTAAGGTATTTTTTCTCTTAAATCCAGGGAATATTAAGTCTTCTACTCTACCTAAGTCCATGTAATCATTCTTGTTATATATTATCTTTACAAAAATATTGAAAATTACCATGGGGAGTGAGCTCATATATATATATAACTTCTCTTCTAATTATAAAAGTAGACATACCATGTACCTATTCAAAGTTCTTATATATTCAGAGTAATTTCTCTAAGCAAATGCAATTAGAAAATTATACTAAGCAGAACAATAGGTCTTTGAGTTCAAAAAAACTGCAACAGCATGATGGTGTCAGTATTCAGTTAAAAAACGTTTCCCATGGCTCTAAATGCCAATTAGTATGATGTAGGAATTGCTGACACAAATGAGGGGTGTAAATGTCGGCATCATTAATTATCTCTAGCTGTTAATTAGACAGTAGATGCATCACTGGAAAAACTCAGAATATTCAAATCTGTTAAATGAATGTTAAATAAACCTTCACAACCTCATTTTGATTCAGCAATAGAACTGACAGGGGAAGACATAATAGTTCATATAACATAAATATTATTATGTTATACGTTATTATTATGTTAATAAGTATTATTATTATGACATTTTTCTTTTTCTTTTTTGTTCGATTAGGTATCCATTTCTTTTACCTGAAAGTATCCTAATTTAGTTGAGGAAATAATCTTATTTGGTACAATTTTATAGAAATGTTACACATGTACACTGACCTTCTTAGCCAAGAGTCTTAGTTACTGTCTTGTTGCTGGGACAAAATACCTGACACTCAGAAGATAAAGGAGGAGCAGTTTATTTTGGCTCACAGTTTGTAGAATTTCAGTCCACAGTCAGCTGGCTCCAAGGCAGGATGACATAGCAGAGGGGTGTGGCACAGGAGAAATAGTTTATGACATGGCAGGGTTGGGGGGGAGCAACAAATGATCAAGGGAGATATATATACATATATATATATATATATGTATATATATCTCCTTCTAGGCCATACCTACAGTGACCCACCAGGCTTCACCTCCTAACATCACACCTGGCTATAAACCATTCAGTGGACTAATCCAGTGGCACACACCCATAATCCAATCACCTCCCAAAGCCCCATCTAGAAGCATACAAATCTTTGGGGGGAACATCTAGATATAAGCCATAACAAGCTTTCAGTTGACAAATGTTAGCCAACTGGATGCTTTCACACTGAAATCTATATCTTTGTAGGCACATATTCATTCTGGCAGCATTCTCTCAGTAGTTTCTGCTTTTGTTGTTACCTATTTGTAAGTATATTTCTCTACTTCTTTCATGAGCTTTCTTGTCTTTCTAATATTTTTTGTTCTTTTACCCTAGCTATTGTTAGTTTCTGTTCCTTGCAGTCTAAGATCTTTAACTCATATAAACAGCATATGACAAGAATGAGCTTTCATAATTAACTTTCTTGAGTGACATCTAATTTGGACCTTATAAAACTAGTGAAGTAATACTACTCAGTACCACTTTTTGTAATTTGGGATTATTACAACTGAAGCTTGTTGCTTGCCAACGAGTTATAGTCATTTGGCCTAGCATATTTGGATAATTGTTGTAATGGTAGGGCAGCAAGTAGAATTTATAGAGACTGGTTTATGTGTGTGTGTGTTTGTGTGTGTGTGTGTGTGTGTGTGTGACTTTGAAGACCAGAATAATTTTTCCAATTTTCATTTCTTAAGGTTATCGCAAACCTCTCCGATTAACAACTAACAATAACAATGATGATAATTTTATAGAAAATGTGATATATCCTGCTAGGCAAATAACTAGTACTTTAATGGGTTCTTTGTTACTTTTGTTTGTTTGTTTTGTTTTTGGTGGTGCTGAGTTTTGTGGTGGTTAGTGTGGAGTGTCAATTTGATTGGCTTTGGGATCTGTCCAGAGAGTTGGTGGGCCATACTTGGATCTGTTTTAGTGGGTCATAGAGACATGGCCTTGGGTGTGTTTGGTCTTTCCTGCCTTTCTCTTTGGCAGTGTTGCCCTACTATGCTTCCTGGCCACTGTGAACTAAGTAGCTTTGCTCCACCACCCCTTCCACCATGACATTCCTGCCTCGTAGACAGCTGACCTTGGACTGAAAACATCTGAATCTATGGGCCAAATTAAACCTGTTCTTTAAGTTGTGGTTGGTGGGTATTGTACCCCATCAATGAAAAGGCTGACTCATACAGAAAATTTGGTGCTGGATAAGTGGTGTTGTAGCTATGACTATATGTCCCCATATGATTTAGAAACCTTTGAAAGTGGTTTGTTGGAAGAGTTTGGAAAGTTTTGGAGATGTAAATTAGAGAAGCTTCAGTGAAATCAGGCCAATAGAGAGGCTATGTGGGCTTTAATTGGCAAGGGCATAGGATTAGGGCCACCCAAGCCCTTTGAGACTTACATTTTATCACTGTGTGCTCCAGATACCAGATACGGAACTACAAGACTTAATATTTATCCTGCTGGACTTTGGCCTTTCTCGGGTCCAATTCTTTTCTATTCCTCTGTTCCTCCATTTTGGAATGGAAATGTTTGTCTGGTGCCATTGTTCCTTGGGATTATGTAGCTTTTTAAAAATTTTTTACAGCTAAGAGTTTACCTTAAGTCTCAGAATAGATTTGGACTTGAACTTTTAAAAAAATGCTAGAATTGTTGAAACTTTGGGGAAGGGATTGTTGCATTTCCAGTTTTATGCTGGATAGTTGTATTATGTTAGGTGGAATTTTGAACTTGCTATTATCTTTGTATAGATTAATTATGTCTAAGGAGATGTGTTTGGATATGAATTTTACAATAGATGGGATGTGGCAGTTAGGGTGGAGTGTCAGTTTGATTCACTTTGGGCTTTGTTGGTGAGGTATGCTTAGGTGTGTCTGGGTAGATCATGGTGTCATGGCTTTGGATACGTTTGGTCTTTGGCCTCTTCCTGCCTGGCAGTGTTACCCTACTCTGCTTCCTGGCCACCATGAACGTAGCAGTTTGCTCCACCAATCCCTTATGCCATATATTCCTGCCTTGGAGACAAACATCCTTGAACTGAAAGTCTCTGAAACCACAAGCAAAATTAAACTTTTCCTTTAAATTGTGAGTGTTGGGTATTGTATCTCAGCAATTAGAAAGCTGGCCAATCCACAACTGAGCCCAAGGTCTTGTGCATGCTAGACTCATGCTCTACCACTGAGCCACATCCCAGCCCTTTGTACCTTTTAAATAAGATAATGCTGGAGAGAGGGTGGCTGAATACCCAACAATATATGACAGCAAATCTTTCTTAACATGTTTATGACCACATGTTTTGCATAGTGGCCTGTAGCCATTATAAAAATTCTTGATACATATTTTCTGCCTCTGGACATAAAATCTTTGCTCTAGAAAAGCCATTTCCTCCTATGAGCCACCCTCATTTTATAGAGCCCTTAAAATATGTTCCATTATATAAAATTTGGGGTAAAATTTAAATTATAAGTTGTTTTTGAAATGTCCATGGTCAGCAGCATCTAAATATCATTTGTTCTCATCCATTTACCAATCCTTTCTCAATGTATGGCATAACTCATATTGGATGGTAGCATTACTAATGCAGGAGAGAATAGGGAAATGGAAGAAATGAAGTCCTCAAGAAGGTTAGAGGGGTTGAACCCCTAGCATAGGTGGTCAGGTGGCTGATAATAGTAGCAGGAATTTCTTGTGCATACTAACAGGAAGCAAAACAGAGAACGTGGGGATAGGTGTCTGAAGGTAATAAGTGGATGGTGTTCCTACCTGTTTCATTTTCCTTTTTTTCAATGAAATCTGACCAATGTTAACAACTGAGTGTGGCACAAGAAGGTAAAGAGAACTGTGGAGAGAAGTTGTGATGTGGTTGAGGGTGGGAAAATCATATACTATAGAAATATGATAGAGCTGCCAGGCCATAATATGTGTCCATTTGAAATTGGTGGTCCTGAATTCAAATAAAAATCAGTTACAAAATGTTTTATTATTCCCACCCATGTTTAGGTATTCAATTAATGACTCACAAAAAGAAACATTTCAGGTTAAGCAAATTAAATTTTTTTCAAGTTAAGTTAAGATAATATAGAAAGAAATGTGAGAGAGGTATGCAGATGGATTATGTCAGGTGGAGGTGAAAAAGACAGAAGCACTAGATAATGGGAAAAAAGTAGGGCAATGTCTGAGAGTTGTGAATGAGAATGGAAAGTAATGATTAGAGAGAGTGAAGCTTAGAGTCTGGATTTCTGATGGGAAGCAGTTGTTGGGAATGATACAGTCAAGGAAATGACTATGCAACAACTGGAAGACTAAGAAAAATTATAGAAGCAGTTGAACTCTTAATAAGCTTACAAATTCATTTATAGTATGTCAGAGATAGTAATAAAAAGACAAAATTCTTTTTATTTCAGTGCTGACTGTTCAACTCTATGATTGGGTGCAATATATCAAACCTTTGAACCAATATACCTTTGAACATAGTAACCATCTAGATGCAGGTTTCTGTAGAATCAAATATCCATTTGTTTCACTTCATTCCTTTCCAAATCCATATACAGTGAACTATGTTAAGTAGAACTGCATGGTCAAATTATTCTTCCACATTAAATTAGTAGTGTAGAGTTTTAGTATGCAAGATTAGCATTCAATCTGGGCACTATCTGGGACACATGTAACAACCTTTACATAACACAACCTTTATATAACGTAATCTTAACATAACTTTTCCAGCAATAGAAAGTTCATGGATGGAGAATTAAATTTTATTTACTTCAACCCTACACATATCTATTAAGCACCTCTTACATTTTGGGTACTATTAAAAACACAGGGCATGCCAAAAAAAGGATAAAAACAGTTCCTTCTCTTTGTGATATGTATGTTGTGATAGTTTAGATCTGAAATGTCCTTCCAAGTCTCATGTGTTCAGAGTTGAGGCTTTTGGAAGGTGATTAGATCACAGAGGTGATATAAGATTGATACATTGATGAGCTCATAGTTGAATGTGCTACTGAGAGGCACAGTCTGGTTCAAGGAGGTGAGTCACTAGATGCGTGCATTTGGAGGGTATATCTCTTGCTCTGATCTTTTCCTATTTGCTTCTTGGCTACCATGATGTGAGCAGCTTTCCTCTGCATGATCTTCCACTATGTTATTTCTGCCTTGGAACCAGCTGACCATAGAGTGAACCCTCTAACACTATGAGCAAAAATAAACCTCTTCTCCTTTAAGTTGCAGGTGTCAGATGTTTCCCAGCCATAGAAAGGTGATAATGCATATGTATATGTATAAGTATATCCAATTCTTATACAAAATAAATAATTTTTGAGGAAATTAAGTATTAAGAGAAAAAGTATTCTCTTGCCTTAAGAAGAGGTGACTTATGGGGGAGAAAGATGCAAACTAATTACTGTAACATGACAGTTGCTATAATTGAAATTCTTATCAAGAGTAGAGGAAGCATTAGGGGAGGAGAGTCTGGAGTATCCTTGTGAGAGTCAGGGAAGGCTTCATAGCAAGCAGCCTTGTTGCTGACCCTCTTACATGAGTTAGTCCTTGAGATGTCAAGTTAGCCCAAGATGTAATCACATATTTAAATAGCCAATTTAATGTACCTAGAATACAGGTATCCTTAAGAACTGTAGAAGCTTATATGAAAGGACAATTTATTTTGCTTAAGTGAAGATAGAGAAATGTATATCCTTGAAGTTGGACTGAAGCTGGGTTAGCAAATCAATATACAGAACAGTAGTATGGCCATTTATCCATGGAGGGTGAGTCAGCAGTGAAGTCAGACCTAGACAACTCACGCCTACTGTTATGGATTAGATCTAGAATGTCCCCTAAAAGCCTTATGTGTTTGGAGGTAGGGTTTTTGGAAGGTTATTGGGTCATGAAGGCACCATACTTATCAGTGGATTAACTCACTGTCACTGATGAATTCATAGCTAAACGTGTTGTTAGGAGGTGGACCTGGTCAGAGGAGATGGGTCACTGGGGGCTAACTTGAAAGGGTGTGTCTTGCTCCCTGGCTCCTGCCTCTTCTCCCTGTTTCCTGACACCATGCTGTGAGCAGTTTTCCTCTGTACTAGGACCTTCCACCATGCTATTTCTGTGTTTGAGCCAGCCAACCATGGACTGAAATTTCTGAAATTCTGAGCTAAAATAAACCTCTCATCTAAGTTGTGGATGTCAGGTATTTTGTCCCACTGACAAGAAAGTGACTAAGACAGCCACCCAGGGACTTATTTCCCAGTCCATTATCCTGAACAATGGCAGGGTGATGAGCAATAACTTTTTCCTGTGACCAAGTATTTAGACTTATCTTTGGCATCCTAACAAATTTTGGGAATTTTCAAGTACTTAATGGAAAACACCATTAAGAATGATATGATTTTTCCTTATTACCCCCCAATATTTCTTCACATATAACAATCCTTCCTAATATTTGTTTGAGACAAACCTTTTGCAATATTTTCTAAAACCTCATCATTCATCCTTGAAGGAAGATTAATTCAAAGATGAGAATGTATGGACACATGAATGAACAAAAGCAAGTGATGGAATACTGAAATCTATGCATTCAAGCACTAAAATGTGATAACTATGGATGGCTATTGTAAAGGCATTTTAATACAAGACTATAAGGCTCATCTAAGTTAGGAAAGAAGAAATGTGCTTTCTTATGATTGGAAAAATGTTCATCTACAGATGATATGCTCAGATACATTGTAAAAGACTCATGTATCATTGTATGGTTCACAGAAAAAAGAACATTGTGTCATTTAAATTCTGAAACTTTAAAGAACCCCCCACAGCAAACTTTTCCTTGCACAACTCAAGGGCATCATAAATAATTATATTCTCAGTTAGTACAGACTGATTCCTGGCCATTTCATCTTCAGGGAAGATGATAAACATAGATTTTATTAGCATTTGGTTATTACTTTTCTAAATAACTTTTAAAATATCAATTAGAACTTGAGCTATGAGGGACCTAAAGGATCCTACTTGAAATGAAATGCTCATACCCACTTCTTGAAGCCAGATTCTAGACACTGCAAGCATCCACGTGTTGATAAGAGACTGAAAGAAAACTCCTCTGAACTGATGCCTTGTGTTGCAATCTGAAAATCTAAGGCAACAGGTAAACATGGATATGGTTTCTAAAGAGAATCTAAACAAAGGCATTTATTGACCCTTTCATTTAGTCTACAACATTCTCAGTGTTATCATAGGGTAGTCACCCTGGAGGCCTCACTGTGAGTTCTGGTGTTAGATTATAGCTCAAAAGCCTTGGTAGAGATAATCTAAAAACAGATTTATGGAATGGAGGGAAGAAATGGGGAGGGAAGATACAACTCGTGGCACAAAAACAGCAACAACAAAAGATTTCCTACTCAAAATGAGGCTGAAAACAACATTTTCAAACTTAAAAAGATTGTCAATGACCAGAATTTATAATTAATTCATATGAGATTAATATTATAATATAGCCTGACAAAAGTCTGGAATTTTTTTTTTGGTACCAGGGATCGAACTCAGGTCTTTGAGCTTGCACAGCAGGCAGCGAAACCACTGAGCTAAATCCCCGGCCCTAGTCTAGAATGTTTAGAGGATGTCTAAAGGTCTAAATGAAGGCATGACTTCATCCAAAAAGAACCAGAAAGTTTGAAACAAACAAAATAGAAGACAAAAGTGTATGAAAAATAAAGTTACTGGAATAAAAAATGCAATCAGTGGAATAAATTCTGACCAAGACATAGAATGAATTTGTCTGTAATGTAGTTTCCAGATACAGAGAAGCAAACTATAAGAAGAACATATGAGTCATGAAAGACAGGTTGATAGGCTCTGTATTAATTATCTATTACTGCATAACAAGTTACTCCAAACACATAGTGGCTTAAAACATTTATACATCACAGCCTCTGTGGATCAGGATTTTAACTTGGTGGTTCTGGCTCATGGTCTACCATGAAGTTGCAGTCCATATTTTAGCTGAAGATGCAATCATTTGAAAAGCTTCCTGGAACTATGGAATGAATTTCTAAGCTCACTCAGCTATCTGTTAACATGAGGCTTCTGTCCTCACAGGCTGTTGGATAGAGACCTCAGTTCTTTACTATGTAGGCTTCTCGTGATAGGATGGCTGTTTTCCCTCTGATCACTTGAAAGTAACCAAGACAGAAGAATGTATTTTATAGCCTATCTCAAAAGTGACATACTGCCACTTTGGCATATTCTGCCAGTCACTTAGACTAACCTTGGTATATGTAGGAGACTACACAGGAGTGTGAATACCAGAAAATGGGGATTATTGTGGGTCACATTGGAGGATGGCTGCTACACTTTGGCCTCCAGTTAATGTCTTCCTTACATGCAAAATGCATTTGGCCCCTCCTCACCTCACCCCATCCCACCAAGGCTTTGCAAAGTCTCATCCTATCACAGCACTGACTTAAAGTCCAGAATGTCACCATCACACCCACTGTATCTTGTTGATATGGATTCTCTCCTGGTTTACACCACCATCATTTCTTGTCTGGATTATTGCCATATCTCTTAACTGCTTTCTCTACTCCTCCTAGGGCAATGTGGAACTCAGAATGATCTTTTATAAATGTAATTCAGATCACATCTCAAAATTCCCCACTCGCTTTCCATATCACTCTAAAAATGATGACAGTATACTCTTCGATGCATCAAAATTTATTTGAAAATTTACTTTATTGCTGTCATTTCCCTTTGTTTCTTCACTTTTTTTCTTTTAAAACTCTAATATTAATATCTTATTTCAAGTTTCCCTGAATGCTTGTGTGTTGTATTTTCCTAGTATAATTATATCTATTTTAGTTCTACTACTTCTAAATGACTTTCCTGCCTATGGATTTCTCTTTTTTTAAATCATAAACTAATTTTAATCCATCTAATGCAATGTATCATGTTTTTAATCAAACCCCTTTCTGAATTTTATGAATTTTATGGTTCTTTTGTTAAAGTCTATTTTTCTGACATTTAATGCAGGTAAGTCATTTTTAAAGATCCTAAGTTTATCCATCTACTTTCTCTTTCTTCTGTCATAGGTTACTGGATTATGTCATCTACCTCAGAGATGGTTCCAGAATGATGTATGGACCAAGACATTGGCTACTATTAACTATTAATAGGGTCCAACTCTAGAAACATGTTGAATTATATTTATTGTTGAATTCTATTATTTTTATCAATTAGAGGTGCAAATTTTTCTTTCTTGGCATCTGGGATGGGTATTTAGCTCAGTGGTTGTGCCGCCTGCCTTGCAAATGCAAAGTCCCGAGTTTGTTCCTGGGGATCTAACTCGACCTTGCATTTTCAAGGCAGGTGCGGTGCCACTTGCCCATGGATTTCTTATGGGCAGTTTTTACAAACACAATCTGACAGTGCTTTCTCTTTAATGGATCAGTTTTTCTCATATTTGCTAATGATATGATACTTTGCATAGAAGACCCAAAAAACTCCACTGAAAGACTTCTAGACTTAATTGACAGATTCAGTAGAGTAGCTGGATATAAGGTCAACACTCAAAAAACAATGGCCTTCTCATACACAAATAACAGACTCACTGAAAGAGAAATTAGGGAAACAATTCCTTTTACAATAGCATCCAAGAAAATGAAACATCTAGGAATCAATCTAACAAAGGAAGCAAAAGACCTCTACACTGAAAACTGCAGCACCCTGGAAAAGATTGAGGAGGATATAAGAAAATGGAAATACATCCTTTGTTCCTAGGTGGGAAGAACCAACATAGTGAAAATGGCCATACTTCCAAAACTGCTATGTAGATTTAATGCAATGCTAATTAAAATTCCAACAATATATTTTACAGAACTAGAGAGAACAATCCAAAAATTCATTTGGAACCAGAAGAAACCTAGAATAGCACAGGCAATTCTCAGCAACAGAGACATGGCAGGGTGTATCACAATCCCCAACTTGAAACTATACTACAAAGCTACTGTGATAAAAACAGCATGGTACTGGCAAAGAAACAGACCCAAGGATCAGTGAAATAGATTAGAAGATTCAGAAAGAACTCCAGACATACTCAGCCACCTCATCTTTGACAAAGGAGCCAACCACCCTCATCATCACTGGAGGAAAGATAGCCTATTTAATAAATGGTGTTGGAAAAACTGGATTTCACCCTGCCAAAGATTAAAACTAGACCAATCTTTATCACCATGCACTGAGCTAAGATACAAGTGGATTAAATACCTAAATATTACAAAAGAAACACTAATCTTGCTGGTAGATAAGTTAGGTAGAACTCTTGAAGTCATTGGAATAGGAAAAGGCTTTATAAAAAAAAAAACCCCTCAGTGCATGGGAACTAGCACAAAGAATCAACAACTGGGATCTCATCTTATTAAAAAGCTTGTACACTGCAAGAGAAACCACCAACAGAGCTAAGATGCAACCTATAATATGGGAAAATATGTTTTAAAGCAGTACCTCAGACAAAGGATTACTATCTAGAATATACAAAGAACTTAAAAAAATCAGACCCCCCAAATTTAAAGACCCAATTCAAAAATGGGCTTCTGAAATGAACAGACATTTCTCAAAGAAGTAAAAGCAGCAAATAAATAGATGAGAAAATGTTCAACATTACTGGTCATTCAAGAGATGCAGATGAAAACAACACTGAGTTTCCACCTCACCACAGAAAGAATGGCTGCTATCAAGTAATCGACCAATAACAAATGCTGGTGGGGGTGTGAGGAGAAAGGAACCCTTCTCCATTGTTGGTGGGAGTGCAGACTGGTGCAACCACTATGGAAATCAGTATGGAGATACCTCAAAGAACTAGGACTAGAGGTCTCATTTGACCCAGCTATTCCCCTGCTGGATATTGTCCCCAAAGAATTAAAAGAATCATACCACAGTGATATATGTGCTCCCATGTTTATAGCAGCACAGTTCTTAATAGCTAAAGCTTGGAAACAGCCCAAGTGCCCATCAACTGGAAACTTGATAAAGAAAATGTGGTTTTTTATAAAAGGGAGTACTACTCAGCCATAAAGGATGAGAAACTAGAGACATTTATAGCTAAATGGATGCATATTGTGGTGATACTCTTAAGTGAAATAAATAGGGCATACATATGTAAATACCAAACAGTTTCTCTGATGTGAGAAACTGAAAGTGTAAATAATGATTAAAATGAATAATTGATAATGAGATATAGGAAGAAAAGGTCCAAAGTGGTAGGGGAAGTGGGAGGGATAGGGGAAAGGAAAGAAGGGAAAGGAAAAATTAATGAAAAGAGGGAAAAATGGAAACAAAGTCTTTGTAAATAAGGAAGCGTGGAGGGGATGAAGGAAGGACAGGAAATGGGGGAAAAATAAGAACCAAGATATACCATGTAAATGTATAAGTACCCAATGATAAATGTAAATGTATTGTATACCTAAAATGTACCAATAAAAGAGTCTAAGGAAAAAAAGAACACATGATAAATGTTTAATAAGATAAATGTTTTAACTTGATTTAAATATTGTACAATGTAGAAATGTATGAAAACATACTGATACCTGTTAATATGTACAATTTTATTGTTTTTATCAATTTAATTAAAAAAGTCAATGAAATCATAAGAAGAGACATGTCACTTGGCACGTAATTGTTTTGAGATTATTTTATGTTATTGTATGTACTAATTACTTGTTCCTGTTAGGGAGTAGTATTAATTTTATGTGGATGTACCACAGTTTTTTCATTCATTCACTTTTAGAAAATTTTTTTATGTTTGACAAATCAAACTATTATTTATTTGCAAGTTTTTATGTGGACAATTGCTAATACCACTGTGACTAGATAAACATTTAGGGTAGGAAGGCTAATATGGTAAATGTATCTTTTTTTTACGAAATGGCAAAACTGTTTTCCAAAGGAGCTATACCGTTTTACATTTCAGCATGTAATGTTTGAGAGTTCTAGTATTTCTACATACTTGTCAAAAGTGGTTTGATAAACTTAAAATTTTAGCCATTCTAATGGGCAGTATCTTGTGAATGAAATTTAGGTTTTTCTTATAACTAATGATTTTGGTGTTTTTTAATTTACTTATTTCTTACTCATATATTGTTATAAATATTTGTATATACTGTATTTCTCACACAAATGTACTATTTGTTCTCTGCTTAATATTTGAAAGGGAACTACTGTGGATGTCTGGTGTGTGTGGTCTCCATGTGGTGATTTCATCTTGGGTACTTTGTCTTCTGCATGCCAGTTGCTTTGATTTCTTTGGATGCTCAAGTCCATCTCCTCAACATATAGCATGAGCTCCACCTATGTTCTTCCTTGTAGAGTATCCTTGTTCTTTAGGAAGCAAGGCTGGACAGTTGCATGGTTTATGTCTTTATTTCCCTCGGGGATCACAATTTGGAGATACAATTTATTTGCCTTTATATTTAAACAGTGAAAATTTTGCTTTAATTTACTTGAGGACGTTTTTAATACTCTTTCACAGTTGTCTTGCTTATATGTTGCTAAGAAGTCTCGTGGCAATTAAAGTTGCATTTATTTTTTTTCTGGATACACCAAGTATTGAATTTTAATATTGAAATTCAAAAACATTTTGCCACTTTAAGGAAATACTGAATTTATTTCTCACATATATTTTTTTGTCTGATCACCACTGCTACTATGTCCTGTCATAACATTCCTTAAATATTTAAAACCAAGAAAAGGGTGGAGTTCCATTTTTAAAAACTAAACAAGCATTCTTGTCAATGGAATCTAGATAACATTTATTAAACTGCTGGGAAAGTTTCCTTTCTGAATTATACAAAAAAGCCATATATCAACTGTTTCAGAAATGAATTAAGGCAGGAAATTTTAATGATCTATTTAAACTATTTTCTTAAAAAGGCTTCCTTCTCTTCCAGAGATCTTGGAGACCCTCTTCATCAGTTACCCAGAAGCAATTCTTCATGTAACTCATGAATTTGGCTTCTTCTTTGGGAAGAGAAAAACCTTTTTCTATACTTGCTTATATTTTTGCTTTAATATTTTCTTTAGAACTAGGTCCTTTTGGTACTTTAGGAGTTTTCCACTTTCTTTAGAAAGGATTCTAGACAGTTTGATTTTACTGTTGATGGTTTTGAGTCTTTCCTATTCTGGCTTATTGTGCATTATTGGCTGGTGTATCGTGCAACATTTCTTCACTGGAGCTTTTTCTTCAGTTACCTCAGCATCAAAATCATCATTGTCATCATCATCTTTATCAGCTACAAATTTGATTTTTTTCTGTGGAAATTTGCTACCACTTTCAGGGGCAGTTCACTTTTCAGATACACATAGCTAAGTGTTTTGCATTCTCTTCTTCATCATTTCATGACTCTGATATTTTCTTCTATAGATATTAAGTGCTGTCCACTAATACGCATAGGCCCTGAACCATACTTCAATCTTAGGAGCAAAATTGTGTAATTTAATAGACTTCAGTGAAACCATTGGCTGTACAGACATTTTCAAGTGTTTCTAGTGTTACTTTAACTGGACTGACATAATTCATTGCCTCTGCTTCAACAATATGCAATTTATCTGTTGTAATAGCCCCTGAAGTGACCATTCTTAAAAATAATTGGTTCTCATTTACATCATTATTCACTGTCAGGTGGTAATCTTTCCCAACCTTTAGTCCACACCGCCCCCCCCCCCCCCAAAAGCTGTGAAGCTTCAGGAGATTTATGTCCATGTACATAGTATCTTCCACAGGGTAGTGGCATGTGCTTAGGTGGGAGAGAAGATGGATGGAAATAAACTACTGCTCTGGAGAATGACACATATTACACAATCATTCTTGCCCAATAACTTATTACTTAGAAATTCCTTGCATAGATTTTTCTCTATTATATTCCTCCTCCCAAATCAGATGCAATATATCTTTTTAATTAGAAGATTCAAGTCTTCTATTTCAGAAAATTTCCCACTAGTGCATTTTTGTTTTTAAGAGGTACTTGCCCATTTTAAAAACTTAGAATATAGTTGAAAATTGTATATATTTATGATATATAATGTGATGTTTTGATGTATTTATACTTGAGAAAAGTAATTAACACATTCATTACCTCACATACTTAACATTTTGCTTTGTTGTGAGAACATCTAAGATCTACTTTCAACAATTTTCCAGCATATAATGCATTATATTAACTGTAGTCACCATACTGTATAATAGATCTCCCAAATTTACTTATCCTGTATATCTGAAACTTTATATCTTTTGAACAATACCACTCCTTCCTGCCACACAACTCCACCCTGACAATTAGCATTCTATTCTTTGGCTGTATGAGTTTGACTTTTTCAGATTCTATATATAAGTGAGAGTGTGCACTATTTGTCTTTCTGTACTTGGCTTATTTCATTTGGTGTAATAGATTCAGATAATCATTCAGACTCTGATTTTAATTTCATGAACATACACTCAGAATTGGAATTGCTAGATCATATGGTAGCTCTATTATTAGTTCTATGAAGAATCTCCATACTATTTTCTATAGTGGCTTCATCAATTTATAATCTCATCAATAGAGTAGAGTTCCTTTTACCTCACATCCTCATCAATACTTGCTATTTTTTTGTGGTTTTGATAATACTTATTTTAACAAATGTGAGGTAATAGTGTGGTTTTGACTTGTATTTTGCTGATGACAAGTGATCTTGAGTATCTTTTCATATACCTGTTGACCATTTGTATATGTTCTTTATAGAAATGTATATGTTGTAGGAGTTTCTTAATAATTTGGATGTTAACCCACAGTCAGAGGTATGGTTTGCAAATGTATTCTTCCATTCTCACAGAAAAAGAAATATTGTATTGTCTTTTATGTAAAATCTTAAAAATTTGATTACATATAAACAGAGAAAGGAAGGGTTATAACCAGATGATGGGGAGAGGAGAAATAGAAGACAATGCTCAAACAGTATAAAGTTTCAGTTAGACTGCAAGAACAAGTTTTAGTGATCTACCATACTGCACAATGACCACAATTGAAAACTATGCACATTTCAGAATGAATTTTTAATGTTTTCACCAAAAAACAAACAAAAAGAGATGTTACTGAACCAATAGCTATGTTAATTCACTTGATCACATCTTTCTACATTGGATGCATAGATCAAAATATCACATTGTATCCCATAAATTCACGCTTGCATTATTTGTTAATTTAAAATATACACAGAAACCTTCTGTGTGGCTGTACAACAGCCCCCAGTGCTGAGGAGCAGAGCTGCCCCCAGTGCAGAGGAGGTGAAACTTCTGGGCTGCCTTACCACTGCCTCCAGTGCCTAGGAAGTGAGCCACATGGGCGCCAGCAGCACACATCCCTCTCCCCTTCATTGAAATGAGAAGACACGTAAACCATTCACAAAACCAGACTTCCAGATAACCTAGAGAAACCTGAAATGGAAACAAGAGGGAACTATCTGATACACAACCACCTGGATTCCGTGAATTGGCAACAAAAGAGGACCTGGAAAAAATGAAATCAGAAAAATTTTCTCAGATAACAGCAGAGATTGTGCCCATAGTGTAAGACATGATTAATAAATCTAGAGAGGACACCGATAAAAAAATAGAGGAGCTGAGGAACATGATGGAATTCCAACACTGGAAACAAATGGAATCCAAAAAACAGATGCAAACATATTTCCATGAGATTAAAAACTCCATTGAAAGTTTACAAAGCAGAATGAGACAATGTGAGGACAGAATTTCAGATATAGAAGATAAGATTGCAACTAGTGACCAGGAAAAGAACAAAATCTTAAAAATGATAAGGGCCACAAGAAATCAATCCAGCAGCTGGCAGACAATGCATAGAAGAAAAACATAAGATTGATTGGAGTAAATGAAGAAACAGAAGAGAGTGAAGATGACATAAAAAAACTGTTCACAGAAGTGATGGTAGAAAACTTCCCAAGCAGGGGAAAAGAAATTGACATACAGATAAGTGAGGCATATAGGACTCCAAATAGCCTTGATCTAAAAAAATCTACACAAAGGCATAAAATAGTTAAGATTCTAGAAACCCAACAGAAGAACATAATTCTACAAGCAGTGAGAGAAAAGAAACAAATCACATACAAAGGAAAGCCCATCAGAATCACAGCAGACTTGTCAATGCCAATACTCAAGGCAGGAAGTGCTTAGAGTGACGTATTTCAAGCCCTAAAGATAAACAGCCTCCAACTCAGATTGATATACCCTGCAAAACTATCTTTCAAAATTGATGGAGAAATAAGATACTTTCATGACAAAGAGCACATTAGGAACTTCATGAATACCAAACCAGCACTCCAAAAAATTTTAGAAAATATCCTAGGAAAAGACAATGAGGATCACAACCCCAGGAAGCACAGCAGAATGAATCTATTGGGCATAACAAGAAATTAAATGCAAAGGGGGAGAATTCAACAAAAAGAAAAATTCGTGACAAGAATAAGTCAATACGTATCAGTTATAACCATCAAAGTTAATGGTGTCAATTCAGCAATCAGAAGAAATAGACTGGCAGAATGGGTTAAGAAGCAAGATTTGGGCTGGGAATTTAGCTCAGTGGTTCTGGCGCCTGCCTTGCATGCACAAGGTCCTGAGTTCAATCTCTGGGACCAAAAAAAAAAAAAAAAAAAAGAGGCAAGATCCAACAATATGGTGCATATAAGAAACACATTTAATTCAAAAAGAAATTCATAGACTGAAAGTTAAAGGGTGGAAAACAATACTCCATGTGACAGGAACCTGAAAAAAAGCAGGAGTAGTTATCCTCTTTGCAGATCAAGTGGATTTCAAACCAACACTGATTAAGAGAGACAAAGGGGAGCCCGCTGCAGACAGGCAGGTCTGTGCATGCCCTACCGAGGTCCTGAGTTGCCCAGAAGACAACGAATCACCCCACTGCAGTCAGGCAGGTCTGCCCACACCCTACTGAGGTCCTGAGTGGCACAGAGCACACCAAATCAGCGCGCTGCAGATAGGCAGGTCTGTGCACACCCTACCGAGGTCCTGAGTCTTGCAGAAGATGCCAAATCACCCAGCTGCAGACAGGCAGCCACCTGGTTCCACACTACAAAGACATAGAGGACACCAGACCACAAGACCAAGGTACTGAGTCCCACTGCTCCCAGCCCAGAGGTAGGGGCTTCTGAGCTGCTGCCCCACTGCTCCTGGTCCAGAGGAAGGGGCTTCCTGGCCACCATCCCTCCCACTGCTCCCAGCCCACAGGAAAGGGTTTTTGAGTCGCCATCCATACTGCTGCTCCTGTCCCCTGTCCCACCTCTCCCAGCTCAGAGGAGATAATCCGTGCAGGCGCTAACAGACCTCGCCTCAGTTGAAATGAGAAAACATGTAAATAAGTCTCAAAACCAGACTTCCAGATCACCTACAGCAACCCCAAAGGGAAATGAGATGGAACACTCTGATACTCAACCACCTGGACCCACTGAACTGGCAACAAAAGGGGATCTGGAAAAAATGAAATCAGAAATAATTTCTCAGATAACAGGAGAAATTGTGCCCCTAGTGCAAGACATGATTAATAAATCTAGAGAGGAGCTCAGGAACATGATGGAATCCCAACATAAGAAACAAATGGAATCCATAAAACAGATGCAAATAGATTTCCAGGAGATGAAAAACCCTATTGAAAGTGTACACAGCAGAATGAGCCAATGTGAGGACAGAATTTCAGATATAGAAGACAAGATTGCAGTCAATGACCAGGAAAAGAAAAATTGCTTCAAAATTATAAAGGTGCATGAGAAATCAATCCAGCAGCTGCTAGATGATGCAAAGAAGAATAACATAAGATTGGTTGGGCTCAATGAAGTAACAGGAGAGAGTGGAGATGACATAAAAAAATCTCTTCACAGAAATACTGCCAGAAAACTTCCCAAGCAGGGGAAAAGAGCTTGACATACAGATAAGTGAGGCATATAGGACTCCAAATAGCCTTGATCAAAAAAAATCTACACATAGGCATATAATTGCTAAGATTCCAGAAACACAACAGAAGAACAAAGTTCTCCAAGCACTCAGAGAAAAGAAACAAATCACATACAAAGGAAAGTCCATCAGAATCACAGCAGATTTCTCAACACAAACCATCAAGGCGAGAAGAGCTTGGAGTGACATATTCCAAGCCCTAAAAGAAAACAGCCTCCAACTCAGATTGATGTACCCTGCAAAACTATCTTTCAAAATGGATGGAGAAATAAGATACTTTCATGACAAAGAGCACCTTAGGAACTTTGTGAATACGAAACCAGCACTCCAAAGAATTTTACACAATAGCCTAGGAACAGACATTGAGGATCACAACCCCAGGAAGCAAAGCAGAATGAACCCATCTGGCATGACAAGAAATTAAATGTAAAGGGGGAGAACCCAACAAAAAGAAAAAGTCATGGCAATGACAAGTCAATACATTTCAGTTATAACCGTCAATGTTAATGGTCTCAATTCACCAATCAAAAGAAATAGACTGGCAGAATGGGTCAAGAAGCAAAATCCAACAATATGCTGCATACAAGAAAGACACTTAATTCAAAAGGAAACTCATAGACTGAAAGTTAAAGGCTGTAAAACAATACTCCATGTGACAGGAACCCCCCAAAAAGCAGGAGTAGCTATCCTCTTTGCAGATCAAGTAGATTTCAAACCAACACTGATTAACAGAGATGAAGAAGGACACTACATCCTTGTAAAGGGAAGAATCCAAGAGGAAGAGATGACAATCATAAATATCTATGCACCAAACACTAGTGCACCCAACGGTAAAAAACAAATACTAATGGACAAGAAAAGTCATATATGCACTAATACAATAGTAGTGGGGGAACTCAACACCCCACTGTCACAAACAGATAGATCAACTAGACAAAAAATAAGTAATGAAATACTAGAACTCAATCGAACTCTTGAATAAATGAACTTAACAGATGTTTACAGAGTCTTCCACCCCACAAAATCAGAATACACATTCTTCTCAGCTGCACATGGGTCATTCTCCAAAATAGACCAAATACTCACACATAGAACATGTTTAAGTAAGTGCAAAGGAATGGAAGTTATCACCTGTATATTATCAGACCATAGTGTGATGAAATTGGAGATCCATAGCAAAAGAAACTGGAAAATTTTCATAAACATGTGGAAATTGAACAACACACTTCTAAATAAACAATGGGTCACAGAGGAAATTAAAGAAGAAATCAGACAGTTCCTTCAATTAAATGACAATAACAGTACAACATATTGGAATCTATGGGTCACAATGAAAGCAGTCTTACAAGAGAAATTCATAGCAGTGAATACACATATTAGGAAAACAGAATGAGCCCAATTAAACAACCTGATGCTGAACCTCAAGCTTCTAGAAAAAGAAGAGCAGGACAACCCCAAAGCTCATACAAGGGAGGAAATTATAAAGATCAGAGGAGAAATCAATGCAATGGAGACTAAGAGAACGATGCAAAAAAATCAATGAAGCCAAGAGTTGGTTCTTCAAAAGAATCAACAAAACTGACAAACCTTTAGCCAACCTTGTCAGAAAAAGGAAAGAAAAGGCCCAAATCCATCCAATTAGGAATGAAAAGGGTAAAATCACAACAGACCCAGCAGAAATCCAGAGGATCATCAATACCTACTTCCAGAACCTATATGCCAATAAGATGAACAACACAGAAGAAATGGACAGATTCCTAGATACATATGAATTACCAAAGTTGAACAAAGAAGACCTAAAAATTCTGAACAACCCAATATCGACCACTGAAATTGAAAATGTAATTAAAAGCTTATCAACTAATAAAATCCCGGGCCCTGATGGCTTCACTGCTGAATTCTACAAGACATTTAGAGAGGAACTGCTGCCACTACAGTTCAAACTCTTCAATGAAATTGAAAGGGAAGCAATACTCCCAAATTCATTCCTGGAAGCAAGCATCACCTTGATCCCCAAAGCAGAGAAAGACCCAACTGAAAAATACAACTATAGACCAATCTCACTAATGAACATAGATGCAAAAATCCTTAATAAGATAATGGCAAACAGAATGCAGAAGATCATCAAGAAGATCATACACCCTGATCAAGTGGCATTCATCCCAGGGATGCAGAGATGGTTCAATATACGAAAATCAATCAATGTAATATACTATATCAATAGAGCCAAGGACAAAAGCCATATGATTATCTCCATAGACGCAGAAAAAGCATTTGACAAAATCCAACATGCATTTATGATAAAAACCCTGCAAAAAATTGGAATAGATGGTCTCTACCTCAAACTGATAGAAGCCATCTATGAAAAACCAACAGCCAATATCATACTAAATGGTCAAAAACTGAACTCCTTCACACTACAATCAGGAACAAGACAAGGATGTCCAGTATCACCACTCTTGTTCAATATAGTTCTGGAAACATTAGCCATGGCAATTAGACAAGAGAAAGAAATAAAAAGAATAAAGATAGGTAATGAAGAAGTCAAATTGTCATTATTTGCAGATGACATGATACTCTATATAGAAGACCCCAAGAACTCCACCAAAAATCTTCTAGACTTAATAACCGAATTCAGTCAAGTAGCTGGTTACAAGGTCAACACACAAAAATCAATAGCTTTCCTCTACATGAATGATGGACTCACTGAGAGAGAAATAGGGCAAATAATTCCTTTCACAATAGCATCCAAAAAATTGAAATACTTAGGAATTAACCTAACAAAAGAATCAAAGACCTCTACTCTGAAAACTATAGGACTCTGAAAAGACAGATTGAAGATGGTATCTGAAAATGGACAGACATCCCCTGCTCCTGAGTAGGAAGGATTAATATAGTGAAAATGGCCATACTTCCAAAACTGCTATATAGATTTAATCCAATTCCAATTGAGATACCAGCACCATACTTCATAGACCTTGAGAAAACAATCCAAAAATTCATTTGGAACAAGAAGAGACCCAGAATAGCAAAAGCAATTCTAGGTAACTGAGACCTGGCAGGGGGTATCTCAATCCCCAACCTGCAACTATACTGCAAAGCTACTGTGATATAAACAGCATGGTACTGGCAAAGAAACAGACTTGAGGACCAGTGGAACAGATTAGAAGATGCAGAAACAATGCCAGACACACTCAGCCATCTCATCTTCCATAAAGGCACCAAACACCCTCACTGGAGGAAAGATAGCCTCTTTAATAACAGGTGCTAGAAAAATTGGGCTTCAACTTGCCAAAGAGTAAAACTAGACCTGTATCTCTCCCCATGCACTAAACTAAAATCAAAATGGATTAAAGATCTAAATATTAAAATAGAAACTCTGAACCAGTTGGAACAGAGGTTAGGTAGAACCCTCAAAGACATCAGTGTAAGAAAAGATTTTATGAACAAAACCTCAGTTGCCCATGAACTAGCACAAACAATCAAGAAATGAGATCTCTTCTTATTAAAAGGCTTCTGCACAACAAGAGAAACCACCAGCAGTGTGAAGAGTCAACCCACAATGTGGGAAAAAAATCTTCACCTGCTTTTCCTCAGACAAAGGTCTACTATCTCGAATCTACAAAGAACTGAGAAAGATCAGACCTTCCAAATTTAAAGACCCAATCCAATAATGGGCATCTGAAACGTACAGACATTTCTCAGACAAAGAAGTAGAAATAGCAAACGAATACATGAAAAAATGTTCAACATCACTGGTCATTCGAGAGATGCAAATGAAAACAATGCTGAAATTCCACTTCACTCCAGAAAGAATGGCTGCTATCATGAAAGCAACGAATAACAAATGCTGGTGGGGCTGTGGGGAAAGAGGAACCCTGCTCCACTGCTGGTGGGAGTGTAGACTGATGCAACCACTGTGGAAATCAGTATGGAGATACCTCAAAGAACTAGGATTGGAAGTCCCATTTGACCCTGCTATTCCACTGTTGGGGATCTTCCCCAAAGAATTAAAAGAATCGTACCCCAGTGCTATATGTGCACCTATGTTCATAGCAGGACTGTTTGTAATAGCTAAAACTTGGAAACAGCCCAAATGCCCATCAACTGGAGACTGGATCAAGAAAATGTGGGGTTTTTTTTTTTATAAAATGGAGAACTACTCAGCCATCAAAAATGAGAAATTAGAGACATTTATAGCTTAGTGGATGCACATTGAGGCAATACTCTTAAGTGAAATAAATAGGACACACATGAATAAATTCTGAATGGTTTCTCTGGTGTGAGAAACTGAAAGTGTAAATAAGGACTAAATGTATAATAGGTAATGTGAAATAGGAGGAAAAGGGGCAAAGGGGAAGGAAGTGGGAGGGCTAGGGGCAAGGATAGAAGGGAATGGGATTAATATGAGAAAATGGAAAAATAGGAACAAAATCTTTGTAAATAGGGAGGACTGGAGTGGTTGAAGGGAGGGTTGGGCAACGGTGAAAAATAAGAACCAAGAGAGACTATGTAAAGGTGCAAATTTCCAATGATGAATGTCATTATATTGCATACCTAAAATGTAGCAATGATTAGAATGAATAATCGATAATGTAAAATAGGAAGAAAAGGTCCAAAGGGGTAGGGGTAGTGGGAGGGCCAGGGGAAAGGAAAGAAGGGAAAGGAAAAATGCTGAGAAATGGAAAAAATGGAAATAAAGACTTTGTAAATAGGGAAGGGTGGAGGGGGTGAAGGGAGGGCTAGGAATGGGGAAAAAATAAGAACCAAGATGCATTATGTAAAGGTACAATTCCCAATGAGAAATGTAATTGTGTTGTATACCTACAATGTACCAATAAGATAATTTAATAAAAAAAAAGAGAGGCAAAGTACACTTTTAAAAGGAACAAACCAAGAGGAAGAGAGGAAAATCATAAACACATATGCACCAAGCACTATTGCCTCCAACTATACAAAACAAATGCTAACAGACACGAAAAATCAAATAAGCACTAATACAGTAATAGTGGGGTACCTCAATACTGCACTGTCACAAATAGATAGATCAACTAGACAAAAAATAAAAGCAATGAAATACTAGAACTCAATCAAACTCTTGAATATTTGTGACAGATATTTACAGGGTGTTCCACCCCACCAAATCAGAATACACATTCTTTTCAGCTGCACATGGATCATTCTCCAAAATAGACCACATACTCACTCATAGAACATGTTTAAGTAAGTGCAAGGGAATTGAAGTTATCCCCTGTATATTATCAGACCATTGTGCAATGAAATTGGAGATCAATAGCAGAAGAAACCACAAGAATTTCACAAACACATGGAAATTGAATAACATATTTCTGAATAACCAATGGGTCACAGAGGAAATTAAAGAACAAATCAGACAGTTCCTACAATTAAATGACAATGAAAATACAATATAACAGAATTTATGGGACACAATGAAAGCACACTTACAAGGGAAAGTCATAGCAATGAATACTCATATTAGGAAAACAGAGTAAGCCCAATTAAACAACCTGATCCTGAACCTCAAGCTTCTAGAAAAAGAAGAGCAGGGCAAACCCAAAGCTCATACAAGGGAGGAAGTTATAAAGATCAGAGCAGAAATCAATGCAATAGAGACTAAGAGAATGATACAAAAAAATCAAAGAAGCCAAGAGTTGGTTTTTTGAAACAATAAACAAAATTGAGAAACTCTTAGCCAACCTTATCAAAAAAAAAAGGAAAGAAAAGGTCCAAATCCATGCAATTAGGAATGAAAAGGGTAAAAATACAATGGGCCCAGCAGAAATCCAGACGATCATCAATACCTACTTTGGGAAGCTATACACCAATAAGGTGGAAAAACAGAAGAAATGGACAGATTCCTAGATGTGTATGAATTACCAAAGTTGAACAAGAAGAGCTAGAAATTTTAAACAACCCAATATCAACCAATGAAATTGAAAACATAATTAAAACTGAGCAACTTAGAAAAGCCCAGGTCATGATGGCTTCACTGCGGAATTCTACAAGACATTTAGAGAGGAACTACTGCCACTACTGTTTAAACTCTTCAGTGATATTGAACGGAAAGCAATACTCCCAAATTCATTCCTGGAACCAACCATCACCTTGATCCCCAAAGAAGAGAATGACACAACTGAAAAAGAGAACTATAGGCCAATCTCACTCATGAACATAGATGCAAAAATCTAGTATTTCATTGCTTTTTGTTTTCGTCTACTTGATGTACCTATTTGTGACAGTGGGGTATTGAGGTCCCCGATTACTACTGTATTATTGCATATATGACTTTTCATGTCTGTTAGTATTTGTTTTATATAGCTGGGCACACCAGTGTTTGGTGCATAGATATTTATGTTTATCATCTCTTCCTGTTGGATTGTTCCCTTTCAAGGATGTAGTGTCTGTCTTCATCTCTATTAATCAGTGATGGTTTGAAATCCACTTGATCTGCAAAAAGCATACCTATTCCTATTCCTGCTTTTTTTTCAGCTTCCTGTCACATGAAGTTTTGTTTTCCACCCTTTAACTGTCAATCTGTGAATTTCTTTTTCAGTTAAGTGTGTTTCTTATATGTAGCGTATTGTTGGATTTTGCTTCTTGACCCATTCTTCCAATCTATTTCTTTTGATTGGTGAATTGAGACCATTAACACTGATGGTTATAACTGATGCATATTGACTTATCATGATCATGACTTTTTCTTTTTGTTGGATTCTCCCCATTTGCATTCAATTCCTTGTCACACCCAATAGATTCATTCTGCTGTGCTTCCTGGGGTTGTGATCCTCATTTTCTGTTCCTAAGATATAATCTAAAATTTTTTGGAGTGCTGGTTTGGTATTCATGATGTTCCTAAGGTGCTCTTTTTCATGCAAGTATCTTATTTCTCCCTCAATGAAAGTATCTTATTTCTCCATCAGTTTTGAAAGATAATTTTGCATGGTACATCAATCTGGATTGGAGCCTGTTTTCCTTTTGGACTTGGAATACATCACTCCAAGCTCTTCTTGCTTTGAGGGTTTGTGTGGAGAATCTGCTGTGATTCTGATGGGCTTTCCTTTGTTTTTTGTTTTTTGTTTTTTTTGGTACTGGGGATTGAACTCAGGTCCTTGCAGTTGTGCAGCAGGCGGCAAAACCACTGAGCTAAATCCCCGGCCCCTAGGCTTTCCTTCATATGTGATTTTTTTCTTTTCTCTCACTGCTTGTAGAATTTTGTTCTTCTGTTGGATCTCTGGAATCCTAACTATTATATGCCTATGTGTAGATGTTTTTTGATCAAGGCTAGCTGGAGTCCTATATGCCTCACTTATCTGTATGTCAAGTTTTTTTCCCCTCCTTGGGAAGTTTTCTGCCATCACTTCTGTGAACAGTTTTTTTATGTCATCTGCACTCTCTCCTCTTTCTTCATTGACTCCAATCAGCCTTATGTTATTCTTGTTTGCATCCTCTAGCAGCTGCTGGATTGATTTCTCATGTTCCTTTACAATTTTAAAGCAATTTTTCTTTTCCTGGTCATTAATTGCAATCTTTTCTTCTATATCTGAAATTCTATCCTCACATTGGTTCATTCTGCTGCACAGACTTTCAATGGTGTTTTTAATCTCCTGGAAATTTGTTTACATCTGTTTTATGGATTCCATTTGTTTCCTATGTTAGGATTCCATCATGTTCCTCAGCTCCTCTATTTTTTTTTATCTGTGTCCTCTCTAGATTTATTAATCATGTCTTACACTATGGGCACAATCTCTGCTGTTATCTGAGAAATTATTTTTGATTTCATTTTTTTCCAGGTCCTCTTTCATTGCCAGTTCAGAGAATCCAGGTGGTTGAGTATCAGATTGTTCCATCTTGTTTCCCTTTGGGGTTGATGTAGGTGATCTGGAAGTCTAGTTTCAAGACTTGTGTACATGTCTTCTCATTTTGACCAGGGGTGGGTGGGGGTGACGAGGTGGGGGGGGTGACGGGGTGGGGTGCTGTTGGCATCTGCACGGCTCACTTTCTTTGAGCTGGGAGTGGTGTAAAGGAGGCACAGAAACCCCTTTCTCCATGCAGGGAGTAGTGGAATGGCAGCACACTCGAATCTCTCTTTTGATTATTTCTTTTTCTCAAAGTTTAGCTCAGTGGTTTCGCCGCCTGCTTTGCAAGCACAAGGACCCAAGTTTGATCCCTGGTACCAAAGTAAAAAAAAAAAAAGAATGTGTTATTGGATTTCCACGTTTTTGAATTTTTCTGTTATCCTTTTCCTATTGATTTCTAGTATGCAGATCCAGGTATACATATTTTCTGTTCCCTTTGTTACATTCCTGTCTTCATGAATATCCATTGGACACTTGATGGGTTTTGTACATATTCTGAATTTATTCATTTCTTTGTAATTCTATTAAACTCTGGTATTTCTAATTTTATTATATTCCACTTTAGAGTGCTGTCATCTTGCGCTGGACCTAATCATATCTCTTCTTCTTTTGTGTTTTTCAAAGTTATTTTATCTTGGTAATTGTTTTTCTCCTCAATTTCTTACTTCCATCCACAACATTGCAAATTGAACTCAATTTGAGTGTCTTGTTATTAATGTTTGAAATCTCTTGTTTCAGAAAGACAATATTTTATTTAATTTATGGAAAAGTGATTATTCAACTTTTTGTGTTTTCTTATATAATACTGCTAACTTTTGCTCATTTTTACTGAATTTCTCTTTTTAATTTAATTTCATTATACTACTTATGCACTATTTCTTTTACTTTTTTCCAGACATTATTGATTTTAAATAGGGGCCACTTACTGTGCTGGGTGCTTGGTGGAGGAATAATGTAAGGGAAAGATTAGGAGAACAAACTGGAGCAATCAAGAACTTTGATTATTGTTCCTACTGGCGATGGGACTTTAGTTACATCTGTTCTATAGGTGACCTGAATATGTACCTGGGTAATTGTGACACTGTCCCTTCCACTGCACCTTGATGTGACAATCTAACATTGACTTCTCTATACATTGTGGAGGTTATTCCTGCTCCCTTCTCTTCTATCCTGCCTTTAGGATAGAACTTTAGGAGAAGGGCTTGTAAGAATCTTTGTTTTACAGAGTATCCTCCAAATCTGCCTGTCAGGAATTGTCTCAACATAAATTGCATTTATGCCCTTTAAACAGCATACCTTATGCAACAGTTTGATATGCCTTTATCAAACTGCTTAACTCTATGGCAGTCAAAATAAATAAGACCATAAATTCCTGCAATAAATTCGTAAAGTTACAATTGACTTACTCGTTTTCAGAAACCCCTCTTAAATATAGAAATATACAGTTGTCTATTATCTATTTAGCACAGCCCATTTCTGGGTCTCACTCTTGGAGTCCTGATCACTTGGTATAGGCATGATGTGTGTTTGCCCTTCTGGTAGCCTGTATGAGCATCAGGCTCATATCAGCACTTTTTATGTGTAATTGGAAAGAAACAGGTTTAGAAAGATAAGTAACATGCTCAAAGACATTAGCTCAGACAGTTAAAGCCAAGATTTAGGTCTAACTCCTTAGATTCCAGGTGGTTTTACTTTTAAAAACATCCTCCTATAACTGTCCTAGGAGAATTATGTTATTTCTGTAGGAACTGCATCAGAGATTATAAGTCTTTTGCCTCAGGTAATATAGATGATAATGGTAGAGCTGAGGTGGGAATGAGGTCTCCTGACCTAAATTCAGGGTGTTTTCTAATTCTAAAGCCTGCAACATGACTATGTTGATTGACCAGTCCCTTTTCTGCCTCTCAGCCTAACAGCTCCAATCACACTCCTTGATTGTATTATTGTATTTTAAAGCCTTTTATGTGTTATATGCATTCCTCTGATAATTGCTTGATTTACTCAAACTGGAACAGTTCAGTTTATGTCCCCAGGCTCTGGAACATTGTGCCCACAGCTTGTGAATATTTAAAACTGTTCAATCCTTTTTGCTCCATACCCAGGCAGTTTCAGGCTCTGAAGGAAGCCAAGGGGAAAAGTCATGCTTATTTATAAGCCTTTTATTGATACTCCTCTAAAAATTCACCAAAGGAATAGAGATTTGGAAAGTTCTCACTATACCCAGAATATGTTCATTACTCAGCTGTGAGATGCTGAGTTACAGGCTCTAGAAGTGTATAATAATCCTGCATTGTAAAGGTTACAGTACTGAGTTTAATTTTCTGATCTTGTTTTGATCATCACCTCACCTTGAAAAGTGCTGGACTGTTTTACTTCTTACAATGGTAGAATTTCTTGAATTATCTAAATTACTATACTATCTAGTAGGTAGGTAGAACAATTATTTTCTTGAATTTTTCAAAACATATTTGTGAAGACTGTCCATCTGCATTTGGAGATATTAGTGAGCAATCTTAAAACTGCATGAGAATCAGTAAATTTGAGGTTAGAGCATGAGACAAGCCTCATCCTGTGGTGTTACCTGGGATCTGGGGCTGAGCAGTAAAGGCATAACCTTAAATCAAATTCTAACATATTTAGTTAAGTAAAACTTGAATCATTCCTATCCAAAGCATCTTTGTTTATTATTGTACACTCAAATAAATTTCAACCTTAAAGGAAATTAAATCCGGAAGCATTAAAAAATTTAAAGCATTAAAAAATTATGGGTATTGCTATGTCATTTGAAATGAATGTTATCTTTAAGTTTTTAAAAAGGAGCATGCATATGGATAATAACCTGGATAGTAACCAGTGAGCTTAAAACCTGGAATGCCTAAGTGGTGAATGCAATTTGGCTAACTGTACTCTTTCTGTTTTTGTCTAAACAAGACTGATTTCCATAAAAGACTATGTTGGTGCCAAAGATTCACATCAGTGTTTTTGTTTTTGTTTTAAAAGCATCATTGCCTCACTTAAAAAGATAGATCTTTGGTCTTCCTACTATTGTATATATCATGAAGTCTTTCTAGTAATTTCTAATAAAAAGGCTGTAACTATTTCTTCAAAATGGACTATACATAAATGATTATAAATTGCCTATGAATAATATTTGGCTGCCAAGATGGCTGAAATTATAAAACTATACCTGATTTTTCATTTTGACTTTGGTATTAGATAAATCATGGAACTGCAATGGTTTGCCAATTTTGAAAAATAAACCTAGGTAGTTCACTTTTCAGAAATTGTTCAGCTTTGGGGCCAGAAACTCTGTTATCTTGGCCATAATATATTGATCAGGGGATCTGTGTTTTAATCAAAATCAACATTTATAAGAGTGATTCCCTGCCTGAGGTCTGCAGCTAGATTTCAGGAACAATTGAATATATTTCTTTCAAAGATCTATGGTCATATTGAACTTTTTAAGGCAGAATTTCTTAAAACATTAGACTACTTTACCACTCAAAGTGCCAGTCATTCTAGAATACTCAGTAGCCTATTGGCAATTTTAGCAGGAAATATGATGAAATAACTTTATGCAATTATGTCACACATTATAAATGTAAGGTAGGTTGTATTATCAGAGAAATAAACTATTCTCTATTTTAATCACTATGTTCTTAAAGATTGTGAAAGATTTAGGATGGCACTCAGAATAGTTCACCTATTTTTGCATCATTTGGATGGTATTGTTGCACCTGTTCCATTTATCTTTTGTCTTTATATGAATTACACTACATAAACAATCCACAAAAATGGACTTATATATCAAAATGATAGTGATGTAGACATTATGACTTTCACAAATATTTTGCATGTACCTAGTAAAAAAGGAATCAAAACAAACAGTGGATCACTTAGAAATTATCCTCCATATTTTGATATTTGTTATAGCATACCTAAGAAACTTGTAAAACCACCTAAAGACTTAAGTAAAGAGATTTCCCTAGGATAAACAACTAAAATCCCATCCCATTTGGAGGGATTACCAAGAACTGCTCCATAGCTGAAAAGCAAACTGTAAAAAGAAACTCTGCAAATTGTCCTTGAAATTTGAAGTATAGACTTGTTTTTATTCATGTGTACAAGAAGCTGATGGAAGTAGAAAAAAAATCATCCTTAAGAAATCAGCAACCCACTCAAACTCACAGAATTTACAAGTATGAGTTTCAAATTATATATGGTAACAGTATATCAAATTGAGCAATAATTAACAAAAAACTAATCTAGGAAGGCTTCCTTATTTGCCCAAAATGGAGTAAGTGGGAACAGCTTTATCTTCTTATCTGAGGCCTTAAAAAAAAAGCAGACAGAAAGTATGAAACAAAGGTTTTTCAAGACACTGGGCATTAGACAATCTAAGATATTGATCCTTAGAAATGGAAAAAATTATGTGGGCCCTATGATTCCTCAGGTTTGTTACCTGGTAAGAATTCCCAGGGCAAAATTCAAGGAAAGTCTCCTCCCTGAGCTGAAGATAGACTTGCACATCGGGAGAGGCTGAGGCAGCTGGTACTTGTGAGGAAGAAGAGAGCTGCACAGAGAGAAAGCTCTGGTAATCAGCAAAGGCTCTCATTCAAGTATCTGGGTGACTGCTGATCAGCACTTGCATATAAAGGATCTAAAGTTTGGGTAAAGATACCACAAATGAGTAGGAGAACAGTGTGAAGAGCTCACACATCACTGGGAAGAGTGTTTATTGCCAACAGCAAGAATGAAAAGCTTATTAACATATAGGTCATCAGTAGTGGATAAAAATTAACTCTAGATTAAATGTTCTGTTTCCATCTAAGAAAGCTTAAATGTTGGACTCTAGAATATCAAACAGTTTCCCAATAACTTACTATGTTCCAGGACAAACCTCAAGATATTTATAGGAATGCAAAACTACACAGTACTAAGAAGGTATAAAATACAATACCTGGGATTCAAGTAAAATTACTGAATATACAAAGAAACAGGAATATACAACCCATTTTGAGGAGAAAGTCAAAGAAAATTGACTGAAAAAATGAAAGGGGTGGTAAACTTACTAAAAGAGACATTAAAAGATCAACTATGACTGCATTACATAAGTTCAATAAGCTGGTAGAAAGACTAAGGGATGAAATGACAATTTATGAGGCTGAAAATACCCTGTATAGGATTAACAGGAGATTAGCGAATAGAGCTCAAAAGATTAATGAACTTGAAAACATAGCAATAGAAACCATCCATGATGAAACATAGAGAGAAAAATACTTAAAATTAAGGGTATCGATGCACTATGAGAAAAATTCAATGAACTAAATGTACAAATAAGTAGTCATCTAAGGAAAAAGTAAAGAGGTAGAACTGAAAAAACAAAGAATAAATAGTTCAAAATCCCCAAATTTAGTGAAAAACATAAACATGCATATCTAAAAATTCAGTGAAGCCCAAGTAAAACAAACATGAAGAAAACTAAGGCATTTCATCATGAAATTGCTGAAAATCAATGATAAAAGAAAATTGCAAAGTCATTTAGAAGAAATATGTACATTATGTTCAGAAGAACAAAGATACAGACTATAGTAAATTTCTCATGGGAAACAATAGAAGCCAAAGAATAGAGTCACAGCATATTTACAATACTGAAAGAAAAATTTGTCAACCTAAAATTCCATGTCCATCAAAAATACTCTTCATAAGGATATAAGAAAATGGAAAGACATCCCTTGTTTCTGGGTAGGAAGAACCAATAGTGAAAATGGCCATACTTCCAAAACTGCTATACAGATTCAATGCAATCCTGTTGAAATTCCAGCAGCATACTTCACAGACCTGGAGAAAGCAATCAAAATATTCATTTGGAACAAGAAGAGACCTAGAATAAAAAAAGCAATTCTGGGCAACAGAGACATGGCAGGGGGTATCACAATACCCAACTTGAAACTATAGTACAAAGTCACTGTGATAAAAACAGCATGGTACTGGCAAAGAAACAGACCTTAGGATCAGTGGAATAGATTAGAAGATGCAGAAACAACTCCAGACATGCTCAGCTACCTCATCTTTGACAAAGGAGCCAACCACTCTCACTGGAGGAAAGATAGCCTCTTTAATGAATGGTGTTAGAAAAATTGGATTTCAAATTGCCAAAGATTAAAACTAGATCCATATCTTTGACCATGCACTAAACTAAAATTGAAATGGATTAAAGATCTAAATATTAAAACAGAAACACTAAACTTGCTGGAGGATAAGTTAGGTAGAGCTCTTGAAGACATTGGCATAGGAAAAAACTTTATGAATAAACCCTCAGTAGCACGGGAACTAGCACAAAAAATCAACAACTTGGATCTCTTCTTATTAAAAAGCTTCTGCACAGCAAGAGAAACCACTAACAGTGTGAAGAGACAACCCACAATGTGGGAAAAAATTTTCCCGTGCTGTTCCTCAGACAAAGGTCTACTATCTAGAATCTATAAAGAACTTAAAATAATTAGACCTCTCAAATTTAAAGACCCAATCCAAAAATGGACATCTGAAATGAACAGACATTTCTCAGACAATGAAGTCGAAATAGCAAATACAAATAAACATATGAAGAAATGTTCAACATCACTGGTAATTTGAGAGATGCAAATGAAAACAACGTTGAGATTCCACCTCACCCGAGAAAGAATGGCTGCTATCATGAAATCAATTAATAACAAATGCTGGCAGGGCTGTGGAGAAAGAGGAACACTACTCCAGTGCTTGTGGGAGTGTAGACTGCTGCAAAGACTGTGGAAATCAATATGGAGATACCTCAAAGAACTAGGACTGGAAGTCCCATTTGACCCAGCTATTCCCCTGCTGGGTATCTTCCCCAAAGAATTAAAAGAATCATACCAGGGTGATATATTTGTACCCGTCTTCATAGCAGCACAATTTGTAATAGCTAAAACTTGGAAGCAGCCCAATTGCCCATAAACTGGAGACTGGATAAGGAAAATGTGTGTGTGTGTGTGTGTGTGTGTGTGTGTGTGTTTATAAAATGGGTACTACTCAACCATAAAAAATGAGAAATTAGAGACATTCATAGCTGAATGGATGCATATTGAGGTGATACTCTTAAGTGAAATAAATAGGACACTCGTGTAAATACCAAATAGTTTCTCTAGTGTGAGATACTGAAAGTGTAAATAAAGACTAAAAGGCATAATAGATAATGTGAAATAGGAAGAAAAGGAGAAAAGGGGAAGGGGAAGTGGGAAGGATAGGGGAAAGGGAAGAAGGGATTAGAATTAATATGAGAAAATGAAAAAATAGAAACAAAGTCTATGTAAATAGGGTGGGATGGAAGAGTTGAAGGGAGGGCAGGGGAAGGGGAAAAAATGAGAACCAAGCGTGATTATGTAAATGTGCAAATTTTCAATGATGAATGTCATTATATTGTATATCTAATAAAATTAATAAAAAAGTAAACTGATAAACATGTATAATTCATATCTTAAGCAGCAACTGAAATAACAGGATTAAAAGTTGTAGGCATTAAGCTAAATATAGATAAAATAACAAAAACTGCTGAATTCACCCCAAAGAAGGCAGCAAAGAAAAAAAGGGATGGGATACATAGAACAGATGAGATACATAGAACTCAACAATCAATGTGGTCTGCTTAAAATCAAATATATAGAACTAATCACATGAAATATAAATACTTCACCCATCCTTACCAAAAGTTAGACATTGTTAGGTCAGGCAGGACCTGATTTTATGATGTATTTAAGAAACCCAGAAGAGGATTATTTCATAATGTTGCTCAGGATCAATTTATCGAGAGAGTGCAAGATTTCCAAATATTTGTTCACTTAATAACAGAGCTCAAAATAAGTAAAACAGAAACTGTTAGAACTAAAAGAAATTGACAATTCCTTAAGTATTATTAGTTGGATGTTACCACTTCATCTCAACAATGGACAAGTAGGAGAAAAATCAGTGAGAATATAAAAATTGAATATTACAGATTAACTTGATCTATGTCATTTATATAATACTTCCACCAAACAACAAATGTTTTTAAGTACACACAAAGCATTAATCAAAATAGACTACATTCTGGGCCATAAACAAGTCTGAATAAATTTTAAGGTGGTCAATTCATATTAAGTTCTTTAAGCAAAATTTAGTTAAGTAGCTGATTACAAAAAGATATCAGGAAAAATTACACTAATTAAATAACATCCTCGTTAAAGAACCTAAATTCAGAGTCAATAAAATATTTTGATGTAAATGGAAATTAGAACATCAAAAAATGTAAGAGGCAGCTAAAGTAGTACATAGTAAGAAACAATTTTATTAGAAAAGACAAGAAAGTCTCAAATTGGTGGTCTTAGCTTTCATCTTGTTAAACTATATGAAGAAAAGCAAATGAAATCTAAATTAAACAAAACAAAGAAAATGGTAAAATTAAAATGGAAATAAATAATATAGAAAACATATGCCAAGTAGAGAAAAATCAGTGAAAGTAAATGCTGACTATTGAGAAGATAATAAAATAAGTGTAGCCTGATTAGGAAATAAAGGAGATGCAAATTTTTAATATCAAATATGACATGAGATAGTGATGTGATTATATATATTAAAAGATAAGTAAATATTATTTTAAAACTTTATGCTAATAAATATGACAACTTAAGTGAAATGAACAAATTTCTTCAATACATAAACTTTTAAAGCAAACAAGAGGGAAAAAAAGCTATTGAATAAAATTTAGCTTAAATTTTTAGTTAAAGAATCCTCTCCATAGGCACAGTTTCATCTCTGAATTGTAAAGCTTGGTAGTCATCTTTACTATCTTCACAATGAGAAAAGTCTAGACAAACAGAAAATGACTTTTTATTGAGCCTATCAAGGAATTAAAGTCTTAGGACAAATTCCCCCAAATCTGGAAAAAAAAGGCCCATCTAGAGAGATCCAGAAACCAAAAAAAAAAAAAAAAGAAAGAAAGAAAAAAAAATCTGCTTATCTAGAGTAGAAAGTGCTGGGGCTGTGAACTCTGATAGGAACAGTTACATGAAAAGCCTAATTTCTGGAAGATGAGTGCAGACTTTCATGAAAGTGAGCCTGGGCCATAGTCTTAGGGTGTTCCACAACTATAGTTAGTCACTAGGGAATCAAGTTGAAACCACAGTGAAGCTGGGAGTTGTACAGGTCTGTGATCCCAACTACTCAGGAGACAGAGGCAAGAGGATCAGAAGTTTGTGGCCAGCCCGTGCAACTTAGTGAGACTGTTTCAACATTTTTTTTCACAGTTAATTCCAGTTATCATATATATTTATTGGTTATCAAAAAAAGGAGTTGAAAGTATAAGTTAACATGAGTCCTTAGGTTCAGTATTCAAACAAACAAACACCACCAACAACAAAAAAACCCACAGTGAGATATCACAGTACACTTATTAAAGTGGCTGCAATTAAGACTCCATATCAAATTCTAACAAGTAAGTGGATGAGTCAAAATAGTGCATGAACCTCATGGAGTTTTTAAGAGTGCAGATAGGTTATTAGAACTACTTTGGAAAAAAGTTTGGAAACTAAAAATGTTAAATATATACCTTCTATATTATCCTAGGATTCCATTCTTATGTATCCCCCTGAACTGCCTCAAATGAAAGCATATTTATATGCAAAACTTGTAAAGGAATTATCAGAGCGCTTTGTTTGTAGTAGCCCCAAACTAGAAACAACTTGAAGTGTCCTCAAGCAGATGAATTGACAAACTGTAGTACAAACTTACACACAGTTAACTGTCCCACTACTCAAAAAAGAAACCCACTATTTATAAAAATAATAGCATGGATGGAAATGAAAATGTAGTTTAACGAAGCAAGTCAACAGAATGCATAATCTATGACCTCATTCATGTATACAAGGATCTAGGAGAAAACTAATCTGTAGTGGCAGGAAGGAGATCAGTGGTTCCTAGAGGATTTGAGGGTTGGGTGTGGGTCAAGACAAAGGGATTACAAAGTGGTACAAGAAACTCAATGCTAATAATATAATTAATAATGTATTAATTATTTTGATTGCTGTGATAATATCTTAGTGTCTAGAAATGTCAAAATTTGTCAAATTGTCCACTTTAATCAAGTGAATTTTTTAGAACAATTAGTCTTTAATAAAATTGTTAAAAAATTACTGGCTTGAGACTGTTGAAGCCTTCAGAGACTTTGCAGAAGCAGAATAGAACTTTCCAGAGGAGAAACTTTTATAATCCAGAGCATTTTAATGGTCAATACTCCTAGAAGAATTATCACAATTACAAAAATATTAAAACCTCACTATGAAAAACAGTGAAGAGTTTATCAAGATACTTTTCTGATGTGTATGAATCTTAAAGTATCATGTGATGGTAAAACTGCCATTTATAACAACAAATAAATTTATCATGCCCAGGTAGATATAAAATGAATTTGAGATAGAGCAAAAACTGTCCTATCTTTGATTAGGCCATGGAAGCTAAAAGCAATTATTACAAGTTACATACTTCCATCCTTTCCATCTGTGAACTCATATTGAGGATAATTTAACAATACACACATTACCATGTAATTTATAATTTACAATTTATAAAAGGCCCCATTCTATAGAGATTTGAGTTTCAAAGAAGAAATGTTTTCCTTTTCCCAAAAAGATTGCCAAAAATAATTTAAACACAAGAAAGCAGCCCACTGACATTTGATGCTTTCCAAAAATTGGATTGTTTTGGAAAGGGGTCAAATGCTGTCTTCTCACAGAAGCCAGAAGTCAACATCTCTTGCACATATTTATATAGTCACCTCCTGGTCTTTTCATCCAAAAAAAAGCACTAACATACACCCTGACCATAGGCAAGAAGAAGATCAGAGACAGATGGATCAGTGCACAGAACAGCTCCAGAGAACACAGTTTTGTCAGAAAGCTATTATTTCATGTGAAATATAAAAAGGGTGAAATAACCAAGCAAAGCTTGTGTTTATCAAAGACATGGGGAAAATGTCATAGATTACAATTTAAGCCACATCTCTGAGAAGAGGAAAAAGGAGCTCATGTTTATTGGTCATTTGTGATTTGTCTAGCACTTTACATATACAATTGCATTTACCATACAGTTTTCCTGTATTCCACGTTATAGAGATGACAAATTTGCCTTAGCTGTCCCAATGAAATATTATTTTAACAAATTCAAAGAATTGTTCACCACCAGTGATTGTCATTTACTTGCTCAGCTCCTCTGGTAGTCAGCCCTTTTAAGGTTAAGAGCATGACTTGTGGAATATGATACTCCATATGTCTGGAGACTCTGTGAAATACAGTATTAGCTTAGAAAATGTATGGTGAGTGATTGAACAATCAAAAAAGCTGTCAGGCTGCCTCAGGACTAGATTTCATCAACTAGTTATGGTACATTAACCTATGAAATAATCTATACAGATAGTCCTTCCCTAGCAGGTGAATTTGAGTCTTCTGTTAGAGAAAGAGAAGTCTACTAAATATACTTAATCACAATGATAACCTATGAATAATATGTTATTGATAAAATATCCCTCTTGTATAGACAGTGAAAAAGGACAGAGGGCTTTTCCCAAGGTAACTTAATAACTATGTTACTAAGTGATTGAACTAGGACTCAATACCCACTTCTGTTAGACTCCAAAGCTTTTCCCCCAGAAAATCACCATTTATTCTCTGGCATCTTGAGATATGAACTCAGAGAGACTTGCAAGGAATTGTTTTTCAAATTATGGGTCTCTAAGAGAACAGGCTGTATTGTTTTTGTATTATGTGGCAATAAGCTCCACTAAGGTTTTCAGGACTCAGGGAGCATAATTTCTCTCTCAAGCACTTACACATGCCTTTGATCCAGATTCAAGCTCTTTCTGAGAGTCTCTGCAATTCTCGTTTTCTAACAGAGGTTACTTCAGAAATTAATTTTTTATTCAGAATCTTTTCAATCTGCATTACTTTTACCATCCCTTTCAGCTCTTCACTCCCACAATATTACTAGCTCCTCTCTTTCTCCTTGCGGAGTTAGGCCACCTACACTGAGCCATGTTCTAACTGAATTCTCATCTACCGCTGACTACACAAGAGCATTCCTTAGACTGCCTTCTGTCCACTATGGCCATCTCAAGAAAGTGAGAACATGCAGAGTAGTCCTCTAGGTTTAATAATTTCTGATTCTTCCCCTTATTTTCCAGTTGCACAGGAACTTCTTCTTATATTTGTTATGTCAGTGATAATTTTGAGTTCTCTTACCTTTCCTATTCTTCTATGGCTGCTTAATAATTCTTTGTAAAAAGTTCTCTCTGTTGAAATAACTGTTGTGGATTCTGTCTGATGACTGCATAATGACACAGGAAACCAGCAGGACATTAAAGAAGTTTTTGAAAAATAGCAAGAGCAGAGCTGTTATGTCTTGGATCTTGAGTGTCTCCTGACAGGTCATTTGTTAAAGTCTTGGTCTCCAGCTGATGCCACTATTGGGAACTTCTGGAGCCCTCAGAAGTGGGGCTAGTTAGGAAGGAAGTTAGGTCACTGAGGATGTGCCATTGAAGGGGTTATTGGAACTCTTTCTTCCTTTTACATAGTTTTTCTCAGGCATTTTGTCACATGATGAAAACCTGACTAATACAAGAGCCATCAGAGTGACTTAGAATCTTAGAGCAAAGGGATTTGTCTTTGGCTTTAAGTTTTGTTTTCTCAAATATCCAGGGCAAATGGGTTGATATATGCCAGAGTTCTACTGTTGGGTAAATTAACTTTGGTAAATAGAGGACTAGGTAGTTCCAATATGTTTCACCTAGAGGAGAAATTGTGAAGAGTCTCTACTATATAATTATGACTTTGGGTTATTAAGTAATCCTAAAGAATTTCTAAATCAAAAGAAAAATGCTATATTTCATATAAATCTAATATTAATTATACTATTCTACTTTTAAAATGATAATATATAAAAGAACATAACTCACCATTATATGGATGATTTGGTAGATTGGAATATTCCAACTTTTAAATCCCATTTAATATATCTAGTTTTCAGAACAACATTTATTTCAAGGCATTTAAGTAAAAAATTTTATTTATTACCCTACATATCTAGGACCAATATTTGATCACCTTCTTAACTTAGCACTTAATCTTGGTCTTGATAGTTATCTGTGTGTATATGTGTTCCTGATTAGAACCTAAGCTCCTATAAGCAGAGATCATTTCTTTATATGCCTAGAGGTTGGCATTATGCCTAATAAATAATAAGTCCTTAATAATTGTTTTTTTCTAGGTGAGCCAAGAGGAATTTAACCCTTCAAGAATAGAATTCTTAGCTGAGTATGGTGGCACTCACTTGTAATTTCAGTTCTCTGAGGGACTGAGGCAGGAGGAGGTCACCCTGGGTAACTTTGTAGCATAGCAAGACCCTGTCCCAAAAGAAAAAGAAATGAAAAAGGGATGAGAATGTAGCTCAGGGCAAAGGCTCATGGTACTAAATAACTAATAGTAATTGACAGTAGTGGATAATTGCATATAAAACTTGACATTCTGCTGAGATTTAGAAAATGTATCTAAATCCAGAAACAGCCCAAATAATATTTAAATTTATCTCTCCAATATGATATGAGGTATGATCAATAAATATATTAAATATTCAAATTTAGAGACATTTATTACAGTAAAAGACACATTGTCATTATTAATTGCTTTCAAAATACTCCCCCTCATTTCAAACATATCCCATCATTCATACCACTTTCTGAAGTAGTCTTGGACCTCCTCATTCTTAGTTTTAGTTGTGCTATCATAGCTTCCTTGTCTTGACTCAATTCAAAATATTTACCTTTCCTGTTCATTTTGGCTTTGAGGAAGAGCCAAAAGTCGCATTATACCAGATCTGTTGAATAAGGTGAATGAAAACACTTTGTAATATTTTAATTTGCCAGAAATTGCTATAAACACTTGATTAATGGAGATGTTAAAAATATGGTGAATGTTTAAATGAAAAAGTATTACAGTAAAAAACACTCTGCCATGAATTCCCTCATAATACTCCCCCCACTTTGAACACACTTATCACATCATTCTTGGTAATATGTATTATAATATACTAAGGATTTTTAAAAACATAATTTAAACTGTCAACATAATTTCTGATCACACCTTCTAAGTTTCCTATATGTATGGCATAGTGTATAAATTTTGCCTAAATGTTTTGTATATACCCAAGAATAAAATAATGTAATAATCAACTTTTTGGTAAGTGAATAAGTAAGGTATATTACATTTCAGTATTGATAATGATGATTGTGATAATGTCAACAATGACAATAAGTACTTAAAATACTGGAATATTAGTATCTTTGTTTTTCTGTGCCCTGTGAGAGTAAACATGGGTAACTCCAATAGTTGAATTCAGCAGAATGGAATTTTAAAGTTAAAATTTAACTTTATTAAGATATTATTGGTTAACAAAGTATCTATACTAGGGTTATTTTGATAATATGGGAAATCTCAGTGGAGCTGAGGATAGAGAAAATAAGAATTTTTAAGTCCCTTTCTGGTGATTCAAATCAGGTAAGTAGGAAAGTGATTACAGGAATTTGTGATTTCAGATTCAGGGGAGAGAGAGAAGGGGGGGAGAGAAAGAAGAGAAAAAAAGCCATTCTGTAATACAGTAGTTATCATTTTTAAGTAAGAATTGAAATAGTTAAAGTAAGTGCTGTGAGGAAAAAATTGAAAGCATTCCCCCTTAAATCAGAATGAGACAAGGTTGTCCACTGTCACTACTCTTGTTAAACATAGTACTTGAAACTTTCACCAAAGCAATCAAGGAAAAGAAAGAATAAAAGGGATATAAATAGGAAAGGAAGAAGTTAAACTATATTTGTGGATGATATATGATATGATCTTTTATAGGCAAGACTCAAAGAATTCCCATAGAGCTGATCAAAAAATTCAACAAAATGGCAGGATACAAAATCAACACACAAAAATCAATATTGTTTCTGTAAACCAATAGTGAACCCACCAAGAAAGAAATCAGGAAAACAAACCTGTTCATGGTAGCTTCTAAAGTAAATACCTAGGAATCAACATTACCAAGAAGGTGAAAAGTCTCTATAGTGGAAACTATAGTATTCTGAAGAAAGAGATTTAACAGGACATTAGAAAACAGAAAGATATCCACTGTTCCTGAATAGGTAGAATCAATACAGTGGTTTCTTGGCTTATGAACTTAATTCTTTCCATGATTCTGATTGAAAACCAAATTGAATGTGAACTGAATCAAATTTCCCCATGAGGTCAATATTGAACCCAACCATTGCATTTGATTTGATTTTTGTCCAATTTGTTTTGCAACCAGAATCATGGAAAGAATTAAGTTTGTGAACCTAGGTACCATTGTATTGTCAAAATGACCACAATACCAAAAATTATAGGTAAATTAAATGCAGTTCCAATCAAAATATTTATGACATTCTTCACAGAACTAGGGAAAAAAATCCTAAAATTTATATGGAACCCGAGGAGACCCAGAATACCCAAAACAATTTTCCGCCTAAAGAGTAAAGTGGGAGGCATCACAATACTGGTCTTCAAGGCATACTACAAAGCTATAGTAATTAAAAACAGTATGGTACTGGCATAAAAATAGACACACAGACCAATGAAATAGGATAGAAGACACAGTAACAACCACATGCACGTTTATCCATCTGATCTTTGACAAAGGGGCTTAAAATATGCTGGAGAAAAGACATCCTCTTTAACAAATGGTGCTGATAAAATTGGTTATCCACATGTAGAATGAAATTATATTCATATTTCTCACCCTGTACTAAAATCAACACAAATTGAATCAAAGACCTGTACACTAAGACATAAAAAACAGAAGCAATGAAACATCTGGAAGAAAAAAATAGGGAAAACACTTGAAGACATAGGCATAGACAAGCACACTCTGAACAAAATTCCAGTAGCACAAGAAATAACACCAAGAAGGAACAAATGGGATTGTATTAATTTAGAAAGCTTCTGTGCAGTAAAGGAAATAATCAGCAGAATGAGAAAAGGTTTTTGCTGACTATTCTGATAGGGTACTAATATCTAGAATAGAGAGAAAACTTTAAAAAATTAGAGCCCAGGGTTGGGGCTGTAGCTCAGTGGCATAGCAACTGCCTGGCAAGCGCAAGGTCTTGAGTTTGATCCCTGATACAAAAAAAAGACCCCAGAAAACAAATGACCCATTCAAAAAATGGGCAAATAAAATGAGTAGACACTTCTCAAAAGAAGTACAAATGTCCAATAAATACATGAAAAAATGTTCAGCATCTTTAGACATTAAAAAATGCAAATTAAAGGAACTCTGAGGTTCTATCTCACCATAATGAGAATGACTATTATTAAGAAGAAAGAAAACAACAAATGCTTGTGAAGATGTTGGAGAAAAAGGAGCTCCTTTGCATTGCTAATGATAAAGTAAACTATTACAACCACTATGAAATCAGTATGTAAATTCCTTAAAAAATCCTAAAAACAGAAATTCTAATTGCTTAAGCTATACATCTCCTATATTCCCAAAGAGTTAAAAAATCATACTATAGTGATAGTAAATATGTAAACCCATGTTTATAGCCATAAAATTCATAACTAAAGTATATAAAAATCCTAGATGCCCATTACAGATGAATGTATATATGGACTATTATGTAACCATAAACAAGGATGAATTTGAGTCATTTGTAGGAAAATAGATGAAACGTGAGACCACAATATTAAGTGAATTAAATCAGGCACAGAAGGTTAAATACTGCATGGTTTGTTTATATGGGAAAGTCTCAATATAAATACAGAGTAAGATAAAGGAGAGATGGCAGGAAATAGGGAGGAAGAATTTTTGTAGCTGGGAGAGGGGAACCAGAGAAAGGGGAGAGGGGATGGTGGGGAGATGGGAAAGGTGATTAAAAATTATCAGACATAAAATCCTCAAAGTCAATCTAATGATTATATATCACAAGCATATACCAATAAAATTAAAAAAAAACAAGGATGAATGCTGCTGCTCCTTGCAACAGCATACATTTTAGTGATTTTTTTGGCTTTGTTTTGAGCTTTCAAGGAGCTAAAATATACTCATGCTATCATAAGTAATAGGAGCTTCTTGTGAGGACATCCATAGAAATAAAGAGGAGAGTAACTTCTGTCACAAAGTTGGCCTTTATGGGAAGCCCATACTGTAGCACAATTAGATCTCAGTGGAACTGCAAAGTAGTCAAAGAGCTAGATAATTATCTGAATAGACCCATAGGCTGAAGACCTGTGGCTTCTGGATTGCTCATGCCCTGTAACTTATCTGGGACTTTAGGTTCTCCTTGGTGAATAGCTATTAAATAGGCTATTTGTTAAGGGTTTATAGGCAGGGATGTAGGTTTCAGTTAAGTCACAACCCTAGGTCCTTCTATCAATATTTTCCTAGGTTTTCACTTGTGCATAAATATACTTGGGAGATTTAACAGTCAGAGCAATATCCTTTGAAATCGAGGCAGTGTGATTAGGGGCTAAATGCTCAAGACTTGTCATCTGACAGCCCTGGCTTTAATCTTGGATTCCAGTTAGTGGCTGTATGCTATTTAGTCAACTTACTTAATATTTCCCAATACTTTGCCCACTTGTACAGTGAAGATAATGACTAATTTTACTTATGGGTCTTGGGGAGGGATTTAATCTGATCCAAATGGGCTGGGTAAAAAATAAATGCTCAAGCAAAGTAAGATAGTGCTACCACCATTTTCCTTAGAAGTGACATTGACTTGGGGGAAAATAGATCACTAAACCCCAGTTTGGCTAACAGCAGCAATAAGACAAGCATCTGGTGTTTGTGTGACTTGATCAAAGATATGTAGACAAGACAAATATATTAGATTGAAAAAATTAGAATAAGCAGGTCAAGATAAACTATTGATAAAATACCTTTGGAGGACAGCAGCAACACCAGCTAAATAAGAGCACTAGTAAACCTTGTCCCTCTGTTGATAATTAGTGCTCACTTCCTTCTCCATGGAGCTGGGTTGGAATAGGGAGCCAGTACTCTCTCTGACCCTTCACATCCAGGGTTCTATATTCTGTTCTCCAGTATAGTAAAATGTCTCACTTTGCATGTTCTACTTTAGGTCCTATGTCCTCAATTCTCTGTCTCAAGTTCAAACTCTGTGAGAGATGAAGGTGATCAGGATAGGGATTAACCATCTTCCCTGGCAGACAGAATATTCCTCATAATTCACTTGTGGTCCAGAAGACACCTGTAGACTGCATTTGCCTCTGGGGTCCAAACCTTAATGAATCACTAATTGCTGATTTGATGGGTGATGCAGCAGAAGTGTGGTGACTTATGGGAAAGAAGTTAGGAAGGAGACTCCTCTGGTTAGAGCTCCTTAGAAGGAACTTTGCCGGTGACAGGTATTTCAGAGATTTGGCTCCTCTAGGAAAGGGCACAAATACAAATTATACCTGGATAAAACTTTTTAACAATTCTGCCACTCATGCAATGGTGGGAGTGGAGCAGAAAAGACAAATGATATTGAGTACATGTGCGTAGCAACTTGCGGGCTGTGAGTAACATCCAAAACCAGATATATGTTAACATCTATTATGTGTCAAATTGCATACTAATTATTATTTATACAATATAAATAGATATGGTCTCCATCTTTATTGAGAAAATTAATTAAACTATATTTTACTTCTTGGTAGAGTACAAAGTAGATTGCATTGCAGTGTGGATTTTGTTTTTCTGAATATGTGATAAAAAGCTATATTATATTGCTCTATCTTGTTCGTTTTGCTTTCATAAAGTGACACAGAGTGTGTCCGGAGAATCTGTGGTACAAATTAGGCAAACCTTCCCTGCAGACTGTAACTTAAAATAGTAAATAGTGAATAGAGTTAAAATTTTTGTGACTTGACATCTAACTGACAATTTAAAGCTAACTGCATTTTTTTCTCATTATCTGGAAATGTCAAAGAAATGGTGCTTACACTTATAACAATGAAAATACTTTTAAACTTACTACTGTCATGGGTATATAGCTTAGAATCCTTTCCATTACCATGAGAAATCTGTTTATCACTTTCCATGATGCTGTGTGTGTATGTGTTCGTATGTGTGCATGTTTGTGTATTACTGAGAGAGTGCATAATAAGTGGCTGTTTGATTTACCCAAAAGGAGCATTTTCAGCTACAGTCCAACAAAGGTAGTTCTCTAGTTTTCTTTGTATAGTTGCATGTTACTCTATATTCTTTATATATTTGCATGTTACTCAACATGTATTTGTTTATCTACTTGGAAAACGTATTTTGAGTACTTCCTCTGTGTCAAGCTATGGTCTCACTCCTCAATATGAAAACACAAACTATGATCACTTTTACAAAACAAAAATTACTGTCCAGAGAGATAAAATATATTGTCCTACATATGGTCTTCCCTTTAAATTGTATAAATGGCTCTGAAGTTTGGTGTTTTAAAACAAGGGAAGGCTAGCTTAATTTACTAAATCAGTCAGGGGCTACATCACTACAAAGTCAGGGGATATTCTCTCCTAGTAAATGGACTACCTTGAATTTATGCTGCATGAAAATCAGCTATTAGATTATATGGTACTTTAAATGCTGAATCCCTGGGGCAAAAAGTATTCACAGTTAAATTGTGACACAATCAGTAGATTGATTGATCTCTAAAGCTGTTGTAACATTTAGCATTCTTACCTCATAGGACCTCACTTCTCATAAAATTATCATTCCTAGATATTTACAATCTTTGTATAATGTTTTAAGCTAAGCCTATATATGAAATGGATCAAGACAGAGCTACCTTCCCTGAAGAAGGAGGCCAGCTCAGGAGGGCTCAGAGCCTTGCTCAATTGGCTTCATTTTGCCCTTCCCTGACAGGGCTTGGGAGCATCTAGGAGGAGTCCAAAGGCCTCTTTAAACACTGTAAAGATTAGGATTTTCTGGTTTGTCTTTATGGCTATGATTGATTCATTTTTAGTGAACAACAGTAATAGTACCTTTTCTAGCATTTGAAGCAAAGATTCTTGGCTTTCAGATTAACAGTGTGTTTCTTTTGGTGATTATCTTTGAGATGTAATGTTATTTAAATATTATTTCTAGTTCTCCAGGCACAAAAGAAAAAGTCATTATGTGTTTATGAATTGTTTTCAGAAACTATAAAGGAAGATCTCAAAACGATGCCAGTATACAGTGTTATATTATCTTCAGTGCTCAGATGTTATCCTCATTACACATTAGTTCATGTGTGTTACATTAGCTTTTTCAGGTCACAGAAGAAACATTTTGCAAATTCCAAGGGTACCATATTTAAATTTATCACACTGGTGCATTCCATTGTATCATGAAAATCTTTCCAAAGAATGGGACAAATGCTTATGAAAATACTCATGATTACTGTGGGTTGGAAAACTTTTAAGTAAATACTAGAACAATTCTAAGTGTACTGCATTTTCTTAGAAAGAGATAGAATTTGGACAGATATACCAGTGACAATGACTTTGGATTATATTCTCTATTCTTTCCTTGAAGTCATATCATGAAGTCATATCAAAAATATGAATTAGGTATAAACATGATCTGAAGTACTGTGATATGTCAGACATGAACTCTTCTAAAATATGTTAGTTTTCAGTTCTTATTAATTTGGTAAACTGGGGAAGAGAGCATCAGCAGCCTGCCAGTCCACTCTCACTTTTTTTATTTATTGCTGTTATTTTTTGAGACAGGGTCCCATTACATTGCCCTGTCTGGCCTTGAACTCCTAGGCCCAAGTGACCCTCCTGTCTCAGTTTCCCTAATGGTTGGGACTGCATCTGCCATGCACTCTTTTAGATCACTTACCCTGGTAAAATTCAGCTGCCAGGACTGTGTGGTGAGGGACAAAGGCCTCTCAAGAACTGTGTGAAAACCAATAGCAGATCCCTCTCAGTACTTTCTCTGCAAGATTTTGGATGAAACCACAGCCCCAGCTCATGGCTTGAGCTCATGGCAACCTTATGAATGACCTTGGAACAGGGGCCCCCAGCTAAGCTGTTCTCAAATTTGTGAATTAAAAAAGTTACTTTTTTGTTGATTATTTTATTTTAAGCTTTTAAATTCTAAGGTTAATTTTTACATAGCTATAGGTAAACAACAGAAAATGTTTTAGAAATTTAAGTCCTTTTTTAATATCTTGAGCAGAATAAAAGTATAGAAAAGTCAGTGTTAATTTAGTAAAATTTTAAGAACTTTGATCTTTCACATTGTTCATTCAAGAGAGAGGAGATACACTTGGTCAATGTGATTGTCACATCACATTTAGGTATGCCATTGTTGCCATTACTTTTATAGCATCTTAGGCTGGATTGAAGTAGACAGTGTTTAACATTGAAGTATTATTCAAGACCTGGAATGTAGAGGCATCATAAGGACTGCAGCCCTTGCTAATCCAGACTTTAGAATTTGGTAACACCATAATAGGGTTTTTCTATAAACTAGCCTATTAATCTTCACAGGAAAACTACAAATTAAGAATTAGCACCATTATTTTAATGACATGGAAGCAAACTCAGACATGTTAACATGTTTTTCAAAGAATCTTAAGTTGAGAAAACAGTAGAGATAGAATATTAGTTTTCCTGTTGCTGAAACAATACTTGACACCTACAACTTAGAGGAGGAAAGGTTTCATTTAGCTCATAGTTTCAGGAGATTCTGTATGTGGTCAGCAGGCTCCAAGGCAGAAACCTCCTGGCAGAAAGTCCTGACAGAGCAAAGCTGCTAAGTTCATGGTGGCCGGGAAGCAGACAAAGGGAACAGTGCCAGAGAAGAACAGGAAAGGGACCATATACAATACTCAACAGTGCCAGAGAGGAACAGGATAAGGACCATATACAATACTCAAGGTTACACCTCCGTAACACACCCAGACACAAACGGCAATGTGCTTTCCTCACCTACTAGATGTTTCTTGATCCTATGAAGTTGACAAAGAAGTCACCGATAGAATTCAGGTCTGTCTGTGTAATTAGTCAACTTTCTATCACTGGGATACAGAACCTGATATTTGCAAATTAAAGGAGGAGAGGTTTATTTTGGCCCACAGTTTCAAACATATTCAGGTGGATCCAAAGCAGAAAGTGAATGGCAGATGGGCAGACAAGAAAGTGCTCAATCCTTGGCAGCCAGGAAATAGAGAGTAAAAAGAGGTGGAGGCAGGGAGGGAGACATAACCTTTAAGGTCACGTTCCCCAGTGACTGCCTCTTCTGACCAGGTCTCACCTCTGAATAGCATAGTCAGCTATGAATTCATTAATGGATGAATCCACTGATGAGTACAGCGTTCTTGTGGTGCAATCACCTTCCAATCACATGACACTTTGCAAAGGCATTTTAAATCTAAACCACAAAAGTCTGATTCCTTTAGAGGTTGGGTTAGATTTCAGGTGAGAGGAATAAATATGAGGTAATTTTTAAACAAGAATCTCTCTCTCTCTCTCTCTCTCTCTCTCTCTCTCTCTGTATATATATATGTGTGTGTGTATATATATGTATGTATATATACATATATATGTCTGTACAATTAAGAATGAAAAGAAATCTAGGGGATGGGAATTTAGCTCAGTGGTTCTGCTGCCTGCCTCCCAAGCGCAAAGACCCGAGTTTGATCCCTGGTACCAAAAAAAAAAAAAAAAAAAAAAAAGAAATCTAATACCATATGCTCAAATGATCTGACATAGCTCTGCCACTGTTAAGATAAAGTGAAGGACTACCTACACCTCATTCAACCTCTTACTATTCCTAAGTTATTATTAAAGCAAGGCTCTAGAGCAGGAAATTGTAATGAAAAAGAATATACATAATCTTTAAAACAAATCATCATTCATTTATATTAAATGCAAAACATACAAACTTTAACTTATTCTATTTTGTTGTATTTTGTTAGCAAAAATACCTGTGACAGTTTTTATAATTGTTTTCCATTTTTTCATTCAGTTACCACCTTTATGAAATAGAATTTCAGTAATTATCTTTTTGAGATTTATTTTTAAAAATTATTGTGTGAAGGCTAAATTTGCAATGCTTCATTTGTCACTGCAGACAAAGAACAGATATTAAAATATTTTGAGCCAAAGCTTTACATAGATGAAAAGGAACTTCAAACACTGATTACTAATTACATTTATATTTTGCACAAAATGCCAGGAGCTTTGAAAAGACATTTGACAAGATTCATATTTTGGCATTATTTTCCTTCAGGAGTTTAAAAATTTTTAGTTGATGTTTTGGGTAGTTAGAATCCCAAAGGTGAATTCCAATTTGAGTGCCTATCTCAGTAATTCTGGGAGGCTTTTTGGAGAATCCTACTTGCATAAGGTTTGGAACTTGACTGGTAGAGAAACTCTAAAACTCTGGGGCTTAGGTTTTCAGATGAAGTAGTATGAGGAGAGGAACTGTCAATGGTGCCAAAAACCTGTAAACTGCACAGAGTTGTAATTCTTAAACTACTTTCTGTGTCTGATGTATCATTTAAATGATAGTCTTCAGCCTAACTCCCAGGGCTACAAAAAGAAACAAAAAGGAAAAAGCCCTGCTTCCCTTTTGGACTGTTGGTAAAAGAGAGGTTTTCCTCTTCTATTTGAGATGTGTAATCAATCACAGACATGATAGTGAACAGAGGGCTGCAATGAGGTCAATATCTATAGTCATGATGGGAGTTGACGAAGCAGGATCTGATGCTGTGTCTGGTTTGATACCATGCATATTTCTTCATCTTAAAAATAACATTCAGATTCCAGCTTATGAGGTTACCATGCAACAGATGATTACAGTATATATTCCATCCAGACCCCTACCCCACCTTTGGTCTTTACCCCATTGTTAATAGCCTATCCTTGATTTGCATCTTATCCCAAATTCTCAGATAATTCACAGTATTAGTTTTCCTGTCACTGGGACAAAATACCCTACACCTGCAATTTAAAGGAGGAGAGGTTTATTTTGGTTTAGTTTCCAGTGAATTCAGTCTGTTTTTGTCTGTCTTTAAGGCAGAAATAGCAGGGCAGAATGGCATGGTGGAGGAAAGCTGTTCACCATATGACAGTCAGGAAGCAGGGAGAGAGAAGGGAAGAGCTGAGGACTAGAATAAACTCTTCCAAATCACATCCCCAGTGACCTGCCCCTTCTAGCCAGATCCCAGCTCCAAATGTGAGACTTTTAGGGGGACATTTTAGATCCAAACCATAACATTCTGATCTGGGCCCCCAAAAGACTCATGTCCATCTCATTACACAGAGGAGTGCATTTAGTCCATCTATAAGAGTCACCAAATTCTTAACAGTTCAAGCGTTGTTGAAAAATTCAAGTCCAAAGTCTCCTCTGAGACTCAAGGCAAACTCTTACCTCTGAGCCACCGTAAAACTCAAAAATAAAATTAAAAACTTCCAACATCCAATGGCACCGGATAAGCATTCCTATTTCCAAAGAGAGGCATAGAGTAATAGACCAAAATAAGACAGAAATCCAGCAGGGGAAACAAAAAATTAATCTTATTGCTCCATGTCCAGTACCCAGGCCAGGTTGTGGTGAGATGTGAGCTCCAAAGGGCTTGGGCAACTTTCCCTCTGTGGCCTTGTTGGTTAAAGTTCAGGTGGCCTCTTCCTTGGGCTGGCTCTGCTCACTACCTGCAGCTTTCCTCAGCAGATGTTCCATGTTCCTGACATCTCCAACTTTCTGGGGTCTCCACTGCACCTTTGGAATCACTATCACTGCTATAGGCCCTGCTACATGCAAAAGATGTTCCACTGAAAAATTAAGTAGGCTAAGTTGAAGTGTGTTATAGCAATGCATGCTGGTCTCCTGTGAAGGGTGGGTGTGGGAAGACAAAATGTGAAAGAAACTAGCATTTACTGATCATTTGATACATGCTAGGTACAGGACTAGTTTCTATTTGGGTAAAAAGATATTTCTCTGATTTCCACTTGACCTTCACAAAACTCTCAATTTAGATACCATTAATATCATTTGCAATTAGATAAGAGAAAGAAATAAAAGGAATAAAAACAGGAAATGAAGAAGTCAAATTGTCGTTATTTGCAGATGACATGATACTTTATATAGAAGACCCCAAGAACTCCATCAAAAGTCTTCTAGACTTAATAACCAAATTCAGTCAAGTAGCTGGTTACAAGGTCAACACACAAAAATCAATAGCTTTCCTCTACACAAATGACAGACTCACTGAGAGAAATAGGGTAAATAATTCCTTTCACAATAGCATCCAAAAAACTGAAATAACTAGGAATCATCCTAATGAAAGAAATCAAAGACCTCTTCTCTGAAAACTATGGCACTCTGAAAAGAGAGATTGAAGATGACATCAGAAAATGGACAGACATCCCCTGCTCCTGGGTAGGAAGGATTAATATAGTGAAATTGGCCATACTTCCAAAATGGCTATATAGATTTAATGCAATTCCAATTGAGATCCCAGTAGCATACTTCATGGACCTTGAGAAAACAATCCAAAAATTCATTTGGAACAAGAAGAGACCTAGAATAGCAAAAGCAATTCTAGGTAACAGAGACATGGCAGGGAGTATCACAATCCCCAACCTGTAACTATACTACAAAGATACTGTGATAAAAACAGCATGGTACTGGCAAAGAAACAGACTTGAAGACCAGTGGAACAGATTAGAAGATGCAGAAACAATGCCAGAAACACTCAGCCATCTCATCTTTGATAAAGGAGCCAAACACCCTCACTGGAGGAAAGATAGCCTCTTTAAGAAATGGTGCTGGAAAAATTGGGCTTCAACTTGCCAAAGATTCAAACTAGACCTATATCTCTCACCATGCACTAAACTAAAATCAAAATGGGTTAAATATCTAAATGTTAAAATAGAAACTCTGAACCAGTTGGAACAGAGGTTAGGTAGAACCCTTGAAGACATTGGTGTAGGAAAAGATTTTATGAGCAAAACCTCAGTTGCCCATGAACTAGGACAAACAATCAACAAGTGGGATCTCTTCTTATTAAAAAGCTTCTGCACAGCAAAAGAAAACACCAGAAGAGTGAAGAGACAACCCACAATGTGGGAAAAAATCTTCACCTGCTTTTCCTCAGACAAAGGTCTACTATCTCAAATCTATAAAGAACTTAAAAAGATCAGACCTCCCAAATTTAAAGACCCAATCCAAAACTGGGCATCTGAAATGAACAGACATTTCTCAAAGAAGTAGAAATAGCAAATAAATACATGAAAAAGTGTTCAACATCACTGGTCATTCGAGAGATGCAAATGAAAACAACACTGAGATTCCACCTCACTCCAGAAAGAATGGCTGCTATCATGAAATCACCAATAACAAATGCTGGTGGGGCTGTGGGGCAAAAGGAACCCTGCTCCACTGTTGGTGGGAGTGTAGACTGGTGCAACCAACCACTGTGGAAATCAGTATGGAGATACCTCAAAGAACTAGGACTGGAAGTCCCGTTTGACCCTGCTATTCCCCTGCTGGGGATCTTCCCCAAAGAATTAAAAGACTCATACCACAGTGATATACGTGCACCCATGTTCATAGCAGCACAGTTTGTGATAGCTAAAACTTGGAAACAGCCCAAATGCCCATCAACTGGAGACTGGATCAAGAAAATGTGTTTTTTTTCTAAAATAGAGTACTACTCAGCCATCAAAAATGAGAAATTAGAGACATTTATAGCTAAGTGGATGCACATTGAGGCGATACTCTTAAGTGAAATAAATAGGACGCACATGTCTAAATACCAAATAGTTTCTCTGGTGTGAGAAACTGAAAGAAAGTATAAATAAGGACTAATATATATAATAGATAATGTGAAGTAGGAAGAAAAGGGGAAGGAAGTGGGAAGGCTAGGGGAAAGGAGAGAAGGGAATGGAATTAATATGAGAAAATGGAAAAATAGGAGCAAAATCTTTGTAAATAGGGAGGAATGAGGGGTTGAAGGGAGGGCTGGGGAAGGGCAAAAAATGAGAACCAAGAGAGACTATGTAAAGATGCAAATTTCCAATGATGAATGTCATTATGTAGTGTTCCTAAAATGTACCAATGATTAGAATGAATAATCGATAATGCAAAATAGGAAGAAAAGGTCCAAAGGGGTAGGGGTATTAGGAGGGGCAGAGGAAAGGAAAGAAGGGAAAAGAAAAATGCTGAGAAATGGAAAAAATGGAAATAAAGTCTTTGTAAATAGGGAAGGCTGGAGGGGCTGAAGGAAGGGCTAGGAATGGGGAAAAAATAAGAACCAAGATGCATTATGTAAAGGTAAATTCCCAATGAGAAATGTAATTGTGTTTTATACCTAAAATGTACCAATAAAAGAATTTAACAACAACAACAAAAAGAAAGCATCCTTGGTAATACTGTAACAAATATATTTTCACAGCTCAATGTTTTGTTATCCAGGGTTTTGATTTCAGTAATCAAATGTGTCAAGTTGTTCTTTACGGCACCTAGGTTGCATGTCGTGATTTCAATGGCTTTTTCCACTCTCACAACATAAATGAATTATAACTAAGTTCAGTTGCCTTTCACCTGGAACAATTATTTTGAATAGTTTTAAGCAAGGGAAAATGTGCTTTGATTTATATATTAAAAGTTCAGTTTGGATGGTATTGATGTGTGGATTTAAGGAAAGCAAAAATGGATGCAGAGGGACACATGAGGTGGCAAAGACATCTGTTGAGTCTCCTAGGCATAGGGACAATTGCAAGATAGCTCCCAAACAGTGTGGGCAGGAATTCATTGCACAGTAGTGTAGGTATTACTGGTTAGAGATAAATCAAGTCTGTTTTCTAGGTTTTTAACTTCTGAAACTGCATGGAATTCAATGATAGTCACAGAAATATAAAAGATCAGAGTTGGTGGCAGAGATATTTTGTGAGAGGAAATATACAGTTCTGGGGTAGACAATGTAATATTTGGCACTTAGATTAGGACAAAGGAAAGGCGTCAACATAGGAGGTGAGAAAGTGTTATGCTGTAGATCTAAACTATCCCCCAGGAATCTCATGTGTTCACAGATGGGGCTTTTGGAAGGTGATTTGATAATGGGGGTGGTATCTATACTCATCAGTGGGTTAGTCTATTGATGAGTTCATAGCTGGATGTGGTGTTAGGAGGTGGGGCCTGGTTGGAGGGGGTGGAAGGGAGTTTTCTTGTTCCTGGCTCTGTTCTTCTCCGACTCTCTGCTCCCAGATGCCATGTGGTAAACAGCTTTCCTGCACCATTTCCTTCTACCATGAAGTTTCATCCAGCTAATCATGACTAAGCGCTCTAAAATTATGAGCCAAAATAAACCTCTCCTTTTTCAATTTGCGAGGGTCAGGGATTTGTCCCATTAATGGGAAAGCTGATTAATACAGGAACAATGACTAGAGACAAAGGAGAAAACTCTGGAGAGGGTGATATTGTTGAAGTAGAGAGGAAGATTTGTAGTGTTGGGAGATATCACCTCTGTTGAAAGCTGGTGAGAAGGCAAATAACACGAGATCCAGGAATGTTCCTGGAATTTAGTGGTCTCCATAGGAAAGTCTCAGTGGGGCTGTGGGGTTGGGTCCGGATTTGATGCATTTAGCTTAAATAAGTAAGTAAGTAAGTAAGTAAGTAAATAAATAAATGGAAGCACCCAGACAAGTTCTGATGCTTTGTACCATTTCCATTTTATCCACCTGCCAACACCTACACCTTTAATTTTTTTTTTCCCTTTGGTACCATGAATGACTTAACTGTAATCTCATTTAAAACTAGTAAGTTTAAATGTTGTCTGTTACTTAATTTCTCTCTGCCCTCTTATCTGCTCAAACATAGTGCTCTGGCATCTCAGCTTCTTTCCCACATATTTTTTTTAAAAAAATAATTTTATTGGTACATTTTAGGTATACAATATAATGACATCCATCATTGGAAATTTGCACCTTTACATAATCTCTCTTAGTTCTTATCTTTTCCACATTCACCTACCTCCCTTCAACCCCTCCATCCCACCCTATTTACAAAGACTTTGTTTCCATTTTTTCATTTTCTCATATTTAATTCCATTCCCTTCTTTCTTTTCCCCTACCCCTCCTATTTCCCCTTCCCCTTTGCCTCTTTTCTGCCCACATAGTTTTTACTTGACTGGAACATGGTTACTATCATACAAACATACTACCATTTGTACCTTTTTGGAAACACAAAAAAGGAAACAAAACAAAAGCTTTTCCCACAGGCTTATTTCTTTACATCTCTTTTCCAGGAACTCTTCACAATAGTTATTTACACTGACTACTTTCACTATTTTAAATTTATTCTCCCTTTTTCTCTCAATCCAATTCATATAAGGCTTTTACCTCAACTACTTCACCTAAATTGTCCTTGCTACCATCATTAATAACCTTTAGGTTGCTAAATTCAGGAGTTGAGTCTCATTCATTTTAATTGAATTTTCGCCATTTAGAGTAGTTCACTTATTTCTACTTCTTATACTTTATTTGTTTTCCAGGATTCCACAATCTCCTAGTTTTTTCCCTTTCTTCACTGGTCATTCCTTTATGGTCTCCTTCTGCTTAATCCTCCTCTCTCTCACCTCTTAGTGTGGGAGTATCTCACAGCTCACTCCTTTGTCATATTTCTCTGTAGGCCCTCACTCATTTGGTGATCTCTTGATGACAGTTATTCCTAATTTTATATCTCTAGTCTATACTTTTTCCCCCAACTCCAGGCATACATGTCAGTTACCTACTCTTCATGTTTACTTAAAGGTCTCACATATTGATTTTCAGATCAATATATTCCAAAGTAAGCTCACTGTATCCCTAACCTGCTCTACCTACAACCTCCCTCATTCCAACTCCCAGTGGCTCTGTTCTTTCACATAGCTGCTAGACTCAGGTAGAGTCACTCATGAGTTGTTTCTTTTCAATCCCCACATTCAAACCTTCCAGAAAATCTTTTTTTTTTGGTACCAGGGGTTGAACTCAGGTCCTTGCGCTTGCGCAGCAGGTGATGCAACCACTGAGCTAAATCCCTGGCCCCACAGAAAATCTTTATAAAATTCTACCTTTAAAATACATCTGGAGCCAGACTATGTTCACTATGTCTAGTGCAATCAACATTGTATTTCTTTAGGTTGTTGAAATACTCTCCTAACATATCTCTTTTCCATTTTTCTCCACCCTAGTATAATTTTAACACAGAAACCAGAATAATCATTTTAAATACTCGTCAGATTATGCCACTCCTCTGTTTAAATCTGTGCAGTGACTCCCCCTGCCCCAATATTTCTCAGAGTATAACTCTTAGCTTTTCTGTCCTAGCCAAAGTGGCTTCCATGATGTTCCTTGAACTCTACAGGTGGGACAAAATCCTTTACCCACTTCACATTGTTGTTTGAATGTCAATAAGGTCTACCCAAACTACCTTATTTAAAATGGCAACCTCTCACTGCCCTTTCCCTTTCACTCTAAATTTTTTCCTGGATATACTTACCACATTCTAACAGGCAATGTAAAGCTATATTTTTGTGAATATTGCTTATTCTTTCCTTGCTAGCATATAAAGTCTAGAAGGTCAGGGAGTTTTGTTCTTCATTGTATCATAAGGATTTAAAATAGTCTGGCTGATTACCAGTATTCAATAAATAGTTTTGATTTATTGATTAGTGTTTTTGAAAGAATTAATAGTTCTCAAGCCACAGATAGTCAGGTTCCCATTGTGGTGATCAGGTGCTGGAGCCTGAGCTCTTAATCAGCCAATTCTCTTCCCTTCAATACCTGCATTAGGCAGAGCGAATGCTGAATGTGCAAAGGCAAAGGGAATTGGCTCAGACGTTTATTACTTTGTAAGACATGACCAAATGGCCCTACTTTTCATTCATAACATTTCTCAAATCTATTAGGCTCTCTAGGGTCTGTTTACTGAAATCAATACTACAAGCCACATTAGTAAAGAATTATGATGGCAAAATTGAATGCTTGAGTGCTTTTGACATACAGCCAAAGATATAGGCATGCAAAGCCAAAAGAAGACTCACTGTCCCTTTTAATCTTTTTTTTCCCTTTTAATCTTTATGATAGGTTAAGTTTGATCTTTGTTAACAAGAAAGGAAGAAAACTGAATAGCTTCCAACATTATGAGTCTGTGATAAAATTAACCTGAATGTTTCTGGAAAGTTTTGTAGACTAGACAATTTTCTCTACTTCTGTCATTTAAAGAATTGATGATCATAATGACAAAGATGAAGACTATGTTAAAAGTGATAAAGTAACCCAGTTCTGGCTCTTAGTTAGACCTCTAGATAAAATGAAGTATATAAATCTTCCTCACATTTTCAAGAGAGGCTATGTTGTCTTTCACACCCTGCATGCAAATAAGACTCTGATTTATCATTTTAGAAATAATTTGGCAACATTATAGAAGTACAAAACTTTTGCAAGTTAATTTTTAAGGTTTTAATTCCTATTCTCCTAACAATCTGGGTGTGTATATTTGTGTATGACAGAGGATGTGGGCATGAGAGTGGGTGGCATTTGTTGAGAACAGAATATATTTGCTATCATCTCTTTTCCAAAATACCTCATAACCCACTAATTAATATTGAAGTGTTCATATGTTCACATGTGGATAAACTTTTAGTCATCAATCTGAATGAGACATTCAACTAGCTGAAGGGCTAGAAGGCTGTGTGTGTGTGTGTGTGTGTGTGTGTGTGTGTGTGTGTTCATGAGTAAGATACATTGAAGCTGATGTTTGCAATTTAAGATACTTTATGGGGGAGAAAATCTGGATGGAGTCCTATAAAAATGTATTTGAAAATCTTGTATCTCCAGCAACTTGGGGGGATGATTTAGGAGGAGCAATTGAGTTAGAAGTTAGAAGCCAGCCTGAACAACATCATGAAACCCTATCCTAAGAAAAAAATCATCATCATCATCATCATGAGATCAGATGGTAGTGTTTGGGGAAGGTGCTGGTGATGGGAAGTTTTGGATGTTGCAAATAAAAACAGGAAAAGAAGTGTTTAACAAATATTTTTAAATAAATAGTTTATATGTCAAAAGAATGAGTGGTTAGAGATTCTTTGAATGCAGAGGATGATCCTAAAAATTATCTGACATATTTTACAGGATATCTGTGTGTACACATTTCAGAGTGTGTGAAGACACCATGATCCAAGTGTCTTAAGGAGTGAGTAGAGCATTTTAAAAACAGCAACTCTCCCTCCATTTCTTCCTCAGATATATCATAATAATTTGACTTGTCTTAGTGGCTTTCCCCTTAAAATAAATTTTGTTTTGTTTATCTTGACTTGCAAATGAAAGATCAGTTGACCCAGATCTAGTAATTTGAAGGTTGTCTTCCTTGCAGGCAGTAATTGGAAGGAGAGATAAGCTTTTACATCCACATTATCTTTTGGTTTTAAAAAGTCATTCCTTGTCTTACGAGCTGTTTTGGTGCTTTCAGCTTTAAATACAGAACAAATGTAATACTCATCTCTTTCTTGATATGGAAGTGAAATAAAAGATGCTTCTTTCTAAGGACTTTCTGTTATGCTCTGTTCTCTTTCTGTGTCTCTCAATCTCTCCTTCTCTCTCCTTATTACTGTCCCAAATCCCTTTCTCATCATACACACACATAATATCTATATTATTTATATAGGCATATACTTTTTAAAAGACTTTTTGTGTTGCATTTGGATAGGGAGAGGAGATGATTCTTAGGGTTTGAAGTAAGTTAAGCACCAGGATTTATTCCATCTGTTTGCACATCTCCAATGCTGAATTTTATTTTAGAATATTAAGGTGGTTGCCTCTGGTTATGACACTTTCTTTTGAACAAGTGGAGTCTCTTCCTTTGAGTAAAATGAAGTCTATGACTTGAACTTGAATAGAGCTCTGTCAAAAATCTGAAAATCTTCCATCATTCTGCTTTAGAGGTGAACCTTCATGCACCTAGAATTTTATTGACCCCAGAACTGTGGGATTCTACTGGTCTGAGTTACTCTCACAACTGCTTCTTAACTGAGGTAAATTTCAGTTTAAGTTTGAGGATGTTTAAATGTTTAAAAAAGTATCTGGAAGAAAGAGTTATTAGGATTCTTCAGAGAAATAAAATTAGTAAGATGTGATTGTGTGTGTGTGTGTGTGTGTGTGTGTGTGTGTATGGGGTTATTATATGGAATTGGGCCCTGTGATTATGGAGGCTCACAAGCCCTACAATCTGTGCTTAGCAAGCTATAGGCCCAGAATGAACAATAATGTAGATTCAGTCCAAATGCTGCAGCCTTGAGACCCAGAAAGAGATAACCCTGTTTCAGTTTGAGTCTGAACGCAGGCAAAAAATGATGACCCAGTTCCAAGGCAGTCTGGCAGGAAGGATTCCCTTTCATTTGGGGAGATCCAACTTTATTTTACTCAGGCCTTCAGCTGATTGGATGATGCCCATTCACATTAGGGAGAGCAATTTGCTTTCCTCAGTTTATCAATTTGAATATTAAACTAATCCAAAAATACCCTCACAGAAATACCCAAAATAATGTTTGACCAAATATCTAAGCACTCAATTGCCCAGGCAAGTTGAGACATAAAATTAATCATCACAGTGCTACCTTGTTTACTTGACACCCATGCACATCCCCTCAGATCATACATAATCTCCAAATAAAGAGAATAGCAAGGTCAGAATTCTACCCAATATGATACCATGTCTTGCATATGGGTGGAAAGTCCTGGGCCAGATGTTTGTGACTCCCTCAGAATTCGTATGTTGAAGCCCCCACTCCTGCTGTGGCTGCATTGGGAGAGGTGACCTTTAAGGGAGTAAAGTTAGATAAGGTCATGATGATGGGGCCCCAACCTGTAGAGTCAGTGCCCTTATAATAAGACTCACCCGAGAGTGTTCCTGTGCCCCTCCCAACCCATGTAAACATAGAAGCAAAAAATCAGGAGGGCAAAAAGGGAAGCTGGACATCTGCAAGCTAGGATGGAGGCCTCCTCAGCATCCTGACCTGGCAGAACCTTGATCTTGGATTTCCCAGCCGCCATCACTGTGAGAAATAAATTTCTCTTGTATTTTTTTTAAAAAAATTTAAGTGATAGCCTATGAAGACTAAGACAAAGAGAAATTTGTAGACAGAGAGGAATTCTGATACTCAGGCTTCTTGATATTAGGGATTTTTTTTTGGTACCGGGGATCGAACTTGGGACCTTGAGTTTGCGAGGCAGGTAGCGGAACCACTGAGCTAAATCCCCAGTCCTAGGGAATTTTTTTTACAGGTTTCTTGATACATTATTAAATGACAATGGTCATCAAAGAATGGCACCAAGGAATAGGGAAATCCTTTTTGAGCAAGTGACTATGTACAAAATATTAAACCAAATAGGAAATTATAAATATTTCTTAAATGAATGAATGATTTTAAATTTAATTTTGAACATTTATAAAGATAATTCATAGAAAATTTTTACAGCTTACATTCACACTGACACATATATTTCTTACATTTCTCATAATAAAGATACAATTAGAATAACTTTAATTGTCTATCAGTAGAGAGGGATTACATAAGTATGGTTCATTTACTCAGTGGAATCTTATGTGATAACCAAATATGGTCATTATGAATGTCATTTAGAAAAAATTCTACTATATGTGTTACATGAAATATGTTCTGCTGTGATCATATTTATATAAAATTATTCAAGCATATGGGTAAGACCTTTTCTTTATTCATAAAACCAAATATTCTTTTATTTATTTTATAGTAATTTTATATTAGTAGTTCTTTTATAATAATTTTTAAATAATTAATATTTGTTTAATGAGAAAATTATTAAAAGCTGTCAATATCTGTCATGTTTGCAACCTGTCCTTCACAATGCTAAGGGTGGGTTATAGATTTCTCTGCCTGCTGAGGCAGAGGGCATGCATACTTCAGAGAGAACTGGGCTTGGCATCCGGTGGAATCACACTAAATATATATTTGGTTAAATATTTTGCTGCTTCCTGTGACTTTCTCATTAAGTACTTTCTCCAAAGAGCACAGCTTTTTTTTCTTTCTCTGCAGAAGTGCAAGTTATAATGAAGAGAAGAGAATGAGAATGAAAATAGTTAAGGTATCAGGGAGGGAGAAAACTTTGAAAAACTAAAATTGTAGTTAGAATCACAAATCTTACTGTTAAAGGGACAGTAGTTAGCTTCAGCATTAGATTATTACTTATTAGCAAAAAAATTCTCCTACACTACACTTCTGCTCTCATGTACATATTTTTAAGGGCTTCTAAATTATTCAATATGTTCTTAGACTTATCATTTAAAAGTACATTAAATGTATTTTTATGGCCATTCCACCCCCTTCCTGTGTACCTCTGTGATTTTCCCAATTGGGTGGTTACTTGGCACCTAGCATTGGCTTTAGGGTCTTGGAGATGTGTTGATCTGAGTAGATGTGGGGCTTGGATAGCAGTTATGGAGGAGATGATTAGACAGGTAATTTGAGTTCAAATAGTAAATGTACCAACCCATACTAATTGGGCAGTGGTCTTTAGTATCTGCTTCACATAATGACAACAACAAAATAATAAAGTCCCTGAAATAAAAGGATGAGACTTTTGCCCTTACTACTGAGGATTTTTATAATTCAGATAACCCATTTGTCAAGTTCACAGGTTTTTAACTTAATTATTACTTTTTATTTTTATTTTTTATTAAATTCTTTTATTGGTACATTTTAGGTATACAACACAATTACATTTCTCATTGGGAATTGTACCTTTACATAATGCATCTTGGTTCTTATTTTTTCCCCATTCCTAGCCCTCCCTTCACCCCCTCCACCCTTCCCTATTTACAAAGACTTTATTTCCATTTTTTCCATTTCTCATCATTCTTCCTTTCTCTTCTTTCCTTTCCCCTGCCCTTCCCACTACCCCTACCCCTTTGGACCTTTTCTTCCTATTTTGCATTATCGATTATTCATTTAATCATTGGTACATTTTAGGTATACAATATAATGACATTCATCATTGGAAATTTGCACCTTTACATAATCTCTCTTGGTTCTTATTTTTCACCCTTGCCCAGCCCTCCCTTCAACCCCTCCATTCCTCCCTATTTACAAAGATTTTGTTCCCATTTTTCCACTTTCTCATATTAATCCCATTCCCTTCTATCCTTTCCCCTAGCCCTCCCACTTCCTTGCCCTTTGCCCCTTTACTTCCTATTTCACATTATCTATTATGCATATTAGTCCTTATTTACACTTTCAGTTTCTCACACCAGAGAAAATATTCGGTATTTATACATGTGTGTCCTATTTATTTCACTTAAGAGTATTGCCTCAATGTGCATCCACTTAGCTATAAATGTCTCTAACTTCTCATTTTTTTATGGTTGAGTAGTACTCTATTTTATAAAAAAAACACATTTTCTTGATCCAGTCTCCAGTTGATGGGCATTTGGGCTGTTTCCAAGTTTTAGCTGTCACAAACTGTGCTGCTATGAACATGGGAGCACATATATCACTGTGGTATGATTCTTTTAATTCTTTGGGGAAGATCCCCAGCAGTGGAATAGCAGGGTCAAATGGGACTTCCAGTCCTAGTTCTTTGAGGTATCTCCATATTGATTTCCACAGTGGTTGCCCCAGTCTGCACTCCCATCAGCAGTGGAGCAGGGTTCCTCTTTCCCCACAGCCCCACCAGCATTTGTTATTGGTTGATTTTATGATAGCACCCATTCTTTCTGGAGTGAAGTGGAATCTCAGTGTTGTTTTCATTTGCATCTCTCAAATTACCAGTGATGTTGAACATTTTTTCATGTATTTATTTGCTATTTCTACTTCTTTGTCTGAGAAATGTCTGTTCATTTCAGATGCCCATTTTTGGATTGGGTCTTTAAATTTGGGAGGTCTGATCTTTTTAAGTTCCTTATAGATTTGAGATAGTAGACCTTTGTCTGAGGAAGAGCAGGTGAAGATTTTTTCCCACATTGTGGGTTGTCTCTTCACACTGCTGGTGGTTTCTCTTGCTGTGCAGAAGCTTTTTAATAAGAAGAGATCCCACTTGTTGATTGTTTGTGCTAGTTCACGGGCAACTGAGGTTTTGTTCATAAAATCTTTTCCTACACCGATGTCTTCAAGGGTTCTACCTAACCTCTGTTCCAACTGGTTCAGAGTTTCTATTTTAATATTTAGATCTTTAATCCATTTCCATTTTAGTTTAGTGCATGGTGAGAGATATAGGTCTAGTTTTAATCTTTGGCAAGTTGAAGCCCAATTTTTCCAGCACCATTTCTTAAAGAGGCTATCTTTCCTCCAGTGAGGGTGTTTGGTGCTTTTATCGAAGATGAGATGGCTGAGTGTATCTGGCATTGTTTCTGCATCTTCTAATCTGTTCCACTGGTCTTCAAGTCTGTTTCTTTGCCAGTACCATGCTGTTTTTATCACAGTGTCTTTGTAGTATAGTTACAGGTTGGGGATTGTGATACTCCCTGCCATGTCTCTGTTACCTAGAATTGCTTTTGCTATTCTAGGTCTCTTCTTGCTCCAAATGAATTTTTGGATTGTTTTCTCAAGGTCTATGAAGTATGGTGCTGGCATCTCAACTGGAATTGCATTAAATCTATATAGCAGTTTTGGAAGTATGGCCAATTTCACTATATTAATCCTTCCTACCCAGGAGCAGGGGATGTCTGTCCCTTTTCTGATATAATCTTCAATCTCTCTTTTCAGAGTGCCATAGTTTTCAGAGAAGAGGTCTTTGATTTCTTTCATTAGGATGATTCCTAGTTATTTCAGTTTTTTGGATGCTATTGTGAAAGGAATTATTTACCCTATTTCTCTCAGTGAGTCTGTCATTTGTGTAGAGGAAAGCTATTGATTTTTGTGTGTTGACCTTGTAACCAGCTACTTGACTGAATTTGGTTATTAAGTCTAGAAGACTTTTGATGGAGTTCTTGGGGTCTTCTATATACAGTATCATGTCATCTGCAAATAATGACAATTTGACTTCTTCATTACCTATCTTTATTCCTTTTATTTCTTTCTCTTGTCTAATTGCCATGGCTAATGTTTCTGGGACTATATTGAACAAGAGCGGAGATAGTGGAAATCCTTGTCTTGTTCCTGATTTTAGTGTGAAGGATTTCAGTTTTTGACCATTTAGTATGATATTGACTGTTGGTTTTTCATAGATGGCTTCTATCAGTTTGAGGTAGAGACCATCTATTCCAATTTTTTGTAAGATTTTTATGATGAATGCATGTTGGATTTTGTCAAATGCTTTTTCTGTGTCTATGGAGATAATCATATGATTTTTGTCCTTGGTTCTATTGTTGTAGTGTATTACATTGATTTATTTGCGTATATTGAACCATCCCTGCATCCCTGGGATGAATGCCACTTGATCAGGGTGTATGATCTTCTTGATGATCTTCTGCATTCTGTTGCCAGTATCTTATTAAGGATTTTTGCATCTATGTTCATTAGTGAGATTGGCCTATAGTTGTATTTTTCAGTTGGGTCTTTCTCTGCTTTGGGGATCAAGGTGATGCTTGCTTCCAGGAATGAATTTGGGAGTATTGCTTCCCTTTCAATTTCATTGAAGAGTTTAAACAGTAGTGGCAGCAGTTCCTCTCTAAATGTCTTGTAGAGTTCAGCAGTGAAGCCATCAGGGCCTGGGCTTTTCTTAGTTGATAAGTTTTTAATTACATTTTCAATTCCATTGGTTGATACTGGGTTGTTCAGAATTTTTAGGTCTTCTTCATTCAACTTTGGTAATTCATATGTATCTAGGAATCTGTTCATTTCTTCTGTGTTGTCCATCTTATTGGCATATAGGTTCTGGAAGTAGGTATTGATGATCCTCTGGATTTCAGCTGGGTCTGTTGTAATTTCACCCTTTTCATTCCTAATTGCATGGATGTGGGCCTTTTCTTTCCTTTTTCTGACAAGGTTGGCTAAAGGTTTGTCAATTTTATTGATTCTTTTGAAGAACCAACTCTTGGCTTCATTGATTTTTTGTATCATTCTCTTAGTCTCCACTGCATTGATTTCTCCTCTGATCTTTATAATTTCCTCCCTTGTATGAGCTTTGGGGTTGTCCTGCTCTTCTTTTTCTAGAAGCTTGAGGTTCAGCATCAGGTTAATTGGGCTCATTCTGTTTTCCTAATATGCTTATTCACTGCTATGAATTTCCCTCATAAGACTGCTTTCATTGTGTCACATAGATTCCGATATGTTGCACTGTCATTGTCATTTAATTGAAGGGACTGTCTGATTTCTTCTTTAATTTCCTCTGTGACCCATTGGTTATTCAGAAGTGTGTTGTTCAATTTCCATGTGTTTATGAAATTTTTTGAGTTTCTTTTGCTATGGATCTCCAATTTCATCATACTATGGTCTGATAATATACAGGGGATAACTTCAATTCTTTGCACTTAATTAAACATGTTCTATGTGTGAGTATGTGGTCTATTTTTGAGAATGACCCATGTGCAGCTGAGAAGAATGTGTATTCTGATTTTGTGGGGTGGAAGACTCTGTAAACATCTGTTAAGTTCATTTATTCAAGAGTTCGATTGAGTTTTAGTATTTCATTACTTATTTTTAGTCTACTTGATCTATCTATTTGTGACAGTGGGGTGTTGAGGGCCCCTACTACAATTGTATTAGTGCATATATGACTTTTCATGTCCATTAGTATTTGTGTTATATAGTTGGGCACACTAGGGTTTGGTGCATAAATATTTATGATTGTCATCTCTTCCTGTTGGATTGTTCCCTTTACAAGGATGTAGTGTCCTTCTTTGTCTCTCTTAATCAGTGTTGGTTTGAAATCTACTTGATCTGCCAAGAGGATAGCTACTCCTGCTTTTTTTTGGGTTCCTGTCACATGGAATATTGTTTTCCAGCCTTTAACTTTCAGTCTATGAGTTTCCTTTTGAATTAAGTGTGTTTCTCGTATGCAGCATATTGTTGGATTTTGCTTCTTGACCCATTCTGCCAGTCTATTTCTTTTGATTGGTGAATTGAGACCATTAACATTGATGGTTATAACTGAAATATATTGACTTGTCATTGCCATGACTTTTTCATTTTGTTGGGTTCTCCCCCTTACATTTAATTTCTTGTCATGCCAGATGGGTTCTTTCTGCTTTGCTTCCTGGGGTTGTGATCCTCAATGTCTGTTCCTAGGCTATTGTGTAAAATTCTTTGGAGTGCTGGTTTGGTATTCACGAAGTTCCTAAGGTGGTCTTTGTCATGAAAGTATCTTATTTCTCCATCCATTTTGAAAGATAGTTTTGCAGGGTACATCAATCTGAGTTGGAGGCTGTTTTCTTTTAGGGCTTGGAATATGTCACTCCAAGCTCTTCTTGCTTTGATGGTTTGTGTTGAGAAGTCTGCTGTGATTCTGATGGGCTTTCCTTTGTATGTGATTTGTTTCTTTTCTCTGACTGCTTGGAGAACTTTGTTCTTCTGTTGTGTTTCTGGAATCTTAACAATTATATGCCTATGTGTAGATTTTTTTTGATCAAGGCTATTTGGAGTCCTATATGCCTCACTTATCTGTATGTCAAGTTCTTTTCCCCTGCTTGGGAAGTTTTCTACCATTATTTCTGTGAAGAGATTTTTTATGTCATCTGCACTCTCTCCTGTTTCTTCATTGAGCCAGTCAGTCTTATGCTATTCTTCTTTGCATCATCTAGCAGCTGCTGGATTGATTTCTCATGTTCCCTTATAATTTTGAAGCAATTGTTCTTTTCCTGGTCACTAATTGCAATCTTATCTTCTATATCTGAAATTCTGTCCTCACATTGGCTCATTCTGCTGTGTAGACTTTCAGTGGAGTTTTTCATGTCCTGGAAATCTGTTTGCATCTGTTTTATGGATTCCATTTGTTTCTTATGTTGGGATTCCATCCTGTTCCTGAGCTCCTCTCTAGTTTTATTAATCATGTTTTGCACTAGGAGCACAATTTGTCCTGTTATCTGAGAAATTATTTCTGATTTCATTTTTTCCAGGTCCCCTTTTGTTGCCAGTTCAGTGGGTCCAGGTGTTTGAGTATCAGAGTGTTCCCTCTCATTTCCCTTTGGGGTTGCTGTAGGTGATCTGAAAGTCTGGTTTTGAGACTTATTTATGTGTTTTCTCATTTTGACTGGGGCAGGGGGCTGTTAGCACCTGCCCGGATTACCTCCTCTGAGCTGAGAGAGGTGGGACAGGGGCTGGGAGCAGCAGTAGGTTTGGTGACCCCAAAGCCCTTTCCTTTGGGCTGGGAGCAGCGAGAGGGATGGTGGCTGGGAAGTGCCTTCCTCTGGACTAGGAGCAGTGGGATGGCGGCTCAGAAGCCCCTACCTCTGGGCCGGGAGCTGTGGGAGGGATGGTGGCCCAGAAGCCCCTTCCTCTGGGCCAGGAGCAGCAGGACAGAAGGTGGCCCAAAAGCCCTTTCCTCTGGGCTGGGAACAGCGGGAGGGATGGTGACTGGGAAGCTCCTTCCTCTGGACCAGGAGCAGTGGGACGGTGGCTCAGAAGCCCCTACCTCTGGGCCGGGAGCAGCGGGACTCAGTACCTTGGTCTGGTGGTCTGGTGTCCTCTGCGTCTTTGTAGTGTGGAACCAGGTGGCTCCCTGTCTACAGTGGGGTAATTCAGCGTCTTCCGTATGACTCGGGACCTCGGTAGGGCGTGCACAGACCTGCCTGTCTGCAGAGGGCTGATTCGGTGTGTTTCGTGTGACTGGGGACCTTGGTAGGGCGTGGGAAGACCTGCCTGTCTGCAGCGGGGTGATTCAGTGTGTTCCGCATGACTCAGGACCTCGGTGGGGCGTGCACAGACCTGTCTGTCTGCAGCGGGCTCAACCTAATTATCTCTTTAAAAAATTTACTTCTCAGGAATATTTTCTTTTAGATAGTTAGTGCCTTTTTTTCTATCAGTGAAAGGGTGGGGAAGAAAACTCTGTGCTGTGTGGGGACCCTTGACACATTCAGTTAATTGATTGTCCATTTAAAGCATTCAGCAAAGACACCCTACCCACGGAAGTACTAATCTAGAACTGGAGGAATAAACAGAAGCCTCCCTTCATGGAGCATGTGTTTTCATGGATTATATAAGTAATTTTATCTAATCCCTATAATAAGCATATGAAGTAGTCTTTATTTTCCACATTTCATAGGAGAAGCTGAGACTGAGACATGGAACAGTTTATGTTGTAAGAGTCAGGATCCAATCCTATCAGTGCACTCCTATCAGGAATTACAGACCTTTTTTTCCTGCTGCTGGCCTGTACAGGAGTTTTCAGTGACTTAACTGGTAAAAATTAGTACAGATGGTTCCTCTAAAACCAGTTTGAACAGTAAATAAAATATCAACAAGCTCACACATCTGTTCACCCACGATTATAAGCTTTCTTTATGTTCTCAGTGCCATTCTGGAGCTGGAGACGTAGTGTTGATTGACAAGAAAGAGGGTGAGAGTCAGAAGTGGTGGCAATGACATTAGCGAGGTTAGCCAGGTCAGTAGGCCATTAAGGTCAGTAGCAGTCTTGAACATTATATTAAGGGGCCTGAACTTTATCCTAAGGGCACTGGAGGGTTTTAAGTGTTTTTTTTTTTTTTTTTTTCAAACAAAGTACAGGTTTTCAATTTAGGAATGAGTTTTTGAAGTGGTTTCTACTCACATGGAATTTGAAGGCTCCAGAAAGGACCACCAACTCCTGTCTTGAATCCTAGCAACAAGAACAATTTTTCTGGGCTGGTTTAAAAAGATTCTGGCTGCTGTGTGATCCTCAAAAATTGCATTTATTCCCAGAGTTCACAACATACTTCCCAACTTTCCTGGTGGCAATAAGTATACTGGCAATCCTTTTGTGGACTGTTTCATGGTGTTGCTTTCATTTTCATGTGTTCACCAAAGCCTAAAGTGTGAGTACTATCCAGAAGAATATATGTCAGTATAATGCAACATTTAATTGTACCTGGTATTTGGAAAACACAGTTCCCTTTGGTTTTCTTTGGACAATTTTTATTTGATTTTTGAAATTGTGAAAAAATATTCATAAAATTTGTTATCATAACCATTTTAGATGTATAATTCAGTGACATTAAACATATTCCTAATGTGTAGCCATTACCACCCCCATCTGCTTTACTCTTTTCACTTTGTGAAACTGAGCCTCCATAGTCATTAAACAGTACCTTATCTCCTCTTCCCACCAGCCCAACAACTTTCTGACTTTCCTTTCCTTTACCTCTTTACTTTCTGACTTTGATTTCTTTTAATTATCAGCTTAGGGATAATAAAGCTCTGTTTGTAAAACCTGTTTTGCTTATCTAATAAATAAATATCTTATAAAAGCTCAGGAAAAATCTGGCATACAGTAGGCATCCAATAAATGCATGTTACTATTGTATTTTATTGGGTTTTTTTTGAAAGGTAGGTTTAAAATTATTGTTTAGTGGTCTATATTGATTTGTGATTCCTGGTGCTAGGACAATGGACTTCACACCTCATTTGAGTACATTTTCTTGACAAGGAATTTTTCTATATAAGTCTATACCCTTCCATCTATCCCTGAGGTAATCAGGGATAGTGACTAGTTTTCACAACCTCCTTGGCCTTGCTTCTATTGTCCTCACAGTCTCATTTCTCTGGGTTGGTTGTTTCTGGCTTCTAATGAAGACATCTGGTTTTCATTGTTAATAGTCATCATTAATATCAGACAAGCATGTATTTGTTAAATGCTAGCTTTATGGTATTACTGTACAGAATGATTTAAGACAAAATGTTCCTGTCCCAAACAGTCTTCCTACATAATCTTATAGTATCATGTTTTCCTAATTGTAAAAATGTAGCTCTTAGAACCTCTCTTGGATTTCCTCCATTTTATGAGAATATCTAGTCACCAGTATTATAGTTCATCTGTTTCAGGAAATAATTATAATTATGTATTAGAGAATTATGTTGCCATGATTGAACCATATATGGGTAACTCACATGGGACAAATGAATGTAGAGTGGATAAGATAAAATCTTGAGCATGAACCAACTGAGCCTGGTGGGTTTCAGGCTTATTTGGAGTATTAGATGATACAGTGGAGCATGTAACACAACATAAATCCTAGAGTAGCTTACTTATGTGGACATAAAGGCTTGTGGGGAGGATATGCAGGGCGGGAATGGTAGGGAGGCCAGAGTAGAATCTTTTCTTTTGCTCAGGAGGTATAGGAGCTCTTTAGGTAAGGTGTCTGTGATGTGGAGAGATAAGCTGTGCTTCAGCTAAGATGGAAAGTATTAGTTCCCCTAGATTGAGGAAACTTGGTGATCTCAAAGGTGAACACACTTGGGGCCTTTTCCAGAGGGCTGGGGCATTGCCAGAGTCAGTTGGGAAACAGCTACTAGAACATATATTATCATTATTGAAGGTCTTTCATCTGAAGGCAGACAGACAGGTGGATGAGGCCTGGGAATACCAAGTGTAAGTCAAGTGCTTCCTTGACAATACTAGCTGTTTTGCAGGGAGTGGGAAGGGGCAAAGAAATGCAGATACATCTGTATCTGTACAAGAAAATCTGATTTATAATACCATGTTTGTGGCATATTTTACTGGTACATATTCAACTGCATCACATTTCATTGATGACTTCAGAGTCAAAGAGAACAGTTTGTGTGTGGCTTTTTTTTTTTTTTTTGGTACGGGGAATTGAACTCGGGTCCTTGTGCTTGCGAGGCAGGTGGAACCACTGAGCTAAATCCGCAGCCCTATGTGTGGCTTTTTAACAGCTGTAAGTTACTTAACGATTTATTTAGGCTCCATGCATATCAATTCCTTATTTAGTACAATGAAGTAATAATATTTAAATGAGCAGCAAGAGATAATTCTTGTAAAACAGCATACTCACTGGCACATACCCCAAATGGTAGCTGTTTGTTTGTTTGTTTATTTATTTATTTGAGACAAAGTCTCACTATATAGCTCAGGTTGGCCATAAACTCATTATGTAGTACAGGCTAACCTTAAACTTGTGGAAATCCTTCGGCCTCAGCCTCCAGAGTGCTGGGATTACAGGCGTGTGCTCAGCTATTATTTTATTTTGAGGCAATAGAAATACAAAGTTTTAATAAACACCTTACCAGTATTAAAAAAGAAACATTGATAATTTGGATAAATATAGTCAGACTGGTAAAGAATTTATCAACCATATAAATCATATAAAAATGTTTTGGGGCCTTTTATGCAGTAATAGTGTGGGAGAGAGGCTTGGTATTTCCTGGGGAGAAAAAAATTGAATGGTGGCTGAGGTGGTCTTAGATTTTGTTCTGCTAATCACAGTCAGATGAGCCTGAGAAAATTCCCTCTCATCTCTTTGTGCTACATGCTTTTTAATCTATGGAGAGAAATTAATAAATACTGAGTTGAAACCTCATGTGAAAATGTTGTTTTGAGCTAAGTCTCATCAGTTTGACTCCATGCTTAAATACAAGTCAGTAAAAGAACAAGGCATAGAGTTCATGGGAGAATTATGATATCAACATTGCCACTGTACTTAAAATGGCCTTCAAAGTAGTATCATCCTTTGTGATTAACTATGAACACTGAATCTTGCTCTTCAAATGCAAACTATGGGGCTGGCAAAGCCCAGACTTGCTCCATGGCAGTGTTCTTTACTCTCTTTATAAACTTGAACTAAATGTGAAATTAATAGAAACGTTTTGTGGGCTGTGACAGGAAAGTACTTAGCTTTTTAATAATTTTTATCTCCCACAGTCACATTAATGACAGTGTTTAACTAGTAAGTTAGTATGTAGTGATTGCATTCCTGTGAAGGGAACAGGTGAAGATTTAAGGAAATTCCAGAGAAAAAGTCTAGCATAAAGACAAAGGAAAAGCATTACCAACAAGAGCCTGGGACTGGGCAACTTCATTGTAATGCACTGCACTGCTCCCATGTTCATGGCCAAGCCAGATTCATTGCTGCAGGCAAGTAGCTAAATCAGTCTGTTGCCTTGTTTGTTCCATTGCTGATTTGTCACGTTTGCAAGGGTGCATGGATATACAATGTGAACACAGAGCCAAGGATGATTTTGTTTGTGCCAGATGGGAGTGTGTGATACAGTCTCCCCTGATTTCAGCAGAGGCTGGTTTAGAATGTTCTTAAACTACAAATGTATCTCCTCATTGCTGTGTACAATTAATTACATGCCACCAGTTTACTGTTTGCTATAAATAGCCACTGATTTGTCTTCATTTACATTTTAGAAAGCTTAGTTTTTGCCCAGAAAAGCATCATTTTTCTTAGGAATGTGTGTTGGAGAGAAATGCAAGTGGTATGGGAAGTGTGGTAAAATCCCAGTAGGACTCTGGTATTTTAAATAGTAACTCTTGGTTATAAAGGATTTCCATTCTTTTAACCATTAAGGACTTCTTTTATTCCCCATGTCCATTAAACATATTGTATTTTGAAAATTGTTGTCTGTAAAAATGCCTATAGAGTGTTAAGTAAAATTTCTTTCCTTTTTAATTAATAATAATAGCAATATTTTATAACTTCTGATCAGTTAATAAGATTATAGCTAAGAAAAAAATGCTTTAGTCAGGCTTTTGTTGACTATTTAGAAACATATCATTTCCACTAGTCATTCCTTAATGATGGAAAAATACCTTTACAAGTCTTTCAGTGCCTTCACAGACCAGTAGGAATCTTTGAAATATCAATGTTCTAGAACAATGATGGCAAACATTTTAGAGCTTTCAATGAAAACAACCTCTGAGCCATGTGTGCTACAGGTTCACCACCACTGTCTTAGAATCATATACCTGTTATATTATAAATTATAATTGCAGTTATAATTTGTAATTTTATAAAGAATTTTCTTATATTATCTCATTTAATTCATATGAATAATCCCTTCAGGTAGATTTTTGTTTTCATAGTATGGAGCAACTGAGAGACACAAAATATAATTGACTCATCCACCACCATAACTATTCTGAGATTTCAGCTTCAAAACAAGGCCCAAAGTTCTAAGTTGATACTTAAAATTTGTCAACACATATTTAAATAGTTTCAAATCTGAATTTTTGAACATACTCAGCGCACCAGACATATCAATCTTTTAAGTGTGTCCTACTATATGCAGCGATCATCATACAGTTACAAAATACACTGACAAAACTTTCTTCAGTAGTCAGTAATGATACATCTTTCCTTTTTCTCATTGGTCTTGTATTTTTATCCCATTTTCCACCCAGAATCTCATCTCTATGGTTTTATATTCAAATATTAACCATAACATTATATTTCTTTGTGAACAATGTGCAGTTGAGCCTCATTATTCAGTTTCTGTATTTGCAAATTTGCCTACTCACTAACCCCATGTCAGTACTTGTAGCACTTCTGTGACCACTGACAGACATGAACAGGACAGTGAAAAATTTGTCAATTGATGTTGCAGATGAACAAGGCCAGTCTCTATTTTCTTGCTTTATTATTTGCCATACTGTGACAGTTGTCTTTCTTGAAGTCTATTTAGCACACTTTAACTGTTTTTGTCAGTGATTTCTCTTTAAAAAGCCCCTCTCCCCCATGTAGTGCTCAGGTGCTGTCTAGTGCTCCTAAGCATACAGTGTGATATGCCCAACAAAGAACCCACGTGTGTTAGGAGAGCTCCCTTCAGGAGTAAGTCATAGTGCTGTTGGCTCTGATGTCAATGACAATGAATCAATAGTCTTTATGAAAGAAGATATTTAAAGTAGAAACATAAAACAAAATCATAGATTGATCAGTTTATGAAAATGTTGTGATGACAGGCTTGCAGGAATCTACTCCTGTATTTCCTCTAGTAGCAATGTTTCAGTATTTACTAATACAATGTTCATAGTGGCTTTATGGAAATGGTTCCCACAAGTATTAAAAATTAATTATTTGAATAAAACTGTAAAATATTTAAAATATTTATAAACTTTGTTAACACATTTTCTGTACTGTCATTATTAAAATTGCTATTAGTATGTGATTAATTATGCAAATACACATGATTTAATCATCGAATCAACTTTGCAGCTTGGAAGTAATAGAAAACAGAGGACTATAAAGAGAAGTGGAGAGATGAGATGATGAAGATAAGAGAAGCATAAACTTACTGAGTTTGTATTATGTCCTAGTAAAAGACAAAGAGGAAAAAGAGAAAAAAATGATGGGAGAAGAGCAAGTGAGGGTAGAGAAACGAGGATGAGTGGAGAGAGAGGAGAGCAGAACCTAAGTCGTGAGGAATGGCAAGGAATTTTATGATGCATTTGAGGAGGGTGAAATGTGTTAAAATTACACTTACCTGTAAAACAGAAGTCAGTGGGCGCACACACACATTTCAAGAATGCCTAAAATTTATTAATTTTTTAAAAAGAGAAATTGTATTTAATGGATTCATTTACTTATACAAGTGATTGTCCAACACTATTAATAGGGATAAAATGTAGAGATGAGAATTTAAGGGAATTATATTATCCCCTGGAAAGAGTATTAGAGGCTGTACAACTTTATTTTTATGGCACATATTTGCCTTGATTTAAGAAATCCTATAAGGTACAATTAGATGGATCAAGAAGATAAAAATCAAAAGCATTTTCATAGTACAAAATTATTCTTTCAGCAAAGATTTATGAGGTGAGAACCTTTTAAAGGTGGATATCTTTGTACATTTATAAGCCAACTTAGGATCATTGAAAATAAAAATAAAATATGTATGAAAATATATGACTATCTTATTTAATACAATATGAAAATGTTACTCAACTTACAAAGCAATTGTACACGACATTTCAGAAACATATTCATTGTGTTAAGCAGGAGGATATCTATTTTTCCTATATATTTACCTAGGTCCAAATTCTTCCTTTTAAAGTTAAGTAGGTATATGAAAAGGGTTCTTAGAATTTGTAGTATTAGGTCACATCAATGATGAGGTAGATCAACTACTGGGCAATAGTGCTTGAAGTATGTTTACAATTTATACTTATCTTCATGCTTAGACTTGCAGACCACTTTGACATAGGCCTGAGTTTAAGTATTTCTGTAAATAACCAAAGTATTTAATCCAAAGATATTCAGTTACATGGTCATGCCTCAGTAATTTTCATTTTGATAATTTTATATAAGTAATCATGATATTTGGAGTCATATTATGCTTAAGTAACCAAATTAGATTGTAATAAATATCAATTTTGGATTACAGAGACCATGTTTCATTTAGCACTGAAAGGTCAAGCTGAAGACATTTCTAAATGGCACTTCCAAAATCTGCTGTCCTTTTCTTGCCAAAAGGCAGTCAAAAATGTGTTTCCCACATAATTTAGAATGTAAAAAAAAGAAATGAAAGAAATAAATTCCAATTTCATGTTTTGGCTGAATGTCACTGATCAGCATGAATCTTTGCTAAAATGTCTCCCTTAATAACTTTGGAAACTGCCATTTGCTCCAAAACTATGTCAGCAGTAGAGGTAGTAGAACAACATCATTCTGTTCTTTTTAAGTAGTTTGACTTTTCCTATCTAGTTTCCAAAAATAGCTTTTGAGCTTTTTTGCTTTTGGTTTGTTGAAGCAGAGGAGAAAATTTACAATAAAGTTTGTTTTACTGAGCCACAGGTCTTTGAAAACAGCTATGGCAAGAAAAGTGGCTTGTCTGTGGAATCTCAAGTACTTCAGAAACTCCTTTGAATGTCTTTATTGTGCAGCCAGGGAGTGGGTAAGCATTCACTCTATTTCCCTCATGCCAGTTTCTTTTGGCCCAACCTTAACTGGAAATAGTGTCATTTATGCCTATAGTTTCAAAAGCACAATAGGATAGTGGGAGCCTTTAGTCACAGTTTCCTGGAATACCACAAGGTGGGGCTAAATTGTAAGTAGACAACTATTTTTGTGGTCCATCAGCATAGTGAGTTACCTAATTTTGTTTTGCTGTTGTTGCTGTGAAGGAAGGAAATGAGTATGTAAAAACATAAAGCTTCTAAACTTTAATAATTCAAATATTTTAAAACAACTGGGCACGAAGTGTTTCTTCTTCCCAAATGGTCTATTTTAGTGAGTGTATATATAATTTTTCTTGCTAAATAATGAGTTTGAATTTTTGCATTTACAACATAAATATCTTGAATTATTGTACAGACTGTATATCTGCATGTCCAAAATAGAATGGTACTTTGAAGGGATTTTTCTGTACCATTATATAAGATAAAATACCTCTTCCTAACTTTTTCTTCTTTCCCCATGTCCTTGTTCTCTTGTTTTCCTCTTCTCTTTTTCATCTTTCTTTTTCTGTCTCTCATTTTTATATGAAGGCTAATAGGCTAAGGGTGCTTTTCCACTTCCTATACTTCCCAAAGCTATGACTGGGAAAGGCTGAGCCACCAACACTCAGAACTGAAGGAATTTACTAGGTTGGAAGGAATGCTTATCAAAACAATTTAGGATCTGGTGCTAAACTCTTACGTGCCAATCACCAATAAAAATGTAGTAATAATATCCATCCATCCATTAATAGGCTACTCATGGAGTACTGATTCTGAGTTTGGTACTAAACTAGGTATGAAGTATACATTAGTAAGACCTTCTTTCCTAGTCAAGTTTTTGTAAAGGTATGGTTTAGTTTTCAGTTTGACAAATTCTAAGAAAACATATTTATTTGTGTATCTGTCACCCAGGCTATGGTATAAGTTCTATCAACTTGCTAGAAAGTGCCCCCATGTCCTTTATTTAATCCAATTTCCAGTCAATACTTCTTTCCCACTTTAGTATTCCTAGTAACTACTCTTCTGATTTATATCACTTTAGATTAGATTGGCTTTTTCTTGAACTTCATATAAATGGAATATGCTTTTTTACATATGGGTTTCACTAGCGTAGAAGTTTTGAAATTTAACTGTATGTTGGGTTAACTGTGAATATATATATATATTTTGTAATCATTATTATATTATATAAATACACCATGATTTTTGTATCCATTCTATTGATGAATATTTAAGTTGCTTATAGTCTTGACACTAATGAATAAAGGTGCTATGCACATTTTTGCTTCATATGCTTATCATTTACTTGTTGTGAGAACACATAAAGTCTACTTTCTTAACAATGATCAGGTATACAAAAAGTTACTAGCTATAGTCACTATGCTGTTCAAAAAATATCTCTTGAACTTACTTCTTCTAACACTTTATATACTTTAATCAACATCTCCCAGTCATTAGTTCTCCCTCACTTCCCAAGAGCAGAGTTCTACTCTCCGCTTCCATGACTTCAACATTTTTAGATTCCATATATAAGTGAAATTATGTGATATTTGTCTTTGGTGTCAGGTTTATCTCACTTAGCATAATGTCCTCCAGGTTTATCCATGTTGTCATAAATAGTAGAATCTTCTTCTTTTAAGGCTGAATAGTATTCTATTTTGTATGTATCCCACATTTTCTTCATCCATTGATCCATGGATGAACACTTAGGTTGATTGAGTACCTTAAACATTATGAGTAATGCCGCAATGAACATGAAAATGTAACTGTCTCTTCAATATCCTAACTTAATTTCTTTTGGATATATACTCAGAAGTGGGACTGTTGGATCATATGGTAATTTTATTTTCAATTTTTTAAAGTAAGCTCTATGTTGTTTTCTATGACTACCCTACATTCCTACCAACATTATGTAAGGATTCCTCTTTCTCCATAGCCATGCTAACATTTGTCATCTTTGTTCTTTTTGATAATAAACATTTGAACAGGTAATACTTCATCGTGGTTTTAATTTGCATTTCCCTGATGATTAGATATGTTGAACACTTTTTCAGATACTGATTGATCATTTGTATGTCTTCTTTTAAGAAATATATATTTATTTATTTGGCCCATTTAAAAAATTGGGTTATTTGTTTTCTTGCCATTGAGTTGCAAAAGTTCCTTACATATTTTGGATGTTAACCCCTTAGCAGATGTGTTGTTGACAGGTATCTTTTTATGTAGGTTGTCTTTTCACTTGGTTGGCTAATTTTTATTGTGTTTGTTGCAAAGAAGCTGTTTAGTTTGATGTAATCCCATTTGTCTATCTTTGTTTTTAATGCTTGTGATTTGGGTGTCAAATTTAAAAATAATCATTACCCTAACAAATTTTAGGGAGCTTTTCTTCTATGTTTTCTAGTAGCAGTGTTACATTTTCAGGTCTTATTTTTAAGTCGTTAATCCATTTTTAAAGTTTTTTAAAAATTATTTTTATATTGGGTGAAATGAAGGTCTAATCCATTATTCTGCATGTGGATATCCAGTTTCTGCAATATCATTTATTTAAGAGTTCTTTCACTGTTAAATGTTCTTGGTATTTTTTGTTGAAAATCAATTGACCAATGTGGATTTATTTCTGGGCTCTTGATTCTGTATTATTGATTAATGTGTGTGTTTGATTACTATAACTTTATAGTAGATTTTGAATTCAGGTAGTATTATGCCACTAGCTTTGTGCTTTTTGCTCAAGATTAATTTGGCATTATGATCATTCTTGTACATATCTTTTTGAAGACATTTGTCTTCATATATTTTGGATATATATATGTTTATAATATATATATATACTATATTTATATTCTCAATCCTGGGAATAAATACTCAAAATACACAAGTGAAATGAGGAGAGGTCTAATTTGGCTCATGGCTTTAGAGATTTTAGATTGGCCGGATCCAAGGTAGGAGTGTCATGGCAGAAGGATATGGTAAAGCAAAGCTTCTCACTTCATGGTGGCTAGGAAGTATAGCACAGGGAAAGAGACCCAGTGAGAGATCACCCTCAAAAGACGTGCCCTGAGTGACCCATGTCCTCCAACTGGGGCCCACATCCTAACAGCATATTTAGTTATGAGCAGCAATGGATTAATCCACTTAGGAATATAGCACCCCTAAGATCCAATCACCTTTCCCAGAGTCTCTTAATCCAGTCAAATGACAATCAAGATTCATTGGCATAGGGCCAGGATAGTGGCATCTATCTCTAACCCCAGCACTTAGAATGCTTAGGTAGGAGGATTGTATGTTTGAGGCCAGCCTGGGCTATATAGTAAGTTCAAGGCTAACCTGGACTACATAACAAGACCCTGCCTCACTCCCTCCCACTCCCCACAAATGAAACAAAATGAAACCTAACCAAGCCAAACCAGATTAAATAGCACAGGATATATACCTAAAATGGAATTTCTGGGTTCTTGTATAGGTGTGTTCTTAACTGAGCAAAAAGTTGCCAAATAGTTATACAAAATGGTTATGCATTTATACTCTTTCCCAATAATGAAAGAAGTTTCCACTTCCTGTGCAGACTCAATTTTTGGTATGGTCAGCCTTAATTTTAGCTATTATAGCAGGTTTTTCTTCATTTTGGGAAAGTACACCTGACCAAACAAGGATCTTTAGTGACAGTACTATCAGAATAATGAAGAGCTTGGTGGGAAAACTGGTAAGAGTGGTCAAGAGTAAAAAGACAAATTTGAAGAAGAAAAGTGAAGTAGTATGGGGATGAAACTACATGGTGAACAGGAATTCTCAGACACTTCCATTCTCAGAGCTGTTTCAAATACCAGGGGTAGGGTCATTAAAAATACAGACAGGAACAAGGAGAGACTTCAGGTATGTGGTGCGGTTAGTTGTTTGTAGTCTGCGCCGTGGTTAGCTTGGACTTTGCAACATGTTGTCTGTATAGCGGTAGAATGTTTGAGCTATTATTGCTCAAGAATTTCTTCTTGGTCCCATTATTATGGAATTTTTAAATCCTGGTCATACTCTATTGAGTAATTAGACCTACTTACAGAATACATTTCATCCGTAAGAATATCCTAAAACGAATTATCCCTGTCATGCTTTGCCCTTGATCCAGACTCACCTGTAGACAGAAATTCTTGGTGGAAACCTTTTTTTCTCAAAGATGAAAAGAGGAGATTTTCTCTAAATCTTAAATAATGTCTGCCAAAAAGAGAATATAGAATTTATTCCTACCATAGTTCATTTTATTTCCCATAAATATGATGGAGGTAATGATATATTTAGATATTGGCAATAAAAAATTACTCACCCCTGTGGTTACACTTTATTATTTAAAATGTTAAATTCTGCATTTTAAAACTTGTCAACCAGATTTTTCTTTTGAATAAACATTTTGTTTTGGGACAATTTTAAATTTACAGAAAAGATGTGAAAATAAAATGGAGATTTTATGAATCTTTCACCCAGAATATTTGGTGTTTACAACTTATATAACTACCTTGTACTTGTTAAAAATAAGAAATTAACATTGGCACATTAATATTAACTAAAATATTTGATTAAATGTAGTGAAATTTAATCAAAAAGTGCCTCTTAGATTGAATTATATGATGCTTTTCAAAATCAGACTAACATTGTGGTTTGGTGGGGCAAATACTTATCGGGTGAAATGTTACTCTTAATCTCCTGGATAAGGTGGATCTGCCTGGTTTCCCCACTGCAGGGTTGCTATTTTTCCCTTTATACAATACTATTTGGAAATGAGTCACAAGTTCAGTCCACACTCAACTTGTAAGTTTCTGTGGTAGAAGGAAAAGGAGGATGAAGATTATGCTGTATCTCTGGGGCATGGAGTATCAAATATACTATTTGGAATCTTTCTGTAAGAAAGGTTCATATCTGGGGCCGGGGATTTAGCTCAGTGGTTTCACCTCCTGCTGCGCAAGAGCAAGGACCTGAGTTCAATCCCCAGTACCAAAAAGATAAAGAAAGGTTCATATCTTCTATCGATTTCTTGTTTAGTAATACTTTTGAATTAGTATGGACTCATGGATATTTATTTTATCTTTTACTTTGGATTATAGTGCAATAATACACTACTTTTTTCAAATTCTTCTAACTTTGGCTATTGGTTGCTCTTTTAGGTTGATTTCAGTGTGTTTGATACTCATATTTTATTCATTGATTTATTTTCCTTTTTAGTGCTTCTTCATTTCATGGCACTAAAAAATACTGTAGACTCATCTTGTGTCTTATTTGTATGAGTCCTAGAATCAGTTGTTTCTTGGGATTCCTAGTCCCTTTTATTACAAATTATATTTAGAAACCAAGATCTGGGTATTGAGTGTCCTTATTGCAATTAGGTGTCATTTCCTTTAGTCCCTTTCTATGAACAGATGTAGGAGATATATGTATGTATACTGTGTATATAAAATCATCTATTTGTCTGTCTAGCTAGCTAGCTAGTTATACTAGCATGAGTTCATACTGATGCCTTTGACCCTTATCCAGTACCATGGTGTTTATTGTAGACTTCACGCTTGCTTATTTGTAATTTCCCTGATAGTGAGAAACCTAAATTCTATTTATCTATCATTGATCCACTTATTTTTCAACCCTAGTAAATATGTCAAGTAATTTCATAATTATTAACTGATACTCTTTTAAGAAACAAATTTACGAACTAGCATATTGTGCTTACATTCAGTTCTTGCTGTCTTTAGTCTTACAGTCTTAAGTCAACTAACACCATATTTCTAAGTTACTTAGCTAAGCTCATTTTTCTCCCTACTACCTGCACTGTTGAGTCATGTATTTGTAACACAGATTCAGTGTGTCTGTCAACTTTCATATAGAAAAGCTTATTTTCTCTCTGTTGCTTTTGTTTTGCTTAGTACTGCACTACAAGTTGCTACTGTATATATATATATATATATATCTTTGATATTTAGAGAGATTTAGTAGTTAAAGCACAATTTTCATGTGTAGTACATGGGCAATAATTTGGGCATGGACATTATAATTTAAAATACTCTACAAAAATTTAAATTGTAATATGAAATATTTTCCTCCACAGGACAGAATATTTTACAATATTTTTGCATAAAATACAGATGAAAATATAAATATGAAAATTTAAAAGATGCAGTGGACCATGTGTACTCTGTACCAGATATTACATTCATAATGCTACTTTTGGTAGGCACAAGTACTGGGGACTTGGCATATCACTGAAAGAACAGCAAACTAACTTATCAAATGGCTGGATTACATTTAGACTTTTTAAAAACAGGATTTATTACTTCTTTTTTTTTTTTTTTTTTTTCTCATACCAGGGATCAAACTCAGGAACTTGCACTTGCGAGGCAGTCACGGTGCCAGAGCTAAATCCTTGGCCCTAGGATTTATTACTTCTAATTTCTTCTCCCACAAATTTTTAATCTGAACATTTTCTCTATCACAAGTAATTCTTCCACCAATTTTAAAAAATAGTCCTATGATTCTTTGCCATCTTTTTTATCCTTCCGTATTGTACTGTTTTCATTTAACAAGTTCTGATATTTTCACTGCTAAAAAAGCTCATAGAGTAAAGCTATAAACACAATTTTATCTATGTTTATAAGGCTGTTGTCCCCTTCCTTAAACTAGTAACCTAGATGGTCAAGTCAGATATACCAGTAGTAGCCTGACCTTACTTTAGTACTGTCTACTTCACTCCAGTGCTGAATACTAATGCTACTTTCTTAAGACCTTTATTTCTTCCATTTCATAATCAATCCAGGGTGCTTTAGGCCCTATTATCTTCCAATTATTTTTTATTGTTCTTGTTGTGACTTTGATATCTTTTTCTGAGCATCTCTCTATAATGTAGGACTTTGTTCCTGTTTTTATTTGTTTTTTTTCTTCTACAGATTTTTAGATTATATATGTTTTGATCCCTCTAATATTCTAAATATTGATTGGCTACCCAGATCCTTCCTTGTCTGGTTTGCAATCCAGTACCATGGTGTTTATTGTAGACTTCACACTTACTTAGTTTTATGTATCAACTTGTTTGGGGCATGAGATGCTCAGATGTCTGGTGAGACATTATTCATGGGTGTATCTATGATGGTGTTTCCAGAAGACATCAGCATTTGAGTTGTTGAACTGAGTAGAGCAGATGCCTTACCCAGTGTAAGTGGCCAACATCACATCCACTGAGGACCTGAGAGAAAAAAAGGAAGGGAAGGTTGAATTTGCTCTCTGCCTGACAGCTTGTGCGGGAACCTTCTTTTACTCTTGGTATTCCTGGTTTCAAGGCCTTGAGACTCTGGCAGGAATATATCCTATTGACACTCAAGCTCTCAGGCCTTTTGGGTTTTTCTGGGTCTACAGCTTGCAGACCCTGGGAATTCTGTACCTCCACAGTCACATCTGCCAATTACATATACCCCCACACCCAGCCAATTTCTCTCTCTCGCTATCTCCACAGACTAACCGACTTGATGATTATCTTGTTGTAGTAGGGGGTGATATATACTTATATTTTATAAATTTATATTATCACCATATATAAATAGGAGTTAAATGTAAAATAATTTGTAATTGATATCTCCTCTTCCTCACTTTTGCTTTACTCAACTCACTGCAAACTTTCAGCCTTCACTAAAACTACTCTGACTTTTCCAAAAATGTCTTTATTGCTAAATCCAATTAATATTTTCCAGTTTAAGAAGCTACTATTGGGGACTTCTGGAAAGATGGCAGAGCAGTAAGCAGCAACAAGTCAACCTCTCCAAGATTTGGAATTCAGACACTAGAAAATAACAACTTGGGGAAGAAAAGGAGGGAATTGGATCCCTGGGACCTAGAAAGGATCTGAAGGGAAAATTGGAGTCCACAGAGAAAGTGAAGAGACATACTTCAATGCAGAAAAAGGAGGAGGAAATCTCTACTTTCTCCCAGGCTCCTGGACTTGTGGTATGGAAGAGGTTCGGATCTACAGAGACACAGTGAAAGTGGGTGACTCCAGAGGCCTCTGGGGAGAAAAGCACCAGTGGAATGGATCAGTGAATGCTGGGATCTATAGCAGCTGGTGAATGACTACAATTCAAGTGAGTTCTGTGTTTCCTGGAGAGGGTGCTTGGTCAGACACCTATTTAGGGAGGGACCAACTGGGCCTGTGACTCAGAGAAACCATGAATTAACTTCATCTCAGGGGTCCCCATGAAGAAATTCCACAGTGAGCAGGTGAGGGACAACCATGGGAGACCTCTGGGGTGAGGAAACTGTGGTCAGGCCAGCAAAAGACACCCAGAGTGCTGTGGGCTGAATGACTTATGTCTCATGACCATGACCAGAGGCCAGCATCAACCTGAACTTCTGTGGATTTAGAAGTACAATAATCAGCATCCTGCCCTAAACCTACTGCCTTGCTGGGATGATTCAGCATGGATCTGGGCTCTGACTGCCTTCTTTGTCGACCAGCAAAAGCAAAGTCATACTCTAAATTAGATACTACCACAAAAGTATAGACTCAGAATATAACCAAAGGCTTGAAATCATAGAAATTTCTTTTTCTTTTTCTCTTTGCTTTTGGGTTTTTTTTGTTTGTTTGTTTTCAATTGTTTTTATTTTTTCATGACATTTAACATTATTTTTAGTATTTTTTTGTTTTATTCTTGTTTTTGTTTTTCCCTTCTTTCTTTCCCTCCTGTCTTGTTCACCAGTTTCCTGAGACTTGGGTAATCTTCCTTTATCCTTGAAAATGACACACTTTTTTTTTTTTTTTTTGATACCGGGGATCGAACTTGTGAGGACCTTGCACTTGTGAAGCAGGTTGTGGAACCACTGAGCTAAATCCCCGGCCTTCCTTTATCCTTTATTAGAAACCTTGCTCCTAATCTCTTTCTTTTCTTTTCTTTCTCTATATTTTCCACTTAATCATTTTAAGTTCTCTCCCCATAGGGTAAAATTACTCTACTGAGTGGATATTTACTGCATATAATTGTCTTATTTGTCTTAGATCTTGTTATGCAACTATAAATCTTGTACCTATGATTAAATTTGGCAAATTAATAGTTATCACAGTTTGTCATTTTCTAGTCTGTGCTTGATGCTATTATTACTGATTGTACTACTTTAGTCAAAGTGACATAGTTGTTGTGATCAATTGATCTTCCTTGTATTCCAATACCTAGGTGGGCTGGGGGTCATAACCAATACTATGGTTCAGTACCATAGAACTAGGTGCTAGCCAAACAGGCAGCAACTTTTCATCCCTAATAAATTGGTACAGACTAAGAAGCCAGAAGCCAGCTATGCCTAGAAGATATCTCTAAAAACTAGGAATTTCCTAAAGAGGTCTCAATACTAGTAATAAAGCTATCTACTATAAGCAATTTATAAGCCTCAACACAGAAAACAAATGAACAACAAAAAATAGAAAATGAGAAAACACAGAAGCAAGATGCAACCTATAATTCACAACTCACCCGAGGCAAATCAAAGGGGCATTGAAGTGGAAGAAATAAAAATCCTCCCAGCTGAATTTTATGAAATGGTGGCAGCAGAAGTAACAAAACAGATCAATGAGTCTCTTGAGGAAAACATAATTGAGATAATTAAAGAGATGATGGCCATAATGAATGAATGAATGAATGAATGAAATGATTGGTGAATCTAGAGTAGATACAGATTAAAAAATAGAAGAATTTAACAAAGACATGGAAACCATGAATGCCCAACATAGAAAAGAACTGGATTCCATAAAACAGACTCAAATAGAAATGCAAGAGATTAAAAATTCTACTGAAAGTATATGCAGCAGAATCAAACAATGTGAAAATAGAATATCAGATCTAGAAGGCAGGCTTATGGTTGGTGATCATCAAATAAAAAACCTCTTAAAAATAGCAAGGAGCCATAAATAATCAATCAAACAACTGCTAGACAATGCAAAGGAGGTTAATAAAGATTAATTGGAATCAATGGAGAATCAGAAGATAGGACAAAGAGCATAAAAAACCTGTTCATAGAAGTCATAGCAGAAAACTTTCCAAGCATGGAAAAAGAGTTTAACATACAGATAAGTTTGACATATAGAACTCCAAATAGCCACGATTAGAAAAAAAATACACAAAGGCTTACAATAGTCCAGATTCCAGAAATTCAGCAAAAGAACAAAATATTAAAAGCTATTAGAGGAGGACCCCCCCAGGCACACCCACCAGCACCTGCAGAGCCACATGAGCAGAGCGCCCTGGGCTGACTGAGCCCAGCTCTGTCTGGCAGGCCATGCCCACTTGCAACCAGGAGCCGGTGAGGACCCCCTGGGCATTCCCACCAGCCACCCATGGAGCTACATGGGTGGCATCAACAACAGAGCCCCCCCACCTCTGGCCTCTTGGCTGTGCAGCTACCTGGTTCCACACTACAGAGGCACAGGGGAACATAAAAGCCATTGTCCTGAGCTACACAAGTGAATGACAGAGGACCTCTCTCAGGCTCCCTGATGAAAACTGAAGCCCACTGGAAAAGTGAAGAGAATCTCTGGAATAAAGGCACACCAGACCACTGTACTTGGTAAGTTGGAGGGATCATCACCTCCCCTCGGAGCCTGGACTATCTTCAAGGGAAAGGCAGCTGGAATCTGCAGTAGAAACTTGCACAGTTCAACCCTGCAGGGAACAGGGAGCTCAACTTGGGACTTGCAGCCAGAAATCTGCCTGACGGGTCTGTGACTGGCTTACTGAGACTCATTGACATAACTGCACACTGTTGCCCACGTTGTCTATTATAACAGCAGAGACATACCCTGAAGGAGTCCCTTCACGTTTAGCTTTTATTTGTTATTTTCAAAATTACCACTAATTTTTTGCTCTTATTTTTAATTTTTTTCTTCTTTTTCTACTCTTTAACAATTTTTATTTTTCTCCTTTTTCTTTCTTTTCTCCTTTTTTCTCTCTGTATCTCCCTCACTCCCTTGCTGTCCCACATTGTTCTTCATCTCCCTTTTTGTTCCTGTTCTGGCCCTAATTCATAATTCTTCTTTATTTTTCTTTTCTTCTCTTTTCTTCTCTGACCTGTGACCTCAAGCATCTCTGCTAAACTTCCCCTATCCTTCTACCTAACTATCCCTCCCTCCCCAACTTCTTCTAACTCCCCATTCCAAAGGGTAAAGTTGCTATATTGAAGAGTTTATTCACTAGAAACATATGTTGGGTTGGTCCTTGATTTTCATTTAATTCACACAGTTAAAGGTGATAGATTAATAAATACCACAAATTGTCATTTTCAAAGAGGCACTTGATGCTATTGTGTTGCTGATTGTATCACTTGGGCTAAGGTGTTGTGATTAATCTAATCGGTTGTCCTTGCTGGTGTAATGAAAATGAGATAGCCTCAGAGCCATTAGAGAGTCAAAACCTAAACACCAGTTATATCTTGAAGACACCTCTGAGAAGCAATCATCCCAAAAGAGTTCTAAATACAAGCAACAAAGATATTTACAATAAGCAATTTCAAAGTATCAACCCAGGAATTAAACCAGGGACAGTACCAAAAACAAAAATGAGAAGACATTTCACCAAGGCACAAACTCAGACTTCCACCCCACCAAGGGTAAATTCTGGAGGAAACGAGGTGGAAAAGTCTGATAATCAACCACTTGGACACCCTGAACTGATAGCACAGGAAGTAACTAAACAGATGAGTGAGGCTCTAGAAAAATTCAAAACAGAAATAATTTCCCAGATAACTACAGAAATGGTGAGGAGAGTGATAGACATGGTTAGAGGCTCTAGAAAAGAAACAGATAAAAAAAATAGATGAGCTCAGTAACATGCTGGAAGCCATGAATGCCCAGCATAAGAAAGAAATGGAAACCATGATCACCCAACCTAAGAAAGAAATGGAATCCATGAAACAGTTTCAAACAGATGTCCAGGAGATTAAAAACTCCACTGAAAGCATGCAGAGCAGATTAAGGGAATCTGAAGGTAGAATATCAGATATAAAAGACGGGATTGCAGTTAAGGACCATGAAAACAGAGATTTCTTAAAAATAGTAAGGGACCATGAGAAATCAATCCAGCAGCTGCTAGAGGATGTAGAAAAGAATAACATAAGACTGATAGGAGTCCATGAAAAAGCAGGAGAAAGTACAAATGACATAAAAATCTGTTCACAGAAGTAATAGTAGAAAACTTCCCAGACAGAGATGGAGAATTGGACGTATAGATAAGTGAGACATATAGAAATCCAATTAGCCATGATAAAAAAATCTACAAATAAACATATTATAGTCAAAATCCCAGTAACCCAACAGAAGAACAAAATCCTACAGGCAGTTAGAGAAAAGAAACAAATCACCTACAAAGGAAAGCCCATAAGAATCATCGCAAATTTCTCAACACAAACCTTCAAATCAAGGAGAGCCTGGAGTGAAGTATCTCAGGCCCTAAAAGAAAATAATTTCCAACCTAGACTGTTCTATCCTGCAAAATTATCTTTCAAAATCTGTGGGGAAATTAGATATTTCCATGACAAAGAACACCTGAGATATTTCATGAACACCAAACCAGCATTCCAAACAAGTCTAAGCAATATCCTAGAAAAAGACAATGAAGGTCACAACTCCATGAGGCCCAACAGAGAGAACTCACCAGGCAAGGTAAGAAACTAAAGGGAAAGGGGGAAAAATAAGAAATAAAAGAGCCAACAAGAGTAAAACATCATGACAAGGATGAGTCAATATCTATCAATTACAACTATCAATGTTAATGGCCTCAATTCACCAATCAAAAGAAATAGACTGACAGAATGGATTAAGAATCAAAATCTAGCAATATGCTATATACAAGAAACACACCTAACTCAAAAGGAAATTCATAGTCTGAAAGTGAAAAAATGGAAAACAGTTCTCCATGCAACAGGAACCCAGAAAAAAGCAGGCATAGCAATGTTATTTGCAGACAAAGTAGATTTCAAACCAAAACTAATTAAGAGAGACAAAGATGATCACTACATCCTTGTGAAGGGAACAATCCAAGAGGAAGAGATGACAATCCTAAATATTTATCCACCAAATATGAATGCTCCCAACTATACAAAACAAATATTAATGGACATGAAAAATCAAATAAGCATTCATATAATTGTAGTGGGGGACTTCAATACCCCATTATTACAAATAGAGAGATCATCTAGACAAAAAATTAACAACAAAATTCTTAAACTGAACCAAGCTATTGAACAAATGGACTTAATAGATGTTTACAGAGTGTTCCACCCCAGCAAATCAGAATACACATTCTTTTCACCTGCACATGGGTCATTCTCCAAAATAGACCACATGCTAGCTCATAGGACATGTCTAAGTAAATGTAAAATAACTGAAATTCATCCCTGTATATTATGAGACTGTAGTGCAATAAAATTGGAGATTAATAACAAAAGAAACCACAAAACTCCCACAAACACATGGAAATTGAGTAACACCTTCCTGAACAACCAATGGGTCACAGAGGAAATTAAAGAAGAAATCAGACAGTTTCTACAAGTAAATGATAATGCACATACAACATACCGGAATCTATGGGACACAATGAAAGCAGTTCTACATGGGAAATTCATATCAGTGAATGCCCATATTATGAAAACAGAGAGAACTCAGATAAATAACCTAATGCACAACCTCAAGCTCCTAGAAAAAGAAGAGCACAACAAACCCAAAGCTCATACAAGAGAGGAAATTATAAGGACCAGAGCAGAAATCAATGCAATGGAGAGTAAGAGAATGATACAGGTAATCAATCAAAGAGTTGGTTTTTTAAAAAAATAAATAAAATCCATAAACTTTTATCAAAAAAGGAAAGAAAAGGCTCAAATCCATGCAATTAAAAACAAAAAAGGTGAAGTCACAACAGACCCAGTAGAAATCCAGAGGATCATCAATACCTACTTCAAGATCCTGTACTCTAATGAAATGGAAAACACAGAAGAAATGGACAGATTCCTAGATACATATGAATTGCCAAAGTTAAATGAAGAAGATATAGAAATTCTAAGCACCCAATTACAATGAGTGAAATTGAAAATGTAATAAAAAATTTATCAACAAAGAAAAGCCCAGGTCCTGATGTCTTCACTGCTGAATTCTACAAGACATTTAAAGGAGAACTGTCATAATTACTCTTTAAACTCTTCAATGAAATTGAAAGGAAAGCAATACTTCCAAATTCATTCCTGGAAGCAAGTGTGACTTTGATTCCAAAACCAGGGAAAGACCCAACCCAAAAAGAGAACTACAGGCCAATCTCCCTAATGAACATAGATGCTAAAATCCTCAACAAGATACTGGCAAACAGAATATAGAGGGTCATCAAGAAGATCATGCACCCTGACCAAGTTGGATTTATCCCAAGGATCCAAGGATGGTTCAACATTCATAAATCAATAAATGTAATGCACTATATTAACAGAGCAAAGGACAAAAGCAATATGATCATCTCAATAGATGCAGAAAAGTCATTTGACAAAATCCAACATCCATTCATGATAAAAACCCTACAGAAAATTGGAACAGAAGGTCTTTATCTCAACCTGATTAAGGCTATATATGAAAAACCATCAGCCAACATCATATTAACTGGTCAAAACCTGAAAATTTTCATGCTAAAATCAGGAAGAAGACAAGGATGCCCACTATCACCACTCTGTCCAATATAGTTCTGGAGACATTAGCCTCAGCAATTAGAAAAGAGAAAGAAAGAAAAGGAATAAAGATATGAAAAGAAGAATTTAAACTGTCATTATTTGCTGATGATATGATACTCTACATAGAAGACTCAAAAACTCCACCAAAATACTTCTAGACTTAATTGACAGATTCAGTACAGTAGCTGGATATAAACTCAACACTCAAAAAACAATAGCCTTCTGATACACAAATAGAAGACTCACTGAGAGAGAAATTAGGGAAACAATTCCTTTTACAATAGCATACAGAAAAATGAAATATCTAGGAATCAATCTAACAAAGGAAGCAAAAGACCTCTACACTGAAAACTACAGCACTCTGAAAAACGAGATTGAGGTGGATATAAGAAAATGGAAAAACATCTCTTGTTCCTGGATAGAAAGAACAAATATAGTGAAAATGGCCATACTTCCAAAACTACTATATAGATATAATGCAATACCAATTGAAATTTCAACAATATATCTCACACAACTAGAGAAAACTATCCAAAAATTTATTTGGAACCGGAAGAGACCTAGAATAGCAAAAACAATTCTAAGCAACAGAGACATGGCTGGGGGTATGACAATCCCCAACTTGAAGCTATACTACAAAGCTACTGTGAAAAAACCAGCATGGCACTGGCAAAGAAACAGACCTGAGGATCAGTGGAATAGATTAGAAGATGCAGAAACAACTCCAGACATACTCAGCCACCTCATCTTTGACAAAGGAGCCAACCACCCTCATTAGAGGAAAGATAGCCTATTTAATAAATGGTGTTGGAAAAACTAGATTTCAACCTGCCAATGATTAAAACTAGACCTGTACTTATCACCATGCACTAAACGAAGATCTAAGTGGATTAAAGATCTAAATATTAAGACAGAAACACTAAACTTGCTGGAAGATAAGTTAGGCAGAACTCTTGAAGACATTGGCATAGGAAAAGACTTTATGAACAAAACCTCAGTAGCATGGGAACTAGCACAAAGGATCAACAACTGGGATTTCATCTTATTAAAAAGCTTCTGCACTGCAAGAGAAACTACCAACATAGCTAAGAGACAACCTACAATGTGGGAAAAAAATTTTAGCCACTGTACCTTAGACAAAGGAGTTCTATCTAGAATGTATAAAGAACTGAAAAAAATCAGACACCCCAAATTCAAAAACCCAATTCAAAAATGGGCATCTGAAATGAACAGACATTGCTCAGAACAAGAATTGAAAGTAGCAAATAAATATATGAAAAAATGTTCAACATCCCTGGTTATTCAAGAGATGCAGATGAAAACAACACTGAGATTTCACCTCACCCCAGAAAGAATGGCTGTGTTCAAGAAATTAACCAATAACAAATGCTGGCAGTGGTGTGGGTAGAAAGGAACCCTTCTCCATTGCTGGTGGGAGTGCAGACTGGTGCAACCGCTATGGAAATCAGTATGGAGATACCTCAAAGAACTAGGATTAGAGGTCCCATTTGACCCAGCTATTCCCCTGCTGGGTATCTTCCCAAAAGATTTAAACGAATCATACCACAGTGATATATGTGCACCCATGTTTATAGCGGCACAGTTTGTAATAGCTAAAGCTTGGAAACAGCCCAAGTGCCCATCAACTGGAAACTGGATAAAGAAGATTTGTTTTTTTTTTATAAAATAGAGTACTACTCAGCCATAAAAAAATGAGTAACTAGAGACATTTATGGCTAAATGGATGCATATTGAGGCCATACTCATAAGTGAAATAAGTAGGACACATGTGTAAATACTGAGTAGTTTCTCTAGTGTGAGAAACTGAAAGTGTAAATAAGGATTAAAACTTTAAAAATGAATAATTGATAATTTGAAATAGGAAGAAAAGTTTCGAAGTGGTAGGGTCGTTGGAGGGGAAGGGGAAAGGAAAGGAGGGAAAGGAAAAATTATGAAAAAAGAAAAAAAATGGAAACAATGTCGATGTAAATAGGAAAGGGTGGAGTGAGTGAATGGTGCACAGGTAATGGGGAAAAAATAAGAACCAAGATACATCATGTACAGGTACAAGAACCCAATGATAAATGCAAATGTATTGTTTCCCTAAAATGTAGCAATAAAAGAATTTAAGGAAAAATAAGCTGTTAGAGAAATGAAACAAATTGCAGCAGACTTCTCAACTCAAGGTCAAGGAGAGCTTGGAGTGAAGTATTTGAAGCCCTAAAAGAAAATAATCTCCAATCTATATTGATTACTTCTCAAAATTATCTTTCAAAATTGATAGGGGACTGAAATACTTCCATGATAAAGAACACCTGAAGAAATTCATAATCATCAAACCAGCACTCCAAAAAGTTCTGTAGGATATTCTAGAAAAAGACAACAATTCTAAGAATCCTCAAAGAATGAATCTACCAGGAAAGGCAAGTGATTAAACAGAAGGGAATAAAGGCAAACAAATAATAGGAAAATAATATGACAATGATAAATCAATACATAGCAGTTAAAACCATCAATGTGAATTGTCTCAAATCACCAATCAAAAGAAACAGATTGATAGAATGGATCAAAAAACAAGATCCAACAATATGCTGCATACAAGAAACACAAAATTCATAGACTGAAAAAAATCAAAGGACTCTATGCAACAGGAACCTGGATAAAAGCAGGTGTAGCTATTCTATTTGTAGACAAAGTGGATTTCAAGCCAAGACTAATCATAAGAGACAAAGAAGGTCACTACATGACTTGCTAAGGGAACAATCCAAGGGAAAGAGATAATCATCATAAATATATATGCATCAAATACCAACATACCCAACTATATAAAACAAACACTAATGTATGTGAAAAATCAGATAAGCACTAACATAGTTGTAATGAGGGAACTCAATACCTCATTGTCACAAATAGATCAACTAGACAAAATTCAATAAATAAATATTAGAGCTAAACCCAACCTTTGAACAAATGAACTTAGTAGATAATCTACAGTGTTTTATCCAAGAACAATGGAATAAACATTCTTCTCAGGAGCACATGGCACTTCCTCTAAAATGGACCACATACTAGCACATAGAACATGCTTAAGTAAATGCAAAGGAGTTGAAATTATACCATGCATAGTATCAGATCATAGTGTAATGAAATTGGAAATCAATGGTAAAAGAAACCACAAAAACTACATAAAAACATGGAAATTAAATAACACTCCCTTGAACAACCAGTGGGTCACAGATAAAATTAAAGAAGTAATTAGACAGTTTCTAATTAAATCATTTTGCCAAAATGACATACAAGAATTTGTGGGACATAGTGAAAGCAATCCTATAAGGGAAATTTATAGCAGTGAATTCTCACATCAGGAAAACAAAATAAGCTCAAATAAATAACCCAATGTTGAACCTCAAGGTTCTAGAAAAAGAGCAAACTAAATCCAAAGCACATATGAGGAAGGAAATTATCAAGATCAGAGCAGAAATTAATGCAATTGAGGCTAAGAAAACAATACAAAAATCAATGAATGGAAGAGTTAATTCTTTGAAAGATTAAATAAAATAGACAAAACCTTAGCTAACCTTATAAAAAAAAAAAGGAAAGAAAAGACCCCAATTCATGCAATTAGGAATGAAAAGGACAAAAATCACAATAGATCCTGTAGAAATCCAGAAGATCATCAACACCTGTTTTAAGAACTTGTACTCTAATAAGAAGGAAAAAGAAGAGATGAACAGATTGGCAGTTACACACAAATTACCAAAGCTAAATCAGAAGATACAAAAATTCTAAACAACCCAATATCAGTCAATGAAATTGAAGAAGTAATTTAAAAAAACTACCAACAGAGAAAAGCACAGGTCCTGACAGAGTCACTGCTGAATTTTACAAGAACCTGAGAAAAGATATAATGCAGTGCTCCTCAAACTCTTTAATAAAATTTAAAGGGAAGCAGTACTCCCAAATTCAGTCCTGGAAGCAAACATCATTCTGATACCAAAACCAGAGAAGATCCAACCAAAAAAGAGAACTACAGGCCAATCTCCTTAATGAACACAGATGCAGGATTCCTCAATAAGATACTGGCAGGAAGAATGTAGCAAATCATCAAGAAGATTATACACCATGACAAAGTAAGATTCATCCCAGGGATGCAGGATGATTCAACATATGGAAGTCAATAAATGTAATACACCACATTAAAAGAACCAAGGACAGAACCCACATGATCATCTTAATAGTTGCAGGAAAAGCATTTTACAAATTCCAACACCCATTCATAATAAAAAAAACCCTATAGAAAATTTAAAAAGATCATCTTTATCTCAATGTGATAAAAGCTATCTCTGAAAAACCAGCAGTCAACATCATACTAATTGGTCAAAAACTGAAAACTTTCACTCTAAAATAAGGAACAAGACAAGGATGTCTACCATTAACATTCTTGTTCAATATAGCTCTGGAAATATTAGGCAAAACAATGCGACAAGAAAAAGAAATAAAAGGAATAAGAATAGGAAAGGAAGAAATTAAATTGTCATTATTTGCTGATGACATGATACTCTACATAGAAGACCCCAGAAACTCCACCAAAAGACTCCTAGAAGTAATAACCAAATTCAGTAGTATAGCAGGATACAAAATCATTGCTCAAAATCAATAGCAGTTTGGTACATGAATAACAAACTCACTGAGAGCGAAGTTAGGGAAACCATACCTTTCACAATAGCATCAAGAAAAATAAAATATTAGGATTCAATCTAACAAAGAAAGTGGAAGATCTACACATTGAAAACTATAGTACTCTTAAAAAGGAGATTACAGGGGATATCAGAAAATGGAAAGATATCCCTTGTTCTTGAATAGGCAGAACCAATACAGTGAAAATGTCCATACTTCCCAAACTGCTATACAGATTTCATGCAATCATAATAAAAATACCAATAGCATACCTCACAGAACTAGGGAAAACAATCCTAAAACTCATATGGAACCAGAAGATACCCACAATAGCAAAAGCAATTCTGGGTAGCAGGGCAAAGCAGGGGGCATCACAACCCCTGATTTGAAGTTATACTACAAAGCTACCATGAACAAAATAGCATAGTACTGGCAAAAGACAGATACAAAGGTCAATGGAACATAATAGAAGATTCAGAAACAACTCCAAGCAGACTCAGCTACCTTATCTTTGACAAAGGAGCCAAACATCTTCACTGGAAGAAAGCCTCTTTGATAAATGGTGCTGGGAATACTGGCTTTCTACATGTTGAAAATTGAACCTAGATTCATGTCTCTCATCATACACTAAACTAAAATCAAAATGGATCAAACATATAAATATTAAAACAGAAATATTTAATCTACTGGAAGATAGAATAGGTAAAACTCTAGAAGACATAGATGTGGGCAAAGACTTTATGAATAAAACCCTGATTACATGGGAAATATTACAAGGAATCAACAACTGGGACCACATCAAATTAAAAAGCTTCTTCATAGCAAAAATCCTCACCAACAGAGTGAAGAGATGACTTAGCTACTCCTCAGACAAAGGACTGATATCTAGACTTTATAAAGAACTAAAAAATCAGGTCCCCCCAAATTTAAAGACCCAATAAAAAATGGGCATCTGAAATGAATAGATATTTCCTAGATGAAAAAGTACAAACAGCGAATAAATATATGAAAAAATGTTCAACATCACTGGTCATTTGAGAAAAGCAAATTAAACAACACTGATATTTCATCTAACTCCAGAAAGAATGGCTATCATCAAGAAACCAACCAATGACAAATGCTGGTGAAACTGTAGTTCAAAACAAACTCTTCTCCATTTTTTATGGGAGTGTAAATTGGCACAACCACTGTGGAGATTGCTATGGAGATTCCTCATAAAACTAGAACCAGAGGTGTTAGTTTTCTATTGCTGCTGCAACAAATTGCCACACTTAGTGGTTTAAAACAACCAAGTTTATGCTCTTACAATTCTAGATGTCAGCAGTCCAAAACAAATTTCCTTGGACTAAAGTCAAGGTTTAGTCCTTCCTTCTCCGGAAGGGAGGCTGTAAGCAGAGAGCACATTTCTTGGTCTTGTTCAGCTTCTAGTGGCCACCCTGTGTTCCCTGGCTAATGACACCTTTTTTCCCCCATCTTCTAAAAGCAACTGTGTAGATCTCTGACTGTGTCATTTTATCACCTTTTCTAATTCTGATTCCTCTAACATTCTCGTATGGATCTTGTGATATTGGCCCCACCCATATAATCCAGAATAATTGGTCTATCTCAAATTCTTTAACTTAATCTCAGATGTACATTCCTTTTTGTCATAAAAGGCACATATTCATAAATTCCAGGGATTATGATGTGAAGATCTTGGCAGTTGTAATAGAGTTATTATTCAGCCTGTCATACTCTTGGTAATCTTTTATCCCTATGGTTTTGATTAAAACCTAAATGGTGATTTTTGTACCTGTAATGTCTACCCAGCTCTCTCTTTTGCCCTCAAGGTCCATGTGTCTGTTTGCTAGACATTTTTATCTGGGCCTATATCAAATTCAATTACAAGAAACAGACTTTATCATCTTCCCTAGACCATATCCTTCTTTGGTGCATTCTATGTCAGTTGATAGTCTCCAAAATTGGAACATGGGGTGATTCTTAAATCTCACCCCTCTCTCAGTTCCTGTATTAAATCAGCTACCATGTCTAGCCAATTTATATACTGTATTTATCTAATCTGCTCCCTCTAATGGATCCATATTTCAATTGTCATTTTCCTCATTCATGAGATAAAATGATGGTGTATAATCCTTGTAAGCATTATTACACCAATCTTGCAGATAAAGAAATTAAAGCATAGAGAGAGTAGGGCCTTGTACAAGTTTATGTAATTAGAAGAGGGATTGAAACATGAGGCCTTGCTTCTGTTACTCCAGTTAGATTCCTCATACCTTTTTTGTGTTATTCAAACACTTCCTATCCATCTTCCTTGAGAGCAGTTTTGGCTCTACAAGTCTTTCCTTTACACAGCCACACAATCTAAGATGCAAACATGGCTCCTTAACAAGGTGTTCAAGACTCTGGAATCTGGGTTCTGTCTACCTCTCATTACCACATTTTACTCAGCCATATCTTGCTTTAACTCCACACACGTAGCAACTTTGAAGTACTTATATTTTCTGGTGCAGACCTATTGTTACTCATTTTTGTTTTCTTATTCTGATTGATCCTCAGCCTAGACTATCCTTCCCTTAACTCTCCTGCTTTAAGGTCCTTCTTTAAAATTCAGCTCAGTTATAATAAAAAGGCATTTAAATTTCCTTTTTCCTAATATTGTATTAGGTGCTTCTCTGTATCTTATATGTCTCTACTATTATTGAACCTGCCATTGTAAAAAATATCAGATTATGTGTTTGTTTCTCCATCCAATTTTTAAAAACTCTTTTGTTGGATCTTTGATGAGGAAAACTATGTTTATGCTTCTCTTTATAATATCTAGAACAGTTCCTGGCTCAGAATATTATTCAATAAATGCTTTGAAATGAAGAAATGATTTAATGAGTATACACTAGTTTTTATTATTTTTCTTAACAGGACCAGAAATCAGTTTTTTGTGTTATCTACAAGAATCTATTGTCTATAAATATTTTCGACAATGATCATAGTGAAGGGAGTTATCACTAAGAAAATAAAGTGAATGATATAGATCAAAGAATATCTACTAGAAATAATGCTTTTACTGTACCCTGGAAAGCATTTTGTTTTTCTTTATTTATTAAATTAATTTTATTTATACACTTATATATATATATATATATATATATATATATATATATATATATAAAATGTTCACATTCATCATAGGGAACTTGTACCTGCATATATCTTGCTTTTTGTCAGTCCCCCATTCCCCTCCCCTCCCTTCAACCCTTCTTCCCCTCTTTATTTACAAAAGCTTTGTTTACATTTTCCCTTCTATTCTCTTTTTTCTTCCCTTTCCCTTCTTTCCCTCCCTCCTCCCTTCTTCCCCTTCCTATTTGAACATTTTCTTCCTGGTTCCCACTATCTATCATCCATTTTGGTCCTTATCTACACCTTTGGTCTCTCATACAAGAGAGACAAGGAAGCATTTTCTGTTTTTGCTTTGTTCAATATAAATAAGCTGAAGGCATAATAAAGAAAAAATACAACAGAACTTTATTGATACAATTTAAATTTCTCATAACTAGTGTTAGAGGTAAAATTTTTCCTGTTTTTATACATATCTATTCAAGCATGAAATCACCAGTGACTTCCATTAAATTGTCAGTTTACCCAACAACAATATGTCTATTTTGTATCTCAGAAACTGAGGACCAATAACTTGAAAAATATTGTTCTTCTTTGGGAAAAGAACATATATCTTTGATTTAGAATGTTGAACCTTGCTACAATCTAGTGCCAGCCCCTCCTGTTACTGATATTATGTGCCAATGAATTTGAGTTACAATCTAAATTTTCCAGTACTCATGTTTACTTAATTGGCAAGTATATAAAGAGTATTATAAGCTATTTTTTTAGATTGGCACCACTAGTGATTTATAGTGACTTTCTTGATTTCAGTCTTGCTGGATTGCACAAAAATTACATTATGTCATTGTTCTAATAAGAATAAACTATTTTTTATTAATGGAAAACTACCAACAGAAAGCAAAGAGCAAAAAGCAAAATCATTCATTTTAAAAATAGGACACCAAATAAAACAGGAACAATTGAGGAAGAAATTCTGCTAAAATAATTGAGACTCAAGGACACTGAAAATCTATAACCTCATTATCCAGGAGACAATTAATTTTATTATGGTCATTACATAACCTCCTGAAAACACAAGCATCATGTAAACTAAGAGAAATGAAGGAGCAGTGAGTGGAACTACTGAGACAGAACAAGTCAAGCAGTTCCATTTGGCGGCTTTAATGGTATTTTGGTTTCCAAAATACTTTTGTTATCATGTTGAAAAACATTTGGAAGTAGTAATTTGTGATATTTGGATGGGATACTTGGATTTCTACTCCAGTAAATTTTTATGCATCACTTTTTGAGGCATTTTTAAAACAAAGTTGCAAAATGGTGGCTACTGCTATTGTATAAAAATGGACAGTGTGTGTAGAAAATTTGGGAGATACTTCTGTTTGTTTTTTTGTATCCATTGTCAGTGTGCTGTGTCTGAACAAGGATCCTATTTGTTGCCAAGTATGGTGGCAGATATCTGATAATCCCAGCTGCTTGGGGTGAAGGGAGGGGGATCAAAAATTTGAGGCCAGCCTGGGCAACTAGTTAGATACAGTATCCCTGGGTTTAATCCAAAGAAATAAAACAACATTTGTTAGAGTGTTCATTAATTTATTAATTAATGCTGTGCCCTAAGTGTCTCATTTCTATATTATACTCTTCTGGCAAATTCATGTACTCATTGGTTCAGTATTTTTCCAGAGTGCTTTCAAATACTGCATCTTCACCTCTGTTGACCATCTTTGTTCTGGAATTGTATTTACAGCTGATCATACCATATCCACCCCTTTATCCCCCAGATATCCCATAATCATCTTCATAAATCTTTCTACATCATCCCTCTATTCTTCTCTTCCTCTAGTACTTTCTGAACCTGATTACAAGGGATTCCACCATGTGTATGTCTCCTGGCCCACTGACAAGAAATTCCTGAGAGCCAGTCTTTTCAGTTTGTGTGGATGGACATTCACTTTCCAGTTGTCAAAGCAAATGTAGGACAGTAACAATCTTTCTCTGAGGGAAATGTATTAGATTGAACATAAGAGCACACTATATTTGGTATGAATCAGGGTGGGATTTTTTTTTAATAAATCTGGTTAATCTTCTTCCTTGAGTCTATCAAGTTTCTGTCTTTGGACACTAAATGAATGATTTGTTTAGGTCTGTTAAGTGCAAGTCACCACAGTATTTATTAGTATTTTTGGAGTTTTACTTTAAAATATAGTTTCTTTAGAGATTAACTTTTGCTCTTGCTGATTTATTAAAGATTGATATATTTTGAAAATTGGCCATAAAAACCAAATTCTCTGGCTTAAAAATCATAATTTGCATTTTTATGTTATTATATTATCTGCTGTAACTTTATCTCAAGCCCCACTGGCATATGAAGTGCCATCTCTTATCATTGATTGTTGATTTTTAGAGATAAAAATTAGAAAGAAAATCACACAGTGGAAAAAAAAGAAACAAAGAAAATTGGCTGATTTAGGCAAATTGTAATCTGTCATAGAGGTGATGTACTTTATTAATTGGGTTTATTTTCTTGGACAATATACTCTACATAGATAATTTATAGCAAGTGTGCTACAAAACTGAATGCTAAAGAAAATGTTTTTGTTTTGTTTACACGCACATGTGTATGTATGTGCAGAAGGAGATTATAAAGAAGACAAATGCTTGGTTTTAGTGATAGACAGCTGATTTCCTAGACAACTGAAGCAGTCTTCCCTGTTGGTGTATAACCTTGGTAACAATGGCCTGTGTAGATGAATGGCCTTTCTTGACCCAAACAAAAGTCTTTTTATGCCACTTCCCAGATCAAAATGTTAAAATGATTATTTCAGTGCCTTCCCGAGGAAGCTCATAGTAAGGCTTTCCCCAATCTTGTCTTTTTTGTCTTCCTATTCTGTTTCTCACTAGTTCTCAACATGCATTCTTTGACCCAGTTTGTACATGATGTGTAGATTTTTCCAGACATAACTTACTTTCTTCCTTCTCCTTACCCAATTCATTCATTCTATCTATTCAGATTTTACTCATTGTTAAAAGTTTAATTTTAAAGTCCCATTTCCTTCAAGAAGGAATATCTGAAAGTGTTTTTTCTTTTGCTACTAAAATATTATAATACTTGTTTTCCATACAAAATCTAATGTGGCACTGTATTCTATGGGTATTTAACTTTCTATATTATTTAACTTTTTCTGATGCTTATTACAGCATAAATTTCTCAAAGGTGAGACTGCATCATGTTTATAATGTTTACTATTCCTGGCTTAATACTAAGCATCTAGTTTCTCCACTGTGCTTGGATAGAAATGGATGTAGATGAATTAACAGCTGTGATGGGTTTTAGCAAGAGGCATCACCCACTGCTATGAAGCATGGATATGCTGGGAAAGGGGTGATTTGAATATGGGAAGGGATGGAGCAGAACAGTGGGAGACTAGATCACTATTCAGAGTTATGCATAATTTAAAACATATGAATTGTCCATTTCTAGAATTTTCCATTTAATATTTTCAGAACATGGGTGGCCTTGAGTTATTGCAACTGCAGAAAGCAAAGCTGTGAATAAAGGGGGACTACTCTTTCTACCTGATATAAGTCAAATGATATTTTCAACAAATGAGCCAGACTTTTTTCTCTCCCCAAGAGATAGTCTGTTTCAGAGACAACCTACAATAGGACTATGAAATGAAGTTTTGTAGTGCTGAGAGCCCACCTGTGATTAACTGTATGCCACTGGACCTGGGACAGGTCTCTCAATCTTTGGATGCCTTTGTTTCTTTATCAACAAAATACAAAAACTGCCTCTTTCCTCTGCTCCACAGTGGGAGTTATAGAGTAAGGAGCCCTTTCCTGTTCTTTACAAATGAAGAATTATTACCAAGGTTTCAAGGGCGGTTTTTAAAAGAAAAAAATATAAAAAATCTTTATAAATGAATATTTATGAAATGACATTGTTTTGCTAAACTGTAGCATATGTATAACTCTTAGTAAAATGATTGTGTTTAAGAAATATCAAAAACAAATATTTTGTCTTTCCAAATTATTTGGTTTTTATTATATATTCAAAGTTTAGTTGATAGTGATTTTAAACTATAGAATATGTTACATATAAATGCATAGAAAATATTGGGTACACAAATTTGTTAGACCAAAAATAACATTCAAATGCATACTTTTTATTTTTCATTTGCAAGAGCGCGTGCATTTACTCACAGTTTGTGTTCAATATAAAAGCCAAACTTTGCTGAGAATTTTGCTAGAGCTAAGCAACTGGAGTCACCTCCTCAAGCTGTCCACCAATGGGTGCCACGATGCTGGAGGGAATGCACCAGTATGCTTAGGGATATTTTAAAATTTTGAAGGAAACACAGTGATGCTTAAAATCTGTTGACATTGGGAAACTACTAGCTTCAGGTAGTAGGCAGTTTTAACATTGAATTGGCTACATTATTTCAATTACTTCATGCAATTGGGAAGCTGATTTTTGGAGGTTGCTATGATAAAAAGCAGGAACCACTAGAAAATTAATGTGGAATAGGAAATGAAAGAGGAAATGTCTAATATGACCCCCAAATTTGAGAAGTTCTGCAGCACTCAGTTAATCTAATTAAATAAATGGTAATGGTTATCTAAGAATGAAATAAAAATGTTTTCTTGCACTTAGAAAATGTATCTCATTTTCAAATACTACTAAGTTGTCAAGATATAAATGCTGTCAGTTGGTTTGAACCTAGTGTACTGTTGAGAATTTCCAAGGAGCAGGCTGGAATGGTGGTGTTCATTTTTCAGTCATGGTGATGTGGGAGGCTGAGGGCAACTTATGGAGACCTCATCTCAAAATAAACAGATCTGGGGATACCTCAGCACTCCCTGGGTTCAGTCCTTAGTACTCTCCCCCAAAACCAAACCAACAACAACAACACCCTTGAGAAAACCTGAAACATCTATAATTTCCAAAGAAAAGCTACAGTTTGTTTCTGAGACAGAAACACAAAGATTTGATTGGAGATGGAGCAGAGATGGGTCTAGTTTATGAATGCATACTATGGAGGGAGGCAAAATCACTTTTGGTGTCTTGATGGAAAGGACTGGAAAGGTTTATTTTATAATGACTGTACACACTTTCCTTATGTAGAAACAAAAATTCCTGGACTTATGCTGTCCTAATAAGGCTCCAAGTAAATTAGAGAAATGAAATGTTTGATTTTAGTTCACTATAATAGTACAGACACCTGTTCATTTTTGTACACAAAAAGAGAAATTAATACTGCTTTAGTCACTATAAGGAAAACTGCCAGAAGTGACCAATGTGTTAAGCTTTGTTACTTCTGGTGAAGAAATGGTTTAGCGTTATTTTAATATTATGTGTGTGTGTGTGTGTGTGTGTGTGTGTGTGTGTGTTAGGCTTGAACTAATCTATTAGGTCACTCATTTCAATATTTAATTTGAAATCATTTCCAGAAATTATTATAAGATGATTATCAATTGTCATTTATTTCTTAGTTTATTAAATAGAAAATTGTTTCTATTAGGGTTTGAGTACATTGTCATTTATTCATTATTAATAATATTTTTCTAATGTTCCTTTATTTTATATCTATTGATAAGAGCACAGTTTATTGTTAATGTTAATACTTCTACAAATTCTAGTATTTATATTAAATTTGATTAGAATAGGTTTGTTATCTTAAAAAAAGATTAAATAATGAATTGCATAGTTACACAAACTGAAAATATTTAAATATCTATTACCATTAAAAATGTCATATCAAGACATTCTTAGTGATAATGCATACTTGTTTTTGTGAGCTGTCAAGGCTAATAAACTGCAAACAGAAAGATGCGATTCCTTTCTGTAATATAATACAGCAGAAAAAAGAATCAGGTTATGAAAAGACAGGAACATGTTACACATCTAACCAAATAGGATTGAGCTGAAATTTTTCTTTTTTATTCACTCAATTCTATGAACAACATTTTTTGTAGCAATTTTATATAAGGGGAAAGCCTTATATAGTTAAAGAATGGATTCATAAAGAGATTAAATTTTCAGAAGGATGTAATAGGAAAAAGAAGTGAACCTTATGATGTGTGAGGAGAAATTTTTCTAGGCAACAGATATTTCCAGAAAGAAAATGAATTTCTCAACAAGTGGTAAAATTATAGAATTTTGAGGATTGATGGTATTCTAGGGATTTTATCCAACCCTTTTAGTTTAGATATGAAGGACCCAAGTCACAAAGAGGTTAAGTAACTTGCTTTTGATCACACAGCTAGTTATTAATAGAGTAACTACCAGAGTAGAGAGCTTTTGAATGTATGAGTCCTTTTCCATGAGGTTATGTTTCATTTCAGAAAATAATTCAAATAGGCTAATTATATGTGTAATATTTTTCATGCAGAAAACCACTCACATTTTAGTTTAGTAGATTTTTCTCTGTGTTTTTAGGTCATTTGAAGACAATTGTAAGAGGCAGGCAGGAAACATGGGGAAAGCATGGGTTTACGAGTTAGGATTGGAATTCTCACTTTTAATGTTTATGAACTCCATGACACTGGGGAAGATATTTAAAATCTCTGTATCAGAATTTCTTTATGTAATTGGAAAAATATCTCTTAGTGTGACATTGTAAGGGTTAAATGAAGCAAAGCCTGATACATAGTAGTTGCCCAACAAATGTTAGTTTGCATTTACTTAAATAGACTTGGAAGCTTAAAGGGTTTGGAAATGGATACAAGGCGGGGAAATAAGTATTTTGGAAAATCATTAAAGGTTACTGTGAGCCATAATCTAGTCACTTGTAGGCCAGGGATTTAGCTCAGTGGTTTCACCGCCTGCTGTGCAAGCGCAAGGACCCAAGTTCGATCCCCAGTACCAAAAAAAAAAAAAATCTAGTCACTTGTTTATAAAATACTGTGGTTATTAAACATACTGTCAATATTGTGGTCAACAAAAACATGTATTGAAAGGTACAATAGTGTTTCAATATAGGCTGTAATTAGTACTTACAAAAGAATATGAACATAAAGTATATAAGGAACAAATGATGTTAGAATTACTGAGTCCATAGGAAAAAAGGCTGAGAATTGGAGGAGGCTGTAGTGCTGATATCAGTATTTGAGGCATTGATTTGCACAGACTTATCTCCAGGGGAAAATGACTTCTGCTGTGTATGGTTCAGTGCAAAGCCATTTAAGAAAAAGAGTTGTATTTGACAGAGGTATCAAAACACACTGGTTTACTGCCATCTTTCTTGCTATCTTAGATTTGGTGGCTTCAAAACAAGGGAGCTATCCCATCCCTAAGAAAATTTTACTAATTTTGATACTTTTCTTTACTTTTGCCTCCTTTCCTCCAACTACTTCCTTCTTCTTTGTTTTTGTTTGTTTATTTTAAAGCAATGGGGACCCTGTCCCTTAGGATGGCTTAATAATTAAATATAACCATGGGATGATGGACTACATTGTCTTTCTGTCACCACATAGAGTGAGAGAAGGTCCCCCAAAGAAGGGATAGGGACCTCATCTCACACTCTTGCCCCTTGCATGGAATAGATTTGTTGATTTTTGTCATAGGAAAAGAATTTTAGGCTGTGTCAATGAGAGGCACAGGCAGATTTATTAGACAAAATTAGAAAGTAAGAGAAAATTTGGAAGGAACTGAAGCGTTAGGAGCAGAAGGGGTCACAACTCTAATGAAGATGATCAGATTAGCCCATTAACAAAAGAACAAGACCAGGTTTTATACATTTTTCTGGGGTGGGCAAGAGACAGATCATTTTCTCAATTCTGATATACAAGATGTTTTGTCTACATGAGATGATTATTTCCTCTTGAAACAGTCTCAGTTTTGTGGAGGCTCTGATGTAATCCAAGGTGACCATAGTTTTAGGTAATGACTTGAGATCCCTGAGTACTCTCTGGTAGTTGAATTTCCCTGTAAATCTTTTATCTCCATGTCCTCAGTTTTGAAAAGGGAAGAAATATGTTATGGAAATTCAGGGCTAATGTTTATATGCAGAGCTAAGCGAAGATCTGATCCAAAGTCTTAAAGTAATAAAGGAGACATACCAAATGAAAGTCAAACTTTGTTCTGCTTTTCATTCTGGAGGCCCAGGTAAAAAGTCACTTTTCTTCAGCAAAAAGCAGTTGTTAGGTCTCTAGTTGCCTCAGAAGAAAACACAAATCATGCTTGTTATGGCTTGTATCTACATTTCCCAAAAATCCTCATGTGCTCATAAGTGGAGCTTTTTTAAAGTGGCTAAATCTAGGGTGTGTGAATATGGATTATGGGTGTGCAGTAATGGGACTAGCCCACTGATTGGATTAGCATAGTTCCAGGTGTGGCTGAATTGATTTACTGAAGATGGAAGACCCAACCTGGGTGTGAATGGCACCAACCAATTGGCTTGTAGCCTGAATAAAGTGGGAAAGGGAGGCTGATTGCTTGCTGCTTCCTGCCTTCCCTGCCACAGACTGTTTCTCCTCTCTGATGCCCCTTTGCCATACCACCCTGCCTTGGAGCCAGCCAACTATGGACTGAAACTTGTACAAACTATGAGTTAAAATAAATCTTTCCTCCTTTAACTTGTGAGTATCAGGTATTTTGTCCTAGCAATGAGGAAGTAACTAAGACAGTGGTTTTAATGAGTAACAGGTTAATAGCCCAGGAGTTTGTTTTTCCCCTGTCCCTGTGGTGGTCTCTGTCTCATTCCATATGACCCTTTGTACATGAACAAAGCAGATGGTTCTTACTTAGATATTATCCTTAACGTGTAATTTAATTTACAAAGTTATTGCTGGGGATTTAGATAAGTAGTTCCAGTGCCTGCCTTGCAAGCTCAAGGTCCCGAGTTTGATTCCAGGTACAAAAACAAAGTTATGCAAAGGCCAGGGATGTAGCTCAGTGGCACTGTGCCTGCCTCCCAAGAGCAAGGTCCTGAGTTCGATCCCTGGGACCAAAAAAAAAAAAAAAAAGACAAAGTTATGCAAGAATATAAAGTAAATTATCTATACTCTTATTAGTTCATAGTCTTTCACTGATAGAGTGCACCTATCCTCTTTTTTTTTTTTTTTGGTGCAGGGGATTGAACTTTGGACCTTGCGCTTTCGAGGCAGGCAGCGGAACCACTGAGCTAAATACCCAGCCTACCTATACTCTTTTAAAAGAGAGGAATATGATAAATTAAAGAGTAGACAGACTTCATTCTCATTCAGATAACATTGGACATAGAACTGCGGGTGAGGAGTGTGTGTGTGTGTGTGTGTGTGTGTGTGTGTGTGTGTTTGATTTTCTAGGTTAGAGATCCAGAAAAACTTGCCCTAGTTAAGAATTCACCAGCTACTATATTTCTTTAGAGAATTTGCTTTAATGTTACATGTACAATTCCTGTGAGTTGCCACCCTTATGTAAAGATTGACTAAAGGGTCAGATTTACTAGTTTTTTGATATTAGGAAAGAACTCTGCTCTAGGGAACACTTATGCAGATATTGCAAGTTTTCTTGCTGGAGACTTAGATGAAAAGAAATTAGAAAAGAATTTGGAGCCCTGAGTTCAAAGAATTTAGGGAATGAGGCCTGATTGTAGTTTTTATTTGAATTTGACAGAGGTGATTTTTCTTTACTTCTCTAGGAAGGCTGAAAATCAAATTAAATGGGGCAATATAAGTGAAAAGAGTTTATAAATAGTATGCTTTATATGAAGGTAAGGTAATCACTATCTTGGCTAAGGTAGGCTGTCTCTTTTCTTGGGGAGTCTTTCCTAGTGCCTTGTCAGACTGAATGAATCCTCATGTGCCCATAATATAGTCACAAGTAAACCAAATATATTTCTGCATTTTCCTTTTCCAGTTGTATACTGAGCTTTGTGGATGTTATTGAAACAATATATACCATGGGGCTAGATTTGTGGACATACATTTTGCAGATTTCTTTTCCTAAAATCAGAGCACAAATTACTCTTAGCTTAAAGTACTTGTATTGCATTTTAATAGCTCTAAGGCTTTTTTAAAAATGAAGAATAGGTTATGCTTCCTTTAAAAAATGTTAATTCAAATATAGAAAACAGCACTCTTCATATTGAGAGTTTTTGAAGCCTGCTCCTGAACAGAATTACAAAGCAAACTCTTGAAAGCAAAGTAGATGATGTACTGTCTATATTTAGGCCTCCACTTGTTTATAGTTTCAAAATCAGTGGGAAAATCATGATCAAAGGCAGGGTCATTCATACAGAAAATTCTAAGACTACTTCACATGGCTATGTTCTGTAAAGAGTCTTTGATTCAAATGTTTCACATGATGAAAAAATGTCCTATTGGTTCAGAGTTCCTTCTGGCAATAAACTTCCAATGTAAACAGGAAAACTATAAGGCCTCTTGAAAATTTTAGAGACAAATGATACTCATTGCCTTGCACTCAATAATTCTAACTTTGAGACAAGAGTTGGAATGATTAGTAAAAAAGTTTAGGTTCTAAATTCAACATGAGGGCTTAGTACCACTATTGTAATAGAACCTTGTTTTGGAGCGGGTGCAGCAGTAGTTTATTGAACAAATGGGAAGGGTATACGCTATTTAGTACCTTCAATAATAGCTCTAAAACTCTATGATTTAAATAATTTGACAGTTGCATAATTTCTAAAGAAAAGAACTGTAAATTCCAACCCATTGTGTTGATTGATACTAGACGGGAAGAATATCAGTTTCCCCAAAGTTGGAAGAATGTAATTTCAAAGACATTATCCATTGTAATTAGGGAGAAAAAAGACTAGAGAACTTTTTAGCTGAGGTAGTGACTACTCTTTATGATAATAAAGTGTAGTTTGTATCTAATTTGTATTTAGGACTAATTGAGTGGGTAAATCAAGTGTACATACAACACACAATCAAATAATAATTTTAAAAGAGTTGCCTGGATTTTCTTTGCTAAAACAAGAAGTATGCAGTTAGAAATTTCATAGCAGGCTGAAATATAAGGGATACGGTGTATATGGGAGCAAGTGTATGATAGTGCACACACTTTGTATATCTTTAATGCCTATTTAAGTTCTGGGAATAAGGCATGTCTCTGAATTGGAGTGAATTTTTCCAAAGTTAAAATATGAAAGGAAAACTGAAAAAAAATTGTGTTTGGGTCCTCATAAACAATTGGAAAGATTTAGATTTGGGGTGGAAATTGGGGTGAGGTGCAGTAAGTTGTTTTTGAATTAACAGTAGACATAAACCCATCAGCCTCCACCTGAACCAATCGTTTGGAAAACAAAAACATTTGGCTTGGGGAACTAAAGAGAGAGCCCTTGAACTTTTTCTTCCACCTGCGGGGAAGTGAGGAGGGTGCTCATCTGCTATGATGTAGAGGGAAGCGCAGCCCGGAACTCCTCTTTTGGGACCCTCCCTCCCCCTTGTCCCTTACTCTAATGTGAGAATAAGTTCAGAGCTTTTCTGGAGCTATTGCAAGGGCAGTGGGGCCAGGTGCTTAGAATGACTGGTTGCAATAAGGCAAGCTTTAGAATGAAGCGGCTTCGCTGAAAACTCACGCCGAGAAATGTGCTGGATGGAGCCCCCGCGAGTCTGTTCTTGGGTTTGAAATGCCTGCTTTTCCACTCTCCTTAGCTTCCTGAGCAGCATTTGCAGCCAAGGGCAAACAGATCGCGTATTTGGCGCAAAATGCTCAGAGGCCAAGGGACAAGGGATCCTTCTCTGGTCTCCTGCGGCCCAGGTCTTGGGCAGTGGAGTCTGCAGAACTGGTTTTTTTCCCCCTCGTCCGACGGGCGGGCACCCGCGGCTGCAGGTGGCAGGCGGAGCTGTCCAGCACTAGTGCGGAGCCCGCAGGAGATGAGAGCCCCGCGCGCCCCGCCGCTGAGGCTAAGCGACAGGGCTGTCGCCCGAGCAGCTACTGTCCTCGCTCACTGTCTCCGGGTGCTCGGCTCGCTCCGCGGCCGCGCGGCCTCGCTGGAGGCGGGGAACGCAGGTCCCCACAAGCCGCTCCCGCCGGCTGGGCGCCAGAATGTGGCCCCTTTCCTTCCCTCCCCTGTAAACATCTCTTCTGGAACTGGCGGGCTGAACATCTCTGTCTTCCGCTTTCGCCTCCGAACTTCCAAAATAAACTCGGAGGAAAGCTGGGAGAAGACAGACTCGGACCCTCACCCCCACTTCGCTCTGTCAGGCTTCCCCCAGGCTCTAGAGGGCGATCTCCGCCCCCGGCCCCGCGCCCCTCTCTCCTCGCCCCTCCAGCGCCCGCCGGGCCCGTCCGCTGCCCCGCCGCCTCTCCCGGGGCCTAGTGTGGAACATTCGGGGTTGGCGACCCTTGGTTCGATCCGAGCCTTGGAGCGCTCCTCCCCGTAGCCGGGGACGGTCGCAGCGGGGAGGGCGCGCAGAGGACAGAGACAAAGTGTCCTCGCTGCTCCTGAAACGTGGCGACAGGCGAGGCAGACTCCCGAGGAGTATGATGGCGACACGTGACGCCGGCGGAGGGAGAGCACGGGGGTGGGGTGGGGGATAAAGGGAGGAGGGAGGCGGGCGGCGAGCAGAGAGGCGGGAGGAGCGGGCAGCGGAGAGGGGAAGGGGCGAGACCGGCGCTGGCGGCGGAGCCTCGGCTTCAGCCTCACAGCCTCGCGCCGCCCGGCCATCGCTCGCAGCCTCCGCGGGCAGCGCCGCGCAAGGCGAGGCGACCAGGCGGGCAGCAGCGAGGCGGCGGCCCCCAGCCCAGCCCTGCCCCGACCCAAGCTGCGGCGGCTCCCCCGAGTTCCTGCCATGGGCTCCGGGGACCCCAGCCCGGCCGACCGCGACCGCAGCTCCTAACGCCGCCCTCGCCGGTCCCGCGCCGCCGCCGCCTTCGCCCGCGTCCCCGCCGCCCTCCGCGGCCGCCGCAGCGCAGCCCCCAGCATGTCTCGGAGGAAGATCTCGTCCGAGTCCTTCAGCTCCCTGGGCTCTGACTACCTGGAGACCAGCCCGGAGGAGGAAGGGGAGTGCCCGCTGTCCAGGCTGTGCTGGAACGGCAGCCGCAGCCCTCCCGGGCAGCCCGAGCCCAGCGCGGCGGCGGCTGCCGCCGTCGCCCCGGCCCCCGCTGCTTCCGCCGCCGCCGCCGCCTCGGCTACGGCGGGGGCCAGGAGGGCGCAGCGCCGCCGGCGGGTCAACCTGGACTCGCTGGGCGAGAGCATCAGCCGCCTGACGGCGCCCTCGGTGAGCGGGGACGGAGGGCCCGGCGGGAGAGGGGACCGGGCTCGGGAAAGTTGGAGCCGGGGACCAGGGGCCAGCGCACCGAGCCGGCCGCTGGGGGGCGGCTCGCCCTCACCCTACGCGACCTAGGGCTCCGGGACGAGACCTGAACCCCTGCACTCGGAGTAGACACCTGAAAGGACCGAGAGTCCGCCCCTTCCCGGGTCTCCGGAAGCCAGCGCCTGTCTGCCCGCTTCTGTGTTGGATCCTCTTTTGGCCCTGTCCCCTCCCCTGGCCCCACTGCTCCTTCACACCCACCTGTTCTCTTTGCCCCAAACTTTCCCAGGCCCTGTGTTCTGCAGTTCCAATTCCATGTCTTTCATTTCTCCTCTCCAACATCCCAAAGGGGCCCCAATCCCTTATGGGAAGCCCTCCCTCTCTTCAATTCCCACACTCTTTTGGTCTTAGTGTGACCTTCTGTGACATCTTTGAATTCCACAGGCTGTCTGCTTTCTCCCTTTTCTCAAGTCTCGGGAATTTTGTCAGAAACTCTTCTAGATTGTCTTCTAACGAACAAACCTTAATCTCTGGTGTTCTCTGCCTTTTCTTCTTAATCACTGGGCATTTATGGGCTCAACCTTCTCTGGGTAAACCTGGTATGATTTTCTAAACCTGTCTGGTATTTCGTGCACACTTATCCCATCCTTTATTCTCCCTTCCCCGGATTCTCCAGGGTTTTCTTCCTCACTTTTTTCATGCCTTCCTTCTGTTAGGCCCTTCATAAATATTTGTTGAATGGATAAAGGCCTTCCAGTCCTTCTCCAGACCTGTGCTAATCTCAGGATGTCTGTGTCAGCAGTTCTAGGGGTAGCCCAACTCCCGACGGCTTTCAAATCCTTCCAGAGGGCCACTGCCTCAGTCCCTCTGGGGCACCCCAGCTACCCTTGTAGGAATGCTAGGCCTCTAACCCAGTTTTCCCTGTCGGAGTGAACTCTCTTTTCAAGGAATCCCCTCTATTGCAGACAGAAATCAAAGGAGATTCAGCGTGAAATCTCCATCCACTATTTATCCTTTATCCTCACCCGGATCTTGGAAGCAAAGAGTTTAATTCCTATCAACCCTTTTCCCCTGTTCATACCAGAGTCATTAACTTCTTCAAAGTTTACACAATGGATCTGAACATTCATCTTGTTTGATTGTTTCTAATTCTCCCTGTGGAATGTGGCTTGCCAAAGATGGTAGGAAGGACCTGAGGAGTGGAACAGGTGAGGCACCAGGTTCTAGTACCAGGCAATCCTACAAGTGTGCCAGTGGTACTTACATTATTCTTTTAGCAGTGAAAATACTTTTCAGTCACCTTCTTCTAATGTTTTACCCTTTAACATGCCTTCTGCCACTTTTTCAGTTGATAATCCCGAAGGAAACCTCACAATGGTCTGGCTGCTGTTAGAGACTCTTCTCTGAAAATATTTCCCAGGCAGCACAATCTTAGGAGCTATTTAATGTTGTAAATTGTTGAATATATTCCTTTATGAGAGGAATTCAGTAACTCTGCGTCTTTAGCAATGTTGGTTCAATATACTAATTCTTCAGTACAACAGATTCATGTTTAATACAATGATCTTACTAAAAGTAATGATTAGTTTCAGTGGAATTGTCTTCATAACTCTGGGGTGTTTTTGGCCTAAGAATCAGAATTTACAAATTTCTGGAAAGTAATGACAGTGCCTTTGGTAATGCCAACTTAACCAGCTACTTTCAACAACTTATGTGAGGAATCACTAAAATAAACTGGAAATATTTACTGCCAGATTAAGAGGAAGGAAATAGCCTGTTACCTCTGTAATAAAATTTGAATGACTCTGGAGATGAAAAGTGTGTACCTAGATAATAATTTTTAGAAGAAATTTGAAAATAATTGTGATGATCAAACTACGCTGAAGCTCTATATATTTTTCATGCTGTAATTATTTTACATTTTGAAAAATGTCAGGCACATGCAGAGAACATATATATAGTAAAAGTAAACATTTTCAACCTTACAGGGCATGTATAGAAAAATTCTCATTGGTTACGCACATCACGGGCAGGTGTATTTCAAAGGAGTGACTTATTTCTGTGTGTCTCTACCTATTTTCTTTTATTTGGCAAGCAGGGCACTGCCTCTTGAAGTTCAAGTAGATTCATTCTCCTACATTTTCAGGATCCTAAACTTCTCTAAAAACACTTGGAGAGATGGGATATGTTCACTCTGTTCACTCTCATTAGCAGCTTACATTTTTTTTTTTTTAAAACACATAGAATAGCCAATTCCAGGGCATTTTTAGATGGCAATATCTAGTTGCTTTTAGTGTTGTGTGGTTTCTTGCATTCATCATGATACTGTATATATTTCAGGATGAACTATACTTGCTCCGCGAGCTCGTTTTCACTTAGTGGTCTGATAGTGATATGGCTTTATCACTTGGGGTTTGGTCTTTATTCAGAATGATTTGCAAGGAGGAAAAGGGAAATGTATTTAATTAATACTAGGACACTGCCAAGTAATTAAAATAGTTATTTGACCCAGGGAATATCCAAACTCAGGATTTTGACATTTTAATAATCATTTTTACATACATTGATGTTGGATGTAAAGTTTATAATACTTTACATTATTTAAATAATACAAGTAAATTAATTTGGGGAAATAGAGAAAATTCCAGAATTCAGGAGACCCAATTCTAATTTTCTTTGAACAACCAAATGCTTGTATGTATATCTCTGAGAAAACTACTTTAACTTTCTGGGATCCTTCTCATCTGTAAAGTGTTATACTTAGGGTTCCTTCCTATTCTGCGGCTCTACAAGGCATATATTATATTATCAGGGCTTGGATAAACTGTCCCAATGCATATGAAAGAGAAAAAGGTGTACATTAGTTTTAAAACATTTTTAAAAGTAGGGGCATCAAAGTTCTATTTAATTAATTATTAAAATTTAAGAATCTATGTGGCAAGTATTGTGGAGAGTACTGGCAATAAAAATACCAAACAAAACATAAAAATATATCCAGTCTTTGAACTCATGGTACTTCCTTAATTTTGTTTTTATGTTAAGGAAACTATGTCTTGGGGACGTCTAGGGGAAGTTTTATTTATCATCCACTTTGGGTGGTTTTCTTCACTTTGAATTTCTGGATTATAATTATCATAATAAAAATAACCCTAAAGACCTGATTAAAGACACATAAATCACTTACTGCGTTATTTATTTTGAAATAATTTAACGTTTGAGGACACATATGGAGAAAAAGCTGGGGACTTTACATAGAGGGTGAATTTAGTAACTCATGTGTTTAGCTGCTTATTTTTACAAACCAGAGTTGCTTAGTCGCCTTGTCACTGTAACATCAGTTTTGAGTTTGCCAGTGTCAGCCTGTTAATGAAGATGGAGGAGTAGAACAACTCACTGACAAGGCTTTCTTAGGATTTCTGTCAGAGAACTACTAGTTGTTACAATATTGCATGTGGCTTTGAAGACCTCAGAATCTACCAAGAACAAAATGACATGAAGAAAAGTAACAGTGGAAGGATGGCAGACAAGGGGAATAAAGCTACTGACAAAGGGCATTGTCCAAGAGAGGAAGGAAAAGTGAAAGGAAGCTCAAATTCAAGTGAAGAAAGTCTTTTATTTTGTAAAAGGAAATTATATTAATACATGTTTATGAAAAAATGAAAAGACATAAAATATGTATTCAACCTCTCTTCATATTAAATAAAATTAGTTGTCTGACTTGTGTAAACCCTTAATGAGATGTATACAAAAGTTATCTGCAAGGTAGGATGTTGGATAATTTATGTATTTTAATCAATGCTCTTTAAATTTGGGGCTCAAATTGGCTAAGATTCAGTGGCTGTCTTTTGCCTTTCTATGCTTTATTTCTAATCATTGAGAAATAATGTGGCAGAATTTGACTAATCCCCTGCTGAGCTAAGAGTGAGATTCTGAGAAAGCCATTTTCTACCTTCTGTGAGCCTTAGTTTCTTCTTTTGTGAAATAGGATTGATAACTACCTTGTAGATTTGTTATAAAAGAGGAGCAATATTCTTCGTAAAACTCTCTGAATTCAATAAATAATAGTTTCAAGATGAGATCCATTAATTTCAACAAAACTTGGATACCTCCAAAAGATGTTTTTTTTCCCCTTTTTTTCCTCCTTAATTCGCTTACTTGTAACTTTGTTGGAAATGTTTGTAGAATAGGTTAACAGATGTTAAGTCCCTAAAAACATAAAGATAATAAATGTTTTATTTTGTTGGCATAGCCAGCCAATCCATTAAAAAATTAAAACTGCAGTCCCTTTTTGACTCCTGGGCTCTGACTCACACGTATACACAGGCATATATAATCATTTTAGATTCAAACATTTCCATCAATTTACCTAATGCTGTGTGGTAATATGAAAGACACTTATATGAATTCTATAAAAAAATTGAGGACAAATACATGTGGAGAATGTAATTTCTTTACAACAAATTCTAGTAAAAAAACGTGAAAAAGTGACTGCTTGTTTGAGAATTTCAGGGATTCCTCACCTTTTGCATTCAAACTGTTCTGTATGTGTGTTGAAAGGTCTCAGCTGTCCAATGCAACAAATACCCAGCTAATGACATATATGTGTGGTCTGTGTGGACAATGCTCTATCCTTTGACTACCAGGTCAGTTGCCATATAAGGCCTTCATTTTAAAGATAAATTTTGACAATGAGAAATGGCTTCAGTGATTATTAATTTGTCAGTAGAGGTGATGTGATGACATGTTCATCTTTAGTGTATAATTTGTCTACTTTGAAGGATTCCTAAGTACATGGAGAGAATACTTCGGTGTTATTATGTGCTAATCTTCATATCACTATAGCTCTTCATTCACCATTACTTATGTTTTGTTGCCTCTTTCCTACAAAGCTGAAAGTAAAGTAAAATGTAATGCATATTTTATTCAGTGTAACAAAATAAATGCATTATTTTTGGACATATATATTGTTCATCATGAATTATCAAGAAAGTACAATTTTCTCTTTTGGGATTACACACACATCTAGGAAGAAAAAATTTAGTTGAATAGCCGGGGACAATAGTTGCCAAGGGCTGTCTACTGAGTGGATTTTCTGTGCAGGCCTTAGTTTGATATAGGAGCCAGTAATTAACTGAAAGTTCAAAACCTCTGTTTAAATTCTGACTCTTTCTTTGGCACTTACACGATTGTCTGGGGTTTAGCATAGACACTAAATGGCTGTTGAATAAAATGCTCAGAATAAAGGAATGAATTTTTTTTTTACTCTATTTTTATTTATTTATTTATTTTTTTATTAAATTCTTTTAAATTACATTGTAGGTACATTGTAGGTATACAACACAATTACATTTCTCATTGGGAATTGTACCTTTACATAATGCAACTTGGTTCTTATTTATTCCCCATTCCTAGCCCTCCCTTCACGCCCTCCACTCTTCCCTATTTACAAAGACTTTATTTCTATATTTTCCATTTCTCAGCATTTTTCCTTTCCCTTCTTTCCTTTCCCCTGCCCCTCCCACTACCCCTACCCCTTTGGACCTTTTATTCCTATTTTACATTTTCCATTATTCATTCTAATCATTGGTACATTTTAGGTATACAATATAATGACATTCATCATTGGAAATTTGCACCTTTACATAGTCTCTCTTGGTTCTTATTTTTCACCCTTGCCCAGCCCTCCCTTCAACCCCTCCAGTCCTCCCTATTTACAAAGATTCTGTTCCTGTTTTTCCATTTTCTCATATTACTCCCATTCCCTTCTATCCTTTCCTCTAGCCCTCCCACTTCCTTCCCCTTTGCCCCTTTTCTTCCTATTTCACATTACCTATTATACATTTAGTCCTTATTGACGCTTTCAGTTTCTCACATCAGAGGAACTATTCGGTATTTATTCATGTGTGTCCTATTTATTTCACTTAAGAGTATCACCTCAATGTGCATCCACTTAGCTATAAATGACTCTAATTTCTCATTTTTTATGGCTGACTAGTACTCCATTTTATTAAAAAACCACATTTTCTTTATCCAGTCTCCAGTTGATGGGCATTTGGGCTGTTTCCAAGTTTTAGTTCTTACAAACTGTGCTGCTACGAACATGGGCACACATGTAGCACTGTGGTATGATTCTTTTAATTCTTTGGGGAAGATCCCCAGCAGTGGAATAGCGGGGTCAAATGGGACTTCCAGTCCTAGTTCTTTGAGGTATTT